>NC_139172.1:5779725-7029725 GCF_965202585.1 Thalia democratica
ATAAGTTTTTTAATGATTATTTTTATAAGTTAACCTGTATATTTCAGAATCATTTTCAATTTTTTCTTCATTACAAAACACATAGGAACGCAGATAAAAGATTGAGAAGAAAAACAAAATATAGTTATAATTCATAAGTACCTGAACTCATTTACTTTAAGTTTCAGTGAATAATTGACTTATCTATTAGTTAATCTAGAACAAAATTTATTTAAAACTATCAAAATTTTGTACAATTTAAACCCTATGGTAAGTAAAAAATATTGTTAAAAAATTATTATAAATTGATTTATAAAAGCATACTGCAATATAGTCTTTGACATATGGTGTAAGGTATTTTTAATAGATTTTCATAACTAAATTTAAATTAAACTAGAACTTTTATCTCCTAGGCTTAACTTAAATAACCTTTAATAACTAATTGTACAAAGTAATTTAATGCTATTTAAATAGTTTTTATAAAGCTATTATCTGCAACAATTTTGTATTTCATTTAAGGAATTATAGTTTACTCAGGGATAGCTTTAATATTTTCTGACAATCAGCACAATTAAAACTTCAGATAATTTAAAAAAACAGGGAGTTTTTATAAATTTATATAACTTGATATTTAATAATGCTCAAAGCAAAGCATTTTTAAATAACACGTAACTTTCAAATTAGGTTCTTACCCTAGAAAACAATTGTACTGGTATGAGTTAATGCAAAACTTCTCAAAACAAAGAACCGATAAAAACAGTACCTTAAAGATAAAAATTTTTAATCTACATGGTTATCAGATACGGTATTTATTTTGTAACATTGATAAACCTATACATGCTGTTGTTTTGTTAACTTGTTATGTTACAGTTAATGCAATTGTATTCTGAACATTTCCAAAACTCTACTACTAATATCAAGTAAGTTAAACAAGATTTAATTAAAACAAAGTTAGTTTTGTTAAATTTAATTTTCACCGATCACACAAACGAAGTTCTTTTTTATTTTTTTTATAAGAGACTGCTTTAGAAAGTTAAATTTTCAAGGTGCTCCTGCTTAAATTTGTTCAATTTATTTTTTTATCTTTTAGACTCGTATTTGGTAAGCGTTTTTTAAGGATGTACTTTAAAAAAATTATCTTAAAACTGTATTTATTTATTACATTTACAACTATATTATGAGTCTATTAAAGATTAAAGTTGCCTTATGCTTAGTTTTGACAAAAGTATACAGTGGACTAAAATCACAAGAATAACGAATTTTAAAATTTTATACAAATAATTATATTTATGATAACTTTACTATTAAATTATCAATAGTCAATTAATTTGTAAAAACAATTGTTAAAAGTGAAAAAATATTCACTGGATCAAATTTCAAAATCTTGATGTTCTCTTTAATTTTTTTCGCTACACAAGTATTTTGTGCATATGTGAAAGTTAGTTTTAAATTTTTCAAAAACAAGATGCATTTATCTCATGTAACTTTCGTAACAGTTGTGATTTTAAAATACTTGTAACAAGCTTAAGAAATTTAAACCAATTATTAAATAGTTTTTCGTACTTTACACAGGCTGAGCGAACTTGTGTGCGCTTTCTTATCCAGTCTTGTAAAAACTGATCATTAAAACTAGTTGGTTATTTCATAATACTATTAGAGTTAAAAATACACGTTATCACAAATTGACTAATTTTTATATGTTTTATTAAAAGATATCATATCAACCTTCTCTTAAAAAGTGAAGTCTGTGCTACAAAATTCCTAGAACTGCAGCACTGTAGATAAAATTTAAGAGAAAACTTTTGAGACGTTTTTTTTTTCTTTTTGGTCGCTTTTTTTGCCAGACTGCCTAATTCTTGTTCGTTTAAATAAGATTTGCCAAAAAAGCTACCAGATATTAAAAAAAATCCGGTACAGTTCTTACTTCAAACAATTTTTTAGTCAAACTTAATAAGCTTCGTACGATAAAAAACTACATAATTAGAAATAAAAAGTTTCTCTGCAGTCAAATATTTAACGCGAAAAGTTTTTTACTTAAAATTAGCTCTTAGTTCGTATTCTTTCATTACTTTTTAAACTTTCGAAGCAAGTTCATCTTAGGTGAACTTTTACGACAATAAACAATGTTTTTTCAATTGATTTTAGTACCAAATTAAAGTTCACGACTTTGATTTCTTAGTAAAATGGTCTTACTCGTATAGTTTATGTAAAAAAGTAATTAATTTATAAGCCATTTTCTGAGTAAACAAAGTGTTTTCTGTGCCAGGAATCCTGACTCAGGATCACTTTATCACTATTGTTAATTCAAGTGTTTAAAGTTATTTTGTTATATTAAGTAAAGACCTTAACAGCATATTTTACACAAAAAAAAACTTTACTCGTCTCTGATTATCAGTAAAGTATAAAGTTATTTTATTACTTATTACTATCAAATACAAATGATTTGTTAGTTTTTAGTATAATAATTTTAAATAAGCTGTATTTATATTCTTCGGATTCACTTTTTTTTTGCGGTTAAGCAAGCAAAGTTGCAGCTCTTTATGAAGCTCTTTATGAAGCTAAAAAGTAAATTTTTACGTTTGATTATCATATTACATAACTATGAGCATATTTAACTACAATTTAAAACGGATTTTCAATAAAAAAGGGTTAATAAAAAAATTTACACTTACTAAATATTATAAAGTATGTTTTTCTTATGTTTCAATTACCCTTACTTAAAACTCGCCACAATTAAGTGAGTGAACATTTTTTAAAATGATTTTTTTTTAAATTGAAACTTAACAGTGTTATAATTAAACAAAAAACAAAGTCGCAGTGTTTTTTACAAAATTTATTGGCAAATATACATGTAAACCATAAGTTACACTAATAACATTTCTACCAACAAAAAACAAAGCAAAGAAATAATTTAACATCAGATAAGCACAAAGCTAAAAAGATTTAACTGGGTTAAACAAAGATAATGGAAATTAATATTTATATATATCAACTTATTATTTGATCTGAGTTTACTCGTAAAGCATTAAAACTAGTTATTTGCAAACAATTGTAAAACTAGTGGTTTTTTAATATTATAAATATCTGTTTTAATTTGAATCCGGCCTTAATAAAAATAAATGTTTTCCACTACAACAGTTGAGAAAACTTTTACCCAATCTCTGAAACTTTTCCTCCACCCAACAAATCTTTTTTTGCCTTTCCAAATTACTTCTTTCTCAACCAGTACATCATTTTCAATTTTGTACGACCTCAACTCATTATAGACAGGAAAAAGACGATATTTTACACGAAAGTCATCGCTATCTTCATTACTGTCACTTTCTATCCAACTCGTTAAAACGAGACCATAATATTTCTCTCCACGGGTTACAACTTCCAAATTTCGATCTATTCTGCATTTGATTTCTGTATGTATTATTTTCTGCTGGTATTCTTCTCCTTTGAAGTAGAAAAGCTGCTTTTCAATGTCAAATACAAAATAGTAGTTTTCAAGGTACATTTCTGGGTGAAAATAAAAGAACAACTTATTATCTTTTCTTATACTGAGAGACTTATACATTGATGAATGATTCATTTTCTTCCATAAATCGCTGCCTTTAATAATAGTATCTCCATGATATTGATTATCTTCTGCAATATTTATATTATTTTCAATTTCTAAAGTTTTAGCACTAATTATCATCATGTAGTTTCTAATGTTATTGCTATTGTATGTACCTTCTAATAAATCTTTTTCAAGTTTAGCTTGATAAAATATATAAACTTTATCATCAACAAGTTCTGCATAATGAAAGTTTTCAAAAACATACCCTTGGACTAAATCATAGTCAGTTGTTTTCCTAATAGAAGAAAAATCTGCCATACTTACTATGTCAAAAGCTTCTAAAGAGAATGATTTCTTTTCCGAACTGTTATTTAAAACACTGATAATAAAAAGTTGCTTTCCATTAGAACAGTTGATGGAAGCAAATTCAAAACTAAGAGGTACTTCTTTAGTTTTCTCTGTTATAAGATCATACATTATCATGGTTTTATCGTACAACATTGTGTGTTCACTTGCTTCATACCATTGTCTTGCTGGGCAAACAACTAAAATGTTATAAAAGTTGTAGACCTTCAGATCAATTGATCTGTTATGATGGTAACAAGAAATATTTCGAAATGAATGGTTATCGAATGAAAGGAAGTTTAAAACTGATCTGATAGGTTCATTTGGTTCTTTTTGTATAAAGTATAGGCCACAGGAAATATCTTTAATAAACTTTAAACAGCTCTGTTTATATTCATCAACATGGATATTTGCTTTATTTAACATATCATATTTTGATTCAACATTACTGCGACTCAAGCTTGATGTGAATTGATTGAGGCAAAACTGTAACAATTTATTCATTTGTAAGTAGCTTGCGATACCTAGAATTTCCAAAAAGTTTTCATCATCTAAAGATAAATGACCGGTACTAACAAAACGCATGACACTTTTGAAAGTATCAATGTTGGATTGATATTTGACTTCAACAACTTCTTTCTTGTGATCATTAAATTTCGAGCTGAGAATGTTTTCAAAATATGAAGAACTTTCTACTAGCTTAACTTTATTAACCTCAACGATTTCCGCTTCATCATTTAGTCGGACTTTTACGGTTGTTTCATTCAAAGTCAGATCTTGGATTTTATCCGAGATACTCATTATATTTTATGAAAAATCTAAATAACACGATATATTATCAATTTTTATTTTAAAATTATTTTTATTATAATCTCTCCGTACCGTGAGAGTTAGTTGCCACTGGACTCAATATTTGTTCATTATGAATCCAGTACATTTAATTTATGTATCAGAAAGTCGCCTGATAACTAATTTAAACCTATTGTTTAATATAACTTAATCTTGTATCTTACATTAACTTAGATTTACAACTTTACTTTTAATTGTAACCACTTATAAAATTTAGCTTGAACAAATTTAACCACATGAAGTATTTTATTTTACCAAAATACTTTGGAATTTAATAAGTTGATAACAAATATCGGCGAAATTCTGCAGAGCAGAAGCCTGAACTTTCGTATGCCATGAGACAACCTCAAGTTTAACAAAAGTGTTGATCATTCCAATTCGAACATAAGACAATTAATAACTAAACTACTTGTTAAAACACTTTTTGTTACTTAGTTTATCACAATTAAATTAATTTAAACTAACTACTTAAAACTTTAGGGTTTAATTCAAACATAAGGGAAGACTTTATAAATACTTCTTATAATTTAGTTAATAACAATGAAATAATATAAATTTACTATTTAAAAACTTCAGTATTTAATTCTAACAATGAATTTAGTTTAAATTTACTTCTTTAAACTTTAGTATTTAATTAAAACATAATGGAAAAAGTTATAAACACTTTTTTTTACCTAGTAAATAACATAAATTTAATTCTACCACTTAAAATTTTAGTACTTAGTTCAAACAAAATGGATGATTTTATAAACACTTTTTTTACTTAGTAAATAAAAATGAAATTAGTTTGAATTTACTTCTTAATAACTTTACTCAATTTAAAACTTATGGACAATATTTAAAACATAATTTACTATTTAGTTTACAAGTACTTTAAAATTTTACTATTTTATTTAAAACTTGAGTTACAACAAGCAAGCCTAACTTTATCGAAAAGGGAAACAAAAAAGTTCAGTTGAAATTATAAAACATCAGTTATTCAATCTTGGGTACCTTTATTAATAAACAAAGTATTTAACTAAATGTTTTAAATATAAAATTTAGTTAAAGTTCTACCCAAGACTTAATAAAAATATCCAAACTAGCCTGAGTTAAAAAAAAAAAACAAAAAAACTAGTTGAGTAAGCATGAATCATCCTGAGTTTTGAAAGATTTTTAACTAGCATTGCTCATAACCAGTTGTCAGAGCAAAACCCGATTTTAATAAGATATCGTTTTTTCAATAACAACCTTTTAACTAGAAGCATCAATACAGAAATCTTGATTTGAAAACAATCTTAAAGTTTTTGTTTTTTGTAATTAAAAATATAAGATTAGCTATTAAAGCAGTAATAAATAGCTATGAAAACATTATTATTAACCGAACAGGGTGTAGTTAATATTGAAAGTGTTTAATTGATACTTCAAATGTTTAACAATAAACAGGGATGCCACTTGTTTTTTCAAAAATTTTTCCAGGTTTTCTAAATTTCTTCCAGGTCTTTAAAAGTACACATTTTTGGGTCTACTTTTAGTTTAAAGTTGAGTTAAAGGTAAGAAACTGTGCTAAATAGTATAAAAGCATTGAAAAGATACTGTAAAGCTACTTTAGATATGTTTTTAATAACAAAATTTTTTGATGATGACAAAAAAAATTATCTATGTAATAGATTTTTCGAGTAAAATCAAAATCAGTAAAATCAAACTACTGAACATGTCAAAATTGTTTAAACTCCAGGTTTTTTTAGTGATTTTTGTTTAAAATTCCAGGTTTTTTTCCAAAAGTTTTGTAGTCCAAATTGTCAAATTCCAGGTTTTTTAAGATTTTTCCAGGTTTACAGCTAAAGTGGCAATCCTAATGAAATAACTTAATGGTTTTGTGCTGTGATATAGCGAGGATTAGAAAATAAAATTTAATAAATTATAACAGTGTAATATGTATCAAAAAGTCAGCATCAATTTAAAAAGCTTAAATTATATTCAATCAAAATTTTAAAAAATTAGTGCGTACCTCTTAAAGTGGGTACCTTACTGATGTCTTTACTTTTTTTTAAAGCAAATTGTAGAAACGTGGATCTGATAGTAAATATTTATATTGAATATCATAAAAAATAGGAAAAAATTCCTGCAAATAATGTTAAATATTCCTGCAAATATGTTCCGATTTGTATGTGTAACCAAATATTTTTTGTTGTACAATGTACACCTATTAAGAGAGGTGGTATTCATTTTAAATAATCTTATTTTTTTGTGATAAACATTTTCACAGGAACTTAAACATTTTCAAATGCAAAGGTATGTAATGTGGGTTTGGTGTAATGTGGGTAGATGTAAAATATGCACCAAGGGAGATTTTTTGCGAAAGAAAATTTTTTGCACAAAGATATTTTTGCATGAAGACAATTTTTAACGAAGTGCCATTTTTGCACGATGGTAAAAAATAAAAATAATTAAGAATAAAAATAATGAAAAAAAAATACAAGAAAAAAAAAGGGTTAGACTTAACTATAGGTGAACACCAATATCAACTTCAAATTTACTTCAGTTAATGTCTTATACAACCATAATTTTAGGCTAAAAAAATCCCATACTTTGTTTTAAACAAGCTAAATAAATACAAAATAAGAACTAAATTTATTTAAAATAATTTAAAAAATTAAATAAGCTCTTTTTACAATATCATTTTTTTATTGCAAAATAAGAGCAATAAAACAATTAAGTTTTATTAGTTTTTAATAAACAAGTTTTTAAGATTAAGTATAACTAATGTTTTTATAAAAGATGAATTTTAAGCCTAAAATTATGATTAAATAAGAAACTAAACATATTATATTTTCAGGTTGATATTGGTGCTCACCTAAAGTTAAGCATAACCAAAAATGGGAAAAATAAGTTAATGAAAAACAAAAAATAAATATAAGTTATTCACCGAAGGTAAAGGTTAGGGTAAAGGTAAAAGTTAAAAAAACTAATAAAAACCATTAAAAAAAACAGAAAAATTAAGTTTAAAAAAAAAGTAAAACATAAAGAAATAAAAAACAGATTAATTAAAAAAAAGTTATTGACCGAGGGTAAGGGCTAGGGGTAACAGTGATAGTAATGTAACCCACACAGAATTGTAGGTATGGTTACAGTGTACTTTAAACCTACTGTATAACCCATAGTAAATAAGTAACAATATTTACTTAACTAACACTGATATTAAATAGTACTTAGGGCTACTTTATATAAAACTAGGCAAGACAAACATGTTTTATATGAAAAACAAATACAAAAACTGACAAATTCATAAAAAAACAATTTAAGAAACTATTTTAAATGTGGTCAAAACATTTACAAAAGAATCAATCTAAAAGGAACACACTTTAAAATTAATAAAACATAATTAATTTCTTGGAATTTAAATACAGAACACTTAGTAACACTGTAAAAATGTACAACACAAGAAAACAATATAAATATTTAACCTGAAATAACATCTTTACTGCAGCAGGCTGTGGCTAAATGCCCAAGTAAAGTATACATACAGGTGAGCATAGCCTAATAAATATTTTATTTGACTAATTTTAATAATTCTTTTATGTAGTTCTGTTGTAATGAGCTGCTGCAAAACTCCTTGCATTGTTGTTTGAACGTTAAGCTCAAAATAATATTTAGAGCTTGATACGGTTGCATGCACGAGCCAATGAGAATCATCTGATGAAATGTTAACTCGCATCCAAACGAGCCAATGAGAATCAAGGCTCATGACGCAATGAAACATCAAAACATGACAATACAGTTTCATGTGAGCAGTTGTCAGTTTGTTTTGTGTGCAGCTGAGTGAAAGAACTTCAGAATAAATATTATCTTGAACTTATTGTATATGTTTATTGTAAGTACTGTTTCGTTATAAAGTTAATATTTTAACTGGTGTTAAATTGCTTGAACACTTGAGCCAGATTTACATGTTTAATAGTTTATTAAACCTTTTATAGTTTATTGCTTACTTAAAGTTTTATTTAATTTTAGTTTATTGTTTCAAGTCTTTTTATATAGAATTAAATAGCTATCAGTTCTTAAAGTGTTATTTTGGTAATTTATATTTTAATATTTTTCTTGTACTGTTTTGTGGTTCTTTATATAATAGATTCATCACACCAAACTGACTTGTATGATTATATAAAGTAGTCTCAATTAGAGTATAGTATTTATAAGATTATAATTAAATAAGGTAGGATTTAGTTATAATGAGTAGTACCAATAAATTAAGTGTACCAGAATCCATACCTACACAGTATTCAAGTACAAGAAACAGCAGTGTTACTGGCATTCAATTACAGTAAATATATACATAATAAAAAAAAAAATAATATCAATATAAAAAAAGTCAACCCGCGCAAAAGTGTCTACGTGTAAAAGTGACCCTTCACGCAAAAGTGTCCCATTGTGCATACTTGACATCTACTTGTATAAGTGACATCTACCTCGGTCAGTAACTTTTTTTTTTACTTTTTTTTTGAATATTTTCTCTTCTGGTTATTTTAAGTTTTATTAGTAACTTGATTTTTTTTATATTTCTTTTTACTATCAATGTTACTACTTACCCCTAGTCGGTAACTTTTTTGTATTTTTTTAAACATTTTTTTATTCTCGTGCAGTGAGACCCTTCGTGCAAAACTGTCTTTGTGCAAAAGTCTTTTCGAACTAAAGTACCCTTTGTGCATATTTGTCCTTCGTGCAAAAATGTCTTTCGTGCATATTTAACCCGTTCCTGTATAATGTAATTGTTCATTTTTTTATAAGTTTCCTTTACCTACAGGAAGCCTTTTGTGACACATTCGTAAATTTGGTGAGTATATTTTTATACTTACTCACTTATTTAAGTAGCAACAAAACTTAGTAAATTAAGATAACTAGCTATAATAAAGGTTTAGCAGTAAAGTTTTTAACTTAATATTGTTTTAGATTTAAATTTATGTGTAATAATCAAGTAAAAGTAAGTAACATTACAGCTTTATAAAGAATATTATTTTTCTTTAGTATAAAAACATTATTTACACTTTGCGGTTACTTACAATACAAAACAAACAGTTATATTTATTAAACAAAATTAGCTAGTTTTTATATTTTCAAACAAATATGCTAATGTATACACTAAAAAAAAAAACATTTATTAATTGATATTAAACATTCTAATTATCTTAAAGAGACCCATAACAGATTATAACGTATTTATGTTAATGTTTCATGCATCTTCACTAAAGAATTAGAATTTTTATTATTTGTATCTTACAATCAAACTCGAAGTATACGTAGATAACGACGAAGTAAATAGAAAATTTCAAGAATAAGTAAAAAATTCAGAAATTTTAAGTTTAGTGAACCTTTTTAAAGCTTTAATGTGAAAGTTCTGCCAGACCATCATTGAGTTTAAAAAAATAAGAAATATTTAACAATAATGTTCTTTAGCAGAGGTCGGCAAACTGCGGCCTGCGGGCCAAATGCGGCCCTTTAAGTCAAAATCTGCGGCCCGCGAGCTCCTTTCTGGAAAAAATATACATTTTAAAAACAATAAAAGCTATATATTTTGTAATCAAAACTTACTTTTAGGCTCTTAATTCAATAAATACTCTTTATTAATAGTGTAATATTACTTAAAGAATAAGTTGTTATAATTATGATCTTAAAAAATATATTTCTACTGATTACTAGAATTTTTTTAGATAAATGCGGCCCTCAAAGGTTTTTTTCTAAATAATGCGGCCCGCGAGCAAGTTTTTCTAAGATAATTTCTAAGATATTTAACAATAGTTTTCAAGATTAATGCAAAAGCTGGAGTACAAAAAAATAATATAACTAAGTTCAAAAAAGTAATGATTTTCAAAAAAAAATTATTGGTTTTACAGTTCTACCAAGAACCTTATATAACTATAAAATATACTTTATATACTACTAAAGTTGAAATAAACACTATTTAACTCTTTCTTTGTTCGATTTATTAATATCTAGTATAACCTTTAAAGTTAAGTTCTTAAATAATAACGGTGTTTGTAATAATATCAACTTACTAAATAAAAGTGTAAAGTTAATAATAGTTCACATGCTTGTCGAGTATTCTTTTTACTTAACATTTTTGCAAATTGTTTCTAAAAACAAAATAAAAGATTATAAAATATTTTTTAATAGTGTAAAAACTTTTGTTAATGTTATAAAAAACAATTCTTGTTTAAAAAACTACCATAAGTCAAATTTCTAGATTTTTAATACTCAACATGCTTGCATGCATAGTCGTATTTTGTTATTTTCTTCAACTATTAGCTGTTTTTATTTTCAAAATCATCATGACAAAATATTAGAATAGCAAGTTGTCGGAAAACTTTTAAACGATATTAAATAGAAAACAATTGATTTGTTTGATTAAATTATGAAAACTTTATAGAACTAGCTTTGATTTAAATATTTTTAACTGTTAAGCAAGAAAACAACATTTAAATTATACATTATGAATTTAAAAAGTTACTTTTTACATTGATTGTTATCTTGTATACCTGTAAGTTTTTTTTACTGCATTTTAAATCCATTCTTTAATTAAAAACCGATTACATAATTTTTTTTATATTTTCTAAAGTATTATAAAATTAGTTTTTCTGAAATTTAATTTTTCTTTTGTTAAAATATACCAAACGTTTTTAAATATATGAACTTTTTTATGCAATTTGTATTTCAAAAAATCAAACTAAAAGTAAAATAGTTAAAAACATTGAGTGAATTTATACAACTTAGTTGCATATATACATATTAATCATATGTAACACAAATAAAATCGTAATCAACAAAAAAAAACCATAGTAACAATTAAAACTAAATGAGGTTTAATTATGTTAACTATAGATAATGAAATATAATGTACACACATTATTGACATATATTAATATTAATTATGAAAAGTTGCATAAACAGCTTATGCAAAGATAAATAACAACTCTTGAATTATAAGTTGTATTTAAATTAACTTAATAATATTAAGCAGTAGAAACTTAAACTTGAAAAAAAGGAGAGTAATTTAAAAATTTAATAATCATAAATAATTTAAAGTCAATATTAAAAGTATATAATTAAAAGCTATTTTGAAGCTTGATTGAAAATTTGAATAAGTGGATTACAACTAAAACATTTTTTATTATCACTTAAAATTAGTCTAGGAATTAAGACTGAACAAATTACACTAAAATAAGTTTTTTTAAAACTGAAAGCTTAATTTATTTTACTTTTATCATAAAACTCATAAATTCCTACCTAATGAAGTTATATGATAATAGTTTGTTAAACGACAATGAAAAGCGCTCAAAATATTAGGTCCTAGGACCTGGTGCACGAAAAAACCTTTCGGTTATCGGGTTGAACACTACGGATACCTTTTAATGTCTTGTCCAGGTCAAAGCACTTGTTTTACGACATAGCAAAAGTTATATCTAAAAATTTAATGACGAAATACTAAACAATTTTTAATCTTAATAAAACAAACGCTTCTATAACAAAACATAAACTAGGGCTTGTAAGGTTTCCTCTCTGGTCAGACTTTTAAACATTATGATGTCTTCATGTTCAAATCCCATAGAAATGGCGAGACATTCAAAATTTCTTATATATAAAATTCTCTTTCAGTAACAATTCAGCAGATTTCCTGGTTATCATCAGTTTGTTTAACAAACTGTAACTCAGCTGACAAAGTTTCACTTTAAAAGATCCTCAGACCTTAATTAAGCGCCCTAGTTTTTTTATTGACTGAGAACTTTAATTCTCACAGTTGTTTAATTTATATAAATGTAGTTTGATTGTTATCTAATATGTAAGCTATTTATTCGTTTGTATAAAATATTAGTGAATAAAAAAAAAATATATATAATCAGGAACATTTAATTAAATGAGTTACATCTATTTGAAAATAAGAACAGTTTCAGTTATTAGATTTTTAATAAAATAGTGAAACAAAATAAAATTTTATAACAAAAACAACTGATAAAGTTTCATATTAGAGTTAATTTCGAATCAGTATGATATTATTTAAAATTCCTCAAATAAACTTAAACTCACACTGTAACAAAGTATTACAAATTGTGTATTAATTTTATCTCTTTTTTTAAAATTAATTTTGTAACAGACTTCCATCTTGACTTAACTTACCGTAAATAACAAAACTTAAAGTATTTTTTCAACTCATTTAAATTAGTCATTTGTTGAAAACAATAACTATAGACTGTATAGTATGTTAAAGTATAAAAACAGAAACTTTTAAAAACTGTAGAATGACTTTTTTTATTATCAAAGTTGTACTTAAGACAACAATGTTCAAGTAAAGTACTTAGTAGTTATGTTTCAAAAATTGTAAGAACTATATTAAAGGTTAAAATATTACTGAAAACTCACATTTAATACTTTTACTACTTAAATACTATCGAACCTTTTTCAAGCAATTCAGGTATTTTGAAATGTTTTGAAAATTATTTATCTCGCCAAAGAACTTTAGCTTTGTAAAAAAAGTGCGAAAAGTGTTTTTCAATTAAAAAAACAAAAAAAAAAAACAATATTTCAACAAATTAAAGGAAGAGTTTAGTTTGAGTATATGTGTTCTCAACTGTTGTAGTAGAAAACATTTATCTTTATTAAAGCCATGTCTAACTTAAAATATTTTTTTTAAATATTAAACAACAATTAGTCTTCAAATTTTGACAGCTGTTTCAATAGTTCAAACTTATCCACAGAACAAAGATTAAGTTAATATAAGTATGTGTATTTTTTTTCTTTTTCTAGCATAGTTAAAAACTACTAGTATTATATTTATCTAACGCTTTAAAATTCCTACGTTTTTTTTTTTAGATAAAGATTTTACTTGTGTAACATACAATATATATGTGTTTTTACAAAAAAAAAGGGATGTAAAAAGTTTGCGATTTAATTTTTTTAATTAATTTACTGTTAAGGTTGGTTTTTTCATAAAAATTGCATAAAAAAAAAGTTCACTTACTAAAAAACTTGTGGTAAAGTTTAACAAAAAGATAGTTTAAACTTCAGAAAAACTTACTTTATAATATTTTAGTCTTTACAGAAAGTTTTTAACGTCTTGTCCAGGACAGTAAGTTAATATTTTTACAAACATTTTATTATTAAAGAACTAAACTGGAAATAGGTTGTACTAGATAACAATAAATTTAACAAAGAAAAAGTAAAATAATGTTTATTTTAACTAAGGTGAAAATATTAAACTTATATTTTATACTTATATAAGATGCTTGGTAGCGCTTAAAAGCATTAGTTTTCTAAAAATATTTACTTTTTTGAGATAAGTTCTGTTTTCTAACATGAGTCTTTTCATTAAGCTTAAATAGTAATGTATAAAACTTCAAATAAATTAAAAAAGTTCATTTCAAATTGCAAGCGCTGATCGAGAAGTAAATCATAAGTTTAATAATATTATTTTTTTCTTTATACAGTCGTAGGTCATTAAAGTTTAATTGTTGATCGATAAAACTATATTGATTATTAAAACAAGATATCAAAGTTTAAAAATATATTTGTGCAAGTTTTACTTTTAAATTATAAAAACACTTGAACTGTTTATAAAAATTTTTGAAACAAATCACATGATATTTAAGTACTCGTTTAAAAAAAAAAAAAAAGTATTATTTGATCTGAAAGACAAAAACAACTTGTTACAAGCACGCAACAGTTTACTTCGTCATTAACTGCAATATTATTACAAAAAAACAATGACATTCTTGTTTTTAGTTTTTTTGTTGTTTATATTCTGTCACAATTTTATTTAAACTAATTCCTAGATAATTTTTGTTAGGAAAAAATATAAAACATGTGATTGTTTAGTTTTAAATAAAATTTTAAATGTTTTATTTTTCTGCTGGCACTAAAAATTGAACATTAAAAAATAGATTTGAAAGTAAATACTTTGTTTATTTTTGAAATTATTAATTGATAGACAAACATAATATATAAAAAAACGTGGTACAAGAAAGTACTAACACTTGAATGTGTTAATAAACTCGTTTTGTTTAAGAAACGAAATATCTTTATACTTCGCAGCCAATCGAAAGTGGTTAAATTGCATAATATGTTTCTAGAAAACATGTTTTTAAGCTTTTGAACTTATTGAAGTAATATGCTTTCATAAATCTATCTCAGCAACAAAAGTTATAAAGAAATCATAACAAAGAAAGTATCCTGTTTTCTCGAAACATAAGTTTTAAATTAATTGCTTTTGTTTAAGTTAGCAAGTGTATAAGAGGAAAAAAGACAAAGACAAATAAAGACAAATAAGAAAAAAGACAAATAAAGTATAAAAGTATAATTTGGTAAAAAAAATTCCACAGCAAAAGCTTTGTTATTATGGTCGTAACTTCACTTAATATAAACTTCTTTCGAAAGCTTTACTAAAAGAAAATCTCAAAAAAGTTTCAGTAATTAAAGTTTTATTTTTCAAACATAATGTCAAAACCGCAACAAATAAAACAATCAATGATATGGAAAAAGATAACTAATAAGTTAATTATTTATTTACTTATAAAATTGTAAAATTTACTAAAAAATTTGTCTATTAATTAAAAACCAAAATAGAGTCTAAGCCTAAAATTAAAAAAATAAATTTGTAGAAAACATTTTTAAGCCAAAAAAGAAACTTAACTAAATTTCTAAAACGAATAAAACAATTCTAATAGTAAAAATGAAAATACTTGAAGAAAGGGTTTCAAAATCGTTAAAAAAGAAAAAATGAGACAGACTGAACTATTTTAGTTATGATTATTTTATGCTAATAGTTTAAGTTTTTTTTTTAAATATTAATATGTGATTAAAACAGTTAGACATTTTTTTTCCATTGATTTTATAAGATTTGAATTTAAGTATAAACTCAACTTAATAACTTTTATAAATAATAAAAATAAATGAAATATCAAAAAAGTACCTTAACGCTAACACACTAAAAATTTAATACCAAAATAGCTATAAACTATAAAAGTCATATGACTTACTATCAGGTTAGGTTTAATAAAATTTTTATCACTTTATTTACGGTTTTGTTTAGATTCACTTGTGTAAAAAAGCACTAGACTTGTTGTTTTTTTTATTTTTTGTATAAAAAAAACTGTTTACAATATTTTTTTACAAACAGTAAGAAATATGTTTCTAGAATTAGTAGTAGTTGGGTTAAGTCTGATTGATTTTATTTACTTTCGAATCTACAATTTTAAATCTATTAGTAATTATGAAAATTTTTATCCATCTATTGATAAATTGTAAAAGCATTAGTAGAAAAAATATGAAATACTTTGGTTTAAATGAGCTTTGAATGCGTTTTGGTTTTAGTAAATACAAAAGTACTTTATCAAAAACAAAAATTTTTAATAGAAATTATTAAAATTATATCAGCTTACTTTAAACTTTAAATGATTAAAGCATGAGTCTAGAGTGTTAAACATTTATATATTGTAACTTTATTGAAATAAAGGGTTAAAAAAAGTCAATGGAAAATTTTTGGTTTACAACATTGTTGAGAAAAGCAAAAAACTTCACGGATTAGTGATCATAGGTCATATGAGCATTTTAATTGGTTAATTTGTTCCCTTCTTTTTAAGCTGCAGTGTTGCTGCTCTTTAAAAACATTTTTAAAAATGCATAAAAAGCTATATTTGCACTTTAGCTTTACTATACTACTTTTATAAGTGATTACTTGATTTTGTAAATTAAAAATTTTATAACTAATCATTATTTACAAATACATCATTAAATACAGAATCTTATTTACTGTCAGTCTTTTTTTCAAAGTAGCAACACAGTGTTTTTTAAGTGGATATATAATATATAAAAAAATTACTTTAAGCTTAGATCTTGTATTCTACATAATAAAGAAAGGAACAGATAACCATATTATTAAAAACACCTCAAAAAAGTTCTAAAAACGATATGTTTTAGTTAAGTATTTAGTGTTTCAATGTCATAAACATCATTGTTTAGTATCAAAACTTAATTAGTTTAAATTTATTTGTTTTTTGGCATTGATACTTTTATTTTAATTATTTTACAAACTCAGACTGATTCAGATTAGTTTCATGTTTTAAAATTGGTTTATTTTTATTTATAATAAATGATGCTCTTGATCATAAAGAAGTAATTTTAGCTGAAATAATTTTTTAAACTTTTAACATAGCTTCTTTGCACTAGAAAACTCAAGATAACTCAATAAAAACATTTTTATTTGTAAAATGAAACTGACTTAGACTTGTTTGGTTATACTTTGAGAGAATAAAGTTCGTAAACTTAATTTTTACTTCAATATATTTTGTTTAGTATCAAATAAGTTTAAGTCGATAAATGTTGAGTTTTTCTTATTTATTTTAATTCATGCAGCTGTTTATACTACTAGCCACTTTTTATTGTTGATCTAACAACAACAAAAAAAAACAAAGTTTACTAAAACTGCGACTATTATAATATGAGTTTGAAAGTATGAAACTTTTGACTATAATAAGTTTTGGTGAACATAAATTGAGGCTAAAATTAGATTTCTTTAATGATAAATGATGTAAATTTAACTAAATTAAAATAAAATTAAAAAAAAATGTTTTATAATAATCTATACAAGAATATTTTGTAAATTTGAATATTTGTTTATTAAATTGTTATTATTTAAAAACTAAACTTCAAAACGTTGTACTAGATAATTATAAACCGAACAAAAAAAGAGTGAAACAGTGTTTATTTAAAGTAAAGTAAATATATGAAGTATCTACTTTATAGTTATATAAGGTTCTTGGTAGCGCTGTAAAATTAACAATTTTTTTAAACTTTTTACTTTTTTGAACTAAGTTATATTTTCTAACATGAGTATTTGCATTTATCTTAACCAGTAATGAATAAAAGTTCATTTCAAATCGCGTGGGCTGATCAAAAACTAAATCATAAATGTAAAAATATTAAAAATGTTTTTTTTATGCAGTCGTAAGTCATTTAAGTTAAGTTGTTGATCGGCAAATATATATATATATATATATTGATTTTTAGAAAATTATTAAAATTCAAAAACAAATTTATTCAAGTTTTATTGTTAAATGATAAAAAACTTGTACTGTTTCAAAACTTCTTTGAAACAAAACGCATGATATTCGAGTACTTGTTTTACAAAATATACATAAAAGTATTATTTGAACTGAAAGAAAAAAACAACTTGTCACAAGCACGCAACATTTTACTGCGTCATTAACTGCAATATTATTAAAAAAAAAACAATCTTGTTTTTTGTTTTCTTTGTAATTTGTATTTTGTCACCATTTTTGTTGGTGTTTAAACTAATTCTCAGATAATTTTAGTTAAGAAAAAGTGTATAAGAAGCTTGGTTATTAAATTTAAATAAAATTTCAAATGTTTAATTCTTCGGCAGGCACTAAAAAAGTAACATTGTAAAAATGCTTTTGAAAAAATGCTTCGTTTTTTTTTTGTAACTATTAATTAATAAACATACATAAAATATAAGAAAATACTTACATTTGAATCTGATAAAAAACTCGTTTTGTTTAAGTAACGAAATAACCCAATCAAAAAGTGGTTAAACTGACATATTTCTAGAAAATAGGCTTCTAAGGTTTTGAACTTATTAAAATAATATGCTTTTATATATTTGAACTCATTGACAAAACTTATTAAGTAATCTTAGCACAGAAAGCATCCTATTTTCTCAAAAAATACGTTTTAAATTAATTTTAATTATTTCAAATTAATAAGTATACAATAGAAATAAATAGCCGTTTTTACTATAATAAATAACCTATAAAAGCTGAATTTGGTTCAAAAAATAAACATTTACTTTTAGTAGTAATTTACTTTTAATTTTTCAAACTTGAAGCATAAACCTCAATAAATAAAATAATCAACGATATAGAAGAAGATAACTAATAAATTAGTTTATTTACTTAGAAATTTGTTTTTAAACCAAACTAAAAAACTTGTCTATTAAAAAAAAATGCAGAAAATAATGTTGAAGCCAAAAAAATAAATTTAACCTAATTTTTAAAACAAGTAAAACAATTCTAATAGTAAAAATAAAATAATTGAAGAGAGGGTTCGAAAACGTTAAAAAGGAAAAATTAAACAGGCTGAACTATTTTAAATGTTATGAGTATTTTATGCTAATAGTTTAAAGGTTTTTTTTTAAATTCATGTGTGATTGAAATGTTTAGACATTTTTATGTTAAAACATTATTTTTTTTTATAATGCTTTTTCAAGATGTAAATTTAGCCATAAACTTAACTAAACTTTTATAGGTTATAAAATAAATGAAATATTAAAAAAGTATGTTATTGCTTACACACTATAATTTTAATAAGTAAGTAGCTATAAACTATAAAATGACTTACTACCAGGTTAAGTTTATTTTTGTTTTTATCACACTATTCATCTTTTTTTTTTAGATTTACTTGTGTTAAAAAGCATTAGACTTAGTTTTTTACTTAGTTTTGTTTGAAAAGAACTATTTACGACACAGCATAATATTTACGACACAGTTTCTTAATATTAGTCGTAGTTTGGAAAAGTCTGATATATATTATTTTACTTTCGAATCTATAAGTTAAAATCTATTATTTATTATATGTTTTGTTTTAAGAAAACAAAAAGTGAGATCTTAGCTACTGTAAGAAAAATAAAATTTTTATTCTTTGTTCTTTGTTGTTTATTCTTTATTCTTTGTAAAATAAATTCTTGAAAGAATAAATTCAATTTATTATTTATCGTTAAAATTTTATATCATCTAATAAACTATTTTAAAAAGCACTAGTATAAAAACATAAAAAAAAATTTAATTTAAGTGAGTTTTGATTACGTTTTGGCTATAATAAGAATAAAAAGATATAATACAAAAAAAGTTAATTAAAAATAAATAAAAAAATACGAAATTCCTAAAATTAAAACATCTTTTTTAAATTTAAATAATTAAAGCATGAGTCTAAACTCTAGAATTTTAAATATTTATACTTTTGTAATTTAATTCAACTAAAAGTTTAAAAAGTTCAATGGAAAATTTTTATTTTACAGCCAAAATTATTGAGGAAAACAAGAAAACTTCACGGATTAGTGATCATAGATCATATGAGCCTTTTCATTGGTTAATTTGTTCCCTTCTTTTTTAGCTGCTGTGTTGCTGCTCTTTAAAAAACATTTTGTCATTTAAGTAATAAGCTATTTATTTTAACTTATAATTTTGTTTTATATTCTTTAATCGATATTACTTGATATCGTCTATTAAAAGTGCTTTAACTAACAGCTTGGACTAAACTTTTAAGGTTATTAAAGAAAAAAAGTATTTTATTAAAGGCAGAATTTTGTTTACTGTCAGTTTTTTTTTAAGTAGCACTAGAGTATTTTTAAAGCGAATTTAATTATACAAAACATTTACTTTAACCTTAGACTTTGTTTTCTACCTACTAAAAAAAGGGACAGATAACCTTTTTATTAAAAAACCTTCAAGAAATTTTAAAAACGATATGTTTTAGCTAAGTTTTTAGTGTTTTTGTCATAAACATAATTGTTTAGTATCACAACTTATTTAGCTGTAAATTTATTTGTTATTTAGCATTGAAAATTTTATATTCATTGTTCTACAAACTCGGACTGATTCAGAGAAGTTAGATATATTTTAGGCTACTTTTCATGTTTTAAAATTGGTTTATTAAAAAATGTTGCACTAAATCATATAAAAGTAATTTAAGCTAAAAATATTTTTTTAATTTTTAAAAAAGCTTCTTCGCACCATAAATACTCAAGATAACTCAGTTAAAATTTTTTTCAAAATAAGGCTGACTTAGACTTGTTTTGTTATTCATTCAGAGACAAATTTCGTAAACTTATTTTTTTACATCAGTATGTTTTGCTCAGTATCAAAAAAGTTAAGTCGTTTATACTACTAGCCACTTTTATTAGCTTTTTATTGTTGTTCTAACAGAAAAAAACTAGTGTTTAGGTTTTAGGTTATTATGTAAACAAATAAAAATTTAAACTTGATATATATATATACACAGTTAACTAAAACTAAGGCAATTATAATATGGGTTTAAAAATTTTAGCATTTGACTGTAATAAGTTTCGGTGAACATTTCTTGAGGCTAAAATTAAATCATTCAAAGCTTTTGAATGATGTAAATTTGACTAAACTAAAATAAAACTTTTCTAGAAATGTTTTGTAATATTAACAATTTATTTAGTAAAATATTATTATTACAAAAGTTTTTACTATTTAAGAACTAAACTTCAAAACGTTGTACTAAATAATTATAAATCGAACAAAGAAAGAGTGAAATAGTGTTTATTTTAACTAAATTAAAAATATAAAGTATATGTTTTGTAGTTATATAAGGTGTTTGGTAGCACTATAAAAGCAAAAAAAAAAATTTGAATGTATTGTTTTGAACTTAGTTATATTTTTTATTATACTTGAGCCTTTGCATTAAAATTAATTATTGTTATTAAATATTTATATATGAAATAATTCATAAATATTTATGAAAATTATTGTTTTAATGTTCAACTAAATTAAAAAAAAATTTTTGAAACGCGAGCGCTGCTGGATAATTAAATCATAAAAGTAATAGTTTAAAGAACCTCGTTTTTTGATACCGCTCTGCATACATTGTAATTTTTTTTTCTAAGTAATAATTTAACAATTTTCAATCTTCCCTTTGAATCGATTACTGTGTCTTATTTGTTTGTTTCACACTCAATAGTTTTTTTATTAAGTCGTATTAGAATTTAATTGTTGAAATACTAAGATAGATTCATTATTAAGAAGTTATTAATAACTCAAAAAAATTATTTTTCAAGTTAACTGCTAAATAGTGAAAATACTGAAAATACTTGTACTGTTTTAAAGCTTCTTTGAAACAAAACAAATGACAACTTAGCACTAATTTAAACATTAAAGATAAAAGTATTATTTAAATAATTTGTTAATTTGTTCCCTTCTTTTTAAGCTGCAGTGTTGTTGCTCTTTAAAAACATTTTATCATTTGCATAATGGGATATTAAACTTTCTTAATTTTAAAATATATTATTTGATTTTGTTTATTAAAAAAATTTAACATACACTATTTATAATTTTTTTATTTGATACAGAGTTTTATTTACTGTCAGTTTTTTTCAAGTAGCACTACAGTATTTTTTAAGTAATTTTTTAATATACAAAAAAATTACTTTAATCTTAGATTTCGTTTTCTAAAGAAAGGGACAAATAACCTTATTATTCAAAACAACTTCAAGAAATTTTAAAAATGATTTGTTTTTGTCAAGTATTAAGTGTTTTTGTCATAAACATCATTGTTTAGTATCAAAACTTAATTAGTTGTAAATTTATTTGTTTTTTGTCATTGATACTTTTATTTTTATTTAAATTTGGTATAAAAAATCAACTTAAAATTATTTATTATTTAAAGTCGTAAAAATTCACCTAAGATGAACTTGTTAAGAAAGCTTTACAAAAAGAAAAGCTCTAAAAATTTGTAGAAGTTTACTTTTAATTTTTCAAACTTAAAGTCTAAACTTCAAGAAATAAAATAATCAATGATATGGAAAAAGATAACTAATAAGTTTATTTATATACTTAGAAAATTATTTTTAAACCAAACTAAAAATCTTGTCTATTATTATAAAAATCGAGTCTAAGCCTAAATGTAAAAAATAAAAATTCAGAAAATATTTTTAATCTAAAAAAATTAATTTAACTTAATTTATAAAACGAATAAAACGATTCTAATGCAAAAATGAAAATACTTGAAGAAAGGGTTCAAAAACGTTAAAAAGAAAAAATGAAACATGCTAATCTATTTTAAATGTTATTAGTATTTTATGCTAATAGTTTAACTGTTTATTTAAATATTAATATGTCATTGAAACATTTAGACATTTATATGTTAAAATATTAAAAAAAGTTATTCTTTTTATAATGTTATTTTAAGATGTAGCTTTAACAATAAACTTAATTTAACTTTTATAGGTATTAAAAATAAATGAAACATTAAAAAAATATCTTAAGGCTTACACACTATAAATTTAAAAAGTAAGTAGCTATAAACTATAAAAATCATATGACTTACAATTAGGTTAGGTTTATTTTTGTTTTTATCACACTATTCATCGTTTTGTTTAGATTTACTTGTGTTTAAAAGCATTAGACTTAGTTTTTTTCTTAGTTTTACTATTTACGACATTTATTTTAAACAGCATAATACATTTCTTAATATCAGTCGTAGTATGGTAAAGTCTGATATATATTATTTTACTTTCAAATCTATAAGTTAATATCAATTATTTATTATATGTTGTGTTTTAAGAAAACAAAAAGTGAGATCTTAGCTACTGGAAGAAAAATAATGATTCTAATCATTGTTCTTTGTACTTTATTCTTTATTCTGTGTAAAATAAATTCCTGAAAGAATAAATTCAATCTGTTATTTATTGTGGAAATTTTATATCATCTAATAAACTATTTTAAAAAGCACAAGTATAAAAATACTTTAGTTTAAGTGAGTTTTGATTACGTTTCGGCTATAACAAGAATAAATAGATATAATACAAAACAACTTTATTAAAAACAAATAAAAAAATACGAAATTCCTAAAATTAAAACCTCATTTTTAATTTTAAATAATTAAAACATGAGTCTAGACTCTAGAATTTTTAATCTTTATACTTTTGTAGCTTAGTTCAACTAAAAGTTTGAAAAAGTTCAATGGAAAATTTTTATTTTACAGCCAAAATTATCGAGGAAAACAAAAAAATAGCACGGTTCAGTGATCATAGGTCATCTGAGCCTTTTCATTGGTTAATTTGTTCCCTTCTTTTTTAGCTGCTGTGTTGCTGCTCTTTAAAAACATTTTATCATTTGAGTAATAAGCTATTTATTTTTACTAACAATATTGTTTGATATTTTAAAATCGATATTAACTGATATCGTTTATTAAAAGTGCTTTAACTAATAGCTTTAGACTTAATTTTTAAGGTTATCAAAGAAAAAAAAGTACTTCATTTAATACAGAATCTTGTTTACAGTCAGTTTTTTTTTAAGTAGCACTCAATATTTTTAAGCGAATTTATAAAATATAAAAAAAATACTTTAACCTTAGACTTTGTTTTCTACTTACTAAAGAAAGGGACAAACAACCTTTTTATAAAAAATACATTTAGAAATTTTAAAAACGATATGTTTTAGCTAATTGTTATTGTCATAAACACAACTGTTTTAGTATCAAAACTTATTTTGCTGTAAATTTATTTAGTAATAGGCATTGACACTTTTATTTTAATTGTTGTACAAACTCGGACTGATTCAGATTAGTTTGATATAATTTAGGCAATTTTTCGTGTTTTAAATTTGGTTTATTTTGAAAAGTATAAAATTACTATTAATCATATAGGATTAATGTAAAACAAATTAGTTTACAATAAATTTTAAAACTTTTAGCATAACTTCTTGGCACTATAAATACTCAAGATAGTTCAGTTAAAATATTTTTATTTGTAAAATTAGGCTGACTTAGACTTGTTTGGTTATTTATTGAGAGAATAAAGCTCGTAAACTTATTTTTTGTTTAGTATCAAATAAGTTTAAGTCGACTAATTTTGAGTTATTCTAATTCATAAAATTGTTTATTTTACTAGCAACTTTTTTTAAACTTATTCTAATGTTCTAACAATAAAAGCTAGTGTTTAGATTTTAGTTTATGTGTTAAACAATTACAATTTAAACTTAAAATATATACACAATAAACTAAACTACGACAATGAAAATAGGAGTTTATAAATATAAAACTTTTGACTATAATAAGATTTTATAAACATTTCTTGAGGCTAAACGTAAATTACTTCAAAGATTTTGTTTGATTTAAATATATCTTAACTAAAATAAAAGTTTTCGAAAAAATTATTAAATTTTGAAAAGCAACTTTCTAAATTTTCTTTGCTTTTACTAAAGTATATCATAGAGTTAAGAAGATTGTTTGTTTATAAATGTTAGTAAATTTTTTTTTCTTACATTATAATAGTTTTACAACGTAAATTTCAGTTAACATAAAAATCAGTTTTTTATATTCTTGATTTGAACTTAAAATATTTCTGTAATCCTGAAAAAATATTTTTTTTTCATAAGATACTGCTCTTTTTTGAGTTAAACATAAAGTAATTTATAGTAAAAGCTTATTATTTATATAGCTGTATCTACTAGATTAAGAGCTTAAACCTGTTTTTATATGTGTTTTAATTGGACAACATATAATATGTTTTGGTTTCAAGAAAACAAATAGAGAGATCTCAACTGCTGGAGGAGAAGTAATATATTTAATCTTTCAAAAATTTATTTTACAAACTAAGTTTCGGTCAAAGACCTCTTCAGTGCTTAAATAAATCTTATTCAAATAGAATTCTATTTGAATAAGATTTATTTGGACAACATATATAAGATATTCCTATTAAACTAATTTTTAATGTAAAGACAGTCAACTAGTTGGTAATATAGATTTTTAAAGCTAAATTTTATCTTTGAAATTTTTGTATATTTGAAATTTTTATTTTAGTACGTTATTTATAATTTTCACTAGTTATAATGAATATTTCGGATGAGATGCAAAATATGACTTTAAATGAAACGACTGTAAAAGTCAGACTAAATGATGAAAAGGAAATTGTCGAGATTAATAAACTTAAGCTAGTAGAAAGTTCTTCATACTTTTATAACATCCTCAGTTCGAAATTCAATGATCACAAGAGAGAAATTGTTGAAGTCAAATATCAAGCCAACATTGATACTTTCAAAAGTGTCATGCATTTTGTTAGTACCGGTCATTTATCTTTAGATGATAAAAACCTTTTAAAAATTCTAGGTATCGCAGGCTACTTACAAATGGAAAAATTACATAAGTTTTGCCTCAATCATTTCACATCAAACTTGAGTCGCAGTAATGTTGAAGCAAGATATGGTATGTTGAGTAAATCACATCTCCCTGTTGATGAATTTAAACAGAGCTGTTTAAGTTTTATTGAAAACATTTCCTTTGGCCTGTATTTTACACAAAAAGAACCAAATGAACCTATCAGATCAAGTTTAAACTTCTTTTCATTCGATAAGACGTTTCGAAACATTTCTTGTTATCATCATAATAGATCAGTTAATCTAAATGTCTACAACTTTTATAACACTTTAGTAGTTTGCCCAGCTAGACCATCGCACTTAGCAAATGAAAACGCAATGGTGTATGATAATACCATGATAATATATGATCTTATAACAGAGAAAACTAGAGAAGTACCTCTTAGTTTTGAATTTGCTTCCATCAATTGTTCTAATGAAAAGCAACTTTTTATTGTCAGTGATTTAGAAAACAGATCTGAAAAGAAGTCTTTCTCTCTGAAAACTTTTGACATAGTAAGTTTGGAAGAGTTTTCTTCTATTAGGAAAAGAATTGACTATGATTTAGTGAAGGAGTATATTTTTGAAGAATTTTATTTTGCAGAGTGTGTTGATGATAAAATTTATATATTTTATCAAGCTAAACTTGAAAAAGATTCACTCGAACGTACTAACAAAAGTGATAACATAAGAAACTATATGATGATAATTTGTTCTAAAACTTTAGAAATTGAAAAAAATATAAACATTGCAGACGATAACCAATTCCATGGAGATAATGTCATTAAAGGCAGCGATTCATGGGAGGAAATGAAACATTCATCAATGTTCAAGTCTCTTAATATAAGAAAAGAAAACAAGTTGTTTATTCAGTTTGATTCCAAGCTACAATTTTGTCAACATGATTTTATTTTTGACGTTGAAACCCAGCTTTTTTACTTCGAAGAAAGAGAGTATAAGCGTAAGATAACACATACAGAAAACGAATGCAGAATAGATCGAAATGTGGAAGTTGTAACCCTTGGAGAGAAATATTATGCTCTCGTTTTACCGAGTTGGATACAAATTGACAGTGATGAAGATAGCGATGACCCTTGTGTAAAATATCGTCTTTTTAATGTTTTTGATGAATTTAGATCGTACAAAATTGAAAATGATGTCCTGGTTGAGAAAGAAGTGATTTGGAAAGGCCAAAGAAGATTAGTTAGATGGAGGAAAAGTTTCAGAAATTGGGTAAAAGTGTTCTCGACAGTTGTAGTGGAAAACATTTATCTTGATTAAAGCCGCTTTTGAGTTAATGTATATTTGTGTTATTAAAAAACAACTAGTCTTTGTTTTTATACAGCTGTTTCTATGCTTCATGCATATCCTCAGAAACAATTCAACTTGTTTCGTATTAATTATCGTTATTTTTCTTAACATATATCAACCTTAATAGTTATATGGCCATTTGATATTTTGATACTTTTAAGCCTTTTTTATATTGGTTAACATTTTACTTGTGTAACATATAATTTTGAGTATATCTTGCCTATAAATTTTGTAAAAATATTGCAGTTTTATGTTATCTTCATTATGTTACTGTTAAGTTTTTTTTTTCATAAAAAAAGTTTATATACTAGTAGTGGTGAGTTTTAACAGAAAAGATAGTTAAAACTTCAAAAAAAAACTTTATAATATTTCAGAAATCATATGAATTTCTTCATTGATAACTTTTAATCAAAATGTGAGAACAAAAACTTATAGGTATAAAAGATATTAATTAATTTAGTTTTTAGCTTCATAACGTATATTTTAAATGATAAAATTAAATAAAAAAGTCAAATCGAAGTCCGTCCTATAAAATATACATAATATATATAGTCAAATCAGTTGTTTTCTACTTTATATGTTTTTAACAGTTATCGGTAACTTGCTATTCTATTGGTTTGTTAAAAATAGCTAATGTATGCATACAATTTATGTACTAGAAACTAGAAATTTAACTTTAGGTAGCCTATCAAAACAAAGTTTTTATACTAGTTAAAATTTTTATTATAACAAAAATCTTTGTTATTTAAGAACTAACTTCTAAAAGTTGTACTAGATTACAAGAAATTAAACAAAAAAAAGAGTGTATTTGTGTTTATTTCAACTAAAGCAAAAAATTAAATATGTATTTTATAGTTATATAAGGTGCTTGGTAACGCTGTAAAACAATAAATTATATATTTTCAAACTAAGTTTGATTGTCTATTACACTTGAGCATTTACATGAATCTTAAACAGTAATGTTTTGCTATTCAAGTAAATTAAAAAATTCATTTGAAATCGCGAGCGCTGATCAAAAACTAAATCATAAATGTAATAATAATAATAAAAATGTTTTTTTATACAGTCGTAAGTCATTAAAGTTAAATTGTTGATTGTCAAAAATATATATTGATTATTAACAAGTTATCAAAATTTAAAACAATTTGTTCAAGTTTTATTGTTTAATGATAAAAATACTTGTACTGTTTATAAAACTCTTTAAAAAACCTTTTGACAATTTAGTACTTTTTAAAAAATAAACATAAAAGTATTATTTAAACTGAAAGAAAAACCACTCTTTTCAAGCACGCAACAGCTTACAATGTCATTAACTGCAATATTATTTCAAAAAAAAAAAACAATAACATTCCTGTGTTTTGTTTTATTTTGAAACTTTAGGATTTGTCACAAATTTCATTTTACATTTACAAAAGTTCTTAGTTAACTTCGGTAAAGTAAAAATTAAAAAAGCTTGCTGGTTTAATTTAAAAGAAATCTCATGTGTGTTTTATTGTTAAGCAGCCACAAAAAAATTACGTTGTGAAAATCCACGTAAGAATTTAAGACAATAATTTGCCTACACTTTCTATCTCTTGTGTTTTAAACAAACACATGGTGATAATAAAGAAGTATTTACATGAAAAAAAAAATGGTGTTGGACAATAAACTAGACATAACTTTTAACTCATTAGGTTACCCCGAAACCGTCATCAAGAAAACAGTTAAGGCAACTCAGTCCAAAATAAACCGCTTAGCTTATTTCGGCCCACATCCTTTCCCAGTCTACCTCAACCTTCCTTATATGGGTGAAACTCAATAAGGTTGGCTAATCAAGCT
Organism: Thalia democratica; assembly: GCF_965202585.1. Taxonomy (NCBI): domain Eukaryota; kingdom Metazoa; phylum Chordata; class Thaliacea; order Salpida; family Salpidae; genus Thalia; species Thalia democratica. The sequence continues at coordinate 5,808,487 of NC_139172.1, forward strand.
TCACAAGCTATAAATCCACTTTTTTATAGCGTTTCGCTACGTCTTGTGTACAAAACCTACCGCCCGCTAAACGGAATTGTGAAGGATGTCACACTTACCCATGATTTGAGTAATGTAGTATACATATTTATATGTCTTTGCGGAAATGACTACGTAGGTCGAAGATCTCAACTTTTTCACGTCAGACGAGAGCAGCATGTCACAAAAAAGCTAAAAAGGTTAATTTTTAAGGACGAAGTTAAACCAAAAGGTGAACAATCATTTATCCATGAACACCTTCTCAATGACCCTAGTTGTGCTGAGAATTACCTGGATAGTAGATTCGAAATTCTATCCAGAGCGAAAAACTCTTACCACCTCTCAGTTCTAGAATCATTGTTTATTAGAACTCGCCAGCCGAAAACTTGTAAACGACGAGATTTATACAATTTAAAACTTTATAAACAGCGTGTTTTTAGTATTATTATTGTCGTATTTTGTACTTTTTAATTTAGCTTCAAGTAATATTTCTACTGTCTTAAATGTTTTTTTTAAGAATCTTGTCTTATAAATAACTTTAAATTAGCTATTTCAGCAGTATATTAAAGCAGTATTTCATAACTTAACTCTAAATAGACTTTTACACTCAACTCTTAATGACGTAACTGTTTTAGCAAGAATTTTCAAAACCGTTGTATATAACTAAATTTACACTATACTCTTATCAGTTTTTTAGCAAGCTTATTCTGATGACGCGCTAAATGAAATTAGATATTTTTTTTCTAAACGAGTGAATTATGTTTAAATTTTTCAGTTAAAAGTTTTAGAATAATCAAAACGATTCAGAAATTTAAACTCTAACGAGACTGTTTTGAAGCGTTAATTTCCAAGTTCTACCGTATCATCACTATATGTAAAAATCAAGTAAAAGTCAATAAACTTGTTCCATATCAATCAAATACTAATAATATAAATTATGAATAAATTGTCATTTGTTTCTAAGATGACAACCATTAAATGAATAAAGCTTAATAGTTATTAGTATACAAAAGTCTATTTTTTTCTATCTATATTATAGTGCCATACTTTGAAAGTTTTAGGCTTAGACCCTACATTAATTTTTATGTTTGTAGACAAGCTTTTAAGCACATTCTGAATACAACAATCCAAGTCAATATATTATTTACTTATTTATCTTTTATTTTTTTCTTCCTTTTCATTAGTTATTTTATTTTTTTTAAAGCTTATACTTAGAGTTCAAAATCAAAACTTAATAACTCCAAATAATTGTAAAAGCATGTGGTGTACGACTTGATAACTAAAATGTTCTTTTGTGCACTAGGACTATAGACACAACTGGAAAAATACGATCACAAAAGATGTTAATGATAGAGCAGCACTAAACTACACTACAACAAAAAACACACAACATCAATAAATTATTTTGAGTAAACTTTTTCATTTATTTTTTAGACGCCACTATATAGTTGTTTGTCTTTACTAAAAAGATTGCTGAATTTACGGAAGTGTAAAGAGCTTATTTAAATAGAGGTATGCAGATTAAATATCTTATTTACAACTAAATAAAATAAAATAGTTTGCCTGCATGATATTTGAAAAATCAAGTTTAGCAGTTTATAACTAGGTAAAATTAGTACTAATTTTAAAACGAATTGTATTTAATTAGTATAATGAGTAAAAAATCAAAAAAAAAACTCAATGAAGAGCTCTTTTTAAAAAAGTTTAAATATATTTATACCTTAAAATTTATCTAAATAGAGTTAAAAACTTTCTGAAATTGGAATTTTGAGGCAACTATCAACAAAACATTAACAAAACTCAAAGTCACTGAAAAATTTCAAAAATATAATTTTGTTTAAGTTAATATAACATTTGAAATTAAGTGGATTTAGAACTATCTAAAAAAAAATAATCAAACCAAATATCAACAAAACTCAATGAAAATGTTATTTTGTACTAGTATCATAATCTAATTTAAGTTTTGTCTGCTTTCCAGTTTATTAATAATTTTTTTTTTCTGTGTCTTCATGAGTTCATTAATTCCGTTCTTTTGTTGATGCAATTTTTATCAGATTAAATTATTTATAAGACTTCTTTTAAGCACAACCTGCTTTTAATTGTTCCTGGTTTAAATTTACTATCCGTTGAAGTATTTTTCAACTTAATTGGTAGTTCTTGTTTTCATTTTTTTATTTATGTATTAGTTTTGAAAATTCGGTTGCTTGTTTGTACCGAAGGTAGTTTTTGTTGCTTGGTTTGCTGTTTATTGTTGTATTGTGTGTTGCTATACGTTTTTTAGCTTATTGGCACTTAATCTAACGTAAATTTTTGATGAACTGTATGTTTTTTTGTTGACTGGTAAATTACATTTTCTGCCCTACATTTTCCTTCTTCTAGGAGGCATGTTTGTTTCTTTCTATAGTTACATTATTCAACTTTAGTTATCTTATTGACGTTTATTAGTTTTTTGTTGTGGTTTTTTTTATTATTTTTCAATGTTTATCATGCAGCTGTAGCTTAATTTTATTTTTTGTTTAGATATTATATAACTTACTATTTTTTCTTAAATGTTTGTTTAACAATTTTAGAGTTTTTTTACCTATGTTTGTTTTGTCAGATTTACAATATGGGAATTGAACAATACAGTCTTTATTTTTCTATTTTGTTTTTATTTTTGCATTCTTCTGTATAATTAGTTTCATAATTGTATCCATTTATCTTTAAAGCATCATTATAGTCTTTTTTTTATGGTGTTAAACAGGTGTTTGTTATTTGAATTTTTAGAAAATTTGGCCTCTATCATTTTTGGGATTTGTTTTATTGTTGGTGGATGGTTTGATTTTGAATTTATATAGTTTATTCTGTCGTGGTATAATCTGTATGGTTCAGTAGGTTGAAGTATAAATCTAGGTAGTCATTCTCACAAGCGGGGTTTACTAAAATTAAATTTATGCCTATGCTTATAGTAAATTTGTGCGATTTTTATAACGTTTTTAATTTCTACAGCTATAAATCCATCGTCTCTATATAACCCTTTTATTAAGTTTTGTGAGATACTTCTTATCTCTGTAAAATTTATGGCCCATTAACTCAAATACTTATGTCCCGTGTTTTCCACCCATTGTAATGTCAAAAAGTTGGTTTTCATCTTTTTTGTTTCTTCATTTTATCCTTATATCTTCTTGTTTTATATAAAACAGATTTTGTTGCGTTACGTATTATCTTTTGTTCTTGCCTCCCCCCTTAAATTTAATTTTCTGTCATGCCGCTTTAATCACTTTGGGAAACACTTATTAAACTTAAATTATAATGGATATAATTCATAAATGTCAAGCAAAGTTGTAACACTTATATTTTGCATTATGAAGTTAATTTTTTTTTTACGTTTAGTTTTATCAGTTTGACACAAGTTATTAAGTAAATAAGCTATTTCTCTAAGTTTTAAATCTTTAATAATAATCAAATCTAACATTGCTTTAATTATAGAAAAAACAATCTGTATAACTTAACATAATTTAATGTCAAATATGCATGCAAATCATATTAAACAGTACTACTAATATACTAAACGAAATTCAAATAATAAACAAAAATCTTTATCAATACTATAAATAGTTTTCAACAAAATAATGAATCATTTAAACGAAATTTTTGAATTGCTTTAATTCGTGAAGCACTGATACAGCTGTATATGATTTGAAGTCTAGTCGTTTTTTAATAATACAAATATACATTAACCTAAACGAGGCTTTAATCAAGGTAAATGTTTTCCACTACAACTGTTGAGAACACTTTTACCCAATTTCTGAAACTATTTGAACTAACAGAACTTTTTTCGCCTTGCCAAAGCACTTCTTTCTCAACCAGGACATCATTTTCAACTTTGTACGATCTAAATTCATCGTAGACTGGGAAAGAATAATTTTCTAAATCAAATTGATCATCGTCACTGTTCCTTTCTATCCAACTTGTTAAAACGAGAGCAAAATGTTTTCCTCCACGGGTTACAACTTCAACATTTTGATCAATTTTGCATTCGTTTTCTGTTTGTATTATCTTACGCTTATACTTTTCATCTTCGAAGTAGAAAAGCTGCTTTTCAATGTCAAAAACAAGAATGTATTGACAAATGTGTTGTATTGTATAAAAATTTGAAAACAACTTGTTTTCTTTTCTCAAATTAAGAAACTTGTAGATTGATGAGTGTTTCATTTGTTTCCAGGAATCGCTACCTTTGATAACATCATCTCCGTGGTATATATCATCTTCTGCAATGTTTATATTCTTTTCAATTTGCAAAGTTTGAGCACAAATTATGATCATGTAGTTTCTAATATTATTGCTGTTGTACGTACCTTCGAGTAAATCTTTTTCAACTTTAGTTTTATAAAATATATAAATTTTATAATCAACACATTCTGCATAATAAAATTCTTCAAATATATACCCTTGGACTAAATCATAGTCAATTGTTTTCTTAGTACGAGAAATCTCTTCCAAACTTACTATATCAAAAGTTTCTAGAGAGAAAGACTTCTTTTCTGAAGTATTAATTAGAACGCTGACAACAAAAGGTTTCTTTTCATTGGAACAGTTTATGGAAGCAAATTCAAAATTAAGAGCTAGTTCTTTAGTTTTCTCTGTTATAAGATCATACAGTATCATGGTTTTATCATACAACATTGTGCTTTCACTTGCTAAGGGTCGTGATCTTGCCGGGTAAACTACTAAAGTGTTATAAAAGTTGTAGACATTTAGATTAACTGATCTATTATGATGATAACAAGAAATGTTACGAAATGTGTTGTTATCGAAAGACAAAAAGTTTAAACTCGTTCTGACAGGTTCATTTGGTTCTTTTTGTATAAAATATAGGCCACAGGAGATATCTTTAATAAATTTTAAACAGCTCTGTTTAAATTCATCAACATGGATATTTGTTTTATTTAACATATCATATTTGATTCAACATTACTGCGACTCAACTTTGATGCGAAATGATTGAGGCAAAACTTTAGCAACTTTTCCATTTGTAAGTAGCTTGCGATATCTAGAATTTCCAAAAAGTTTTCATCATCTAAATATAAATGACCGGTACTAACAAAACGCATGACACTTTTGAAAGTATCAATGTTGGCTTCATATTTGACTTCAACAACTTCTTTCTTGTGATCATTAAATTTCGAGCTGAGAATGTTTTTAAAGTATGAAGAACTTTCTATCAGCTTGTGCTTCATAATTTCAACAACTTCCTTTTCATCATTTAGTCGGACTTTTACGGTTGTTTCATTCAAAGTCAAATCTCGGAAATTACCCGAAATACTCATTATAACTTATGAAAAACCTAAGTAACACAGTATGTCATTAATTAAAATTATAAATTTCAAACTTAGCTTTCTTATAATCCTTCCCGTAACGAGTTGGTTTCTCATTATATGTTTTGTTTATTTTGAATCCAGTACATTTGATTTATTTTTAAGAAGGTTGCCTAATCACTAATTTAAACTTACTATTTAACTTAACAAAATTACTCAAAAACAATCTAAGAATTGATTTTATACTTCTAAAAAGATTTTCTTAGGACTATTTAAATTTTTCAGAGTTGCTAATTTTTTTTTGAGAAATCTTACCAGGGTTTCTAAATTTCTTTCAGGTTGTTAGAATTACACGTTTTTAGTCTATTTTTAGTTTAGAGCGAAGTTCAAGGTTAGAGACTGTGCTAAGTAGTATAACAAAATTCAAAAGATATTTTAAAGTTACTTTAAATTCGGATTAAAAAAAAATTGATGGTGTCGACTTTTTATTACACTATTTGGTAGATTTTTGTGTCAAATTAAAGTTTTACTTCTTAACATGTAGAAGTTGTTTAGAATTCTAGATTTTTTAGTGACTTATACTTGATATTCCAGATTTTTAAAGGTTTTTGTTCAAAGTTCCATGTCTATCCAAGTTTTTCGGCAATCCTGACTTACATACCTAAATAAATGTAGTAAGAAAAAGACTGATTAACAAAAACTTTTCAAAATAATTTATTTTCAGAAAAAAACAGAAAGTAATAATTTGTATGTACTCAACTAATTAAATACTGCATCAATAAATTTTAAAATTATCAAAAAAAGTAAAAACCATAAATTAAAATTTTAACTACAGAATGTGTTGTTAAACTTTCTTTAAGATCAGATATAGATACACTTTTAATCAGCCTAAGTATTTAACATTTTAAGACAAAAATATCAGGAATAAGTTACCAAAAACTAGTCTGAGTTACAACAAGCTAGACTAACTTTATTGAAAAGGTAAATAAAATAAATTTAGTTAAAATTATTAAACATCAGTCATTTAAGTTTGAATACCTAAAAATACCAAGTGAATAACGAAAGTATTAAACAAAAAATAAATTATAATATTTAGTTAGAAATATACCTGAGATTTAGTAGAAGTATCATAATTACCTTGAGTCAATAAATTTACCAAATCTGCTTTAGTAAGCATGAATCAGCCTGAGTTTTTAAAGACTTTTAACCAGCAACCCTGAGCCTAACTAGGGTATACATTTTTAATGATAAACTTTTAATTAAAGCATCAATACAGTAGTGTTTATATAAAAACAATCTTAAAGTTTTGTTTCTTAGAACTAAAAAAATTAAATAAGCTGTTAAATCAGTTATAAATAGCTATAAAAATAGTAATAAATACATTATTCACAACGAAATATAGTGCAGTTTATATTAAAATAGTTTAACTAAAATATCATATGTCTAGCAAAAAAAAAGCTTGGTTTTCTGCTGTGTTATAGTAGGAATTGAAAAAATAAATAATAGTTTTTTACAAAAAGTAAGTATCGATGTTAAAAGCCTAAGTTATGTTAGACAAACTACCATGAGACAACCTGAGCTTTGAAATAATTAAAACAAAAGTATTAATGCCAAATACTAAACATATTTATAGTTGTTCAGGTTTGATACTAATCAAAGATACTTATGACCTAAAGACTTAATATATATATTGTTTATTGAACGACATAAACACCCAATAAGTTTAGTCCAAGGACCTGGTGCACGAAAAAACCTTTTGGTTATCGAGTCATACACCAGAACGTCATATTCAGGACTAAATATTTAGCAAAAACATATTGTTTTCTAAAAATTTCGTGAAGTTGTTTAAAGTAGAGATATTTTTGTCCCTTTCTAGTTGAAAACTAAATCTAAGGTTAAAGTAATTTTTTTTGTTTAAAAAATATGACAAAAAACGTTTCATTTTTTCCTTAGTTTTATTTGAGATCTTTCGTAGTAAGTCTTATCAAAAATTGTATTTTACTAAATTAAACTGAATAATTGTAATTGAAATAAGATTATACTGTAGTTAAAGTTTAAAATATAAAGTTACGTAATGGTCGAGTTAAAAAACTAACTAAGTGCTTATGCTGTAGAACTTTGCTGTACTAATAAAACTCGTTGCATTGGAATTAAACTAAAAAAAAAAAACAAGCGATTTGAATGAAAATAAAACTACACATAAAAAAATAATTTTCACGAGAAATTAGTTACTTTAAAGTTACTTTATATAAAGATTTAAAAAGTCTAGTTTGGTATACGAACTTATTCTGCTTACATAAACTGGGCCTTAAAGATTAAATACATAAGGCTTTCAGAATATGTAGCTGAAAATAGTCCTCCGCTCTAAATAAAACTGAAAAGTTCTATTTTTTATAATTTTTTGCACACACATTTGATTTTCCAACAAATGTTGCCCAATCACCGATACTTCTCGGCAATTGAGCAACATTTGTTTGACAATCATGTAGGTGCAAAAATTATAAAAAAGAGAATTTTTATCTAAAGTATACAAAACTGATTTTACAACTAAAATTAAAGCTTTACTGTTATCTTATTTTAAAAGTTTGTTTGAATTCTTTTTTCGTTAAATTAAAATTCTAGTAGATTAATACGAGTAGTCGTTGTTTTAATTGAAAAACTTAACTTGTTTTGTAAGCTAATTAGGTCCAGTATTGTCTTTTTCAACGGTTCAATTAGTACATAATTAAAGATAACTAAGTATTAAACTGAAACAATTATAAACGTAAGTGTAACTTGAAGTTATTATGTTTTTGAGCGTTTTAATAATTTCAATTATTAGAGAGCGTAAGTAGATATATTAAACTTTTAGCTGAACATAAAAGTATTTCAAAAATGCCATTTTTGTTGAGATTTTGCATATTTTACAACTTAAAAAAACTACCAACGTATTCAATACTAAAGTATATATACATAATCAACATCATGTATTGTAAAAAGATTGATAACTTGTATTTCCGAATAATTTTGAGTAATATTTATAGTTTTCTTATAATTTCTGTTTTAAGTAGTTGTCGTAATTTTTAAATATGTGTTAAATCAACAAATTCTAAAACTGTTAGACGTAAGCATACTAAAACTGAATTAAAAAGTGTTAAAGTTACTCCTACATTACAAAAATATATATTTATATGTAGTTATAATACATTAATTGTTGAATATTAAAATTGAAGTTTTTGAAAAATAAATTAACACGCGAAAGAAGGTGATAAAGTTAACTTTTGTGTTAAACTTTGAGAGAAACTTTCACAACAATTTCTTTTTTGTAAAATTTTGTTAAAATCTTTTCTCATAAATTTATCACCTGTTTGGCGAACTTTGAATAAAGTTAGAAAACTTTGTTTATTTTAATAACGAAGTTAGCTAAAAATTTTAGTTGCTATGATTTTTTTCAACAAATCTTTTCTTTTTGTGAATCTAGACTAAAATAGTTGCCTAATACCACTTTAGTACGATCAAAATCTTATCATATTCTTTGCTCAAACTCAGTACCGACATCTAACGGACATTTAAAACTCAAATAAAAATACAGTAAATGTTGTAAAAGTCAAACAGTTAATATATCTAATTTAATTTTTCTTCCATTAGTTATTGTTTTTGTATTAGCTTCAGACTAAAAAGATAAAAAAAAGTTTTGCTTGATCTCATTGTGTTAAAACTGATCTTAATGATACTAAATATTTGCTGTTTATAATGCTGCTATTTTTTCGACAAATAAAATAAAGATTGTTAAAATACTACAAAACGTTAGATATAATGTATTTGACATCAAAAAGCTTTTGATTTTTTGGTTTTATAAGTCATTAAGATTAATCTATATTCTCAAGCTTTAAAGAATTCTTTAAGTTTAGTTATATGCTTTTTTGCACTTAATCTAATTGTCTAAAACAAACATGCGTGATTCTAGCTATTTATGTACTTTTTAATTAATCATTTTAATACAAAATATTTTACAGCTAATTCTTATTATTAAAATAAGTTTTATATTTTATTAAAAAACTTTTTAGTTCGGTCAAAAAAGTTTAGATTTTTATTTAATATTTTTCTAGTGAAAAGTATTTGAAAATAAACTTTGATATAAGAATAATATAAGTATAAAAAGTAATTGTAATTTAAATCTGATTTTTCCAATTATAATGGTTTTTAATACATTTATGTTTTATTAAACAGTTCAAATATTCTTAAAAATCTTAATAGCTTGTAAAAATTATATCAAAACTTTAAAACTATTTTTTAAATTCTAAACCCAATTGTTGCTTTTCAAAACAAAAAAATGTTATTTTTAGATAAAAGTATAAACTTGCCAAGTTTCAATTTAGTTGAGTGCTTTTAGTTTAATTTTTATCCTTTTTTCAGTTGTAAAATGAAATAAAATTTTCGTTTTTGACTTTTTTTTATACTTACAGCTTATAAAACATAAAAAAAAATTGTAAACTTTTATTAAACATTAATATAACAGCTTACAGTTTAAACAAAAAAGTTAAACTTATCTAATTTTTTCTAACAGCGACTCTTGCAGATTTAATTGATGATTTTAATTACACCTAGTGAGTAAAATAAATTTTCTTTTAACTTTATAGTTTTTATTCAACAGTTTTGTTTAAAAGTAGTCTAGAGTTCATTTTGGTTTGCTGTTTATTGTTGTATTGTGTGTTGCAGTACGTTTTTTCAGCTTATTGGCCATTAGCCTAACGTTTATTTTTGATAAATTGTCTGTTTTTATTGTTGCCTTGTAAATTACATTTTCCGCCCTCCATTCTCCTCCTTCCAGAGGGCATGTTTGGTTCTTTCTGCAGTTACATGATTCATCTTTATTTATTTTATTGTTGTTAATTAGTTTTTTGTTGTGGTTTTTTTATTATTGAGTCAATGTTTGTTATGCAGCTGTATCTTAATTTTATTTTGTTTAGGTAATTTTTTATTAACTACTATTTTTTCCAAAAAATTTCTTTATTATTTTTAGAAACTTTTACCTATGTTTGTTTTGACAGATTTGCAATATGGGGATTGAACCATACAGTCTTTCTTTTTCTATTTTGTTTTTACTTTTGCATTCTTGTATAGTTCATTTCATAATTGTATCCATTTTTCTTTAAAACATCGTTATAGTCTTTTTTATGTTTTTGAACAGGTTTTTGTTATTTGAGTTTTTAGAAAGTCTTGCATTTATTATTTTTAGGATTTGTGGTATGGTTGGTGGATGGTTAGATTTTGAATTTAATTGTTTATATTGTTGAATTGTTTTCTGTGTGGGTATAATGTATAATTCAGTATGTTGAAAATCATATTTAAGTATTCAATCTTTTAAGAGGGGTTTTCTATAAGTTTATTTCTATGCTTTAATAACTTAAAACTTTTTTTCATTTCTACAACTATAAGTTAATCGTCTCTATATAACTCTATTATTATGTTTGGTTAGATATTTTTAATCATTGTAAAATTTATAGCCCAACTAACTTACATACTTCGGCCCGTGTTTTTCGCCCATTGTAATGTCCTTGGGTTGGTTTTCATCTTTGTTATTTTTTCTTTTTATCCATATTTTTTCTTGGTTATATATAACAGATTTTGTTGAATTATCAAATTTTTTTTTCTTACCCTCCCCCCCCCCCCCTTAAAATTAATTTCTTTCATGCCGCAAAGGGGCCACTTTGGCAAACACTGACTTTAATTTTAACTAAATTTGATTTGTTTTTTTTAATGTCAAGCAAGGTTACAAAATTTAAATTTTGCATTATGAAGTGAAAAATAAAATTTTATGACTTTTAATTTTTCCAGTTTGACACAAATTTTCAAGTAAATAAGCTATTTCTATTCTTTTTAAATCTTTAATAATAATAATATCTAACAATACTTCAATTAAAAAAACAATCTGTATAAATTAACACAATTTATTGCCAAATAGAAATGTAAAAGCATGTGGTGTACGACTGAATAACTGAAGTGTTCTTTTTTTCACCAGGACTATAGACACAACTATACGATCAAAAATGATGTTAATGGTAGAGCAGCACTAATCTACACTACAACAAAAAACACACAACATCAATAAATTATTTTCAATAAACTTTTTCATTTATTTTTATAGACACCACTATATAGTTATTTATCTTAACTAAAAAAATATACCTCAATTTACTGAAATGTAAAGAACTTATTTAAATAAAGATGTGCAAATTAAATATCTTATTTACAACTAAGTTTCAGTGAGAAAAAAATTGCGACCTTTTTAAGTAAAATAAAAAGTTTACCAGCATGATATTCGAAAATTCAAGCTTATCAGTGTATAGCTAGGTAAAATTAGTACTAAATTTGAAACGAATTGTATTTAACTAGGATAATTTGTCAAAAATCAACGAAAAATGAATTAAGAACTCTTTTTAAAAAATTTAAATATATTTTTGCCTTATAATTTATCTAAATAGAGTTAAAAACTTTTTGAAATTGTAATTTTAAGGCAACTATCAACAAAACATTAACAAAACCCAAAGTCACTGAAAAATTTCAAAAATCTAATTTTGTTTAAGTTAGTATAACATTTGAAATTAAGTGGATTTAAGAACTATCTAAAAAAAAAAATATTTAAACCATATATCATCAAAACTCAATAAAAAAGTTATTTTGTAGTAGTATCATAATCTAATTTTAGTTTTGTCTGCTTTCCAGTAAAGTAATAAAAACTTTTTTTCTGTGTTTTTATGAGTTCATTAATACCGTTCTTTTGTTGATGCAATTTTTATCAGAATAAATTATTAATAAAACTTCTTTTAAGCACAACCTGCTTTTTATTGCTCCTGGTTAAAATTTTTTATCTGTTGTAGTATTTTTCAACTTAATTTGTAATTTTTGATTTTATTTTTTAATTCATGTATTAGTTTTGAAAGTTCGGTTGCTTGTTTGTAACGGAGGTAGTTTTTGTCGTTTGGTTTGCTGTTTATATTGTGTGTTGTTATATGTTTTTTTAGCTGATTCTCACTTAGTCCATCGTAAATTTTTGATGAACTGTCTGTTTTTATTGTTGACTGGTAAATTACATTTTCTGCCCTACATTCTCCTCCTTCTAGGAGGCATGTTTGTTTCTTTTTACAGTTACATTATTCAACTTTAGTTATCTTATTGACATTTATTAGTTTTTTGTTCTGGTTTTTTATTATTGTTTTAATGTTTGTCATGCAGCTGTAGCTTAATTTTCTTTTTTTGTTTAGATAGTTTTTAACTTACAATTTTTTCTTAAATTTTCGTTTAATATTTTTAGAAACTTTTTACCTATCTTTGTTTTGACAGATTTGCAATATGTAGATTGAACCATACAGTCTTTCTTTTTCTATTTTGATTTTATTTTTGCATTCTTCTGTATAGTTAGTTTAATAATTGTTTACATTTATCTTAAATGCATCATTATAGTTTTTTTTTTTATGTAGTTTAACAGGTGTTTGTTATTTGAATTTTTAGAAAGTCTGGCCTCTATCATTTTAGGGATTTGTTTTATTGTTGGTGGATGGTTTGATTTTGAATCTATATAGTTTATTTTGTCGTTGTCTTTTCTGTATGGTTTAGTAGGTTGAAGTTTAAATCTAGGTAGTCATTCTCACAATTGGGGTTTACTATAATTTAATGTATGATTTTAGTAAATTTGTGCGATTTTTTATAACGTTTTTAATTTCTACAGCTATAAATCCATCGTCTCTATATAACCCTTTAAGTTTTGTGAGATACTTCTTAATATCTGTAAAATTTATACCCCATTAATTCACTAATGTCCCGTGTTTTCACCCATTGTAATGTCAAAAAGTTGGTTTTCATATTTTTTTGCCCTCCCCCCTTAAATTTAGTTTTCTGTCATGCCGCTTAATCTCTTTGGGAAAAACTCATTAATTATCAAGCAGAGTTGCAACACTTAAATTTTGCATTATAAAGTTAAAAATTTTTTTTTTGACGTTTAAGTTTTTCAGTTTGACACTAGTTATTAAGTTGATAAGCTATTTCTATGCTATTTTCTATGATAAGCTACGTACAAATATTTAAATCTTTAATAATAATCAAATCTAACATTGCTTTAATTATAGAAAAAACAATCTGTATAACTCCACATAATTTAATACCAAATATACATGTAAAACATATAATACAGTGCTACTAATACACTAAACGAAAATTTTTATCAACGCTATGAATAGTTTTCAACAAAAATTAATCATTTAAACGAAAATTTATAAATTGCTTTAAAAAATTTAAACTTAATATATAAAAAAATTATAAATTTAATCCTTGTTCTAGAGATATTCGTGAAGCACTAAAACAGCTGTATACGATTTGAAAAATAGTTGTTTTTTAAAAATACAATTATACATTAACCTAAACGCGGCTTTAATCAAGAAAAATGTTTTCCACTATAACAGTTGAGAAAACTTTTACCCAATCTCTGAAACTCCTCCACCCAACAAATCTTTTTTTGTCTTTCCAAATCACTTCTTTCTCAACCAGGACATCATTTTCAACTTTGTAAGATCTAAATTCATCGTAGACTGGAAAAGAATAATTTTCTAAATCAAATTGATCATCGTCACTGTTCCTTTCTATCCAACTTGTTAAAACGAGAGCAAAATGTTTTCCTCCACGGGTTACAACTTCAACATTTTGATCAATTTTGCATTCGTTTTCTGTTTGTATTATCTTACGCTGATACTCTTCATCTTCGAAGTAGAAAAGCTGCTTTTCAATGTCAAAAACAAGAATGTATTGACAAATGCGTTGTATTGCATGAAAATGTGTAAACAACTTGTTTTCTCTTTTCAAATTAATAGACTTATACATTGATATGTTTCATTTCCTCCCAAGAATCGCTACCTTTGATAACATTATCTCCGTGGTATATATCATCTTCTGCAATGTTTATATTCTTTTCAATTTCCAAAATTTGAGCACAAATTATCATCATGTAGTTTCTAATATTATTGCTGCTGTACGTAACTTCGAGTAAATCTTTTTCGAGTTTAGTTTTATAAAATATATAAATTTTATCATCAGCACATTCTGCATAATAAAATTCTTCAAGTATAAACCCTTGGACTAAATCATAGTCAATTGTTTTCTTTGTACGAAAAATTTCTTCCAAACTTACTATATCAAAAGTTTCTATAGAGCAGGGTTTCCCAAACTCGTTTACTAAATCGCCCCCTTTTTAGTAGTTTGAAAAAAAATCGCCCCCCACGATTTTACAAAGTAGTTTTTCATTTGAGTACAAACTTTTGAGTTAAAAAGAGTTGTGTTCGAAATGTAATTTAGTCTGGTACTTCTTATGCACGCACTTTTGTGTTCAAAGTAGATTACAGGACTTGAAAAAATAATTTACAGCTTTTTCTTAGAAGCCAAGTAAAGTGTATTAAAGTACTTAATTATTAAAAAGCCTTGTGTAATCTGTAATCGATCCTGTTTAAACATGATCTGTTTTGACACTAATGAAACTTTTAGGTCAGTGGTGGACAACTTTTTTAGTCAGCAATTCATATTTACTAAAAAATTTTTTCTAGTTTCAGCTCGTTAAAAAAATGTAATTGCGGGCTGCATGATTAAAAAAATAACAAATAAAAAAATTAAAAAACTCGAGCAAAATTGTAATGAAATGGTTTAGTATTATTGTGATCTAGGAAATACTATTGTGAACTGAAAACAAAATGAAAGCGTATTTCAAAATATTAAGTATCAAAAAACTAAATTTTATTTATTTTGCACACGTAGTTTTCAATTTACTTAGCGGGTCGAAATTCGACTGGAATTAGCGACTGGATCTGAGCCGTACGTTACCCATCTGAAATCTTAACTGAAACCTGACATTATAATAATCTCTCATATAACAAATTTCGGATATTTACAAATTAATACTTAGTAACTTATTTAAGCCGCACAAAATACTTAAATTATTTTATAAATAGGCATATTCTAAAATAACTATACCAGAGATTAAAAAACTAAAAAAAAATCAACAGTTTATTTTACACATAATAAAATAAATATTAAAACATCATTGCTGATCTAGTTTAAGAAAGTTTGACCGACTGGTTGATTATCTCACATAAAAAGTGGTTTCATCAACAGCTTCAGTTAATGCAGTAAATTTATTGATTATAACAGTGCTTCTGAACCTTTTTCTAGTGGCGGAACCCTTTTCCAAAGTTCAACTTTTCCGCGGAACCCCTAATTTAATTTTACATAAAATGTTTAATATAATATTTCCTGCAAAAAACAAAAGAATTTCAGTGAAAACGATTTTTTTTAAATATATCATTGTTAGAAATCATACCAATTGTAATAGTATTAAGTCGAGTCAAACTCAAAGTGCGCCAGAGGCAATAGGTATTTTATGATTCTATAATACATAAATGAAAACAAACATGATTAATTGCAACGTCATAAAAATCTTTCCATGCAGAAAAAAACAAAGAGCTACAAACAATTACGAAATGAACATGAACCTAATCGAATTCACAGATTACTGTAACAAACGGGTAAGATGCTTAACGAAAAATAGATAAAAAGCATTTAGTGCAAAACTTGAACTTGTCTCTTAGCAACAAGCATGTCAATGCGCGGCTGAATTTTGGATAGACTGAGACGGAGACGGGCAGATAAGGTTGGAGTCAGCATACAGTTCCTTTGCTTCGTTTTAATGTTTGTTACATGCGAAAAGCCGGACTAGCAAAGATAAGTGGTGATGAATGGTAAAAGAAGTTTTACTGCACGCTTTGCTAAGACCGGGGTACTCTGAAATTGCACATATCCAAAAATCTAAAAGCTCATTCTCTTTGAAACTCAATTTTAAATTGCTATCTTCAGATAGTTGCAGCAATTCGTGTTCTGTATCTGTAGGAAGATTCACTTCTTCTGAAGCAATATCACACATAAAAGGATTCAAAATCCATAAATTTCCGATGCGAACATCTTCAGGGAAAAATGTTTAAACTTTATAGACAAAAGATCAATGTGGTTGTATATTTCGTCAGAGAAGTTGAATTCTATGCATTTTTCATGGGCCTCATCAAACCGGTGAAACATCGCAAAATTACGATTGTTAACCTTTTTCTTCCAAAAGTTAATTCTATTTTTAAACACCTTAATCTTGTCTGTCATGACAAAAATGGAATTTTGCTTCCCTTGCATGCATACGTTCAAAGCGTTTAATTCTTGATAACATCAGTGGGATAAATTAGCCTGGCCAAAAAAACATCATCTTTAAAGAACTTCACTAATTCTGAGCCTTCATCTTTAAGAAAGGTGAACACCTGCTTCTTTAATTCAACAAGACGAACCAGTGTCCACCCCTTCAACAGCCAGCGAACTTCGTTGTGAAAAAGAAGTAGCAGATGGTCAGCATCTAAACTTTCACATAGGTCTTTGAAACATCTGGTCTTTGTGTCACTTTTCTTTATAAAATTAACAGTTTTAATCGACGCTGAGAGAACTTCTTGTAAACAAGAAGGAAGATGTTTTGTTGCCAAATTTTCTCTATGTAAAAAACAATGTATCCATTTAGCTTCAACTGCTTTATCCTTCATTTTCCTCACTACAACATTGTTGGACCCAGTCATAGACGCTGCACTGTCAGTACAAATGTCGACACATTCATTCCACTTTAAACCCTTGCTGATGAAATAATTTTCGACACATTTCATTACTCTAACAGAAGTTGTTTTTGTGGGTAATTCTCCACAAAATAATATATCTTTGTTGAATCTTTCCTGCCCACAATATCTAAAAAATATACAAGTAACAAGCAGGGTTCGTGCGCGAAATTTTTTTCATTTAGCCTGACTGGGACCAATTTAGCCTGACATTTTTTCAAAGTAAGGAAAACCTCCTTTAGAAGTCATTTTAGATATTGTGGGTCTTAATTAGTACTATTGTAGTCTCCAACTTCAACTAGCTTTATCTCAAAAACATTTTGAGCTTTAATAATCTGCAAAAAGCAACTCATATCTTAGTTACAACTCAATAAAAACTAAATTGTAAAAAGGTGATTGACCCCTTATGCCCTTAACATAACAAATTCAGTGATAAGTTTTAAAATAAGTGTTATATCTAATACTAGCGTAAAAACTTAATATATATTACTGAACACAATTGTTCAATTTAATTAAGCACTAAGTAAAAACATTATAACCAGAAGATTTATATTAAAACGACGTGCATTGTCGTGTTTTAATAAAATTTAAATGAAAAGCTTACACGAGTATTGAAATTCAAACAACAGCTAAGTTGTTGAACTAAACTCTAATGTTTAAACTGTATTTTTTTTATGAATTTTCATAATTATGAAGTATATAATCTACTCAAAACTAAATAATGAAGATTCTTAAAAAATTTTTAGAGATTAAATAAAAGGTTTTAAGCATTTATTTATACAAATACTGACTGATTTTGTCTTAAATAACTAAATCATTATTTAGAAATAAATTCACATCTTAATTTGATCTTATAAATATCTCTCAATTCTTTTTAATCAAAAATTTTAAGCACTTCAACTGAGAAAAACTGAGATTCTCAAATTTTTAAATAAAAAAACTGATTTAGCCTGACGTTTTTCAACTTATTTCAAAAAAACTGATTTAGCCTGACTTAGCCTGATTTAGCCTGACGCGCACGAACCCTGAACAAGGCTTTGCCGCTTACGTCAGTAGATTTGTCTAGTTGCACAGATAAAATAGACTGGCTTTTAATTTCTCCAGTAGTTGATGCTCTGTATGCATGTAAGCCATCTCCATGACCCTGGATTGGATGGTGTCATTAGACAGAGGAACTGTTCTAAGTTTTTTAACAACTACTTTTGATACAACATCCTCGCACAGATCAATAGTAAAAGGAAGGGCAAACTTTTTAGAAATAGTGAAAGTCTTCTTGCATATCCCAATTCTCAATGCTCCTTCTTTTTAAAATAGTCAAATTTTTTAGACTTACTGTCCTTATGGAATGCATCTTGGTGTCTTCTCAGTTTTGCTGGTGCTAATGATGAATTTGCCAACACTTTATTACAACCAACCTCAACACATTGACCATTCTATTCTCGTCAACTTTCAAACACCACAAAACCATACTGCATATACTCATCATTTAATTTTCTAATTTTACCTTTACATGAACTACTACCAACATCTTCACTATCGTCATACTTTCTTTTTTAAAATCTATCCATACTAAAATAGTATGTAAAATAAGTTTGAAAAAAGTAAAACATTCCATTTAGTTATTTCAAAATAAGAATACTTCTAATACTGATTATAAAACTTAAAATATCGAATTTTTAAAAGTTGGTTTTGACCAAGGAAGAAAAAGTAAACCTTAATAAACAACGTAAATGCTCATAAACACATTTTTAAATTTCCGAGAAAATTGACTTTGAAAAATGTACGGTCCATAGGTTTGTGTTGGAAACTTTTTACAAAAATTACAATATCTCAAAACTTAAATGAAATTTTTAAATTCTATAAAAACTGGCATGTAGTTTATACTTGAAGCTTTCATATAAGAATCAATGTTATTTTTTGTAAAAAATAATAATGGACATTTTTTATCATGTAAATCTAAAAAAAACTTTTTCAATTTCAACTTCTGTTAAAATTTTATAGGCCTGGCCAGATTTTTTTTTAAATTATAGTAAAATTTTTTAAGTAAAAAATAAGCTTTTATACATATTAGATTTTAATTCAAGCTAATAGACATCTTTTTAAACATTTTTACAGCATTCGAAACAATATAATATACCAGAAATAAGTTTCTGATAAAGATTTTTTGTTTAGTTATATTGTGTAAACATTTAGAATTTGTTTTGATTGCTTCTTCATTGTTTGCTTTAGTGATAATACCAGTATTTTCATGAATTCACTAAAAATAGAAATTCGAAAAAAATTTGCAAAAATTTGCGCAACCAGGACACCTATTAATAATGAATACCTATTAAAAGTCCTACCGCTAGATACACACTAAGCAGATCAATGAATGCTATAACTATATATGTTTGCCATTTTATGTGCTCTATTTTTTTTGAAGTTTTATGATTTATGTTTTTTTTCTTTCAAAATTTTTTTTAAATCGAAAAGCTTCGCGGAACCCCTGAGAAGCGTCGCGGAACCCTAGGGTTCCGCGGAACCCCATTTCAGAAGCACTGGATTATAATGCTAAGATATATTGTAAGCAAGTTAGTTGTAAAGTTAAAATTTAATTTTAAACTTTTTAGACTACTTGTTTCGTAGTAGAATTCCATGAAATAGTATTTGACTTAGAATAATCTTTAGGGAACTAAACCTTAGTTCTAACAATTTTTTTTCTTCATTTAAATTCTAAAAAAAAATCCAATTTTTTACAGTTAATTCTGTGAAGAGAAAGTAATCAATTAAAAAAAACTTTTAACTAGGTTAAAATTTTGTTTTGTAACTGTAGCAGTCTTTTTGATGTCTTATTTAATTCTGTTTAAATTTTTTTTTTTCTAGCTATTAGCCTATAATAATTCAAAGAGGAAAATAGTGAAAAACTAAAAGGTAGTGTTGAAGTATTAAAATAAACTAAGTATATTCTATTTGCTAATATATATTGAATTAAGATAAAACAAAAAACAGTTGTATTAATAGTTTAAAACTCCTTATATAATAATATATTTTTTAACAATAATAAATCAAATAAGAAAATAAAATAATTGAGTTTAAGAAACTTTTAAATGAAAAAGTAGAAGTAATTTCAAATAGAGACCTCAAATTTTTACTCTTTTAAAACCAAAAAATTCTTTTTAGAAATAAATAATTTAATGGTTATCAAAATTTTACAATCAGATAATAGTTATATAGTGATATAAGTTATATACAGATTAAACAAGTAATAACAAAAACCTGTCAAATAAAGGTCTTTCAAACAAACATTTTAATCACTATGCTATAAAAACTTTTAGTGTAATGTAAAACGACGAATATGAACTAAAAAATTAACCAGGTCAAAATAAAACTATTAACAACTTTAAAACATAAACCATTTAATAAATATAGTAGACTTCCGCTTGAATTCGCACTTTGAAAAAATCAAAAAGTGCAAACTCAAAAAATTATTACCATATTTTTTTTTTAAAATGACAAATTTCAATATGTTATATGCAATAATATTATGAATAAACATGAAATCCACTAAAACATAAAACTAACTCTCATTAAAAGAAAAAAAGATCTTAAATATTATATATATTTTGTTTTGTTAATATTTAGTTAGTCATAGACTATACTTTAGTTAAATTTAAGAAAATATAAATTTTCACTTTTTTTTGGGTAAAAAGTGCGAACTCAAGAGGAAGTTTACCGTAATTAATATTTATTAGGCATTATGCAAACCTGTTGTAGAATAAATAGCTTCATAAAGTTGTTATTATAAAAAGACTACTCAAATAAAATACAAACCAGGTTAAATAAGAAATATTTCAAAAGATCAAATAAAATTAAAGAACTTTCATAAATTAATGTCTGTTACTGAAGTCTAATATAATGTGTTACTGAAGTCTAATAAGATGAGGTTCATGACTGCTTGCAAGTTTTTCTAATCTGATTCTTAATCACTAAGATAGAGCCTTAATTTACCTCCTTATAAATATCTAAATTAAATCTTCTGCTCAAGATGTTGATAACTGAACTGAAAGCTTTCTCAACAACATAGCGAGAAGAAAAGCTATAAACAACAATCTAAATTCCTCTCAAATGATTGGATACTTTTGCCTTAGTTTTTGTTGAGTCCAAAAGCTTTCATTTAGTTCTTTGGAAGAACTTACTTTAAGTTCAAGGTCAGTTTGTAAGTCTGAAAAGGTTTCCTACAAGTTGTTTACTTCAAAAGTATCTGCCTCAAAGGGATCCATATATTTATCTATATAATAGCTTTTTTGTGTCAAATCTAAATTTTATTACTTAATATGTTAAAATTGTTTAAAATTCCAGATTTTTTTCAGATTTTTTTTTTGCCTAAATTGTCAAATTCCAGGTTTCTAGGTAAATTGGCAACCCTATATAGTTTTATATCTTTGTCTAACTTAGTTACTTTTTAAAAAACAACTGGAAATATCATGAAGTGATAGTTAATAATAAATAACATAGATTTTTACAAACCATTTATGATCCCAAATAACATATATGTCAGGTTATAAAACAGTGAGAGAAATTCCAATCGTCTATGATCTATGTAACTGTTAAATAAGGAAATATATGAATGAAAATATAGTATTTACTTGAAAGTAGGAGTCATAAGCACTCTATTGTTTATTTTTTCTATTTTTTACATAAATAAAATAAACTTTTTTGTTTAAGTTTTACCTTAGGGTCAAATAATTAACAGCAAGCTAAAATTAAAAAAAAAGCAAAAAAAAAGTAAAAATCTTATGACGGCCCAAAATTTTAAAATCGCCCCCTTTTCGCCCCCTTACTAGTTATCGCCCACCCTTTCGCCCCCTTACTAATTATCGCCCCCCGAATAACTAAAATCGCCCCCAGGGGGGCGATATCGCCCACTTTGGGAAACCCTGCTATAGAGAAAGACTTCTTTTCTGAAGTATTAATTAGAACGCTGACAACAAAAAGTTTCTTTTCATTGGAACAGTTTATGGAAGCAAATTCAAAACTAAGAGCTACTTCTTTAGTTTTCTCTGTTATAAGATCATACAGTATCATGGTTTTATCATACAACATTGTGCTTTCACTTGCTAAGGGTCGTGATCTTGCCGGGTAAACTACTAAAGTGTTATAAAAGTTGTAGACATTTAGATTAACTGATATATTATGATGGTAACAAGAAATATTTCGAAATGTGTTGTTATCGAAAGACAAAAAGTTTAAACTCGTTCTGACAGGTTCATTTGGTTCCTTTTGTATAAAGTATAGGCCACAGAAAATATCTTTAATAAATTTTAAACAGCTCTGTTTATATTCATCAACATGGATATTTGTTTTATTTAACATATCATATTTTGATTCAACATTACTGCGACTCAAGCTTGATGTGAATTGATTGAGGCAAAACTTTAGCAATTTTTCCATTTGTAAGTAGCCTGCGATACCTAGAATTCCTAAAAAGTTTTTATCATCTAAATATAAATGACCGGTACTAACAAAATGCATGACACTTTTGAAAGTATCATTGTTGGCTTGATATTTGATTCAACAATTCCTTTCTTGTGATCATTAAATTTCGAGCTGAGAATGTTTTCAAAGTATGAAGAACTTTCTATCAGCTTGTGCTTCATAATTTCAACAACGTCCTTTTCATCATTTAGTCGGACTTTTACGGTTGTTTCATTCGAAGTAAGATCTCGGATATTACCCGAAATGCTCATTATAACTTATGAAAAACCTAAGTATCACAATATGTCATTAATTCAAATTAGCAATTTCTAACTTTGAAATCTTATAATCTTTATCTTACCGATTTGACTAGTCATCATTTTTTTGTTCAATTTAAATCCAGTAAATTTAATTTACGTGTCAGAAAATTGCCTAATAACTCATTTAAACTTACTATTTGACTTCACAAAATAACTCAAAAAAGTCTAATATATGATTTTATACTTAAAAAATTTTCTTAAGACGATTATAACTTTTTAAGTGTTGCCATTTTTTTTTTGAGAATTTTTTCCAGGGTTTCTAAATTTCTTTCAGGTTGTTAAAAGTACACGTTTTTAGTCTATTTTTAGTTTAGAGCAAAGTTCAAGGTTAGAGACTGTGCTTAGTAGTATAACAACATTCAAAAAATATTTTAAAGTTACTTTAAATTTGGTTAAAAAAATTTGATGGGACTAAAAAAAACACTATTTGGTAGATTTTTGTGTCAAATTAAAGTTTTACTTCTTAACATGTAGAAGTTGTTTAGAATTCTAGATTTTTTAGTGACTTATACTTGATATTCCAGATTTTTAAAGGTTTTTGTTCAAAGTTCCATGTCTATCCAAGTTTTTCGGCAATCCTGACTTACATACCTAAATAAATGTAAACAGAAAGTAATAATTTGTATGTACTCAACTAATTAAATACTGCATCAATAAATTTTAAAATTACCAAAAAAAGTAAAAACCATAAATTAAAATTTTAACTACAGAATGTGTTATGAAACTTTTTTTAAGATCAGATATAGATACACTTTTAATCAGCCTAAGTATTTAACATTTTAAGACAAAAATATCAGGAATAAGTTACCAAAAACTAGTCTGAGTTACAACAAGCTAGACTAACTTTATTGAAAAGGTAAATAAAATAAATTTAGTTAAAATTATAAAACATCAGTCATTCAAGTTTGAATACCTAAAAATACCAAGTGAATAACGAAAGTATTAAACAAAAAATAAATTATAATATTTAGTTAGAAATATACCTGAGATTTAGTAGAAGTATCCAAACTACTTTGAGTCAATAGAAAAACAAGTCTGCTTGAGCAAGCATGAATCAGCCTGAGATTTTAAACATTTTTAACCAGCAACCCTGAGCCTAACTGGGTATATATTTTTAATGATAAATTTTTGATTAGAAGCATCAATACAGTAATCTTTATATAAAAACAATCTTAAAGTTTTGTTTCTTAGAACTAAAAAAATTAAATTAGTTGTTAAATCAGTTATAAATAGCTATAAAAATAGTAATAAATACATTATTCACAACGAAATAGAGTGCAGTTTATATTAAAATAGTTTAACTAAAATATCATATGTCTAGCAAAAAAAAAAGCTTGGTTTTCTGCTGTGTTATAGTAGGAATTGAAAAAATAATTAATAAT
This sequence comes from Thalia democratica, assembly GCF_965202585.1. NCBI lineage: Eukaryota > Metazoa > Chordata > Thaliacea > Salpida > Salpidae > Thalia > Thalia democratica. The sequence goes on from NC_139172.1 coordinate 5,832,615, forward strand.
TTTTTACAAAAAGTAAGTATCGATGTTAAAAGCCTAAGTTATGTTAGACAAACTACCATGAGACAACCTGAGCTTTGAAATAATTAAAACAAAAGTATTAATGCCAAATACTAAACATATTTATAGTTGTTCAGGTTTGATACTAATCAAAGATACTTATGACCTAAAGACTTAATATATATATTGTTTATTGAACGACAAAAACACCCAATAAGTTTAGTCCAAGGACCTGGTGCACGAAAAAACCTTTTGGTTATCGAGTCATACACCAGAACGTCATATTCAGGACTACATATTTAGCAAAAACATATTGTTTTCTAAAAATTTCGTGAAGTTGTTTAAAGTAGAGATATTTTTGTCCCTTTCTAGTTGAAAACTAAATCTAGGGTTAAAGTAAATTTTTTTTTTTTAAATATGACAAAAAACGTTTCATTTTTTCCTTTGTTTTATTTGAGATCTTTCGTAGTAAGTCTTATCAAAAATTGTATCTTACTAAATTAAACTGAATAATTGTAATTGAAATAAGATTATACTGTAGTTAAAGTTTAAAATATAAAGTTACGTAATGGTCGAGTTAAAAAACTTACTGGGTGCTTATGCTGTAGAACTTTGCTGTACTAATAAAACTCGTTGCATTGGAATTAAACTAAAAAAAAAACAAGCGATTTAAATGAAAATAAAACTGTATATAAAAAAAAAAGTTTCACGAGAAATTAGTTACTTTAAAATTACTTTATATAAAGTTTTAAAAAGCCTAGTTTGGTATACGAACTTATTCTGCTACATAAACTGGGCCTTAAAGATTAAATACATAAGGCTTTCAGAATATGTAGCTGAAAATAGTCCTCCGCTCTAAATAAAACTGAAAAGTTCTATTTTTTATAATTTTTTGCACACACATGATTTTCCAACAAATGTTGCCCAATCACCGATACTTCTCGGCAATTGGGCAACATTTGTTTGACAATCATGTAGGTGCAAAAATTATAAAAAAGAGAATTTTTATCTAAAATATAGAAAACTGATTTTACAACTAAAATTAAAGCTTTACTGTTATCTTATTTTAAAAGTTTGTTTGAATTCTTTTTTTATTAAATGAAAATTCTAAGAGCTTAATACGAGTAGTCGTTGTTTTAATTGAAAAACTTAACTTGTTTTGTAAGCTAATTAGGTCCAGTATTGTCTTTTTAAACAGTTCAATTAATACATAATTAAAGATAACTAAGTGTAAATTAAAACAATTATAAAAGTAAGTGCAACTTGGAGTTTTTATGTTTTTGAGCGTTTTAATAATTTTAAATATTAGAGAGCGTAAGTAGATATATAATACTTTTAGCTGAACATAAAGGTATTTCAAAAATGCCATTGTTGTTGAGATTATGCATATTTTACAACTTAAAAAAACTACCAACGTATTCAATACTAAAGTATATATACATAATCAACATCATGTATTGTACAAAGAATAATAACTCGTATTTCCGAATAGTTTTGAGCAATATCTATAGTTTTCTTATAATTTCTACTTTAAGTAGTTGTCGTAATTTTTAAAAATGTGTTGACTCAACAAATTCTAAAACTATTAGATGTAAACATACTAAAACTGACTTAAAAAGTGTTAAAGTTACTCCTACATTACTTACATATATATTTATATGTAGTTATAATACATTAGCTGTTGAATATTTAAATTGAAGTTTTTGAAAAATAAATTAACATGTAAAAGAAGATGATAAAGTTAAGTTTTGTGTTAAACTTTAAGAGAAACTTTCACAACAATTTCTTTTTTGTGAAATTTTATTATAATATTTTCTCATAAATTTATCACCTGTGGCGAATTTTGAATAAAGTTAGAAAACTTTGTATATTTTAATAACGAAGTTAGAATTTGTTCAACAAATCTTTTCTTTTTGTGAATCTAAACTAAAATCGTTGTCTAATACCACTTTAGTACGATCAAAGTCTTATCATATTGTTCGCTCAAACTCAGTAATGACACCTGAAGGACATTTAAAACTCAAATAAAAATACAGTAAATGTTGTGATAGTCAAACAGTTGATATATCTAATTTAATTTTTCTTCCATTAGTTATTGTTTTTGTATTTGTGTTCAGACTAAAAAGATAAAAACAAGTTTTGCTTGATCTTATTGTCTTAAAACTGATCTTAATGATACTAAATATTTGCTGTTTATAATGCTGCTATTTTTTCGACAAATAAAATAAAGGTTGTTAAAATACTACAAAACGTTAGATATAATGTATTTGACATAAAAAGCTTTTGATTTTTTGGTTTTATAAGTCATTAAGATTAACCTATATTATCAAGCTGTAAAGAATTCTTTAAGTTTAGTTATATGCTTTACATTTTACACTTAATCTAATTGTTTAAAACAAACATGCGTGATTCTAGCTAATTATGAACATTTTAGTTAATCATTTTAAAACAAAATATGTTACAGCTAATTCTTCTTTTTACAAAATAAGTTTTATATTTGATAAAATTTTCTATAGTTCGGTGAAAAAATGTTTAGATTTTTATTTAAAATTTTTCAAGTGAAAAGTTTTTAAAAGTAAACTTTGAAATAAATAACAAAATACTAAATGCAAGACAATTTTGTTTATATGATCAAAGTATTAAAAAGTAATTGTAAATTAAATCATATTTCTAAAATTATAATTGTTTTAAAAACATTTTAGTTTTATTAAACAATTCAAATATTCTTAAAAGTCTTAATAGCTTGAAAAAATTATGTCAAAACTTTTAAACTGTCTTTTAAATTCTATACACATTTGTTGCTGTACAAAACAAAAAATGTTGTTTTCGATAAGAAAATAAACTTGCCTTGTTTCAATTTAGTTGATCGCTTTAAGTCTAAAGTTTATCCTTTTTTTAGTTGAAAAAAGAAAAATAATTTTTGTTTTTGACTTAGTTTTATACTTACAGCTTGTAAAACATAAAAAAAATCGTTAACTTTTATCGAACATTTTTATTACGGCTTACAGTTAAAACAAAAAAAAATAAACATTTTTCTAACAGCGACTCTTGCAGATTTAAGTGATGATTTTAAGTACATTTAGTGAATAAAATAGATCTTCTATTAACTTAATAATTTTCATTCAACAGTTTTGTAGTAGTCTAGAGTTCATTTATAAAATCAATTTTGTTTTTCTTTCATTGATGGAGGTAGTTTTTGTGGTTTGGTTTGCTGTTTATTGTTATATTATGTGTTGCAGTAAGTTTTTTAGCTTATTGGCCATTAGTCCAACGTTTATTTTTGATGAATTGTCTGTTTTTATTGTTGACTGGCAAATTACATTTTCTGCCCTACATTCTTCTCCTTCTAGGAGGCATGTTTGTTTCTTTCTGCAGTTACATTATTCATCTTCAGTTATTTTATTGTTGTTTCTTAATTTTTTGTTGTGTTTTTTTTTATTATTGAGTCAATGTTGGTTATGCAGCTGTATCTTAATTTTATTTTGTTTAGGTTTTTTTTTATTAACTACTATTTTTTCCAAAGTATTTCTTTATTATTTTTAGAAACTACTTTTAAAAATATATTTTAACTATGTTTGTTTAGACAGATTTGCAATATGGGGATTGAACCATATAGTCTTTCTTTTTCTATATCTTTTTTTATTTTGCATTCTTGTATAGTTCATTTCATAATTGTATCCATTTCTCTTTAAAACATCATTATAGTCTTTTTTATGTTGTTGAACAGGTTTTTGATATTTGAGTTTTTAGAAAATCTGGCCTGTATCATTTTTGGGATTTGTTGTATGGATGGTTAGATTTTTAATTAAATTGTTTATATTGTTGAGTTCTTTTCTGTAAATCTATTTAGAGGGGTTTTCTATAAATAAATTTATTTCTATGCTAAGTAAATTGAAACTTTTTTTCATTTCTACAACTATAAGTCCATCGTCTCTATATAATTCTATTATTAAGTTTGGTAAGATATTTTTAATCGCTCTAAAATTTATAGCCCAATTAACTCACATACTTTTTCCCATGTTTATCACCCATTGTAATGTCCTTGGGTTAGTTTTCATCTTTGTTATTTTTTCTTTTTATCCATATTTCTTCCTATATTCTATTATAAAACAGATTTTGTTGCGTTATCGAACTTTTTTTTCTTGCCCCCCCCCCTTAATATAAATTTCTTTCATGCCGCAAAGGGGCCACTTTGGCAAACACTGACTTAATTTAAACTAAAACTGATTTATTTTTTTTAATGTCAAGCAAGGTTACAACATTTAAATTTTGCATTATGAAGTGAAAAATGAACTTTTTCTGACTTTTCATTTTTCCAGTTTGACACAAGTTATTATGTAATTAAGCTATTTCTATTCTTTTTAAATCTTTAATAATAATAAAATCGATAGTAAAATCGAAGTCAGATCTCGGATAACGAGCATAAAGTTATTGTTGTAGGAAAATTTATTAATTTTTCAAAAAACATAAAACTTTAATGTCAATTATTTTCCTTATCTTAAAAGCTATCTAAAATCTTTTTTTTTATTTTAGAGAACGCACCTTTGCTTTAAATTTAAAAACAAAATTATTTAATTTGGGGTTGGAATTATTTCATGGAGTCCCTCCAAAAATAAAGGTTTTTTTTCGTTTTTTTTCATCAAATGGTATTAGAACCAAAAATAAATATTTTTTTTTTAATTTTTTTTTTAGATTTCCCTTAGTTTGCATGTTATAAAAACTCGTAAATAGTTATTTTATAAATAATGTTAATATCTTTTACGATTTGGCCCAAAATCAAAATGTAGTATATTACACTATCATTTGCCTTGGCCATTTCCTAGATAAAAAATTGATAAAAGGAAAAAAAAAGTTAATAAGAATGTGAATTACATCAAACTAAATTAAAATAAAATAATTTAATTAAATTTGTTGTATATTCACATTCTTATTAACTTTTTTTTTACTTTTATCAATTTTTTATCTAGGAAATGGCCAAGGCAAATGATAGTGTAATATACTACATTTTGATTTTGGGCCAAATCGTAAAAGATATTAACATTATTTATAAAATAACTATTTACGAGTTTTTATAACATGCAAACTAAGGGAAATCAAAAAAAAAATTTTAAAAAAAATATTTATTTTTGGTTCTAATACCATTTGATGAAAAAAAACGAAAAAAAACCTTTATTTTTGGAGGGACCCCATGAAATAATTCCAACCCCAAATTAAATAACTTTTTTTTTAAATTAAAGACAAAGGTGCGTTCTCTAAAATAAAAAAAAAAAATTGAGATAGCTTTTAAGATAAGGAAAATAATTGACATTAAAGTTTTATGTTTTTTGAAAAATTAATAAATTTTCCTATAACAATAACTTTATGCTCGTTCTCGGATATTAGCCGAAATACTTATTATAACTTATGAAAAACCTAAGTAACACAATATGTCATTAATTCAAATTATAAATTTCAAACTTAGCTAACTAATAATCCGTTCCTTACCGTTTTGGCTTACTTAACTTAACAAAATAATTTTAAAAAGTTTCAAAATTATTTTATACTTTTAAAAAATTTTCTTTAGTAGATTATATTCTTTACTGGGTTGCCAAATTTTTTTGAGAAATTTTTCCAGGTTTTCTAAATTTTTTCAGGTTTTTTAAAGTACACGTTTTTGGTCTGTTTATAGTTAAGAGCTAAGTTCAAAGTTAGAGAATGCGTTAAGTAGTATAACAACATTCAAAAGATATTTTTAAGTTACTTTAAATTTGGTTTTGAAAAAAATTTGAAGGTGTCGACTTTTTTTAAACTATTTGATAGATTTTTCATGTCAAATTAAAGTTTTATTACTTAACATGTACAAATTGTTTAAAATTCAAGACTTTTTAGTGACTTATATTTAGTATTCCAGATTTTTAGTGATTTTTGTTCTAAGTTCCAGATTTATCCAGGTTTTTAAGTCTTCGGCAACTCTGACTTACATACCTAAATAAATGAGTAAGAAAAATACTGATTAACAAAAACTTTTTAAAATAATTTATTTTCAGAAAAAAACAGAAAATAATAATTTTCATGAACTTATTTAGTTTAATGCTTTGTCAATAAATTCTAAAATTTATCTAAAAAAGTAAAAACCATAAAATAAAATTTTAACAATAGAATGTGTTATGTGAAACTTTCTTTTACATCAGATATAGATACACTTTTAATCATCCTAAGTATTTAACATGTTAAGACAAAAATATCAGGAATAAATTACCAAAAACTAGTCTGAGTTACAACAAGCTAGACTAACTTTATTGAAAAGGAAAATAAAATAGATTTAGGTAAAATTATAAAACAACAGTTATTCAAGTTTAAATACTTAAAAATACCAAGTTAATAACTTAAGTGTTTAACAAAAAAGATGTTTATGATAATTGTTAAAAAAATATACCTTTGAGATTAAGTATGAATATTAAAATTAGCTCAAGTCAATAAATTTAACAAGTCTGCTTGGGTAAGCATGAATAATCCTGAGTTTTTAAAGGTTTTCAACGATTTTTAAAGATTTTAAAGATTGCTTACAACCTGTTGTCAGAGCCAAATATGATTTGATTATATGTATTTTTTCAATAATAATCTTTTAATTAGAAGTATCAATACAGTAATCTTTATATGAAAACAATCTTAAAGTTTTTGTTTGTTATAACTAAAAATATAAATTAGCTATCAAAACAGTAATAAATAGCTATAACAACATGTTTTTTATTAAAAAGTCAGTATGAATGTAAAGTGCCTCAACTATTAAAAACTACCCTGATACAGTCAGAGTTTTCAAATAATTAAAACAAAACTATTAATGCCAAATACTTAACATACTTACAGTCATTCAACGTTTGATACTAAACGATGATATTAATGCAAAGGATTAAATACTTAACAAAAACAATTTAAAATTGTTTTGAAGGTATGTTTTACTGAAATATTTTTTATTCCTTTCTAGTGGAAAACTAAATTTAAGGTTAAAATGAATGTTTTTAGTAGTAAAAATCACTTAAATAACGATGTAGTGCTACTTCAAATAAGATAGACAGTAAATAGCCTTTTTAATTAAAACTTTTTGATTCAAGTTCTTTTTTATACTTTTTGTTAACATAAGTAAAAATCTTGTTTTATATCTAGACTCTATTTAAATATAGACTCAGTGTTTTCCAAATATTCCTTTTAAATGCCATACAATTATTTTTTGCTGTACTATGTTATGAGCGGGGTTATTCATTTTGAATCGAGAACTCTTTATTGCTGATAAACATTTTCATAGGAACTTTTATATTAATATTGTGTTGGTGTGTAATATGATAGTTAATTATTTTATAATAACCTTCCCGACCAACGATAAGTGACAACAGTATTTTTAGTTTGTTTATGTACTTAACTTTGTAGCAACGACATTTTTTTATAATCAAAATAATTTTTTCTGTACAAGACGTTAAACAATATCCAGTTGATGTGCGACCCGATAACTGAAAGGTTTTACGTGCATCTGGTCCTATGACCTAATATTTTGAGCGCTCTTTTTTTTTCGTTTAGAAAAATATACTTATAATTTAAAATTATAATGAAATTTTTTATTTGGGCGAACAACTAGTTTTAATTTTATTATGATTTAATTAAAAATAAGTTTTAATTAATTTAAAAAAAAACCTATTTAAAAGACGGTGAATAAACACTTAGTTAATAAGAAAATAAAAAAAATAATAATCAAGTTTGAAATACTTTATTTAAATGCTTAGTAAAAAATATTAACTTCAGCATATTAGTTTTTTATTTTTTTTAAGTCAATTAAAGCCTCACAAAACAACTTTCAGTAGAAAAAAAAAACTGAATCAGAAAAAATCCTAAAACTTTCTTTTGCAATCGATGAAAGTTTATTTAGTTGGAAAGCTAAAATTAAGAATGATTTTTATTTTTTATTATATGGCAATCAAAAAGTTAATTAGGTAAACATCAAGAACTAAAACAGCGTTTTATAAAACTTTACAAGCTTGGCATTGTTTACTATCAATTGAATTTTTGTATAGTAAAATTTCAATTAAAATTTTGTAATATAAATAATTAATAGTTCTCAGCTAAAATTTTTGTGAAATTTTTGTGTGCTATGTACTGCTTGATAACTAATTTTTTTAGCAAAGTTGCACTATATAAATATTTTTAAATCTGCTGAACTTAAATACCTTAAGTTCAAACAAATTAACTTTTAAAGTGTATTATTTAAGTTTTATTTAAGCTTATTAAGTTTGATTTGAAAAGAATTTTGTTTAAAAATAAATTGATAGGTAAGTTAAAAACAGTAAGACGTTAAGAAAATTACATGTAAGTTTTAACCTATCAAATTTTTTAATCTACCAATTATAGGTGTAAAATCAGGCTTGATTTTAGATAGTTACAAAAAAAAAATCTATAAAGTACTTTAACTTTAAAGATTAATTTTTTTATTATTTTAGTTTAAGTGAACTTTTTTTTATTGTTTTTTTTAGTTTAAATTAAGTCTTTGTAAACTTTTAACAAAAACAAACTGGAAATATTAAAATAAAATTTTAAAAAACTATTATATAAACTTCACATTATATAAACATGTAGTTGAGACTTAATAATAAATAAAAAAAATTAAGTTAATTTCGTGTTTGTAACATTCATTGGAATTTACAGTTTTTTTTTTAATAGAAGAAAATCTACTCAAAATAATTAAAAATTTTATAAACCTTTTAATATACATTATTGTTTATTAGTTTTCATGTGTCATGTAAAAAAAGTTTAAAGGTATCTTTAACGTGCGACTCGATAACCAAAATGTTTTTCATGCTCTAGATCCTAGAACTAAACTACTAGATTGTCTTTTTTTTGTTCAATAAATCATAAATTTTGATAATTTAAAGATAATGTTAAAGGACAAAAAAACTATTATTGTAAATATTGAATTTTGAACAGTGTGGGATATTAAACATAAATTTTTTATATAGAATTTTTATTTTATGTATCAGATTTTATCGAAAATACAGGATACCAGCTTTTCAAAAGTTTCAGGTTTACCACATTCATACTGTATTAGGCCATTAAGGCTCGTTTAATTTTTGTATATTATTAGATTAACTTAGAATAGTTAAATTTTGAAATTGATAACTTTTACTCTAATTTTTTTTGTTAGAGTATCCTTTTGTTATGTTTATGAGTTTCTTAACTCTTTAAATGTCAAGAAAGAAGAAAGAAAGAAAAATTTGAATGCTCACAACTAAGGTCAATGAATTGGTGTGGAGAAAGACCTTTTGGTCATTGAGCTGCACACCATTTACTTGTAACTGCTACTTTGAGCTAACTTTAAAACAGTAAAGAAAAAAAAAAAACAAAAAAAAAAAACTAACAAATAACTACAAACATTTTTTTTTCAAGTTTAAAAATGGTATGTACTCTTTTTTAACCCATTGCTGCCAATATTTACCATGGAAACCATAGTCTACCATGGGATCCACACTGTCTCCTCCCCTAGATTTCAATTTCAAATTCAATTCCACATTAAAATCATGTACATTCACATTTTTCTTGTTGTTTATTTACAAGTACTGTGTAGTCTGATGTTTCCAACTTTTTAATCAGGACAATTTTGTATACTACAATATTATAAACTAAAAAAAAAGAGTAAAATTGCAAATATTTGCATAAATTAACCATTTAAATGATTATTTGCTGAGCCAGCTTAATTTTTTAAAAGCTTTTTTAATATTTTTTATTATGTTAACCCTTATCCCAAATTTATTAAAGATAAATCATAAAATGTAATTTTAATAATTAGAATTTAGAATAACATGAAAAATATTTTTTGCTGACTCAGCAAGTACAAAATAGGCTCTTGCTCCCATTATCTGTCTGACTTTGATGTTTGCTGGACTTGTGAAGGTATGTTATTTGGATGTGTTTTTGCTTCATTTAAGAAAATCAAATAAGTAATAAATAGCATTTATATAAGTAAACACAAAAATAGTAAACTGCTATGAGTTCAAAACTAAATAGGTTTTGATCAAAAGCATTTAAATTAGAAAATTGAAACATTTAAACAAACTAAAAAATTAAATTTTAATTAATTTAAATATATAATACTTTAAACTGATATTAAACATTCTTCATCATAACTCATTAAAGTCAGAAAATCAAAAAAATTTGTGATTTTAGGGGTTGAAATTAGTTTTATGGGCAGCAGTATTTTTTACTGCAATTTTTTTTTAAGATTCTTCTTAATTAAGCAAAAACACATCCAAATCATACGGGGCTGAAGTTTTATAGACATTTAAATTCAAGAAACTATAACACATTCTCATTTTGCACTTATAGTCATTACCAGACTTTAAAACCACCCCTAGTCAAATTAATGCTATGAAACTCTAGAACTTTGTTCCATGTGCGTAGAACTACATACAAAAAAAGAACTTAACTTTCTATTTTAAAAAATAGTTACAGTATCACGAAGTACTTTCTACTTTAAATTAATTTTTTTGTATACAGTTCAAAATACACAGAACAAAGTTCTTGAGTGTTGCTCTAATGTGACTACGAGCGGTTTTAAAGTGTGTTTACTAGGCTTTTTCTATTTTTCATATTTTTTTTTTGGCATTTTTGAGCTTTTGTAACTATTTTATTTTTTAAAGTAGAAAGTTAAATCTTGTTTTGTATATAGTTCTATGCACATGGAACAAGGTTCTAGAGTTTCATTGCTCTAATGTAGCTACTGGCGTTTTTAAAATGCAGTAATGACTATTAGTAAAAAATGAGAATGTGTTATAGTTTCTTGATTTTAGATGTCTATTAAACTTCAACCTTGTCCAAACCATATCTTCTCTTATGAATTTTATAATATGACCAAAAAATGTGCTGTACTCCCAACCCCTAATGTTAAAAACTTATTATGATCCAAACAACTATTTTCTTTAGATGTTGTTGGTGTAAAAAAAAACCTATTTTCCTTAAGACCATCTACTCATTAAATTTTGACAACTATTTGCCATTTAAAACAATAGCAATTAAAACTTTTAGGTGTTCAAGAAAAAAGTATAGTTTGCAGATAGTAGTTTAAAGTTAACAAAAAATAAGATACATATTTTATAGTATTTTAATTTAAGCCAAAAAAAACTTATGAGTCAATATGTAAACTAAGGCATGTTCAAAGTGTCATTTTTTATTATTTGTATTTTTGTGTTGGCCATGGGTTTTGATCTTGCAACGTTCAGCTAAGACTTTCCAAGCCGTCATTAGGACCCCTAATAATAATAATTTCTAATAAAAAAATGAAAAAAAATTGAAACTGTCTAGCAAAAATTAAATTAAGTTATAACAAATAGAAACAAAAATATATCCAAAATCTCAGGAATTTGAAATAAAGATTTATTTGAAAATGTGTGAAAGTTGTAACATTTGTAAATTTTTTATTAAAAATTTGGTTCAGTTTAGCCTAAGATTATAACAAAATATTTTTTTAGTAAATATACAACATTTTTCAGGAAAAAATATTCTGCTTTTTTTAGTATTAGCTTTCTAGATTACTTTTGCTTAATGCTTTTTTGGTGTTATTAGAAAACTTATTTAAAAATAATATTTATTTATTTTAAATATTTTGTTAGTGTTCACTTGTAGGTGTTCTCAGAACTGAAATATAAAGTTTTCATTATTAAAATAAAGATTTTATTCAAAAATAGAAAAAAGTAAAGAAAAAAAATAAGGGTATAGGGGGGAGGGGGGGGGTCCACCTTGATTTTTACAAGTTTATCTTAATTTTTAAAGTTTTATCTGAGCTATCAAACATTTTTAACTGCTTGAAAAAATTCAAAATATTTTTTGAGGTATAAGAGATCAAAGTCGGTGACCTCAATAGTTTCCTAATGGAAGGCTTATATTAAAAACGCAAAAAAAAGAACATTTTACTAATAATCTATCTGCTACTTCATTTTTTAAGAAATCTTCTTCAAACTTTCACAGAAAGTGTATTGTTAAATTTAAAAAAGATTGAACGCAGGAATTTTTTTATAATTTAAAAAAATAAAATTTTTCATAAATATAAAACCTCCTATTTTTTGTTTTTTTATCTAAAATTTTTACTTTTTAATATTTTTAATATTCCAACTTTAAAAGTCTTGAAAACTATTAAAGGAATGTTTCCTGAAAGTTTGAGGACTCTAGCTCAAAAAATGAAGGAGAAGATAGGTTTTTAGTAATTTTTAAATTTTGAGAAAAATGACCACAAAAAATTTGCGGTCTATACGTTTGTATGGAGAACTTTTTATAAAAATAACAATATCTCAAAAATTAAATTAATTCTATAAAAACTGGCTGGTAGTTTGTACTTTCTGCTTTCATATAAGATCCAATGTCATTTTTAGTAAAAAAAAGCATTTAATTTTTATTCCAGTTAAGTATATTTCAGGTTTATTTGTGTTGGTTAAACCAATAGTTTTTGTATTTTTGTTTTACTTCCATTTATTTTGTTGAATTTTTTTTTCAGACCTTTTTACAACAACTGAGGATCTCCTATATAGGAGTGAAACATTGTTTGGTTAGTAATAAACTGTTAAAATGAATATTGGATAAAAATCTCCTTAAAGACATTTAAGTCGAGAACTTTAAATTGTTTAATTTAAAACAAGTAACAACAGTAAACAAAAAATGTTGAACCCCCTATGCCCAAAAGGCCATAGGGGGGTCCACTTTGATTTTTACAACTTGATCTTATTTTGTAGAATTTAATCTGAGCTATCAGACACTTTTAACCGCTTAAAAAAATTCAAAGTAACTTTTGAGATATAAGCGATCAAAGAAAGGGCGTTCAATAGGTTCCTTATGGAAGGCAAAAACTAAAAATGCGAAAAAAGACTATTTCACTAAAAATCAATCTCCTCCTTCATTTTTTTAGTAATCTTTCTTAAATTTTTACAGAATGTGTATCATTAAACTTGAAAGAGATTTATTGTAGGAATTTTTTTAATGTTGAGTAAAAAAAAATTATTGTCAAAAAACTACCCTTTTTTTTAGTTTTTTGTGGATAAAATTTTTATTTTTTCAAAATTTCAAAAATTCCAACATTCAGATTCTTCAAAATATTAAAAGGAACATTTCCTGAAAATTTGAAGTCTCTAGGTCAAAAAATGAAGGAGCAGATAGGATTTTAGTGAATTTTTAAATTTTGTGAAAATTGACCCCAAAAAATTTGCAGTCCATACGTTTGTATCGGAAACATTTTACAAAAAATATAATATCTCAAAAGTTAAATTATATTTTTGAATTCTATAAAAACAGGCTTGTAGTTTGTATTTAAAACTTTCATATAAAAGCCAAAGTTATTTTTTGTAAAAAAAAGTTGGACCCCCCCTATGGCCTTAATAGGTAATACTTTATACATCAGCAGCCTTTTTTGAGGATTTGACTTTGTATGTCCTGAAAAAAGTTCTTGTTAGGCCACTTAAAATGTGAAAAGCCTTTTGCAGGCCACATTATAAAAGTTTTTAATTTAATTAAAAGAAAGTGTAAATAAGATCAAAATACAGTGAAGGAAAATAGTGGGTATTACTCTTGCATAAGGGGACACTTTTGCACGGCAACTCCTTTGCACAAGCACCACTTTAGCACAAGGAGATACTTATGCACAGAGGGTAAGTTTTGCACAAAGACATTTTTGCACAGGTTAACATTTTTTATTATTTTCATTTTCATTAACTTGAATTTTTTTGCTTTCACTATAACCCTTAACCTCGGTTGCTATATTTTTAATTTTTTTTTGTAATTTTGATACAACTTTTTATTTTACTGTTTTTTGTCAATAGTTTTTATTAGGTATATATTTTTTCTATCACTTACCCTTACCCTTGGTCAGTAACTTTTTTGTCATTTTTTGTTTTTTATAATTTTTTATTTTTTGCTATTTTTATTTTTTATTTTTACTATCACTGTTTTTACTACTAACCCTTACCCTCAGTGGGTAACTTTTATTTTTTCTTTATGATTAATTTATCTTTATATATATATATATATATACCACAGATGTTCTTGTTCTAAAACTTTATTTCAACTAACGGCGTTTCACTGCTCTCAAATAAATTTAAGAACAGATTTATGGAGTCTTAAAAATATTAACACACATTAGAAAAAAAGCAGAAAATAAGTTTAACTTGTAAAAAACATGGTTTTCCCCCCTATGGCCTTAAAATAATATTTACATTTTATTTTTTTATCATTTCCTCTCAAATTATAATTCGTCTGAGAAAAAACAAAAAACTGATTAAAAAATTCTTTATATTTACCATTAACAATTTTAAAAAGTGTTATCAAGTCAAACTGCCATCTTCTATACTCTAAAGACTCCAATCTGAGTTTCACCATTCTATCTTTGTGTGTGGTATTTGATCTGTTGCATCTATTACAAACAAAATAAGTAAAATTTCTCTGCACAGACTTAATCCTAATGTCTTTTTTTAAATAGGGTGACCATATTGGGGTATTGTATTCAAGTTTAGGGCAAACGTAGATTTTAAATAATTTAGTAAGAATACTAGCAGAACTGGTCTTAAAACTTTTAAGTATTTGGTATGATGAGATTTGAGCAATTTTATATAAATAACTTACATGTTTGTTCCTTTTAGATTTTCAGATATATGTATTCCTAAGCCTTTAACAGATTTTACTGCTCATATTTTATTTTTATTAATTAAAAGGTTAATAGGGAAGGGTTTATTTTTATTGATGGTTAGAACTTGGCATTTTTTTGGATTTAAATCAAGTTTTCTTGTTTTTAGCCATTTGTGAATATTATCTTATATTATTTGTAAAGAAGTTCCTGACTTGTTAAATACTTTTGCCTCATCTGCAATTAGACTTATTATTTGTTTTGACTTTTTATTGGTAGTTAGTTATTCAAGGTTAAAAAAAGCTGTAATTACTCAATGTTTTTTTTAATTCAAAACATATATTGAGATTTAAAACATATAAAAACTAATAAACTTTAAACTAAAATAAAAATATATTCAAATTAAACTTCTAAAGTTTTCAGTTAGTTGAACATTTTATTTAAAATTTTTGGATTTAGAAACAATTTATTGTAGGTTTATACAAAATAACCTTTGAAAATGTCAGAATTTGCTATTCAAGCACTGATAGAATCAACGAAAATTAGCAAAGTTGTAAAAGAAAAACTTTTGAATTTGGGAAGAACTAGAGATAAACAGTTCAATTCTCTTGAAGCAGATATTCTCAAACTAAAGACTGATCATGGTTAGTTTATTTTGGCATAAAGATCAATTTATTACACATATTTTTTCTAATATTGCTTTAAAAATGAATAGATTTTATTGTTTTTTTTGATTTTTTATATTTAATGGTTTTGTGTTTTGCGACAGTAATCAAAAACCTTGATTATATTTTTTTATTGAAATTTTCAATTGTTACAAGTTTGAAAAAAAGTTTAGTAAAACAATAGAAGATAAAAATTAGAATAAGCTCAACTTGTTAAAAATTAAAATAAAATAATAAAGTTCTGGTTTAAAGTCTAAAAACAATAACTTTTATATTAATCTTTTAACTTGGGTTATATATATTTTTTTGTATAAATTATATTAACCTTTTTTATTCATAAAAAACAAGTTTTAGTTTATCTTACTCATTACTATGATAAATTTAATTTCCAAATCTCTTTTTTGATTTATTTAAGCTGTTGATAAGTTTTTATGCTAGATATCTTACATCTTTTAAATTAAAAATATTACAATTTTATTGAATTGAAAAGTATTTTCTGCAAATATTAAACAACAGAAAGGAAAACCATTGAGTTGGAAAAGAAATTTGCCGAGACTGCTAAATTGCATGAGGAGGAAAGCAGTAAGAACAGCAAGTCTAATGCGAATTACCAGAATATTTGTTAGTGTTGATTGTAATATTCGTTAATACTTTCAAAGAATAAAAAACAAACTTTTAAGCTTCGTTTAGTGTATCATTATTTTAATTTTGTATGAATTTTCAAGCTTTTATTTTTTATATAAAAGTTTATTTGAAGTTATTTGTGTGAGCTAGAAGTAATTCAATATTTGTCCTTAAATTTTTTAAGTTTTTGATTTAACATTATGTTTAAGAAACATAATATTCTAGTAATGTTTACAAACTGTTTTGTTTTAATTTAATAAAGTAATCAGGCTCAAAGACAAAAATAAGTTGTTTAACTTTTAACTAATGTTAAGTACTTTATGATGACAAGTACAAATAACATGCTAAATGTTCGAAATTAATATGTTTTTGTGTATGATGTTATTATTTACAAACAACAAATTCATGCAAATCTATAAAGTTTTTGTTTTATAAAACGACCAATTAAAACATAATTTAGCTAAAAATCTTAGTTTTTAAAATAGTTTAAGGTGTTTAGAAAAAAAAAAGTAATACAAAATAACACAACTATATCAAAAATTTTTGTGTTATTAAATACTTGAAGCGGCTTTTAACAAAAACTCTTTTTTTTATAAAAACAGTTTCTAGGTATTTTAAATAAGATTTGTATGAAATGAATATTGATAATGGAATTAATTTTGCACTCACTTAGAAATTAATATTTTGAATAAGAATTTAAAGAGACATACTAGACTTTATAATATTTTATGATTTAAAAGTAGTTCACTTAAATACTTTTTTATTATAAAACTAAGAATTAATTGCTTTTCAATTCAATATGTAATTTAAAGTAAACATACTTATATTTTTGTTTAGCACAAGTTGACAGTAACCTCTGGAATAGTAAAGTAATTCCAAAAATTTAAAATGATGCACTTTAGATTGCATAAAAAATGTTTTTATCAACTAAAAACTATAGTGATAGTAAAAATAAATGGACTCTCCAAAGCTTTTTTCCAAAGTTTACTTACTGAAAATAGTAAATGGAAATAGTAAAATCTATAATAAAATAAAATTAATTTTGTTCTCAATTTTTATTTACTTTTGCCCTTCATAAAACGTATGTTTTCTTAAAACAATAAAAACAATAAAAAGATAGACAAATTTTAAATTCCAACCACAACGAAAATATTGTGATTAAATTTAATATTAAAATTTGCATTGCAGACATTTTACCAAAGTAACTTGAATTTTTATTTAAGTTTTGTAGCAGGTGATGTTGAGAATAATTTTCTAATATTTCTCACATATCAATAAAATTTCAGTTTAAGTTATAAATTAAGGGCATAGGGGGGGGGTAAACACCCTTTTTTAGTTTTTGATCTTATTTTATATAGTTTTTACTAAGCTACAAGATGCTTTTTACAGATTTTAAAAATTCAAAGTATTTTTTGAGATATAGGGTCAAAGTCGGAGGCAACAATAGGATCCTTATGGGAGGCGCAAACTAAAATGGCAAAAATAGACTATTTTACTAAAAATCTATCTTCTCCTACGTTTTTTGAGATAAGTACCTCAAATTTTCAGGAAATGTTCCTTGATATATTTAGAAAATTCTGTCGCAAGGAATTTTGAAAAAAATAAAAAATAAAAATTTTATATAAAAAATAAACAAAAAAAACAGTTTTTTTTTTGTTTTTTTGTTATAAAATTTTTATTTTTTAATTTTTTAAAATTCTGTTCCGACAGAATTTTCTAAATACTGCAAGGAATATTTCCTGAAAATTTGAGGTAGTTATCTCAAAAAACGTAGGAGGAGATAGATTTTTAATGATTTCCAGTTATTTGCCGTTTTAGTTTGCGCCTCCCATAAGGATCCTATTGTTGCCTCCGACTTTGACCGGCTATATCTCAAAAAATATTTTGAATTTTTTTAATCTGTAAAAAGCATCTTGTAGCTTAGTAAAAACTATATAAAATAAGATCAAAAACCAAAAAAGGGTGTTTACCCCCCCCCTATGCCCTTAATTATAAATGGAACATTTGAGGTATAAGATTTTGTTAAGTTTAATAAAAATATATTATCTTCTATATTCAAGGTACTTATGTTGGTCCCTAACAATTTTACTTTGCTTATTAATAACGTGTCACTGAAATATACTTATCTGAAGGTTTATCTGGTTTATACTGAAAGCTTTCTTATCAATTTTTTAAAGTTGCTTTACCCTTATGACTTTAGTTTTACCCTAATTTTATTAAAATAATATAATCTAAATTTTAAATAAATCATATTAGGTAAAAAAGTAAATAATTTTATTAGTTTTTTAATGCACCAAGTACTATTTTCTAACAACAGGCGATAAAGTTAGTTCATTGGAAGAAAAATGTTTGTCACTTGAGGGGGAACTTGAGAAGTCAAACAATGATAGGGATCAACTGAAAAGGGACCAGTCCCAGTGGGAGGACCAAAAGCTAAACTTCAAACATCTGATGGATAAGAAAGATACTGAAAATAAATATCTTACTGGTAATTAAAATCATTATCTCTACTTATTAATCAAAATAAATTTGAATTATTAACTAGTTTTGAAAAAGTGTTTAAGTACTTTGTTATGATATATTTTTAATAATATTAAATTCAGTTTCATTAGAGTAATTATTTGTTTAATTAAAACTACACTAAATAGTATAAAAGCATATCAACAAAAACATTGGCGAAAGTCTGCAGAGCAAAAACCTTTACTTTTGTATGCAGTGAGATATGCTTAAGTTAAACAAAAGGGTTGATCATACCGATTCGATCATCAGACCACAAGCCTTTGGTAGACTGAGACCGGTTTTGTCTTGATTAGGACTGATCAGTCGGTCACAACCCAAAAACCTGAAATCGTCAATCTACAAATAAGCATGTTGCAAGCATGAAGCAACCATTTGCTGGTGTTGTTAAACTTGAGCTTGTCTTAAGGTATACTAAAGTCCAGGCTTCTGCATCGCAGACTTTCACCAATGTTTTTGTTAATTGTATTTAATACGAACGTACCAGATGTCTTTCTTGCCTAATGGACAATGTATTAAACGTTGCACGGCAAAAAACAATGCTGACATCACTGATCCCAGTAAATAGTTGCTTTATGATAAAGTATGATAAACTGTTAGTAAATTGAAGACTACAAGTTTTTCGGTTGTGACTGACTGATGAGTCCTAATAAGGACGAATCCAGTCTCAGTCTACCGAAGCTTGTGGTCTGATGATCGAATAGGTATGATCAACTCTTTTAGTTAAAAAAACATAATAAAAAACTGTTTTTGTTTCGAATCGTTTAGAAAGTTTATTAGGATCAAAGTGGAAACAAAGTAGTTGTTGAACTAGAAATTATTTAAAATTAATTTGAAACTATAATAAAATAAAACTACAATTTATTTCAATTTCAACGTTTGACTACTTGAAACACTTATCACTCTTTAAAAACTTGTTCAAATACAGACGAATGGAACAGCACCACCAAAAGGTTGAATCAACTCAAAGAGCAAACGACCGAGCTGCAGGTATTTGCTTTTTTTAATTTCCGAATTAGTCGTTGTTGATTTAAAAAGTTTGTTGGTTTCAGCTCAAGTACGAGGCGATGAACTCGGAGCAGGCCAACGTCAACTTCAAGCTGAAGAGGGTGGAGGAGGAAAGGGACTTTGCTCGCAACCACAACTCCGACCTCACCGCGGAACTGTCGCAGAAATCCGCCCAGCTGTCCGACGCGCTCCGAACCAAAGTAAGAATTTTTAACACGTGAGAGTTGAACCTGTTGTCTTAAATTGTCTAAAACAGGGGTCGGCAGGCAGTTGGTTGTCGCCAAATTTCAAGTTTACGAAGTCTTCGCGGGCCGCAGTTTTAGTTTTAGTGACATTTGAATAATCTTTTGGTTTTAGTTTTAGTCACACGAGAGAAAACTTTTATTAACCTTATCATTAACAATGACTTTAAGCTATACATAGAATGCTTATTTAAATTAATATTTATTAGAACAAAATTTACATTGACTAATATACTTAAGTGTTAATAAACTATGAACTTTCATAAGCACTTGATATGTTAAACTTAATACTTTTGTAACTTTTTTTACAACCTAACTTTCTTTAAAAAACAAACTTAAAAGACAATTTATGGGTTACTTTTATATATTTGTTATATTATTAACCCCTTTTTTCATATTTCTAAGAATATTTACTTAAAAAATATTTTTTGCGTGTTAAAAAGTTTACATTCATTTAAAACTTTAGTAAATAGTTAACTTAATAAAATTAATACCTGTTTGTATTCCAGAAAGCTAGAACAAATTCTTTAATATAATTAATTCTCGAATACTTAAATAAAATATCTTATTATTAACTAGTCTTTTACATAGTTGCCACTTAAAAAGCAAAAATGTCTGAGTTGTATCAAACCAGCCTAAGTTTATTAAAAGTTGAAAAAGCTAATAAATCGTTGTTAATTAAGCTTAAATACCTAGTAAAAATATCACCATCATCAAAAAGTACACAAAGTGTAAAAAAACAAGAAAAAACTACAATAAGTAAACTACACTACAGTCATAAAAACTATTCTGGGAGTTAAAAGATTTCTTTAAGTGTTTGAAATAAAAGTTTCACACAAACTTGATTATTCAAGCTTTTAAAATAGCATGTTTGTGTAGCAACCCGGTTAAAAAAAGTTCACAGCATAAAGAAATAACGAAAGTTATTAACAGTAAATAAATTACATGCCAAATAAATTTATAAGTCAGCTGGAATGGACAATTAAGTTTCTTAAACAATTTTAACAAAAGTATAAAACTTTATTGAGTCTTTAGCGAAAGAGAAAAACTTATTTTTTATTAAGCATTATAGCAATTCTTTATCTGCAACAAGAATATTGCTATTAAAAATACTAATTGTAAAATATAAGACAAGCAACAAAAAAAAAACGCTAGTTAGGAGTTATTGCGAGAAACGATAAAAAAGAAATCACTAAAGTCAGTTCCAACAACACACATGATTATCTTCAGTAACTACAGAATTATCAGTAAAAAATTGTTAAGGCAAGTTATAAAGTAGCAAAATTTATTATTTGAAATGAGAAACCGTTTATAATTGAAAACTTTTTTAAAGAATTTATGTTGGCAGTAATGAAAAAATTTTGTTTATTTCTTCAATAAAAACAAAAAGTAGCAGCTAGGAAATGCATTAAGGTTATAAAGTCGCATAAATCAAATTACGACTTTAATCAATATGTTAACATGAGAGCACTAATAAAAAAAAATATCGCTCATCTGAAAAAATTTATTAGAAATGTTTTTACTAACTTTGACATTTTAGTAGAATTTCTTTGTTTAGTTCCAAAACGAAGCACAAAAATTAGTGAAATTTTACAAGTAAAGGTGCAATGCAACAATACAAAGTTTTTAGAAGTACAATTTTTCTTTTGCTTTTAGTACAAAGTTTATTTAAATTTAAAAAGCGTTAAAAAATAAAATATATCTGTATTAAAAAACACTATTAACTACTTTAATATATATTTTTAATAAAGAAATGTTTATTTGCTAAATTTGTTTGTGTCAAATCGAAATTTCATAACTTTACATGTAAAAATTGTTTGAAATTCCAGGTTTTTTCAAAAATTCTCAAATTCAAGTTTTTTTCAAGAATTTTTAAGCATAAATTTTTAAGTTCAAAGCTTTTCCGGGATTCAAGTTTTTTTTGCAACACTGATTGTTCACACTTAAATGTACACAATAATATAAATAATATATTGAATTATACCAGCTGCAAAACTTAAAATTTAACATGTATAATAACTCAAACTTACACTGTAGGTTGAGCAAAACTTACATCATAAGTTTAATTTGCCACTCTTTCAAGCAAAAAGCCAGCATGAGTCAACAAAAACATTTCTGATATTTTTGTTTACAAAAAACAATTCTAGCCAAAAACTTATAAATTGACTTGGTTGGCCTGAGATTTGAAGTCTTCAAATAGTGATAGTCTGAGTGTGTGTCAATGTTTAGTTGTTTATTTGCTTGAAGTTGAACTATTTTGGTTAACAATGTACAAACTTGATAAATTTACCATCCCTAAGTCTAGTTTATATTAATTAGGTAGCTCCAAAAAACAGCAAATGCAAGGCATAAAAGTTAACTTAGTTTGACTAAAACAATTTTTCTAAAAAGAAAATATACACCTAACAAAAACTATATTAGTTTATGTCATATATATTGTTTTAAATGTGTCTGTACAAATTTAGATATTACAAGTAGAAACAACAATGTTAGAAAACTATGCATAAACCAAACTTAAACTAACTAAAGTATTAAATAAAAAGTGGTTTTAAATATGAGCATCTTTTTAACTTGTTTGCATATAAATTAATTTTGTGCAAAGAAAACTTCTAAAAAATTAAAATATGTCAAAACATAAATTAAATAAACCTGATTTCTTATTACTATGTTATTTTAAATATTTTTACACTAAAACATAACATTTACAATAAAAAAAATTATAAAAGAAACTTAGGTATAAAAAACAGTGAAAAAGAATATCTAAGCTTGAAGAAATGACACTTAAGTTAATTACTGTGCATTACATTTGTACAAAATGGAAAACATTTGCATTTAGTTTATTTAATAAATAGTTATTATATAACTAACTAACTAAATTCCAGCACTGTTTACACTCTTTTTTCAGATAATTACTTGCTGTTGTAAAAAAGAAGTTATTATGAAACTCAGAAGCTATACTCTTAGAATGCTAATCTGTCTTTTTTACATTTTTAAACTAAAGCAGTATTTTCTTCTAATTATTTTTAAATGTTATACAGAGACTTAATACCAAACTAATAAAATTAAATCGAGTTACGAAAAAATTTAACTTGAAATATATTTTTGCTCAGCGGGCCACATTTACATGCTCGCGGGCCACAAAATTTTCTTTCGCGGGCCGCATTCCATTCAAAAAAATAACGTGCTCGCGGGCCGCAGTTTTACCCTTCGCGGGCCGCAATTGGCCCGCGGGCCGCAGTTTGCCGACCCCTGGTCTAAAAGTAGCTTGGATTTTGAATTACTTTATTTTACAGTAAAAATACTAGGCATGTTCCGGCATGTAGTTATGAATTGACCTTGTAGGATGTTAATTTGTATTTATAATTTACTACTATTATTAAAGTACATACTTCATTTATTTTCTTAATGTTGCTAAAATATTAATTTAAACTAAATCTTGTTTGTTTTGATAGATTTCTTTTAATTTGTTGATGTAGGTTGATTAACGTTAGTATAAACGTACTTGAAAATATTTAGTACATAGATTTAATTTTTTCATTAAAAATTCTTGTAAAATTATTAAAAAAAAACCTAACTAAACTGATTAACAACATGTTTTTAATCAAAGAACAGCAGTAAATATTAATTGATGGACTTGTGCAAAATCTAATCTAACTTCAGCTGGCTGAAGATATTTAAAACATTTAGTTATACTAGCAAATATATGTTGTAGATTTACAATTGAGTTGCCAACTCAGATTAATTATTTTAGAGAAAGTTGAAATAAATTTTAAACCTTGATGTGCCTAGCTTTTCCTTTAAACAGTTTGCCTTCTTTCATTTAGTACTTTTTACTTCGTCCAAGTGAAAAAAGAGGTATTTATCACTTGTTAAAATTTTATATTTAACAGAAAACGGAGATGGGCACGTTGAACGCCAAGCTTGGAATGGAGGTTGAGGAGAACAAGAAGTTGTTGGAAGCCATAGAAAACATGAAGGAGAACGTCGAACAGCTCAACAAGCAGAACGAAAGGCTCCACAAAGAAATGACCAAGGTTTATTTGTTTTTCGTTTTTATTGTAAAACCGGTTTTAGTAAACCAAAAAAAGAATTTTTTACTTTTTCTTCATTATTTGTTCATAATTTTAGCGCAAATTCCTCTTAAATATTAATCTAAACAGACTGGCATATGTTGAAAACTTTAACTGTAATTAGTCATGTTAGGTAGTTTACCAGATTTTTTGTTAGAATTGTATTAAAAAAACATTAGTATTCTTTGAAAACACCCCTGTAAATTATACAAAGCTTGATATTTTCAATAAACTTTACACTGAACAATGTAGAACACGGAAGACTACAACGAGCTTGAGCGGATCCTGCAGGGGGACCTGCTGACGAAGAACAAGCTGATCGAGTTGTACCAGAAGACGGCGGAAGACAGTAGCGAGGAAGCGGGAAGGCTCAGGTCGGCCGTTCACGAGATGAAAGCCGCCGTCATGCCCATCAGTGAGGGTAATAAATAATGATGAAAAATATATTAAAGTAGATTTTTTTAATAAAAAATGTTTATAAGTTTTGACTTTCTATTTTTTGTTAATTTTTTGTTTTACTGTCATGCCCATCAGTGAGGGTGTGTTGTAATTAGTAATATATAAAATATGTGTGTGTGTAAAATAAATAGTAATAACTTGAAGTTTAATAATGGACACTCAAGTTGTCTATTTAAGACCAATCTAATCAAACCAGCGATTCTTAACTTTTTTTTTCATAACCATCAGTTAAGTTACGTTTTATAACGTTAACAGACAAGTTATATACTATATATACTTAAAAATTGACACTCAAGTTGACAAATCTAAACTTTGACTTGTTTGTTTTATTAAAGTTGATTTTTTAATAAAAAATGTTTCTTAGTTTATACTTTCTACGTTTTTGTTAATTTTGTTTTGTATCTACCATAAATACTGTAACTTACATATATTATAGCGTTTTAAATATTTTTATGATACAGTAAAATTGTTTCTATGCACATTTTGCAAAAGTGCACACCGTGAGCTATATAGGCTTTCTATAACCAGTTGAAAACCTACCTTCTTCAAATTGGAATATTTTACCTAGTCAAAATAATGTTGAAAATTTATCGAGTAAAAATTTTATTGCTCTATAAGATAAGTTTTATGGACAGAAAAGTTTTTCTCTTTTTTGATAAAATAAAATAAATTTTTTCTAGCCAACAAGAAGTTGGAGAATGACTTAAAGTTGGAAAAAGCCAAGTATGAAGAAGAAAATAAGGAAAAAATCAAGTAATTTACATCATTTTACATTTTTTTTAAATTTATGCCATAATAAAACGTAGCTGCTTGTTGCATGGTAAATAAAAAAATTTTATATATTAAAAATTCAAAACAACTAACAGGCTTGCAAAGGAGCTTGAGGCGGCAAACGACCTGCTGGAATCTCGCAAGCAGGTGCAGTTGAGCGAAGAAGAAATTGCCAAATTGCACCCGACCGCTGCCATGACCAGCAAGTACATGAAGTCGGGACTCACTCTTACACAGGTTGGTTGGTTTTAGGTTGAACGAATTAACTTTAGTTACACAGGTTCATTATTTTTGAACTGAATATATTATATTTGTTGAATGTGTTAATATATTAATTATATAAATGAATAATTACTTAATTGTTCATTCAACCGAGTTTAAGTAGCCCTTAAAATATATAAAAAGTATTATACCACAGATAGAGTTATTCTTAGAGCTTTTTGAGACTCCGTAGATCTGTTCTTAAATTTATATGAGAGCAGTTAAACGCCGTTAGTCGGAATAATAATTATTTATGTTATATTTTTTATATATAAAATATATTTGGGTATAATAGTAAATAATCCTTCACAGTCACACTTACTTTCAACCAAGGTTAAGTAGCCGTTTTAAATAAATGAAAAGTATAAAATAATTAAGCTTATCGTTTAGGTTAAAACAAAACCCAGTGTTATAATAGACATTTGAAATAATATTGTTTAAATGAGCTAATAAATTTTAACAGATGTATTCTCACGTATTAGAACTGGAGGAAGAAAACAGCACGACAAAATTTGAAAATAAAAGGCTCAACCAAGCTATGGAGGACATACTGGAAGTAAGTGAACTAAATAAATTATTTCATAAATTAAAAAAAAGCACAGTATTAACTTTTAAATAAGAATGTTGTTAGATTAATTATTTTGTTGTGTATAAAAATAATAGTTTTTTTAGCTTTAAGTTTTTTTTTGTAGTTTGGTCTATTTGGGTATGCAATTTAACTACAGAAAATATAAGTAGAATTTTTTAGAATCTAGAATATAGAATAAAATATTTAAAATAAAGTACATGAAATTGAAATAAAAACATTTTGAATTTTGGATTTACTTTTGTTTAATTGTATTTTCATTTACTTGAGTTATGAAACTGTCAAAGCAATAGTTTTCATGTAAACTTTCAAAAAATTAAATGCAGAAAATTTACGTAGCTTTAGAAAAAAAAAAGATTTAAAAATAGAACAGATGAAAAAAAAAATTACTTAATGTTTTGTTTAACTGTATATTTTTTATACTATCTATGAAACTTTTAAAGTACTATAAAGATTTCAATAATTTTTTAATTTTTCACAGGAAATCAACGCGAAGACGCCGGCCATTTTGCAGCAGAAGGCGGATTTGGAGCGGGCGCTGGAGACGGTGGAGAAGCTGACCAATCAGCAGTCGGAAACGGTGGTGGAGTTCCAGCGGATGCGGAGCGAGGGAGACGACCTGAGGAGAAAGTGCTCGTTCCTGGTGCGCGACCTGAACAGGTACAAGCAGGAATCCAATGATCAGAGCAAACAGGTTAATAAAATGTTTATTAATTATTTTGAAAAAATATTAAAATATATTAATTAATATTAAGGTAATTAATATAATTATATAAATTTTGTACCATAATTTTTTTTTGTCATCAGATCACTCACCTGCTCAAAGAAGTGGAAGAGTTGCGCCACGGCAGGAACGTCACCATGACGACCAGCTCCCTCGCCTCGCCCGCCAGGAAGACGAGGAGGAGCTCGCAATCCGCGGTGACGTCACAATCGCTGGTGGTCAACGACGACGGGAGCTGCAACGACGTCAGCTCGTCCTCCGAGGTCATCGCCAACTCGCTCGTCACTTTCAACGACATCTCGGATCTTCAGGAGCAAAACAGAAAGCTGCTTGCTGTCAGTTTGACATTTATTAATATTTTGTATATTTATTTGATATTTAGATATTCGTTTTCAACATTTCTGTTGAATTTTAGTATGATATTTATTTTCTGGTCTAAAACAGCATATACGTGGCACAAATTTTTCTTTTCAATTTTAAAGCTGAACAAAAGTCTTAGCATATTTAAATAAATGAATATAGAAATAATAAATTAACAAACAATTTACTGCAGAAAAGATTTCAAGGTTAATCATAATGTATTTCAACAACAATAACAATTGTAAAACCATTATTTTAATCTAATCATATTATATTTATTTTCAAATTTTAAATTTCAATCACCATAATCACGAATTTATTTTTAAGTTTTCAAATGTGTCATTGTTTTAAAATAACATCTTACATTTTTGTATAAGTTTAAAAACTTCAAATATTTTCTAGGTGGTGCGTCAGCTAAGCGAGGACGCGGAGAAAGCGGAGAAGGAGACTTTGGACGCGAGGCTGCAGCAGATGCAGGAGGACCTGGAGGAGGCGAACGAGGAAGTTGAGCAGCTGAAGAAGGACAGGAGCAGGCAGATAGACATGGTGGCGCAGATAGTCAGGCAGAGGGACATGTACAAGGTGCTGCTGTCTACTGAAACCGTTAGTTGTTACATGAAAAAGTTCTTTGTTTTGTATCACTTTAAAATTTTATTACCAAAATAATGTTTCACTCGTCTAAAACAATTTAAACGAGGTCTCAGCTCATTAATAAAATTTAAAAAAATATTGTGAACATTAAAGAAGATATTATACTAGAATAGAAATAGAAATTATATATAAAAAAACAATTACTTTTGCTTTTTATACGAAAAATTTTGATCCGATTGGTTTTATTATGTACCCATGATGCAATAGTTTATATTTATTTAGTTATTCAGTTTAACACTCTGGTATTTTTCTTACCCTTGTACGCTTGTTATACTACTGAAATAAAAATAAAAATCTCAAATTTTCTGAACAGAACGTGCCAGCGGGCATGCTGACGTCAAACGTGGAATCGGGCGGCGCGGAGCAGCAGCAGAAGCGAGCGACGAGGTCGACGAGCGGCTCACCGACGAAAACGATGAAGAGCGAGATAGAGGGATTGAAGAAGGCGCTGCAGGCGCAGAAGAAGCAGAGCGAAGATGAGGGCAAGCAAGCTGAAAAATCTTACAAGTGATTTGCGTTTGTGTCGAGTTATAAAATGAATTATAAAAACATACTTTGCAAGCTTGTTTTCAAAATTTTATAATTTCAAAATACACAATTACACTGTTTCATCGCAAAGCGGATTTTCAAACTGTAAATATTTTGCAAATAGAATGTTCTAAAATAAAAAACAGGCAGAAAAGTTTTATTCCTACAACCTGATTTTTTTTTCTGTTCAATAAAAAGTAAAATAATCCAACAAAAGTAGTTTCTTTCGACACCAGTTTATTACAAAATAGTAACAACTTAATTTAAACAGGCAATTGGAAGAGAAGCTTGAGCAAGTTCACAAGAAGCTGTCAGATGAAGTGGTTATCAATGCCAAGTTGGAGAGTAACGTACAGTTTGCAAACGACAGAGTTAACAGCATGAAAAAGAGCATGGAATCGTACAAAAAAGTTTTCATTATTTTACTTTTATTTTTATGAAAAAAAGTTGGTCTTACTAGTTTTAATGTATACTATAAGTTTAACCTTTTTTATGTATTATAAACTTTAATATAATTATTGCTATTAATATTGCTATTTCAATGTTTTATTTTCTATAGTACTTAAATTTTGTAAATACTTATTCTTTATTTAGTGTTTTCGTTTAAACATTTTATATCTAAAAGAGTCAAAGCTTAAAGCTAATAAATAAAACAATCGAATGCCTTGATAATAAATTTATTTTCGTAAATTGAATATTTTAATTATATTTGTTAATTTAGACTATTCACTTACTTTAAAACTATATGTTTTATTTTAGGAATGTGAACTACACAGGACTAGGTACGAGGAAAACAACAAATTGAATGGAAAACTCGAGCAAGAAATAAGCACTTTGCGGGATAACTGCAGAGACTTCCAACAAAACATTTCTACTCTTGAAGTTTGGATTTGTTTATATATACATTAATAAAATACTATATAAACTCATTTATTTACCTTTATCTTAAATTACGTTTTTAGTGAAGAAACTACCATTTTTGTGTCATAAACTTGTATTTTGACATGTAGCTAAATTAAAAATACTTGAAATGAAAAATTAAAATTTAATAATTGACTCCAGTTTAACTGGTAATAACTGGTATAAAATAACTAGAGTATTATTAGATTTTCTATCATTTATAACCCTATCTTTCAAACTTTTTTATTTTACGTTTGCTAGCATTTATTTTCTAACTTAACCATTTAAAACGTTTTGTTTGATTGTTTGAGAAGTTTTACATGCATGTTATGTACAGTTAAAAAAATAGTTTCAAATTCAAATGCATCAAACCTCAAATGAGAATTGATTAAAAATAATTTGAAACGCTTTTATTTGATTTATATATTTTTTAACAATATTTTAAAACAATACTATTTTTATATGCAGGTGAAGTACGCGAGCGAGCAGAAGAAAAACCAACTGTCGCTTCAATCCCAACTTCACCTCAACTCGCAAAACGAGAAACTGCAGGGCGAGCTGAGAAATCAGCGGGAATTGTTGGCCAATCAGAGGCAGTCTTTCCAGTGCGTGGAGGACAACGAAGCTGTTGTGAGTATTTTTCCGTGTTTTAATTTCTAATTAAATTTAGTTAATGAATATAATTTATTGTTGAATTTTCTATTTTTTTTAAGTGTGTATGTAAGATGCCACTTTTAAAATCTAACATATTGAACGTTTTCAATAAATTTGTTATGCAATACTTGAAAGAAAACTATTTGCAATTTGTCTATATTTTACTTAAATACATTTTAAATTTTTATAGTGAATATGTGAAATGCCACTCTTAAAGCATTAATTTTTTTTGATAAATTTATTATAAAATACTTCAGAGAATTTTCAATAAAATAAGTTGTAAAAGTTAAATATTATGAAGCTTATGTATGAAGTTGTCTTAAATTTTAATTTAGAGTTGATAGGTCATTTCAATTAAAATAAAATAATTCTCTACGACACTACAAAAAATTTTACTTACATAGTAAAGCGCTAATTTAAAAGAAAAACCTAACAAGTTTCAATTTTGTGACTAGATTAGATTAATAAAGGAATTATTTTAAATTGTTTTTCTTTTAAAGTTTAGTTTTTTCGTCTAATTTAATATCATTTTAAGAAACTAGGAAGTTTAATAGTTTTATTTAGACAAATATCTCATACAGTTGTTGGTTTTCACAAAGTTAAACAAGCATAGTTTGTTTGCTGAATAAGAATTTCTAGTTATTGTTATTTCGTAATTGAAAGTCTTCTAGCTTTCTTTATTTAGACTTTTAATTGTTTTATATAAACCCAAAACTAATGTTATCCTTTACTTATCTATAGTTTTTTTTAATTGTATGCAGTCTTTATACATTTTTTAATTTGAACAATTAAACAGGTTCGCACTCGATTGAACGCGGCAATGAAGTCGCTGCAATCGGAAAGAGATGAGATGAGCAAGCGGCACAGAATGGAAATCAAAAGTTACCAGGAAAGAACTCAGGTTGGTTGTGTTTATTACGCTAATTTGATATTTAGTAATTCACTGCTAATGAAAGTGTTTATTAATTGCTTATTTAAATATGATTTGCTTGTTGATTTATTATTATTATTAATATGTTGTTTATTTCTTCTAAAACTCTAACTTTATATTTAATAATTTAACATTAGAAGTATAAACTAGTTTTATAGTGTTGCTTTAATTCTTGTATTATTATAAATAGTTTTATTGATTTATTATCATTGTTGTACACGTATTGTTAATTGCTTACATAAATATGAGTAGTATTTATTGATTTGTTTATTATTAACCTATTGTTTGTTATAAAACACATGTTTCATTGCAGAGCGCGGAGAAGCTGACGTTGGAGCATCAGAACAAGCATCAGAGCAACTTGAACAAGATCGCAAGCATGACGGAGGAGGCCACCAAGCTGAACAAACAGATCAGCGAATTGGAGGATGGCAAGGCCGCGCTAGTGCAAAAACTCAAGATGGCAAGCATCAAGTTGAAGCAGTATTCCGGAAACAACGATGGTTTGGTTGGTAATCAATTTTTAATAGGATTCAGAAAATTGTAAAATATTATCTGCATAAAGTTTATAATAAAAAATAATATTCCATTAAGTTGTGTTCAATCGGTAAATTTCAAAAAATTAAAAATATTATTACTATAGCAAGTATAAGCAAACATTGATCATATATTTTGTGTTCATAAGCATTTTGCGGTTGAAGATGAATTGGCAGAAGTTTTTTGTATGAAGATACTATAAACAAATAATTTCTCATACATTCTATTTTCAGTTGAAGTTAAGCTATATAGTAGAATTTTTCTATGAAAAAAAAAAAATTCAATAAATATACAGTCAGCAGTTGAATCGGCTGATAGCAGTGAGGTTCAAATTGCAAAATTGAGAAGAGAAGTGAGGCAGAAGAGTGAGGAAATAATAAATATGAAGGAAAAACTTGAAAAAATGAAGAAGTCCGTTCAGCATTATAATGAGTTGGCACAAACCGCCGAAAACAACCTTAAACAGGTAGCTTCCGATGAAGTATTATTATGATAAAAAATATAGTTTGTATATAATTTGATTTCAAGATTATAATGTAGTTACGAAAAATACTGTGTTATCAATTAGTAAAGTTTTTTTGGCTTGTTTTGAGGAATAATTTTATCATATAAAAATAACTTGAGTTTTTTTTTTAATTTATACTATAAATAAAATCAGTGCTTCCTTACTTAATCAATTATAAATAAATTGTTCAATGTTAGAGCACAAGTGATCACGAGAAAGTGGTGAAGTGCATGCAAGATAGATTTGACAAAAACAAGAAGCAAATTGAAGAGTTGGAAAAAATGAAGGAAAATTTGGCGAGTGAAAACGAGAAATTGAGCAGAGACAGATTATCGACTACTGGTTAATTGGATTAGTTTTGTAATTATAAGGTTAATGTACAACATTCTGTGTTGTAGTTAATAAAAATATGTTCTAGAGTATCAAATTAGTTAAGTTTAATAATTTTTTTTCTGACTATGTGCTTTGGTTTTATAAATATATAACACAAAGTATTGCTGCGAAGTATAAAATGCTTATTAGTTACCAGTTTGAATGTTTTTTAATTTTTGTTATTTTTTCAAGTGTTATTACTTGTATATTACCCTTTTTTTGATATTGAACAAAATATTTCATTCACAGAGGAGGTATCACGAGCGACTGACGAAGTAAGAAATAAAATGTCAGTTTTGCAGCAAGAACTCGACATCGCAACCAAGCGGATGAACGATGCGATCAATGAAGCGGAAAATTGCAGGAACGACGTTGTTGAGCACGTGAGTTTTTGTAATTTATTTTGATTCAAAACGCAATTTTGTAAACACGCTAGTATCAACGAGTTTATATATATATATATATATGTATATTTAAGTAAAGTTGTAATTGTAGATTGCTGTTGATAGTTTTATAAATAATCTGTTCAACAGGAAAAGAGGTTCGATGAAGCAAATAACAAATACCAACGCGAAGTGATGAACCACGCAGATCTCATGAAGCAGATGATCACCGTCAAGGTATTGTTCTTTGTAATTTTGAGAAGTTGCTTACTTTTCAATATAAAATAAACCTTAAAAGTTTTATAGTAGAACTTTTTGTTTTAATTATTTTTTTTTTGGAATTTCAAATAGTATATTTAAAAGTAAATGATTACGTGTAGGTTTCTGTCTTTTGGAATTTTAAAAGTATCCATTTCGAAATAATAAATATTATAACAACATATACTTCAATCGAGTTTTGACAATAGAGAAAAGTAATTATAGATGGATGAAAACTCAATAAGACTGTCTAAGCAAGCTTCATTAGCTGTAAAATCCACCTTTTATAGTGTTTCGCTACGTGTTGTGTACAACACCAACCACCCGCTTTACGGAATTGTGAAAGATGCCACACCTATCCATCATTTGAGTAATGTAGTATACATATTTAAATGTCATTGCGGAAATGACTACGTAGGTCGAAAATCTCAACGTTTCACGTCAGGCGAGAGCAGCATGTCACAAAAAAGCTTAAAAGGTTTATTTTTAATGACGACGTTAAGCCGAAAGGTGAACAGTCCAAGATCCAAGAGCTTCTTCTCACCAACCTTGTTTGTGCTGAGATTTACCTGTATAGTAGATTCGAAATTTTATCCAGAGCAAGAAACTCTCACCATCTCTCAGTTCTAGAATCATTATTCATTAGAACTCGCGAACCGAAAATTTGTAAATAACAAGATTTACACGACTTAAAATTTTATAAATAGCGTGTTTTTAGTATTATTATTGTTGTTTTTTGTAATGTACTTTTTATTTAATTTTGTTTCAGGAACATTTCAACTATATTAAATGTTTTTGTTCTGACAGTTTTGTTTTACTAACAACTTCAAGTCAGCTAAGTATATTTCAACTACAATTTAAACATTTTAAACATACTTTTATGCTTTATGACGTAACAATTTTTAGCTATGTATTTCGAAA
Organism: Thalia democratica; assembly: GCF_965202585.1. NCBI lineage: Eukaryota > Metazoa > Chordata > Thaliacea > Salpida > Salpidae > Thalia > Thalia democratica. Next base: position 5,866,159 of record NC_139172.1, read on the forward strand.
TGACTGTTTATAATTAAATTTGCACTGTATTAGTATCAGTTTTTATCAATTTTTTTCTGATGATGAGCTAAACAAAATTAGTTATTAAACTATTTTAAAATGAGTGACTTATGTTTAAACTTTTTAGTTAATAATAGATGTCAAATCTCAATAAATTAAAGTTTACTTTAAGTTTTTAAACAGAACAAAAGCAAAACGCAAGCAAACCAGCTGAAAAATGCCAGATCTGAGTTGAAAAAGTTGGAAAAGGTTTTGAATGAAAAAGAAAAAAGCTGGAAGTCTACAGAAGATAAATTGAAATCTGATGAAGAAAAATTCAAGCAGAGAATTAAAGGTTTGCTGGAAAAAGTTTTATTAATTTCAGTTAATTTTCTGTGTTATACGATAATTCAATATAAAATTCTATGCACTTAAAAATTGCAACCCTTTTACTATGTCTAGCTAAATACCTTTTTATTTTAATCAAAGGTTTGCTGAAAAAAATATTTAAGAATAATAACTTTTCTGTTTTATTCTTATTTATTTATGTATAAGTTTTAGCTTACTGAAATTGTAAGTATTTTATATTTTTGTTGTTAGTTATAACTAGTTTTCTAAAAATAATTAAAACTTTTATGTACCAAGTAATTAAAAAAAGAATGCAGTTTTGTTTACTTGTTTGTACAAGTACGATTAATACCAATTTTAGGTATTTTTATTTTAACCAGATTTGGAGTCTCAGAACGATTTGCTCCACACTAACGTTCAGGAAATGACTAAGAAAAGGTTGTCTTTCGGATCCCCAATCAGATCATCTCCTAGAAACAAGCAGGCCCCTGTTTCCATGGAAACTGCTAGCGAAGATTCTTCCAACGAGAGTTTGATGAAAGTCATCACTTTCTTGAGGAGAGAGAAGCAAATTTGTACCACGGAGCTCGAAGTTTGTTTATTTCTGAGTGTTTAGTGTTATATATTAAAATAAGCTTAAAATGTTTTTTATTATCATAAAATTTCAGGTTTTAACCGAACCGAAGTTGTTTATATGTACTAGAGTTGCGAATTTTTTTTCTTATTTATAATAATACAGTTGCAATTCAACTTAAATTTAACAAATGCAACTTAATATTACTAGTTGAAGAAATCAGAGTTAACAAGAATGGAAATACGACTTGATCAAGCTCAAAAACAACAGAAAACTTCTCAGGAACAAATCGTCGAGGCACAAAAAGCAACAGAGGTAATAAATTCCAACTTTTTGACTCAAAATATGTTTTTTCTATAAAAATAAGTTGATTAAAGGCTCTTTTTAAATAAGTATTTCTAGTTTTTACTTCACAAAATAAGTCAACTTTAAAAAACACTTTGAAAAATTTTTTGATCAACAAATTTGCATGAACAGAGCAACCAGCAGAAGTTAGGCAAGCTGAAGACATTGGAGCGTGAGTTGGCCAGCCACAAGGTGGTGCAGGAGAGCTGTAACAACCTTCGAATCGAGCGCGACAGCCTGATGAAGGAGGTGCGTGAAGCCAACAACAAAGTGCAAGCTCTGCAAAAACAAAACTCGCCCATACTGAGCAAGAACCGCGAACTCACCGTGACCAACAGCGCGCTTACCGTCAGTTGTTTGTATTTATTTAGATGTTTCAAGTTTTGGTAAAAACTAATAATTCGCTTTCATTTTCTCTTCGTTTTAATTATTTTCTTCAACAAACGTTTATGTCGTATATGTGAAAATAATTAACCTTTAATTTGACAATAAGTTTAAATTTGCATTCATACTAAGTGTATAATAAGTAATAACATTAAAATAACACTCAGCTCAATTGTTATTTATAGTATCATAGTGCTGATTTTTAAGTTTTGTAAAACAGTAAATTGACATTGTATGACCATAAGTTATGTAAATACAATAAAAAACGTTTATCTCAGTAATCAAATAAAATGCAGGCGGAAAATTATGCATACTAAAACAATGATAACTAACAACATTAATTTTAGTATTAATAACAATATTAAATACGTTTAATAACAAAGTTTTGTAAAACAACAAACTGATTGTATATACTAGTTATTATGACTAAGTTAGGTATAAGTAAAAACACACAATATAAATTTATCAAATAAAATGCAGGCGGAAAAGAAGATGCTGAAGGAGGAGGTAGGAAGATGGAAGGAGAGATGCGAGAAAGCGCAGCAGTCACCGATGAAGAAGAACGAGGAAGTACGGAAGCTCCATCAGGAGAAGCAGGTTCTCAACGTTAAACTCGATCAGATCAGCAAGGCCCTCAGCAATGCCAAGTAAGTTGAAAATTAAAAATAACTTAAATCAATCTACATAAATTAATACTAACTTACAACCATAAATTAAAATATAGTTAAAAGTTGTTTATTACAAATTCAGACAGTTAGTAAGTTTCACCGCTGAACGGATTATCTAATTGTGGTTCTTATTCAAATAGTGATTGGTACTATTTGAATAAGAATAGCAGTTTGACAATCCGTTAAGCGGTGAAACTTATTATCAATTTTCTATATTTGTTCATTATTTTTTATGTTTATTTCTTTTTTCTTTTTTATACTATCACTTTACCCTTAATCGTTACCCGTCGGTAAGCGGTTTTCAGGTTTGGTTGGGTGGGAATTTTAACCATGTATTTAATCTTAAAGATACTTGATTTATGCTTACGTTGTTGTTTACTTGTGACAGGTCAGAGTTGTCTGTGTCGAAGAGCCAGTTTCAAAGCTTGGAAGAATCGGTTCAAAACTTGAAGGATTCGAACAAGAATCTTGAGATGCAGATCGCTGAAAAGAACAAGGAAATTGAACTGAACAAGACGGCCATGAACGAAAAAAGTGACAGAGCTGCTAAAGTTAGTATTTATTATTATAAAATGATGAAGAAAAGCTCAAAAACTTTGTTTACAATTAATAGATACAAACCCAATAACTCATACACAAAACTTAACTTTATCACGAATTGATATAAATAATTAGTGTTTATGGATATTGTAAAATTTTAAGTTGTTAAAGATTAAAAATAAACTAAACTTGGTTTTTTCAAAACAAAGCCTTAGACAAAGTTCAAAAATCTCGTAGTACATTAAAACCTAGTATTTTAATTTTATCCTGTGTATCTAATAAAGCACCCATTTAAATTAGATAATTGCTTCAAAATTTATTTATTAATGAAGAAACTTCAATTAAAGTAAATCAATTAGAAAGCAAACTTAATTTGCTGATTAATATTAAAAAATGTGTTAAATAAAGAAATCTTATTATTTTTAGATCAGAAATTTGGCTCGAAAGTTTAAAAATCAATCTGAAGAAGCCGAGGTAGTAAAATTTATTCATTTAATTAATTGAACTGTGATTCTTAAAACAATTTAAATTTTGTTGTTTTGTTTTAGATACGATATATTTTACTTAAGGCAAAGAATAAGGAACTGGAGACGAAATTGGAAGAACAGAAGCAGCAGCAACAGAAACTGGAGGAAGAAATGAACAAGTTGAAAACAGCGCCTCCAAGCGGAAATTCAAAAGACGACGAAACTCAAACTGAGGCCGCAGCTAGTTTACAGCAAACTGTTGGTTCTAGCATTTGTTTTAATTTTAAAAATTATGTTATTTGTAGAAAGATATGTAAATTATAGTGGATACAAGTTGTGTTTTTGTGACTTTTATTTGTTTGTTATAATTAATTTGTGTTTTTTAATTTAGTTTGTTTAATAAAGCATTAGGTCTAAAGAGATATATTATTAGTCGGTGTTCATAATTTTCCAGTACATTAAAAGTTTATGGTTTATATTTTAAATATTTTTAAATATAAAACTATATTTTTGTTAGTGTTAAAATTAAGATTTTGCTTAAACTTTTTAATATTTGATTCCATAAAAATGTGTTTATAGAATTAAAATACACATGTTAATTATATAACCATTACTTTAACATTTAGACTGTTTACTTTAATCTTCTCTATTTGTAAATACTTTAATCAAATAAAAACTGATTAATACTACAGCCAAACGAACAAGCGAGTTTAAATGCAAATATTCAGCAAGAACTGAAGTCGCAAGTAGGGTTGTTGAAAAGCATGCTGGAAAACAAAAGCAAAAAGCTCGAAGAAACCACGGTAAATTGAAAAATATTGCTAGTTTTTACTTGTTGTAAATGTATCCAACAAAATATTTTAAGCTTTTAAAAATTTTTTAATGTACCTTATACTTAATGACAACAGAATATAACTTATAAAGTGTGATAACTGCAAACAAGGTTGATTGAGTAATATCTAACTGTAATGTAGGACATCTTAACCAGTATATAAATGATTATATTAACTACTAGTGTGTACAATAACCAGAATCAAATGATAGTAATTTTCACAGAAAAAACAAAGTGAGTTGGAAGAAAAGTACAAGAGAATGCACAGGGTTCTCATCAATTCCCGTAAAAATGAGCAGCAGCTTAAAAACGAGCTACAGGCTAGTAAAAACTTTAGACAAAATACTCTAAACTTATACTTCGAAAAAATTTCTTGTAACATTTTTGTGTATTTATCATATTTATAGTTTGAGTAAAACGTATACAGTTATTAAAGCTTATAGTAAATTTTTTCTCGGAAAATTTTTTTTGTACAATCTTTTGATTATTCGAATAGTAATGCTAATTAAATAATTTTAGGACTCGAAAAAGACTGCTGACGAACAAAAAGAAAGTTTGAAAAGAAGCGCTCTTGAGAAAAAATCCAATGAAAAATCGGTGCAGGATCTTCAAAACAAGGTACTTGTTTGTATTATTTATTTTCGATTATGACAAGAAAAAAAAAACTCACCACGAAATGAAACTTACTTGAAATAACTTGCGAATAAAATAGCTTTGTATAAATGAATTCGTTTTTTTTTTAATTTTTAACATTTCAAAAAAAAAAAAAAAGTGAAATTTAGACTAATTTCAAAAACAAAATATAAAAACAACAAAAAATATCCTACAAAAAAAAAATTAATTTGTTATAAAATAAATTACTAATTAATTAACTAAATTTTAAAATAGGGTTTAAAATTCTTGGTTTATTTAAACTCCTGAAAAAAGCCATTTCTAAATATTAGAAATAAACAGAATAAAAAGTTTTATTTTAAAAAAAGGTTCTACTGACCGCATAAAGTTAATAAAACACTTACTAAATTAAAAGTTGTTCAAAATATTAAGTTAGTGTTTCATTTCAACTTCCGAAAAAAATATTAGTGTTTAGAAATAAACAGAATAAATTTAAACGTTTAAATATCAGGTGGAAGAACTGCAGCGCCAGGTTCAGGAATCGTCAAATTTCATCAGGAAGCCGCATCGACCCGAAATATCGGGCATCAGGGCGGCGGTGAAGCCCATGCAACCCCACCAGAAGGTTGCCACGGCAACGCAGCAGAAGGTCATTCCCGCCTACACCAGAACTGCCAGGGTAATCCCCGGAATGAGGGACGACAACAACCAATCAGATAACCAAGCAGGTTTGTGCAGTTTTGTACATAATCCATTAAAACTTAACTAATGTTTTTTTGTTTTTAAAGATGATATATTTTTATTTTGTATCATAAAACAATTAATTATATTTTCACAGGAAGTTCTTCATCATCTCAAGTTCCATCATCTTCCACTCCATCAACTGGTTAGAATTATTTATATAAAAAACTTTAGTTTTTTTTAAAACTATGTCTATGACTATTTTTATGACACTTCGAGTTAAAAAAATATAAATAACATAAAACTATTTTTTTGTATATGAATTTAAGAAAATATCCAGAAGAACAATTAGCTTTGTATTTAATTTAAAGTTTAAAACAGAATAAAAAAAGAAAATAATGAATAATCTACAAAGCTTTCATATCAATATGAACTCTGTTCAATCAATTTTATAATGATACAAAACATATTGCTATATAGCTTCAACTTCATTGCAAGCTTCAACGATCAGCACGGCGCTTGTGTACCCGATGAACGCGTCAACGTCGACCCAGGTGGTCGCTCCCACCAGGCAGCAGCAGCCAGGTTCGCCGGGACAGCAGGAAGATCAGCGCTCGCCGGAGCAGAACGTCGTTTCATCTTCGGACGACCACGAGCTTCAGCAGCAAGTGCAAGTTTGTATAAAGTTTGTTGGAGTTTAAGGGTTAAGTTTTTGCATCAGCTGTTTTCAGTGGCACTTTGAAATAAGTAACTATCTGTATTAGTTTCTTGTTAAGTCCAAGTTTGTATAAATGTATTTGTTGGCGTGCAAATTTATTTTCCGTGCAAAAAAGTTATCGTGCCAAATTTTGGCTGTGCAAAAATTTCATCGTAAAAATGTGACGTTGTGCAACAATGCTGTCGTAAAAAAGTTTCATCGTGAAAAAATGTCGCCGTGCAAAAGTGACGTCGTGCAAAAGTGACCCTCCGTGCAAAAGTGTCCCCTCGTGCAAAATTGACTCTGCGTGCAAAAGTGATCCTTCGTGAAAAAGTGACCCTCGTGCAAAAGTGACACCCACCCGCTATTTTCAGTGGCACTTTAAAATAAGCTACAAGTTCACTATAAGTCTTAACTATATTTATTAGTTTCTTGTTAATCTTTAAAATGGTTGTTATAATTAGGACTCTTTGGTTAAAAGCTAAAATATGTTTAAGCATTATTTTCCAGTTTGTATAATTGATAAGATGTTTTAGTTTAGTCTACAGGTTTTGCTTACATATTCAACTACTGTGTAATGTTGTTTTAGTATTTGTGATATGTTTCTGTGTTCCTCTATTGACAATATCAAGACATATCATATTGTTACAGCAACCAACATCGAGCCAGCAAATGTCGCTGACAAGTCCGAATGAAACTGCTGCAGTTGAATCAAATTCGACCACAGCTGAAGTTGGATTCTTGTTCGGGCAGCAAAACTCTACTAGAACACAAGTCAGTTTAAATTTAACTATTTGAACAGTTCTTTGTTTAACAGATTAAAAAACTAATGTAAAGCTTGAATTTTGTCATCCTTCAACTAATAATTGCTGTGTATTAAGTGTGATCTTTTTGGCTATCTTGTGTTGCAAAATCTATTTTCTGCATAAGTTTTTATTAATTAAGTATTTGTTGCCATTTAAAAAAGTTTTTTATAGTTATTGAAAATTTTATCAGAAGTTTTATTTACTTACTAAACATTTATTTAAACAGGGAATGAAGAGGAGCCGGGTTGAAGAACAGCAACCAGAATTCCAACCTCAACCCGCCTCCATATTCGGCAACAATACATCGGTGTTCGGCTCATTGAAGGTTGTTTATTGAAACTTAACAATTTAGAAGATTGTATTATTAGGATGAGAAAAACCTCCTTTCTCAATATGTAGTTTTTAATTTTTCCAATTGATTTTATTTATTAAGTTTGTTTTTCAGTATTAATAGTTAAACACGCTTTAGTTTCGAAAAAGTTTACTGATAAATGCATCAACTATTATATTATTTTAAAATAAAAATAAATAAAAAAAGTCCAAGCATTAACAGGATAAATAAACATGTATATAAACAATACATTATCAGCAATTTTATTATACAGCAATCGAGTTTCATGCCCGTAACAAAGAAAACGAGGTATGATGCGGACCAGTCTCAACAAATTCAATCGAATGAAGCTGTTAGTTTATATATCAAAAATATTACTAGCAAAGAATTTAGACTATTTAACCCAAGTTTGGCTATAAGATTTAGCAGTTTACTTTCAACATTCGTCTTTAATTAACGATTCTCTTACACAGTCAGCTTAAACTAGCCAAGGTTTTAGGAATTAGTAGACTGACATTGACTGATTTTTTTAAACTCAGGCTAACTTTGAATTTTAAAGAGCCAATAGATGTATAGCACAAGTACTAACCTTAGATTATTAAATAAGTTATAAAAACATCAAAATATGTTAAGCTGTATATAAAAGAAAAAAAAATGCTTCTAAAATTGTAGGTCCTCAAGTTTTTAAAATTTAAAGCGTTTAAAATTTTTAAGTATTTTAACTGATTTACAAATGTGTTTAGCAAATTGTTTTATTTTCTATCTTTTTAGTTGGGTTGCGTGAACTGTAAGTTTATATAATGACATAAAATAACATTCAATACTATGTTGAACTTTAACCCTTAAACTAATTCCCACTCAGGATTGTTTTTAATGACTTAAAACTAATATTTTTCGGGTTTATAAAAATTATTTAACCAACTTTTAACAAGTACATGACTATTCCAAATAATTTATTATTAATAAAAATCACTTATAAAGCGTTAAATATAGTACAATTAATTAAATTACTAAAAAATTATAGCAGTCCGCAATGCAGTCAACTTCCACAGAAGAAACTGTACAAATCCCAGCAGGTTTGAAATATTTTTTGTTTATAACATTTTTTTTCTAAATATTTTTACTAGTTTTTACGTTAATATAAGCTTTGTAATGATTCTAAAAACAACATGAAATCGCATAAATTAAATTTTCACAGCAGAAGACCAAGTTGCCACGTCATCAACAAACCAACAGAATAATGACGTCATAGTTCTCAGCAGCGATGACGAAGCAATAGAAGACGAAAGTAATGACGTCATCCAGCAAAATGTAAGCTTTTATATAAAGATTTTTTTTGTATTTAAAATAGAAAGTAAGATTTTAACTCAAATATAAAATCAACTGATATATACCAAAATTATCACATTTGTTATTATGCTTAACGTAAAACAAAAACTATATTTTATAACAGTTGCAGGTTGATAACGTCATAGTTGGCGAAGAAGCACCCCAAATTGAAGCTGATGTGACGCCACAAGCGGAAATGGTTGCCATGAGAGCAAGAAGGAGACCTGAACCCATAAACCCTGGAAATTTTCCCCCACAACAAAGCAGTAACCAGGTAAAATTATTTTACTAATTAAAAATAATATTCTTTTATCAACAAGTTTTCAAAATATAAAAAAATATTTAAATTAATGTAATCAAAAAAATTTCAACTTGTAAAACTCTGCTGTTTTTGTTTGGCTAGCAAGTCCTGAATATTATATTCTTTAAAAAGTTTAGGGAAAGTTTTAGTTGAAAAAAACTATATATATATTATGAAGTCAAAGTTCTATATATTTAAAGTTTTTTTCTGTACCATTTTTTTGATAGTTTTAAGATTGTAAATTATTATATGGTTACTTAGCAACAGTTGGAGGAAATGGGGGACAGCGTTGTTCCGTTCACCCCCACAATAATGGTCAACCCGGAGAACTCGCCCCACAATCCTTCAATCGTGACGTCACAATTCAGATTCGGTTTCCAGGACAACCAAGTTCAGGTGCCAAGGTTGATTGTTCAACCCTCCCAGCAAGGTTTTTTTTCTAATAAAGTTTTATTTTTGATAAATTTTTAAACCTATTTATATTCAATTCTTTCGATTTATATTTAATTTTTATTTATTCAATACTAAAGTGTGTTCGCTTTCATTGATTCGAATTTATTTATATGAACTAATAAACAAAATATAAAATAGTTTTTTTTTTCATTTCTGATGTAAATGGTAAAACTAGTCATAAAGTATTCTATCGGTCGAACTAACAAATAAGAAATTGTCGTTGTTAAAAGAAAAAGTTCACAGCATAAGCTTTATGTCTTTTAATAATTTAACTAGAGTCAGCAACAAGTTATGAAGTGTTAATTTCAAGTATATTATTCTATATAGACATCTTTTTTATTTATAATTTCAAATATTTTATTCAATTTAGTCATTGTGTTTTATTTATAATTTCAAATTATTTCCATATCGAACTCTTATGAGGTTTCTTCAAAATGAAGCAAAAGCACATCAAATCATATGAACTCATGAATCAAGCAAACATCAACCAAGTGCTCCCTACCCCTAATAACTGTTTATTAAGTATTCTATTGGTTGAAATAATAATAAAGAAATTATCATTGTTAAAAAAAGGTTATTATAGCAGATTTTTTAACAATTAAACTATAATCGGCAACAAGTAATGGCATTTAAATAATAACTTCAAATATTTTATTCAATTTAGTCATTTTGTTTTATTTATAATTTCAAATATTTTATTCAATTTAGTCATTTTGTTTTATTTATAATTTCAAATATTTTGCAGAAGAAAATGAGTTGATTGCAGATTCTCAAATAGACCAATCAAATGTGCTTGTTTCATCTCAACTCGACCAATCAAATGTTGATATTTCATCTCAGATCGACCAATCAAATGTTGATATTTCATCTCAGATCGACCAGTCAAATGTGGTTATTTCTTCATCGCAAATGCAACCAGCCAATGTACAGTCATCATCGCAAGTTTGAATTTTTTTTTTTTATCGATAATTTGTTATTAATACTTAGTCAACTTCAAGTATTAAATGCAACTATTGTTTTTAAAAGTTTAAGACTTAGATAAAGTTGTTTTATTGTAAATTGGTCTTAATTTTAAAACCAACGTTTCACTTAAAGTTTTCTTTGTGATATATATGTTCTTAGTTTCATATGCAAAAGTTTTAGAAAATATTTCGATAATAAACAAACATTGAAAATATGGGAACGTGTCAAAATTGCACGAAACAAAATTTCACGAGGGCACAAAATTTCACGAGAGCACAAAATTGCACGAAGACAATTTTGCAGCGAGGGTAATTTTTGCACAAGATTAAAAAAAAAAAAATCAAAAAAAAAGATGAATTAATAACAAAAAAAAAAAAAAAGATACTGACCGAGGGTAAGGGTTAGGGGTTACAGTGATAGTAAAAAAAAAACTAATAAAATTATTATTAAAAAAACAAAAAAAGATACTGACCGAGGGTAAGGGTTAGGGGTAACAGTGATAGTAAAAAAAAATCTAATAAAACTACTATTAAAAAAACAAAAAAAAGCTACCGACCGAGGATAAGGGTTGGAGGTAACAAAGATAGTCAAGTAAAAAAAAAACAAGATTAATTAAAAAAAAAAATTAAATGAAAAATTCAACTTGTGTAATAATGTCTCCGTGCAAAATTGTATGCTAGTGCAAAAATGCTCCCTTCTGTAAAGGTGTCTCCGTGCAAATTTTACAGCTACCCTTAAAATTTTGCTAAAATTATATATATTCAAATTGGCTTCATTATAACAAGTTATAAAAGTAACTTATCACATTAAAAAAAAATCATTAAATAATTTCACTCTTAAAAGATTTCATACTTTTCCATTAAATAAATTGAAATTAATAATTTTGTCTCACCCTTAAGTTTTATAATCCAATTTTAGTACAAAAATAATTTAAAAATATTATATCACAAATAAAATTATTTAATAAAATTAATTAGGATGTGAGCAGCAGCAACATGCAATCTGAAGAAATAATCGATCCAGTTGGTATCATTGAAGGGGAAATTACCGAAAATGAAGCAATTGTTGATGAACCTGCCGAAATCTTGCAGTGAGTTTGTTAATTAAGATTAATAGTTTTTTTTACTCCGGCACTCAACACATATAAGTGGTTTTAGAAATTAACAAGAGATTATTCAGTTTGCACAAGTCAATAATGCTTGAAAATATTTATAAAAAGATCATGTTCGGTTTGCCGAACTATTCATGAACTGAAAATGCATCACAGTCCAGATATTTTTGTTGGCTGGCCGGAAGTCGCCCATCCCTAAAGTACCTGCATCTTAATCAGTCGATTATGACGTCATGTGACCTTTTCTTTTATATTTATCAGCTTTAAAAAAGCGATTAGTTAATAACATAGTATGACTATTCAAAAAAAAAAAAATATGAATTTTATTCTTTAATTGTTTTCCAACGTCTCGTAGCCAAAATGCCTGATAATTTTTTTTTATCTAATAGCTTAAATATTCAGAATTGCCGAGGACGAACCTTCAACTTCCGCGCAAACTTCCCAGGGTCAAAGAAGGGGAAATATTCAGGGGATTCCCCTCGGAAGGGGCAGAAGGGGAGGCAGATGGAGAATTAAGGGTAAAAAAAATAACATTTGGTTTTATGTATTTAAAAAGAAATATAAGTTTTTCTCAAGTAAAACGACAAAGTATTTTTTTTTAATAATTAAGAACTTGTATATAAAACCAGCTTTTGTTTCATATAAGTTTCATATAAATTATGTTTCTAACGATTCTTTTACGTTCATGAATTAGTTGTTCACTATATTTTATTTTGAAAGGAATACAAATAAATTTTTAATTAAAAGTTTTAATTAAAGTGACTCTTATCAGTATTTACTACTAAGTACGTGAAATTAAATACACAATGTTACAAATCATGAAATCAATAAAAGTTCAGAATAATTTTTAATGTACTCGTTAGTTGTTTGTGAATAATAGTTAATTAAAACTTTTTGATATAGGTTTTATTTTTGTTTAAATTTATCAAATAGTTTCAGCTTCATTGTTTTCAAAAAGGTTGAAACTATGCAAACTTATAAAACGCTATTTTGTCGGTTACTTTTTAACTTAAACTGAAATAAAATAAGTTAAAACTAAATAAACTCATTTAACTTTTTTAAGAACTATATATTTTAAATATTGTTAAAATTTTTAGGAACGAAGTTCAGGAACAATCAGAATTCTCCGAATCAGCAGCAGTAGAAACTTGTATAAATTTGTTGTATACATGAGTGAAAGTGTAAATAGTATGTTGAATGTAAAGTTGTAATTATGTTTCGGTTTGAAAACTTTCTATAATATTGTACTTTTATTTTCAAATATTCAATAAATTTTATTGACTGTTGTTTTGACTTAAATAACTAATAGTTATTGCTTTAAAAAAAGTTAACACCTTCCATCGTAAATGTGTGTTATTAAGTATAAATATGTAAAATATAGTTATTAAAAAATAAAATGAAGTATTCATTATTTAGTGCGTAAGTAAGATTAATTTTTAATAAAACAGTAAATAATTTTGCACATCCTTTATCCATCATTTATACAAATTTGTTCTACTTTGTATAAACTAGTTAATTCATATAAAAAAAATTACTTAAATCAGCTTTAATTTTGATTTAAAAATTATTCAGAAAATTAGGACATACTAGAGCATTTAATTAAGAATAGAAATAATATTTTTCTTTAGTTTTAGCAATTGTGTTTATAGTAATTGTAGAAAATAGTATTTATTGTGTGTTTTCTCACTGGAGTAAAACTCTGTTTTCAGTAGAAAACTTGAAAATATATTTTGAAACAAACATTAATTTAACTAAGGGTATAAATTGAAAAACCATGTCAAGTTTAGAAAACATTAAATGTAAAATAATCAAAAGAAAATGGGTGAACAATGAAGCTCGCCAAGGAAGTTTACACAAATAATTAATTATTAAAAAAAAGCACTAAACAATATCAAATATAATAATAATTATCGATTTTACATGAAAATAAGTTATGCATCAAAACTATCATAACGTTTTAAGTAAAAGTGTTTAATTTACTTCTGATTTTTCTAGCTTATTATTTTATCTAAAACTTCAGATAAATAACCTTAAGTGACTATATATCAAACTAATTTTGAGTTAAGGACAATTTGGCTTTTGAACAATTTTATCATAAAAATTTATAAACAGACTTAATTTTCTACGAATTTAAACAATTACTTTTTTAACTTAGATATTAGGTTAAAAAGAAACTTTGGAAATAACACTTGGTTTTTTAAACATTCTTCAAATCATTATAACTGAATTAGATTTAAAGTAAATAAAGCTTATGCGTTTACAAGCTATTGCTTAATAATAACACTAAAAATGGTAGCTAATGTTAAACTTTGTAGGTTGTTGCATAAAAATACAATGATAACTTTCAAAAGTGGTTTTAAAACATCACTTAAATAATATTTTTATACAGTTTTTGTTTAAGTTTAACTGTGGGAAATGAGAATATTATTGATAGTGTGTAATTGTAACATAAGTTATTTTAAATATAATTAAATACTATTATGCAACTAATTAAACTATAAATAGTAATAAAATTCGTTAAAATTATTTAAAAATTCTACTCCTTTTCAGTGTAGTAAATATTTCCTAAAAAACATTTAAAACTTATTTATTAGTTATAAATATATGTTTGAAATATAAAGCAACTTCTTTTATCTTCCAAAAATAACATAGATGTAATACATTAATTAAAGCTTTTATTAAAACATAAACTTTAATTTATTTCCTCACTCTTAGTAGTGTAAAGCACAAATTTTATGTAATATTAAATATCTTAAATAAACTTTCAATTGAGAAACTGTATTTTTATCAGTGTATACGGTTTTTGAAAATTATTAGGATCAGTTTTTTTTTACGTTATACTCAACCATGATTTCTTTACAGTAGATAGTTCAAAGTTTTATTGTTTAAATTAAACTTTATTTCAGTGTACTTTGAATTAAAAATAAATTCAACACGTAAGTACACTGATTAAGTTATTGAAGCTTATATTTATTCAGATGTACATAAAACAATCATTTTTACAGTACTTTACTTGTAATATGCTTATTCTATGTTAGTAACCTGAATCTATTTAAATATAATCCAAAAACTCGTATGAATTATTGTTTCACTTCTATATTTATGTAAAATTACTTAAAGGTTATTTTATGGCAGCTTTTTAGTTTTGGTCAAAATAAAATGTTGAGCTTTAGATTAAATTTCCGTGTTTTGATAATGAAAACTTAAAAAAAAACATTTAAATTAGCGTTGAATATTGTATGCAACATACCATACTCAACATGACAAAAAAAATAAAAAAAGTTTTTATTTTAAGTATAAACGGTACAACGAACTGCTTCTTTCTAAAGAAAACAAAAAATGGTTGTAATTATTTTCAAACTTTACAAAAACATCTTGTTAAGAACAATTTTAAACAAATCTTAAGTCAACAAAATGTTTATTCACTGAAAGTGTTTTTTAATAAGAAACTCTTTGTATGTTGATAAGTTTGTTTCTGGGTTCTTTTTAAACTTATTAATACTGAATGTTAAATTAGAAACTATTACAATCAGTTCCTAAATTTAAACACCGAAACAGACCCTGAATTTTCACTAAGATAAATTTTAGATAAAAGTAAAAATCTATAATGAAAAATGAAATAAATTTATCAAGTACAGTGGCTCCTAATATTTGATAATCTGTTCATACTATATTTTATAAAAAAAAACGAGATACAAATGTTTAAAAAGTAAAATGTAAATGAGTTTCTTGGTAGGTATGTTTTAAAAAATGTTAGAGTGCCATAAAAAAGATTTGCCAGCATTTCAAAAGTTTATTGTTCTGAATACTGATTAAAAATTTATTTTTAAACTTAAAACGTAATTCATAGTTCAGCATTTTCTTATTAGAAATTTGACAACCATGCCTTAAATTTCATTTCAATAAGACTTAAATACTAACTATTAAGGTATAAAACATATCAAATGTTTTTAACAATACAATTACATTTCAAAAACTTTTATATGTGTGCGTATGATGCAATAACAAATAACCAAATTTGAACTTTTATAGCTTTTTGTTTCAATCCATTACAAAAAAATAAATGTTAGACTAATCCTAAACAACTAAAACAACACTTTTGCACGAAAGTTACTTTTGCGAAGGAACTTTTATGCACGAAGACACTTTTGCACATGTCAAAAAAATTATTGTTTTTTTTTATTATAACTTACTTTTTATTTATCATCACTAGTACCCCTTACCCTCAGTCTATAACCTTTAATTTTTTCATTTTATGTTTTCTTTTTTCGTAATTTATTTATTTTTTTGGTTATTTTTTTGATTAAAAAGATTTATTAGGTTTATATATATACACAATTTCTATAACTATTACCCCTAACCCTTATCCTTGGTCGGTTATTTTTTTTTTCTTTTTATTTATTTATTATTTTTTTATTTAACGTTTTTACTACAGCTTTTATTTGTTTTATATTAATTAATTTCGTTCAAAATTGACTTTCCGTGCAAAAGTGTCCCTTCGTGCAAGTTTGACTCTTTTAAATAAAATGTCTTTGTGCAATTAAACCTGTTCCCGTATACTTTGGTTAAAAATTTGCTAAAACTAAAACTAGATCGAAAGTTTATTTACTTTCTATTATTTTTGTTCACATGGTACGATGTTGGGGAATTTATATTTTGAAAGTATTTGTAAACAATAGACTTTGTAGCATGTGTAGTAAATGTTTTGATCAAATAATAAAGACTTTTAAAGAAGTGCACTTAAAACATTGCTTAAACAACAACCCTTACTTATTTAATGGCTTCAAAATGAGCATTAAAAAAATTTACCTCCTAACTTTTGTGTTGAAAAAGTTATACAAAACTTTGCATCTCTCAAAAAATATTTTATATTTTGTTAAAATTTTTATACATATATTCTAGGGGCAATAGAGATGGTGTAATAAATGGGTAATTCAAACTACTTTAATTGTAGTTAATTAAAAAATAGTAAATTATGCTAAAACTGTGTAAAAAATAAAGTAGAATATATAAGGAAAGAAAATGTGGTTGCTCACAGCTATGGTCAATAGAAATTTTTATTTATTTTTTAATTAATTTTGTATTTTTTAATTATTATATAGGTGTGGCAAAAGACCTTTTAGTCATAAAGCTTCACAATTTATATTTTTTAAACATTTTTTTACAGTTGTTTTGAAAAAAACATCAAAAAAATGAGTTTAATTTTTATTCTTGTTTTTGTTAAATAACAAAAATAATTCTGAAATAAGTATGCAATATTTTTTTAACTCACTTCTAGCAATATTAACCATGTAAACCATTGTCTACCTTTGTACCACACTACCCTTCGATTTTAAGTTTTACTTTATGTACATTTACAGTTTTTTTTGTTTCACTTTCTATATAAGCAATCACAAAAGAGCAACAAATAACAAAACAAAAAGGGCCAAGTTGTAAGTTTACTATAAATAGCATATTACTTATCTTATTCATATATGAAAATAAACATAAGTATTGAAAGACAAACAAAGGACTTAAAAAGTTTAGTCCTAGGACCTAGTGCACAAAGGAACCTTAAGGTTATCAAGTCGCACACTACAGATAACTTTTAATGTCTTGTCCAGGTATAAACATAATGTCCAGGAAGATCCATAGATATTTTAAAAATGTATGTGTTTCTAAGTATAAAAAGATAAGGCCATAGGGGGGGGTAGAAGCCATTTTTTGACCAAAAATAACATATAGACTTAAATTATAGTAAATTTCATAATCTTTCAGATGCTTTTTTTAGATTTTAAAAATATTAAGTAACTTTTTTTTTATTACCGGTTATATAAAGGGTTGTCTTTATAAAGGGTATATAAAGGGTAACTTTAAAGCCGTTTTTCTCGAGTTTTTAAAAACGGGCTTTAAAATCTATCTTCTCCTTCATTTTTCAAGCAATCTTCTTCAAATTTTCAGAAAATGTTCCTTACATTGTGAGAAAAAAACGTTATTTGTGAATTTTACTAATTTAAAAAAATAAAAATTTTATGACAAAAATTAAAAAAAAAAGTGATTTTTTATCAAAATATTTTTTTTTTTTTTCAAAAAAAAGGTATTTTTACTTGAAATTTTTTAAAGTCACAAATAACGTTTTTTTGTTAATGTATAAAGAATAGACTGTTAAAGTTTGAAGAAGATTACTTAAAAAATGAAGGAGGAGATAGATTTTGAATGCATTAGTCTTTTTTCGCCGTTTTAGTTTTTCCTTCCCTATAAGGAACCTGTTATGTGGCCCGACTTTGGCCGGTCATATCTCAAAAACTTATTCGAATTTTTAAAAACGGTAAAAAGCAACTTAAAGCTTAGTAAAAACTCTATAAAATAAGATCAACTTGTAAAAAACATGGCCTACCCCCCCTATGGCCATAATTATTATCATTAGTTTTTTTCTTTCTTTTTTTAGTACGTAAATTACTCAGCCATAATCATTAATTGTCAAACTAATAATTGTTAGGAACATGTAAATAAAACAAACATTTAATTACATAAAAAGAAACCATACAGTAACCTCTTGGATCTTTACGCACTTGTGACGTTACGCACTCTCGTTTAGTTACGCATTTCAGAATTCTATAAAGTTCAGAAAATAAAAATTTTAATTTTTTTTAATATTGCACAAGTTAGGTTTAATGTATATTTTTAAATTAAAATATGTTTTTGAATGCTAACACACCTCTTTATATCTTTAGACTTTGTAAATTTATGTTCCTTGACTAATTGAAAAACATTTAGTTATACCTCAGTATATCAGAAATTTTGTTAACAATAAGAGATTAAATCAAAATTCTGAAATAAACATGACAGTGTTTAATAATAAAAGTATAATGAAATAATGAGAGTTTAAAACACAAAGAAATAATACAGCACTCTTGCCTTATATATTAATATACACCATTTTATAATTGTAAAAAAATGCTTAATTATAAATTGAATTTGCTAAGTAGAAAAGAATATAAATGTCACATATAAATAAAGATAATTTCTACTTATTATTAAAATAGTAAAATTATTTCTACTCGTATTATTATTTTATAGAAATTCAAATCCTTTTTTTATTATATGTATAGTTTTATCTGTTGTTTTCATATTTATAAATTAAGTAAACAAATAGTTAAAAGTGGGAAAGTGCCCAGTCTGCTCTTAACTAGAAGCAATACTAAAAAACAGCCATTATAGTGAGTATATTTAGTACCTCTTGTTTCTTTACGATCTCTCATATCTTTACGCACTTTTTCTGTGGACTTAATGTGCGTAAATAAGCGAGAGGTTACTGTACTTGTAAATGTACAAGAAAACTTAACAACAACTTTAGAAAATAATGACAAAGTTAGGTAAAAAATCCACATAAAACTAAATAAAAATTTTAACTATACATGTTGAAAAACTTTTATGACTTATAAAGTAAACCTAACAACTATTTAAGCAAAAAAAATAATCAAATAAAATTACAAAGCTTATAAGTATAAGATATAGTTGAATGTATTTAAGATGATGTTGCTCATAACCCCTTTGAGGTTACCTTTTTTATGGTACTTAAGCTTTAAAATAAAGATCAATATTAATTTTTGTAAAAAATTTTTTGACTACCATTGTAGTATATGAATGTATTAAATCCTAGTTTTTGTAGATAATATCTTTTTCAAAGTTATGTTTCGTTTATTATATATATTGCAGGTAAAAAGACTTAGTATAAACCATTGAAAAAAAGTTAGAAATTAGTTAATTATACACAAACTTACTTATGTATTAAAACATTATTTTTATACTATTAGTACTTTATGAAGTAGCTTATTTTTGTTATAGATTGTTTATTAGACAATTTTGAATAGTTTTAAACAACCTATATCCAAACAAGTTTAATGTTGTTTAATAAAGTTTTTTTTTTGTTTAAACTTAAGAAACTAACAGATTGATATGAATTCTAAGTAATTTATTCTACATAAAACATTGTTATAAGTAATAAAAATACTACTTACCTTACATTTTCTTTTTATTAAGATTAATTTATTTGCTTGTTAAAAAAATACTTTTCACAGTGTAATTATTTAAATAAAAAAGATATTTTATACAAAGTTTGTTGATAATTATTCATAGAAATCTTGTGAACTTAAGCTAAAACTTGTTTATCTAAAAATAGTTAACATATTTTTCAGTTCTAGATAAATGTTAACTTCTGTAGTTACAAAGGTGATAAATTCATTTCTTGGGGACTATCTGGAAAATTTAGATGAAAAACAACTAAACATTGGGTTATGGAGTGGTTAGTTTTACTTTTTATAAAAACTTTGAATTAAGTTCATGACTATAAAACAATTCACCTTTTCTAGACAATTAGTTTTTGTTGTGAATGTTGCATTTATTGTTAAAAATTTAAACTAGCTAGTTGTACGACTACATTATGATAAATAAAAGTATTCTATACTTTAAACCAGTGCTTCTGAACCTTTTTTTAGTGGCGGAACCTTTTTCCAAAGTTCAACTTTTCCGCGGAACCCCTAATTTAATTTTACATAAAATGTTTAATATAATATTTCCTGCAAAAAACAAAGAATTTCAGTGAAAAACGAAATTTTTTGCAAAACTATATCATTGTTAGAAATCATACCAATTGTAATAGTATTAAGTCAAGTCAAACTCAAAGTGCGCCAGAGGCAATATGTATTTTATGATTCTATAATAAATAAACTAAAACAAACATGATTAATCTCAACGTCATAAAAATATTTCCTTGCATAATAAAAACAAAATGAAAGCTACAAACAAAAACGAAATGAACATAAACCTAATCGAATTCACAGATTACTTTAAAAAACGGGTAAGATGCCTAACAAAAAATAAATAAAAAACATTTAGTGCGAAACTTGAACTTGTCTCTTAGCAACAAGCATGTCAATGCGCGGCTGGATTTTGGATAAACTGTGACGGAGACAGGCAGATAAGGTTGAAGTCAGCATACAGTCCCTTTTTTCGTTTTAATGTTTGTTACATGCGAAAAGCTGGACTCGCAAAGATAAGTGGTGGTGAATGGTAAAGAAATTTTACTGCACGCTTTGCTAAGATGGGGTACTCAGAAATTACACATATCCAAAAACCTAAAAGCTCCTTTCCTTTGAAACTCAATTTTAAATTACTATCTTAAGATAGTTGCAGCAATCCGTTTTCTGTATCTGTAGGAAGATTCACTTCTTCTGAAGCAATATCACACATAAATGGAATCAAAATCAATAAATTTTTGATGCAAAAATCTTCAGGAAAATATTGTTTAAATTTTATAGACAAAAGATCAAGGTGGTTGTATATTTCGTCAGAGAAGTTGAATTCTATCTATTTTTCATGGGCCTCATCAACTGGTGAAACATCGCAAAACTACCATTGCCAACCTTTTTCTTCCAAAAGTTAATTCCATTTTTAAACGCCTCAATCTTGTCTGTCATGACAAAAATGGAATTTTGCTTCCCTTGCATGCTTAAGTTGAAAGCGTTCAATTCTTCGATAATATCGGTGAGATAAGCTAGTCTGGCCAAAAAAACATCATCTTCAAATAACTTTACTAATTCTGAGCCTTTATCTTTAAGAAAGATGAACACCTGCTTCTTTAATTCAACAACACGAACCAGTGTCCGCCCCTTCGACAGCCAGCAAACTTCGTTGTGATAAAGAAGTTGCAGATGGTCAGCATCTAAACTTTCACAAAGTTCTTTGAATCATCTGGCCTTTGTGTCACTTTTCTTTATAAAATTAACAGTTTTAATAGACGCTTAGAGAACTTCTTGTAAACAAGAAGGAAGATGTTTTGTTGCCAAATTTTCTCTATGTAAAAAACAATGTATCCATTTAGCTTCAACTGCTTTATCCTTCATTTTCCTCACTACACCATTTTTGGACCCAGTCATAGACGCTGCACCGTCAGTGCAAATGCCGACACATTTATTCAACTCTAAACCCTTGCTGATGAAATAATTTTCGACACATTTCATTACTTCAACAGAAGTTGTTTTTGTGGGTAATTCTCCACAAAATAATATATCTTCGTTGAATCCTTCCTGCCCACAATATCTAACAAAAACGAGTAACAAGGCTTTGCTGCTTACGTCAGTAGACTCGTCTAGTTGCTCAGCATAAAATACGTTTATGACAACTTTTATGTGTTCCATTTTTTTGAAGTTTTATGATTTATGTTTTTTTTTTCTTTCAAATTTATTTCTTAAATTTCGAAAGGCTTTGCGGAACCCCTGAGAGGCGTCGCGGAACCCTAGGGTTCCGCGGAACCCCATTTCAGAAGCACTGCTTTAAACCATATAGCTTACATTGATTTAAACTAGAAATGGGTTACTTTTCTAGCCGACAGTCTTTTGTACATAACAGCCAGACCTAATTTTTTATAAATTAATTTTTGTAAACTTATACTTAGAAAAAGTTTTTAGTTTGTACAATAACATACTCATGAAATTAGTATTTGCTTACTAATAAGTAAACATATAACACATTTTTAACTTTTTGTTATATTTTTTCGCTCAGTTCAGTTTAATTAAAAAATATTTAATATAAAGAAATATAAACATCCTGGACTAAGATCTAAGATGTTGCCCACACCTGGTTTTGATTGAATGTTTGTAAATTATTCAAAAAATTATTAAATTGTTTTTTTTTTTATTTAAATTATAATTTTTTTATAATTAAAAAGTGTACATTGTACAGTATAAAGTTGTAAGTATTATAACTTAAAGTGTCATTATTTAAGTATTTTGTTTAACTTTTTTAAGAGTTAAAATTAGGATGAAAAAAAGTTATCACTTACTTATATCTATTTTAATTGAAAGAGTTTTTCTTCTGATAAAAATTATTTTATAAAAACTTTATTTTAGGACATGTTGAATTGAATGATTTGACTGTGAAGCCAGATGCCTTAGTGAGTCATTAATTGAGTTAAACTATTCTAAAAAGTTTAAACAAAATAAAATATCATTAAACTAACTTAAAGTAAACAACTAGTACTTGATAAGTTATATTTAAAAAGCAACTCTTTTAAATTTTCAAATACAGTGTGTGAGACATATAAATTTTTGAAATACACATAGCTTTATTTTTGATTAAAATCATAAGAAATCGCACAAAATATATGTAAGCATGAAAAATATTTAAGTTTATTAAAATAAAATTGTTAGTTTTCAAATAAATGAAGTAAAAAATAACATATTAGGTTAGTTTTTGCAAATAGTTTGTATGTAATTTTCAAGTTGATCTTTTTTTATTCATGTCATCCATTAAATGTAGTTTTTAATCAAATTTGATGAGTATAAAACACTTATGAACTTTTTTAGAAAGAATTGAAGCTACCTATACAAGTTAGATATGGAACAGTTGGTTAGTTTCTTAAAGTGAAAATTGTTCAAGTATTAAACAAATACTCTAGTAAAATGGTATATAAATCAAGTTTAAAAAAGCATATTTATTTAAAGTAGTGTAAATAAATTTAATCATATAGTACTGTTTCAGGCAAGCTAAAACTACACATACCTTGGAAAGCACTTGTTTCTGAATCAATTGAAATTGTTATTGAAAATGTCTTCATTTTAGCACTTTCCAAAACAAGTAAGTTTGTTTTATTATTAAAAAAAAATAGTTAATAAAACATTTAGTGATTAATAATGTTTAAGTTGTTTTAACTAACTATGACTCAATCAAATGAGTTAAACTTTTAAATATATGTTTAATTTTTAATATCTGATGCTGGTTTCGAATTCGTAAAATAATAGTTTAATTTACAAAAAAAAATTTCATGAAGTTTTGAATATTTTGAACAATTTAACTACATTTAATAACTGAG
This sequence comes from Thalia democratica, assembly GCF_965202585.1. Taxonomy (NCBI): domain Eukaryota; kingdom Metazoa; phylum Chordata; class Thaliacea; order Salpida; family Salpidae; genus Thalia; species Thalia democratica. The sequence goes on from NC_139172.1 coordinate 5,889,431, forward strand.
TGATAATTTGTACTGTCACACAAGAATGATTTTATACTTCTCTTACAACTTAGTCTATTATATAGTAGAAAAGTGACCTAATTTACATACTTTATAGAAATGTATTTATACAGTTTCATAATAAAATTGTGTTTTTATTAAAAGTGATTATTGAGTTTATAGCATTTTAGTATAGTTTTTTTTTTCAAGTAGGAACTGCTATAGTTTAGGTCTATATATTTACAATTAGTTTTTTGCAATAGAAGATAAACCTTATTAATTGAAAATTTTATGAAATCGATATAAAAGCTGTTTAGTATCTAGAACAGTTTATATCTACAATAGCCAGGCAAAGACTTTTTTAACATATCTGAACAACAAAAGAACTTTTGTTGTAATTATTTTTCCTTACTTGTAAAAGGCAAGCAACTAAAAGTCTAGATATTTTCTGCTGATAAAGTCAAAGTGAGCGTCAACTAGAATCTCACACTGAATCTGACAAGGTACAGAAATACCTTAAACTGTTATAGTTTAATTGGCTACATTTTTCACACTAGCCCACTAACAAGCTTCAGTGCAACATGATACAACTTTTCATAGTTTTTTTTATCTGCCTGATGAATCTTTAGAAAAAAATAGATTGCAGAATGTTGCAGTGATTGTTGTTGATAGTTTTTCTGTAATAGTTTAATTTTAAGATAGTTTATTGATAAAAATCCTTTTATCTTTCATTAGTATACCAAAAAAATACTGGTTCTATTTTACTGGTTTTACAGAAATTAATTGAGTGCATCATAAAAATGATGCGGTAAAAATCTAAAGACAGTAACAAAATTGCTTTAAAGTTTTTGGTTTCCAAACTGCTAATTTACATGACACTTCCTAAATTTTTTGTAACAAATAATTTATAAAGTTCTCACGTGTCAACAAAATCATAAAAAAAGAAATTAAAGGTATATCTTACAATGTGGAAGCAGAGAAGAAAGCTGCCAGGGCTGCAAAACAAGCCGAACTTGCCAGAATATCCAAATTGAAGTTGAAAAACAAAAACGTGCCAGATGAAACGAAAAGCAAATCCAGTGCGCAGTCATGTTCGTTTTACATGTTTTTTATGATATAGCATTAAACCTTTTGTTAAAACAAATTTAGTTCATCTTGCATTTTTTTCAAAGTTTATTTAGCCTATAACGTTTTCAAGCTTTTAAATATAAGATTTCGAAAATTTAGTTAACTGATAACATAAAAGTTAAAGTTTTAATTTAAATATTTAAAAGCCATTGTATTTTCAACCACTAAAACTGTGTTCACTTAGTTCAAATCTAACTCAAGTTAGTTACCTGATATTTTGTTTGTAAAATTCATATTTAAAATTTTTTAACATTTAAACTTACAATTTTGTGTTATTTTTGCCAACATTTTTTGTTTTTCTACTGTATTTTGTAAAATCAAATTTGTAGCACCAAACTCCGATGACCCTCCCGGTTTCGCTGAGAAACTGCAGCTTGCTATTGTAAAGAATTTTCAAGTGAAAATTAAAAACATTCATATAAGATACGAGGATGAAGTCAGTTTCAACTATACTTTTTTAAAATAAATCTTAATCTTTTTTGTTGTTTTGTCAAATAAGTATTTTCTCCTACTAACTGCTAGAAAAGTTAAGATATATTTTTTTTCTTTGTTCAAAGTTAATCTGCTTGCGAGGGTTTAAAACTGCTGTTTATAAACGCTAATTTATTTACTTTAATGATTTTAATTTATAATTACAAACCGGTATTGTATTTTACAGATACAAATGGAAAAAACTCCTTTCTCAATTGGAATATTTTTGAAAACTCTAATATTTCATGTATGTAAGAAGTTGATAAAAGTTATGTTAACAGTAAAACTTGTAACTAAATGAATTAGTTGAGTATTTTTTTACATATTTTATAGCAAACTTTAATTTTAAAAAGTAGACAGAACATTGTTATATTTAACTTAAAAAATTACAGCCTCTAAATTTTAGCGTCTTAAAAAATTGTGTACTGTAATCAATTTTGTTTGAACATTAACTGGTTCTTATAAAATTCTAAAAAAAATATTATATTACACGTATTTTGCATTTTTACACGGTTTGACTAAAAGAACATACAAGAGCATATTCTAATAGTTTACCGTTTTCATCACTGTAATTAAAACTTGATTTTATCTGTAGACAACAGATGAAAATTGGACGTTGGGTAGAGAAAGATCCGACAAAGACATGTTCAAAATTGCCAAGATAGAGGAGTTAAGTGTGTACTGGGACGATTCTTCTTATGGGGCTTACAATGGTGTTTGACTAGTTCTAATATTCTTTCTGGTTTTTTGTTATAATACTCTGATAAGAATTAACCGTTTCTATGTAACTTAATTTTTTCGTTTATATTTCGATTTCTGTGTTTATGACATTAGCTTCTAATTATTCCTTTATTACTACAAGTAAATTAATTATATATTTAAATATGCATTTTTGATAGTGGTTTGATTTTAGATTATATTGAAGTTACAAACAAATATATGTATTAGAAAAACCTTCAACTACTCATTGTATATAACAATTTACTTAACTTATTTCTGAATCTTAGACTATTAAAAAAAAAAATATTTGGTTCACATTACTTAAGATTAGCTATGATGCAAAAGTAGCTTAAGCTAGTTCTACAATAAACATTAAAACTTTTTCTAATTTCAAGGTATAAATTTTAATCAAAAGTTGTGAAATTAACTTAACTTATTCGTTGTTTTGTTATTTTTTTTTCATTGCGACCAAATATAAGTTGAAAATTGTTATTTTAGGAACTGATCAACAAATAAAAAGAAGTTTTGAAGAACACACGAGACACCATAAGCATAATTACAGTTTAGTTTAAAAAACCTTTGCAAAAATAAATTAACCAAATTGATAAACAAATAAAAGCTTATTGATTTACAAAAATAATTTTTTAACAACTATTTATGATAGAAATGTTTAATAGAAGTGTTTTGAACATCATTTTTAAACGAATATTTTTAAACTATTTAATGTTGAAGTTATACATATTATGAGACCTTTTTTTAAATTTTACACTTTATAATTAAGTTATTGTAAAGTTTTAACCTTTGGTTTATAAAGTTTAGTAGTAAATAAGTTAATAGTAAATAATTAGTTTCTTGATGTGAAAAAGTAAAAGCTGCCTAGTATAAAAAAGTAATTAAAACAATCGATTCAAAACTAATCGATCAAACTTGTTAGCTATGATTGTTTCTATTTATTGTACGCTAGTTTTGCCATCACAAATAATATAAATAGAAGTTAAGTAACTCTTTTGTTTTAAAGTATAGCCGGATCAGTGGTATTATAAAAAAATTAAAAGCATTAATTGAATCGCTAAAAAAATATTTAATTTTAAATTTTTAATATTTACCTAAATTAAAAAAAAAAGAAGTTTGTTTTTAGCACCTCATTTAAGTATATTGCATTCTGAAAAATGTTTAATATAATATAAACTTACGTATTTTCTAGACTAATTTTAAGACTTAGACATTTTTTAGCCATTTTAAGCAACATTATTGAAAATAGCTTTAAAAAATTCTAATTCCAACCACACCAAGCATTAATTTTTCAATATCACTTTCCACTTATCCACCATTAGAACAGCAATTGAAAATTTTAAACTGTTTTGGTAATATCAGTTATAAACTATTAATGAAACTCAAATGTAACTTGCAGTAATCAAACCGATCTTGTTCGAGACGCACATGCGGGTCAACCCGGACGTGAGCAAGACGTTCAGCAGGCCCAGGTTCCACGTCGACTCGCAGCTGGAGGAAATCGGAGTGTGCTTCACGAGGAAGCAGTTCAGCCAGCTGGCGGTGCTGCTGGAGCAGTTTGACGCCATATTCGCCAAAATTCCGTATTTACATTTGAGACCTAGCGTGCCGGTTGCTGGCAATGCTAAAAAGTGGTTGGTTTAAAAGAACTTATTAAAAATGTGTCCTCGAGTAGTGCTTTTGTTTAAAAGTTTGGGCTTATGCTATTAAATAAGTCCTCGAGTTTGTGATTTTTGTAGTTGAAGCTTCGCTTCGTTAAGATGTCACTATGCGATGTGAGTGATAAAATAATGTTATATAAATATTTTTAACAATGGTAATGTTGTATTATATAAATAAGTCTTATGAAATTAAAACATCGTATGTAGTGTGTTTATATTTTGTTAGTATGTGTATTCAAATTTACATTTTTTGTCGTTTAAGCTTTGCTTTGTTATAACGTCACAATGTGATATTAGTTAAATAATATTTGAGTAAAACAAATATTATTAATATTAAAGTAGTCGTTCATAACTCAACAAAGGCAATTACAATTGTTTTTTATATTTTTGTCAATGGTCGATTGTGAAAGTTAGTTTTGGAAACCCTAGTTTAAACAAATACTAGAACTATTGTTTTAGTTAAAAAAGAACAGTTGAAATGTAATTTTAGGTTGTATATTTTAAACAAAGGTGGAAGTTCGCTTACAACTGCATCGTGACTTCTGACAACTTTCTGCAGTGGAAAAGCACTACGTGGCACGGAATAAAAGAACACAGGGGCAAAGTGAAGAAGTACATCGAATTGTATCTGTCCAAATTGAAGAATGAAACCTTTGACGAGGTTTAATTTTATGATAAGAAAATATTATACAGAATGTTTTAAAACTTGTAATTTTCACAGGAAAGTTTGTTGACACTGGAGGATGAGCTGGACGTTTTCAACATTCTGCTAGCTCGTCACGTGACTAGAAAAAAAGTTTGTTGATTTCTTAAATGGTGTAATTTTAATTTAAAAAGCGATTGTTTACTTTCTCTAACTCTATTTTTTAGTTTTTATTTAAAGTCAGTACTATAGTTCTTATTATTTAGTTAACTATGTATAGTTCAGTATTTAATAGGTATAACAATCCTTGTTACATTTAACTTGTTATGTAACGTTTCTAAAACTAATTTCTTTGACTTATTTTTAGACCAGTTTGTAACTTTTTTTGTTTGGTGTAAAAAGAAACAAAAACGTATGATTTGTATTACTGATAATTTAAACAAATATGCTTGCATTATTTTTGATCTGGTTTAAAGTTAGTTTTAACTTCAGGCGAAAAACTTGAGAATAGCGACTTCTGAGGCGAAGCAAAGTTGGGGGTCCTGGTTTAAAAGTTTTGTTAAAAAAGAAGAATTAATTGAAACTACTTCTGGTAAGTATAACAATAATCTGTTTAAATGTTGTAAAACTTATATTTCTAGGTTAAAAGTTTTACTAGTACACATTTTCTACTTTGTTTGCTTTTGATTTTATAGTATCAAATTTTTGCATTTTTAACAAGTACAAATTTATTCTATCACTTTGAGATATGCTATGCTAATATTTGTCTAAATTGTTCATAACTGTAGTTTTGATTGCTCATAACCAACATTTTAATTGTTGTTAGTTTTTGATAGATAAATATACTTTGTAATAAAAAAAGTAATCGTTCGTATTATATATTTATACAAAACTGCTTCTCGTTACTAAACAATACATATTAGCATTATAATATGTAAATTAAGTTATTAATATAAACTTTATCTAAATTTTGAAGTTTAAGAGCTATTTCACTGTTTATTACACTTCGTCAGCTAGGTTTACTAAAAAGTATTTATTTATTATACAAAGTTAGCTGTTAATTAATAATCTAAACAGATTACATGTCTTTAACTTTCAAAAGAAGTAATTAGAAAAATTGAAAGTTTTCATTACCTAAAATTTTGGGAATCTTTGTAAAAAAAACATAGAGTTTTAGTTGACAAACGTTGATGAAACATTTTAATTTTATGTTTACGACCTTCTCTATAGGTCTTTAAGTTAATTAAAAAATAAACTAGTTTATTTAACAGTTATTATTTTTTATACTATTGTAAACTAAAACTGTTTACCAGTTATGTGTAAAAAAAAGTTAAATATTTTTTCCCGAAGTAATATTTACTTAATTATTAAAGCCGTTATATATCTTTAAACAAATTTTTATTTGAATTTTATAAAAACCAAACGTATTTATTATAGTTTTTTTCAAGTTTTTAAAAAACTAAAAGTTAAATTTTTTTAAATTATATTTCCAATTAAATGAGCAAATGTAGCCTGTAGAGTAAAAAAAAAGTATCTAGTCTTGTTTAAAAAGGTTTACTTTTGTAAATGATAATAATAAAAGTTTGCATTGTACTTGCTTCATTCAACTGAAGCACGTTTTTCTTTGTTGAACAACTAAAACTTAATTCTGAGGAATTATTCATTAAGCTTTACTAGAGTCATTTTAAATATGTTTTTTAAATAATACTGTCGTATCTTAAATTGTATATTAGCATACATACTATTTAAGTATTTAAAATAATGGTGTAAGATAGTTCAAAAACTATTTTTTGAGTTTATGCTGTCTTAAAACTGATCTTTATAAATATGGGTTCGAAAAAATAATATAAATTTAAAAGAACAATAAACTTTTGATTTGTTTAAACATTCGAGCATAAGAATTTTATTCAATTTTTCAGCAAAAATGAAACAGTGTTCTTTTCAAAAGCCCTATTTACACAACAGAATCGAGTAGTTCATATAATTAATTATGTATGTCTTTGAAACTACTTTGATTTGAAAAAAATGTTTGAATAATAAGATTTATACTGTAAACAAGAATCATAGCTTCGTTATCTGAAATTAAATTTCAAACTTATAATACTTTTGTCGTTTTCTTACTTGTTATGTATTTATAATAAATTCTAGTTCAGACAAAAGTATTTTTTTATATATGGCTAAAAAGAGGTTTGGAATAAAGTAGTTTTTAAAATTTTCTTTTAATACTTTTTTTTTCTATCATTCTCTTAACAAATAGACCTACTAACTTTTTTAAATTTTCTTCAAATATTTGTTACTTTTCGATTTGTGGGCCTTTAATGTTTTTCTAATTTGAATTTTCATGCAACCATTGTTATTGATTCTGTTTCAAATCTATATAATTATTTTAGTACTAATAAATTTTTAATAAATAGAAAGTTTTGATGATGATGAGAAACAGAAGTTGTACGAAGCGATCGGGTTTTCTGAAACTGACATACCAGTGAATACACACGACTTTCCGCTTACTTACGTTGATCTAGCTGTTTATTTCAAACTGAAAAAAGTAGGCGTTTTGTTTTTATGAATATTCATTATCTTTTTGTTTAATGAAGATATTCTATAAGATCACTATGATCTTACCAAAATGTTCCAAAACCCGAATATTTAGCAAAAGTTAAAACTGTTTCTAGAATATTGTTAGTTTTTACTAATTTGGTAACTATTCAAATGTTTTTATTACTATCACTTTTTGAAGTAAATAAGTTTAATTTGAAGCTGTTTGAAAGTATTTACGTACGTTAAAAAAGTTCTTAAGCTTATACTAGAACTTTACTATTTTGAACCTAACTACATTAGGTAAGTCAATTAGTTTTTTTATTACCTTTATACAATAATAACTTTTTTGAACTAAGCTAATATCTCTATGTTTGTTTCTTTTTTAAATTTATACCTAACAAAGAATGTACAATAAGGTTTAATTAGGTTGAATATATGTATGTGATAGCAATGCTCATTAGGAAAACACATTCGTAAATTGAATAAAACTTCTAAGGTGTCGTTTTCACTGGGTAATGAAAAACTGTCTCACTTCACAATAGTGCACCTCCAACTCAACGATGTCGCTTCTAGCATCTTCATGAGACCCGCTGCAAACTCTATATTGTTAGTCACTATTTGACTAACTATACTTACATTAAATCAATTTCAAACAATTTTGTGTATAGTGGCGGTTACTAAATATTGTTTTACGACATAAATATTTTAGAAGCACTTTATTTTGTTTTTTGTAATTATTGGAAAGTTTTCTTTCAGGTCTTTATTTAAATTTTGTATTTTATTGTAGATCGTATCACTTTAATAGTTGATACAAAAAAGTTTAATGCTACTTAGTTTTTTATACATGCTGTTTTTGTGTAGTATCAATTTACTATTATAAGTCTATAGTGAGAACAACATTTCACAGTTATATAAGAATATTTGCTAGAATGAATAATTTTTAGTTCAAGCTGAATTTTTCCTTTAATCTTCAATCATCATTTTCAATTTAGGTTTGACTTCCATTTAAACTCGATGTCGATAGAAGGCTATCCTTTTAAAGGAAATAGAACTTTTTTACTCAGGAAAGAAATAACGTAAGTTTTTTACTTCATTACTTTTAGAAATAGTTGCTTTTAAGAAGTATAATGCCAGCTTTTGTTTAAAATTCAAATAAAGTTTTAACCAGCAATGAATTTTTAGTATTTTGCTACAATTGATCTTTTCATTTTTTCATGTTATTTAGATCTTCAACTCACCATTTAGTTCACTTTTTGTTCGAAACAAATCCTCTGGATCACACTTGCGACCAGCTTATCAGATTGAAGCTGCAATCCCTGCTTATCTACTACGATGCTGTCAGTAACAGTTTATTGTTTGATTTATATGTGATTTTGTAGGGTTTAAAAATCTTTATAAATATATAGTTGATGTAAATTAAAACAGATCAAACTAGTTTAGGAATGAATAAAATAAAGTACAGATTTTAATATTTTTAGTTCAAAATATAAAATACGTTAATTATTAGTATTAGTTAATATGAGTTTTAGGTATCACTAAATTTCAATTAATTAAATATTGCTTAGTTTTGTAATACTTTTACTATAAGCTTTCAAATTTTTGTAAACAAGTTTTATTTGCACGAGACTTTATGCCACCTACATAAAATAATGAACTTGTTATTTATTTTAATTAATTTTTTTAACAGTTGTTGTTTTGCCATAATGATCAACAAAATCTAAAACTAAAAGTAAGAACCTTTAGAAAAATTGCTGTATATATATTTTTTTATTTTAAATACCATCATAGTTTTAAACTATAATTACTAAAACTTAAAAAAAATAACTTACAATAACTTTTTTTTTACACTTCGTTAAGGCCTAAAAATTCCAACTTTTATTTTTTGTCCTTTTAAAAAAACTTAAACTTATTTGTTATTTAATTTTTAAATACTACTGACTTTTGCCAAATTTTTATTTTTCTTCATTTTAAAAAGTTAAATACTTAATTAATGAACGAGTATTACTTTTAAATACTTATAAATTAATAATTAAATTAATAACTAACTTTTATATAGTTTGACATTATAAATAATGCTTAAATAAAAAGAAAAATAACTATATCACGTATTTAAAAAAAATATATTTAGCTTGAAAGATATTTTTCCAATGCTTTTTAAAAAACCTGTTCTTACTAATCATGTGTTATATTTAATTATTAATTATCTGCACTTATTTACAGGCAACGTTCATGCTACTTTCAAACTTTTTCGAATCTCCTCCAAGCACACAAGAAAAAGTTCAGCAGTTAGTTATTTTTAAATTTTTTTATTTTATTATTTGGTTCTTTTACATACCCTTTTTTTGACTCTAAGCTCGAAAGTTTAAATTTTCTTTTTAATTTTTAATGGAAAATTAAAACTTTTTATTCAAAAAATGAACGAGTAATGAAGAAATTTTTAAACTAAAATAATTACCCGTATATACAAGAAGTGTTATGCAAACTCATTTATTAATAATTTAAATGTTTATAAAAGTTGAAAGTAACTTAAAAATAGCTTAAGTAATTTTATTGAAACAGGTTGTCATTGTACACTTACCAGGAGTTCACGAACGTGGGTTACGCGGGCGTGCTGATGGCAATTGAGAACAGGACGGTGTTCGACCTAGACGTGCAAATACCCAACATGTACATCATACTGCCGCAACACGGTCTCTACCTCGAGTGAGTTGTAGTTAGTAATAAATACCCAACATGTACATCATACTCCCGCAACACGGTCTCTACCTCGAGTTAGTTGTAGTTAGTAATAAATACCAACATGTACATCATACTACCCCAACACGGTCTATACCTCGAGTGAGTTGAATTAGCACAATATTCACCTTTCTAACAGCCTCTCAGCTGATAGATAGGTGAGTTAGTCGACAGCTTTTTCACCGCTAATAGTCTCAGCTGATGAATATTTAAAATTTCATGCCAACGTGCGCTATTAACTTTTTAGTTCTTGTTTATGGCTCATGTTGGAAAAAATGATTGCTTAAAGAATAAGAGGCATTAAGCTATACTTTCGTAACAATACTTTTAACATTGTTTTAGCAATATTATAAAAACAGTTGAAGTTTAAACTATTTACTTTGTTGTTTTTGAATTATTATTTTAATTCATTTAAATTTTTCAATTGTTAACAGAATATTGAATGTTTTATATTCAGTTTGACTTATTGTGTAGAAACATATATAAAATTTCCATTTAATGACTGAAATTTACAGCAAATTATAACCAAAAGTAAATAAATAAGAAGACAAATACTAAGACTAACTAAGTTGTTAGTTTTACCTCGTTAACTTTTAAATTTTTGATTTATAAAGTATCAACTTAAAATTTTATTATAGTAATGGAAATTAATTAGTATAAAACTTCATAACAAGGTAATTTAGTAGAAAATTAATGCAACTATTTGATGAATATTAGATATAAATTTTATCTAAATCAAGTTTGTGAAGAATAACAAAAAACTGTAACCAAGTTTTTTTTTGACTACAAAAATTTTACTTTAATACTTGTTAATAAAAAGTATAGACAAATTTATTGTTATTCCCTTGTTATACAGTTCAAAACATTTGGTTCTTGATACAATTAAAATTTTAATCAAGCTGCACTGAAGTTTTTAAAGTTTTAAAGCAATCTAAACACAAAAAGTTATTTCAAGTTGTAAACTTATAGTTGTATACAAATTTTGCTATATTTTTTTCAATTTGATACACTTTAGGGATTTTTGCTTTAAAATATCGTATTTAATTTTATTAACTAAAGTTTTTACTTAAAAAGTTATTAAAATCTTATTTTACAAACAGTAAAGAAGCATGCATTGTTGTGGACACTGGTGCTGTGTCCATTAAAAGCTTGAAAATGAACAAATTAGCTGAATCAAACGTAAGTTCATTGTTCATACTTTTTAGTACCCATTCATTCACTTATTTTAATTTATTTTTATTAGTTTCAGGTTTTGTTGTTACCCATAGATGTTAGATATGATCTTAAGCTCGTTTAGTTTTAAAAAGTTTTATGTTTTAGAAGTTTGATGAGTTAGCTTTTAGACATAAGCCACTGAAGTATATTTTATTTGATGTTTACATCATATATTTTGTCAGGTCAGAGTAATTTCATCGCAGAGTCCATTCAAAACTTTAACTGTTAATTCCCAAGAGCAGGAAAAGTGTACATTACAAAAGTGCATTTCAAACTCGAACCTGCTGAAAGTTCCTCAGAGCCCGACTATTGCATTGGTAGATCTATCGTATGCTTTTGTACCATATTTGTTTTAGTTTAATTAAATAATTATAAGACATAGTAAGAAAAATAACATAGTTTATTGCAGTTTTAAAATCATATGTTTGATTACTAGTTATTTTCTGTTCAAAGTTATTTTCTAGCTAGAATTTTTTAATTGAAAGGTGTTATGCTAAAAGAATTAGAGCAGTTTAATATTTTTAAGTTTAATAAACCAGTTTTGTATAATTATTAGTATGTTAATTTTGTCTTTAGCTTTAGAGTTTCATAGTAGTTCAGTGTTACCAGTTTTTTATGAGATTTCTAGTAAGAAAATATCCATGAAATATTACGATGAAATATATTAAACAGAAACAAAAAATATCCAAGATATCTACTCTGATTGATGCATTGGTTAGATTATATTAGTTTTAAGAATTAAACAATCATTATTATACTTAAAGTAATACTTAAACAATATATTTTTACAATATGAAGTATGGTTTTTGTACAATTTTTTCTATTAACAGTGACTTAACAATTTTTTGAGAATAATTAAAATATTTTAATATTTTCAAATTTTTACGTACTTGGTTTTTGAATATGTTTTGTAATTAAAACAGGTTTTTTTTATAAAAAAAAATATTTTACATTTAGTACAGTTTGTTTTTACTGTAATCTCAAAACTTTTTTTAAATGTCAACCCAACTGTACAAAAATGTTTGCAGCCGTATGATAGAGCTGGAACGCACGCTTCCATAGACGACGCCACCTCACACTTTTACGATTCCTTCAAACTGACTGTTAGCAAGGTTCAAACCGTTGTTTGCAAAGCAGGTTTTTTCTTACTTTATTTTGTCTTAATACTTGAAAAATATTTGTATTTACTTACATACTTTTTTAGTAACATGAATAAAGTTTTAAAAACAAAAAAAATAATGTAGCATAAGCTAAGTATCTTAGTCATTTTAATTGAAAATCTCGTTGTATGAAGACAAAAATATGTTTCAGTACATCAGTCATGGGTTCTTACTTTCATTGCTCAATATAATTTATTTCAAAAACATGTTTATCAAATAAGTGTACATAACAACTTTTTGCTATGCTTTTTACTAGAACTTTTATAAATCTATTAAAACTTGTATCGTAAAAGTTGTATTACCCAGTCGCAATGATATTGTTTTGGTTTAGCTGTGTTTCAATTGTAACTATATTATTACATATCATACGATATTTATAACTAGATAAGCTTTAAAATAATATGAAAATAGAATAACTAAGCTAGATTAACCACAAAATGTTTAAATTTGCTTTGATAATAAACATCAAACTGATAATTATTTAATTTATTATTTGTCGTTATTTACATCCTTTACAAATTTCGTAACTAAATTTAAATTTTATATTTTTTTTATACAAGGCACTCAGTGGAAACAAGTAGTTAAAAAGAATGATCCACGAGACAAGCTTCTAATACCGTTTGACGTGAAAATTCTCATTAAAAAGTGTCTCGTTTCCAACTCTTCTGCTCTTGCCAAGTAAAAATTATACATATTAACCTAATATTTCAGCATTATTATTCTTATTATTATTTTACATATTTAAGATTTTAGGTTTTTTTTCTAATTTACCAAGGAAACTATTGTAACTGCTCAACTTATACTTTATATTTTTATTTCAACAGTTTGATAGTGAACGGCATAATAGACCGCATTCTGTTCGAAGTGTCGGACAAGAACTTCCAGGAAGTATTCAACCTCTTTCAATCGCTAGTAAATCCTGATCACGTGGAAGCGCTCAAATCTCAGCTGAAACAAGTTTGAATTTTCAATACTATTCTCCTGTTTTTATGCCGTTAATTACTGTTTTTATGCTATAATGTTGTTAAGTTTTAAGTTTTACAAAACAATAAATGATATATGAAAAAATAAAATGTCGTTTTTAAATGATTAATAGCTGATGAAAACTTCAACCTGGTATTATTTATTATAAAATTAATGTGTCTTATGACTTTACATGTTATTAACCTGATGTAAGTGCACCCTTTGGTATTTTGTAGTATATATTTGCTAATTAATAAAACTTCATCATTTTCCTTACTGTTTTGTCTGTGTTATTTTATTAAAAATTATTAAGTTTATTATTATTAAGTTTGATCAATGTTAAGAAATCAATGTAAACTTACCCAATGTAAGCACTAACACTAACTACTATAATATATCTGTTACACAAATGACTTTAAAGTAAAAAAATAAAGTTTATATATAATCAAAACGTTATCAACAGAAAAATTCGGAGTTAGTTGAGTTGATAGCTCAATCAATACAAATTGAAGCACCAAATAATTTAAGAATATTAAAAAAAGAAACAAACCAAGATTATAGTGAACCATTTCAACCACAACAACCGTTAGTTCTACTTTGTTTTTGTACTTTTTAACGGGTGTTATATTTGGTACAACTTTATTTAAATGAATTGTAATTTTTAGACTTGCATTAAGAAACTTAGAATCTTTTGTTACCTATAAGTGAGAAATAGACTCTTTTAAAATAAAAAAATGTTTAAAAACGGGTTTAATAAAGTAGTATATGTTTACACAAGTCACATGTATAGTAGTAAAACTTTATTTTTTACTTTTGAAATTGTAAACTAATTTGTGATGGTATTTAAATTCTATAAAATGTACATTTTAAAACAAAAATTAAACTCAGATTATAAGTTTCAAAAAGCATTAGATAAATTTTAGGTCTAATTTTTGAAACATTTTACAATCTTTTTTATTTTTACAGTTCTTTACAACTAGGCTTCATAATTTATCTTCTAATTAAAGTTTTTTTAAAACTATTTAATAGTTTAGGAGCCATTGTTGATTATTTTACAAAAAAAAAGTAAAACTAGAAAAACATTCACGCTCTAAAGGTTAGGACATTTCAAGCAGTACAAGGATTTGATTGACGACTCGATATTCGACGATGATGAAGTAACTACGCAAGCAACTAGCTTGTCTGTTAACTTTGCTATTAATAAGGTTTGCTTTCAAATTTTACTTTTTTTAAGGAATTATCAAACTAAAGAAAAAGTACTAGTTCTTTAGTAAACTTATTTTTTACTAAATGTAGAGGTATACTTTACCATTTGTATGTTTTATAATTTAAAAAAAACAGTTTGTAAAAACTTCTATAAACAGTGGTAATAAATTATTTTTTTCTTTAAAGTGTTTTTTCTTGTTTTGTAGACTTCATATAGGATTGCCTCATACTCAGACTACTCAGGATAACTTAAACTAAAAAAAAATTGAAAAAATTTCAAACGTTTTTTAAAAACGTTTGAAAAAATCAGGCTTGTTTGATTTATTTTTTGTGAATCTAAAGATAGTTTGGATATTTTTCTAATTCTCTTGATAGTTTTGATGACTTAAAGCTTTATTTTCGTTAAGTTATTTTGTTATTGTTATGATTTAGTTATTTAATCTTGATAAATTGTTTTTTTTTTCTCAATGTTCGGCTTTATTTTTTGAATTTTCCTGTAAACTCAAGTTAGCTTGATGTAACTCCGGTTATTTTGGTAATTTAAGCTGTTTTTTTATCTTAAAAAGTGCCAACCCTTTTTCAAACTAACAAACTGGACTTAATGAATTTATCATTTTTGACTATTGTTAAAAATTACAATTTTTTTATTGAATATTAAGTGCAAGTTTTTAAAGTTTGGAAGCTTATTGCACCTACTATATATAAACTTATACGAATTTTATTTTCTTATAAAAATCATAAAAGCAAAACTTTTAAGGAAGATTTAAGTCAAAATAACATCGATATTAGTTTTCAGGTGCTTTAAACACCTAAAGATACAACAATTAAATCATTCTAAAAAAATCATTTTTATCTACTTAATTAAAAAACATTAATTTTTTTTTTTAATTTTCATATATTTCTTTCTTTTTAAGCAAAAGTGTTTATTTGTTATCAAACGTCAAGTCATACAAATAGTTTAAAAGTCATACAAATATAGATGCGGTTTTGAAAGATACATTAGTATTTTTTTAATAAATAAAGTTTATGATAATTACTACTTTTCTATCAACTGAACAGTTCACGGTGAAAGTGCAGGAAACGGTGAACAAAGTGGTGAGAGACATTGTAGACTTTCGCGTTCACGAGATCTTGTTCGACATGGTGCAACGAACGTGGGACCAGACAATCAACGCTTCTATCACTTCCGTTCAAATGTCCTCTATCAAAGTTTGAATAGTGTTTATTACAACAATGTATAGTTACTGCAATAAATTTTGTTGTCCATCAAAATTTTAAACTTGTTTTAAAGGTATTGATGTTGTAAACAATAGAAATCAATTATAATGAACTTATTTTAAAGTTTTATGTTTTTTTGTAATAAAAAGTGAATTTTACATGCATATGTATATTTTATTATGGTATTATATGAAGCATATAATACTATGTTTACCTTAAAGACTAATATTTTCATTGTAGGTTTTACTTTACTGCTTCTTTTATGATAACAAGGAAGTAAATGCTAATTTTAACATTTAATGCTGCAATCAGTTAATAAACCTCGCAAAATTGTTAATGAATTTGTTAAATTTAATTAATTTTAGTTTTCTAAATCTAAAGCTTGAATAATGTCTGCTACATATACCCTTAAAGCACTTTTGCTGTAGTATGATTTTACAAAAGTACAGTTTTTAGTATGTAAAATAGTTCCTCTTTCATTTTAAATTAGTCTAGTGTAATAAAAAATTGACAGTATAAAAACTAACAGACGCTCGACTCGAACAAACACCCGGTAAAAATATTCGACACGAAAGTATCTGACAAGCTGTTCACGATTCAGCTGATAAACGTCGACAGAATGTCACCGGATTTTGAGAAACTCTACAACAACACGTTGACAAGAGTTACCTTCTCGTTAGTACAACTTATATTGCTTGTAGAATTCATTATCGCCTCTAAATAAATATAAGGCAAGAGTTGGTAATACCAAAAAATATTAAAATTGTAATTAAAAACTCAAATTAAAGTTTGTAAAACAGTTTCATTTACGAAATTTTTTAATAAGTTTGTTTATAACTTTCAATAACAAAATCATACTTTTTTTTAAAAAGTAATAGTAATAGCATCTAGTTATTAAATACAATAAAAAAGTTTGAAACTAAATAATAGCATTAATAGCATGTGATATAGCAGTAGTTTTATTTCAATTGTTTTCATTGGAATTTTTATGTATAATTGTTTTACACATACTAACAGTAGTAACATTTCATCATGATGTTCATTTTGTTACCACATTTTGTGAAATAATTAATTAAGTTTCGCACTTTTATTTTAAAGTAAAGGTTCGAGGTAGTCTGCTATTTTGTTATAAAATACTTAATTTATTTTGTTAGTGTAATTAAAATTTAGTTATTCTTTCAAAGTTTTTTTTTCACAAATTTTTAAAACAGTCTAGATTTTTGAACGACTTTTCACTTTGAATTGATGTAATAATAAAAAGTAAAAATTTAGATTTGGTGACATCTCAATAAATTTGCACGCACACGCCATGCTTGAACTGGTTCGCTTCGTAGAAAGCTCAATGATTCTTACTGCAGATAAGAAACCAGGTAGAAAGCAGCAAGAACCTGCCTTGAAAGAACCTTCAAAACAGCAAGAAGAAAGGAAAAAGTTGAACATAGCACAATCGAAAGCTCCCGTCACAGGTATTTAAAACTTTACTATAAATTAATTATTGCTAAATTTTTTTAAAAATCTTCATTAACTACGTATAGATTAAGATTAAAGCATGTATTATTGAATACGGAAAAGTTTTAGAAAAAAATTGATAATGAGTTTTATAATGTTGAGTTTATGCATATTTTACTTTAATGTTTTCATTTTTTACTTAGACTGTTTATATCTTACCTATTCTAGCATATATATCTATATATATATATAAAATTAAGTTATTTAACTTGATAAATTAAATTTTTCACACTGAGCCCACCTTAAGGGCTTTATTAATAAAAAAGTTTATTTCAAGATGTTAAACTCAAAGGACTCGAGTTTCGTGCCTATGCACTCATCAGCTTCAAAACAAGTTTAAAAAAAAAAAAAAACATTTTTTTAAACTTGTTTTGAAGCTGATGAGTGCATAGGCACGAAACTCGAGTCCTTTGAGTTTAACATCTTGAAATAAACTTTTTTATTATATATATATATATATATATTTATTTAATTACTTAACGATGTTGCAGCAACTGATAATAAAAGCATACTTGAATCGGCGAAGAAGAAAAAGTTCAAAGTGATCCAGTTAGTGGTTGAAGCTAATGTTGGTTACACCACAATAACGATGATGGACTCTAAAACCAACTATTGTGATATAAAAGTGAGAACTCTTGATAAAAATATTGATTATAACAATTAAATTTTGTATGATTGACTCGTTCGATCTATGTAGTCTCTAATAAGTTTACTTATGTTTAATTTTAACTTAAAATTAAGAGGTAAACATACATCAAAAGTTCTAATTTTTTAATTAATAAAAAAATTGGTTGAAAGTTTAAAATTTAACGATATTTTATTTATTGGAAGTTAATCGTCAGTAGCCTTATCCCAGTAAACAACTAATTTTACTACATATAACAGAAATATGTTACAAAGGTTTTGAGCAGCTGTGAATATTCTTCTAATCTAATGTATAAACGATATAAATTTTACTGATGTACACTCTTACCACAAAAAAAATAGTTCTGTTTCAAACAGCTTAAACTTTTAATGTACACAAAAAGTTATTAAAAAAATAATAATAATGCAACGTATTTACAAAAATTTAATGTTCAATAATTTTGTACCTATAGACAACTAATTTTAAAACCGAATAGCTGTGAAAATTATAATCTTAGTTCTTAGATTATTTATCAAGTTATCCCTATAATCAAGTAGCAATCAGGTGGGAGAGCTAACGGTGGGAATAAAAAAAAAGCAGGCTATTTTAACTAAATTTTACATCGAGAATTAGTTAATAAATGTATTTATTGTTGTCAATTAAGTTATAGGATTGACGGTTGGAGGGTAACCATATATTAAATAGGTTGGAGGGCTGACGGTGGGAATACTGAAGACGAAGACTTACACGGACATGCACGTTCGCCTCATCACCGCTCAAGTGAGAGACCTGACGTCACAAGCGGTCCACGTCAACATCATCAGCATACTGTCCGATGACGTCATCAACCTCGACGTCACCATGTACGACAGCAGGGACAACTCGTACCGGTACCATGACGTGGCGGTCGTGCTGAAAGTTTGTTATTGATTTATATTTTTTGAAAGATTATATATGAAAATAACTTAAGCTACAGAAAAATTCGGAATTCTTTGAAATTTGAAAAATAACATTACTTGTGGTTGTAGGTTGGATTTTTTTTTGCTTGAAAACAAGTTGTGAAAAACAAATAACGTTGAGCTTTTAAGAATTATTTTAAAGTATTTTTTGACGTTGATTTCAGTAACAGTAGTGCTTATTAAATGATTGTTTCGCTAAAAACTTTCTCTTAAAGACTTTTTATGTAACATTAAGAATTACATAATCTGCACCTTAAAAGCTTAATAAAACTATATTTGAAAAACCGTCGTATACCATATAAGAATTTTTTACCTTATTTAGATAATCTTTGAGGTATGAAGTTGTTTACGCAGATGTTACTTTTTTATCAGTACATTTTTTTTTTCATTCTCATGTAGAAACAATTATCATTGTAAACAAATACTGTTTTCAACGGCTCTTCGCTGCCCATGAAACATAGAAAAATCCAACTTAAAAATTAAGCAGCATCATTTCTAAAGTTAAATAAAGTGTTTGCGTACAAAAGCAATTATTTTTATTTTTTGACAGATTTTGTAGGATCTAAGGCTTTATTACGTTAATCCTGATGTATTGTTTAATATATAAAATGCAACTAATTTTATACAGCTAAACGAGTTCAGGATAATTTTCGTCAGCAAGTTTTTCCAGTTTCTGCTTGATTGTTATGCAGAATCCATGCTGATAGTGAACAATGCTAACAAGAAGATAAGAAATAACACAACTACCAAAATGGTAAAGTTATTTTTAAATTTAGTTTTTGAGTATTTTATTGTTAAGTAACTATAATTATAAGATTTTAAAACGTAGACTATTTTGAATTTTATAAAGTTTAGTGGTTGTAACAAAGTTTTGCTAAAAACCGTGTTAAAAATATACTTAATTTATTTTATATAATATTTAATATATATCAAAATGTTAAAATAAATATATTATCAGCCTGAGTCAAATTTACCTGTGGTAAAAGCTCAAAAACAAGTGGCTGTCGATGATAAAGTGTCAACAAGGCTGCAGCTCGATGTCAACTTGCAGGCTCCCACGGTGATTGTACCAACCAATTCATACTCTATGGAATACATTATGGCCAAACTGGGAACTATTAAAGTAATTGTTGTAGTTTTCACACCTTTCAAGAAAACACGACTATTATAACTTCTATTAGTCAACAATACTAATCAAAAAATATTGAGATAATTAGAATAAAACACTTTACTTTAATACAAGTTTTATATTTTAGAGTTTAGTTTAAAAATATTTTTTGTTCTTATTTAAAGTTTATTGTAAGCTGTATTAACACAAGAACTAAGTTATACTAACACTAACTACAATTAAGTTTTTTATTTATTTCAAATTTATTCATTATTAGCTTTACACCTGTAACAATGTGATAAAGTTATTTAGAATGTTTCTGAAAAATTAAACAAAAAATTACAACAATGTATACAACACATGCATGTATTAATTTTAAGCTATTATAGTAAATTTGAATTAGATTGATAAGATTCTATTTAATCATGAAACTAAATTGGGAAAATTTACTTTAAGTTTTAAACACATTTAAAGTTTTACAGTAGAATTGTATATTTAATTTTATTAGTTTAGTTTTATTTATTTAGTAACTTAAAAGTGTTGGTTGGCAAATTATTTGAAACATCTTAGCACTAAGACAACTCAAAAGAAGTTGAACTTATTCTTCGAAAAATCCAAAAGTTTTAAATTATTTTCTTAACACAGATACTTAACAACTTTTCCAAGCAAGTGAAAAATGAGAGTGGAGACTTGTGTGTGGTGGAAAAATTAGAGATCGTTCTGGACAATGTTAAGCTGGTCACCGGTAGTTTTTACATAGAAGACGAAAGCAACACATTGAGCGATGAACCTAAAAATATAGATTATTCGAAAGTTGTATTTAAAGAGAAAATAAATGAGAACGTGTCTTCTGAGCTAAATATTTTAGTTACTGTAAGTTTTTCAAACTCAATATGTGTTTTTATACAAAATATTATAAATAAGTAAAAGTGTTTAAGAAATCAAAATTAAAAAGTTTTTGTGCAACTTTTATGTTAAAATAGTAGCACATTTTTTACTTTACCCTAATTTGACTATTTTAGAAGTCTTTATCTTTTTATAAAACGTCTAACAAAAACAGCTCTTCACAAATATAACAGTTATTTTTGAATTCTTAGGTCAAAAGAATCACTTTCGAAGAGAAAGCAGAAAAATTAGAAATAGCCGTGGACATTCCAGAAATGTTTTTTTACATGAAGCCGAAAACTATGGACACCATTTTGGCTGTTTTGTACAACAACGTTTTGAAAATTCAGCCTCCCTATGAGCACGAAAAATCAAGTAAACAATTTTTAATAAAAATTGTTCATTTCTAAAACAATGTTGTTCTCTTTTTTTTTGTGATGATAATATTTTTTTCACAGACACTCTCTTACAACCAGAATCGAGAGAAGAACACAAAACAGTTGAAATGGCTGAGAAAGCTTATCCTTTTTTCGGAGACTATCTATCTAGCGTATGTTTTGTTACATTACTAATATTAAAGATTTAGCTTAAAAGCACCAAATAATTTTAGGAGTAAAATATTCTTTTTTTTTTACTGGCTTTTTATTTTAAACCGGTTATAGATTATATATGAATAATACTTTAACTTTATGATTTTTTTTTGCAAAGAAACCTGGTAACATCAAAACGCCAAATAAATTCATTTGAGTATGTCTTATTATACTCAAACCTCAAAAACACTTTGAGATAGTTCTACTTTTTTTATTTATTAGCAAAAAACTAAATTGAAGTAATCTTTGAAACAATATTTTAAAAATTTCATTTTATTTTACATACTTTTAGCTAACTGCATGAACTTTGCAAAACTAGAAAAAACATTTTCTTGTTTACAGAAATTAATGTAGCTTAGTTAAGGTCCTTTTAAACTTAGTTTACAAAAAGTACACTAAATAACTATTCTTATAACTTTTTTTTGAAATTTTCATGATAAAAATCATTAAAAACTTTCTTAATCCTGCACAACGCAGTTAGTTCTAAAATACTCAAAACAGTTCAAGGTTGACTTTCGAGGCGCAAACTTCACCATGTACGAGTCGAACGACGGAAGTTGCAGGCTGGCCGAACTGAAGACAGCGGGTCTGACGTTCCGCATGGTCGGTCACGAGGACGGAACCACCAGGACGGATCTGTCGGTGGGCCAGATATCGTTGTACGACCTCAGGGAGTGCAGCAAGGACAACATCGTGAAAAAATTACTGGGAAATAAAAACAGTCAGTTTTGTTTTGTTGTTATTAAGTTCACTCAAGTAGTTTGTTTGTTTAACACTTAGCTGGCTTGAACTTAAAATGTACTTGAAAAGAGATAAGCTCATAGTTTTTTGTCTTTACTATAAATAATAATAGCAACTAATCATATAATACATAATACAAATTCATTAAAGTATTTTTTATTATGTAGTTTGTATCTGTATAGTTAGTATGTATAACTATATGTACAGTATTTAAATTACGGAAATTTTTGTTAAACTAACATTTTATAGTTAGTTCATACTTACTCAATTTTAGTACTTTAAAAATCACAAATATACATATAAGTATGTCAGGAGCCGTGTCTAATTGGTTATTAATGCTCCTATTGTTAATGTTGTTCTGGACATTAGAAACTTTGGTCGTACTTTTCTGCTAAGGTATAATTATTTTTTGTAGCTCTATTGAATAATAACTTAAGTTTGATATATATCAATAGTGGTTTTAAATTATTTCCAAAGCGTGCTCAGAACTTTCTATTTAATTGAACTACGACATTGTAGATTAATTTCAACAGATGGAGAGAAATTTATCGAGCTGCAACAATATTATTTCGACGATGGAACGTTCATACTGCACGGAGAAGTTTCCAGCGTTCGTTGCATCATTAATTTGGATTTTTTCCTGAAAATCAGCAATTTTGTTACGAAAATTACTGATATGAACGCCAAGCACGGAACGTTTCAAGAAAATGAAGGTTTGATACATTTTTAAAGCTTTTTCAACCTTATTAATCTCAAAAAGGTGTTTGTATGGTCAAACTATGTGACAGTTTAGATTAGGTCAAGCAACTAAAGTTTTATTTCTCAGTATTTAATATCGAATTTAAAAAAGTTGTGCTTTGTAAAGCTAATTTTACTAATGATCAATAAAGTTGTTTTTTACAACTTTGCATTAATCATAACACTTATTAATCAGAAGCATCTGAAAAGATTGTCACCAAAAGTCCCAACAAAGCTCCACTCCCGAAAACAGAAAAATCCGCTGCTCTCGCTGAGAGTCCTATGTAAGTTAAATAGTTAATAAAATTTGAAGAAAGTTTAAGAAAGTAATATTTTAGGTTTAAAAACAAGTTTTTTTAACAAATTTTATACACCAAAAACATCTTTTTAAGTTTATAACAGTTATAAGAACAACTGTTAGTTATGTAGCAGTTTTAGGTTAAAAAGTATTGAAAATGTATTTGTTTCTAAACTATTTGTAAGTTTTAAAGTATGCGAAGGTTTGTTCATTGTGGCAAAAATCAATCTTTAAAAAGTTTAAAAAAAGTAACTATGTTCTAAATCTTTAAAAAGTTTTATAAAAAGTAACTTTGTTCCAATTCTTTAAACAGTTATTTTTTAATGTGACTCCTACTTTAAATCGTTGTAATACTATCTTAATGAATTCTTTCAATCTGTCTAAATAAAATCAAATGAAACAAAATCTGTCAAAACAAAATCTGTCGTTGGGCATTTTAAATAGTTGTTACTCATGCTATCATCTAACTTTTTGAAGACTTTAAGTCAGTTTAAAAGCATTATATCAAACCCAACGTCAAAAGTCTATGCATTATGTTTTTAAGGATTTCCTTTTATAAAATAAAGAAACAATGAAACTGACTGTTAATTTTTTATGCAAAGAAAAAAAAACTTTTTATACATGTAGCCCGATGGTATTGACATTCAAATTGCACGGACCGGAAATAATAGTGACAAAAAGTTTGGAAACCCTAGATGCCAGCGTCATTTATTTCTCATTTGCCTGCGACGTTGCTATCAGAGTTTTCGAAAATGGAGAGGGCTGGAAAGTTTATTTGTTTTATTAGAGTTTATTTTCAATTCAAAACAAATATTATACTTAGAATTTTTTATTGAAAATATTAAGTGTTTTTACATACAAAATTTATTTATTTATTTTATAGTTTAGAACTGTAAATTTTATTTCTTACAATTTAGCATCGTTTTTTATTTTACACTTTAAACATTCATTTTTACTTCACAGTTAAACACGACAATTGAAGACATAATGTGCTTCTTGTGCCCGTTCACCGGCATAACAAGCAACAACACCACACTATCGAGAAGATGGCTATTCAGTCCCTGCACTGTCAACTTTCTTATGAATATGCAGGAAAATTTGCAGGTTTTCAAAATTATCTAAGAGCATTAGATAACTGTCAATCATAAAAACTAATTTAAAAAAAAGCATTATCACGATAGTATTAAACCTATTTTTCTATGTGCTGTCCAATGCCTTTATTTTACAGTCATCTATTATATGCAAACTTTTGTCTACAACAAACTGAAATAATTTTGTCTTTTATTCTTTAAATTTGTTTTTTACTACATTAAATCACAAAAAACCGCATAAACCTGCTATAGAAAATGGACTTGTCAGTATCCGACATACGGTTGAAGTTGTCACCAGCATTGATATCTCGAGTTATGGAAATTGTCGACGAGGTTGTGAACGACCCAACTTTCAAACAAGACAAACCGGAACAGGCAAAACGCGACCCAGTTCAGCAGAAAGTAATGCCTCCCGAAAAACCTTGGCTTCCTAAAAAAGTATTTTTTAAACTGTTATTTTTCTTTCACTTATGTATTTAGCTTTTTTTTAAGTTTAAATACATTTAGAAGCTTGTATACACAGTTATAACATCTTATAAGGTTTACACAATCCAAAAATTTAACATAGTTTTCATTTTTGAGTCTTAAATTTAGTTTATATATTTAAAATACAACAAAATTAATCGTTTTACTTTTAATTACAATTTATACAAACATTTAACAGTTTTGTTTTGATACCAGTTTATTATTAGTAAAATTAAACTCTTTATTTATTTAGTTTAAACATTTTATAGATTGCCAATCTTAACTTGTGGTTTTTGCAAGAACAAAAGCAAACCATCAAAGAAAAACCAGCATTTAAAGTATTCAAAAACAACGCTAAGTGTACGTTTTATTTTCCAATGTACTAATTGTTCTTTTTAAGCTTAATTTTGTGTATGTTTAAATACTTTCTCTTAGTTACTGAGTAAAAAATATATTTTAAACTAAAAGCTTATCATCGTTTTTATGACAAATTTCGTTTACCTTTGAGTTATTTTAGGATAAAAATTTTTAAATACATGTTCATAACTTTTAAACTATATCATCGTTTTTAATAATTTTATTTGTATTTAAGTTGTTTTAAACTAAAAAAAATCACAAAACTTTCTATAAAAAAATATAGATTCTTCACTTTTAAAATAGTTTAAATTTAAATACCAAGCTATTAGTTTTTTAATAAATGCTTATGTGTATTTCCTTTACTACACTTACTTATTCAACTATACATTAATTCATTTTAATTTTAATATCATTCAACTCGTACTTGAAACAACTTAAATGCTAAGGTGTAATTTTTTTAAATTAATGTTTAACTCTGTTTTAGTTACATAAATTGAACACACATTAATAAATTTTTAATTCTAAAATTACTTTATTCATGTTTATAACAGATGCAAAACCGATCACTAAGAAGCTGTTGCAAGGATTCACTGAAAGACTGAAAATAACAATACCGAAAGTGATATTGCAGCTCGATGTCGGCAAGGGATCTCATTCCAACCCTCTTCTTATCATGGACTGCTCTATTTTTGGTGTGTAAATAATATTTTACTTATGTTACTATAGTTTACGTATAATGACTTAACGAAAAAGGATTTTTTACTACTCATGAAAGTTACAACAGTATTATATAATTTTTTGTGTTTTTTATTAGACTTAACCAATACATACAGTCCATACCGCAAGTAACTCATTAGTCTTTCTTTAACTACAGTTTACAGATAAACCAGTTTTGCAAACCATTTCTTACTACTTATAGACTTAAAACAGTAGCATGTAATTTTCAATGTATTAATTAAGAATCACGTTCAACTACTCACAGGCACGATCGACGATTGGTCGAGCAGCCTGTTCACATCCATCGAATTATCGCTGAGCATGGCGTACTTCAACGGAACCAAGAACGTGTGGGAACCCTTCATAGAACCGGTGGAGTCCCAACCGGGAAACCCCAACACCAAATACGTTCCGTGGACCATCAAGGCCATTGTCAAGCAGTCGAAAGCGGTTCGTGTCAATTTTGTATTTGGTTGGGTTGATTCGCACTTTTTTTACATTGCTTTTTATTAAACGTTAAGCTGTAACATTCTATTATGTTTAAGTTAGCGCTTATATCCCTTGAAGTTACACTTTCGAGAGTTGCCACACACTCAGACCATTAAGGATATAAGCTATTTTGAGACTTTTTTAAATCTCGGGTTTGTTTAGGCTAGCTTTTAGTCATCCAGTCTGGCTTTTTTCTCAATGTGTGGCAACTCTGATGTATGTAATTTTGAACTTTTTTAAAACTAGTATTAGGTTTGATCAAGTTTCTCCATCGCTTTTATAGATAAATTTTTAAAACTAAATTGGTTGTATAAATTGCTGGGTGAATTCTCTAATTCGACAATTAAGAACAGTTTTTTTTTTATTACTAAATAAGTGTTTGTTGATTCGATTAATCGGAGTTTCCCAAACTTGTTTTCATAATCGCCCAATCGACTAAAAAAATAGTCTCCTTTATTTTTATTTATTTTTACCGTATTACTAGCAATTAGCTATTTAATTTTTAGAGCATTGTTATTCAACCATTTGTAGTAATATTTAAGTACTATGATACAATGCGGCATTTAACGTGGGTTATTAAACCCCGTTAAAACCACCCATGATTGTGTGTTTTTTAAAATTAGTTGTTTTACTCTGTGCGGAAGATAACCTTTGGCTAGATTATTTTTATTGAAATAGATGGTTTTAAATCGAAAAAATATGAGTCAGCCTTATCAAGCTATTGTAGCTTTTTATGTTCTAATTTAACTTGTTTATATAAGATTAAATATATTGCGGTTTATCAATGAAAACTTTTTATTTCAAAATCAAATCTGGGTGCCATCACTCAGTAAAATGTAGTAATAAATGATTGTGTAACGTTTAAAAGGAAAATAAATAATTGAGTTTTTATCTGCTACAATGGCTATACTAATTCAATTTATAATAAACTTCAATTGATTTTTAAAAGTTTGCGTACTTTTTTTGGGACCCCCCTTTATGTACAGAAGGGAAATTGATAAGGTTTGGCAAATATAGGATGTTCTGGAAAATAGGGAGAATATAAATTATTTTAAAAATAAATGTCATGATACTTTAAAACCATTGAAATTAAATGAACAAAAACATGATCTAAATATAATAATAACAAATATAAGAAAATTATTGTTTGAAAAAATCTAGTTACTTAATTTTTACTTTAATCCACCGTATTTTCTTAAAAGTAAATATATTTAAACTAGCATTTAATTTAAAAGAGTATAGTTTTAAGGTACATTTTTCCTGGATTTTCTAGTTACATACCTTATCGTTGTCCCTACTGTACTTTTCTATTTCTTTAATCAATGGTTATAGTTGTTCATAATCATAGGTTTAGCTTTATAATTATACACTAAGTTAACCTATTTTTTGAAACTTTTTGAGAAACTTTGTACGAAAATATTTAATATGCTAGAATGTTTTGAATTGATCCTTGAAACCACATGAATAGTCTTATCGGAGTTTGCAGCGGCATTTGCAGACAATTTTGTAAGGCTTTGTTTATATTTTAATTAAATTATTCCAAAATTAGTTAGTTTTCTAATAACAAATAAACTTAAATTGAAACAAACTCTAGTTTAAAATCTCTCAAACTTAAAGCTCAGTCTGTCTCGTTTAATGACGTAAAAACAATAAAACAATTTCATATAAACTATTTTTAAGTTATAATAAATTTAAAATTTTGAAACAAGTCAATAAATTGAGGCAAGCTATTTTAGTTTAAAGTTGAAATCTTCAACTGTAAATATTTCTAAACACTTTTCCATTTTCATCTCAACTTAGTTTTTACTAATCGTTATAAATAAAAAACTGTAAGCCTATGTTAATTAATGTTGACTTCACGATTCTCTCTTTTTCGTTGGCGTATAAATGTATTGAATCGTTCATTAATTTATGTATGTATAAACAATTTAATACATTATGTATTATTTTAAAGCATACTTTTAAAAACGTGGTCAAAGTTTATACTATTTTTATCTAGCTAAATCAGTGAGCCATTTGCTTCGCAATATGACTAAGTTTTGAAGCTTTGTTTTTTAAAGTTGTTAGTTGTTATCAAAGCACAGACAGTTTTGATTAAAAACCTTTATTTCTTGTTTGGTTGTATTGTACTCGTTTAGTTTGTTTTCGTATAAATTTAAATGTATTCACGGTTTATCATTTAAATATATACAAACTTTCTCAAAAGTCCAGCTGATATAATTTTGTTAGTATAGTAGTGATAAGTTTTATAATCTTTTAATAAATATAAAAATTAAGTTATCAGCTGCTACAATAGTTAAACTTTATAAATTTGTATTAGACTTCAAAATAATAACTATTTAAAGTGTGTGTACATTACTTTTGGACATATACGTATGTACAAAAAGGATATCGATAAGGTTATCTAGTAAATAGGTAGGATAAGAACTAGTTTTAAAACAAATGTCATGATGTTTTATAAAACGAATAAAATTTAATGATCACAAACATAGACTTTAATGTATTTTAATATAAAATAGTTTATCATTTTCTATCATAGTAGTATATCAAGTAGTATATCATTCCAAGCATGATTGACGGTTAAATTTGTTTAATTTTTGGCTCTTAATTGATTTTATTTTAACTTTCTTACAAACTAAGGATGAATCACATTAGTTTGTAGTGTCTCCATAAATGTTTATTTTGATTATCAAAATATATTATAACTGAGTATCTCGTTAATCTTTTTAATTGAGTCAAACATTGTTTCTTAAATAATGTTGCGAATCAATCAGTTTATAAAATTAGTTAGTTTTTCTAGTAGCTAACGAAATTGATTTGTAACAAATGATCGTTTAGATTCTCTAAAAATTAAAACTCATTTTCTCTAGTAGGCTGACGTAGAAATAGTAAAACACAAGTCTGTTTATAACATTGTATTTTCATATCATATAAAATCATCTTTATCAGTCTTTAAGTTTCATCTTGTAATAATTTACAAGGCGATGTAAAACGCCTACTGTAAGAATACAGGTACAATGTGTCTTCTGTATTCCGGCCATTTTTGGCAAGATTTTTTTTAGCTATGTCCAGATAAGACCTTAACTTTGAGTATTTTTAATGATTTGCCTTTTTCATTATGCATATAATAAAAAACAATCTAGATTTCTTGTTAATTTTTTTAACGAATCAAACAGTTAAAACATATTAAAAATAACAAATACATATTCTAATACGTTATCTTTTATAAGGTTCTTGATACGTAAACCTTAATCTTGTCCTTTCAACAAAATATTGAATTTTACTACCGAGGTAAATTTGCATTTAAACAGGGTTGCTTCTTACTAAGAATAACTCAGGCTCGTTTCAAATTTTATTTAAACTTATGGTTGTTTAATTCTTTTTTTTTTCAAAATTCAGGCTAGCTTGATTTTTTTAATCTCAAGCTAATTTGTGACTTTTTAATTGTGTTGTTATAAAGTTGTTTTTTATTTTGGTATTTTGAGATGTTACTTTTTAACTGTATTTTGTTCAGTTTTTTGGCTTATAAATTTTTGGTTTCCAGTTTTCTAGAATCTCAGGCTAGTTTTTGGTCACTCAGGCTTGTCTTTTAGCCTCAAAGAATTGCAACCTTAATGTAATATTTTAATTTAAAAAAATTCATATATATAGACACTGGATACTGATAAGAATGCAATCGAGCCCAGAACACTGACCAACGTTACACTGAGATCTGAAAGAGTTTTGAACATCACCTTCAGCAGCTCTATTTTACAGGTTCAATTTGTTTGATCTGATGAATTTAAGCATAATCTCATTAGTTTTTGGCAGTCTGTACTTTATAAAAATGTTATAAAATCTAACTATTGTTTAACTTAACTTTGTTTTGAAAAAATATTTTCTGTACTGTATGAAACACTTAGCTTTTTGTTTAGGATAATTTAAATAAAATGTTAATTTGATATACCTACTAAAAGATTAAGAATTCTAGTTTATTTAATGGTTAATTTTTTTTTTCAAGTTTTTTAGTTTAATAATAAATTACAATAATACATATACTTTACATAATAAAGTAACACATTATCAGAGTGTCACGGAGTTGGTGAGCGCGTACGGTGAGGAGAGAAACGTCAAGACTGATGTGAAAGACAAGCATCTGCACAACAAGGCGTCGGCGCAAATTATCAACCACCTCGGATTCCCCGTTACCATCAGATTGGATGACAACCTCCGCCTAGTTCACGAGGATGACGACGGAAAAGAGTTTTTATACTTGATTTATTTAGAGTGTAAATTAATTATTTAGTTCAATTTTTTGTAAAATTGTTGAAAAACTTGTCTTACTCTTGTATAAACACATGGGAAATATGTCTTTGTTAATTTTAAAACTTCTTGCAATCATATTCTTATATGTAAGGAAAGTTGTTTTTTTTTTGAACAAAATTTATCTAGCAGTTAATGGATGTTTGTCTCAGTTGCTTATCCAAAATAAAAAGTTTTATTTTCGAATGTAAACAAAATTTTGCACAGCAACCAGGCACCTGTGAATGCCGGTGACAAGCTTCTCCTGTACTACGTGTCGGACCAGGACCCTGATTTGTGGCAGGCGTTGAGCAACCAACTGAAAATGGCTCGCACCGTCGCCAAAGTCACGGTGGTTGTCGACAACTTCTCAACCAGTTTCAACGTGAATAAGTGCGGAAGGTCCATGCACGAAATTCAGCTCGATAAACCCGTTTTCTTCATCGTCTCCATTAAGTATGAAACAGGTATTCAAATTTTAAATGACTATCTTTATATTTTATAGTTTTATTTTTTTTTATTTTTGACTTTTATTTTGTTACCTTAATTCTCTATCTTCTATAAATTTTCAAAGTGCGTTTTTTTTAAATTTAATGTTTAACAATATCAGACAATTGTTTAAACATTGTATTTGGTACAACTCTATTAAGCAATTAATATTCTTCAAAAAAATCTTAAACGAATATTTTTAAATACTTTTACGTATCCAAAATACTAATATTATTTATTCAGACTTTATATAAAAATTTTATTCAAAATTTTCCAATACAAAAGGCATGAGGACGATTACGCTTCGCTCGCACGTCCAACTGAAGAACAACCTCCAGATCCCCTTCAACGTCCACCTTCCACCGCAACCACTCAACCGCGTCGCGTCGCACAAATCGTTCAACCGTGTCGAACAAAAATCAGTCAACCGTGTCGAGCCCGGTCACGTGTTCGACGTTCCCATCCGGCACGTGGCCAATCGCAAGTTGGAAATCAGCACTGAGGGCCACACTCGCGCCAAGCTGTCCTGGTCCGCGTTCATGGACCACCCCGACCTGCAGTCGTTCGCCGTGCTCACCTGCGAGCCGGTTGCCAGGGAGCAGGGCCTCCCCCACTACCTGAACTTGGATTTCGCCGAACGAAGCTTTGAGTTGAGCGCATCAGCGAAACAAAATAATCGCGGTATTTTGGTTTTTTTTTTTAAAGGCTTTTGTTTATTTTGTTTTAAAAGTCTTTAAGTAAACATAGCTTAAGTTTGTTTTTACTTTTAAAATAATTTATTTATTTCAAACCTGTATTATAATATATCCAGGTAGAAATTTCAAAGAAAGGTCGCTGATGATAGAGGTGTTCTGCTCCTTGAGCGTGCAGAACTACCTTCCATTCGACGTACACTTTTCAATTGGCAAGCAGGGTAGGAAAGTGATCGTTGCTGAATCAGGAACGTTGCATGAAGTTTACCACACGAAATCAGATGCAAACATTATGAACTTGACTGTTAGTTGAACACAAAAGTATTTAGCCACAAAATTATATTAGAAATTACTTAACTTTTTGATATACAGTAGTTTAACTGTTAGTTCGTTGCACTAGATATGTATTTTACACAAAACTTATAAAAACATTACATAGTATAAGATAAAGGCTTTGATAGAAAATGTTAACTAGTTGAAACAAACATATTGTGTTTGGTTTAATTTGTTTCACAACTAATTAATTTCAGTTAAAAAACTATCAAAGTCAAGATTGGAATGCATCTGTGAACCTGAAAGCTGACAACAAAACTTTTCTCCTTAGAAGCAATAAAAATCAAAAAGCTACTCTGCAGCTCAACAAAAAAACCAGTTTGTTTTAAGTTATTTGTTTCATAGTCATTTGTATTTTTACTTAAATTTAGTGTATAGAATTATAAACTTTTTAACTTAATATCTATATTAAAAATTAAGTTTTTTATGTTTAACATATTTTATAACTGCAGTTTTACTAAGAATCACCAAAAACAATTTAACTATTATTTTTGTTTATTAAAAAGTATGCTTTGTTATGTATTTGTTGATTTGAATTTTTTTTCTACTCTATACTGTTAGGTGTAATTATGCAACATTAAAACAGTCATCAAGGATGGTAAGTTGACGGTGGCTATATATGCGCCCTACTGGCTGGTGAACCACTTGGGAAGATCCATATCGTACAAGTCTCAATACACCTCTGATTCCTCATTCAACACTAAAGTTCCCAACAATGTTTGTTTTTATTATGATTAAAAATATTTTTTGTTCAGTATATTTGAAGTACAGATTGCCAAAAACCTGAAATCCTTGAAACGCCTGGAATTTGCAATCTTTAAAAATAAAATCTGGAATTTCCAGCTAAAATCACTTAAAACCTGGGAAAACTTGAAATTTTAAACAGTAAAGAAAACAAAATTTCAATAAGATACAAAAATCTATCATGAAGCTAAATTTGTTTAAATTTATTTTTTTTACATTTAAAGTAGTTTTACAATTTCTTAGTGTTTTTATACGATTTAAGACAGTTGCTATTACCTCAAGATTAATTTTATAATAGAGGTTTTTAAACAAAGAAGAAACTAAGAAAACCTGGAAAATTTTTGGCAACCCTGTAAGTAGCCTAGCCAGTATCAAGCACTAAACTTTTTCAGTCGCTGGTGATGTTTTCAACTTTGGACGAGAAAGCGTCAAACAAGCTGCAAATATCTGTCGGCCAATCAAATTACAGCAATTCGTTCAACATAGACGCCATCAGAAACAACGGAATTGTTTTGTGTTCCGTCCCCAACTCGAAAATGAACTACATGGTCGGTTAGTATGGTTTCGATGTTGCTTCAAAACTTCACTAAACTTTTTTATTTATTTAATTAAATTATTTAATAAAGTTGTTTTGTTTTTTTTAATCAAACTTGTTTTTAGACAAGTGACCTACACTGAAAAAAAAGTTAAAAATATTGTTTTTATCTAAAACTAAGTTTTACTGACAGTTTCAAAAATAAATAGCTTAAGTATGGGCTTTTGACTAATAAATAAGTTTTAATTAAAGTTATTAAAAACAGGCACGCAAATAGTTTCAACGAGCTTCGAACTGACGAAGCTGGTGAAATTTTCTCCCTACTTCCACTTGGTCAACGAGTCGTCCTTGGACGTCGAAGTGGCTGAGGAGGGGAACAGGAAGAATTGGGTTAACGTGGACCGGGAGAAGAAGATTGACTTCTGGCCGGGTAACAGCGAGAGCTTGGTCGTTTGCTTGAAAGGGGAGCGGGCACAAGTCAGCACACCCATCAAGTTGGTTTAATTTTTGTGTTTTTACTGATATGATTTAAGGTTAATATATACTTTTCATTTAATTACTTATATTAACCCGTCAAGATGGTTGTTTTTCTTAAAAAATTAATGATAAATCTGTTTTGAGATTATTTATTAACTGATATTTAATATTTTTTAGCTACAAGAACTGTTTTCGATCTTTTTTAAAGTAATCCCTTTTTAATACACACACTTATCTGATACTTTTATGTTTTAGTTGTAAAATAGTTTGTGCTGACTAAAAATATACTCGATTTTCTGGTTAACTCACCGAAACTGGTCACTATAAAATAGTAAACTACTTTTTACAGTTATAAGAAAGTGGAAAGCGGGGTCTTGTTGAAAGTTGGTGATAAAGCTTTGTTCTTCGAAGTAACGATGAGCGATCTTTCCATCACGATATTGTTGAGAGATTATTTCCACGGATCATCTACAGTCCACATCGTCAACACTTGCAAAAACAAAAAATTCGTCTTCTGGTTAGTTTCTTATTGTTTTGTGACAAAAATTTTTAACCAAATGACAAAATTATTGATTCACGAATAGAATTCTATTTTAATAATTTTATAGATTATTAATAATTAATGGAGCAAATTATAGATTACAAATACATTCGTGATCAATAAAATTATTATTTTTCTTCTTGGATGCAAATTGAGATCTTTTACTACTGTTACTATTGAAAAAAGTACACAATTAACAATAACCATAGGCAGAAGAGTGCGATCGACAAGTTAGTAGTGAAACCGGGTGAAGCTGTTCATTACCTGTGGACGAACCCCAACATAATGCGTCAACTCATGTGGGCACCATTTGACGACATGAACAGCAGCAACAGGGTCAACTTGTTCGTAGAACAAACAGGAATCGTCAGCACTGCTAAGGTTTCATGTGACTTTTATAGTTTGATTGAGTTATTAATACATTAACAATTGGTTTTAAAAAGGTTTAGCAAGTTTTATATAACTAGCCAAACATAACATAACTATATTTAAGTATATGTTAGGCTGGTTCTTAACAATTTTTTGTATCACCGAAATTAAGTATCTTAAATAGTTAGAAGAGTGTCTTTGTAACATTGTACATAAAGTTTAAAATATAAAGCAAAAGTATAACACATTAATAAAAACTGCGAAGTATTTTTAGTTTTAGTAAATAAACTATGCTGAAAAATAATTTAATGTTAATAGACGTTATTCCTTATTCTGAACCTAGTGTCAATTAAAAGTGTACTATATTTTGATTGTGTTTTTTTTTTTGCAAAATCATGTAGCAATCAGGAGTATCAAGAGTTTTCAACAAGTTTACATCGAAAAACCCTTCTGAAGATGAAGAAAACATGGTATTAGCATGCTATGCATGATTTATTTTGCATCACAACATAATTTACATGTTTTTATTTTTACCTTATTTTTGATTAATCAAGTATCATGCGTTTACAAAATAAATTTTCAGTTTCAGTTAAAGTAAATTATTAACTATGCCCAAATGTGTCTTATTAAAAATTCTAAAGTTATGCACTAATCAAGTAGAGAACGGGTCAAATATACACTAAGGGACACTTTTGCACAAGAGTTAAAAAAAAGAAATTTAAAATTAAGATCAATTGATACGGACCGATGGTTAGGGTTGAGCGTAGTAGTGCTAGTAAAAATAACAAAACAAAATTATAAAAAACAAAAATTAAAAATAAACTAATGAAAAAAACAAAAATTAAAAATAAACTAATGAAAAAACCAAAAAATAAAAATAAAAGTTACCAAACGAGAGTAAGAAACCAGGAGTAACAGTATTAAAAAAAAAGAAAACTTAATAAAAAAAATTAGCTTTAAAAAAACATAAAATAATAGTTATTGACCGAGGGTAAGGGTTAGGGGTATTAGTGATATAAAAAAAAAATTAAAGTTAATAGAAAAAATATTGAATTTTTTTTCAATCCGTGCAAAATCATATTCGTGCATATTTGACCTTTCGTGTTAAAGTATCCTTTTATGCATTTAGACTCCTACCCAATCAAGTAATGTTGGTACATATGTGAGCAATAAGTTATAAGTAAAATTTTATTAACTTTTGTTTTACACAAGCCGGTTCGTCGATTACTTACCTACTTTATTTTTAGTATCTTGGTTTTATTAAAATCAAAAGGTACTTAAGCTAAATACTTCCCTTTTGATAATATGTATGTGAAATGTACATTGTTATGATAAATATTTTTCATGAAAATTAGGATTTTGTTAAAAAATTTTAGAGATTTCTCTAAAAGTTTTATTAACGAGGCAGCCATTTAACCTGAAATCCTGGAAAAACCAAAATTTTAAAACTTAGCAAAAAATACACGGCAAGACCATGAATTTGATAATTTTTGAATAAAACCTTTAACTTTTACATGTGAAATAATGAAATTTACATTTGATAAGAAACAACTATTATATGGAACAAAAAAATATATTTGTAAGTACTTTACTAATCATAAAGAATTTTTAATTTAGCATTAAAGTACCTTTTCGGTAGTTTGATACTGTTAAAGCATTTTTCTACCTTAATTTTTTATTAAAAAAGTGAAAATAAAACCTGGAGGAAATTTATAAATAACCTGTATTGAAAAGTTATAAAGTTTTATACTTAATCTTATTTATTACAAGTGCTTACTATATCTAATAAACAAAATTCCTGGCTTCAGCTGTAACTGGTTTTGAAATTTTTGCTTTGTTGTTAACATGGTTTATCTATTTAACACAAACATATTGTAATTGAGTTCTTTCCTACACCACTAACCACATCCGTTATGTTCTAACTTAACTAACAAACATGCTGTTTGTTTGCATGAAGATCTAATAATGCTTTTATTTATCTCTAGCAACATTTACAGCAAAATCTTACGTGAAATTAGTTCGGAAATTTTTTTAAGAGCTTTGTTTATCTCTGAAAGCTTTTTTAACAAGTTTCACTTTATGCAGCACACTTCTGATTATCCTACAAATTAAACCCCCAATACAACCTTTATATATATATTTTTTCGAAACACTGTCAGTTTTTACCAAACTTCTATCCAATTTTTTTCTCAATGCAGGTGTGCTGGAACTTCATGCTGGACGGAATCCAACGCGTGCTGATATTGTCAGACATGAACCAAGTATCGAGCAAGAAGCTGCACACACGAACAGAACCCTTCCTGGAACCCGATGTGCAGTTCAGCTTGTTCGTTGAAGGCATCACCATGTCGCT
Organism: Thalia democratica; assembly: GCF_965202585.1. Classification (NCBI taxonomy): domain Eukaryota; kingdom Metazoa; phylum Chordata; class Thaliacea; order Salpida; family Salpidae; genus Thalia; species Thalia democratica. The sequence continues at coordinate 5,926,467 of NC_139172.1, forward strand.
TGTGAACACTTGCACGTGCCGTGAAGTTGCACTGATGTCTATTAAAAGCACCGGTTTGATTTAATTTATAACCAACAATTTATTGTTTAAATTATTAATTAAGTAATACTTTGTCTCTGTATCCAGCTTTTGAGGTTAATTAATACATGTTTTTTCTAACTTTATAATTTAAATTTAGATCTATAAAAAGTTTTTAGTTACCGAATTTATTTTTGTATTTTTTCTACTAAACGTTGCAAAACAAAAACTTTAGTTTAGTTTGTTTTTTCAGGTGAATACATTTGATAATTTTTTTCTAATTATTTTGTTGTTTTTGTGGTGATTAAAAAAAGCTTTAAATTATATTAGTATAATATTAGTTTAACACAATTTAATTATTTATTTTTAATCAACAAAGGAATTGTGTGGAAATGGAAAGAAGAAAACAAAAGAATTTGGAAACCGTTGAAAATATCAACTATTGTTGAGTTAGAAAAAGCTTATCTGAAAAATCCCCAATCAACCGCAGGTAGAATTTTAAAAACAATTATTAAATAAAATAAGTTTCTTTTTTACTAGTAGGTTTAAAGTTTTGCCCTTTCGACTTCAATTACTCTTCTGTCACTTTCAACTTATTTTACAATTTTCAGTTCAAATACTTGTTTTGATTCATACTTTCTATTTGTTTCACGTTTTTTTAGCAACTTCTAAATAAAACCATAAACTAAAGATAACCTTATTAAAAATTCAGTTTTTTTTTTGTAAAATATATTTTATTAATTTATTGTTCTCGGTTCTTACAAAAGAGTGAAACTTTTACTTTAAAATTAAAATTCAATTTTATATACACTCAGATAAATTGCACTTTTGCAAATGAATTATTCAACTTTTTTGCGAACTAATTATTTAGAAGTCAAATTCAATTTCTTCTATGTAAATTAAGTCGTTTAGGTTGTTTCTTTTTTAATCATTTAAATATTGGTGGTGCACCAACAAAGTCAACATTAAATATTAAGTGTTTTCACTTATCCCATATTCTGATTTCATTCTAATAAAATACTTTAAGCATTTATAATTAATTAAATATTTCTTGGTGCAGTTAAAATAGAAGGATCCGAATACGATTTACTGAGAATGTGCGGTAGAATGGGCAACAATAAGTTTATTATTGTCAGAAAAAAAACTCCCGGTATCAAGTTGAAGTACATGAAAGGTGGGAACTATACCTCAGTAAATTTACAAGTGAGCTCTATTTTCCACTTGTTTTTTTGGTATAATTTAAAATTTGCTTCAATTTTGTTTTTATTAATTTATAATTTTTTTTTTTTTAATTCTTAGAAAAAATTTTTTTCACGTAAAGGATACAAAAAATTGCAATTATTGTTTTTTATTTCAATTTTCAACTTGAACTTGAGTAGTAGTTGATTATTTTAGTATCAGTAAAGTATTCACAGAACTGTATTTTATAATACTTAAAAAATGTGTTATAAGTTTATTTTTATCTTTAAACTTTTTATGCTGCATAATACACTTTTCCATTTTAATACCTTTACAATTACTTCAATTAAGACTCAGTCGCTCATAATGGTAAGTGTGACTAAAGTTTAAAGCTTTTTAACCACAAGTTTTCTTAAACTTCTACTAAAGTCCAAATATATATGATATATTTGATCGGGGTTTCCCTAATTGGGCAACGTCGCCCTTTTGGGGCTTTTCCTAAACCCTTAAAGGGCGATTTTGACGTTAATTAGTAAATTGGAGAAAAAGTAAATAGTTTATTAACTAAAAAAGGAACAGTATACAATTAATCTGGACGATTATTTTATAAATTAAGGGGACGTTATTAAAATTGATATTGGGGAATCCATTTTTACATGAATTAAGTATAATCTTTTCCAACTACTTGTATAAAACTTTAATTTCAAACAGCTGCAATCGTTACAAGTAGATGATCAGAAACCGGAGTCGATATTTCCCACCATAATGTTCCCTCACCCGCCGTACTCAATAAAAGATGTGGAAATGACCTACCCAAAACCTTTCTTCGAACTTCAGGTCATCACCAACACCAACCCCGACATTCAGTTCGTTCACTTCAAAGTTTTCAAGGTAGGCTTCTATAACACAAGCAGCTAAAGATATTCTTTAAGTTAATATTACATAAGAATTTAGTGAAAAAGTATTTAAGAGTATTTAACTGTGAAGCTTAATTTTAAGTGTTTCAAAATTTTGTGGATACAAATAAACTATAAAAAACACTAAATTCAAAAACTTCATCAAAATAGTTCATAATCATAATTATTTTTTAAGATAGTTTTTCTTCCTTTTTTTCACCCTTCAAGTGTTTAAAACCAATTACATGTCAGTATAAAGTAAAATACATTTGAAGATAATTTCTCTTTTTAGTTTATGTTTTTATGGAAAGAAATCAAATGCAATAACAGTTTTTAAGCTATTTAAATAATAAGTATTACAAAAAATCACTATTACATATTAACAATTTATAGAGTTTGTAGTATAACAACTACTATTTTCTAAAAGTGAATACACCAGAAATATAACCCTTTGGTTTTGTAGTTTTTTCTATATACTTAAGTTGAATAGTACTTAACTTATCTTGGTTTTTATATTACAATGTTATTCATAAACTTATTTATAAATACCCGTAGGTCCTTATGCAAGAATTCGATGTGAAAGTCAGTTTAGCATTTGTTCTAAGTCTTGGAGATTGTTTGGAAATTCCGCCTGATATTTTTGGAATTGATGTTAGTTAATACATTATATAGTTTACTATGATAAAACAACAGCTCATAATTGTTTGATAATAATTAGATTGATAAAGCAGTATAACTTGTAGTTGTAATTTTTTAACGTTAAAAATAGGATTAAATAATTAGTTTACAGTTTTTATTGCTTCTCTCTTTTAAGAAACTTAGCAGAAAATAAATTTTTCCTCTATTTGATTTTTTTATAACCAGACATTGCCAAATCAAGACATACTAATATACTGTAGAAGATTTTTTTTGTTAAAATATAAATTATTTTGTTATAATAGAGTTCCTTTCTTAGAAATATTAAGCCATCATCTAGTATTATAAAAAAAATTTAGAGTTGATAATTTGAGCTTAAACATATAAAGTATAGTTCAACTTTTTCACCATGTATGTATAAAAATTTACTAACAATTTAAATAGTTTATATTGAAACTAGTTTCTCAAAAGTACTAAAACATCATGTAGGATTACAAAGAGTTTTTAGAAGACTTGAAGCTAGTTGAACCTGATAAGTACGAAGGATTCGTCGCCAGGTCGCATAACTTCTACGATCTCATTCATCTCACACCTATTAAAGTTGGTTTTCCGAAAAGTAACAACATAGCTGACATTTTTGTTTTAACAGCTGCTTTACAAATTAAGTTTTTTTATACTTTTATTCTGTATTCAAATTATTTATCAGTTTTATTCTTTGTTACATTTAAAACTCTTTTGTTAAAAAAACTTTATTTCTAAAAAGATTTTTTTTGCCCTTTTTAAAAATATTTAAAAAAATTATTAAATACTACACAAAATAAAAGTTTATAACTGCAATGTAAAGCAACAAAAGTTAATAAGAAACCTAATTAAAACCAGTTGCACTTATCCTTCTCCATGCGCATTCCTCCCGTATCTGATGAATATCATGGTGACGAATCAATCGGACTGAAAATGCCTCCTAAAATCGCTGCAGTGGTAAAACTGCTCACTTCAGTGGGAAGCATTGCAAGTGATTTCGAAGATGTTGAGTTCAGGTTTGTTTCTTATTTGAATTAATATTGTAAATATATTTAAATTTTGTGAATTAGGTTCTAGTATAAGTGTTTTAGTGATTCTTTTAGTAACTTGGATTAGTTTTCAAAAGTATTTGTTTGTAACTTGTTATCCAGACTTAAAAAACAGTTTTTGTTAAAAATATTATTTAGACCTTTACATACCTATAGCTACAAATATTCGTTTATAAATGGCACAAATACATAAGTAAACAATACCTTTTGTTTTATAACAAAAGTTACCTATATAACATCAAGAATAAAATCAAACTTATTGAGTACAATTTTAAAGTTACGCATTAAAATCATCCAAGTTTTTACGACACTACTAGATTTATATCAAAACTAACAAGTTATCCTATATATTTACAGACTGGCGTTTTTCGAGAGGGAGTTTCAGTTCTACAACACTTACGACTTCATGGACGCGGTGCAAAGCCACTACGTCGGTCAGATAGTCAAGCAGGCTTACGTCGTCATATTCGGCTTTGACGTCCTCGGTAACCCTTTCGGATTCGCCAGAGGTTTGTATTGTTGTTTGTTGTGCAACAGGCATCAAAAACTGAGATTTTTCAACAGAAAATTCGTTTTTATTAGTAAAAGTTTTTAAAACGTTGCTTCTGATTAGATATTTTTACTCAACAGCTATTATGCAAAAAATAATTAACAAGTTTTACATTATCAATGAAAACATTCAAATTTACTAAATAATGACTTAATTCTGAGTTAATTTCAAAATAAATCATTCAAATAATATTATGCGCTTATTAACAAAACATATGAATATAACAGGGTTCGCCGAAGGGGTGACCAATTTATTTTACGAACCGTACCAGGGAATAATGCAGGGTCCGGGGGAATTCCTCGATGGTCTCGCTTCTGGGGCCCAACGATTCTTTGGTGGAACAGTCGGTTGGTATATATATATATATTTTTGATTTTGTAAAGATTGTATTTATTAAGTCATGACAAATTATGGTTGGGAAATAAAAAGTTTTAAAACAGCTTGATTTAATGGAGCTTAATTTGTAACGGTTGAATAATAAATATATTATACGTATAACATTTGAACAAGTAGAAATATATTCTATATATATATATGTATACAAATGTAAAATAGAATATTATTATCAAAACTAGTTTTTCACTTAGCATTTTAGAGAACTTTTGAATAAATAAGTTTACTTCAAGGTGTAAATTTGTTAAAAAATGGAATACATGTTTTATGCAAATTAATCTCCAGCCCATTTAATTAAAATTTACCTTCAAAACAAAAAAAAAGTTTTCGCTCCTGTGTAATTTGTATGTTTTTAAAATAGGTTTAAAATAAAGTGCATAAAGATTTGCATGAAAAATTTTAAAATTTTTCAACTTCATATTCTTTAATAAAAAATGATAACAGACTTTTCACATATATATATATTACTTAAGTTCTCGTTCTGTTTATTATCACTTGACAAACAATATTCAAGGGGGAACGGCGGGAGCGCTTACGAAGATCACGGGGGCGCTCGGGAAGGGAGCGGCCATGCTGACGATGGACGACAAGTACCAACAGAAGAGGACAGAGAAGCAGAACAAGCACCAGGGAGGCGGGGTGGCAGGAAAGTTCGTCAGATCCGGCGTCAATCTATTCTCGGTTTGAAACTTGTTTAGTTTTTAGATGTAGTTACTAGATGTTTTCACTCGAATTCTAATAATAGCTTCCCGGTTGACATGTTTAAATTTTAACTTTGTTTTCACTCGTATCTGGTGATTAGCCAAACACAAACATATATATTATTTTTTAGTGATTGATATGATGTATAACTTTTTGATATATTTATTTATTACTTATTTGTTTATCTTATTTATCAGTTATGTCATGATATTATATGTTCAGTGCTGTTTTTAAATTAAATAAATTTTCCAGGGAGTTCTTGACGGAGCCACAGGTTTGGTGAAAAAACCGATAGAGGGGGTGAGAGAGGACGGGGCGAAGGGACTTTTCAAGGGGATGGGGGTGGGTCTGGTTGGCGTGGTAACGAAACCCGTAAGTGGGGCGCTTGACGCCGTCCACGATGCCATGGCCGGTATACAGGAGTTAGTTTGTTTGTATATCGATAATTTGTTTCATATATTGAATATTTAATAATTTTTGTTTTAAAACGTCAAAACAATTTTTAAAAGGTTTAAGAACTGTTTTATAGATAGAATTAATAAACAGTTTAATAACTGATATAACATAATGATGAAATAAAGCTTCTAGTCAAACTTAGCTTTTAAATAAAATTGTTTTTTTTTGACTAAACAATTAACAAATAATAATGTATTTCGTTGTTCAGAGCTACGGACAATCGTTCAAAAACTCACGTGAAGAGAGTGCGTCCGACCAGGTTCATTGATAAAAATACCAGGGTCATCACACCGTTCAATTCGAGCAAGGCGCAGGGATACGTCATTCTTTCTGTGAGTGTTTATTTGTAGATATATTTTTCATAATTTGAAATAAGTACTTATTTAAGTTTGACTGTATATTTTTTTTAATAGGTAAAGTATTAAAATACTAAGATTCTAATATTTTTTTAAAGGTAGCAATTATTTAAAATTTCTTTTTGTTTTATACTAAAATGAATGGCAGTTGGTTTCTGCAATTTAGAAAATATATATAGTTTATTGAACGACAAAAATATTTGGTCTTTGGACCTGGTGCACGAAGAACCTTGTCGAGTCGCACACCACGGATACCTTTTAACGTCTTGTCCTGGGCAACATAGAAATATTATCTTCAATATTATTAAATCTCGAATTTTCTCGCACAATTGTGTAACTATCTTTATGTAAAGTATAAGATTGTATCTGTTTTTTGTTAGTTAATTTTTAGGAGTTAGATTTTAGAAAATTTGACTTTAGTAAATAAAAGTAAATTATTTTAATAAACATACTTAAATTATTTTTTCTCTTGTAAGTTGTAGTCATTTGTGTTAGTAGTTTTAGAGATTATTTGTAAATAGAAACACTGTATCGCAGAAGAAGTTATCAATCAAACTTGTTGCTTAACATCAATTCATTACGAGAACATTTTAAGTTTATTAGAAGTTTCCATAGCAATGTGTAAGTATGTACAAACTTCGATCAAACAGTATAATGTAAACCTGTAGCTACTATGTGTTTATAAAAGTTAATAATCTAATAAAGCTTACTTTATAATAACAAATTAAGGTTGACCTGCTTAGATATAATTTTTAATAAATCAATTATTTGATAAAACGTTTTACTAAAGGGTTATTTATAAAAACCTTAATAAACACTATTTATAAGAATACATTTATTATTTATTTACATCAATTTTTTTCAAGTACAGTACAAAACTGCTAGTTTTTAGTTTTAAATTTAGTTTTAATTTAAAGGATCTGGATAATAGTAATCACAATAAAGAAAGTTTAGTCAACAACTACACTGTGCTGTATGAAAATGGAAAAACCAACTTAATCATTCTTGAAAAGTATTTAGTTAAATACTTTTGAAATAATAGATTAACTTATATCATTACTAATAAACCTTTTTAGTCTTACTAAACTTTTAAGACAAGAATTTTTAATAACTAACTTCAAAAGTTTGCTTTGTTTCTTAGCTTTTGTCTTAGAAACTAGTTACCTGTATACTAACTATTACCAAAGTTAAAAATTATAGAAGAGACGTACTATAGAACTTATTATTATTTAAACTGAATAATTTAATTAACCTTTAAACTTTTAATATCTAGTTGGTTTGTAGTGAATTAGTTAAATCACACATTAAGTTCTTTTTTTTTTTGTCGTATTTTCTAGCATTTTTGAAATAAAAATTGTTTAAATTAGTTTTACTTTCTCATATGAACAAGGTAAACCTTGTACTCCGATAAAACTCAAGCCCTGTTTAAAACAAAATGGTTTATAAAAACATTTATATTGATTTAAATACAGATGTTTTAATGATATCTTTCTTTTTGATATAGGTTTATTTTACTGGTTCATCTTAGCAAAGTGCTGAATAATTGGAAAACTGACGTTAAAATAGTCAGGTCTGCCGCTCAAATCACCAAAAATGGACCAAAGTCTATTAAAATAAAGGTACTTGTGTTATAAATAGTTCTGTAGCACCGTTAGTTATAATGAGGTTTAAATAATGACATACTTATGTTTTCTTATCACTAAAACTAGTTTATGTACATGGGTACCACATAGTTTTTATTTTTCTTTTTTTATAAACGTTTTTTAATTTTAAAGTTTAACAACATAGTACAAGTTTCATAGTTTTCATTTAGTGTTTTATGAATTTGTATATTTCTAAAGACTTTAAAATTGTACAGTAAATAAATAGTCAAAAAACATGCGATTTATGTGTACACCTGTACTTAATATAACCTTAATATTACAAAACAAGTAAAAATAGTTTAAAATAAAACGACTTGAAAACAATACTCGGGACAGGAATACATTTTTTTAAAGTGTATGCTACTAGACATGTTTTATTCAAGTATGTAAATAAATGTCATTGATATACCTCATGACCCGAAAAGGGTGAAAACTTGATAATTGATCCACTTGAAACCCCGTCCTGTCCATGATGGCCCGCAGACATGCCCTCGAATCAATTGGCTTCCGTCGCAGGCCTGCCGTGCTGTCAACCACCTTTGAACTGATGGAAAACGCCGTTGCCCTCAAAAGATCATTCGATATTATTCGGGGTGTGATTGCGCCCGAAGAGGTCAGAATGAGGCAGATTGGGAGCGAATTTGCAAAATTAATTGTGCGGAGTTCAGCATTGACCGTGGAATAATTTTATTTTGATATTTAAACGTTATGTAATTGTAATGTGCTGCATAAAAAATAATACAGTATAGTGAAGTCTGCTCAATAGTAAGCACAAAGCTTTTAACTGTTTTTAATTTATTACTTTTTATTTATTATCTTATAACCCGAAAGGGTGAAAACTTGATTGTTGGGCCGCCCGAAAGTCCGCCTGAAATCCCGACACCTGCTCCGAGGCGCCCTCTGATGTCCATGATCGGCCGCAGAAGAACTGTCCAATCAGGTCGCTTCATCAACAGACCGCTGCTGTCGTCCATCCGAACAAAGTCGTTTGATGTCATGCGAGGGGTGCTTGGTGAAGAAATCGTGCCACAAGAGGTCGCACTTGCAATTTTTGTAGCAAATTCGCAAAATTAATTGTGCAGAGTTCAGGATTGAACATGAGTGTTTGAAATAATTTGCTATCAATTATTAGAATTGCAATATGTAATTATAGTATGCTGTATATAACAGGTTCTGCTCAATCAGTAGGTACAATTTTTTTATTGTTTTCAAATTTGTAGTTTTTTTTTAGTTTGCAATCTATTAGTTGATTTTAGTTAGTTTTTCAAGATTAAAACATTTCAGAATTGTTTCCTCTAATATTCAATTATAAGAGTCAGAACTAGTTTAAAATATGTTTTAGCTGTTGCAACTTATTTTTTGGGAACTCGAATAAAAGTCTTGTAAGTATACTCGATAAAAGTATGAATTTTAAAACAAAATAAAATATTAATTAAAAAAACAATTTTCATTAATTGCATGCTGAAAGCTTATAAAATTAGAGTAATTAATTAATTGTTTTCATAGTATTTCTTGATTAACAGTATTTTATGCCAAAATTACAGTATATATTAGTTAAGTAGTGTTGTTTAATCCAAGAAATTTGTGAAGCAGCTTTAAATTTTTTGAAAGTATTTAAAAATATTATTTATAAACTATTTTCACTATACTTGGGTTTTTACAAACCATCGATTTTATGAGATAAGTATGTTATGCATCAAAAAATTTGTCATGAAGTATGACACATCGCTTTTTTAGTTTGGCAACTACTAAACTGTATGAAGTGGTTTGAAAATAGTTATACCAGTTTTAATCTTGTTGTTATACTATCAAAATTTTATATGACAAATAAGTTGTACACAGCTAAGTATCATTAGATGGTTTTTTTTTTTAATATTCTTTGTTAAAATCTAAATTAAATTGTTTATGTTTGTTTGTACCTTTTTGCTGCTAGTTGTAAGTAAAGGTGGTTTTATACTTCTAGCTTATAAGTTTTGTTGGATTTTCAAATTATAAGATGTTTAGTATATACTTTTTAAGGTTATCTTACCTGTAACATAGAACCAGTTCTTTTTCAACAAAATCCTAAAAAAGTAAATGTCTAATATCATTTTAGGGGAGATAACAAATTTAAAAAATAATCATATTTTAAACCTGTGGACGGTTGTGTAAATGAGTTTTTAAAATCCTGATGTAAAATTAATTTACCAAATTTATATTTATTAAGTATTTTTAATAAAAATAGTTAACATAGGTTCGATCATACCAATTCGATCATCAGACCACAAGTCTTCGGTAGACTGAGACCGGTTTTATATTTATAAGTAGTAAATGATACGACTTTAAAACAAGTCATAGTTTGGACAACTTATTTTAAATGTTATTTAAAAGTTTTGTTTCAAAATAATTTATTGAGTCTACAGATATACAAACATTGTTTAAAGTAATTATTTTTTGTTATTACAAATTTTAATGGAGTAATTTACTATAAAAAAGACAATTATCTAAATTCTGATGCATAAAAAGTTTTATAAATTCAAAAATCAAACACATTCTACCAAATTTATATACTGTTAATTGATTAAATGAAATTTTTATACACAATTTATCATTGTACTAATTTCAATCGCTTAAAAATAGTTTTAGTGTAATTTTTGATTAATAGTTTAATATATTGAATTTTCAGACACTAGTTTATTAAATTACATTGACATCGTTTAAATTGTATTTAAAATATTAATAACTATTGATGAAAAATTCAATTTTTTTTCTTAAACGTGTAAATTTTTTTGTTAACTTAATATTTTTTGTAAAATATTTATATACTTAACAGGCTCAACTTGAAAAAAAAGTTATAGTTGCTGAAATAACATTCTCGACCGAAGATCAAAAAAATGTTAGTTTTTTTCTACTTACTAAGTAGTTGTTTATATTTACTAGTAATTTTGTTTATTCTACCTTAAAAAGTATTGAACAACTAATCAATTGTAATTTTCCAAGAACACCTTGATAAAGTTTTTTTTAATCGTTAAACTGTTTAATTAATTTTGTAAAAAATAACATGCTTTTAATTAAAACTAGTAGGTTATATATACAAACTAAGTTATGTCTAATGTTTTTTGAGAATTTCAAATTTTTAGATACTACAATTTACGGTTACACAAATTAATTACCTATAAAAAATTCATTTTTTTACTTTAATAAAGCATGTCTACTAATCATTTATAAATGACAGATATGATAATTATATTACTGAATTTTATTAGTTTATATTTTTGTTGTTTTTCTAAATAAATTTTGTTGTTTTCACTTACAGGCCGCCTATACTGACTTGACAACCAAGACATAGTTTTTATATTTCATCAATATGTTTATTTTCTTATAGAATATTTTTTAATTTTTCTGTTTTTTTTTTTATGTGTTCGAGAACACATAGCTTCTGTAAACTTGTATATTTTGTAAATAACTTTAAAGTTTTTACTTATTTTAACTAATTCGAGCTGTACTAAAAGTTTATTAAGTTAGTGCTTTTTTCATGAAGTAATGTTTACAATAATTAATACTTATTTTAAGCTATATAAACTGTTTAGTTTTATTTTTTTGAGTATATAATTTGCATATGTTATTTTGTAAAAGTCATTATTAATACTTTAATAAATACATAAAATATCTTTAAAAAACGTTTTATTTTAGTCTTAAATTTTTTTAGTTAATCAATTAAATATTTTTTTATTCTCAATTTTAAATCTCAATTAAGAGTTGAAAAAGTTTTCAGAGATAACAGTGCAATGTTTTTCTAATAAAATACGTGCATTATAATTCTAAACTTCTCTTGCTACTTAGTTTTCACTTTTTTTGTAGTCATTTATATGCAATTATTTCACCTTTTTCTGTGACTGATACTATTTTTTAAACTAGTGTTTCAATAAATTTTATGATGGAATTTTCTATTATTTTTATCAGCTGCTTGACTCTAAGTTTATTATAAATTTTCAATCCAGCTGTTTGTTTCTACATTTAAAAAACAAGTACAACGACCTTTAAGAGAATATAAATGATATCTGTGAATAAGTTTTTTTTGGTTCAGATAATCAATAATGTATCATATTAAAAAAAAAGCAAGTTTTAACTAACTTGAAAGAAAAAAATAACTTGCTACATACTTGGATAGTTTGTGAAATACTTTAAAAACATATGTAGTTTATTTAAAATGAGAATAAATATAAGATTTTTTTCAGGCTTTTTTTTTAATTCTTAACTTTTATGTTTTTATAGTTGAGAAAACTTGTCATGAAGTAATTCTAAGATCAACTTTACTACTTCAATTATAATGGTAGTAACTTAATTAACTTTAAATTAAACTATCTAAATTCACAATTAGAAGTTCAAAAAGACTACATGTCTTATTACTTTGAAATATCAGCTTAAGTTTTTAGAACTGATAAATTGTGATGATTATTATGACTTAATTTTTTTTTTACAGAACTATTTTCTTAAGTCAATCAAGGTGGTGATGAAAAAAAACTATAAAACAAAACTTTTTTAAAAAGGGTTAAAAAAGTTTATCCTGAAACTGCTCAAACTTTTTTTAAGAAATATAAATGTACAATTTGAAAATGTGTTATCGTTAAACATGTGCTTCAAATAAAATAATTCTTAAAAGCGTTTATACTAAACTAAAGCCAATTTTTTTCTTTGAGTTTTGTTTAAGATTTTTGACAAAATTAGTTTGCAAGTACAGCTACAATTAAAAATAAATATCAATTAAATCACTTTAATAGATAGTTACTAGTAAAGTTATAAACACCCTAAAACTATACATAACTATTTAATTATAAATTGCATTCAACAATTAACTTTTTAAGAGTTTATATATCACTAAACTTATTCATTTAAACAAACTAACTGCGACTAAAATGTTGTTCTGACAAATATTTAAAAAAATTTTAAGGTATCTTTCTTTAAGATATGACAAATTTACTTTTGTACGTAATTTTCTTCAAACTATCTACACCAGCGACTTAAAATAAATTAAATTTAAGTATAGTTTGTTAAATGACAAAAAACAAGACACTCAAAATATTTGGTCCTAGGACCTGGTGCACAAAAAAAACCTTGCGGTTATCGAGTCGCACACCACGGATACCTTTTAACGTCTTGTCCGGACAAATTTAACTCGATTAAAACGAAAAATGTGAACGCTCACAACAATGATCAATAATTGGTGTGGAGAAAGACTTTTCGGTCATCAAGCTTCACACCATATATATTGCAAATAACTTAGATAAGTTTTAATTAAAACTTTAATGAAACTTAACTTTAAGATCAATATAATTGAATTTTGTTTTTTTTTACTTAAATTAAATAAAGAAAATAACTCTTAAAGAAAAAATGGTATGCACTTTTTTTTAAACCCATTACTGCATATATTACCCAAGGAAACCATAGTCTACCACGGGCACCACACCCCGTCTCCTCCCAAAGAATTCGATTTTTTTAATCGTTTACATTTTTCTTTATGCCCTCTCTACAAGAACAACCAAGAAAAACGCAATAAAAAGTCAATAATAAAAAAAAGGAGAAGTGGTAAAATTTCATTTTATATATGTAAAAATAAACATAAACTAAGCATTAACTTAGAGCACAACCGATTCTAACAAGATCTACAGGTCTATGTGCTTATAAGTACAAAAAATTAAAATTGTTTAGTATATTCTTATACTTTTTTTGATGTAAGTTACTCGGTCACAATAAGTAGTTCTCACACTATTAAATACCAGATACATGTAAAAAAACAAATAACACTTATAATACACAACTTTTTTTGAAGAAGAAGAAACTATGTAGAGAAATAATTAAGATATTAGTAAAACATTGCTATTTAAATGTCATTAGATTTCTTTTATTTTATTAAAAAACCATTTACAAAACCAAACGAGATGTTTTTAGCTTTTTTAAGTATTTTTTAGTTATTATACTATTTTTTTTCTGTATGTGTATATCAGATTTATTTACAAATGAATAAATTGTAAGTTCTATTAAAACTAAATATGAAAAAGAGTTTTTTTTAATTTCAAAATTATAAATTTTTAGTTTGTAAAATTCAAAGATAGTTTTAAGTTGTTTTCGATAAATTAACTAACTAGTGGACAACAACAATAATATAATATTTAAAACTAACTGTAGAGTATTAATGTTTATTTAAGGAAGAAAAAACGCGTAAGAAAACTTTAGTCTAAGGACCTGGTGTACGAAAAATCCTTTAAGTTATCAAGTCGTACACCAGAATATAGTTTAATGTCTTGTCCAGGACAAATAAACATTGTTTTTTTTTTCTATATTTTTATGAAATTTCAGATTGATTGTAATAAAGCTTTTTGACAAATTTTAAATATATATACATCATTATATTAAGAATTATTTGTCTGTAAAAATAGGTCTAAGGTTAAGAACTTATATCGCTTGGTAGCGCTATAACAAAAAAATACTTTTATTAGTTTAAATATTAACATAATTTTCGTTTCTCATAAAGCACTATAGACTAATATAAAACTATTACTCGTTGTACTACGAATTGTTCTACTATGTTAAATGTTTGTTTAGTCATTTTCAATTCATGTTGACTTGATACTAAATACTGTAACAAACCACTACCATATTTTTAAGCTAATTTAAATACTTATAACTATAAACAACTTATAAAATTAATCTCATTTAAAGTATTTTTTGAGGTAACTTTTAAATATAACTACAAATGAAGCTGTTTGTTTTACTCAGAACGTCAATAGTTAGCACTTAGTTTTTTAAGGTTTTTAAGTTATGAAATTCAAAAACAACCCGTAAAAATTTAAAAATGAAATACGTTATAGTTTTTTGTTTTATTATTTTTTCATTACAAAAAAGCTATTTCGTGAGAGGTTAGTTTTTCAACTATAAAAGTAAACTAAAATAATTAAAGCTGTAATAAACTACAATACGTTGGACTTAAGCCTTACATTTAATCTAGTGCAGTAATTTTAGTTTTGAAATGCTTCAAGCTTTCTAACTATTTTTAAATTTTGAAGTTTATAAATTTTTGAAAAGTAAAATGTTATTTAAAATTTTTTTTTATTAAAATTTTAATATTTATATTCAAAACTTTTAAAATGTGCTTAATGTGGTAAGCAATAATTAAAAAAACAAACATTTAAAGTACAGTAACATTTTTTTCTTTAAAGTTTAATTGGAAAACAACATTTTCTTTAATAAATATATATAAAAATTCGTTAAACATAAAGATAGTTAAAACCACCTTAACAATTTAATATTCCCAAGTTTATTGCTTTCAAATTTAAACAAATTTATTAAAATGTTTCAGGATATCTTAGCCCTCCTACAACAAAAATTACTGTAGTCGGTAGAAACTACTTTGAAGTAAATATTTCAGTTACTGCCTTAGACAATATTTGTAAAGGAAACAATGAAAAAATAGAATTTATTTTACTAAATTCTAAAGTAAAAAGTAATTTGCTTATCATTATCTACTATTTAAGGTTTAAAAGTAAGGTTTGCATTTCTTCGTTTTTTAGCGATAGACTATATGTATATTTGATTATATAAAAAACAATGGGTTTATATGATCGTTTCGTATATTAGATATATTATCCCATATACTCCTCAGTAAAGCTAAATGGGATAATATATCTCATATACGAAACAGTCGTATAAATCTATTATTTGTTAAATAATCAAATAAATATTTAGCTCCAGTTTAACTAGTCAAGCACTAATAACTTAAACTTTTTTTACAACTTTTGATGTATATATGAATTTATTTACTTTCTAAGCTACTTGGTTGTTTATCTATAATAATAACTACAATACATGTATAAAAAGAATATTTTCTATAAGTAGTAATAACTACAATAAGCAAAATTATAAGTCCGACAAACTTATTTTGTATAACAAAATTATATTTAGATTACTACTAAACACATTGCTGAACAACAAAAATTAAAAATATTATATATTAAGTATGTCATTTTCAGCTTTATAATTTATAAAAACATTAATTTCTCTTACCACCTGTATCACAGTGGTCGTCAAAGTGTGCATAGAAATATTTTTTACTGTGCACAGAAAATTTAGTAAGATTAATTTTTTTTAGTTGATGTGTTTTGTCTATATCTATGGGAAAAGGAAAATTATAACATAAAATAACAGTTTTTAAACCGTTGTTTTTATACTAAGGCACTCTAAACATAAAAAATAGTAGTAAACTTTAAAAAAAAACTAGAAATTTTTATAGCCTAGTGTGCACAGAATTTATTTTCCTTTAATTTAGTGTGCACAGCTTTTGAAAAATTTGAAGACCACTGATCTATGAAATCTATAATTTCAAAGTGAAAGCTTACATAAGATCATGATTTTTTGTTTACACAACTAATCTAAGTGTTTACTTTAGTGATTATTAAAAGTTTTTAGCAAATATTACAAGATATGTTTCTAAATAACTTACTTTTTTATTACATAAATTTGTTTATTTTACAGCTCAGACCTACAATGAATCTACACTGTACTGTACATACCATTTAAAGAATAAAAAAAGAAATTTGTTTCCGAAAAAATTCATTAAAAAAGTAGTTTTTTGTTTTATATACAAATCTTAAAAAAAGTATTTGTACTTAAAGTTAAATGTAAAAAGCTTAGAGTACGCCTTATCATTATAGTTTTTAGACATCTAAAAAGTACTATTTATTTAGTTAAGTTATTGTATTATTTTAGTTTATAACACACAATTATGTGAAAAACTATTTAAAACAATAACCTTTTAGGATCCTTCAGATATTAAGATCGTTTTAGGGTTTAAAATAATTTTTATAATTAAAATGGGTCAAATTTAATATAGTAAGCTTTTTGCAAGCCGGATTAAGTAAATAGAAGTATATCTTGAACTGCTTGAAGTTTGTGAACTTTCTTTAAAAAAATTTTCTTTTTAGAGAAATTGAAACTATAAAAGATTTTTGAGTTCCAGCAATATAAATCCAAATATTAACTCAAGTTATGATACAAATTTTGATAATAAAATACATTGTCATTTTAAAGTGATGAATCGATCCGTATATTTCTGCTTGGTAGATCTGACACGGGGTGTAATTTGCCAATGTATGCTTTAGATATTCAAACTCTTGTAATATTTTATTATAATGTTCGTATTTGAACTTATTTAGAATCGTTAATTGTTTTAAAACTTTTTGTTTGTTCGTTTTTTATAAAATAATGCTTCTAGATCTCATGTTCGAACATAACACTATATGGTTACTTTACGTTCTACATTGACAATCTAGAATCTGCTTCGTTTTACTGTGTCAAAACTTTTTATCGAGCTTTTAAAGGTTTAGAGTTACTTAAAAGTGAAAAAAGCTACGCTTACGTTACCACAAAACCACGTTAGTTATTTTTTACGTGATAGTTTTATATTTAATTTTTTTAACTAAGCATATCTTAAACAGTATACTTACAACTCCCACTCGATTTTTTTTTTCGTTTTATTGATTTTTTTTTTTACTTTTAACTTTTTTTTTTACTGTCACTGTTACCCCTAACCCTTACCCTTGGTCGGTAAGCGGTTCTTGGATTTGAGGGTGGGAGTTGTGTTTGAGGGTTAAAACTGAGCAGTTCCCATCTTAAAGGAAAAACAAGTTAAACTTAAATTATTTCAATGTAAAAAGTCTAAGAAATAATTCAACTTTTTCAAATTGTATTGTTTTATCTAAAACATTTTGATAAATAGTTTAGATTTTAATTAACGTTTTTTATTAATTAATAAATAATGGTATAACTTATCGTTTTTTTAGTAAAAACTAGATTTCTTTTGACTATTAACTTACATTTTGTTTGATAATTATTATTAAATAAGTGATCACTTGTTATTTGTTTAAAGTCATTTAAGTGAAAGCTTTTTAGCTTATAGATATGAAAGTCAGAAAAGTTACAATTTATTTCTTTTTAATTTGAGATAGTTTTCAATTTTATTTAAAATTAAAAACAACAAAAAAGTATCTCTCCGTGGAACCTTGATTTAAAGAAAAATAAATCTTTGAAATGTTTTATATTTTTAAATATTTAAAGTTTGTTGTAGAATTTATGTATTAAAAAATTAATTTAAAAGACAATTTTCAAATTTTTTATTACTTAAATGGGATCCGAACTATATTAGTTCTTAAACTTAAGCAACTGTTTTAGAAATTAAATTATCTAACCAACACTTTGTTTATACGTAGACCACACAGTTAAAAGACTTTTTTGTTTTTGAATTTATAATTTAATTAATATACAAAAGAAAAAGAAAGTTATGTTCCTGACCATTTAGAAGTTGTTTTAGTATGTTTCTTTTAAATTAAAAAACAAGTTTTGACAATAACAATTTTTTTACATAAGGATTTTGAACAGTCGATAAAAAACTTTATTAAATGCATACATTAAATAACAATTTTTAAACTTCCGTTTTAGCTTATATAAAATAAATGTTAAACTTTACAAAAGTTTTTAATAAATACTACTCAAGTTAAAACTTAAATAAAACATTTTTTATTTGTTTATATTTGTTTAAAAAGTTTAGCCTTTCTTTTTGTACACGGTATAAAAAATTAAATACCGTTTTACCTAAAGATGAATAAAAATATAAATTTTGAACTTTTTTTTAAATCTTATTCATCTTTCTAGTTTGTTAACTTGTTTATTTTCAAACATCACAAAATTTACACCTTAATTCCAACTGTATCTATTTTGTAAAGTCTATAATTTTTTACTATAGCTTTTTACATAAAAAATATAATAAGTTTTATAGCTTTGATTTATTATGTATGAGTTAAGAAAATTTTGTACAAAATAACAGTTAATCTTAAAGCTAGAACGAAAAATAAAAACAAAATTTTCAAAAAAAGTTTACGAAATTGTAGGTAAAATAAAGTACAAACTGGTTTCTGTAATAAAATATATTAACTCTTTTTTTAATTTTTTTTACAATTAAATTTAAGAAAATATTTTCAGCTGTCAATAATCATGAAGTTCTAATACTAACAATCACTGGAACAGTATTTTGCATTATTTTTATGTTTGGATTGAAATTAATGAAGAGTTACAACAAATTTAGAAAAATCACAACTGTTGATAAACTAAACAAAGTTTACAAATTATTTTATATTTATTTGCTGCAACAAAAAAAAAATTTCACATAGATTTTTAGAACGATATTATGCTCATTTACTGTTTGTAATTATAAAACACCTTTTTTAATTTATGTCTTCATTTAAGTTACATTTATATATACAAATATAAATTTACACGTAGAAATTAAATTTTGATACTTTAATATAAATACTGATAAAATTTATTCAAAATTACCTTTAAATAAGAAACAACTTTGAAAACTTTTTATTTACTTTCAGCTTATAGTTAAGATGATACGAAAAACTACTTTTATAGCAATATAAAGTATTTGTTGTTTTGAAAATATCAAATAACGCAAAGCGTAATAAAACATACATTTTTTAGAACGAAGGTTTCAACAATCTTCACACAACTCTTCTACAGTGAGTTTAATTAATAGTTTTGTTTAAACGCACCTATATTTATTTTTTTCAACTTACAGACATAATACAAATGGTTTTTTGGACACTAAAACAACGATTAGACACAAGAATACATCGTAAAAAAATTCGTTGGAAAAATAAAAGTTAGTTTTTTTAATAATCTTTGCCCTTGACTAAATATTTACTAAGTATTATCATATTAAATCACGATATAAAAACGATTTCATATCAGAATTAGCATTTAGTTTAAGAAACATATTAAATACTAAGCTACAATAAGTAAACAGTTTTTGAGTTTATTTAAATTACTTTAATATCAAAAACGACTTTTTTAGCTTTTTAAAAATTTGTTAAAATTTTTTTTTTTTAAGTTTAATACTTCATCTATTTCTAACTTTCTCACGTTCCAACTAATGTGTTAATTTAAAAACTATTTGTACTTACTATTTAGAGTAAGTTTTTAAGTTATGTATACTTTTGGTTCCTCTTTTCGATAAACACTATTATTGATGTCGTATTTAAAAAATTCTTACTCGATAGACTTAAAATATTTATTAAAAAAGATACTTTTTGTAAAGTATTTAGCATTAAAAAGATAGTTTTAAAGATAAAAACTTTATCTGAAATTTTTGTAAAAATATTTTGAATGCAAAAAGAATAAAAAATTTCTCTAGTGTTGAAGTTTTAGAATTGAGTTGGCTCTACAATGATTACAATTACTCAGGATAATCGATAATGATTTATTAAACTCGAGTTTTGATGTTCGCTATTTGTTTTTTGAAAATAACTTTAAAAAGTATACTTTCGGTTTTTTTTTTTAATAATCTCCATGTAAAAGCAATGATGCCATTCTACTTAAGATTTAAATGATAATTTTGTATGCTTGTTTTTGTGGTCATTAATATTTTAAATCAAAATAATAAACACGTTGGTTTCCAGGTAATCAATTCTAGACCAACGGATCACTTAATATTCTCTATCAACGTAGGCTTCGTTGGCTCGGTTATGTTTGGGATTTGCTCCATGTGTGAAGAGCAAATCCTAAAGTTGTAAAGAGGTATAGTCGTTGGCAAACGCAATCGAGGTCGCCAATAACTATGTTTTTAGGATGTATGCAAGCTTTCCCTTAAAATTTTGAATACAAGAAGAAAGTTTCTTGCAAATGAACGCGTCAAATGGCAACTTTTTGTACACAAAGAATAAAAGAAAAGGAAAAACAATACTTGAATTAACAGAAGAAGACGAAGAAATAAAGAACAAAATTAATTTCATTTATATACACGTTTTGTTTACTATTTTCTTGTTGGTTTACTTATTCTATCACTGTATTTAAAATTTATCATTATTTCTATTAGTTGTTTTTATTGTTTTATGCAGAAAACTTATAGCCAATTTAAGTCGATTTATAATGTAAATTTGCTTTAAATAAGCAACGATTAAACTTCAGTCGTATAAAGCTAAACCTTGTTTATTTCTAAGACTTTAAAAATATAAATTGGTGTTTTAAAACAACTGTTAAATGATTTAGAAGATACAATTTTCAATAGAATATCAATACCACGTACTTACCATCATTTAGTTTAATGTATCTTACTTCAGTCTTTAATTTTAACATATCATGTTCAATTGCATAAAGTTATAAAAATACTATAAATTACATTATAGTCAAGTTTTAAAAATTAACAATTATTATAATATTTTCTAAAAATTTGTCTAAAAATAGATAAATGTATAGAAAAACAAAAACATTTATAAAACATAACTTTTAGACTTAAATATTAAAATTAGTTTTTAGTAACCTTCTAGTTTATAAAATAAATTTTACCTTATTTTTAATAAATTTTCAGTTTTTTTTTGGCTTTCTAAAATTTTTAGACATTTCTCTATACAATAAATCGTTAACCTAGACTAAATCAGATTTAGAATACACTAGGTATTTGATACAAGATTCTTTGAATAACAAATTTTTTTTTTTTTAACTTTTTTTGTATAGCTTAAAGTTTATTTTAAATATAATTATTTTAAGATTTTTTATCTCAGTTGTCTTTAGTTTAGAGGTAAGCAACATTTTTAGTCGTCGGACCTGATGTGGAGACATTTAGTATTAGAGCAGTTTTTTATTAAAACCTAAGAAATCTTTACTAGTAATCAATTTTAACTTGTATTGAACAACGCTTGGATATTTCCAACTAAATAAGATGCAGTTTTTTAATTAAATAAGTAGTTTGCTTAAAACAACATACATAATGTTGCAAATTAATTCTTAAAGCTATCCTTTTAAGACTTTAACAAAAAAAATTCAAACTTAACTAAATTTAAAAGTTTAAAAAATGAAACTATTTATAGATCATTAATTTAAATAGACTTATAGTAGTTCCCGCTTTTATTTTATAATACGTTTGTAACATTTCTTTAAATACATATTAGCATAAAAATTTCTTTAACAATATATATTTTTTAATTATACTATTTAACAATAATAAAATTCAAAAAGCTACTGTTTAAAACAAATTGGAATTTTACTAACTTACTAATATAAGCTTATAAGCAAAACTAAAATAAGACAAACAATTTAAACTGGGCCGTAAAGGTACAGCCAACTATGCAAATATATCAAGCCCGCAAAGTGTGATCTTTTCTCATAAAATGTACGCAAAACTTTAAATTTGATTTAGAAAAAAAGATTACTATTTATATAAATGCAAAACGAGCAACAAATATCATAATATTTTAACCTTGAAATAGGCAAAAACATCAATCTTGGGTTTAAAAAGAACTACTCAAATATAACTTTAATTTAAAAAAAAAAACAATATTCTTAGTTTCTGAAAACGATAAAAAATCGACGATCACAATAGAGTCTAAGGACTAAAGTAAGAACTTTTAGCCATGGATTTTTAAATGAAAAGTTTTATCTAAAATTTGCTTTGAAAAAGTTTTTTTTGAAGTATATAGTAAGTTTCACAAAATTAAGCAGCTAGCAAAGACTTTTTCAGATAAGTATGGCCTGCCGACTAAAAAAGTTTCCAATTCATATTCTAACCTAGAGGCATATAGTTTTTAATATTTAAATTTATGATGTTTAAAATGTTTAACTTATTTTGTACGCTTAATAAATTTAGAATTTTATTTAATACAATTCAAATCTGAAAACATCGATCGTTTAGTAAAAAAAACTTTTTCGGTGGTATAAAGATAAATTTTGATTTTTTAATTTTAGTTGTAAAATACTAATTTAAGTTTTTTCTTGAAAATTGATTACTGAAAAAGCTCCAATTTCTATTTGTTATACAACTTCAAAAATAGTTTAAGAAAAGTGCGTTTCTTGTTTAACTTTAGATAAGTAATTCAAAATCTCTTGGTTTGTAAGGGTAGAAACTAAGCTCTTAAATATTAACTAAGTCATTTTTTACCTTAGGTAAATTTTCTTTTTCTTTTGAAAAGACTATGTTAGTCTTAAAGATCTTTAACTGAAGTACTAAACTAAACAGGAAGTTATATAAACTTTGAATCTTTAGTTTATTAATGTAAAACAAGCAAGTTTCTTCATAAAACAATTTTAGTTGTTTCCTTATTAAATACTGTTTATTGTAAAAATGCTTTAAAATTAATAGTAAAAAGAATCAAAATCAAGAAAAATATAGTTTTAAAATATATAAAATTGTATAAAATCTTCTTTTCAACTTCTTTCTGTGCAAAACTAGTGGCGTTTATCTTAATAATAAAATATATTGATTTGGAGTAAACCTAATTTTTTTAAGTTTTAACTACTAGTTAGACATTAAAATAGTTACAAAATCGTTAACACAACTTTTAGTACAATTTATTAAAAAATATTTTACAACAAACAAAACACTTTTACAAAAGAAAAATAAATAAACAAGCTTATAATTACTTTCATAAAGGAACCGCGTTCTTAAGAACCAGTAAACACTTTATTAAGATTTTAAAGGATAGGCAAAGTTAACAATTGGAAACTACAAATTTAATCATTTTAAGGTTTTGATAACTCTAAATTAAGCAAGACTTTTTTTATCCTTTTGGACTCTTTACCAAATGAAATGAAAAAAATAATAAACTTACAACTAGCATTACTTTTTGTTGAACGACAAAAAAAGACGCTAAAAATATTTGGTTCTAAGACCTAGTGCACGAAGAACATTTTGAGTATCGAGTCGCACACCACTTGTATACCTTTTAATGTATTTTCCAGGATAACTTTTAATCTTTAAAGTACAAATACAAAAAAAAGTCATTTTATATACCTGCTTCTTTCCCTAATTTCTTTTTTTTACCTGACAAATGATAAAAATTTTCAACATGGACTTTTAATAAAAGTTTAAATGAAATAAAAAGTAATACAAATTGCTACAATCTAGACTTCACCAATATTATTAGTATCAAATTATTAAACATAATAAGGCTCTTTTCAATTCAAAAATAATTATCAGTATAGTTTTGAATCACATAAAAATAATATACCGATTGCAACCTATCTAATTATTAAATCGTTTTTTAGTTGAATGTCTATCAGACTTGCCTAGCACTTGTTTTAAAAATTAACCTAGTTCCTAACTCATTTAGAGTTTTAGTCCCTGTTTCGATCCATGCCTTTACTTATACAGTTTAGATATTATAAAATGGTTATGTTCTTAATTTAAAGTAGTTCTATTTTTAAAGTATGATATAACGTCAAGTTTAAATTCGACATAAATACACTCAACTCATATTTAAACAAGTTTTAATATTTATCATCAACTGTCCTGGACAAGACGTTTAACGGTGTCCAAATGAAGTACGACTCGATAAACACTTTTCGTACACTGGTCATTATAACAATTGATTTGAGCGCTTTTTTGTCCAATTTATTTATTATCATATTACTATTAAAGTTTTTACTTTCATGAAATCTTATTGAATAGGTCAAAAAACTTTTTTTATAAGTACATCGACTTCATGGAGTTTAATTTTGTTTGCCCCCAACACAATAAATCGCAACTTCAGGTTTCAGTGAGAAAGAATTATAACAACAATAATTAGTATATAGTACCTTGTTTTATAAAAAAACATCATTTGTTATAAAAAAAGTATTTTTAGTATTTCTCAGGATTTGTATAATTCAGATTACAGTCAGTTACAACACTGTAAATATTTAAAAAAATTTTTACAACTTATATAACTATTCTACCTTTGTACGGGTCTATTTGAAGTATTTAATTATTACCTTTACAGCTGCAATTTTCTGTTAAGCGTATTGTTACCGCTGTTAGGTTTTAGCTATTACTTAACATCTTTATGTTATACAAGTATATATTAATTCATTATACAAAGATACAAAAGTAGTGACACAAATTTATTACAGTCTAAACCAAATATTTTCAACAACGTAACAAAGCATAACCAAACAAACAATTATACGGGTTTTGTACACACCTAACAGCAATAAACTTCTAATGTTATTTTTTTTGAATATACCAGTATTGAAAAATTAAATAGTAACTTCAACATATCTCACAAACACAACAAACTAAATACAAAAGCAAACAGAGTTGTATTTAAATAAATGGTTTAACAATAACTACGCAGCAAGTCAAAGCTCTTTATTGCTTTACGAAGCAAGTCCGCTCTTCACAGTTTGCTCACCAACGTTTTTCCATCCTCGCGGTCTTTACATATCTTTTCAGCAGTTGTTTGAGCCGCCTTGAGGTCTCCAATTTTACCGTA
This sequence comes from Thalia democratica, assembly GCF_965202585.1. NCBI lineage: Eukaryota > Metazoa > Chordata > Thaliacea > Salpida > Salpidae > Thalia > Thalia democratica. The sequence goes on from NC_139172.1 coordinate 5,951,642, forward strand.
GAAAATGATGTTTCCTGTGCTGTTGTGTGTTATCAGCACAACAAATTGGTGATTGCAGATGAATTCGGCTGGTCGGTCACCGAAAGGTCCACTGAATGATGATGCTAAAAATATGCAAAAAGATAAAAAGACTCAAATCATACTGATGTAAAGGTTGAAATCAACATACAGTGTTATAAAATATCTTGTATTACATAATGAGAGAATAATGTGCAGACAAGAAGTCTTATGGTTGTTTTTAAACAAAAATTATCAAATTATTCATTTAGAATTTGTAAACAAGATAACCAAACTTACAAGCTGAAGTAGTTCTCGCTTTGTTAAGTAAATATAATGTAATTTTTTTATAAGTTCAATTTAAAAAAATTACTTAGTTTAGAATTTTGAATAGACAACTTTCTCATTAGGTATCAAGTTTATATTTATACTTGTAGCTAATTTTTATTTAACTTACTACCTGTAATAGTGGTTTAAATCATTTATTATAAGAATAGTTTCATTTTTAGTGAAAATTTAATTACTCAAACTTGTAGTTTAAATCTAAGCATCTTACTTGCTACGCCGCATGCTTCAGTGCCTTCTTCATTGACTTCTAAATAAGTTTTATGAACAATATCCGACACATGAAGTCCTGTTACATCTGAAATTTTGCTCATATTTGCTTTTTTGAGTGAAAACATGTCAGTCATCCCCAACTTTTCAAAAGTTTCTCGCAAGTTTTTTCGTATTCAAGTTTGAACTTTGGCAGGAGCAGTTTTATATTTCCTTGGAACTCTGTGCTCCGCTCAATCATGCTTCTCATCTTGCTAACTGTGAGTTTCTGCAAATCATCGTAACTCTTGGTCGGCATGAACAGCCACATTGAGTACTCCTCTCCTGCGTACGGAATTTCTATACCGTACATTTCATCGTCATAAGCATATTTATAACGAGGCAAGATTTTCGACATCATCGCAATTTGAGTTTGTGTGCCGTCACAATTGTAAAAAGTGGACAGAAACGTGGTTTTCATGTTGAAGCTTAATGACCAAAGACCTTTGAAGTGGACAACGCTGGTTAAGACCATTCTGGTCAGCTCAGTAAGCGACTCGGGAGCGATTGCTCTTTTTATTCTGTTTCCGGTGCTCTCAGCAACATGTTTGTTAATGGCATCTGCACTTCGCTTGCGGTCCGATTTAGTTTTGAATGGCAAGTTTAGCGCCTTGCAACCGAAGCCTTTGAGAAGTTTCAAATAACCACTTTTGACTTTGTACCGGCTTTCAAGGAACAAATTGTTGAAAATTCGGGCCTTGACTGAGGGTTTTTTGGAAGATAACTTTTGAAATTCCTCCAAAACCTCTGTACTTTTATAATTGCCAATATAGAGACCAAAGGCTTTCGTTATTTGATCTTCGGTGTTGCCTTCTGATCCGCAATAAATCATGCTAAGGGCCAGGGAGATGCTGAAAGGAGAAAAGAGAATGTTCTCGTGCGGTGATTTGCTGCTAAACTCAGCGTAGAGGTCATCAATGAACGAATCAAACGACATTATTCAGATTACTTTTACACTACTACCTAAAAATGAAAAAAATTAAAGTTGTTGTTTTTAATAGTTTTGGCTGAACTTTGATTGTTAATTTAATGTTAAACTGCTTTTTTGTCATATACTTATGAGCTAATACATCAATATTTAAAAAAAAGATTTTGGATTATGAGTATTTTAAAGATTAATATTACAAGTAAAATATTAATATGCTATATAAAGTCTAATCTTATGCAGTAGCTAAGATTTTTAAGCAATGTTTTAACGCATTGAGTTGTTTATATATAAAGTAGTAATCAAGCTTTTCATACTGATTATATTTTAAATTATTTTTGTAAGAAACGGAATATGAAACTTTGTTTATAAAAAACCAGCAACTAGTTTGAGGAAAAATATTTTAAGACGTAGTTTAAACACTACTAATATCTTTACTTGTATTTATCTACTTAATTTATAAATCTTAAAAAATAACTTTAAAAAAAGTGTTTCTTACATTTTTGTTATGTAGTTTAGTATAAGGCATAAAAGTAAATTAAGATAAAACAGTAATAAAAGTTAATATAACTGTTAGTTAGGAATTAACAAAAGCATTTATACATGTAATTGTATGCAAGTTAGCTGTTTATTTCTACAGCTTAAAGGTAAATATAATTTTAAAAAAAGCGAAAGAAAATAATTAGGAAATAACTAGAAATAAATATTTATAAAAATAAAAAACCAGGTAATAATACTTAAACTCCACAGCTTGATTTTTAGATAAAAAATTTGACATCTTAACGATAAACATTTCAAGTGGACAATTTTGCTCGGCAACTCTTTTGCACGAGCGTCACTTTAGCATGAAGGGTCACTTTTGCACGAAAGTAAAAAAAATACTAAAAAAAATGAAAAAAAAAAAAGAAAAATATAAAAAGATTAATTAATAATAAAAAAACACAAAAAAATACCGACCATGGGTAACGGTTAGTGGTAACAGTGATAGCAAGAAAAAATTACAAAAAATAAAAAACTAGAAAAAATTAAAATAAAATAAACTAATAAAAATGCAAAAAATTAAAAAAAAATGCCGAGGGTAAGGGTTAGGAGTAATAGTGATAAACAAAAAACATACGAAATAAAATTATTAATCAAAAAAATACAGGAAAACAAAAAAAAGTATAAAAAATAGATTATAAAAAACCAGAAAAACTAAATAAGAAATTTACGATCGAGGGTAAGGGGTAATAGTGGTAGCAAAAAAAAGATTAAAATTAATAAAACCAAAAAAAAAATCCTACAGTGCAAAAGTGTCTTCGTGCTAAATTTACCAACCGTGCAAAAGTGTCACCTCGTGCAAAATAAATTACCCACCCAATTCAAGTATAAAGATTACATAAAAATAAAATTGTTTAGAAATATACTTTTATAATTAGACAAGCCTTTAATTATTTTTTCACATATTGATTATTAGCCAGTTGTTTCAAAACTACGTCATAATAGTTAAAAAATCTATTGAAAAAAATTAAAAACGAATAAAATTTTTTTTGTTTTGTGTGTCGCTGAAATGAAACGTTTCGTAATTTTTTGCTTGCTCTTCCTCCAAGCTTGCACGGGGCAGATGTTGGGAGGAAAACAAGCCAAGGAAGGACAGTTCCCGTTCGTGGTTCAGATCCGCAATCTGAATTGCCACGGAGTTTGCATTTGTGGAGGCGCAATCGTCGCCCCCCATTGGGTTCTGACGGCGGCGCACTGCGTTCGAAACAGCAACAACCAAACCACAAAAGTGGCCGTCGTGGCGGGAGACGTTTGGCGGTATCGAAGAGAGGGAGTCACGGGCAGGGTGGAGATCGGGCCGGAGAAGATACAAGTGTACCCCTACCCCGACTTCGAGCGAGACAGGCTGAACGACGTGGCGCTGCTATTTGTCGAGGAACCGTTCAATTCGAAACCGGAAAATTCGAAAGTCAAGATGATTGGGTTCGGGTCGGACGATGGTGTCGGGGTGGGCCAGGAGTGCACTGTGATGGGATGGGGATTCACCAGGATCGACTGGAAGACCGACCAGAGAAGCAGGCAGTCGCCGGTGCTGAAGTACGGCACGCTGAACATCACGACGATCTACCAGCGCATCATTCATTTCGGAGACCTGAACAGGGACGGCCCCTACTTGCTGAACGGGGACTCGGGCGGCCCGCTGGTGTGCAGGGACGCCGAAGACGGGAAGCAGAGGCTGTTCGGGTGGCAGCGAGCGACTGATGTGGAGAAGAACTCGATTTTTTACGTGAGGTACCGCAGTTTCAAAGGTTGGATCAGAAGGAAGCAAGGCGAGGTGGAAAGAGAAAATGAGGACAAGTTTCAGAAAGACAAAAGCTACGAAGAATATTCAGTTTAGGAGGGACTCATCGCAATTTTTATTTTGTACCATGTTTTTGCAATGGAATAAATCTTGATTTTCACGTTAAAAATTTTTTTATTGTTTCAAAACGAACATAAAGTGTTTATTTTAGAATTAATTAAGCTTAATTGTAAAGGTTCTGTTAAGTTAAGTATATCTTGAATTCTCTTCTTTTGGGACATGTTCAAAATCCACCAAGTCAAATTCGAGAAACGCTAACCGAACGAGGGTAAGGGTTAGGGGTAACAGTGATAAATAAAAAATAAATAAAATTCAAAAATATATAAAATAAATTTGTAAATAAAAAAAGTGTAAAAAAAATTGGGTGGATTTTGATAGTATACCCTTTTTTTCTTCTGTCTCAAGCCATTTATTTGAGAATTTAAAACTTAAGTTTAAAAAGAATAAAATTATACCTTATAAATAATTAATGGCAACATTTTTTTTGGCGGAGTAGGAGAGGAAAAAATTTACCTTAAAGATTTTTAATACTTTTGATTCACAAAAATTACTAACGCTTTTTAAACTAACATTTTAAACTAACGTTGTTGTTAATAATAGTTTATATAATAGTTTTTATAAATATATATCACACCACTTGGATACCTTTTAATTTTTTTTCAACGATAACTTTTAATCTTTATAGTACAAATACTCATTAGACTTTAGTCTGCTTTTTTACTTGATTGAAAACAAACAAGATCTTTTACTAAACACAAGTATATTTCAACAAACTTTCATCAGTTTGTTACAGTTGTTACAAATAAAGAAACATCGACTCAGATTGAAAAAACATTGAAACAGATTAAAAATTCTTTGCTCAGTTCAGATTCAGATCTTTGCTGGTAAGCAATTGGAAGATGGCAGGACCTTGTCTGACTACAATATTCAGAAATAGTCCACTCTTCATTTGGTGTTGATTCTTCGTGGTGGAATACAAATATTTGTGAAAAAATTGACTGGCGAAACCATCACTTTAGAAGTTGAAGCTTCAGACACCATTGAAAATGTTAAAGCTAAGATCCAAGACAAAGAAGGTTTGTTTATAAAAGTTATATATTACTTAATCGTGTAAGCTAATAAATTAAATATGGTAATAAATATTTCAATGAAAAGGGTTAAATAAAATAATAATATATAAAAAAAAGTTTTTAACAAAGTTTGTACCTTAAAATTTTAACATTAAAAATGTATTTTAGTAAATATTTTTAACCTCTAGGTTAAATCTAAAAATATTGCCAATATAAGCTAAGATGTTTCAACGAATATAATACCAATACTCTTATATCATAGGTATCCCACCAGACCAGCAACGTTTGATCTTTGCTGGAAAACAATTGGAAGATGGAAGGACTTTGTCTGATGTAGTAGTACCAGAATAAAAAATATCTTCAGACAAACATTCTTATATAAAATATTTAGATTAATCTACCTAAAGTTTATATTCAGCTGTTTTTCAAGTGATATTTTTTATAGCACATTAACTTTCTTTGTTTTATTTATTAGCTATTACAGTTGTGTAATACTTTATTTATTTCTTAAACGTATAACACTGTTATTTATTATGTAATTTTAAAGTAAAGTTCCAAAGATATTAAATTTGATAATCAACTCAAAAAAGAAATTATGCTAATTTTATGCAAATTTTTATACATATTTTTGAACGATTTTATGTCGACTAAAACAGGACATCTGGAAGAGTTAGTGACGTAACATAAATTTTCTGAAATTTTAAAAATAGTTTAAAATACATATTGGATATAATTTTTGGGGTAGGAGGGATGGAAAACAACATCAAAAACAGCAGTACGAAAAAGGCTGAAAGCAAGAACGCACAATCGCGCGCAAAGCACGCTGTTGTGCCCTCTTTGCGAAGCAAAACCGAAAGAAAGCGGAGCTTTCTGAGGTTGGAACGTACAAAGAAAGCGAAGCCTTTAAGGCATGAAAGTTAAAGCAAGATCGCACAATCGCGCGCAAAGAGGTTGGGACGCACAAAGAAAGCGAAGCTTTCGAGGCATGGAAGTTAAAGCAAGATCGCGCGCGAAGCGTGCCTTTTTTGCGAAGCAAAACCGAAAGAAAGCGAGCTTTCTGAGGCAGGAATTTAGGTTAAAGAATTCAGATTTTTTAAAGTTAAAATACTATTTTTTCTTTCTAGTAGAGTAATTGTCTTTTAATGCTTAGTTAAAACGGCAGTTTTTAAAGCAGGAATTTAAGTTTTTAAGGCAGGAATTTAGGTTAACGAATTTAGATTTGTTTAAAGTTAAAATTAGTTGAGTTATTATGTTTTAATACTTAGTTTAAACGGCAGTTTTTAAAAACTTGATGTATTTTTTAAGAGAATTTGAGAAACAGTACAAAATTTAAAAACCTTATTATTTTTAACACTTTATTTATAATTTTATTTACTTTCTTATCTATTATCGATTATTATTTATTAGTATTTGCTTTATTTGGCTAGCACAAAAGCGCGCTCTGCGCGCGGTGTGCGATACTTTTAGCTACTTATTACAAACTATTTTCTTACTTATGTAGTTCTTTTTGTTTTGTTTTTAAGTGAATACATGTTTAATTTTTTTCTTCGTTTTACATTATCTGTTCGAACTAATTTGTTCTAATAGTTTAAACATAAGTTTACTAAAATTTTAAGAGTTTTTAATAGTATTTCAAAATTATCATAAATTTGAAAAATTTCTAATTAATATTTTTTTTTTACTTATTATATTATTTATCTGCCTTATTCGGCTAGCACAAAAGCGCGCTTTGCGCGCGGTGTGCGATGCTCTTGGCTATTTATTAATATCTGTTTTCAATTTAAAGTACCTCTTTATTATTTTGTACTTTACTTCATAGATATATTTAACCTGAAAATCACCACTCCAAGAAAATATATAACTTGCTATCTCAATACTTTTGTTTAACTTTAATAATCTTTTACTTTACGCAATTCAATCACGTACAGTTGCATTTCAACGTTTTCTTTAATAAACAATGAACTTCACCGCACGACCAACAACAACAGCATCCAAGACAACCTACGATTGTGCAACTTACACACATCCTGACCAACACAAAGTGTTATCAGATGATACTGTAGTTGTAGAGTATTATACATAAGCTACGAGCAACTTTAAAAACCACAGAAAATCCTAAAAATTTCATTTATTTACTTTATGTAAACTTAACCATTTATTTAATCAAAAATTCCTTTATTAAAAATCAATAGCAGAATAGAATGCAAACTGTAGTCTCAACTTGGAATATTCTACTAAAATGTAAAGTTGAGCAGTTTTACTTAAAGTAGGTGTCAATGTTATTAAAAACTACTTTTTTTATTTATTATTTGTGTTTCTTGTATTTCTTTTTGTTTTGTATGTAAGTGAATAGATATATTAATTTTTTTCTTCGTTTTACATTATCTGTTCGAACTAATTTGTTCTAATAGTTTAAACATAAGTTTACTAAAATTTTAAGAGTTTTTAATAGTATTTCAAAATTATCATAAATTTGCAAAATTTCTAATTAATATTTTTTTTTTACTTATTATATTATTTATCTGCCTTATTCGGCTAGCACAAAAGCGCGCTTTGCGCGCGGTGTGCGATGCTCTTGGCTATTTATTAATATCTGTTTTCAATTTAAAGTACCTCTTTATTGTTTTGTACTTTACTTTATAGATATATTTAACCTGAAAACCACCACTCCAAGAAAATATATAACTTGCTATCTCAATACTTTTGTTTAACTTTAATAGTCTTTTACTTTACGCAATTCAATCACGTACAGTTGCATTTCAACGTTTTCTTTAATAAACGTTGAAATAATAAAATAATAAACGACATCAATTTTTTACATGTCATTTTTTATGAAAATCATTATGATAGGTAAGATTATCAAAGTTAGTTCAGCAAAGTATTCACAGAACTGTATTTTATAATACTTAAAAAATGTGTTATAAGTTTATTTTCACCTTTAAAGTTTTTGTACTGCATAAATACACTTTTCCATTTTAATACCTTTACAATAACTTTCAATTAAGGCTCAGTCGCTCATAATGGTAAGTGTGACTAAAGTTTAAAACTTTTTAACCACAAGTTTTCTTCAATTTCTTCTAAAGTCTAACTATATATGGTATGTTTGATAAGGGTTTCCCTAACTGGGCAACATCGCCCTTTTAATTTCGCCCTTTAAATTAATCAAAAAAATACAGGAAAAGAAAAAATAATAAAAAATAGATTGTAAAAAACGGGTGGATTTTGATAGTATATTCTTCTGTCTCAAGCAATTTATTTGAGAAGTTAACAATTTGAGTTCAAAAAGAATAAAATAAACAAGAAAAGGCAAGTTTTAATATTTATTATCAACTGTCCTGGACAAGACGTTTAACTGTGTCAAAATGAAGTACGACTCCATAAGCACTTTTCGTACACTGGTCATTATAACATTTAAGCGCTTTATTTGTCCAATTTAAGTTATTTATTATCATATTACTATTAAAGTTTTTACTTTCATGAAATTTTAATTAATACGTCAAAAAACTTTTATAAGTACATAGACTTCATTGAGTTTAATTTTGCTTGTCTTCAACACAATAAATCGCATTTCAGGTTTCAGTGAGAAAGAATTAGAATAACAATAACTAGTATATAGTAACTAGTTTTATAAAAAATATCATTTATTTAAAAAAACATTTTAGTATTTCTCAGGATTTGTATAATTCAGATTACAGTCAGTTACAACACTGTAAATATTTTTAAACATTTTTACAATTTATTTAACTATTCTACCTTTGTACGGGTCTATTTGAAGTATTTAATTATTATACCTTTACAGCTGCAATTTTCTGTTAAGCGTATTAATACCGCTGTTAGGTTTTAGCTATTATTTAACATCTTTAAGTTATACAAGTATATATTAATTCATTATACAAAGATACAAATTTATTACAGTCTCAACCAATTAGTTTCAACAACGTAACAAAGTATAACCAAACAAAAAATTATACGGGTTTTGTACACACCTAACAGCAATAAATTTCTTAAATTTATTTTTTTGAATGAACTCAGTATTTAAAAATTATATAGTAACTTCAACATATCTCACAAACACAACAAACTAAATACAAGAGCAAACAGAGTTGTATTCAAATTAATGGTTTAAGAATAATTACGCAGCAAGTCAAAGCGCTTTATTGCTTTGTCAGCTCTTCACAGTTTGCTCACCAACGTTTTTCCATCCTCACGACCTTTACATATCTTTTCAGCAGTTGTTTCAGCCGCCTTGAGGTCTCCAATTTTGCCGTAGAAAATTATGTTCCCTGTGCTGTTGTGTGTTATCAGCACAACAAACTGGTGATTGCAAATGAATTCTGCTGGACGGTCACCGAAAGGTCCACTGAATGATGATGCTAGAAATATGCAAAAAGATTAAAACACTCAAGCCATACTGATGTCAAGGTTGAGATCAACATACAGTGTTATAAAATATATTGTATTACATAATGAGAGAATAATGTGCAGACAAGAAGTCTTATGGTTATTTTTAAACAAAAATTATAAAATTATTCATTTAGAATTGGTAAACAAGATAACCCAAACTTACAAGCTGAAGTAGTTCTCGCTTTGTTAAGTTAATATAATGTAATTTTTTTATAAGTTCAATTTCATAGAATTATTACTTAATTATGCATTTTGAATAGACAACTTTTACATTAGGTATCAAGTTTATATTTATACTTGTAGCTAATTTTCATTGAACTTACTATTAGTCTTTAATAGTGTTTTAAATCATTTCTTATAAAAATAGTTTCATTTTAATACCAGTAAAAATTTAGTTACTCAAATTTGTAGTTTAAATCTAAGTATCTTACTTGCTACGCCGCATGCTTCAGTGCCTTCTTCGTTGACTTCTAAATAAGTTTTATGAACAATATCCGACACATGAAGTCCTGTTACATCTGAAATTTTGCTCAAATTTGCTTTTTTGAGTGAAAACATGTCAGTCATCCCCAACTTTTCAAAAGTTTCTCGCAAGTTTTTTTCGTATTCAAGTTTGAACTTTGGCAGGAGCAGTTTTATATTTCCTTGAAACTCTGTGCTCCGCTCAATCATACTTCTCATCTTGCTAACTGTGAGTTTCTGCAAATCATCGTAACTCTTGGTCGGCATGAACAGCCACATTGAGTACTCCTCTCCTGCGTACGGAATTTCTATACCGTACATTTCATCGTCATAAGCATATTTGTAACGAGGCAAGATTTTCGACATCATCGCAATTTGAGTTTGTGTGCCGTCACAATTGTGAAAAGTGGACAGAAACGTGGTTTTCATGTTGAAGCCTAATGACCAAAGACCTTTGAAGTGTACAACGCTGGTTAAGACCATTCTGGTCTGCTCAGTAAGCGACTCGGGAGCGATCGCCCTTTTTATTCTGTTTCCGGTGCTCTCAGCAACATGTTTGTTAATGGCATCTGCGCTTCGCTTGCGGTCCGATTTAGTTTTGAATGGCAAGTTTAGCGCCTTGCAACCGAAGCCTTTGAGAAGTTTCAAATAACCACTTTTGACTTTGTACCGGCTTTCAAGGAATAAATTGTTGAAAATTCGGGCCTTAACTGATGGAGTTTTGGAAGATAACTTTTGAAATTCCTCCAAAACCTCTGTACTTTTATAATTACCAATATAGAGACCAAAGGCTTTCGTTATTTGATCTTCGGTGTTGCCTTCTGATCCGCAATAAATCATGCTGAGGGCCAGGGAGATGCTGAAAGGAGAAAAGAGAATGTTCTCGTGCGGTGATTTGCTGCTAAACTCAGCGTAGAGATCATCAATAAACGAATCAAACGACATTATTCAGATTACTTGTACACTACTATCTAAAAATGAAAAAAAATAAAGTTGAAAGAAATTAAAATTGTTATTTTTCTATAGTTTTGGCTGAACTTTGATTGTTAATTTAATGTTAAACTACTTTTTTGTCAAATTCTTATAACATAATACATCAATATTGAAAAAAAGAAGATTTTGGGTAATGAGTATTTTAAAGTTAAATATTACAAGTAAAAAATTAATATGCTATATTAAGTCTAATCTTATGCTACAGCTAAGGCTTCTAAGCAATGTTTTAACGCATTGATTTGTTTATATATAAAGTAGTAATCAAGCTTTTCATACTGATTATGCTTTAATTATTTTTGTAAGGAACGGAATATGAAACTTTGTTTGTAAAAAACCAGCAACTAGTTTGAGGAAAAACATTTTTTGACGTGGAAATAATACTTAAACTCCACAGTTTGATTTTTAGATAAAAAATTTGACATACTAAGGATAAATATTCAAGTCGAAACGGGTCACTTTTGCACGAAGGGACACTTTTGGACGAGCGTCACTTTTGCACGAGAGTAAAAAAGTATTTAAAAAAAAAGAAAAAAAAAATAGAAAAACTAATTAATATTGAAAAAATAAAAAGAATTACCGATCGAGGGTAAGGGTTAGCGGTAATAGTGATAGTAAAAAAAGAATTACAAAAAATAAAAAATAAAACCGGCCGAGGGTAAGGGTTAGGGGTAACAGTGATAAAAAAAGCATACCAATAAAACTATTAATTAAAAAAATACAGGAAAACTAAATAAATTATAAAAAATCGATCATAAAAAACCAGAAAAGCTAAATAAGAGATTTATTAGCCAGTTTTCTCAAACCTACGTCATAATGCGTTAAAAAATATATTAAAAAAAAAACGAATGTTTCACATCTTTGTTTGTTTTGTGTGTGGCTGAAATGAAACGTCTCGTAATTTTTTGCTTGCTCTTCCTCGGAGCTTGCTTAGGGCAGATGTTGGGAGGAAAACAAGCCAAGGAAGGACAGTTCCCGTTCGTGGTTCAGATCCGTAATCTGAATTGCCACGGAGTTTGCATTTGCGGAGGAGCAATCGTCGCCCCCCATTGGGTTCTGACGGCGGCTCACTGCGTTCGAAACAGTAACAACCAAACCACAAAAGTGGCCGTCGTGGCGGGAGACGTTTGGCAGTTTCGAAGAGAGGGAGTCACCGGCAGGGTGGAGATCGGGCCGGAGAAGGTACAAGTGTACCCCTACCCCGACTTCGAGCGAGACAGGCTGAACGACGTGGCTCTGCTGTTCGTCGAGGAACCGTTCAATTCGAAACCGGAAAACTCGAAAGTCAAGATGATTGGCTTCGGGTCGGACGAAGGCGTTGGGGTGGGGATTCACCAAGATCAACTGGAAGACCAACCAGAGAAGCAGGCAGTCGCCGGTGCTCAAGTACGGCACGCTGAACATCACGACGATCTACCAGCGCATCATTCATTTCGGAGACCTGAACAGGGACGGCCCCTACTTGCTGAACGGGGACTCGGGCGGTCCGCTGGTGTGCAGGGACGCCGAAGACGGGAAGCAGAGACTGTTCGGGTGGCAGCGAGCAACTGATGTTGAGAAGAACTCGATTTTTTACGTGAGGTACCGCAGTTTCAAAGATTGGATCAGAAGAAAGCAAGACGAGGTTGAGAGAAAAAATGAGGACAAGTTTCAGAAAGACAAAAGCTACGAAGAATATTCAGTTTAGGAGGGAGTCATCGCAATGTTTATTTTGTACCTTCTTTTTGCAATGGAATAATTCTTGTTTTTTTACATTTGAAACTTTTTTATTGTTTCAAAACGAACATAAAGTGTTTATTCTAGAACTTATTAAACTTATTTGTAAAGGTTCTATTAAGTTAAGTACATCTTGAATTCTACTGTCTCAATATATTTGACAACTTAACATGAATAAATAAAATTACTTGTCACCTTTCAAATTAGAAATGAAAACATTTTCTTTAGGCGGGTTAGAAAAAAAAAAACTTATTCATTACCCTTGAAGATTTCTAATACTTTCAATTCACAAACATTACTCAAACGTCACATTTTAAACTAACGTTGTTTATCGAGCGACAAAAAAAAAGAACTCATAAAGTCTGTCCTAGGATCTGGTGTACGAAAAAACCTTTCGGTTATCAAGTCGTACCTTTTAATGTCTTGTGCAGGCCGTATTAAGTGTTCGGACTCCGAACTTCGGAGTTCTTTGTTTTAGATAGCTTTTAGCCGAGCTATAACATATAGAGTTCAACTTTATAGTTTAATTAAGTTAACAATTTTTTAGAAAGTACTTAACAAAAACTAAAATTAAGTTTTGCTAACTTTGAAAAATAGACTTTCACCAGATAAAAAAAAACTTTTTACAGACTTTTTATTTAATATAAAGTTAAAGCAGAAACAAAAGTAATATTAACGTATACTTAAAAGCATTTTTAAATTGTAAAAGCAATATGTTATGCTAAACATAAAAATTTGTTAAGCTCAACATAAAAATAAAAATTTTAAACACTTAAACAACTGTCAATGCTGATTAATACTAAAATCAAAAACACTTTGATTCTTCTTTCATAAGTTATTGAAATTTACTTTGATTATTTTTATTTTAGACGGAACTGTTATACTCGTGTGAATTTGTGAAATTATGCTAATTTTATGCAAATTTTTATACATATTTTTGAACGATTTTATGTCGACTAAAACTGGACATCTGGAAGAGTTAGTGACGTAACATAAAATTTCTGAAATTTAAAAAATAGTTGAAAATATATATTGGATATAATTTTGGGGTGGGTGGGATGGAAAACAAAATCGAAAACAGCAGCACGAAAAAGGCTGAAAGCAAGGTCGCACAATCGCGCGCAAAGCGCGCTGTTGTGCTTTCTTTGTGAAGCAAAACCGAAAGAAAGCGGAGCTTTCTGAGGTTGGGACGTACAAAGAAAGCGAAGCCTTTGAGGCATGAAAGCTAAAGCAAGATCGCACAATCGCGCGCGAAGCGCGCTGTTGTGCCTTTTTGCGAAGCAAAACCGAAAGAAAGCGGGCTTTCTGAGGTTGGGACGTACAAAGAAAGCGAAGCTTTCGAGGCATGGAAGTTAAAGCAAGATCGCACAATCGCGCGCGAAGCGCGCTGTTGTGCTTTTTTGCGAAGCAAAACCGAAAGAAAGCGGAGCTTTCTGAGGTTGGGACGTACAAAGAAAGCGAAGCTTTCGAGGCATGGAAGTTAAAGCAAGATCGCGTGCCTTTTTTGCGAAGCAAAACCGAAACAAAGCGAGCTTTCTGAGGCAGGAATTTAGGTTAGAGAATTCAGATTTGTTAAAGTTAAAAGACTATTTTTTCTTTCTAGTAGAGTAATTGTCTTTTAATGCTTAGTTAAAACATCAGTTTTTAAAGCAGGAATTTAAGTTTTTAAGGCAGGAATTTAAGTTAACGAATTTAGATTTGTTTGAAGTTAAAATTAGTTGAGATATTATGTTTTAATACTTAGTTTAAACGGCCGTTTTTAAAAACTTGAAGTATTTTTTAAGAGAATTTGAAAAATAGTACAAAATTTAAAAACCTTATTATTTTTAACACTTTAATTATAATTTTATTTACTTTCTTATTTATTATTAATTATTTATTAGTATTTGCTTTATTTTGCTTGCACAAAAGCGCGCTCTGCGCGCGATGTGCGATACTTTTAGCTACTTATTACAAACTATTTTCTTACTTATGTAGTTCTTTTTGATTTGTATTTAAGTGAATAGATATATTAACTTTTTTCTTCGTTTTACATTATCTGTTCGAACTAATTTGTTCTAATCCTTAGTTTAAACATAAGTTTTCTAAAATTTTAAGAGTTTTTAATAGTATTTCAAAATTATCATAAATTTGAAAATTTTCTAATTAATATTTTTTTTTTACTTATATATTATTTATCTGCCTTATTCGGCTAGCACAAAAGCGCGCTTTGCGCGCGGTGTGCGATGCTCTTGGCTATTTATTAAAATCTTTGTACCTTTGCACTTTTGACTTTGTACCGGCTTTCAAGGTTGTCTTGGAAAAAAAGTTAATTTTTATATAATTGCAAAACGAGCAACAAATATCATAACATTTTAACTTTGAAATAGGCAAAAACATCAATCTTGGGTTTAAAAAGAACTTATGAAACACAAATATAATTTTAATTTTTGAAAAAAAAACAATGTTCTTAATTTCATTGTGAGTACACAGTGCTTTTCATGAATTTACTGAAAACGATAAAAAACCAATGTAATGTTAGGCTTATTCGAAAAAGTACAAAAAAGTTATTTATTTCTAAGAACGCTAAAATTAAAAGATATTACGTAACAATGGATAAGTTTTGTTGTTTTTTGAAGACACTTTTTTATATGGCAGATTTGAATGATAGGGCTGAGTTGACATTATATGTATTGAAAGTAACATGTTAAGGCTTCAGAGAACTGCTATCTTGTAAATACTGTTTATCTCTCTTTATTATCTTTAATTGAAGTTTACATTTCTAATTTGTTTAATAATAAAATTTAGTAAAAATTAGTTGTTTAAAATATACTAGTGATTTATTTAGTATATTAGTGGTAGTTTAAGTTATCTGTATTTATATATAATTGTTTAAAATTGTTAGATCCTGTTAAATGTTCATATTATTATTAGTATTTGTTATTGTTATTGATTCCATATATTTATATTCCCTATGTTGATATGCATATTTGATATTCTGATATTCTAATATTGCCTAATATTGTAAGTAACAGTATTTTAAGATGATCTCAAGTTACTCAGAGGCAGTATCTGTTCCGTTGTGGCTGCCAGGCCCCGCAAACGGACACCAAGATCACAATAGAGTCTAAGGACTAGAGTAAGAACTTTTAGCCATGGATTTTCAAATGATAAGTTTTATCTAAAATTTGCTTTGAAAAAGTTTTTTTTGAAGTATATAGTAAGTTTCACAAAATTAAGCAGCTAGCAAAGACTTTTTCAGATAAGTATGGCCTGCCGACTAAAAAAGCTTCCAATTCATATTCTAACCTAGAGGCATATAGTTTTTAATATTTAAAAAACTAACTTTGTACTCTTAATAAATTTAGAATTTTATTTAATACAATTCAAATCTGAAAACATCGATCGTTTAGTGAAAAAACTGTTTTTGTGGTATAAAGATAAAGTTTTGATTTTTTAGTTTTAGTTGTAAAATACTAATTTTAGTTTTTTCTTGAAAATTGATAACTGAAAAAGCTCAAATTTCTATTTGTTATACAACTTCAAAAATAGTTTAAGAAAAGTGCGTTTCTTATTTAACTTTAGATAAGTAATTCAAAATCTCTTGGTTTGTAAGGGTAGAAACTAAGCTCTTATATATAAACTAAGTCATTTTTTACCTTAGATAAATTTTCTTTTTCTTTTGAAAAGACTATGTTAATTAGAACAACAATAATTAGTATATAATAATTTATTTTAGAAAAAAATCTTTTGTTAAAAAAAAATATTTTTAGTAATTCTCAGGGTTTGTATAATTCAGATTACAGTCAGTTACAACACTGTAAATATTTTAAAAATTTTTACAACTTATTTAACTATTCTACCTTTGTACGGGTCTATTTGAAGTATTTAATTATTATACCTTTACAGCTGCAATTTTCTGTTAAGCGTATTGTTACCACTGTTAGGTTTTAGCTATTGCTTAACATCTTTAAGTTATACAAGTATATATTAATTCATTATACAAAGATACAAAAGTAGTGACACAAATTTATTACAGTCTAAACCAAATATTTTCAACAACGTAACAAAGTATAACCAAACAAACAATTATACGGGTTTTGTACACACCTAACAGCGATGAACTTCTTAATTTAATTTTTTTGAACGAACTCAGTATTGAAAAATTATATAATAACTTCAACATATCTCACAAAAACAACAAACTAAATACAAAAGCAAACAGAGTTGCATTCAAATTAATGGTTCAAGAATAATTACGCAACAAGTCGAAGATCTTTATTGCTTTACGAAGCAAGTCAGCTCTTCACAATTTACTCACCAACGTTTTTCCATCCTCGCGACCTTTACATATCTTTTCAGCAGTTGTTTCAGCCGCCTTGAGGTCTCCAATTTTGCCGTAGAAAATGATGTTGCCTGTGCTGTTGTGTGTTATCAGCATAACAAATTGGTGATTGCAGATGAATTCTGCTGGTCGGTCACCGAAAGGTCCACTGAATGATGATGCTAGAAATATATGCGAAAAGATTAAAACACTCAAGCCATACTGATGTAAAGGTTGAAATCAACATTCAGTATTATAAAATATCTTGTATTATATAATGAGAGAATAATGTGCAGACAAGAAGTCTTATAGTTCTTTTCAAACTAAAATTAAGAAAACTTATAAAATTGTTTATTTAGAATTGGTAAACAAGATAACCCAAACTTACAAGCTGAAGTAGTTCTCGCTTTATTAAGTAAATATAATGTAATTTTTTTATAAGTTCAATTTAAAAAAATTATTACTTACTTTTGCAGTTTGAATAAACAACTTTTACATTAGGTATCAAGTTTGTATTTATATTTGTAGCTATTTTTATTTAACTTACTATCTGTAATAGTATTTTAAATCTTATAAGAATAGTTTCATTTTAATACTAGTGCAAATTTAGTTACTCAAATTTGTAGTTTAAATCAAAGCATCTTACTTGCTACTCCGCATGCTTCAGTGCCTTCTTCATTGACTTCTAAATAAGTTTTATGAACGATATCCGACACATGAAGTCCTGTTACATCTGAAATTTTGTTCATATTTGCTTTTTTGAGTGAAAACATGTCAGTCATCCCCAACTTTTCAAAAGTTTCTCGCAAGTTTTTTTCGTATTCAAGTTTGAACTTTGGTAGGAGCAGTTTTATATTTCCTTGAAACTCTGTGCTCCGCTCAATCATGCTTCTCATCTTGCTAACTGTGAGTTTCTGGAGATCTTCGTAACTCTTGGTCGGCATGAACAGCCACATTGAGTACTCCTCTCCTGCGTACGGCATTTCTATACCGTACATTTCATCGTCATAAGCATATTTGTAACGAGGCAAGATTTTCGACATCATCGCAATTTGAGTTTGTGTGCCGTCACAATTGTAAAAAGTGGACAGAAACGTGGTTTTCATGTTGAAACCTAATGACCAAAAACCTTTGAAGTGTACAACGCTGGTTAAAACCATTCTGGTCAGCTCAGTAAGCGACTCGGGAGCGATTGCTCGTTTTATTCTGTTTCCGGTGCTCTCAGCAACAAGTTTGTTAATGGCATCTGCACTTCGCTTGCGGTCCGATTTAGTTTTGAATGGTAAGTTTAGCGCCTTGCAACCGAAGCCTTTGAGAAGTTTCAAATAATCACTTTTGACTTTGTACCGGCTTTCAAGGAACAAATTGTTGAAAATTCGGGCCTTAACTGAGGGAAGTTTAGAAGATAACTTTTGAAACTCTTCCAAAACCTCTGTACTTTTATAATTACCAATATAGAGACCAAAGGCTTTCGTTATTTGATCTTCGGTGTTGCCTTCTGATCCGCAATAAATCATGCTGAGGGCCAGGGAGATGCTGAAAGGAGAAAAGAGAATGTTCTCGTGCGGTGATTTGCTGCTAAACTCAGCGTAGAGGTCATCAATGAACGAATCAAACGACATAATTCAGATTACTTGTACACTACTATCTAAAAATGGAATAAATTAAAATTGTTATTTTTAATAGTTTTGGCTGAACTTTCATTGTTAATTTAATGTTGATATACTTTTTTTGTCATACACTTTTAAGCTTATACATCGGTATTAAAAAAAAAAGATTTTGGGTAATGAGTATTTTTAAGTTTAATGTTACAAGTAAAATTTAATATGCTATATTAAGTCTAATCTTATGTTACAGCTAAGGTTTCTAAGCAATGTTTTAACGCATTGAGTTGCTTATATATAAAGTAGTAATCAAGCTTTTCATGCTGATTATGCTTTGATTATTTTTGTAAGGAACGGAATTTAAAATTTTGTTTATAAAAAACCAGCAACTAGTTTGAGGCATTTTGTTTGTGTAAACTTTTAAAAACACAAAATTTAATACTATTAATAAAAACGTTTGACAGTAAAAATATAAGGAAATGATAACAAGCACTTTTGTTTACTTAACTGGAAACAAATTTAGTTTAAGTATAGTGGTTTAATTTGTTTTAATCAAAACAAAAAATATCAAGCGAGCAGGTCTGGTTTCCTGACCACTAAGTTACAGTGTAATAAATGCTTGTTGTTGAAAAATGAAAGAGGTATTGTAAGAATCTTACTAATTTGTTGATAAAGTTTAACAAAAATATAAATTACTATTATTAGCTACATCAGCTTCTTTAATACTAACTAACAATATAAAAAATACTGTTTATACATGCATTTATATAAACTATAAGTTTTAATGAATATAATGACACAACTTAAAACTATCTTTACAGCTTAAACTAGGGGTGGGCAACGTTTTTCAATCAGCGGGCCGGATCCGGAAATATTTAGTCTTTTGCGGGCCGGAGCACTTTCAATTAGTTATTTACTGGATCCAGTGTCCGGATCCAGTCGAATAATGACTTTTTAGATCCGAATCCGACTAGATACTAATTTTAAGTCGAGATCCGGATCCGGCCGGAATGTAGTTATATTGAGACAGTGGATCCCTTAATTGAATCCTTAAAATTCACAAATTTTTCTCAAGTCTGACAACTTAATATATATTGAGACATGTCAGATGTTTAAATAATATTTATAAATATAATTGACATTGTAATTGACAAAGGTACGTATGTAAAATATCGTACTTAAAAAAAAACTTTGATTGTGGTAATTTGACAAAACGATATTCTAACTAACTTAGAATAACACAAAATATTACGACAAAATGGTATATTTATTAGTACACATAAATTTACAAAGTCATTTTTTAGCATATTTTTAAAGTCAAATTCTTACAGTTTTGATTTGTAAAAATATGATGCAAATTTCTATAAAAAATTTGTAATATTAACCTTTTGCAGGCCTGTAAGTTTGCTTGCGGGCCGGATCCGGCCCGCGGATCGTACGTTGCCCACCCCTAACTTAAACCTCTTTATTGTGTAATTATGGCAATATATTCAACATTTGATTAAAAAACTAAAACAAACTTCTTATGTACTAGTAGCTTAATAGTTAGATAGCTTAGCAATTAAAAGTTTTATATAAGTATCCTAATACAAAATAAGCAGACAAAAAAATACTAATTTAAATAGACAACATGACTAAATTGGTAGTAGTAAATAAAGTTATGAAAAGAACTTGTTGAAAGAACTTGTGGAACTTTTGCAAGTCTAATGATAAAGGTAAAGTTAATAACGTAAATAAACAACATAAGTGTAACATAACGTAAAATGTACATTGAAACACTAACTACCTCATTATAACTCACTAGATTTTTTAATAAATAAAAAAATAACTGTTATTATGATCAAATCACTCACAAGGTTAACTGATCGGTTGTGAAGACCGGTTGAAGCGTACAAGTTGTTCTGGTGCTGCTCTGCCTGCCTCAACAGATCGCAATTCTTCTCCAGATCTTTCCCGAGGAATCCGTACCTTTCCTCGAAGTTGACGTCAAAGTAGTTGTTGTCGGCCATTATGTTCTTGTATATCACTTGTGAGGTGTGCTTCTGTTGAACACACATATTTATAAAATTGCTCAGACACACACAGTGTTTACCAGAAAAAATCAGTTAATTATCAACTATTATTGGTAGCATATGGAATAATTACCAAACTATATCGCATTTTCAAGTTTAAATGTAGTTGACTTGATAAAGATTTGTTGTACCAAAAGCGACAACCACTAATAAGCCAGGGGCAACAATGAAACATCATATGAAAGATGCTATTACGTTATTTTTTCTCGTCTCCCACTTTCAATCTTCACTCTAACGTTACTATAGTAGTTACCGGTAGAACGGTAAGAAAAAGTATTTTATCAAATCAATTTTGGCCAACTCTCCCGAATTTAATTATAACGGGTAAACAGCGGGTGCATGACCATTCACTTCAAAAATATATATGTTCTTTATTTCAGAAAGCATTTATCCGAGCTGTAACATATATATAGTTTTACTTAAAAATAATACTAAGTTTATAATTTTTTGGGAAGTACTTAAGAAATACTATAATTTAGTTTCGACAATTTTAAAAAATAGACTTTTACCAGTTTAAAATAACTTTTTACAATCTTGTTTTTATAATAAAGTTAAAGCAACAACAAAAGTAATATTATTATGTATTTAGAAATATTACTAACTTGTAAAAGCAATTTATTAGGCTAAACAGGTATATATAAAAATTTCAAACACATTAACAATTCATATGATGATTTGATAAATGATGATTAAAACTAAATTCAAAAATACTTTAGTTCTTCTTTCATAAATTATTGAACTTTACTTTAATTTATTTTTGACTATTTTTAGACGGAACTGTTACACTCATATGAATGTATGAATAAATTAGTTGTTACATTTAGTTTAGTCTCTTGTAAAAAAATTTTTACCAGTATTTACAGCTATTCAAATTCTTATTTATTATTTAAGAGAATAAAAACATAACCTTTGCACATTTTAGTTTACAAGGTTTGATCATACCAATTCGATCATCAGACCACAAGTTGTTGTTTGTACATTTTACAATTAATAGATTAAAATTTCAACAACATAGTTTAAAAGATAAAGTTTCTATTTTAAATTAGGTAATTAAGCACGTTTAGTTTATAAATTTTTCTAATGAGTGCTCATTTTCTTTATAAGCTTGTAAGTATTTATAACTAATAAAGTTTTAATTTCTTTGAGCTTTAGCTTTTTTATTTTGCAAATTAATAATATTTAAATTTGAATTATTTTGATATATTTAAATTTAAATTTGAATATTTAAATATTACCACTTAGGTAAAATTTGATCTAAAACTTATCTTAAAGTAAATTCATTTTCTTTGAAAAGCTATAAAGTAAAAAATAGTTCAAATAACACGTAAAATTCAAACATTTTTATTATAGAATACATTAAGTTTTTATTCATACTGTTGTTTAATTCAAAAACTAAAATGTAATTGTTAAATATTAAAACTTATTATAATACTCAAAAAAATGAATCACTACTTTAAATAAACTTAATTTTGTTGATAGTTTTAACATTCGCAGTTAAAGGTTATTTTTACAATTATCTGAGGTAGGACTATTTATTGAGTATCTTTTGTGTATCATAAAGTCATTTTATTATAGTGTTTAAAATATGTTCCGTAGAAAATGATGTTGCCTGTGCTGTTGTGTGTTATCAGCACAACAAATTGGTGATTGCAGATGAATTCGGCTGGTCGGTCACCGAATGGTCCACTGAATGATGATGCTAAAAATATGCAAAAAGTTTAAAACACTCAAGCCATACTGGTGTCAAGGTTGAAATCTACATAATGTGTTATAAAATATCTTGTATTACATAAAAAGAGAATAATGTGCAGACAAGAAGTCTTTTATAGTTCTTTTTAAACAAAAATTAATAAAACTTATAAAGTTATTCATTTAGAATTGGTAAACAAGATAACCCAAACTTACAAGCTGAAGTAGTTCTCGCGTTGTTAGGTAAATATAATGTAATTTTTTTATAAGTTAAATTTAAAAAATTATTACTCAGTTTTGCATTTTGAATAGACAAGTTTTACATTAGGCATCAAGTTTATATTTATACTTGTAGCTAATTTTTATTTAACTTACTACCATTAATAGTATATTAAATCTTATAAGAATAGTTTCATTTTAATACTAATAAAAATTTAGTTACTCAAATCTGTAGTTTAAATTTAAGCATCTTACTTGCTACGCCGCATGCTTCAGTGCCTTCTTCATTTACTTCAAGATAAGTTTTATGAACAATATCCGACACATGAAGTCCTGTTACATCTGAAATTTTATTCAAATTTGCTTTTTCGAGTGAAAACATGTCAGTCATCCCCAACTTTTCAAAAGTTTCTCGCAAGTTTTTTTCGTATTCAAGTTTGAACTTTGGCAGGAGCAGTTTTATATTTCCTTGGAACTCTGTGCTCCGCTCAATCATGCTTCTCATCTTGCTGACTGTGAGTTTCTGCAAATCATCGTAACTCTTGGTCGGCATGAACAGCCACATTGAGTACTCCTCTCCTGCGTACGGAATTTCTATACCGTACATTTCATCGTCATAAGCATATTTGTAACGAGGCAAGATTTTCGACATCATCGCAATTTGAGTTTGTGTGCCGTCACAGTTGTAAAAAGTGGACAGAAACGTGGTTTTCATGTTGAAACTTAATGACCAAAGACCTTTGAAGTGGACAACGCTGGTTAAGACCATTCTGGTCAGCTCAGTAAGCGACTCGGGACCGATTGCTCTTTTTATTCTGTTTCCGGTGCTCTCAGCAACAAGTTTGTTAATGGCGTCTGCACTTCGCTTGCGGTCCGATTTAGTTTTGAATGGCAAGTTTAGCGCCTTACAACCAAAGCCTTTGAGAAGTTTCAAATAACCACTTTTGACTTTGTACCGGCTTTCAAGGAACAAATTGTTGAAAATTCGGGCCTTAACTGAGGGAGTTTTGGAAGATAACTTTTGAAACTCCTCCAATACCTCCGTACTTTTATAATTACCAATATAGAGACCAAAGGCTTTCGTTATTTGATCTTCGGTGTTGCCTTCTGATCCGCAATAAATCATGCTGAGGGCCAGGGAGATGCTGAAAGGAGAAAAGAGGATGTTCTCGTGCGGAGATTTGCTGCTAAACTCAGCGTAGAGGTCATCAATGAACGAATCAAACGACATTATTCAGATTACTTGTACACTACTATCTAAAAATGAAAAAAAATAAAGTTGAAAGAAATTAAAATTGTTATTTTTCTATAGTTTTGGCTGAACTTTGATTGTTAATTTAATGTTAAACTACTTTTTTGTCAAATTCTTATAACATAATACATCAATATTGAAAAAAAGAAGATTTTGGGTAATGAGTATTTTAAAGTTAAATATTACAAGTAAAAAATTAATATGCTATATTAAGTCTAATCTTATGCTACAGCTAAGGCTTCTAAGCAATGTTTTAACGCATTGATTTGTTTATATATAAAGTAGTAATCAAGCTTTTCATACTGATTATGCTTTAATTATTTTTGTAAGGAACGGAATATGAAACTTTGTTTGTAAAAAACCAGCAACTAGTTTGAGGAAAAACATTTTTTGACGTGGAAATAATACTTAAACTCCACAGTTTGATTTTTAGATAAAAAATTTGACATACTAAGGATAAATATTCAAGTCGAAACGGGTCACTTTTGCACGAAGGGACACTTTTGGACGAGCGTCACTTTTGCACGAGAGTAAAAAAGTATTTAAAAAAAAAGAAAAAAAAAATAGAAAAACTAATTAATATTGAAAAAATAAAAAGAATTACCGATCGAGGGTAAGGGTTAGCGGTAATAGTGATAGTAAAAAAAGAATTACAAAAAATAAAAAATAAAACCGGCCGAGGGTAAGGGTTAGGGGTAACAGTGATAAAAAAAGCATACCAATAAAACTATTAATTAAAAAAATACAGGAAAACTAAATAAATTATAAAAAATCGATCATAAAAAACCAGAAAAGCTAAATAAGAGATTTATTAGCCAGTTTTCTCAAACCTACGTCATAATGCGTTAAAAAATATATTAAAAAAAAAACGAATGTTTCACATCTTTGTTTGTTTTGTGTGTGGCTGAAATGAAACGTCTCGTAATTTTTTGCTTGCTCTTCCTCGGAGCTTGCTTAGGGCAGATGTTGGGAGGAAAACAAGCCAAGGAAGGACAGTTCCCGTTCGTGGTTCAGATCCGTAATCTGAATTGCCACGGAGTTTGCATTTGCGGAGGAGCAATCGTCGCCCCCCACTGGGTTCTGACGGCGGCCCACTGCGTCCGAAACAGCAACAACCAAACCACAAAAGTGGCCGTCGTGGCGGGAGACGTTTGGCAGTTTCGAAGAGAGGAAGTCACGGGCAGGGTGGAGATCGGGCCGGAGAAGATACAAGTGTACCCCTACCCCGACTTCGAGCGAGACAGGCTGAACGACGTGGCTCTGCTGTTCGTCGAGGAACCGTTCAATTCGAAACCGGAAAACTCGAAAGTCAAGATGATTGGCTTCGGGTCGGACGAAGGCGTTGGGGTGGGGATTCACCAAGATCAACTGGAAGACCAACCAGAGAAGCAGGCAGTCGCCGGTGCTCAAGTACGGCACGCTGAACATCACGACGATCTACCAGCGCATCATTCATTTCGGAGACCTGAACAGGGACGGCCCCTACTTGCTGAACGGGGACTCGGGCGGTCCGCTGGTGTGCAGGGACGCCGAAGACGGGAAGCAGAGACTGTTCGGGTGGCAGCGAGCAACTGATGTTGAGAAGAACTCGATTTTTTACGTGAGGTACCGCAGTTTCAAAGATTAGATCAGAAGGAAGCAAGACGAGGTTGAGAGAAAAAATGAGGACAAGTTTCAGAAAGACAAAAGCTACGAAGAATATTCAGTTTAGGAGGGAGTCATCGCAATGTTTATTTTGTACCTTCTTTTTGCAATGGAATAATTCTTGTTTTTTTACATTTGAAACTTTTTTATTGTTTCAAAACGAACATAAAGTGTTTATTCTAGAACTTATTAAACTTATTTGTAAAGGTTCTATTAAGTTAAGTACATCTTGAATTCTACTGTCTCAATATATTTGACAACTTAACATGAATAAATAAAATTACTTGTCACCTTTCAAATTAGAAATGAAAACATTTTCTTTAGGCGGGTTAGAAAAAAAAAAACTTATTCATTACCCTTGAAGATTTCTAATACTTTCAATTCACAAACATTACTCAAACGTCACATTTTAAACTAACGTTGTTTATCGAGCGACAAAAAAAAAGAACTCATAAAGTCTGTCCTAGGATCTGGTGTACGAAAAAACCTTTCGGTTATCAAGTCGTACCTTTTAATGTCTTGTGCAGGCCGTATTAAGTGTTCGGACTCCGAACTTCGGAGTTCTTTGTTTTAGATAGCTTTTAGCCGAGCTATAACATATAGAGTTCAACTTTATAGTTTAATTAAGTTAACAATTTTTTAGAAAGTACTTAACAAAAACTAAAATTAAGTTTTGCTAACTTTGAAAAATAGACTTTCACCAGATAAAAAAAAACTTTTTACAGACTTTTTATTTAATATAAAGTTAAAGCAGAAACAAAAGTAATATTAACGTATACTTAAAAGCATTTTTAAATTGTAAAAGCAATATGTTATGCTAAACATAAAAATTTGTTAAGCTCAACATA
The DNA here is from genome assembly GCF_965202585.1 of Thalia democratica. Taxonomy (NCBI): domain Eukaryota; kingdom Metazoa; phylum Chordata; class Thaliacea; order Salpida; family Salpidae; genus Thalia; species Thalia democratica. Next base: position 5,977,772 of record NC_139172.1, read on the forward strand.
AAAATAAAAATTTTAAACACTTAAACAACTGTCAATGCTGATTAATACTAAAATCAAAAACACTTTGATTCTTCTTTCATAAGTTATTGAAATTTACTTTGATTATTTTTATTTTAGACGGAACTGTTATACTCGTGTGAATTTGTGAAATTATGCTAATTTTATGCAAATTTTTATACATATTTTTGAACGATTTTATGTCGACTAAAACTGGACATCTGGAAGAGTTAGTGACGTAACATAAAATTTCTGAAATTTAAAAAATAGTTGAAAATATATATTGGATATAATTTTGGGGTGGGTGGGATGGAAAACAAAATCGAAAACAGCAGCACGAAAAAGGCTGAAAGCAAGGTCGCACAATCGCGCGCAAAGCGCGCTGTTGTGCTTTCTTTGTGAAGCAAAACCGAAAGAAAGCGGAGCTTTCTGAGGTTGGGACGTACAAAGAAAGCGAAGCCTTTGAGGCATGAAAGCTAAAGCAAGATCGCACAATCGCGCGCGAAGCGCGCTGTTGTGCCTTTTTGCGAAGCAAAACCGAAAGAAAGCGGGCTTTCTGAGGTTGGGACGTACAAAGAAAGCGAAGCTTTCGAGGCATGGAAGTTAAAGCAAGATCGCACAATCGCGCGCGAAGCGCGCTGTTGTGCTTTTTTGCGAAGCAAAACCGAAAGAAAGCGGAGCTTTCTGAGGTTGGGACGTACAAAGAAAGCGAAGCTTTCGAGGCATGGAAGTTAAAGCAAGATCGCGTGCCTTTTTTGCGAAGCAAAACCGAAACAAAGCGAGCTTTCTGAGGCAGGAATTTAGGTTAGAGAATTCAGATTTGTTAAAGTTAAAAGACTATTTTTTCTTTCTAGTAGAGTAATTGTCTTTTAATGCTTAGTTAAAACATCAGTTTTTAAAGCAGGAATTTAAGTTTTTAAGGCAGGAATTTAAGTTAACGAATTTAGATTTGTTTGAAGTTAAAATTAGTTGAGATATTATGTTTTAATACTTAGTTTAAACGGCCGTTTTTAAAAACTTGAAGTATTTTTTAAGAGAATTTGAAAAATAGTACAAAATTTAAAAACCTTATTATTTTTAACACTTTAATTATAATTTTATTTACTTTCTTATTTATTATTAATTATTTATTAGTATTTGCTTTATTTTGCTTGCACAAAAGCGCGCTCTGCGCGCGATGTGCGATACTTTTAGCTACTTATTACAAACTATTTTCTTACTTATGTAGTTCTTTTTGATTTGTATTTAAGTGAATAGATATATTAACTTTTTTCTTCGTTTTACATTATCTGTTCGAACTAATTTGTTCTAATCCTTAGTTTAAACATAAGTTTTCTAAAATTTTAAGAGTTTTTAATAGTATTTCAAAATTATCATAAATTTGAAAATTTTCTAATTAATATTTTTTTTTTACTTATATATTATTTATCTGCCTTATTCGGCTAGCACAAAAGCGCGCTTTGCGCGCGGTGTGCGATGCTCTTGGCTATTTATTAAAATCTTTGTACCTTTGCACTTTTGACTTTGTACCGGCTTTCAAGGTTGTCTTGGAAAAAAAGTTAATTTTTATATAATTGCAAAACGAGCAACAAATATCATAACATTTTAACTTTGAAATAGGCAAAAACATCAATCTTGGGTTTAAAAAGAACTTATGAAACACAAATATAATTTTAATTTTTGAAAAAAAAACAATGTTCTTAATTTCATTGTGAGTACACAGTGCTTTTCATGAATTTACTGAAAACGATAAAAAACCAATGTAATGTTAGGCTTATTCGAAAAAGTACAAAAAAGTTATTTATTTCTAAGAACGCTAAAATTAAAAGATATTACGTAACAATGGATAAGTTTTGTTGTTTTTTGAAGACACTTTTTTATATGGCAGATTTGAATGATAGGGCTGAGTTGACATTATATGTATTGAAAGTAACATGTTAAGGCTTCAGAGAACTGCTATCTTGTAAATACTGTTTATCTCTCTTTATTATCTTTAATTGAAGTTTACATTTCTAATTTGTTTAATAATAAAATTTAGTAAAAATTAGTTGTTTAAAATATACTAGTGATTTATTTAGTATATTAGTGGTAGTTTAAGTTATCTGTATTTATATATAATTGTTTAAAATTGTTAGATCCTGTTAAATGTTCATATTATTATTAGTATTTGTTATTGTTATTGATTCCATATATTTATATTCCCTATGTTGATATGCATATTTGATATTCTGATATTCTAATATTGCCTAATATTGTAAGTAACAGTATTTTAAGATGATCTCAAGTTACTCAGAGGCAGTATCTGTTCCGTTGTGGCTGCCAGGCCCCGCAAACGGACACCAAGATCACAATAGAGTCTAAGGACTAGAGTAAGAACTTTTAGCCATGGATTTTCAAATGATAAGTTTTATCTAAAATTTGCTTTGAAAAAGTTTTTTTTGAAGTATATAGTAAGTTTCACAAAATTAAGCAGCTAGCAAAGACTTTTTCAGATAAGTATGGCCTGCCGACTAAAAAAGCTTCCAATTCATATTCTAACCTAGAGGCATATAGTTTTTAATATTTAAAAAACTAACTTTGTACTCTTAATAAATTTAGAATTTTATTTAATACAATTCAAATCTGAAAACATCGATCGTTTAGTGAAAAAACTGTTTTTGTGGTATAAAGATAAAGTTTTGATTTTTTAGTTTTAGTTGTAAAATACTAATTTTAGTTTTTTCTTGAAAATTGATAACTGAAAAAGCTCAAATTTCTATTTGTTATACAACTTCAAAAATAGTTTAAGAAAAGTGCGTTTCTTATTTAACTTTAGATAAGTAATTCAAAATCTCTTGGTTTGTAAGGGTAGAAACTAAGCTCTTATATATAAACTAAGTCATTTTTTACCTTAGATAAATTTTCTTTTTCTTTTGAAAAGACTATGTTAATTAGAACAACAATAATTAGTATATAATAATTTATTTTAGAAAAAAATCTTTTGTTAAAAAAAAATATTTTTAGTAATTCTCAGGGTTTGTATAATTCAGATTACAGTCAGTTACAACACTGTAAATATTTTAAAAATTTTTACAACTTATTTAACTATTCTACCTTTGTACGGGTCTATTTGAAGTATTTAATTATTATACCTTTACAGCTGCAATTTTCTGTTAAGCGTATTGTTACCACTGTTAGGTTTTAGCTATTGCTTAACATCTTTAAGTTATACAAGTATATATTAATTCATTATACAAAGATACAAAAGTAGTGACACAAATTTATTACAGTCTAAACCAAATATTTTCAACAACGTAACAAAGTATAACCAAACAAACAATTATACGGGTTTTGTACACACCTAACAGCGATGAACTTCTTAATTTAATTTTTTTGAACGAACTCAGTATTGAAAAATTATATAATAACTTCAACATATCTCACAAAAACAACAAACTAAATACAAAAGCAAACAGAGTTGCATTCAAATTAATGGTTCAAGAATAATTACGCAACAAGTCGAAGATCTTTATTGCTTTACGAAGCAAGTCAGCTCTTCACAATTTACTCACCAACGTTTTTCCATCCTCGCGACCTTTACATATCTTTTCAGCAGTTGTTTCAGCCGCCTTGAGGTCTCCAATTTTGCCGTAGAAAATGATGTTGCCTGTGCTGTTGTGTGTTATCAGCATAACAAATTGGTGATTGCAGATGAATTCTGCTGGTCGGTCACCGAAAGGTTCACTGAATGATGATGCTAGAAATATATGCGAAAAGATTAAAACACTCAAGCCATACTGATGTAAAGGTTGAAATCAACATTCAGTATTATAAAATATCTTGTATTATATAATGAGAGAATAATGTGCAGACAAGAAGTCTTATAGTTCTTTTCAAACTAAAATTAAGAAAACTTATAAAATTGTTTATTTAGAATTGGTAAACAAGATAACCCAAACTTACAAGCTGAAGTAGTTCTCGCTTTATTAAGTAAATATAATGTAATTTTTTTATAAGTTCAATTTAAAAAAATTATTACTTACTTTTGCAGTTTGAATAAACAACTTTTACATTAGGTATCAAGTTTGTATTTATATTTGTAGCTATTTTTATTTAACTTACTATCTGTAATAGTATTTTAAATCTTATAAGAATAGTTTCATTTTAATACTAGTGCAAATTTAGTTACTCAAATTTGTAGTTTAAATCAAAGCATCTTACTTGCTACTCCGCATGCTTCAGTGCCTTCTTCATTGACTTCTAAATAAGTTTTATGAACGATATCCGACACATGAAGTCCTGTTACATCTGAAATTTTGTTCATATTTGCTTTTTTGAGTGAAAACATGTCAGTCATCCCCAACTTTTCAAAAGTTTCTCGCAAGTTTTTTTCGTATTCAAGTTTGAACTTTGGTAGGAGCAGTTTTATATTTCCTTGAAACTCTGTGCTCCGCTCAATCATGCTTCTCATCTTGCTAACTGTGAGTTTCTGGAGATCTTCGTAACTCTTGGTCGGCATGAACAGCCACATTGAGTACTCCTCTCCTGCGTACGGCATTTCTATACCGTACATTTCATCGTCATAAGCATATTTGTAACGAGGCAAGATTTTCGACATCATCGCAATTTGAGTTTGTGTGCCGTCACAATTGTAAAAAGTGGACAGAAACGTGGTTTTCATGTTGAAACCTAATGACCAAAAACCTTTGAAGTGTACAACGCTGGTTAAAACCATTCTGGTCAGCTCAGTAAGCGACTCGGGAGCGATTGCTCGTTTTATTCTGTTTCCGGTGCTCTCAGCAACAAGTTTGTTAATGGCATCTGCACTTCGCTTGCGGTCCGATTTAGTTTTGAATGGTAAGTTTAGCGCCTTGCAACCGAAGCCTTTGAGAAGTTTCAAATAATCACTTTTGACTTTGTACCGGCTTTCAAGGAACAAATTGTTGAAAATTCGGGCCTTAACTGAGGGAAGTTTAGAAGATAACTTTTGAAACTCTTCCAAAACCTCTGTACTTTTATAATTACCAATATAGAGACCAAAGGCTTTCGTTATTTGATCTTCGGTGTTGCCTTCTGATCCGCAATAAATCATGCTGAGGGCCAGGGAGATGCTGAAAGGAGAAAAGAGAATGTTCTCGTGCGGTGATTTGCTGCTAAACTCAGCGTAGAGGTCATCAATGAACGAATCAAACGACATAATTCAGATTACTTGTACACTACTATCTAAAAATGGAATAAATTAAAATTGTTATTTTTAATAGTTTTGGCTGAACTTTCATTGTTAATTTAATGTTGATATACTTTTTTTGTCATACACTTTTAAGCTTATACATCGGTATTAAAAAAAAAAGATTTTGGGTAATGAGTATTTTTAAGTTTAATGTTACAAGTAAAATTTAATATGCTATATTAAGTCTAATCTTATGTTACAGCTAAGGTTTCTAAGCAATGTTTTAACGCATTGAGTTGCTTATATATAAAGTAGTAATCAAGCTTTTCATGCTGATTATGCTTTGATTATTTTTGTAAGGAACGGAATTTAAAATTTTGTTTATAAAAAACCAGCAACTAGTTTGAGGAAAAATATTTTAAGACGTAGTTTACAACACTACTAATATCTTTACTTGTATTTATCTACTTAATTTCTACATCTTTAAAATTAACTTTAAAAAAGTATTTCTTACATTTTTGTTATGTAGCTTAGTATAAGGCATAAAAGTAAATTAAGATAAAACAGTAATAAAAGTTAATATAACAGTTGGTTAGGAATTAACAAAATTATTTATACATGTAACTGTATGCAGATTAGCTGTTTATTTCTACAGCTTAAAGGTAAATATAATTTAAAAAAAAGCGAAAGAAAATAATTAGGAAATAACTAGAAATAAATATTTATAAAAATAAAAAAGAAGGTAATAATACTTAAACTCCACAGTTTGATTTTTAGATAAAAAATTTGACATCTTAACGATAAACAATTCAAGTGGACAATTTTGCTCGGCAACTCTTTTGCACGAGTGTCACTTTAGCATGAAGGGTCACTTTTGCACGAAAGTAAAATAAATTACTAAAAAAAATGTAAAAAAAAAAAGAAAAATATAAAAAGACTAATTAATAATAAAAAAACACAAAAAAATACCGACCAGGGGTAACGGTTAGTGGTAACAGTGATAGCAAGAAAAAATCACAAAAAATAAAAAGTTAGAAAAAATAAAAATAAAATAAACTAATAAAAATGCAAAAAATTTTAAAAAAATACCGGCCGAGGGTAAGGGTTAGGGGTAAAAGTGATAAACAAAAAACATACGAAATAAAATTATTAAACAAAAAATACAGTAAAACAAAAAAAATATAAAAAATAGATTATAAAAACCAGAAAAACTAAATAAGAAATTTACCGATCGAGGGTAATAGGTAATAGTAATAGAAAAAAAAGATTAAGATTAATAAAACCAAAAAAAAAAATTACCTACCGTGCAAAAGTGTCACATCGTGTAAAAGTGTTTCTCGTGCAAAATAAATTACCCACCCAATTCGAGTAAAAAGATTACATAAAAATAAAATTGTTTAAAAATATACATTTTATTTTTTCAGAAAATGATTATTAGCCAGTTGTTTCAAAACTACGTCATAATGCCTTAAAAAATCTATTGAAAAAAAAACGAATGAAAAGCTCGATTTTTGTTCGTTTCTGTGTCGCTGAAATGAAACGTCTCGTAATTTTTTGCTTGCTCTTCCTCGAAGCTTGCACGGGGCAGATGTTGGGAGGAAAACAAGCCAAGGAAGATCAGTTCCCGTTCGTGGTTCAGATCCGCAATCTGAACTGCCACGGAGTTTGCATTTGCGGAGGTGCAATCGTCGCCCCCCATTGGGTTCTGACGGCGGCCCACTGCGTTCGAAACAGCAACAACCAAACCACAAAAGTGGCCGTCGTGGCGGGAGACGTTTGGCAGTTTCGAAGAGAGGGAGTCACGGGCAGGGTGGAGATCGGGCCGGAGAAGATACAAGTGTACCCCTACCCCGACTTCGAGCGAGACAGGCTGAACGACGTGGCTCTGCTGTTCGTCGAGGAACCGTTCGATTCGAAACCGGAAAATTCGAAAGTCAAGATGATTGGGTTCGGGTCGGATGAAGGTGTTGGGGCGGGGCAGGAGTGCACTGTGATGGGGTGGGGATACACAAGGATTGACTGGAAGACCGACCAGAGAAGCAGGCAGTCGCCGGTGCTGAAGTACGGCACGCTGAACATAACGACGATCTACCAGCGCATCATTCACTTCGGAGACCTGAACAGGGACGGCCCCTACTTGCTGAACTGGGACTCGGGCGGCCCGCTGGTGTGCAGGGACGCCAGTGACGGGAAGCAGAGGCTGTTCGGGTGGCAGCGAGCGACTGATACCGAGAAGAACTCGATTTTTTACGTGAGGTACCGCAGTTTCAAAGATTGGATGAGAGGAAAGCAAGGCGAGGTGGAAAGAGAAAATGAGGACAAGTTTCAGAAAAACAAAAGCTACGAAGAATATTCAGTTTAGGAGGGACTCATCGCAATGCTTATTTTGAACCTTCTTTTTGCAATGGAATAAATCTTGATTTTTACATTTAAAACTTTTTTATTGTTTCAAAACTAGCATTAAATGTTTGTTTCTAGTATTTATTAAGCTTAATTGTAAAGGTTCTATTAAGTTAAATATATTTTGAATTCTCTCATTTTGGGACACGTTCAAAATCCACCCAGTCAAGTTTGAGAAACGCTAACTGAACGAGGGTGAGGGGTAACAGGAAGTAAATAAAAAATAAATAAAATTCAAAAATATATAAAATAAATTAGTAAATAAAAAAAGTTTAAAAAAAAAGCGGGTGGATTTTGATAGTATACCGTTTTTTTCTTCTGTCTCAAGCAATTTATTTGAGAACTTAAAACTTAAGTTTGAAATAAATAAAATTATACCTTATAAATAATTAATGGCAACATTTTTTTGGCGGAGTAGGAGAGGAAAAAATTTACCTTAAAGATTTCTAATACTTTTGATTCACAAAAATTACTAACGCTTTTTAAACTAACATTTTAAACTAACGTTGTTGATAATAATAGTTTATATAATAGTTTTTATAAATATATATCACACCACTTGGATACCTTTTAATGTCTTTTCAACGATAACTTTTAATCTTTCTATAAAAAACAATGGGTTTATATGATCGTTTCGTATATGAGATATATTATCCCATATACTCCTCAGTAAAGCTAAATGGAATAATATATCTCATACACGAAACAGTCGTATAAATCTATTATCTGTTAAATAATCAAATAAATATTTAGCTCCAGTTTAACTAGTCACGCACTAATAACTTAAACTTTTTTTACAACTTTTGATGTATGTATAAATTTATTTACTTTCTAAGCTACTTGGTTGTTTATCTATAATAATAACTACAATACATGTATAAAAAGAATATTTTCTATAAGTAGTAATAACTACAATAAGCAAAATTATAAGTCCGACAAACTTATTTTGTATAACAAAATTATATTTAGGTTACTACTAAACACATTGCTGAACAACAAAAATTAAAAATATTATATATTAATTATGTCATTTTCAGCTTTATAATTTATAAAAACATTAATTTCTCTTATCACCTGTATCACAATGGTCGTCAAAGTGTGCAGAGAAATCTTTTTTACTGTGCACAGAAAATTTAGTATGGTGAATTTTTTTTTAGTTGATGTGTTTTGTCTATATCTATGGAAAAAAGAAAATTATAACATAAAATAACAGTTTTTAAACCGTTGTTTATATACTAAGGCACTCTAAACATAAAAAATAGTAGTAAACTTTAAAAAAAAACTATAAATTTTTATAGCCTAGTGTGCACAGAATTTATTTTCCTTTAATTTAGTGCGCACAGCTTTTGAAAAGGTTGAAGACCACTGACCTATGAAATATATAATTTCAAAGTGAAAGCTTACATAAGATCATTATTTTCTATTAATGCAACTAATCTAAGTGAATACTTTATTGATTATTAAAAGTTTTTAGCAAATATTACAAGATATGTTTCTAAACAACTTACTTTTTTTTACATAAATTTGCTTATTTTACAGCTCAAACCTACAATGAATCTACACTGTACTGTACATACCATTTAAAGAATGAAAAAAGAAATTTTTTTCCGAAAAAATTCATTAAAAAAGTAGTTTTTTGTTTTATATACAAAGCTTAAATAACGTATTTGTACTTAAAGTTAAATGTAAATAGCTCAGAGTACGCCTTATCATTATAGTTTTTAGACATCTAAAAAGTACTATTTATTTAGTTAAGTTTCTGCTGTATATTTCTCCTCGGTAGATCTGACACGGGGTGTAGTTTACCAATGAATGCTTTAAATATTCAAACTATTGTAATATTTTACTATAATGTTCGCATTTGAACTTATTTAGAATCGTTAATTGTTTTAAAACTTTTTGTTTGTTTGTTTTTTATAAAATAATGCTTCTAGATCTCATGTTCGAATATAACACTATATGGTTACTTTACATTCTACATTGACAATCTAGAATCTGCTTCATTTTACTGTGTCAAAACTTTTTATCAAGTATTTAAAGGGTTAGAGTTAGTGAAAAGTGAAAATAGCTACGCCTACGTTCTCACAAAACCACGTTAGTTATTTTTTACGTGATAGTTTTATATTTAATTATTTAACTAAGCATATCTTAAACAGTATACTTACAACTCCTACTCGATTTATTTTTTTCTTTTTGATTATCTATTTTTTTACTATCACTTTTACCCTTACGCTTATTCGGTATGTGGTTCTCGGATTTTAGGGTGGGAGTTGTGTTGGAAGGTTAGAACTAAGCTCCTCCCATATTACAGGTAAATGAAATTAGATATAAATTATTTCAATTTAAAAAATCTAAGAAATAATGTAACTATTTCAAATAGAATTGTTTTACCTATAACATTTTAATAAATAGTTTCGCTTTTAATGAACGTTTTTTATTAAAATTTAAATGGTCGTATAACTTATCGTTTAAATGAATAAATGTTTACTTTTTTTAGTAAAAACTAGCTTTTTTTACTATTAAATTACATTTTGTTTAATAAAAGTTATTAAATAAGTGATCACTTTTCATTTGTTTTTAATCAACTAAGCGAAAACTTTTTAGCTTATAGATCTGAAAATCAGAAAATAACATTTATTTTTATTTAGTTTGAGATATTTTTCAATTTTATTTAGAATTAAAAACAAAAAGTATTTCTCTGTGAAACCTTGATTTAAAGAAAAATCGACATTTTTAATACTTCATATTTTAAAATGTTTTAAGTTTGTTGTAAAATTATTGTATTAAAAACATAATTTAAAAGACAATTTTCAAATTCTTATTTCAAATTTACAAATATTTTATTACTTACATGTAGTCCGAACTGTTTTAGTTCTTAAACTTAAGCAACTTTTTTAGAATTTTACCTTATTTAACTAACACTTTGTTTTTACGTAGACCACACAGTTAAAATATATTTTTGTTTTTGAGTTTAACATTTAATTAATATATCAAAGAAAAAGAAAGTTATATTCCTGAGCACTTAGACGTTGTTTTAGTATATATCTTTTTGATTAAAAAACAATTTTTGACAATTTTTATATAAGGTTGTTGCAACAATTGGTCAAAAACTTTATTTAAAGCATATATTAAATAATAATTTTTAAACTCCCATTTTGTTCGGTTAGCTTATATAAAAGAAATGTTAAACTTTACAAAAGTTTTTAATAAAAACTACTTACGTTAAAACTAAAATATAACATTTTTTATTTGTTTATATTTGTTTTAAAAGTTTAGCTTTTTTTGTACACGGTATAAAAACTTAAATACAGTTTTACCGATAGATGAACAAAAATTTTAATTTTGAATTTTTTTTTTAAACCTTATTCATCTTTCTAGTTTGTTAACTTGTTTATTTTCAAACATCACAAAATTTACACGTTAATTTCAATAGTATCTATTTGGTAAAGTCTATAACTTTTTACTATAGCTTTTTACACAAAAAATACAATAAACTTTATAACTTTGATTTATTATGTAAAATAATAGTTAAATTTTAAAAGCTAGAACGAAAATAAAAACAAAATTTTCAAAAAAGTTTACGAAATTGTAGGTAAAATAAAGTACAAACTGGTTTCTGTAATAAAATATATTAACTCTTTTTTTAATTTTTTTTACAATTAAATTTAAGAAAATATTTTCAGCTGTTAACCATCATGAAGTTCTAATACTAACAATCTCTGGAACAGTATTTTGCATTATTTTTATATTTGGATTGAAGTTAATGAAGAGTTACAACAAATTTAGAAAAATCACAACTGTTGATAAACTAAACAAAGTTTACAAATTGTTTTATATTTATTTGCTGCAACAAAAAAAAAAAACTTTCACATAGATTTTTAGAACGATATTATGCTCATTTACTATTTGTAATTATAAAACACCTTTTTTAATTTATGTCTTCATTTAAGTTACATTTATATATACGAATACAAATTTAAACGTACAAATTAAATTTTGATACTTTGATATAAATACTGATAAAATTAATTCAAAAATATTTCTAAACAAGAAACAACTTTGAAAACTTTTTATTTACTTTCAGTTTATAGTTAAGATGATACAAAAACTACTTTTACGGCAAAGTAAAGTATTTGTTGTTTTGAAAGTATCAAATTACGCAAACCGTAATAAAACATACATTTTTTAGAACGAAGGTTTCAACAATCTTCACAGAACTCTTCTACAGTTAGTTTAATTAATAATTTTGTTTAAACGCACCTATATTTATTTTTTTCAACTTACAGACATAATACAAATGGTTTTTTGGACACTAAAACAACGATTAGACACAAGAATACATCGTAAAAATATTCGTTGGAAAAATAAAAGTTAGTTTTTTTAATAATCTTTGCCCTTGACTAAATATTTACTAAGTATTATCATATTAAATCACGATATAAAAACGATTTCATATCAGAATTAGCATTTAGTTTAAGAAACATATTAAATACTAAGCTACAATAAGTAAACAGTTTTTGAGTTTATTTAAGTTACTTTAATATCAAAAACGACTTTTTTAGCTTTTTAAAAATTTGTAAAAACCTTTTTTTTTTAAGTTTAATACTTCATCTACTTTTAACTTTCTAACTTCTTACTTTTTGTGTTCAAACTAATGTATTAAGTTAAAAAACTATTTGTACTTACTAAAGAGTAAGTTTTTAAGTTATGTATACTGTTGACTCCTCTTTTCAATAAACACTATTATGGATGTCGAATTAAAAAGAAATCTTACTCGATAGACTTAAAACATTTATTAAAAAAGATACTTTTGTAAAGTATTTAGCATTAAAAAGATAGTTTTAAAGATAAAAGCTTCATCTAAAATTTATGTAAAAATATTTTGAATGCAAAAAGAATAAAAAATCTCTCCAGTGTTGAAGTTTTAGAATTGAGTTGGCTCTACAATGATTACAATTACTCAGGATGATCGAAAATGATTTAAAAAATTTGAGTTTTGATGTTCGCTATTTGTTTTTTAAAATAATTTAAAAAAGTATACTTTCGATTTTTTTTATATTTATCACTCTCCATGTAAAAGCAATAATGCAATTCTATTTAAGATTTAAATGATAATTTTGTATGCTTGTTTTTGTGATCATTATTATTTTAAATCAAAATAATAAACACGTTGGTTTCCAGGCAATCTCTGTCAACGTAGGCTTCGCTGGCTCGGTTATGTTTGGGATTTGCTCTATGGGTGAAGAGCAAATCCTAAAGTTGTAAAGAGGTATAGTCGTTGGCAAACGCAATCGAGGTCGCCAATAACTATGTTTTTAGGACGTATGCAAGCTTTTCCTTAAAAGTTTGAATATAAGAAAAAAATTTCTTGCAAATGACCGCGTCAAATGGCAATTTTTTATACACAAAGAATAAAAGAAAAGGAAAAACAATACTTGAATTAACATAAGAAGACGAAGAAATAAAGAACAAAATTAATTTCATTTATATACACGTTTTGTTTACTATTTTCTTGTTTTACTTATTCTATCACTGTAATTAAAATTTATCATTATTTCTATTAGTTATTTTTATTGTTTTATGCAGAAAACTTATAGCCAATTTAAGTCGATTTATAATGTAAATTTACTTTAAATAAGCAACGATTAAACTTCAGTGGTATATAGCTAAACCTTGTTTTTTAAGACTTTACAAAAATAAGTTGATGTTTTAAAACAACTCTAAAATGGTTTGGAAGATACAATTATCAATAGAATATCAATGCTACGTACTTACTATCACATAGTTTAATGTATTTTACTTCAGTCTTTAAATTTAACATATCATGTTCAATAGCATTAAGTTATAAAAACACTATAAATTACATTATAGTCCAGTTTTAAAAAGTAACAATTATTACAATATTTTCTAGAAATATGTCTAAAAATAGATAAATGTATAGTAAAACAAAAATATTTATAAAACATAACTTTTAGACTTAAATGTTTAAATTAGATTTTAGTTACCTTCTAAATTAAAAAATATATTTTACCTTATTTTTAATAAATTTTCAGTTTTTCTTTGGCTTTCTGAAATGCTTAGACATTTATCAATGCAATAAATCGTTAACCTAGACTAAATTAGATTTATAATACACTAGGTATTTGATACAACATACTTTGTATAGCAAAATCTTTTTTTTTAACTTTTGTAAAGTTTATAACTTAAAGTTTATTTTAGATATAATTATTTTAAGATTTTTTTTCTCAGTTGTTTTTAGTTTAGAGGCAATCAATATTTTTAGTCGGGGGACCTGATGTGGAGACATTTAGCAGGTTTTTTAATAAAACCTAAGAAACCTTTACTAGTTATCAACTTCAACTTGTATTGAACAACGTTTGGCTATTTCCAACTAAATAAGTTGCAGTTTTTAAATTAAGTAAGTAGTTTGCTTAAAACAACATATATAACTTTGAAAAATTATTCTTAAAGCTGTCATTTTAAGATTTTAACAGAAAAAAAATTCCAAACTTAAACTATGTTTATAAGTTTGAAAAAAGAAACGTTTTATAAGTCATTAGTTTAAATCGATTTATAGTAGTTCCCGTTTTTATTTTATAATACGTTTGTAACATTTCTTTAAATATATATTAGCATTAAAAACTTCTTTAACAATATATATTTTATAATTGGTGCTATTTAACAATAACGAAATTCAAAAAAACTACTGTTTAAAACAAATTTGAATTTTTCTAACTTACTAACATAAGCTTATAAGAAAAACTAAAATAAGACAAATAGTTTAAACTGGGCCGTAAAGGTACAGCCAACTATGCAGATATATCCAGCCCGCAAAGTGTGATCTTTTCTCATAAAATATTCGCAAAACTTTAAAGTTGTTTTGGAAAAAAAAAACAATTTTTATTTAATTGCAAAACGAGCAACAAATATCTTAATACTTTAACTTTGAAATAGGCAAAAACATCAATCTTTGGTTTAAAAAGAACTTATGAAACACAAATATAATTTTAATTTTTGAAAAAAACAATATTCTTAAATTCATTGTGAGTACACAGTTGTGCTTTTCATGAATTTACTGAAAACGATAAAAAGTCAACGATCACAATAGAGTCTAAGGAATAGAATAAGAACTTTTAGCCGTGGACTTTTAAATGATAAGTTTTATCTAAAATTTGCTTTGAAAAAGTTTTTTTGAAGTATATAGTAAGTTTCACAAAATTAAGCAGCTAGCAAAGACTTTTTCAGATAGGTCTGGCCTGCCGACTAAAATAGTTTCCGATTCATATTCTAACCTAGAGGCATATAGTTTTTAATATTTTAAAAACTAACTTTGTACGCTTAATAAATTTAGAATTTTATTTATTAAAATTCAAATCTAAAAACATCGATTGTTTAGTAAAAAAACTGTTTTTGTGGTATAAAGATAAAGTTTTGATTTTTTAGTTTTAGTTGTAAAATACTAATTTTAGTTTTTTTCTGGAAAATTGATTGATGAAAGAGCTCAAATTTCTATCTGTAATACAACTTAAAAAAAAGTTTAAGAAAAGTGTGTTTCTTATTTAACTCTAGATAAGTAATTCAAAATCTCTTGATTTGTAAGGGTAGAAACTAAGCTTTTAAATATTTATTAAGTCATTTTTTACGTTAGATGAATTTCATTTTTTCTTTTGAAAAGACTATGTTAGTCTTAAAGATCTCCAACTGAAGTAATAAACTAAACAGGAAATTATATAAATTTTGAATCTTTAGTTTATTAATGTAATCAAGCAAGTTTTTTCATAAAACAACCTTATTGTTTCCTTATTTAATACTTTTTATTGTAAAAATGCTTAAAAGTAATCGTTAAAAGAATCAAAATCAAGAAAAATATAGTTTTAAAATATATAAAATTGTATAAAATTTTCTATTCAACTTATTTCTGTGCAAAAGTTGAGTTTATCTTAATAATAAAATGTATTGATTTAGAGTTAGCCTAATCTTTTAAGTTTTAACTACTAGTTAGATATTAAAACAGTTACAAAATCCTTAAAACAACTTTTAGTATAATTTATTAAAAAATATATTACAACAAACAAAACACTTTTACAAAAAAAAATAAATAAACAAGCTTATATTACTTTCACAAAGGATCCGCATTCTTAATAATCAGTAAACACTTTATTAAGATTTTTAAGGATAGGCTAAGTTTACAATTGGAAACTACAAATTCAATCATTTTAAGGTTTTGATAACTCTAAATTAAGCAAGACTTTTTTTTTTTCCTTTTTGACTGTTTATCAAATGAAATGAAAAAATAATAAACTTACAACTATCATTATTTTTAACGACAAAAAAAGACGCTAAAAATATTTGGTTCTAGGACCTAATGCACGAACAACACTTTGGTTATCGAGTCGCACACCACTTGGATACCTTTTAATGTCTTTTCCAGGATAACTTTTATTTTTTTTACTGTAAATACAAAAAAAAAGTCAATTTACATAAAATTACCTGCTTCTTTCCTAATTTCTTTTTTTTTACCTGACAAATGATAAAAATTCTTAACATGGACATTTAACAAAAGTTTAAGTGAAATAAAGTAATACAAATTGCTACAATCTAGACTTCACCAATAAAATAAGGACTCTTTTCGGTTCAAAATAATTGTCAATATACATTTAAATCACATAAAAATAATATACCATTGCAACCTATCTACTTAAAAAGTTGTTTTTTAGTTAAATGTCCATCAGACTTGCCTAGCACTTGTAAAAGTTAACCTAGTTCCTAACTCATTTAGAGTTTTAGTCCCTCTGTTTCGATCCATGCCTTTACTTTTACAGTTTAGATATTATAAAATGGTTATGTACTTAATTTAGAGTTCTATTTTAAAAGTATGATATAACGTTAAGTTTAAGTTCGACATAAATACACTTAACTCATATTAAAACAAATTTTAATATTTATCATTAACTGTCCTGGACAAGACGTTTAACTGTGTCAATATGAAGTACGACTCGATAAGCACTTTTCGGACACTGGTCATTAATTGATTTGAGCGCTTTTTTCGTCCAAGTTATTTATTATTATACTATTTTAAAGTTTTTACTTTCATGATATCTTAAATAATGAATACGTCAAAGAACTTTTTTTATAAGTACATCGACTTTATTGAGTTTATTTTTGCTTGCCTTCAACACAATAAATCGCAAGTTCAAGTTTCAGTGAGAAGGAATTAGAATAACAATAATTAGTATAAAGTAACTTGTTTTATAAAAAACATAATTTGTTTTAGAAAGAGTATTTTTGGTATTTCTCAGGATTTGTATAATTCAGATTACAGTCAGTTACAACACTGTAAATATTTTCAAACATTTTTACAACTTATTTAACTATTCTACCTTTGTACGGGTCTATTTGAAGTATTTAATTATTATACCATAACAGCTGCAATTTTCTGTTAAGCGTATTGTTACCGCTGTTAGGTTTTAGCTATTACTTAACAACTTAAGTTATACAAGTATATATTAATTCATTATACAAAGATACAAAAGTAGTGACACAAATTTATTACAGTTTAAACCAATTAGTTTCAACAACATAACAAAGTACAAACAAACAATTATACGGGTTTTGTACACACCTAACTGCAATAAACTTCTTAATTATATTTTTTGAATGAACTCAGTATTAAAAAATTATATAATAACTTCAACATATCTCACAAACACAACAAACTAAATACAAGAGCAAACAGAGTTGTATTCAAATTAATGGTTCAAGAATAATTACGCAGCAAGTCAAAGCTCTTCATTACTTTACGAAGCAAGTTAGCTCTTCACAATTTGCTCACCAACGTTTTTCCATCCTCACGACCTTTACATATCTTTTCAGCAGTTGTTTCAGCCGCCTTGAGGTCTCCAATTTTACCGTAGAAAATGATGTTCCCTGTGCTGTTATGTGTTATCAGCACAACAAATTGGTGATTGCAAATGAATTCTGCTGGTCGGTCACCGAAAGGTCCACTGAATGATGATGCTAAAATATGCAAAAAGATTAAAACACTCAAGCCATGCTGATGTCAAGGTTGAAATCAACATACAGTGTTATAAAATATCTTGTATTACATAATGAGAGAATAATGTGCAGACAAGGAGTCTTATAGTTCTATTCATTCAAAATTAATAAAACTTATAAAATTATTCATTTAGAATTGGTAAACAAGATAACCCAAACTTACAAGCTGAAGTAGTTCTCGCTTTGTTAAGTAAATATGATGTAACTTTTTTATAAGTTCAATTTAAAAAAATTCAACTTTTACATTAGGTATCAAGTTTATATTTATACTTGTAGCTAATTTTTGTTTAACTTACTACCAGTAATAGTGTTTTAAATCTTGTAAGAATAGTTTCATTTTAATACTAGTACAAATTTAGTTACTCAAATCTGTAGTTTAAATCTAAGCATCTTACTTGCTACTCCGCATGCTTCAGTGCCTTCTTCATTGACTTCCAAATAAGTTTTATGAACAATATCCGACACATGAAGTCCTGTTACATCTGAAATTTTGCTCAAATTTGCTTTTTTGAGTGAAAACATGTCAGTCATCCCCAACTTTTCAAAAGTTTCTCGCAAGTTTTTTTCGTATTCAAGTTTGAACTTTGGCAGGAGCAGTTTTATATTTCCTTGAAACTCTGTGCTCCGCTCAATCATGCTTCTCATCTTGCTAACTGTGAGTTTCTGCAAATCATCGTAACTCTTGGTCGGCATGAACAGCCACATTGAGTACTCCTCTCCTGCGTACGGAATTTCTATACCGTACATTTCATCGTCATAAGCATATTTATAACGAGGCAAGATTTTCGACATCATCGCAATTTGAGTTTGTGTGCCGTCAAAATTGTAAAAAGTGGACAGAAACGTAGTTTTCATGTTGAAACGTAATGACCAAAGACCTTTGAAGTGGACAACGCTGGTTAAGACCATTCTGGTCAGCTCAGTAAGCGACTCGGGAGCAATCGCTTTTTTTATTTTGTTTCCGGTGCTCTCAGCAACATGTTTGTTAATGGCATCTACGCTTCGCTTGCGGTCCGATTTAGTTTTGAATGGCAAGTTTAGCGCCTTGCAACCTAAACCTTTGAGAAGTTTCAAATAATCACTTTTGACTTTGTACCGGCTTTCAAGGAATAAATTGTTGAAAATTCGGGCTTTAACTGAAGGTTTTTTGGAAGATAACTTTTGAAACTCCTCCAAAACCTCTGTACTTTTATAATTACCAATATAGAGACCAAAGGCTTTCGTTATTTGATCTTCGGTGTTGCCTTCTGATCCGCAATAAATCATGCTGAGGGCCAGGGAGATGCTGAAAGGAGAAAAGAGAATGTTCTCGTGCGGAGATTTGCTGCTAAACTCAGCGTAGAGGTCATCAATGAACGAATCAAAAGACATTATTCAGATTACTTGTACACTACTATCTAAAAATTAAAAAAAAAAATAAAATTGTTATTTTTAATAGTTTTGGCTGAGCTTTGATTGTTTATTTAATGTTAAACTGCTTTTTTGTCATATACTTAAGCTAATACATCGATATTTAAAAAAAAAAGATATTGAGTAATGAGTATTTTAAAGTTTAATATTTTAAGCAAAAAATAATATGCTATATTAAGTCTAATCTTATGCTACAGCTAAGGTTTCTAAGCAATGTTTTAACGCATTGATTTGCTTATATATGAAGTAGTAATCAAGCTTTTCATACTGATTATGCTTTAATTATTTTTGTAAGGAACGGAATATGAAAATTTGTTTATGAAATAATTAGTATATATAATAACAGTATAATTATAACTAGTATATAGGACTAGTTTAAATAAAAATATTTTAAAACATGGTTTATAACTTGACTAATATTTTTACTTGTATATTATCTACTTAGTTTCTACATCTTTAAAATGAACTTTTAAAAAAAGTATTTCCTACATATTTTTTATGTAGCTTAGTATAAGGCATAAAAGTAAATTAAGATAAAACAGTAATAAAAGTTAATATAACTGCTAGTTAGGAATTAACAAAAGTAATACGTGTAACGTATTATCGAGGGTAAGGGTGAATAGTGGTAGCAAAAAAATACTTTTTATTTTTTCAGAAAATTATTATAGCCAGTTGTTTCAAAACTACGTCATAATGCGTTAAAAAATCTATTGAAAAAAAAAACGAATGTTTCACATCTTTTGTTTGTTTTGTGTGTGGCTGAAATGAAACGTCTCGTAATTTTTTGCTTGCTCTTCCTCGGAGCTTGCACGGGGCAGATGTTGGGAGGAAAACAAGCCAAGGAAGGACAGTTCCCGTTCGTGGTTCAGATCCGTAATCTGAATTGCCACGGAGTTTGCATTTGCGGAGGAGCAATCGTCGCCCCCCATTGGGTTCTGACGGCGGCTCACTGCGTTCGAAACAGTAACAACCAAACCACAAAAGTGGCCGTCGTGGCGGGAGACGTTTGGCAGTTTCGAAGAGAGGGAGTCACGGGCAGGGTGGAGATCGGGCCGGAGAAGATACAAGTGTACCCCTACCCCGACTTCGAGCGAGACAGGCTGAACGACGTGGCGCTTCTGTTCGTCGAGGAACCGTTCGATTCGAAACCGGAAAACTCGAAAGTCAAGATGATTGGGTTCGGGTCGGATGAAGGTGTCGGGGTGGGTCAGGAATGCACTGTGATGGGGTGGGGATTCACCAGGATCAACTGGGAGACCGACCAGAGAAGCAGGCAGTCGCCGGTGCTGAAGTACGGCACGCTGAACATCACGACGATCTACCAGCGCATCATTTACTTCGGAGACCTGAACAGGGGCGGCCCCTACTTGCTGAACTGGGACTCGGGTGGTCCGCTGGTGTGCAGGGACGCCAAAGACGGGAAGCAGAGGCTGTTCGGGTGGCAGCGAGCGACTGATACCGAGAAGAACTCGATTTTTTACGTGAGATACCGCAGTTTCAAAGATTGGATCAGAAGAAAGCAAGGCGAGGTGGAAAGAGAAAATGAGGACAAGTTTCAGAAAGACAAAAGCTACGAAGAATATTCAGTTTAGGAGGGACCAATGGCAATGTTTATGTTGTACCTTCTTTTTTCGATGGAATAAATTTTGATTTTCACGTTTGAAACTTTTTTATTGTTTCAAAACGAGCATTAAATGTTCATTCTAGTATTTATTAACTTTAATTGTAAAGATTCTGTTAGGTTAAGTGTATATTGAAAGCTTCGTTTTTTTTTTTACTGTCTCAAAAAACTTATTTGAGAACTTGAAAACTTAAGTTTAAAAGAATAAAATTATACCTTTTAAATAAGAAATGACAATATTTTTGTTTGGCGGAGTATAAAAAGAAAAAATTGTCCTCGAAGATTTCTAACACTTTCGATTCACAATAATTACTGAAACGTGACATGTTAAACTAACGTTGTTGACAATAATAGTTTATCGAGCGACAAAAGAACTCATAAAGTCTGTCCTAGGATCTGGTGGACAAAAAAAACTTTCGGTTATCAAGTCGTACACCACGGATACCTTATAATGTCTTGTCCAGGCCGTATTAAGTGTTATATGTTCTTTATTTCAGAAAGCATTTATCCGAGCTGTAACATATATATAGTTTTACTTAAAAATAATACTAAGTTTATAATTTTTTGGGAAGTACTTAAGAAATACTATAATTTAGTTTCGACAATTTTAAAAAATAGACTTTTACCAGTTTAAAATAACTTTTTACAATCTTGTTTTTATAATAAAGTTAAAGCAACAACAAAAGTAATATTATTATGTATTTAGAAATATTACTAACTTGTAAAAGCAATTTATTAGGCTAAACAGGTATATATAAAAATTTCAAACACATTAACAATTCATATGATGATTTGATAAATGATGATTAAAACTAAATTCAAAAATACTTTAGTTCTTCTTTCATAAATTATTGAACTTTACTTTAATTTATTTTTGACTATTTTTAGACGGAACTGTTACACTCATATGAATGTATGAATAAATTAGTTGTTACATTTAGTTTAGTCTCTTGTAAAAAAATTTTTACCAGTATTTACAGCTATTCAAATTCTTATTTATTATTTAAGAGAATAAAAACATAACCTTTGCACATTTTAGTTTACAAGGTTTGATCATACCAATTCGATCATCAGACCACAAGTTGTTGTTTGTACATTTTACAATTAATAGATTAAAATTTCAACAACATAGTTTAAAAGATAAAGTTTCTATTTTAAATTAGGTAATTAAGCACGTTTAGTTTATAAATTTTTCTAATGAGTGCTCATTTTCTTTATAAGCTTGTAAGTATTTATAACTAATAAAGTTTTAATTTCTTTGAGCTTTAGCTTTTTTATTTTGCAAATTAATAATATTTAAATTTGAATTATTTTGATATATTTAAATTTAAATTTGAATATTTAAATATTACCACTTAGGTAAAATTTGATCTAAAACTTATCTTAAAGTAAATTCATTTTCTTTGAAAAGCTATAAAGTAAAAAATAGTTCAAATAACACGTAAAATTCAAACATTTTTATTATAGAATACATTAAGTTTTTATTCATACTGTTGTTTAATTCAAAAACTAAAATGTAATTGTTAAATATTAAAACTTATTATAATACTCAAAAAAATGAATCACTACTTTAAATAAACTTAATTTTGTTGATAGTTTTAACATTCGCAGTTAAAGGTTATTTTTACAATTATCTGAGGTAGGACTATTTATTGAGTATCTTTTGTGTATCATAAAGTCATTTTATTATAGTGTTTATTTTCGTTTCATTCAAGGGTCGGTAGCCTGACGTAACTCAATTTCTCAAAAAAAACCGCATGATTAAGGAAAAATCTTCGAAGGCCGCATTTACTTAATAATAATTTTAATAATGAGAATAAGACACTGTTTTAAACCAAAATAATGTAAAATAAACAATTTTAAAGCACTAGTAAAGAATATCTATTTACATAAGAACCTACTTCTAAATTTATATTGTAAAATATTTTGTTTTTGTAGTTTAAAAAAGCATACTTTTAGTTAAATAAATACTTTAATTAAGTTGCAGATTTTGGTTTTGAGGGCCAACCTTTTGTATAATTGAAGTAATTTTTCAAAAAAAAAGCTTTGTTAAGTTGAGGACAGCATACTTTATTTCGGGTATTTTTGTATTAAAGTGTTTATAAAATTACATTAAACAGCTACAAAAATAAGTCACGCTAAAAAAAGACTAAAAAACTTTACATCAAAAATGCTACAACAAATAGCTCCATTAAATGTCATATGGCTAGCTTGTGGGACCTTACTTCTGTAAACATAAAAGAAAAAACGTCTCGACCTGTAAGAAATAATATTTTTGTGATTTGTATTTGAAAACAGATAAAAACACATGGATAAAAAATCTATTTATCATTTTTTTACAGAGTTAAAACAAAATGTTATTACAATTAAAAAGTGTGTCGTTCTTAACTAATGTGTAATCTTATTTTAGCTAGGGTACTATCATAATTTTTTTTTGTAATTTATAAATACAGAAGAAAACAAATTTAACTTGTAATTACTAATGGTTTTGAAAACTATATTTTTGAAATTTATCTACATTGACACCATAAAAATTTTTCTATAACAAGATCATCTTTTGTGCATATGTTTTTTTAACTAAAAACATATTCCATAAAATGATAATATTTTTTAAGGGATGTGTTTAGGTAAATAAATATTAACTAAGTTTTATACTAAATTTAAAGAGACCACTCGCATTGTGTTTAAAAACAAAAAATTAGTAAACTTTTAAATTAATTTACTAAGACCATTTACAAAAAAAAAGTGAACAAATGTAAAGACAACCCTGTCTATGAAAATCACAGATCTTTTTAGTATAAATTTGTAGTATCACACAATAATGAACTTTAGAACAAACTTTAAATCTGCACTGATTGTCAAAATACAGTTGCATGTGGTAAAAATGTTAAAAATATGTTTTGTTTTTTAAATCAAGCTACTGTCTTTTATGAATCTCATTTTTGATATAAACCTAAACGAATTTGTTGTAAAATAATTTATTTATACAGTACTGTTGTTGTCGTTTGAATTATTAAAGCATGATTTAACTGTGTTAATCTATTAATTTAAACATCAAATAAAGTATATAAATAGTAAACATAGGTATGTAAGCTATAGAGTTAGTGTGTAACACTTATAAAGCATTTAGTGCTCTGCTCACAATACCAAAACTATAATTCTTCAAGTAAAAAACATAAAAAGATATTTAAAACCGTACATTATTTTTAAAAAAAATTCTATTCTACAATTAACTATACTAGTCGTTATTGATTAGTTTTATTTTTTCTATAAAACTACAACACTTTTAACACCAGACAAATAGATTAAAATATGTATATTTAAAACTTAATAAATTTTCATGAAATACTAAAAATAAAAAATATGATGATCCACGTGAAAATTAAATAAAAATTAAAAAACAACTAACATAGAATTTCAAATTAGCATAAAAAATTAAATTCAAATTAAAACATTAAAACTTTTTAATCTAGGTGTTTTTAAATGTAAGGTACATAAACTTTTCGAACTGACTCAAAACAAATGTTAACTGTACATCAGAGCAACTTTAAAAAATAAAACCAATAAGGATCATAGAGTCCAAGCGTGAAAACTCAAATTTTTTTCAACAGTGGAATGTTACTGTGCCTCTTTGTATCCAGCTTATTTCATACTTCATTTCAGTAACTTGGCTGTTAATTGTTTTATATTAATAAATTATAAATTTATTTACAAACCTAACAAGACAATACATCAGAGTTGTTAAATAAGTGATACAAATATAGTGTATTTATACAGTATATGTATAATAAAAGTTTAGAAATGTAATAAATAGAGAAAATAAAACACTCAAACTTCTTTAATTGTGACTAAAACCAAAAACATGAGACAATTGAAGTAAAATGCTTTAAAATGTTGTTTTGTAGAACTTATTGCTTAAACTAGTAAAATTAAAGCTTTAAAATTAAAAAACTGTTTTTAAAACACATTTAATTTGCAGGATAAATGTTAATATACATTTTATTGCTCTTTAGTTTACAAATATTTTTATAAACAAACTTTTTTTATAATATATATACTATCCTGTTATAAAATAAAAAACAACAGGGGTCGGCATTTTGTTTGTGTAAACTTTTAAAAACACAAAATTTAATACTATTAATAAAAACGTTTGACAGTAAAAATATAAGGAAATGATAACAAGCACTTTTGTTTACTTAACTGGAAACAAATTTAGTTTAAGTATAGTGGTTTAATTTGTTTTAATCAAAACAAAAAATATCAAGCGAGCAGGTCTGGTTTCCTGACCACTAAGTTACAGTGTAATAAATGCTTGTTGTTGAAAAATGAAAGAGGTATTGTAAGAATCTTACTAATTTGTTGATAAAGTTTAACAAAAATATAAATTACTATTATTAGCTACATCAGCTTCTTTAATACTAACTAACAATATAAAAAATACTGTTTATACATGCATTTATATAAACTATAAGTTTTAATGAATATAATGACACAACTTAAAACTATCTTTACAGCTTAAACTAGGGGTGGGCAACGTTTTTCAATCAGCGGGCCGGATCCGGAAATATTTAGTCTTTTGCGGGCCGGAGCACTTTCAATTAGTTATTTACTGGATCCAGTGTCCGGATCCAGTCGAATAATGACTTTTTAGATCCGAATCCGACTAGATACTAATTTTAAGTCGAGATCCGGATCCGGCCGGAATGTAGTTATATTGAGACAGTGGATCCCTTAATTGAATCCTTAAAATTCACAAATTTTTCTCAAGTCTGACAACTTAATATATATTGAGACATGTCAGATGTTTAAATAATATTTATAAATATAATTGACATTGTAATTGACAAAGGTACGTATGTAAAATATCGTACTTAAAAAAAAACTTTGATTGTGGTAATTTGACAAAACGATATTCTAACTAACTTAGAATAACACAAAATATTACGACAAAATGGTATATTTATTAGTACACATAAATTTACAAAGTCATTTTTTAGCATATTTTTAAAGTCAAATTCTTACAGTTTTGATTTGTAAAAATATGATGCAAATTTCTATAAAAAATTTGTAATATTAACCTTTTGCAGGCCTGTAAGTTTGCTTGCGGGCCGGATCCGGCCCGCGGATCGTACGTTGCCCACCCCTAACTTAAACCTCTTTATTGTGTAATTATGGCAATATATTCAACATTTGATTAAAAAACTAAAACAAACTTCTTATGTACTAGTAGCTTAATAGTTAGATAGCTTAGCAATTAAAAGTTTTATATAAGTATCCTAATACAAAATAAGCAGACAAAAAAATACTAATTTAAATAGACAACATGACTAAATTGGTAGTAGTAAATAAAGTTATGAAAAGAACTTGTTGAAAGAACTTGTGGAACTTTTGCAAGTCTAATGATAAAGGTAAAGTTAATAACGTAAATAAACAACATAAGTGTAACATAACGTAAAATGTACATTGAAACACTAACTACCTCATTATAACTCACTAGATTTTTTAATAAATAAAAAAATAACTGTTATTATGATCAAATCACTCACAAGGTTAACTGATCGGTTGTGAAGACCGGTTGAAGCGTACAAGTTGTTCTGGTGCTGCTCTGCCTGCCTCAACAGATCGCAATTCTTCTCCAGATCTTTCCCGAGGAATCCGTACCTTTCCTCGAAGTTGACGTCAAAGTAGTTGTTGTCGGCCATTATGTTCTTGTATATCACTTGTGAGGTGTGCTTCTGTTGAACACACATATTTATAAAATTGCTCAGACACACACAGTGTTTACCAGAAAAAATCAGTTAATTATCAACTATTATTGGTAGCATATGGAATAATTACCAAACTATATCGCATTTTCAAGTTTAAATGTAGTTGACTTGATAAAGATTTGTTGTACCAAAAGCGACAACCACTAATAAGCCAGGGGCAACAATGAAACATCATATGAAAGATGCTATTACGTTATTTTTTCTCGTCTCCCACTTTCAATCTTCACTCTAACGTTACTATAGTAGTTACCGGTAGAACGGTAAGAAAAAGTATTTTATCAAATCAATTTTGGCCAACTCTCCCGAATTTAATTATAACGGGTAAACAGCGGGTGCATGACCATTCACTTCAAAAATATATATGTTCTTTATTTCAGAAAGCATTTATCCGAGCTGTAACATATATATAGTTTTACTTAAAAATAATACTAAGTTTATAATTTTTTGGGAAGTACTTAAGAAATACTATAATTTAGTTTCGACAATTTTAAAAAATAGACTTTTACCAGTTTAAAATAACTTTTTACAATCTTGTTTTTATAATAAAGTTAAAGCAACAACAAAAGTAATATTATTATGTATTTAGAAATATTACTAACTTGTAAAAGCAATTTATTAGGCTAAACAGGTATATATAAAAATTTCAAACACATTAACAATTCATATGATGATTTGATAAATGATGATTAAAACTAAATTCAAAAATACTTTAGTTCTTCTTTCATAAATTATTGAACTTTACTTTAATTTATTTTTGACTATTTTTAGACGGAACTGTTACACTCATATGAATGTATGAATAAATTAGTTGTTACATTTAGTTTAGTCTCTTGTAAAAAATTTTTTACCAGTATTTACAGCTATTCAAATTCTTATTTATTATTTAAGAGAATAAAAACATAACCTTTGCACATTTTAGTTTACAAGGTTTGATCATACCAATTCGATCATCAGACCACAAGTTGTTGTTTGTACATTTTACAATTAATAGATTAAAATTTCAACAACATAGTTTAAAAGATAAAGTTTCTATTTTAAATTAGGTAATTAAGCACGTTTAGTTTATAAATTTTTCTAATGAGTGCTCATTTTCTTTATAAGCTTGTAAGTATTTATAACTAATAAAGTTTTAATTTCTTTGAGCTTTAGCTTTTTTATTTTGCAAATTAATAATATTTAAATTTGAATTATTTTGATATATTTAAATTTAAATTTGAATATTTAAATATTACCACTTAGGTAAAATTTGATCTAAAACTTATCTTAAAGTAAATTCATTTTCTTTGAAAAGCTATAAAGTAAAAAATAGTTCAAATAACACGTAAAATTCAAACATTTTTATTATAGAATACATTAAGTTTTTATTCATACTGTTGTTTAATTCAAAAACTAAAATGTAATTGTTAAATATTAAAACTTATTATAATACTCAAAAAAATGAATCACTACTTTAAATAAACTTAATTTTGTTGATAGTTTTAACATTCGCAGTTAAAGGTTATTTTTACAATTATCTGAGGTAGGACTATTTATTGAGTATCTTTTGTGTATCATAAAGTCATTTTATTATAGTGTTTAAAATATGTTCCGTAGAAAATGATGTTGCCTGTGCTGTTGTGTGTTATCAGCACAACAAATTGGTGATTGCAGATGAATTCGGCTGGTCGGTCACCGAATGGTCCACTGAATGATGATGCTAAAAATATGCAAAAAGTTTAAAACACTCAAGCCATACTGGTGTCAAGGTTGAAATCTACATAATGTGTTATAAAATATCTTGTATTACATAAAAAGAGAATAATGTGCAGACAAGAAGTCTTTTATAGTTCTTTTTAAACAAAAATTAATAAAACTTATAAAGTTATTCATTTAGAATTGGTAAACAAGATAACCCAAACTTACAAGCTGAAGTAGTTCTCGCGTTGTTAGGTAAATATAATGTAATTTTTTTATAAGTTAAATTTAAAAAATTATTACTCAGTTTTGCATTTTGAATAGACAAGTTTTACATTAGGCATCAAGTTTATATTTATACTTGTAGCTAATTTTTATTTAACTTACTACCATTAATAGTATATTAAATCTTATAAGAATAGTTTCATTTTAATACTAATAAAAATTTAGTTACTCAAATCTGTAGTTTAAATTTAAGCATCTTACTTGCTACGCCGCATGCTTCAGTGCCTTCTTCATTTACTTCAAGATAAGTTTTATGAACAATATCCGACACATGAAGTCCTGTTACATCTGAAATTTTATTCAAATTTGCTTTTTCGAGTGAAAACATGTCAGTCATCCCCAACTTTTCAAAAGTTTCTCGCAAGTTTTTTTCGTATTCAAGTTTGAACTTTGGCAGGAGCAGTTTTATATTTCCTTGGAACTCTGTGCTCCGCTCAATCATGCTTCTCATCTTGCTGACTGTGAGTTTCTGCAAATCATCGTAACTCTTGGTCAGCATGAACAGCCACATTGAGTACTCCTCTCCTGCGTACGGAATTTCTATACCGTACATTTCATCGTCATAAGCATATTTGTAACGAGGCAAGATTTTCGACATCATCGCAATTTGAGTTTGTGTGCCGTCACAGTTGTAAAAAGTGGACAGAAACGTGGTTTTCATGTTGAAACTTAATGACCAAAGACCTTTGAAGTGGACAACGCTGGTTAAGACCATTCTGGTCAGCTCAGTAAGCGACTCGGGACCGATTGCTCTTTTTATTCTGTTTCCGGTGCTCTCAGCAACAAGTTTGTTAATGGCATCTGCACTTCGCTTGCGGTCCGATTTAGTTTTGAATGGTAAGTTTAGCGCCTTACAACCAAAGCCTTTGAGAAGTTTCAAATAACCACTTTTGACTTTGTACCGGCTTTCAAGGAACAAATTGTTGAAAATTCGGGCCTTAACTGAGGGAGTTTTGGAAGATAACTTTTGAAACTCCTCCAATACCTCCGTACTTTTATAATTACCAATATAGAGACCAAAGGCTTTCGTTATTTGATCTTCGGTGTTGCCTTCTGATCCGCAATAAATCATGCTGAGGGCCAGGGAGATGCTGAAAGGAGAAAAGAGAATGTTCTCGTGCGGTGATTTGCTGCTAAACTCAGCGTAGAGATCATCAATAAACGAATCAAACGACATTATTCAGATTACTTGTACACTACTATCTAAAAATGAAAAAAAATAAAGTTGAAAGAAATTAAAATTGTTATTTTTCTATAGTTTTGGCTGAACTTTGATTGTTAATTTAATGTTAAACTACTTTTTTGTCAAATTCTTATAACATAATACATCAATATTGAAAAAAAGAAGATTTTGGGTAATGAGTATTTTAAAGTTAAATATTACAAGTAAAAAATTAATATGCTATATTAAGTCTAATCTTATGCTACAGCTAAGGCTTCTAAGCAATGTTTTAACGCATTGATTTGTTTATATATAAAGTAGTAATCAAGCTTTTCATACTGATTATGCTTTAATTATTTTTGTAAGGAACGGAATATGAAACTTTGTTTGTAAAAAACCAGCAACTAGTTTGAGGAAAAACATTTTTTGACGTGGAAATAATACTTAAACTCCACAGTTTGATTTTTAGATAAAAAATTTGACATACTAAGGATAAATATTCAAGTCGAAACGGGTCACTTTTGCACGAAGGGACACTTTTGGACGAGCGTCACTTTTGCACGAGAGTAAAAAAGTATTTAAAAAAAAAGAAAAAAAAAATAGAAAAACTAATTAATATTGAAAAAATAAAAAGAATTACCGATCGAGGGTAAGGGTTAGCGGTAATAGTGATAGTAAAAAAAGAATTACAAAAAATAAAAAATAAAACCGGCCGAGGGTAAGGGTTAGGGGTAACAGTGATAAAAAAAGCATACCAATAAAACTATTAATTAAAAAAATACAGGAAAACTAAATAAATTATAAAAAATCGATCATAAAAAACCAGAAAAGCTAAATAAGAGATTTATTAGCCAGTTTTCTCAAACCTACGTCATAATGCGTTAAAAAATATATTAAAAAAAAAACGAATGTTTCACATCTTTGTTTGTTTTGTGTGTGGCTGAAATGAAACGTCTCGTAATTTTTTGCTTGCTCTTCCTCGGAGCTTGCTTAGGGCAGATGTTGGGAGGAAAACAAGCCAAGGAAGGACAGTTCCCGTTCGTGGTTCAGATCCGTAATCTGAATTGCCACGGAGTTTGCATTTGCGGAGGAGCAATCGTCGCCCCCCATTGGGTTCTGACGGCGGCTCACTGCGTTCGAAACAGTAACAACCAAACCACAAAAGTGGCCGTCGTGGCGGGAGACGTTTGGCAGTTTCGAAGAGAGGGAGTCACCGGCAGGGTGGAGATCGGGCCGGAGAAGATCCAAGTGTACCCCTACCCCGACTTCGAGCGAGACAGGCTGAACGACGTGGCTCTGCTGTTCGTCGAGGAACCGTTCAATTCGAAACCGGAAAACTCGAAAGTCAAGATGATTGGCTTCGGGTCGGACGAAGGCGTTGGGGTGGGGATTCACCAAGATCAACTGGAAGACCAACCAGAGAAGCAGGCAGTCGCCGGTGCTCAAGTACGGCACGCTGAACATCACGACGATCTACCAGCGCATCATTCACTTCGGAGACCTGAACAGGGACGGCCCCTACTTGCTGAACGGGGACTCGGGTGGCCCGCTGGTGTGCAGGGACGCCGAAGACGGGAAGCAGAGACTGTTCGGGTGGCAGCGAGCAACTGATGTTGAGAAGAACTCGATATTTTACGTGAGGTACCGCAGTTTCAAAGATTGGATCAGAAGAAAGCAAGACGAGGTTGAGAGAAAAAATGAGGACAAGTTTCAGAAAGACAAAAGCTACGAAGAATATTCAGTTTAGGAGGGAGTCATCGCAATGTTTATTTTGTACCTTCTTTTTGCAATGGAATAATTCTTGTTTTTTTACATTTGAAACTTTTTTATTGTTTCAAAACGAACATAAAGTGTTTATTCTAGAACTTATTAAACTTATTTGTAAAGGTTCTATTAAGTTAAGTACATCTTGAATTCTACTGTCTCAATATATTTGACAACTTAACATGAATAAATAAAATTACTTGTCACCTTTCAAATTAGAAATGAAAACATTTTCTTTAGGCGGGTTAGAAAAAAAAAAACTTATTCATTACCCTTGAAGATTTCTAATACTTTCAATTCACAAACATTACTCAAACGTCACATTTTAAACTAACGTTGTTTATCGAGCGACAAAAAAAAAGAACTCATAAAGTCTGTCCTAGGATCTGGTGTACGAAAAAACCTTTCGGTTATCAAGTCGTACCTTTTAATGTCTTGTGCAGGCCGTATTAAGTGTTCGGACTCCGAACTTCGGAGTTCTTTGTTTTAGATAGCTTTTAGCCGAGCTATAACATATAGAGTTCAACTTTATAGTTTAATTAAGTTAACAATTTTTTAGAAAGTACTTAACAAAAACTAAAATTAAGTTTTGCTAACTTTGAAAAATAGACTTTCACCAGATAAAAAAAAACTTTTTACAGACTTTTTATTTAATATAAAGTTAAAGCAGAAACAAAAGTAATATTAACGTATACTTAAAAGCATTTTTAAATTGTAAAAGCAATATGTTATGCTAAACATAAAAATTTGTTAAGCTCAACATAAAAATAAAAATTTTAAACACTTAAACAACTGTCAATGCTGATTAATACTAAAATCAAAAACACTTTGATTCTTCTTTCATAAGTTATTGAAATTTACTTTGATTATTTTTATTTTAGACGGAACTGTTATACTCGTGTGAATTTGTGAAATTATGCTAATTTTATGCAAATTTTTATACATATTTTTGAACGATTTTATGTCGACTAAAACTGGACATCTGGAAGAGTTAGTGACGTAACATAAAATTTCTGAAATTTAAAAAATAGTTGAAAATATATATTGGATATAATTTTGGGGTGGGTGGGATGGAAAACAAAATCGAAAACAGCAGCACGAAAAAGGCTGAAAGCAAGGTCGCACAATCGCGCGCAAAGCGCGCTGTTGTGCTTTCTTTGTGAAGCAAAACCGAAAGAAAGCGGAGCTTTCTGAGGTTGGGACGTACAAAGAAAGCGAAGCCTTTGAGGCATGAAAGCTAAAGCAAGATCGCACAATCGCGCGCGAAGCGCGCTGTTGTGCCTTTTTGCGAAGCAAAACCGAAAGAAAGCGGGCTTTCTGAGGTTGGGACGTACAAAGAAAGCGAAGCTTTCGAGGCATGGAAGTTAAAGCAAGATCGCACAATCGCGCGCGAAGCGCGCTGTTGTGCTTTTTTGCGAAGCAAAACCGAAAGAAAGCGGAGCTTTCTGAGGTTGGGACGTACAAAGAAAGCGAAGCTTTCGAGGCATGGAAGTTAAAGCAAGATCGCGTGCCTTTTTTGCGAAGCAAAACCGAAACAAAGCGAGCTTTCTGAGGCAGGAATTTAGGTTAGAGAATTCAGATTTGTTAAAGTTAAAAGACTATTTTTTCTTTCTAGTAGAGTAATTGTCTTTTAATGCTTAGTTAAAACATCAGTTTTTAAAGCAGGAATTTAAGTTTTTAAGGCAGGAATTTAAGTTAACGAATTTAGATTTGTTTGAAGTTAAAATTAGTTGAGATATTATGTTTTAATACTTAGTTTAAACGGCCGTTTTTAAAAACTTGAAGTATTTTTTAAGAGAATTTGAAAAATAGTACAAAATTTAAAAACCTTATTATTTTTAACACTTTAATTATAATTTTATTTACTTTCTTATTTATTATTAATTATTTATTAGTATTTGCTTTATTTTGCTTGCACAAAAGCGCGCTCTGCGCGCGATGTGCGATACTTTTAGCTACTTATTACAAACTATTTTCTTACTTATGTAGTTCTTTTTGATTTGTATTTAAGTGAATAGATATATTAACTTTTTTCTTCGTTTTACATTATCTGTTCGAACTAATTTGTTCTAATCCTTAGTTTAAACATAAGTTTTCTAAAATTTTAAGAGTTTTTAATAGTATTTCAAAATTATCATAAATTTGAAAATTTTCTAATTAATATTTTTTTTTTACTTATATATTATTTATCTGCCTTATTCGGCTAGCACAAAAGCGCGCTTTGCGCGCGGTGTGCGATGCTCTTGGCTATTTATTAAAATCTTTGTACCTTTGCACTTTTGACTTTGTACCGGCTTTCAAGGTTGTCTTGGAAAAAAAGTTAATTTTTATATAATTGCAAAACGAGCAACAAATATCATAACATTTTAACTTTGAAATAGGCAAAAACATCAATCTTGGGTTTAAAAAGAACTTATGAAACACAAATATAATTTTAATTTTTGAAAAAAAAACAATGTTCTTAATTTCATTGTGAGTACACAGTGCTTTTCATGAATTTACTGAAAACGATAAAAAACCAATGTAATGTTAGGCTTATTCGAAAAAGTACAAAAAAGTTATTTATTTCTAAGAACGCTAAAATTAAAAGATATTACGTAACAATGGATAAGTTTTGTTGTTTTTTGAAGACACTTTTTTATATGGCAGATTTGAATGATAGGGCTGAGTTGACATTATATGTATTGAAAGTAACATGTTAAGGCTTCAGAGAACTGCTATCTTGTAAATACTGTTTATCTCTCTTTATTATCTTTAATTGAAGTTTACATTTCTAATTTGTTTAATAATAAAATTTAGTAAAAATTAGTTGTTTAAAATATACTAGTGATTTATTTAGTATATTAGTGGTAGTTTAAGTTATCTGTATTTATATATAATTGTTTAAAATTGTTAGATCCTGTTAAATGTTCATATTATTATTAGTATTTGTTATTGTTATTGATTCCATATATTTATATTCCCTATGTTGATATGCATATTTGATATTCTGATATTCTAATATTGCCTAATATTGTAAGTAACAGTATTTTAAGATGATCTCAAGTTACTCAGAGGCAGTATCTGTTCCGTTGTGGCTGCCAGGCCCCGCAAACGGACACCAAGATCACAATAGAGTCTAAGGACTAGAGTAAGAACTTTTAGCCATGGATTTTCAAATGATAAGTTTTATCTAAAATTTGCTTTGAAAAAGTTTTTTTTGAAGTATATAGTAAGTTTCACAAAATTAAGCAGCTAGCAAAGACTTTTTCAGATAAGTATGGCCTGCCGACTAAAAAAGCTTCCAATTCATATTCTAACCTAGAGGCATATAGTTTTTAATATTTAAAAAACTAACTTTGTACTCTTAATAAATTTAGAATTTTATTTAATACAATTCAAATCTGAAAACATCGATCGTTTAGTGAAAAAACTGTTTTTGTGGTATAAAGATAAAGTTTTGATTTTTTAGTTTTAGTTGTAAAATACTAATTTTAGTTTTTTCTTGAAAATTGATAACTGAAAAAGCTCAAATTTCTATTTGTTATACAACTTCAAAAATAGTTTAAGAAAAGTGCGTTTCTTATTTAACTTTAGATAAGTAATTCAAAATCTCTTGGTTTGTAAGGGTAGAAACTAAGCTCTTATATATAAACTAAGTCATTTTTTACCTTAGATAAATTTTCTTTTTCTTTTGAAAAGACTATGTTAATTAGAACAACAATAATTAGTATATAATAATTTATTTTAGAAAAAAATCTTTTGTTAAAAAAAAATATTTTTAGTAATTCTCAGGGTTTGTATAATTCAGATTACAGTCAGTTACAACACTGTAAATATTTTAAAAATTTTTACAACTTATTTAACTATTCTACCTTTGTACGGGTCTATTTGAAGTATTTAATTATTATACCTTTACAGCTGCAATTTTCTGTTAAGCGTATTGTTACCACTGTTAGGTTTTAGCTATTGCTTAACATCTTTAAGTTATACAAGTATATATTAATTCATTATACAAAGATACAAAAGTAGTGACACAAATTTATTACAGTCTAAACCAAATATTTTCAACAACGTAACAAAGTATAACCAAACAAACAATTATACGGGTTTTGTACACACCTAACAGCGATGAACTTCTTAATTTAATTTTTTTGAACGAACTCAGTATTGAAAAATTATATAATAACTTCAACATATCTCACAAAAACAACAAACTAAATACAAAAGCAAACAGAGTTGCATTCAAATTAATGGTTCAAGAATAATTACGCAACAAGTCGAAGATCTTTATTGCTTTACGAAGCAAGTCAGCTCTTCACAATTTACTCACCAACGTTTTTCCATCCTCGCGACCTTTACATATCTTTTCAGCAGTTGTTTCAGCCGCCTTGAGGTCTCCAATTTTGCCGTAGAAAATGATGTTGCCTGTGCTGTTGTGTGTTATCAGCATAACAAATTGGTGATTGCAGATGAATTCTGCTGGTCGGTCACCGAAAGGTCCACTGAATGATGATGCTAGAAATATATGCGAAAAGATTAAAACACTCAAGCCATACTGATGTAAAGGTTGAAATCAACATTCAGTATTATAAAATATCTTGTATTATATAATGAGAGAATAATGTGCAGACAAGAAGTCTTATAGTTCTTTTCAAACTAAAATTAAGAAAACTTATAAAATTGTTTATTTAGAATTGGTAAACAAGATAACCCAAACTTACAAGCTGAAGTAGTTCTCGCTTTATTAAGTAAATATAATGTAATTTTTTTATAAGTTCAATTTAAAAAAATTATTACTTACTTTTGCAGTTTGAATAAACAACTTTTACATTAGGTATCAAGTTTGTATTTATATTTGTAGCTATTTTTATTTAACTTACTATCTGTAATAGTATTTTAAATCTTATAAGAATAGTTTCATTTTAATACTAGTGCAAATTTAGTTACTCAAATTTGTAGTTTAAATCAAAGCATCTTACTTGCTACTCCGCATGCTTCAGTGCCTTCTTCATTGACTTCTAAATAAGTTTTATGAACGATATCCGACACATGAAGTCCTGTTACATCTGAAATTTTGTTCATATTTGCTTTTTTGAGTGAAAACATGTCAGTCATCCCCAACTTTTCAAAAGTTTCTCGCAAGTTTTTTTCGTATTCAAGTTTGAACTTTGGTAGGAG
The DNA here is from genome assembly GCF_965202585.1 of Thalia democratica. Classification (NCBI taxonomy): domain Eukaryota; kingdom Metazoa; phylum Chordata; class Thaliacea; order Salpida; family Salpidae; genus Thalia; species Thalia democratica. The sequence goes on from NC_139172.1 coordinate 6,014,218, forward strand.
CAGTTTTATATTTCCTTGAAACTCTGTGCTCCGCTCAATCATGCCTCTCATCTTGCTAACTGTGAGTTTCTGGAGATCTTCGTAACTCTTGGTCGGCATGAACAGCCACATTGAGTACTCCTCTCCTGCGTACGGCATTTCTATACCGTACATTTCATCGTCATAAGCATATTTGTAACGAGGCAAGATTTTCGACATCATCGCAATTTGAGTTTGTGTGCCGTCACAATTGTAAAAAGTGGACAGAAACGTGGTTTTCATGTTGAAACCTAATGACCAAAAACCTTTGAAGTGTACAACGCTGGTTAAAACCATTCTGGTCAGCTCAGTAAGCGACTCGGGAGCGATTGCTCGTTTTATTCTGTTTCCGGTGCTCTCAGCAACAAGTTTGTTAATGGCATCTGCACTTCGCTTGCGGTCCGATTTAGTTTTGAATGGTAAGTTTAGCGCCTTGCAACCGAAGCCTTTGAGAAGTTTCAAATAACCACTTTTGACTTTGTACCGGCTTTCAAGGAACAAATTGTTGAAAATTCGGGCCTTAACTGAGGGAAGTTTAGAAGATAACTTTTGAAACTCTTCCAAAACCTCTGTACTTTTATAATTACCAAAATAGAGACCAAAGGCTTTCGTTATTTGATCTTCGGTGTTGCCTTCTGATCCGCAATAAATCATGCTGAGGGCCAGGGAGATGCTGAAAGGAGAAAAGAGAATGTTCTCGTGCGGTGATTTGCTGCTAAACTCAGCGTAGAGGTCATCAATGAACGAATCAAACGACATAATTCAGATTACTTGTACACTACTATCTAAAAATGGAATAAATTAAAATTGTTATTTTTAATAGTTTTGGCTGAACTTTCATTGTTAATTTAATGTTGATATACTTTTTTTGTCATACACTTTTAAGCTTATACATCGGTATTAAAAAAAAAGATTTTGGGTAATGAGTATTTTTAAGTTTAATGTTACAAGTAAAATTTAATATGCTATATTAAGTCTAATCTTATGTTACAGCTAAGGTTTCTAAGCAATGTTTTAACGCATTGAGTTGCTTATATATAAAGTAGTAATCAAGCTTTTCATGCTGATTATGCTTTGATTATTTTTGTAAGGAACGGAATTTAAAATTTTGTTTATAAAAAACCAGCAACTAGTTTGAGGAAAAATATTTTAAGACGTAGTTTACAACACTACTAATATCTTTACTTGTATTTATCTACTTAATTTCTACATCTTTAAAATTAACTTTAAAAAAGTATTTCTTACATTTTTGTTATGTAGCTTAGTATAAGGCATAAAAGTAAATTAAGATAAAACAGTAATAAAAGTTAATATAACAGTTGGTTAGGAATTAACAAAATTATTTATACATGTAACTGTATGCAGATTAGCTGTTTATTTCTACAGCTTAAAGGTAAATATAATTTAAAAAAAAGCGAAAGAAAATAATTAGGAAATAACTAGAAATAAATATTTATAAAAATAAAAAAGAAGGTAATAATACTTAAACTCCACAGTTTGATTTTTAGATAAAAAATTTGACATCTTAACGATAAACAATTCAAGTGGACAATTTTGCTCGGCAACTCTTTTGCACGAGTGTCACTTTAGCATGAAGGGTCACTTTTGCACGAAAGTAAAATAAATTACTAAAAAAAATGTAAAAAAAAAAAGAAAAATATAAAAAGACTAATTAATAATAAAAAAACACAAAAAAATACCGACCAGGGGTAACGGTTAGTGGTAACAGTGATAGCAAGAAAAAATTACAAAAAATAAAAAGTTAGAAAAAATAAAAATAAAATAAACTAATAAAAATGCAAAAAATTTTAAAAAAATACCGGCCGAGGGTAAGGGTTAGGGGTAAAAGTGATAAACAAAAAACATACGAAATAAAATTATTAAACAAAAAATACAGTAAAACAAAAAAAATATAAAAAATAGATTATAAAAACCAGAAAAACTAAATAAGAAATTTACCGATCGAGGGTAATAGGTAATAGTAATAGAAAAAAAAGATTAAGATTAATAAAACCAAAAAAAAAAATTACCTACCGTGCAAAAGTGTCACATCGTGTAAAAGTGTTTCTCGTGCAAAATAAATTACCCACCCAATTCGAGTAAAAAGATTACATAAAAATAAAATTGTTTAAAAATATACATTTTATTTTTTCAGAAAATGATTATTAGCCAGTTGTTTCAAAACTACGTCATAATGCCTTAAAAAATCTATTGAAAAAAAAACGAATGAAAAGCTCGATTTTTGTTCGTTTCTGTGTCGCTGAAATGAAACGTCTCGTAATTTTTTGCTTGCTCTTCCTCGAAGCTTGCACGGGGCAGATGTTGGGAGGAAAACAAGCCAAGGAAGATCAGTTCCCGTTCGTGGTTCAGATCCGCAATCTGAACTGCCACGGAGTTTGCATTTGCGGAGGTGCAATCGTCGCCCCCCATTGGGTTCTGACGGCGGCCCACTGCGTTCGAAACAGCAACAACCAAACCACAAAAGTGGCCGTCGTGGCGGGAGACGTTTGGCGGTATCGACGAGAGGGAGTCACCGGCAGGGTGGAGATCGGGCCGGAGAAGATACAAGTGTACCCCTACCCCGACTTCGAGCGAGACAGGCTGAACGACGTGGCTCTGCTGTTCGTCGAGGAACCGTTCAATTCGAAACCGGAAAATTCGAAAGTCAAGATGATTGGGTTCGGGTCGGATGAAGGTGTTGGGGCGGGGCAGGAGTGCACTGTGATGGGGTGGGGATACACAAGGATTGACTGGAAGACCGACCAGAGAAGCAGGCAGTCGCCGGTGCTGAAGTACGGCACGCTGAACATAACGACGATCTACCAGCGCATCATTCACTTCGGAGACCTGAACAGGGACGGCCCCTACTTGCTGAACTGGGACTCGGGCGGCCCGCTGGTGTGCAGGGACGCCAGTGACGGGAAGCAGAGACTGTTCGGGTGGCAGCGAGCGACTGATACCGAGAAGAACTCGATTTTTTACGTGAGGTACCGCAGTTTCAAAGATTGGATGAGAGGAAAGCAAGGCGAGGTGGAAAGAGAAAATGAGGACAAGTTTCAGAAAAACAAAAGCTACGAAGAATATTCAGTTTAGGAGGGACTCATCGCAATGCTTATTTTGAACCTTCTTTTTGCAATGGAATAAATCTTGATTTTTACATTTAAAACTTTTTTATTGTTTCAAAACTAGCATTAAATGTTTGTTTCTAGTATTTATTAAGCTTAATTGTAAAGGTTCTATTAAGTTAAATATATTTTGAATTCTCTCATTTTGGGACACGTTCAAAATCCACCCAGTCAAGTTTGAGAAACGCTAACTGAACGAGGGTGAGGGGTAACAGGAAGTAAATAAAAAATAAATAAAATTCAAAAATATATAAAATAAATTAGTAAATAAAAAAAGTTTAAAAAAAAAGCGGGTGGATTTTGATAGTATACCGTTTTTTTCTTCTGTCTCAAGCAATTTATTTGAGAACTTAAAACTTAAGTTTGAAATAAATAAAATTATACCTTATAAATAATTAATGGCAACATTTTTTTGGCGGAGTAGGAGAGGAAAAAATTTACCTTAAAGATTTCTAATACTTTTGATTCACAAAAATTACTAACGCTTTTTAAACTAACATTTTAAACTAACGTTGTTGATAATAATAGTTTATATAATAGTTTTTATAAATATATATCACACCACTTGGATACCTTTTAATGTCTTTTCAACGATAACTTTTAATCTTTCTAGTACAAACACTCATTAGACTTTAGTCTGCTTTTTTACTTGATTGAAAACAAACAAGAGATTTTACTAAACACAAGTATATTTCAACAAACTTTCATCAGTTTGTTACAGTTGTTACAAAAAAAGAAACATCGACTCAGATTGAAAAAACATTGAAACAGATTAAAAATTCTTTGCTCAGTTCAGATTAAGATCTTTGCTGGTAAGCAATTGGAAGATGGCAGGACCTTGTCTGACTACAATATTCAGAAAGAGTCCACTCTTCATTTGGTGTTGAGACTTCGTGGTGGAATACAAATATTTGTGAAAAAATTGACTGGCAAAACCATCACTTTAGAAGTTGAAGCTTCAGACACCTTTGAAAATGTTAAAGCTAAGATCCAAGACAAAGAAAAGACTGCGGAGCTTTCTGAGGTTGGGACGTACAAAGAAAGCGAAGCTTTCGAAGCATGGAAGTTAAAGCAAAATCGCGCGCGAAGCGTGCCTTTTTTGCGAAGCAAAACCGAAAGAAAGCGAGCTTTCTGAGGCTGGAATTTAGGTTAAAGAATTCAGATTTTTTAAAGTTAAAATACTATTTTTTCTTTCTAGTAGAGTAATTGTCTTTTAATGCTTAGTTAAAACGGCAGTTTTTAAAGCAGGAATTTAAGTTTTTAAGGCAGGAATTTAGGTTAACGAATTTAGATTTGTTTGAAGTTAAAATTAGTTGAGTTATTATGTTTTAATACTTAGTTTAAACGGCAGTTTTTAAAAACTTGATGTATTTTTTAAGATAATTTGAGAAAAAATACAAAATTTAAAAACCTTATTATTTTTAACAATTTATTTATAATTTTATTTACTTTCTTATTTATTATTGATTATTATTTATTAGTATTTGCTTTATTTGGCTAGCACAAAAGCGCGCTCTGCGCGCGGTGTGCGATACTTTTAGATACTTATTACAAACTATTTTCTTACTTATGTAGTTCTTTTTGTTTTGTATTTAAGTGAATAGATATTTAGTTTTTTCTTCGTTTTACATTATCTGTTCGAACTAATTTGTTCTAATAGTTTAAACATAAGTTTGCTGAAATTTTAAGAGTTTTTAATAGTATTTCAAAATTATCATAAATTTGAAAAATTTCTAATTAATATTTTTTTTTACTTATTATATTATTTATCTGCCTTATTCGGCTAGCACAAAAGCGCGCTTTGCGCGCGGTGTGCGATGCTCTTGGCTATTTATTAATATCTGTTTTCAATTTAAAGTACCTCTTTATTGTTTTGTACTTTACTTCATAGATATATTTAACCTGAAAACCACCACTCCAAGAAAATATATAACTTGCTATCTCAATACTTTTGTTTAACTTTAATAGTCTTTTACTTTACGCAATTCAATCACGTACAGTTGCATTTCAACGTTTTCTTTAATAAACAATGAACTTCACCGCACGACCAACAACAACAGCATCCGAGACAACCTACGATTGTGCAACTTACACACATCCTGACCAACACAAAGTGTTATCAGATGATACTGTAGTTGTAGAGTATTATACATAAGCTACGAGCAACTTTAAAAACCACAGAAAATCCTAAAAATTTCATTTATTTACTTTATGTAAACTTAACCATTTATTTAATAAAAAATTCCTTAATTAAAAATCAATAGCAGAAAAGAATGCAAACTGTAGTCTCAACTTGGAATATTCTACTAAAATGTAAAGTTGAGCAGTTTTACCTAAAGTAGGTGTCAATGTTATTAAAAACTACTTTTTTTAACATTTACAAGAACAACTCACTACACATCTGGGAAAGACAGCATCTGGAAAATACATATTGGATATAATTTTTAGGGTGGGTGGGATGGAAAACAAAATCGAAAACAGCAGTACGAAAAAGGCTGAAAGCAAGGTCGCACAATCGCGCGCAAAGCGCGCTGTTGTGCTTTTTTGCGAAGCAAAACCGAAAGAAAGCGGAGCTTTCTGAGGTTGGGACGTACAAAGAAAGCGAAGCTTTCGAGGCATAGAAGTTAAAGCAAGATCGTGCGCGAAGCGTGCCTTTTTTGCGAAGCAAAACCGAAAGAAAGCGAGCTTTCTGAGGCAGGAATTTAGATTAAAGAATTCAGATTTTTAAAGTTAAAATACTATTTTTTCTTTCTAGTCGAGTAATTGTCTTTTAATGCTTAGTTAAAACGGCAGTTTTTAAAGCAGGAATTTAAGTTTTTAAGGCAGGAATTTAGGGTAACGAATTTAGATTTGTTTGAAGTAAAAATTAGTTTAGATATTATGTTTTAATACTTAGTTTAAACGGCAGTTTTTAAAAACTTGATGCATTTTTTAAGAGAATTTGAGAAACAGTACAAAATTTAAAAACCTTATTATTTTTAAAACTTTATTTATAATTTTATTTACTTTCTTATTTATTATTGATTATTATTTTTTAGTATTTGCTTTATTTAGCTAGCACAAAAGCGCGCTCTGCTTTGTTTTTACTTTCAGGCCGCCTACACTGACTTGACAACCAAGACATAGTTTTTATATTTCATCAATATGTTCATTTTTTTATAGAATATTTTTTTTAATTTTCCTGTTTTTTTTTTATGTGTTCGAGAACACATAGCTTCTGTAAACTTGTATATTTTGTAAATAATTCTCAAGTCTCTACTTATTTTAACTAATTCGAGCTGTTTTATTACTTACTAAAAGTGTATTAAGTTAGTGCTTTTTTATGAAGCAATGTTTACAATAATTAGTACTTATATTAAGCTAAGTAAAACTGTTTAGTTTTATTTATTTGCATATATATTTTGCATATGTTATTTTTAAAAAGTCATTATTACTAGTTTAATAAATACATAAAATATTTAAAAAAAATGTTTTATTTTAGTCTTAAAACTTATTTTAGTTAATCAATTAAATATTTTTTTATTGATTCTTTAAAGTCACAATTAAGAGTTGAAAAACTTTTCAGAGGTAACAGTGCAATTTTTTTCTAATAAACTACGTGCATTACATTCTAAACTTCTCTTGCTACTTAGTTCTTAACTTAGTTTTCACTTTTTTTTGTTGTCATTTATATGCAATTATTTCACCTTTTTCTGTGACTAATTTTTTTTTTCAAAACTAGTGTTTCAATAAATTTTTATGATGGTATCTGTTATTTTTATCAATTGCTTGACTCTAAGTTTATTATAAATTTTCAATCCAGCAGTTTGTTTCTACAGTTAAAAAATACGTACAACGACCTTTAAGAGAATATATAAATGATATCTGTGAATTATTTTTTCTTCGATTCAGATAATCAATAATTTGTCATATTAAAAAAAAGCAAGTTTTAACTAACTTAAAAGAAAAACATTACTTGCTTCATACATGGATAGTTTGTGAAATACTTTAAAAACATATGTAGTTTCTTTAAAATTGAGAATAAATATAAGAATTTCTTCAGGCTTTTTTTAAATTCTTAACTTTTTTTGCTGTTTTTATAGTTGAGAAAACTTGTCATAAACTAATTCTAAGATCAACATTACTACACTGTTTATAATAAAAGTAACTCGGTTACCAATAAATTAAATTGTCGTTGTTAACAATAAGAAGTTCAAAAAGACTACGTGTCTTATTATTTTGAAATATCAGCTTAGGTCTTTAAAACTGATAAACTGTAATCTTTTTTTTTACAAAATGATTTTCTGAAGTCAATCAAGGTGGTGATCTAAAAAAACTAGAAAATAAGACTTTTTTATTTAAAAAGGGTTCAATAAGTTTATCCTAAAACTGCTTAAACTTTTTTAAGAAATATAAATGTATAATTTGAAAATGTGTTATCGTTAAACATGTACTTTAAGTAAAATTATTCTTAAAAGCGTTTATACTAAACTAAAGCTAATTTTCTTCTTTGAGATTCATTTAAGATTTTTAACAAAATTAGGTTGCAAGTACAGTTACAATTAAAAATAAATATCAACTAAATTATTTTAATAGATAGGTATTAGTAAAGTTATAAACACCCTAAAACTAAACATATCTACTTTATTTTTAATTGGATTTAACAATTAACTTTTTAAGAGTTTTTTAATTTATATTTAAAATTATTCATTTAAACAAACTAACTGCGACTAAACTGATGTTCTGAGATGTAATTAAATTTTTTCTATATGATATGACAAATTTACTTTTGTACGTAATTTTCTCCAAACTATCTACACCAGCGAATTTAAAAAAAATGAAATTTAAGTATAGTTTGTTAAACTACAAAAAAAAGACGCTCAAAATATTTGGTCCTAGGACCTGGTGCACAAAAAAAAAACCTTTCGGTTATCGAGTTGCACACCACGGATACCTTTTAACGTCTTGTCCAGGACAAATTTAACTCAATTAAAACAAAAAATGTGAACGCTCACAACTATGGTCAATAATTGGTGTGGAGAAAGACTTTTCGATCATCAAGACACCATATATTTTGCAAATAACTTAGATAAGTTTTAGTTAAAACTTTAATAAAACTTAACTATAAGATCAATATATTATGTGTTTTGTAAAATAAATTTTTGAAAGAATAAATATAAGATAAAATATAAGATAAAATAATAATATATAAAATAAAGTTTTTAACAAAGTTTGTACCTTAAAATTTTATAATTAAAAATGTATTTTAATAAATATTTTTAACCTCTAGGTTAAATCTAAAAATATTGCCAATATAAGCTAAGATGTTTTAACGAATATAATACCAATACTCTTATATCATAGGTATCCCACCAGACCAGCAACGTTTGATCTTTGCTGGAAAACAATTGGAAGATGGAAGGACTTTGTCTGATGTAGTAGTACCAGAATAAAAAATATCTTCAGACAAACATTCTTATATAAAAAATTTAGATTAATCTACCTAAAGTTTATATTCAGCTGTTTTTCAAGTGATATTTTTTATAGCACATTGACTTTCTTTGTTTTATTTATTAGCTATTACAGTTGTGTAATACTTTATTTATTTCTTAAACGTATAACACTGTTATTTATTATGTAATTTTAAAGTAAAGTTCCAAAGATATTAAATTTGATAATCAACTCAAAAAAGAAATTATGCTAATTTTATGCAAATTTTTATACATATTTTTGAACGATTTTAAGTCGACTAAAACAGGACATCTGGAAGAGTTAGTGACGTAACATAAAATTTCTGAAATTTAAAAAATAGTTTAAAATATATATTGGATATAATTTTTGGGGTGGGTGGGATTCAAAACAAAATCGAAAACAGCAGCACGAAAAAGGCTGAAAGCAAGGTCGCACAATCGCGCGCAAAGCGCGCTGTTGTGCTTTTTTTGCGAAGCAAAACCGAAAGAAAGCGGAGCTTTCTGAGGTTGGGACGCACAAAGAAAGCGAAGCTTTCGAGGCATGAAAGTTAAAGCAAGATCGCACAATCGCGCGCAAAGCGCGCTGTTGTGCTTTTTTGCGAAGCAAAACCGAAAGAAAGCGGAGCTTTCTGAGGTTGGGACGTACAAAGAAAGCGAAGCTTTCAAGGCATGAAAGTTAAAGCAAGATCGCACAATCGCGCGCAAAGCGCGCTGTTGTGCTTTTTTGCGAAGCAAAACCGAAAGAAAGCGGAGGAGAAATTATTAAAATTTGCCTTTTTGAACGAAAACATGTCAGTCATCCCCAACTTTTCAAAAGTTTCTCGCAAGTTTTTTTCGTATTCAAGTTTGAACTTTGGCAGGAGCAGTTTTATATTTCCTTGAAACTCTGTGCTTCGCTCAATCATACTTCTCATCTTGCTAACTGTGAGTTTCTGCAAATCATCGTAACTCTTGGTCGGCATGAACAGCCACATTGAGTACTCCTCTCCTGCATACGGAATTTCTATACCAAACTACAAAAGTGGCCGTCGTGGCGGGAGACGTTTGGCAGTTTCGAAGAGAGGGAGTCACGGGCAGGGTGGAGATCGGGCCGGAGAAGATACAAGTGTACCCCTACCCCGACTTCGAGCGAGACAGGCTGAACGACGTGGCTCTGCTGTTCGTCGAGGAACCGTTCGATTCAAAACCGGAAAATTCGAAGCCGCTCAACTCGAAAGTCAAGATGATCGGCTTCGGGTCGGACGACGGTGTCGGGGCGGGGCAGGAGTGCACTGTGATGGGATGGGGATTCACCAGGATCAACTGGAAGACCAATCAGAGAATATTAGAAATATTCAGAAAGAGTCCACTTTTCATTTGGTGTTGAGATTTCGTGGTGGAATACAAATATTTGTGAAAAAATTGACTGGCAAAACCATCACTTTAGAAGTTGAAACTTCAGACACCATTGAAAATGTTAAAGCTAAGATCCAAGACAAAGAAGGTTTGTTTATAAAAGTTATATATTACTTAATCGTGTAAGCTAATAAATTAAATATGGTAATGAATATTTCAATAAAAAGGGTTAAATAAAATAATAATATATAAAATAAAGTTTTTAACAAAGTTTGTACCTTAAAATTTTATAATTAAAAATGTATTTTAATAAATATTTTTAACCTCTAGGTTAAATCTAAAAATATTGCCAATATAAGCTAAGATGTTTTAACGAATATAATACCAATACTCTTATATCATAGGTATCCCACCAGACCAGCAACGTTTGATCTTTGCTGGAAAACAATTGGAAGATGGAAGGACTTTGTCTGATGTAGTAGTACCAGAATAAAAAATATCTTCAGACAAACATTCTTATATAAAAAATTTAGATTAATCTACCTAAAGTTTATATTCAGCTGTTTTTCAAGTGATATTTTTTATAGCACATTGACTTTCTTTGTTTTATTTATTAGCTATTACAGTTGTGTAATACTTTATTTATTTCTTAAACGTATAACACTGTTATTTATTATGTAATTTTAAAGTAAAGTTCCAAAGATATTAAATTTGATAATCAACTCAAAAAAGAAATTATGCTAATTTTATGCAAATTTTTATACATATTTTTGAACGATTTCAACGTTTTTTTTTTGCGAAGCAAAACCGAAAGAAAGCGGAGCTTTCTGAGGTTGGGACGTACAAAGAAAGCGAAGCTTTCAAGGCATGAAAGTTAAAGCAAGATCGCACAATCGCGCGCAAAGCGCGCTGTTGTGCTTTTTTGCGAAGCAAAACCGAAAGAAAGCGGAGCTTTCTGAGGTTGGGACGTACAAAGAAAGCGAAGCTTTCAAGGCATGAAAGTTAAAGCAAGATCGCACAATCGCGCGCAAAGCGCGCTGTTGTGCTTTTTTGCGAAGCAAAACCGAAAGAAAGCGGAGGAGAAATTATTAAAATTTGCCTTTTTGAACGAAAACATGTCAGTCATCCCCAACTTTTCAAAAGTTTCTCGCAAGTTTTTTTCGTATTCAAGTTTGAACTTTGGCAGGAGCAGTTTTATATTTCCTTGAAACTCTGTGCTTCGCTCAATCATACTTCTCATCTTGCTAACTGTGAGTTTCTGCAAATCATCGTAACTCTTGGTCGGCATGAACAGCCACATTGAGTACTCCTCTCCTGCATACGGAATTTCTATACCAAACTACAAAAGTGGCCGTCGTGGCGGGAGACGTTTGGCAGTTTCGAAGAGAGGGAGTCACGGGCAGGGTGGAGATCGGGCCGGAGAAGATACAAGTGTACCCCTACCCCGACTTCGAGCGAGACAGGCTGAACGACGTGGCTCTGCTGTTCGTCGAGGAACCGTTCAATTCGAAACCGGAAAACTCGAAAGTCAAGATGATTGGCTTCGGGTCGGACGAAGGCGTTGGGGTGGGGATTCACCAAGATCAACTGGAAGACCAACCAGAGAAGCAGGCAGTCGCCGGTGCTCAAGTACGGCACGCTGAACATCACGACGATCTACCAGCGCATCATTCACTTCGGAGACCTGAACAGGGACGGCCCCTACTTGCTGAACGGGGACTCGGGTGGCCCGCTGGTGTGCAGGGACGCCGAAGACGGGAAGCAGAGACTGTTCGGGTGGCAGCGAGCAACTGATGTTGAGAAGAACTCGATATTTTACGTGAGGTACCGCAGTTTCAAAGATTGGATCAGAAGAAAGCAAGACGAGGTTGAGAGAAAAAATGAGGACAAGTTTCAGAAAGACAAAAGCTACGAAGAATATTCAGTTTAGGAGGGAGTCATCGCAATGTTTATTTTGTACCTTCTTTTTGCAATGGAATAATTCTTGTTTTTTTACATTTGAAACTTTTTTATTGTTTCAAAACGAACATAAAGTGTTTATTCTAGAACTTATTAAACTTATTTGTAAAGGTTCTATTAAGTTAAGTACATCTTGAATTCTACTGTCTCAATATATTTGACAACTTAACATGAATAAATAAAATTACTTGTCACCTTTCAAATTAGAAATGAAAACATTTTCTTTAGGCGGGTTAGAAAAAAAAAAACTTATTCATTACCCTTGAAGATTTCTAATACTTTCAATTCACAAACATTACTCAAACGTCACATTTTAAACTAACGTTGTTTATCGAGCGACAAAAAAAAAGAACTCATAAAGTCTGTCCTAGGATCTGGTGTACGAAAAAACCTTTCGGTTATCAAGTCGTACCTTTTAATGTCTTGTGCAGGCCGTATTAAGTGTTCGGACTCCGAACTTCGGAGTTCTTTGTTTTAGATAGCTTTTAGCCGAGCTATAACATATAGAGTTCAACTTTATAGTTTAATTAAGTTAACAATTTTTTAGAAAGTACTTAACAAAAACTAAAATTAAGTTTTGCTAACTTTGAAAAATAGACTTTCACCAGATAAAAAAAAACTTTTTACAGACTTTTTATTTAATATAAAGTTAAAGCAGAAACAAAAGTAATATTAACGTATACTTAAAAGCATTTTTAAATTGTAAAAGCAATATGTTATGCTAAACATAAAAATTTGTTAAGCTCAACATAAAAATAAAAATTTTAAACACTTAAACAACTGTCAATGCTGATTAATACTAAAATCAAAAACACTTTGATTCTTCTTTCATAAGTTATTGAAATTTACTTTGATTATTTTTATTTTAGACGGAACTGTTATACTCGTGTGAATTTGTGAAATTATGCTAATTTTATGCAAATTTTTATACATATTTTTGAACGATTTTATGTCGACTAAAACTGGACATCTGGAAGAGTTAGTGACGTAACATAAAATTTCTGAAATTTAAAAAATAGTTGAAAATATATATTGGATATAATTTTGGGGTGGGTGGGATGGAAAACAAAATCGAAAACAGCAGCACGAAAAAGGCTGAAAGCAAGGTCGCACAATCGCGCGCAAAGCGCGCTGTTGTGCTTTCTTTGTGAAGCAAAACCGAAAGAAAGCGGAGCTTTCTGAGGTTGGGACGTACAAAGAAAGCGAAGCCTTTGAGGCATGAAAGCTAAAGCAAGATCGCACAATCGCGCGCGAAGCGCGCTGTTGTGCCTTTTTGCGAAGCAAAACCGAAAGAAAGCGGGCTTTCTGAGGTTGGGACGTACAAAGAAAGCGAAGCTTTCGAGGCATGGAAGTTAAAGCAAGATCGCACAATCGCGCGCGAAGCGCGCTGTTGTGCTTTTTTGCGAAGCAAAACCGAAAGAAAGCGGAGCTTTCTGAGGTTGGGACGTACAAAGAAAGCGAAGCTTTCGAGGCATGGAAGTTAAAGCAAGATCGCGTGCCTTTTTTGCGAAGCAAAACCGAAACAAAGCGAGCTTTCTGAGGCAGGAATTTAGGTTAGAGAATTCAGATTTGTTAAAGTTAAAAGACTATTTTTTCTTTCTAGTAGAGTAATTGTCTTTTAATGCTTAGTTAAAACATCAGTTTTTAAAGCAGGAATTTAAGTTTTTAAGGCAGGAATTTAAGTTAACGAATTTAGATTTGTTTGAAGTTAAAATTAGTTGAGATATTATGTTTTAATACTTAGTTTAAACGGCCGTTTTTAAAAACTTGAAGTATTTTTTAAGAGAATTTGAAAAATAGTACAAAATTTAAAAACCTTATTATTTTTAACACTTTAATTATAATTTTATTTACTTTCTTATTTATTATTAATTATTTATTAGTATTTGCTTTATTTTGCTTGCACAAAAGCGCGCTCTGCGCGCGATGTGCGATACTTTTAGCTACTTATTACAAACTATTTTCTTACTTATGTAGTTCTTTTTGATTTGTATTTAAGTGAATAGATATATTAACTTTTTTCTTCGTTTTACATTATCTGTTCGAACTAATTTGTTCTAATCCTTAGTTTAAACATAAGTTTTCTAAAATTTTAAGAGTTTTTAATAGTATTTCAAAATTATCATAAATTTGAAAATTTTCTAATTAATATTTTTTTTTTACTTATATATTATTTATCTGCCTTATTCGGCTAGCACAAAAGCGCGCTTTGCGCGCGGTGTGCGATGCTCTTGGCTATTTATTAAAATCTTTGTACCTTTGCACTTTTGACTTTGTACCGGCTTTCAAGGTTGTCTTGGAAAAAAAGTTAATTTTTATATAATTGCAAAACGAGCAACAAATATCATAACATTTTAACTTTGAAATAGGCAAAAACATCAATCTTGGGTTTAAAAAGAACTTATGAAACACAAATATAATTTTAATTTTTGAAAAAAAAACAATGTTCTTAATTTCATTGTGAGTACACAGTGCTTTTCATGAATTTACTGAAAACGATAAAAAACCAATGTAATGTTAGGCTTATTCGAAAAAGTACAAAAAAGTTATTTATTTCTAAGAACGCTAAAATTAAAAGATATTACGTAACAATGGATAAGTTTTGTTGTTTTTTGAAGACACTTTTTTATATGGCAGATTTGAATGATAGGGCTGAGTTGACATTATATGTATTGAAAGTAACATGTTAAGGCTTCAGAGAACTGCTATCTTGTAAATACTGTTTATCTCTCTTTATTATCTTTAATTGAAGTTTACATTTCTAATTTGTTTAATAATAAAATTTAGTAAAAATTAGTTGTTTAAAATATACTAGTGATTTATTTAGTATATTAGTGGTAGTTTAAGTTATCTGTATTTATATATAATTGTTTAAAATTGTTAGATCCTGTTAAATGTTCATATTATTATTAGTATTTGTTATTGTTATTGATTCCATATATTTATATTCCCTATGTTGATATGCATATTTGATATTCTGATATTCTAATATTGCCTAATATTGTAAGTAACAGTATTTTAAGATGATCTCAAGTTACTCAGAGGCAGTATCTGTTCCGTTGTGGCTGCCAGGCCCCGCAAACGGACACCAAGATCACAATAGAGTCTAAGGACTAGAGTAAGAACTTTTAGCCATGGATTTTCAAATGATAAGTTTTATCTAAAATTTGCTTTGAAAAAGTTTTTTTTGAAGTATATAGTAAGTTTCACAAAATTAAGCAGCTAGCAAAGACTTTTTCAGATAAGTATGGCCTGCCGACTAAAAAAGCTTCCAATTCATATTCTAACCTAGAGGCATATAGTTTTTAATATTTAAAAAACTAACTTTGTACTCTTAATAAATTTAGAATTTTATTTAATACAATTCAAATCTGAAAACATCGATCGTTTAGTGAAAAAACTGTTTTTGTGGTATAAAGATAAAGTTTTGATTTTTTAGTTTTAGTTGTAAAATACTAATTTTAGTTTTTTCTTGAAAATTGATAACTGAAAAAGCTCAAATTTCTATTTGTTATACAACTTCAAAAATAGTTTAAGAAAAGTGCGTTTCTTATTTAACTTTAGATAAGTAATTCAAAATCTCTTGGTTTGTAAGGGTAGAAACTAAGCTCTTATATATAAACTAAGTCATTTTTTACCTTAGATAAATTTTCTTTTTCTTTTGAAAAGACTATGTTAATTAGAACAACAATAATTAGTATATAATAATTTATTTTAGAAAAAAATCTTTTGTTAAAAAAAAATATTTTTAGTAATTCTCAGGGTTTGTATAATTCAGATTACAGTCAGTTACAACACTGTAAATATTTTAAAAATTTTTACAACTTATTTAACTATTCTACCTTTGTACGGGTCTATTTGAAGTATTTAATTATTATACCTTTACAGCTGCAATTTTCTGTTAAGCGTATTGTTACCACTGTTAGGTTTTAGCTATTGCTTAACATCTTTAAGTTATACAAGTATATATTAATTCATTATACAAAGATACAAAAGTAGTGACACAAATTTATTACAGTCTAAACCAAATATTTTCAACAACGTAACAAAGTATAACCAAACAAACAATTATACGGGTTTTGTACACACCTAACAGCGATGAACTTCTTAATTTAATTTTTTTGAACGAACTCAGTATTGAAAAATTATATAATAACTTCAACATATCTCACAAAAACAACAAACTAAATACAAAAGCAAACAGAGTTGCATTCAAATTAATGGTTCAAGAATAATTACGCAACAAGTCGAAGATCTTTATTGCTTTACGAAGCAAGTCAGCTCTTCACAATTTACTCACCAACGTTTTTCCATCCTCGCGACCTTTACATATCTTTTCAGCAGTTGTTTCAGCCGCCTTGAGGTCTCCAATTTTGCCGTAGAAAATGATGTTGCCTGTGCTGTTGTGTGTTATCAGCATAACAAATTGGTGATTGCAGATGAATTCTGCTGGTCGGTCACCGAAAGGTCCACTGAATGATGATGCTAGAAATATATGCGAAAAGATTAAAACACTCAAGCCATACTGATGTAAAGGTTGAAATCAACATTCAGTATTATAAAATATCTTGTATTATATAATGAGAGAATAATGTGCAGACAAGAAGTCTTATAGTTCTTTTCAAACTAAAATTAAGAAAACTTATAAAATTGTTTATTTAGAATTGGTAAACAAGATAACCCAAACTTACAAGCTGAAGTAGTTCTCGCTTTATTAAGTAAATATAATGTAATTTTTTTATAAGTTCAATTTAAAAAAATTATTACTTACTTTTGCAGTTTGAATAAACAACTTTTACATTAGGTATCAAGTTTGTATTTATATTTGTAGCTATTTTTATTTAACTTACTATCTGTAATAGTATTTTAAATCTTATAAGAATAGTTTCATTTTAATACTAGTGCAAATTTAGTTACTCAAATTTGTAGTTTAAATCAAAGCATCTTACTTGCTACTCCGCATGCTTCAGTGCCTTCTTCATTGACTTCTAAATAAGTTTTATGAACGATATCCGACACATGAAGTCCTGTTACATCTGAAATTTTGTTCATATTTGCTTTTTTGAGTGAAAACATGTCAGTCATCCCCAACTTTTCAAAAGTTTCTCGCAAGTTTTTTTCGTATTCAAGTTTGAACTTTGGTAGGAGCAGTTTTATATTTCCTTGAAACTCTGTGCTCCGCTCAATCATGCCTCTCATCTTGCTAACTGTGAGTTTCTGGAGATCTTCGTAACTCTTGGTCGGCATGAACAGCCACATTGAGTACTCCTCTCCTGCGTACGGCATTTCTATACCGTACATTTCATCGTCATAAGCATATTTGTAACGAGGCAAGATTTTCGACATCATCGCAATTTGAGTTTGTGTGCCGTCACAATTGTAAAAAGTGGACAGAAACGTGGTTTTCATGTTGAAACCTAATGACCAAAAACCTTTGAAGTGTACAACGCTGGTTAAAACCATTCTGGTCAGCTCAGTAAGCGACTCGGGAGCGATTGCTCGTTTTATTCTGTTTCCGGTGCTCTCAGCAACAAGTTTGTTAATGGCATCTGCACTTCGCTTGCGGTCCGATTTAGTTTTGAATGGTAAGTTTAGCGCCTTGCAACCGAAGCCTTTGAGAAGTTTCAAATAACCACTTTTGACTTTGTACCGGCTTTCAAGGAACAAATTGTTGAAAATTCGGGCCTTAACTGAGGGAAGTTTAGAAGATAACTTTTGAAACTCTTCCAAAACCTCTGTACTTTTATAATTACCAAAATAGAGACCAAAGGCTTTCGTTATTTGATCTTCGGTGTTGCCTTCTGATCCGCAATAAATCATGCTGAGGGCCAGGGAGATGCTGAAAGGAGAAAAGAGAATGTTCTCGTGCGGTGATTTGCTGCTAAACTCAGCGTAGAGGTCATCAATGAACGAATCAAACGACATAATTCAGATTACTTGTACACTACTATCTAAAAATGGAATAAATTAAAATTGTTATTTTTAATAGTTTTGGCTGAACTTTCATTGTTAATTTAATGTTGATATACTTTTTTTGTCATACACTTTTAAGCTTATACATCGGTATTAAAAAAAAAGATTTTGGGTAATGAGTATTTTTAAGTTTAATGTTACAAGTAAAATTTAATATGCTATATTAAGTCTAATCTTATGTTACAGCTAAGGTTTCTAAGCAATGTTTTAACGCATTGAGTTGCTTATATATAAAGTAGTAATCAAGCTTTTCATGCTGATTATGCTTTGATTATTTTTGTAAGGAACGGAATTTAAAATTTTGTTTATAAAAAACCAGCAACTAGTTTGAGGAAAAATATTTTAAGACGTAGTTTACAACACTACTAATATCTTTACTTGTATTTATCTACTTAATTTCTACATCTTTAAAATTAACTTTAAAAAAGTATTTCTTACATTTTTGTTATGTAGCTTAGTATAAGGCATAAAAGTAAATTAAGATAAAACAGTAATAAAAGTTAATATAACAGTTGGTTAGGAATTAACAAAATTATTTATACATGTAACTGTATGCAGATTAGCTGTTTATTTCTACAGCTTAAAGGTAAATATAATTTAAAAAAAAGCGAAAGAAAATAATTAGGAAATAACTAGAAATAAATATTTATAAAAATAAAAAAGAAGGTAATAATACTTAAACTCCACAGTTTGATTTTTAGATAAAAAATTTGACATCTTAACGATAAACAATTCAAGTGGACAATTTTGCTCGGCAACTCTTTTGCACGAGTGTCACTTTAGCATGAAGGGTCACTTTTGCACGAAAGTAAAATAAATTACTAAAAAAAATGTAAAAAAAAAAAGAAAAATATAAAAAGACTAATTAATAATAAAAAAACACAAAAAAATACCGACCAGGGGTAACGGTTAGTGGTAACAGTGATAGCAAGAAAAAATTACAAAAAATAAAAAGTTAGAAAAAATAAAAATAAAATAAACTAATAAAAATGCAAAAAATTTTAAAAAAATACCGGCCGAGGGTAAGGGTTAGGGGTAAAAGTGATAAACAAAAAACATACGAAATAAAATTATTAAACAAAAAATACAGTAAAACAAAAAAAATATAAAAAATAGATTATAAAAACCAGAAAAACTAAATAAGAAATTTACCGATCGAGGGTAATAGGTAATAGTAATAGAAAAAAAAGATTAAGATTAATAAAACCAAAAAAAAAAATTACCTACCGTGCAAAAGTGTCACATCGTGTAAAAGTGTTTCTCGTGCAAAATAAATTACCCACCCAATTCGAGTAAAAAGATTACATAAAAATAAAATTGTTTAAAAATATACATTTTATTTTTTCAGAAAATGATTATTAGCCAGTTGTTTCAAAACTACGTCATAATGCCTTAAAAAATCTATTGAAAAAAAAACGAATGAAAAGCTCGATTTTTGTTCGTTTCTGTGTCGCTGAAATGAAACGTCTCGTAATTTTTTGCTTGCTCTTCCTCGAAGCTTGCACGGGGCAGATGTTGGGAGGAAAACAAGCCAAGGAAGATCAGTTCCCGTTCGTGGTTCAGATCCGCAATCTGAACTGCCACGGAGTTTGCATTTGCGGAGGTGCAATCGTCGCCCCCCATTGGGTTCTGACGGCGGCCCACTGCGTTCGAAACAGCAACAACCAAACCACAAAAGTGGCCGTCGTGGCGGGAGACGTTTGGCGGTATCGACGAGAGGGAGTCACCGGCAGGGTGGAGATCGGGCCGGAGAAGATACAAGTGTACCCCTACCCCGACTTCGAGCGAGACAGGCTGAACGACGTGGCTCTGCTGTTCGTCGAGGAACCGTTCAATTCGAAACCGGAAAATTCGAAAGTCAAGATGATTGGGTTCGGGTCGGATGAAGGTGTTGGGGCGGGGCAGGAGTGCACTGTGATGGGGTGGGGATACACAAGGATTGACTGGAAGACCGACCAGAGAAGCAGGCAGTCGCCGGTGCTGAAGTACGGCACGCTGAACATAACGACGATCTACCAGCGCATCATTCACTTCGGAGACCTGAACAGGGACGGCCCCTACTTGCTGAACTGGGACTCGGGCGGCCCGCTGGTGTGCAGGGACGCCAGTGACGGGAAGCAGAGACTGTTCGGGTGGCAGCGAGCGACTGATACCGAGAAGAACTCGATTTTTTACGTGAGGTACCGCAGTTTCAAAGATTGGATGAGAGGAAAGCAAGGCGAGGTGGAAAGAGAAAATGAGGACAAGTTTCAGAAAAACAAAAGCTACGAAGAATATTCAGTTTAGGAGGGACTCATCGCAATGCTTATTTTGAACCTTCTTTTTGCAATGGAATAAATCTTGATTTTTACATTTAAAACTTTTTTATTGTTTCAAAACTAGCATTAAATGTTTGTTTCTAGTATTTATTAAGCTTAATTGTAAAGGTTCTATTAAGTTAAATATATTTTGAATTCTCTCATTTTGGGACACGTTCAAAATCCACCCAGTCAAGTTTGAGAAACGCTAACTGAACGAGGGTGAGGGGTAACAGGAAGTAAATAAAAAATAAATAAAATTCAAAAATATATAAAATAAATTAGTAAATAAAAAAAGTTTAAAAAAAAAGCGGGTGGATTTTGATAGTATACCGTTTTTTTCTTCTGTCTCAAGCAATTTATTTGAGAACTTAAAACTTAAGTTTGAAATAAATAAAATTATACCTTATAAATAATTAATGGCAACATTTTTTTGGCGGAGTAGGAGAGGAAAAAATTTACCTTAAAGATTTCTAATACTTTTGATTCACAAAAATTACTAACGCTTTTTAAACTAACATTTTAAACTAACGTTGTTGATAATAATAGTTTATATAATAGTTTTTATAAATATATATCACACCACTTGGATACCTTTTAATGTCTTTTCAACGATAACTTTTAATCTTTCTAGTACAAACACTCATTAGACTTTAGTCTGCTTTTTTACTTGATTGAAAACAAACAAGAGATTTTACTAAACACAAGTATATTTCAACAAACTTTCATCAGTTTGTTACAGTTGTTACAAAAAAAGAAACATCGACTCAGATTGAAAAAACATTGAAACAGATTAAAAATTCTTTGCTCAGTTCAGATTAAGATCTTTGCTGGTAAGCAATTGGAAGATGGCAGGACCTTGTCTGACTACAATATTCAGAAAGAGTCCACTCTTCATTTGGTGTTGAGACTTCGTGGTGGAATACAAATATTTGTGAAAAAATTGACTGGCAAAACCATCACTTTAGAAGTTGAAGCTTCAGACACCTTTGAAAATGTTAAAGCTAAGATCCAAGACAAAGAAAAGACTGCGGAGCTTTCTGAGGTTGGGACGTACAAAGAAAGCGAAGCTTTCGAAGCATGGAAGTTAAAGCAAAATCGCGCGCGAAGCGTGCCTTTTTTGCGAAGCAAAACCGAAAGAAAGCGAGCTTTCTGAGGCTGGAATTTAGGTTAAAGAATTCAGATTTTTTAAAGTTAAAATACTATTTTTTCTTTCTAGTAGAGTAATTGTCTTTTAATGCTTAGTTAAAACGGCAGTTTTTAAAGCAGGAATTTAAGTTTTTAAGGCAGGAATTTAGGTTAACGAATTTAGATTTGTTTGAAGTTAAAATTAGTTGAGTTATTATGTTTTAATACTTAGTTTAAACGGCAGTTTTTAAAAACTTGATGTATTTTTTAAGATAATTTGAGAAAAAATACAAAATTTAAAAACCTTATTATTTTTAACAATTTATTTATAATTTTATTTACTTTCTTATTTATTATTGATTATTATTTATTAGTATTTGCTTTATTTGGCTAGCACAAAAGCGCGCTCTGCGCGCGGTGTGCGATACTTTTAGATACTTATTACAAACTATTTTCTTACTTATGTAGTTCTTTTTGTTTTGTATTTAAGTGAATAGATATTTAGTTTTTTCTTCGTTTTACATTATCTGTTCGAACTAATTTGTTCTAATAGTTTAAACATAAGTTTGCTGAAATTTTAAGAGTTTTTAATAGTATTTCAAAATTATCATAAATTTGAAAAATTTCTAATTAATATTTTTTTTTACTTATTATATTATTTATCTGCCTTATTCGGCTAGCACAAAAGCGCGCTTTGCGCGCGGTGTGCGATGCTCTTGGCTATTTATTAATATCTGTTTTCAATTTAAAGTACCTCTTTATTGTTTTGTACTTTACTTCATAGATATATTTAACCTGAAAACCACCACTCCAAGAAAATATATAACTTGCTATCTCAATACTTTTGTTTAACTTTAATAGTCTTTTACTTTACGCAATTCAATCACGTACAGTTGCATTTCAACGTTTTCTTTAATAAACAATGAACTTCACCGCACGACCAACAACAACAGCATCCGAGACAACCTACGATTGTGCAACTTACACACATCCTGACCAACACAAAGTGTTATCAGATGATACTGTAGTTGTAGAGTATTATACATAAGCTACGAGCAACTTTAAAAACCACAGAAAATCCTAAAAATTTCATTTATTTACTTTATGTAAACTTAACCATTTATTTAATAAAAAATTCCTTAATTAAAAATCAATAGCAGAAAAGAATGCAAACTGTAGTCTCAACTTGGAATATTCTACTAAAATGTAAAGTTGAGCAGTTTTACCTAAAGTAGGTGTCAATGTTATTAAAAACTACTTTTTTTAACATTTACAAGAACAACTCACTACACATCTGGGAAAGACAGCATCTGGAAAATACATATTGGATATAATTTTTAGGGTGGGTGGGATGGAAAACAAAATCGAAAACAGCAGTACGAAAAAGGCTGAAAGCAAGGTCGCACAATCGCGCGCAAAGCGCGCTGTTGTGCTTTTTTGCGAAGCAAAACCGAAAGAAAGCGGAGCTTTCTGAGGTTGGGACGTACAAAGAAAGCGAAGCTTTCGAGGCATAGAAGTTAAAGCAAGATCGTGCGCGAAGCGTGCCTTTTTTGCGAAGCAAAACCGAAAGAAAGCGAGCTTTCTGAGGCAGGAATTTAGATTAAAGAATTCAGATTTTTAAAGTTAAAATACTATTTTTTCTTTCTAGTCGAGTAATTGTCTTTTAATGCTTAGTTAAAACGGCAGTTTTTAAAGCAGGAATTTAAGTTTTTAAGGCAGGAATTTAGGGTAACGAATTTAGATTTGTTTGAAGTAAAAATTAGTTTAGATATTATGTTTTAATACTTAGTTTAAACGGCAGTTTTTAAAAACTTGATGCATTTTTTAAGAGAATTTGAGAAACAGTACAAAATTTAAAAACCTTATTATTTTTAAAACTTTATTTATAATTTTATTTACTTTCTTATTTATTATTGATTATTATTTTTTAGTATTTGCTTTATTTAGCTAGCACAAAAGCGCGCTCTGCTTTGTTTTTACTTTCAGGCCGCCTACACTGACTTGACAACCAAGACATAGTTTTTATATTTCATCAATATGTTCATTTTTTTATAGAATATTTTTTTTAATTTTCCTGTTTTTTTTTTATGTGTTCGAGAACACATAGCTTCTGTAAACTTGTATATTTTGTAAATAATTCTCAAGTCTCTACTTATTTTAACTAATTCGAGCTGTTTTATTACTTACTAAAAGTGTATTAAGTTAGTGCTTTTTTATGAAGCAATGTTTACAATAATTAGTACTTATATTAAGCTAAGTAAAACTGTTTAGTTTTATTTATTTGCATATATATTTTGCATATGTTATTTTTAAAAAGTCATTATTACTAGTTTAATAAATACATAAAATATTTAAAAAAAATGTTTTATTTTAGTCTTAAAACTTATTTTAGTTAATCAATTAAATATTTTTTTATTGATTCTTTAAAGTCACAATTAAGAGTTGAAAAACTTTTCAGAGGTAACAGTGCAATTTTTTTCTAATAAACTACGTGCATTACATTCTAAACTTCTCTTGCTACTTAGTTCTTAACTTAGTTTTCACTTTTTTTTGTTGTCATTTATATGCAATTATTTCACCTTTTTCTGTGACTAATTTTTTTTTTCAAAACTAGTGTTTCAATAAATTTTTATGATGGTATCTGTTATTTTTATCAATTGCTTGACTCTAAGTTTATTATAAATTTTCAATCCAGCAGTTTGTTTCTACAGTTAAAAAATACGTACAACGACCTTTAAGAGAATATATAAATGATATCTGTGAATTATTTTTTCTTCGATTCAGATAATCAATAATTTGTCATATTAAAAAAAAGCAAGTTTTAACTAACTTAAAAGAAAAACATTACTTGCTTCATACATGGATAGTTTGTGAAATACTTTAAAAACATATGTAGTTTCTTTAAAATTGAGAATAAATATAAGAATTTCTTCAGGCTTTTTTTAAATTCTTAACTTTTTTTGCTGTTTTTATAGTTGAGAAAACTTGTCATAAACTAATTCTAAGATCAACATTACTACACTGTTTATAATAAAAGTAACTCGGTTACCAATAAATTAAATTGTCGTTGTTAACAATAAGAAGTTCAAAAAGACTACGTGTCTTATTATTTTGAAATATCAGCTTAGGTCTTTAAAACTGATAAACTGTAATCTTTTTTTTTACAAAATGATTTTCTGAAGTCAATCAAGGTGGTGATCTAAAAAAACTAGAAAATAAGACTTTTTTATTTAAAAAGGGTTCAATAAGTTTATCCTAAAACTGCTTAAACTTTTTTAAGAAATATAAATGTATAATTTGAAAATGTGTTATCGTTAAACATGTACTTTAAGTAAAATTATTCTTAAAAGCGTTTATACTAAACTAAAGCTAATTTTCTTCTTTGAGATTCATTTAAGATTTTTAACAAAATTAGGTTGCAAGTACAGTTACAATTAAAAATAAATATCAACTAAATTATTTTAATAGATAGGTATTAGTAAAGTTATAAACACCCTAAAACTAAACATATCTACTTTATTTTTAATTGGATTTAACAATTAACTTTTTAAGAGTTTTTTAATTTATATTTAAAATTATTCATTTAAACAAACTAACTGCGACTAAACTGATGTTCTGAGATGTAATTAAATTTTTTCTATATGATATGACAAATTTACTTTTGTACGTAATTTTCTCCAAACTATCTACACCAGCGAATTTAAAAAAAATGAAATTTAAGTATAGTTTGTTAAACTACAAAAAAAAGACGCTCAAAATATTTGGTCCTAGGACCTGGTGCACAAAAAAAAAACCTTTCGGTTATCGAGTTGCACACCACGGATACCTTTTAACGTCTTGTCCAGGACAAATTTAACTCAATTAAAACAAAAAATGTGAACGCTCACAACTATGGTCAATAATTGGTGTGGAGAAAGACTTTTCGATCATCAAGACACCATATATTTTGCAAATAACTTAGATAAGTTTTAGTTAAAACTTTAATAAAACTTAACTATAAGATCAATATATTATGTGTTTTGTAAAATAAATTTTTGAAAGAATAAATATAAGATAAAATATAAGATAAAATAATAATATATAAAATAAAGTTTTTAACAAAGTTTGTACCTTAAAATTTTATAATTAAAAATGTATTTTAATAAATATTTTTAACCTCTAGGTTAAATCTAAAAATATTGCCAATATAAGCTAAGATGTTTTAACGAATATAATACCAATACTCTTATATCATAGGTATCCCACCAGACCAGCAACGTTTGATCTTTGCTGGAAAACAATTGGAAGATGGAAGGACTTTGTCTGATGTAGTAGTACCAGAATAAAAAATATCTTCAGACAAACATTCTTATATAAAAAATTTAGATTAATCTACCTAAAGTTTATATTCAGCTGTTTTTCAAGTGATATTTTTTATAGCACATTGACTTTCTTTGTTTTATTTATTAGCTATTACAGTTGTGTAATACTTTATTTATTTCTTAAACGTATAACACTGTTATTTATTATGTAATTTTAAAGTAAAGTTCCAAAGATATTAAATTTGATAATCAACTCAAAAAAGAAATTATGCTAATTTTATGCAAATTTTTATACATATTTTTGAACGATTTTAAGTCGACTAAAACAGGACATCTGGAAGAGTTAGTGACGTAACATAAAATTTCTGAAATTTAAAAAATAGTTTAAAATATATATTGGATATAATTTTTGGGGTGGGTGGGATTCAAAACAAAATCGAAAACAGCAGCACGAAAAAGGCTGAAAGCAAGGTCGCACAATCGCGCGCAAAGCGCGCTGTTGTGCTTTTTTTGCGAAGCAAAACCGAAAGAAAGCGGAGCTTTCTGAGGTTGGGACGCACAAAGAAAGCGAAGCTTTCGAGGCATGAAAGTTAAAGCAAGATCGCACAATCGCGCGCAAAGCGCGCTGTTGTGCTTTTTTGCGAAGCAAAACCGAAAGAAAGCGGAGCTTTCTGAGGTTGGGACGTACAAAGAAAGCGAAGCTTTCAAGGCATGAAAGTTAAAGCAAGATCGCACAATCGCGCGCAAAGCGCGCTGTTGTGCTTTTTTGCGAAGCAAAACCGAAAGAAAGCGGAGGAGAAATTATTAAAATTTGCCTTTTTGAACGAAAACATGTCAGTCATCCCCAACTTTTCAAAAGTTTCTCGCAAGTTTTTTTCGTATTCAAGTTTGAACTTTGGCAGGAGCAGTTTTATATTTCCTTGAAACTCTGTGCTTCGCTCAATCATACTTCTCATCTTGCTAACTGTGAGTTTCTGCAAATCATCGTAACTCTTGGTCGGCATGAACAGCCACATTGAGTACTCCTCTCCTGCATACGGAATTTCTATACCAAACTACAAAAGTGGCCGTCGTGGCGGGAGACGTTTGGCAGTTTCGAAGAGAGGGAGTCACGGGCAGGGTGGAGATCGGGCCGGAGAAGATACAAGTGTACCCCTACCCCGACTTCGAGCGAGACAGGCTGAACGACGTGGCTCTGCTGTTCGTCGAGGAACCGTTCGATTCAAAACCGGAAAATTCGAAGCCGCTCAACTCGAAAGTCAAGATGATCGGCTTCGGGTCGGACGACGGTGTCGGGGCGGGGCAGGAGTGCACTGTGATGGGATGGGGATTCACCAGGATCAACTGGAAGACCAATCAGAGAATATTAGAAATATTCAGAAAGAGTCCACTTTTCATTTGGTGTTGAGATTTCGTGGTGGAATACAAATATTTGTGAAAAAATTGACTGGCAAAACCATCACTTTAGAAGTTGAAACTTCAGACACCATTGAAAATGTTAAAGCTAAGATCCAAGACAAAGAAGGTTTGTTTATAAAAGTTATATATTACTTAATCGTGTAAGCTAATAAATTAAATATGGTAATGAATATTTCAATAAAAAGGGTTAAATAAAATAATAATATATAAAATAAAGTTTTTAACAAAGTTTGTACCTTAAAATTTTATAATTAAAAATGTATTTTAATAAATATTTTTAACCTCTAGGTTAAATCTAAAAATATTGCCAATATAAGCTAAGATGTTTTAACGAATATAATACCAATACTCTTATATCATAGGTATCCCACCAGACCAGCAACGTTTGATCTTTGCTGGAAAACAATTGGAAGATGGAAGGACTTTGTCTGATGTAGTAGTACCAGAATAAAAAATATCTTCAGACAAACATTCTTATATAAAAAATTTAGATTAATCTACCTAAAGTTTATATTCAGCTGTTTTTCAAGTGATATTTTTTATAGCACATTGACTTTCTTTGTTTTATTTATTAGCTATTACAGTTGTGTAATACTTTATTTATTTCTTAAACGTATAACACTGTTATTTATTATGTAATTTTAAAGTAAAGTTCCAAAGATATTAAATTTGATAATCAACTCAAAAAAGAAATTATGCTAATTTTATGCAAATTTTTATACATATTTTTGAACGATTTCAACGTTTTTTTTTTGCGAAGCAAAACCGAAAGAAAGCGGAGCTTTCTGAGGTTGGGACGTACAAAGAAAGCGAAGCTTTCAAGGCATGAAAGTTAAAGCAAGATCGCACAATCGCGCGCAAAGCGCGCTGTTGTGCTTTTTTGCGAAGCAAAACCGAAAGAAAGCGGAGCTTTCTGAGGTTGGGACGTACAAAGAAAGCGAAGCTTTCAAGGCATGAAAGTTAAAGCAAGATCGCACAATCGCGCGCAAAGCGCGCTGTTGTGCTTTTTTGCGAAGCAAAACCGAAAGAAAGCGGAGGAGAAATTATTAAAATTTGCCTTTTTGAACGAAAACATGTCAGTCATCCCCAACTTTTCAAAAGTTTCTCGCAAGTTTTTTTCGTATTCAAGTTTGAACTTTGGCAGGAGCAGTTTTATATTTCCTTGAAACTCTGTGCTTCGCTCAATCATACTTCTCATCTTGCTAACTGTGAGTTTCTGCAAATCATCGTAACTCTTGGTCGGCATGAACAGCCACATTGAGTACTCCTCTCCTGCATACGGAATTTCTATACCAAACTACAAAAGTGGCCGTCGTGGCGGGAGACGTTTGGCAGTTTCGAAGAGAGGGAGTCACGGGCAGGGTGGAGATCGGGCCGGAGAAGATACAAGTGTACCCCTACCCCGACTTCGAGCGAGACAGGCTGAACGACGTGGCTCTGCTGTTCGTCGAGGAACCGTTCGATTCGAAACCGGAAAATTTGAAAGTCAAGATGATCGGCTTCGGGTCGGACGACGGTGTCGGGGCGGGGCAGGAGTGCACTGTGATTGGATGGGGATTCACCAGGATCAACTGGAAGACCAATCAGAGAATATTAGAAATATTCAGAAAGAGTCCACTTTTCATTTGGTGTTGAGATTTCGTGGTGGAATACAAATATTTGTGAAAAAATTGACTGGCAAAACCATCACTTTAGAAGTTGAAACTTCAGACACCATTGAAAATGTTAAAGCTAAGATCCAAGACAAAGAAGGTTTGTTTATAAAAGTTATATATTACTTAATCGTGTAAGCTAATAAATTAAATATGGTAATGAATATTTCAATAAAAAGGGTTAAATAAAATAATAATATATAAAATAAAGTTTTTAACAAAGTTTGTACCTTAAAATTTTATAATTAAAAATGTATTTTAATAAATATTTTTAACCTCTAGGTTAAATCTAAAAATATTGCCAATATAAGCTAAGATGTTTTAACGAATATAATACCAATACTCTTATATCATAGGTATCCCACCAGACCAGCAACGTTTGATCTTTGCTGGAAAACAATTGGAAGATGGAAGGACTTTGTCTGATGTAGTAGTACCAGAATAAAAAATATCTTCAGACAAACATTCTTATATAAAAAATTTAGATTAATCTACCTAAAGTTTATATTCAGCTGTTTTTCAAGTGATATTTTTTATAGCACATTGACTTTCTTTGTTTTATTTATTAGCTATTACAGTTGTGTAATACTTTATTTATTTCTTAAACGTATAACACTGTTATTTATTATGTAATTTTAAAGTAAAGTTCCAAAGATATTAAATTTGATAATCAACTCAAAAAAGAAATTATGCTAATTTTATGCAAATTTTTATACATATTTTTGAACGATTTCAACGTTTTTTTTTTGCGAAGCAAAACCGAAAGAAAGCGGAGCTTTCTGAGGTTGGGACGTACAAAGAAAGCGAAGCTTTCAAGGCATGAAAGTTAAAGCAAGATCGCACAATCGCGCGCAAAGCGCGCTGTTGTGCTTTTTTGCGAAGCAAAACCGAAAGAAAGCGGAGGAGAAATTATTAAAATTTGCCTTTTTGAACGAAAACATGTCAGTCATCCCCAACTTTTCAAAAGTTTCTCGCAAGTTTTTTTCGTATTCAAGTTTGAACTTTGGCAGGAGCAGTTTTATATTTCCTTGAAACTCTGTGCTTCGCTCAATCATACTTCTCATCTTGCTAACTGTGAGTTTCTGCAAATCATCGTAACTCTTGGTCGGCATGAACAGCCACATTGAGTACTCCTCTCCTGCATACGGAATTTCTATACCAAACTACAAAAGTGGCCGTCGTGGCGGGAGACGTTTGGCAGTTTCGAAGAGAGGGAGTCACGGGCAGGGTGGAGATCGGGCCGGAGAAGATACAAGTGTACCCCTACCCCGACTTCGAGCGAGACAGGCTGAACGACGTGGCTCTGCTGTTCGTCGAGGAACCGTTCGATTCAAAACCGGAAAATTCGAAGCCGCTCAACTCGAAAGTCAAGATGATCGGCTTCGGGTCGGACGACGGTGTCGGGGCGGGGCAGGAGTGCACTGTGATGGGATGGGGATTCACCAGGATCAACTGGAAGACCAATCAGAGAATATTAGAAATATTCAGAAAGAGTCCACTTTTCATTTGGTGTTGAGATTTCGTGGTGGAATACAAATATTTGTGAAAAAATTGACTGGCAAAACCATCACTTTAGAAGTTGAAACTTCAGACACCATTGAAAATGTTAAAGCTAAGATCCAAGACAAAGAAGGTTTGTTTATAAAAGTTATATATTACTTAATCGTGTAAGCTAATAAATTAAATATGGTAATGAATATTTCAATAAAAAGGGTTAAATAAAATAATAATATATAAAATAAAGTTTTTAACAAAGTTTGTACCTTAAAATTTTATAATTAAAAATGTATTTTAATAAATATTTTTAACCTCTAGGTTAAATCTAAAAATATTGCCAATATAAGCTAAGATGTTTTAACGAATATAATACCAATACTCTTATATCATAGGTATCCCACCAGACCAGCAACGTTTGATCTTTGCTGGAAAACAATTGGAAGATGGAAGGACTTTGTCTGATGTAGTAGTACCAGAATAAAAAATATCTTCAGACAAACATTCTTATATAAAAAATTTAGATTAATCTACCTAAAGTTTATATTCAGCTGTTTTTCAAGTGATATTTTTTATAGCACATTGACTTTCTTTGTTTTATTTATTAGCTATTACAGTTGTGTAATACTTTATTTATTTCTTAAACGTATAACACTGTTATTTATTATGTAATTTTAAAGTAAAGTTCCAAAGATATTAAATTTGATAATCAACTCAAAAAAGAAATTATGCTAATTTTATGCAAATTTTTATACATATTTTTGAACGATTTTAAGTCGACTAAAACAGGACATCTGGAAGAGTTAGTGACGTAACATAAAATTTCTGAAATTTTAAAAATAGTTTAAAATATATATTGGATATAATTTTTGGGGTGGGTGGGATTCAAAACAAAATCGAAAACAGCAGCACGAAAAAGGCTGAAAGCAAGGTCGCACAATCGCGCGCAAAGCGCGCTGTTGTGCTTTTTTTGCGAAGCAAAACCGAAAGAAAGCGGAGCTTTCTGAGGTTGGGACGCACAAAGAAAGCGAAGCTTTCGAGGCATGGAAGTTAAAGCAAGATCGCGCGCGAAGCGTGCCTTTTTTGCGAAGCAAAACCGAAAGAAAGCGAGCTTTCTGAGGCAGGAATTTAGGTTTAAGAATTCAGATTTTTTAAAGTTAAAATAATATTTTTTCTTTCTAGTAGAGTAATTGTATTTTAATGCTTAGTTAAAACGGCAGTTTTTAAAGCAGGAATTTAAGTTTTTAAGGCAGGAATTTAGGTTAACGAATTTAGATTTGTTTGAAGTTAAAATTAGTTGAGATATTATGTTTTAATACTTAGTTTAAACGGCAGTTTTTAAAAACTTGAAGTATTTTTTAAGAGAATTTGAGAAACAGTACAAAATTTAAAAACCTTATTATTTTTAACACTTTATTTATAATTTTATTTACTTTCTTATTTATTATTGATTGTTATTTATTAGTATTTGCTTTATTTGGCTAGCACAAAAGCGCGCTCTGCGCGCGGTGTGCGATACTTATAGCTACTTATTACAAACTATTTTCTTATTTATGTAGTTCTTTTTGTTTTGTATTTAAGTTAATAGATATATTAATTTTTTTCTTGGTTTTACATTATCTGTTCGAACTAATTTGTTCTAATAGTTTAAACATACGTTTTCTAAAATTTTAAGAGTTTTTAATAGTATTTCAAAATTATCATAAATTTGAAAAATTTCTAGTTAATAATTTTTTTTTACTTATTATATTATTTATCTGCCTTATTCGGCTAGCACAAAAGCGCGCTTTGCGCGCGGTGTGCGATGCTCTTGGCTATTTATTAATATCTGTTTTCAATTTAAAGTACCTCTTTATTGTTTTGTACTTTACTTCATAGATATATTTAACCTGAAAACCACCTTCCAAGAAAATATATAACTTGCTATCTCAATACTTTTGTTTAACTTTAATAGTCTTTTACTTTACGCAATTCAATCACGTACAGTTGCATTTCAACGTTTTCTTTAATAAACAATGAACTTCACCGCACGACCAACAACAACAGCATCCGAGACAACCTACGATTGTGCAACTTACACACATCCTGACCAACACAAAGTGTTATCGGATGATACTGTAGTTGTAGAGTATTATACATAAGCTACGAGCAACTTTAAAAACCACAGAAAATCCTAAAAATTTCATTTATATACTTTATGTAAACTTAACCATTTATTTAATCAAAAATTCCTTAATTAAAAATCAATAGCAGAAAAGAATGCAAACTGTAGTCTCAACTTGGAATATTCTACTAAAATGTAAAGTTGAGCAGTTTTACTTTAAGTAGGTGTCAATGTTATTAAAAACTACTTTTTTTAACATTTATAAGAACAACTCACTACACATCTGGGAAAGACATCAATTTTTTCCATGTCATTTTTTATGAAAATCATTATGATAGGTAAGATCATCAAAATTAGTTCAGCAAACAATTTTTTTGGATAATTTGAGAAAGAATTAATTAAACTGACTTAAAACAGAACAAGGTACTATAACAAAAAAGTTTTTTTATTACTAAAAAATTAAAAGCCATTTTAAAAAAAGTTTTCAGGTTAAAGACTTACAGTTTATTATGTGAAAATAATTAAAAAATGTTTTGTACAAATTTTGTAATATTTACATGGGCTTTTAAGATTTCATATAAATTTTGAAAGTGCCTAGCGGGCCGGATCATCCACTTGCGGGCCGGATAAATTTTGTCCGCGGGCCGGATTCCATTTAAATTTTAAAAACGTTTGGGGGCCGGATCCGGCCCGCGGGCCGTACGTTGCCCACCCCTATTTTAAAACGTTTTTTTTCTTGTTTGCTTTTTAAGAAAATATTATTTTAGATCTCATGTTCAAACATTACATTATATGGTTACTTTACATTCTACATTGACAATCTATAATCTGCATCATTTTAGTGTTTCAAAACTTTTTATCAAGTATTTGAAGGGTTAGAGTTACTTAAAAGTGAAAATGGCTACGCCTACGTTACCACAAAACCACGTTAGTTATTTTTTACGTAATAATTTTATATTCGATTTTTCTTAACTAAGCATATCTGAAAAACAGTATACTCACAACTCCCACCCGATTTTTTTTTCGTTTTTTAAATTTATTTTTTTACTTTTAACTTTTTTTTTACTGTCACTGTTACCCCTAACCCTTACCCTTGGTCGGTAAGCGGTTCTTGGATTTGAGGGTGGGAGCTGTGTTGGAGGGTTAAAACTGAGCAGTTCCCATCTTAAAGGTAAAACAAGTTAAACTTAAATTATTTCAATGTAAAAAGTCTAAGAAATAATGCAACTTTTTCAAATTGTATTGTTTTATCTAAAATATTTTGAAAAATTAGTTTAGATTTTAATGAACATTTTTTATTAATTAATAAATAATGGTATAACTTATCGTTTTTTCATTGAAAACTATTTTTTTTTGACTATTAACTTACATTTTATTTAATAATTATTTTTAAATAAGTGATCACTTTTTATTTGTTTAAAGTCAACTAAGCGAAAGCTTTTTAGCTTATAGATATGAAAGTCAGAAAAGTTACAATTTATTTCTTTTTAATTTGAGATAGTTTTCAATAACTATGTTTTTAGGATGTATGCAAGTTTTCCCTTAAAAGTTTGAATATAAGAAGAAAGTTTCTTGCAAATGACCGCGTCAAATGGCAATTTTTTATACACAAAAGAATAAAAGAAAAGGAAAAACAATACTTGAATTAACAGAAGAAGACGAAGAAATAGAAAAAAAAATTAATTTCATTTATATACACCTTTTGTTTACTATTTTGTTGGTTTACTTATTCTATCACTGTATTTAAAATTCATCATTATTTCTTATTTCTATTAGTTATTTTTATTGTTTTATGCAGAAAACGCATAGCCAATTTTAGTCGATTTATAATGTAAATTTACTTTAAATAAGCAACGATTAAACTTCAGTGGTATATAGCTAACCCTTGTTTTTTTCTAAGACTTTATAAAAATAAATTGGTGTTTTGAAACACGTGTTAAATGGTTTGGAAGATACAATTTTCAATAGAATATCAATACCACGTACTTACCATCATTTAGTTTAATGTATCATACTTCAGTTTTTAATTTTAACATATCATGTTCAATTGCATAAAGTTATAAAAGTACTATAAATTACATTATAGTCAAGTTTTAAAAAGTAACAAATATTATAATATTTTCTAGAAATTTGTCTAAAAATAGATAAATGTATAGTAAAACAAAAACATTTATAAAACATAACTTTTAGACTTAAATATTAAAATCAGTTTTAAGTTATCTACTAGTTTATAAGATATATTTTACAATATTTTTAATAAATTTTCAGTTTTTTTTTTGCTTTCTCAAATTTTTAGACATTTATCAATGCAATAAATCGTTAACCTAGACTAAATTAGTTTTACAATACACTAGGTATTTGATACAACATTCTTTAAATTTTTGTAAAGTTTATAACTTAATGTTTATTTTAAATATAATTATTGCAAGATTTTTTTTCTCAGTTGTCTTTAGTTTAGAGGTAAAAAACGTTTTTAGTCGGCGGACCTGATGTGGAGACAATTAGTATTAGAGCAGTTTTTTATAAAACCTAAGAAACCTTAAGAAATCAATTTTAACTTGTTTTGAATAACGTTTGGCTATTTCCAACTAAATAAGTTGCAGTTTTTAAATTAAGTAAGTAGTTTGCTTAAAACAACATATATAACGTTGAAAATTTATTCTTAAAGGTGTCATTTTAAGATTTTAACAGAAAAAAAAATTCCAAACTTAAACTATATTTATAAGTTTAAAAAATGAAACTTTTTATAGATCATTAATTTAAATAGACTTATAGTAGTTCACGTTTTAGTTTTATAATACGCTTGTAACATTTCTTTAAATGTATATTAGCATTAAAAACTTCTTTAACAATATATATTTTATAATTGATGCTATTTAACAATAACGAAATTCAAAAAACTACTGTTTGAAACGAATTTGAATTTTTCTAACTTACTAACATAAGCTTATAAGAAAAACTAAAATAAGACAAACAGTTTAAACTGGGCCGGTACAGCCAACTATGCAGATATATCCAGCCCACAAAGTGTGATCTTTTCTCATAAAATGTTCGCAAAACTTTAAAGTTGTTTTAGAAAAAAAAATTACTTTTTATATATTGCAAACAAGCAACAAATATCATAATATTTTAACTTTGAAATAGGAAAAAACATGAATCTTGGGTTTTAAAAGAACTTATGAAACACAAATATAATTTTAGTTTTTGAAAAAAACAATAATCTTAATTTCATTGTGAGTACACAGTAGTGCTTTTTATGAATTTACTGAAAACGATAAAAAATCGACGATCACAATAGAGTCTAAGGAATTGAGTAAGAACGTTTAGCCATAGATTGTTAAATGATAAGTTTTATCTAAAATTTGCTTTGAAAAAGTTTTTTTGAAGTATATAGTAAGTTTCACAAAATTAAGCAGCTAGCAAAGACTTTTTCAGATAAGTATGGCCTGACGACTAGAAAAGTTTCCAATTCATATTCTATCCTATAGGCATACAGTTTTTAATATTTAAAAAACTTATTTTGTACGCTTAATAAATTTAGAATTTTATTTAATACAATTCAAATCTGAAAACATCGATCGTTTAGTGAAAAAAACTGTTTTTGTGGTATAAAGATAAAGTTTTGATTTTTAGTTTTAGTTGTAAAATACTAATTTTAGTTTTTTTCTGGAAAATTGATTGCTGAAAGAGCTCAAATTTCTATCTGTAATACAACTTTAAAAAAAGTTTAAGAAAAGTGCGTTTCTTATTTAACTTTAGATAAGTAATTCAAAATCTCTTGATTTGTAAGGGTAGAAACCAAGCTTATAAATATTTATTAGGTCATTTTTTACGTTAGATGAATTTTCTTTTTTCTTTTGAAAAGACTTTGTTAGTCTTAAAGATCTCCAACTGAAGTAATAAACTAAACAGAAAGTTATATAAACTTTGAGTCTTTAGTTTATTAATGTAATCAAGCAAGTTTCTTCATAAAACAACCTTAGTTGTTTCCTTATTTAATACTTTTTATTGTAAAAATGCTTAAAAGTAATCGTAAAAAGAATCAAAATCAAGAAAAATATAGTTTTAAAATATATAAAATTGTACAAAATTTTCTTTTCAACTTCTTTCTGTGCAAAACTAGTAGCGTTTATCTTAAAAATAAAATGTATTGATTTAGAGTTAGCCTAATTTTTTAAGTTTTGACTACTAGTTAGGTATTAAAACAGTTACAAAATCCTTAACACAAATTTTAGTATAATTTATTAAAAAATATATTACAACAAACTAAACACTTTTTCAAATGAAAAATAAATAAACAAGCTTATATTACTTTCACAAAGGAACCGCGTTCTTAAGAACCAGTAAACACTTTATTAAGATTTTTAAGGATAGGCAAAGTTAACAAATGGAAACTACAAATTTAATCATTTTAAGGTTTTGATAACTCTAAATTAAGCAAGACTTTTTTTTTCCTTTTGGACTCTTTACCAAATGAAATGAAAAAAATAATAAACTTACAACTAGCATTACTTTTTATTGAACGACAAAAAAAGACGCTAAAAATATTTGGTTCTAGGACCTAATGCACGAAGAACATTTTGAGTATCGAGTCGCACACCACTTGGATACCTTTTAATGTATTTTCCAGGATAACTTTTAATCTTTAAAGTACAAATACAAAAAAAAGTCATTTTATATACCTGCTTCTTTCCCTAATTTCTTTTTTTTACCTGACAAATGATAAAAATTTTCAACATGGACTTTTAATAAAAGTTTAAATGAAATAAAAAATAATACAAATTGCTACAATCTAGACTTCGCCAATATTATTAGTATCAAATTATCAATCTTAATAAGGACTCTTTCAAATTCAAAAATAATTATTAATATACATTTAAATCACATAAAAATAATATAACCATTGCAACCTAACTACTTTTTCAATTGTTTTTAGTTAAATGTCCATCAGAATTGCCTAGCACTTGTTTTAAAAATTAACCTAGTTCCTAACTCATTTAAAGTTTTAGTCCCTCTGTTTCGATCCATGCCTTTGCATTTACAGTTTAGTTTTTATAAAATGGTTATGAACTTAATTTAAAGTTCTATTTTAAAAGCATGATATAACGTTAAGTTTAAATTCAACATAAATACACTCAACTCATGTTTAAACAAATTTTAATATTTATCATTAACTGTCCTGGACAAGACGTTTAACTGTGTCCAAATGAAGTACGACTCGATATGCACTTTTCGTACACTGGTCATTGAAACAATTGATTTGAGCGCTTTTTTCGTCCAATTTATTTATTATCACATTACTATTTAAGTTTTTACTTTCATGAAATCTTAATGAATACGTCAAAAAACTTTTTTTATAAGTACATCGACTTCATTGAGCTTAATTTTGTTTGCCTTCAACACAACAAATCGAAACTTCAGGTTTCAGTGAGAAAGAATTATAACAACAATAATTAGTATATAGTACCTTGTTTTATAAAAAAAACATCATTTGTTTTTGAAAAAGTATTTTTGGTATTTCTCAGGATTTGTATAATTCAGATTACAGTCAGTTACAACACTGTAAATATTTTTAAACATTTTTACAACTTATTTAACTATTCTACTTTTGTACGGGTCTATTTGAAGTATTTAATTATTATACCTTTACAGCTGCAATTTTCTGTAAAGCGTATTGTTACCGCTGTTAGGTTTTAACTATTACTTAACATCTTTAAGTTATACAAGTATGTATTAATTCATTATACAAAGATACAAAAGTAGTGACACAAGTTTATTACAGTCTAAACCAATTATTTTCAACAACGTAACAAAGCATAACCAAACAAACAATTATACGGGTTTTGAACACACCTAACAGCAATAAACTTCTTAATTTTATTTTTTTGAATGAACTCAGTATTAAAAAAACCATATAGTAACTTCAACATATCTCACAAACACAACAAACTAAATACAAAAGCAAACAGAGTTATATTCAAATTAATGGCTTAAGAATAATTACGCAGCAAGTCGAAGTTCTTTATTGCTTTACGAAGCAAGTCAGCTCTTCACAATTTGCTCACCAACGTTTTTCCACCCTCACGACCTTTACATATCTTTTCAGCAGTTGTTTCAGCCGCCTTGAGGTCTCCAATTTTGCCGTAGAAAATGATGTTGCCTGTGCTGTTGTGTGTTATCAGCACAACAAATTGGTGATTGCAGATGAATTCGGCTGGTCGGTCACCGAAAGGTCCGCTGAATGATGATGCTAAAATATATGCAAAAAGATTAAAACACTCAAGCCATACTGATGTGAAGGTTGAAATCAACATACAGTATTATAAAATATCTTGTATTATATAATGACAGAATAATGTGCAGACAAGAAGTCTTATAGTTCTTTTCAAACAAAAATTAATAAAACTTATAAAATTATTCATTTAGAATTGGTAAACAAAATAACCCAAACTTAAAAGCTGAAGTAGTTCTCGCTTTGTTAAGTTAATATAA
This sequence comes from Thalia democratica, assembly GCF_965202585.1. Lineage (NCBI taxonomy): Eukaryota > Metazoa > Chordata > Thaliacea > Salpida > Salpidae > Thalia > Thalia democratica. Next base: position 6,052,965 of record NC_139172.1, read on the forward strand.
AGTATTTTTTTATAAGCCTTTATAAGCATTTTGAATAGACAACTTTTACATTAGGTATCAAGTTTATATTTATACTTGTAGCTAATTTTTATTTAACTTACTACGAGTAATAGTGATTTAAATCTATAAGAATAGTTTTATTTTAATACTAGTACAAATTTAATTACTGAAATTTGTAGTTTAAATCTAAGCGTCTTACTTGCTACGCCGCATGCTTCAGTGCCTTCTTCATTGACTTCTAAATAAGTTTTATGAACAATGTCCGACACATGAAGTCCTGTTACATCTGAAATTTTGCTCAAATTTGCTTTTTTCAGTGAAAACATGTCAGTCATCCCCAACTTTTCAAAAGTTTCTCGCAAGTTTTTTTCGTATTCAAGTTTGAACTTTGGCAGGAGCAGTTTTATATTTCCTTGAAACTCTGTGCTCCGCTCAATCATACTTCTCATCTTGCTAACTGTGAGTTTCTGCAAATCATCGTAACTCTTGGTCGGCATGAACAGCCACATTGAGTACTCCTCTCCTGCGTACGGCATTTCTATACCGTACATTTCATCGTCATAAGCATATTTGTAACGAGGCAAGATTTTCGACATCATCGCAATTTGAGTTTGTGTGCCGTCACAATTGTAAAAAGTGGACAGAAACGTGGTTTTCATGTTGAAACCTAATGACCAAAGACCTTTGAAGTGGACAACGCTGGTTAAGACCATTCTGGTCTGCTCAGTAAGCGACTCGGGAGCGATCGCTGTTTTTATTCTGTTCCCGGTGCTCTCAGCAACATGTTTGTTAATGGCATCTGCGCTTCGCTTGCGGTCCGATTTAGTTTTGAATGGCAAGTTTAGCGCCTTGCAACCAAAGCCTTTCAGAAGTTTCAAATAACCACTTTTGACTTTGTACCGGCTTTCAAGGAATAAATTGTTGAAAATTCGGGCCTTAACTGAGGGAGTTTTAGAAGATAACTTTTGAAACTCCTCCAAAACTTCTGTACTTTTATAATTACCAATACAGAGACCGAAGGCTTTCGTTATTTGATCTTCGGTGTTGCCTTCTGATCCGCAATAAATCATGCTGAGGGCCAGGGAGATGCTGAAAGGAGAAAAGAGAATGTTCTCGTGCGGAGATTTGCTGCTGAACTCAGCGTAGAGATCATCAATGAACGAATCAAACGACATTATTCAGATTACTTGTAAGCTACTACCTAAAAATTAAAAAAAATAAAAAAAGCATTTTTCATAGTTTGAACTTTGATTGTTAATTTAATGTTAGACTGCTTTTTTGTCATACACTTATGAGCTAATACACCGATATTTAAAAAGATATTTTAGGTAATGAATATTTAAAAGTTTAATATTACAAGTAAAAATTGATATATTATTGAGTCTAATCTTATGCAGCATCTAAGGTTTCTACGCATTATTTTAAAGCATTGAGTATTATATGAAGCAGTAATCAAGCTTTTCAAGCTGATTATGCTTTAACTACTTTTGTAAGGAACGGAATATGAAACTTTGTTTATGAAATAACTAGTATATATGATAATAGTATAATTATAACTAGTATATAAGACTAGTTTAAATAAAAATATTTTGAAACGTGGTTTACAACACTACTAATATCTTTCCTTGTATTTTATCTGCTTAATTTCTATATCTTTAAAAAGAATTTTAAAAAAAAGTATTGCTTAAATTTTTGTTATGTAGTTTAGTATAAGGCATAAAAGTAAGTTAAGATAAAACAGTAATAAAAGTTAATATAACTATTAGTTACGAAAAGCATTTGTACATGTGACTGTATGCAGATTAGCTGTTTATTTCTACAGCTTAAAGGTAAATAGAATTTTAAAAAAGCGAAAGAAAATAACTATAAATAACTAGAAATAACTATTTATAAAAATAAAAAAACACAAAAAAAAATTGTTACAACTCCATTCTCAGATAATAATACTTTAACTCCACAGTTTGATTTTTAGATAAAAAAATTGACATCTTAACGATAAACAACTCAATTCGACAATTTTGCACGGCGACTCTTTTGCACGAAGGGACACTTTTGCACAGCGTCACTTTCGACTTGTGGGCAATTTTGCTCGGTAACTCTTTTGCACGAGCGTCACTTTAGCATGAAGGGTCACTTTTGCACGAAAATAAAAAAAAATACTAAAAAAATGTAAAAAAAATAAAAAAAATATCAAAAGACTAATTAATAATAAAAAAACATAAAAAAATTTCCGACCAGGGGTAATAGTTAGTGGTAACAGTGATAGTAAGAAAAAATTAGAAAAAATAGAAAAATAAAAAACTACAAAAAATAAAAACAAAATAATCTAATAAAAATACAAAATGAAAAAAAATACCGGCCGAGGGTAAGGGTAGGGGTAATAGTGATAAACAAAAAACATACGAAATAAAATTTTTAATTAAAAAAATACAGGAAAACAAAAAAAAGTATAGAAAATAGATTATAAAAAACCTGAAAAACTAAATAAGAAATTTACCGATCGAGGGTAAGGGGTAATAGTGATAGCAAAAAAAAAATTAAAATTAATAAAACCAAAAAAAAATTCCTACAGTGCATACAAGTGTCTTCGTGCTAAATTTACCAACCGTGCTAAAATGTCACCTCGTGCAAAAAAAATACCCACCCAATTCGAGTAAAAAGATTACATAAAAATAAAATTGTTTAAAATTTTTATTTTTCAGAAAATGATTATTAGCCAGTTGTTTCAAAACTACGTCATGATGCGTTAAAAAATCTATTGAAAAAAAAACGAATGAAAAGCTCGATTTTTGTTCGTTTCTGTGTCGCTGAAATGAAACTTCTCGTTATTTTTTGCTTGCTCTTCCTCCAAGCACAGGGCAGATGTTGGGAGGAAAACAAGCCAAGGAAATAATAATTAATAAGGTAATAGTGATAGTAAAAAAAGAAATACAAAAAATAAAAAACAAAAACTAGAAAAAATAAAAATAAAATAAACTAATAGAAATACAAAAAATAAAAAATAAAACCGGCCGAGGGTAAGGGTTAGGGGTAACAGTGATAAAAAAAGCATACCAATAAAACTATTAATTAAAAAAATACAGGAAAACTAAATAAATTATAAAAAATCGATCATAAAAAACCAGAAAAGCTAAATAAGAGATTTATTAGCCAGTTTTGTCAAACCTACGTCATGATGCCTTAAAAAATATATTAAAAAAAAAACGAATGTTTCACATCTTTTTTTGTTTTGTGTGTCGTTGAAATGAAAAGTCTCGTTATTTTTTGCTTGCTCTTCCTCGAAGCTTGCACGGGACAGATGTTGGGAGGAAAACAAGCCAAGGAAGAACAGTTCCCGTTCGTGGTTCAGATCCGCAATCTGAATTGCCATGGAGTTTGCATCTGCGGAGGCGCAATCGTCGCCCCCCACTGGGTTCTGACGGCGGCTCACTGCGTTCGAAACAGTAACAACCAAACCACAAAAGTGGCCGTCGTGGCGGGAGACGTTTGGCAGTTTCGAAGAGAGGGAGTCACGGGCAGGGTGGAGATCGGGCCGGAGAAGATACAAGTGTACCCCTACCCCGACTTCGAACGAGACAGGCTGAACGACGTGGCTCTGCTGTTCGTCGAGGAACCGTTCGATTCGAAACCGGAAAATTCGAAAGTCAAGATGATTGGGTTCGGGTCGGACGAGGGTGTTGGGGTGGGGCAGGAGTGCACTGTGATGGGGTGGGGCTTCACCAGGATCAACTGGAAGACCGACCAGAGAAGCAGGCAGTCGCCGGTGCTGAAGTACGGCACGCTGAACATCACGACGATCTACCAGCGCATCATTCACTTCGGAGACCTGAGCAAGAACGGCCCCTACTTGCTGAACGGGGACTCGGGTGGCCCGCTGGTGTGCAGGGACGCCGAAGACGGGAAGCAGAGGCTGTTCGGGTGGCAGCGAGCGACTGATACCGAGAAGAACTCGATTTTTTACGTGAGGTACCGCAGTTTCAAAGATTGGATCAGAAGAAAGCAAGGCGAGGTTGAAAGAGAAAATGAGGACAAGTTTCAGAAAGACAAAAGCTACGAAGAATATTCAGTTTAGGAGGGACCAATCGCATTGTTTATTTTATACCTTCTTTTTTCAATGGAATAAATCTTGATTTCTACATTTGAAACTTTTTTATTGTTTCAAAACGAGCATTAAATGTTCGTTTCTAGTATTTATTAAGCTTAATTGTAAAGGTTTTATTAAGTTAAGTATATCTTGAATTCTCTCTTTTTTTCTACTGTCTCAAACAATGTATTTGACAACTTAGCAACTTAATTTGAATGAATAAACAAATTTAGAAATTATAAATGGCAACATTTTCGTTTGGCGGAGTAGAAATGGAAAAAAAAGAATATTTGTTTGAAGATTTATAATACTTTCCATTCACAAAAAATACTCATACGTGACATTGTAAACTAACGATGTTGACAATTTTAGTTTATCGAGCGACAAAAGAACTCATAAAGTCTGTCCTAGCCTAGGACCTGGTGTACGAAAAAAACTTTCGGTTATCGAGTCGTACACCACGGATACCTTTTAATTTCTTTTCCAGGCCGTATTAAGTGTTATGTGTTCTTTATTTCAGATAGCATTGAGCCGAGCTGTAAAGTATAGAGCAGGGTTTCCCAAAGTCATTTACTAAATCGCCCCCTTTCCGCCAAGTTTGAAAAAAAATCGCCCTCCATGATTTTATAAAGTAATTTTTCTCTTGATTACGCACTTTTAAGCCAAAAAAGTTGTGTTCGAAATGTATCTTAGTCTGGTACTTCTTATGCACGCATTTTTGAACTGTGTTCAAACTAATTTACAGTGCTTGAAAAAATAAATTACAGTTATTTTCTTATAAGCCCAGTAAAGTGTATAAAAATACTTAACTATTAAAAAACTTGTGTAATTTGTAATCAATTCTGTTTAGATATGAATTGTTATAAAACTAATGAACTTTTAGGTCAGTAGTGGACGATTTTTGTAATCAGGAAGTCATTTTTACTAAAAATCCTTTATAATGTCGACTTGTTAAAAAATTTACTTGCGGGCTGCATATTTTAAATAATTAACATGTAAGAAAGTTAGAAAACTCGAGCAAATTTGTAATGACATGATTTAGTATTATTGTGATCTATGAAGTACTATTTTGAACTAAAAACCAAGTTGAAAGTGTATTTCAAGATAATAAGTATCAAAAAATTTAATTATATTTGTTTTCTCAATAAAAAAACAATATTGAACAATGAAAAAAATGCTTAAGATATCTGGTCCTGGAACCGGTGCACTAAAAACCTTTCGGTTATTAGGTTGCACACCACGGATACCTTTTAACGTCATGTCCAGGGCAGTTTTAACACAAGTGGTTTTCAAGTTACTTAGCGGGCCCAATTTTGACTTGATCTTGACCGTACGTCACCCATCTAAAACCTGACATTATAATAATCTTTTATATAATTGATTTAGGACATTTAGAAGATAATGCTAAGTAACTTATTTAAGCCAAACAATGTACTTATATATATCTAGGCATATTCTAAAATTACTATAACAGACATTAAAAAAACTACAAAAGAATGAAGAGATTATTTTGCACATAGTTGGATAAAAATTAAAACATCATTGCTTATCTAGTTTTAAAATGTTTGACCGACTGGTTGATTATCTCAAATGAAAAGTGGTTTTATCTTTAACTTCTGTTAATGAAGTAAATTTATTAAATTAATGAGAAATTATAAGCAAGTTAGTTATAAAGTTATAAATATAATTTTGACCTTTTTAAACTATATGTTTTGTAGTAGAATACCATTAAATAGTATTTGACTTGGAATAACCTTCAAAAAACTAAACCTTAATTCTAACAATATTTTTTATTGATTTAAATTTATAAAATAAAAATTAAAGGTTTTATATCTAAAACTGTGAAAAGAAAGTAACCAAATAAAAATAAACTTGTAAAAAGGTTTAAATTTTGTTTTTTAACTGTAGCAGTCTTTTCGATGGCTCATTTATTTCTGTTCAAAACTGTTTTTTTTTCTAGCATTCAGTCCTAAAATAATTTAACATAGGAAAATAGTGAAAAATTAAAAGCTAATGTAGAAATATTAAAATAAACAACACATTTTAATTGTCAAAATATTCTGATTTAAGATAAAACAAAAACAGTTGTACTAATAGTTTAAAATTCCTTAGAATATAATTTTTTTACCAATATTAAATCAAGTTTAAAAATAAAATTGATTTTAAGAATCCTTTAAGTGAAAAATTTAAAAGACCTCCAATCTATAATCTTTTAAAGCCAAATATTTTTTTTTGAAATAAAAATTTTAATGGTTATCATTATTATTTTATATATACAGATAAACAAGTAATAAAAAAATCTGTTAAATAAATATCTTTCAAACAAATATTTTAATCACTATGTCAAAAACACTATTATTGTAATGTAAAATTACAAATATAAACTACAAAATTAAACAGGTCAAAATAAAACTTTTAATAACTGTAAAATATAAAGCACTTAATAAATACAGTGGACTTCCGCTTGAGTTCGCACTTTGAACAAAATCAAAAAGTGCGAACTCAACAAATCATTATCATTTTTCGTAAAAAATGGCAAATTTTAATATTTTATAATGCAATAATGTTATGAATAAAAATAATCAACTTAAACATAAAATAAAAATTCCTTAAAAAAATATACATATAAGCTATTAAATATTATAACAATTTTTTTATAAATACTTAGTAAGTAATAGACTTTATTTAAGTTAAATTTAAGAAAATATTAACTTTCACTATTTTTTGGTAAAAAGTACGAACTCGAGAGGAAGTCTGCCGTAATTAATGTTTATTAGGCATTAAGCAAACGTGTTGTAGAATAAATAACTTTATAAAATTGTTTTTGTAAAAAGACTACAAAATTACAATACAAACAAGGTTAAATAAGAATTATTTATAAAAATCTAATACAATAAAAAAAACTTACATAAGATAATGTCTGCTACTGAAGTCTAATCAAATGTGAATGATGAGCTTTATGACTGCTTGCAAGTTTTTCTATACCTGGTTTTAAATCAGTCAAATAAAGCCTCAAGTCACCTCCTTTACAAATATCTAGATTAGACCTTTTGCTCAAGTAGTTGATAACTGAACTGAAAGCTTTCTCAACAACAAAACTAGAAGGAAATATTATAAACAACAATCTAACTTCATCCCAAATGATTGGTAACTTATGCCTTAATTTTTGTTAAGTCAAAGAGCTTTCATATTGTTCTTTGAAAAAATTTACTTTAAGTTCAAGGTCAATTTGTAATTTTAAAAAGGTTTCTGTAAGTCAAATATTACTACAAAAGGATCTGCTCCGAAGGGATCACTAATCCACTTCCAGACGTTTAATTGAAAAATGTCAGTAAACCGTTTATCAATATCACTTTTAAGCTGTTCAAGATGAGATAAAAATACTTCTACTTTACCTTAACTTATTTGAAGTTTTAACTAAGTTTTTTAAACTTGCAAACTGTGAAAACTGATTAGTTTTGAAATTTCTTTAATACAGGTCAGGTTGGTTTCTGAAAATGATTATCTTACTTTTGACTTTCACAAGGTTAACGTTTTTACCTTTTAAAGTTTTGTTCAGATCGTTGAACTTACCATATAAGTCTGACACGTAAGCAATGTCTTTTTTTCTTTAAACAAGATTGTCTGCAAATACCTTATCCTTTTCAGAAAAAAACTGAATTAAAAGCAGCTAAAACCTTTTCTAGACAGTTTCCTTTTGATTACCATCTAAATTGTGTATGCATTATCAAATAAATAAAAACCCCGTCATTGCACAGCTGTTTAAACAGACAACTATATATAGCATGTTTTTTTTACTCAGTGACTTGTCAAAAAATAGTTGGAAATATCATGAGGTGATAGCTAATAACGGATAACATAAACTTTTACAAACCATTCATGATCCAAAATAGCACATATGTCAAGTTATGAAACGGTTAGAGAAATTTCGATCGTCTATACTCTATGACCTATTTAGTTGTTAAATAAGAAAACATATGAACAAAATTTTGTAATTTACTTAAAAAAAGAAACCGTAAGAACTTTTTTTTACGTAAACAAAATATACTTTTTCGTTTAAATTATACATCAGTGTCAAATATTTAATCGCAAGCTAAAATTAGTAAAATAGAAAGATAAAAATTAAAATTTTATTACTGCCTAAAATTTCAAAATCGCCCCCCTTTCGCCCCCTTACTAGTTATCGCCCCCCCCTTTCGCCCCTTTACTAATTTTCGCCCCCCAACTTACTAAAATCGCCCCCAGGGGGGCGATTTCGCCCACTTTGGGAAACCCTGGTATAGAGTTTATGTTAATAATTAAACTAAGTTTATGATTTTTTGGGAGTACTTGAGAAATATTATAATATAGTTTTTTTTTTTTACTTAAAAAAAGTAGAGTTTCACCAAATTAAAAAATCGTTTTACAATCTTTTTTTTTTAATATAAAGTTAAAGCAATAACAAAAGTAATATAAATATATACTTAGAAGTATTATTAACTTGTAAAAGCAATTTATTATACTTTACAGGTATATATAAGATTCTTAAACACCTTAACAACTGTAAATGATGATTAATACTAAATTCAAAAATACTTTACTTCTTCTTTCATAAATTATTGAAATTTACTTTGATTTATATTTATTTTTTGATTAGTTTTTAGACGGAACTGTTATACTCATATGAATTTATGAATAAATTAGTTGTTACATTTAGTTTAGTCTCTTGTAAAACTTTTTTACCAGTATTTACAGCTATTAAATTTCTTAATTATCATTTAAGAGAATAAAAAACATAACCTTTGCACATTTTAGTTTAGAAGGTTTGATCATCAGACCACAATTTGTTGTTTGCACATTTAACAGATTGAAATTAATACAATATGGTTTTAAAGATAATTTTTTTCTTTTTATTTAGGTAGTTAAGCATGTTTAGTTAAAAAATTATTCTAATGAGTGCTCATTTTCTTTACAAACTTATAAAGTTTTAGTTTCTTTGAGCTTTAGCTTTTTTTTTTTTTGCAAATTAAAAATTTGAATATTTAAATGTTACCACTTAAGTAAATCTTAATTTGTCTTTAAGTAAATAAAGTTTTATTTTCTTTATAAAGCTATATTGTAAAAAATAGTTTAAATAATTTAAAATTCAAACATTTTTATTATATAAAATATGAAGTTTTTATTCATACTGTTGTTTTATTTAAAAACTAAAATGTAACTGTTAAATATTAAAACTTATTATAATACTCAAGAAAAAGAAATACTACTTTAAATAAACTTAACTTTGTTGATAGTTTTAACATTCGCAGTTAAAGGTTATTTTTACAACTGTCTGAGGTAGGACTATTTATTGAGTATCTTTTTTGTGTAAAGATATGAAGATTTTGGAGTCATTTCATTATAGTATTTATTTTCGTTTGATTCAAGGGTCGGCAACCAGACGTAACTCTATTTCCCTAAAAAAAACCGTTTAAAGAAATCTTCGAAGGCCACAGTTACTTAATAATAATTTTAATAATGAGAATAAATACACTGTTTTAAACCAAAATAATGTAAAATAAACAACAATAAAGCACTAGTAATGAGTATCGATTTAGATAAGAACCTACTTCTAAATTTTTATTGTAAAATATTTTATTTTTGTAGTTTAAAAAAGCATGCTTTTAGCTAAATAAATAATTTGGCGGGTCGCAGATTTTGGTTTTGAGGGCCTAGTTCTCTAACCAATGGTACAATTGAAGTAATTTTGAAAAAAAAAGTTTCGTTAAATTGAGGGCGGCATACTTTATTTTGGGTATTTTTGTATTAAAGTGTTTATAAAATTACATTAAAAATAAGTCACGCTAAAAAAAAGACTAAAAAACTTTACATCAAAAATGCTACAACAAATGGCTCCATTAAATGTCATACGGCTAGTTTATGGAGCTTTACTTTAGTGAACATAAAAGAAAATACGTCTCGACCTAAAAGAAATAATATTCTTGTGATTTGTATTTGTAAACAGATATAAACACATGAATAAAAAATCTATTTATCATTTTTTTACAGAGTTATAACAAAATCTTATTACAATTATAAAGTGGGTCGTTTTTAACTTATAGGTAATTTAGTTATGGGTACTATCATAAATTTTTTATTTGTAATCTATAACTACAGAAGAAAACAAATTTAACTTGTAATTACTAATGGTTTTGAAAACTATATGTTTGAAACTTATCTACATTGACACCATAAAACTTCTTCTATAACAAGATCATCTTTTGTGCATATAGTTTTCTAACTAAAAACACAATCAGTAAATTAATAAAATTGTTTAAGGGATGTGTTTAGGTAAGTTAAAACAAGAAAAAAATAGTTTAATTTTATATTAAACTTAAAGAGACTAAATGTATAATTGGCAATATGTTTAAAAACAAAAACTTAGTAAACTTTTGAATTAGTTTACTAGGACAAATAAAAAAATTAAAAAAACTAAGAACAAACGTAAGATCAACCCTGTATATGAAAATCATAATGGAAAATTTTCAATATAAATTTGTAGTATCACACAATAATGAACTTAAGAACAAACTTTAAATCTGCACTGATTGTCAAAATACAGTTGTATGTGGCAAAAATGTATATTTTGTTTTATAAATGAAACTACTGTGTTTTATAAATCTTATTTTTGTAATAAACGTAAACGAATTTGTTGTAAACTAATTAATTTATAAAGTACTGTTGTTGTCTTTGAATTGTTTAAGCATGATTTTACTGTGTAAATCTATTAATTTAAACATCAAATAAAGTATATATATAGTAAACATAGGTATGTAAACTATAGAGTCAGCATATAACACTTATAAAGCATTTAGTGCTCTGCAGAGTATATACTTTTAGTTCACAATACCAAAACTATAAATTTTCAAGTAAAAAATATAAAAACATATTCAAAACCGTATATTAGTTTTTAAAAGTTTCTAACCTACAAATAACTATACTAGTCGTTGTTGATTAGTTTTATTTTTTCTATAAAACTACAACACTTTTAACACCAGACAAATAGATTAAAGTATGTATATTTAAAAACTTTCATGAAAGACTAAAAATAACAAATATGATGATCCCCGTGTAAAACCATAAAAATAAAAAAATAACTAACAAAGAATTTCAAATTAGCATAAAAAATTAAATTTAAATTAAAACATTCAAACTTTTAAAATCTAGGTGTTTTCAAATGTAAGTTACATAAGCTTTTTGAACTGACTCGAAACAAATGTTAACTGTACATCAGAGCAACTTTAAAAAATATAACCAATAGGATCATAGAGTCCAAGCGTTGTTGAAAACTCGACATTCTTTCAACAGTGGAATGTTACTGCGCCTCTTTGCTCATTTCATACTTCATTTCAGTAACTTGGCTGTTAGTTGTTTTATATTAATGAAAATAAAATAAAAATTTATTTACAAACCTAACAAGACAATACATCAGAGTTGTTAAATACGTGATACAAATATAGTGTATATATACAGTATTAATATGATAAAAGTTATACAAATGAAATAAATGGAGAAAATAAAACATTTAAACTTCTTTAACTGTGACTAAAACTAAAAACATGAAACAATTGAAGCAAAATGCTATAAAACATTGTTTTGTAGAACTTATTGCTTTGGCTAGTAAAATTAAAGCTTTAAAATTAAAACAACTGTTTTTAAAACACATTTAATTTGCAGGATAAATGTTAATATACATTTTATTGCTCTTTAGTTTACAAATATTTTTATAAACAAACTTTTTTTTTAAATATTTATACTATCCTGTTATAAAATAAAAAACAACAGGGGTCGGCATTCTGTTTGTGTAAACTTTTACAAACACAAAACTTAATACTGTTAATAAAAATGTTTGACAGTAAAAATATAAAGAAATGATAACAAGCACTTTTGTTTACTCAACTGGAAACAAATTTAGTTTAAGTATAGTGGTTTAATTTGTTATAATCAAAACAAAAAATATCAAGCGAGCAGGTCTAGTTTGCTGACCACTAAGTTACAGTGTAATAACTCTTAACAGTGCTTGTAGTTCAAAAATGAAAGAGGCATTGTAAGAATCTTACTAATTTGTTGATAAAGTTCAATAAAAAATAAGCTACTATTATTAGCTACATCAGTTTCTTTAATACTAACTAACAATATAAAAAATACTGTTTATACATGCATTTATATAAACTGAAAGTTTTAATGAATATAGTGACACAATTTAAAACTATCTTTACAGCTTAAACTAGATGTAGGCAACGTTTTTCAATCAGCGGGCCGGATCCGAAAATATTTAGTCTTTTGCGGGCCGGTGCATTTTCAATTAGTTATTTACTGGATCCAATGTCCGGATCCAGTCGAATAATGACTGTTTAGATCCGAATCCGACTGGATACTAATTTTAAGTCGAGATCCGGATCCGGCCGGAATCTAGTTATATTGAGACAGTGGATTCCTTTTTTGAATCCTTAAATTACACAAATTTTTCTTAAGTCTGACAACTTAAGATATATATATTGAGACATGTCAGATGTTAAAACATTTGTTATAAATATAATTGACATTGTAATTGACAAAGGTACGTATGTAAAACATCGTACTTAAAAAAAACTTTGATTGCATTAACTTGACAAAACGATATTCTAACTAACTTAGAATAACACAAAATATTAGGACAAAATGGTATATTTATTAGTACACATTAATTTACAAAGTCATTTTTTAGCATGTTTTTAAAGTCAAATTCTTACAGTTTTGATTTGTAAAAATATGATGCAAATTTCTATAAAAACTTTGCAATATTGACGCTTCGCAGGCCTGTAACTTCGCTTGCGGGCCGGATCCGGTCCGCGGGTCGTACGTTGCCCACCCCTAACTTAAACCTCTTTATTGTGTAATTATGGCAATGTATTCAACACTTGGTTATAAAACTAAAATAAACTTCTTATGTACTAGTAGCTTAACAGTTAGATAGCTTAGCAATTAAAAGTTTTATATAAGTATCCTAATACAAAATAAGCAGACAAAAAAATACTAATTTAAATAAACAACTTGACTAAATTAGTAGTAGTTAATAAAGTTATGAAAAGAACTTGTTGAAAGAACTTGTGGAACTTTGGCAAATCTATTGATAAAGGTAAAGTTAATAACGTAAATAAACAAAATAAGTGTAACAAAACGTACATTGAAACACTAACTACCTCATTATAACTTACTGGATTTTTTTAATTAACAAGAAAATAACTGTTATTATATTCAAATCACTCACAAGGTTAACTGATCGGTTGTGAAGACCGGTTGAAGCGTACAAGTTGTTCTGGTGCTGCTCTGCCTGCCTCAACAGATCGCAGTTCTTCTCCAGATCTTTCCCGAGGAATCCGTACCTTTCCTCAAAGTTGACGTCGAAGTAGTTGTTGTCGGCCATTATGTTCTTGTATATCACTTGTGAGGTGTGCTTCTGTTGAATACACATATTTACAATATTGCTCAGACACACACAGTGTTTACCAGAAAAAATCAGTTAAATACAACTATTATTAGTAGCATATGGAATTATTACCAGACTATATCGCATTTTCAAGTTTAAATGTGGTTGACTTAATAAAGATTTGTAGTACCAAGAGCGACAACCACTAATAAGCCAGGGCAACAGTGAAACATCATATGAAAGATGCTATTACGTTACTTTTTCTCGTCTCCCACTTTTAATCTTCACTCTAACATTACTAGAGTAGTTACCGGTAGAACGGTAAGAAAAAATATTTTATCAAATCAATTTTGGCCAACTCTCCCAAATTAAATTATAATGGGTAAACAGCGGGTGCATGACCATTCACAAAAATTTTAAATCCGGCAATTCAAATTCTCGCAACTTTTTAAAGAGCCAAAACTCATTAAGTAATATAAGTTTGAAAAAAAAAAAGGTATTAGGGTGCATCTGTTACCCCTCAAAAATGAAAAACTCGGAACTTTGCTTAGTAAAATTTTTGACGTTTGGAAATCACATAAACAGTCAGCACAAAAAAATAACTCCTTAGCTTTAATCCTGTTTGAGAAACTTACTTTTGAAAATTATGCTTTATTCCGGTATATTTAATAAGGGAAAAAAAGACTATTTCACTAAAAATGTATTTTCTCCTCTGTTTTTGAGATAATTACCAGAAACGGTTAGTAAATGTTCCTTGCCATATGTAGAAATTTCTGTATAAAGAAAGTTAAAAAAAAAACAAATAAATACTTATTTTAAAAAAATTACTATAAACAAACTATACAGTAATCTTCCTTTATTGTACAAACATATTTTTTTGTGTGTTAACGAATAAATACACTTAAACTGGGTTTTGTAAAAAATAATTACTGTAATATGAGAATAGAAGCATAGAATAAAGTAGGTGTATACATGTTTTCATTAAAATTAAAATAATTTCTACAAATTTTTACAGGTTAATAGTTAATAGTAGGTAAAATACTTAATGTTCAATCCGACTGTTCTAAAACTATATAATATTTGTAATTATTAGGTCTAAATTAAGTAAAGTAAACTAAAAACTACAAAACAACAAATCATATAAACAAACCACCTACTTTAATGAAAAGAAATACTGATTTAAACTTATCTACCGTTGTCAATGATTAAAAAAAAACATCCAATAATTACATCACAATATATATGAACACTAAGACAGCTATTTAATTTGTACTATAAAGTTAGTTCTTATGCATAGGAGAGCAGTAAAGCGCTTTATTATGAAAAGAAGTATGTAATTTATTTTGAATAAAAATGAAACAACAATTAATTAGTGAATCAATAAAATTTAACAACGGTAAAGACAGCGGTAGATAAATTTGAAACAGTATTTCTTTTCATTAAAGTAGGTGGTTTGTTTATATTATGATTTGTTGTTTTGTAGTTTTTAGTTTACTTTACTTAATTTAGACCTAATAATTACAAATATTATATAGTTTTATAACAGTCGGATTTATCATTAAGTATTTTACCTATTATTAACTATTAACCTGTAAAAATTTGTAGAAATTATTTTAATTTTAATGAAAACATGTATACACCTACTTTATTCTATGCTTCTATTATCATATTACAGTAATTATTTTTTTACTGAACCCAGTTGAAGTGTATTTATTCGTGAACGCACAGAAAAATATTTTGGTACAATAAAGGAAGATTACTGTATAATTTGTTTTTATTTATATTCCAGTGAACTTGTTTCACTAGAATCTTTTGTTAGCAAACAATTAAATCTATATTTTTGAACAGTTAAAATAAATAACTGATTTTTTTTCACTATTTTGCATAAAATTTTTATTCTTTATTCTTAAACTTTGTTTATACAAAGTTTTCTACATATGGCAAGGAACATTTCCTAACCGTTTCAGGTAATTATCTCAAAAAACGTAGGAGAAAATAAATTTTTAATTAAATAGTATTTATTACCCTTTTTAAATATACCGATATTAAGCAAAATTTTCAAAAGTAATTTTCTCCAACAGGCTAAAACTTATTGCTTCAATTTATTGCTAAAACTGTTTTTAAAGAATAATTTAAGTACATACAATAAGATAAAAAACAACAACTTTAACACTGGTTTTTAAACTCTGAAATAATCTGTTTTTTTAATAGGTATAAAAAACGTGCAATAACTTATTATTAGAATATTCAACTTTGAATAAATCTTTGACATAAAAGTAAAAACATTATAATACTTTTTCAAAAAGCAATAGACAAAATTTTTTTAATCACAAAGAAACATTACTCAACTGTTGTGCCTTACCTAGCCCTAAATTTTTCCGACAACTTAATAATTACCGTACATACCGTATATGTTCATACCGTACAAAACTTATTTTCTTAATTGAGGGCTTTTCTCCCGTATACATCTTCTTCTGTAGTTGTTTGTTCTTCCTCATACTGTTGATAACTCCTTGTTTTGCGATAAATATTTTCTATGTAATTGTTTTGTTGAGGTCCTGCTGCCTTTTGAACTGCTAATTATAGCTTGACAACCTGTCTCGGGCATAGGGCCTGAACTGGTTTGTCTTTTTGGTCCTGTTACGTTCGCGGCCTCTGACATATTTTTTGTACTCAATACCACACTGAACAACATTATCTTGCGCAAGCTTCCTTGGGAACTTGTTAGGGTGGTTTTAGTAATGGCAGCCTGGTGAAAAATATATCACTGTCTATATCATCACGATTAATAAAACCGTAGCCCTCACGAACATTAAACCGAATGACCAGACATCCTAAGTTTTCCTGGTGATAGAATCTTTTTGTGACGTTCTGATTGTACTAACAGAAAGAGTTTCAGTGATTGCATGTTTTTTGTGCTTTACTGTTTTATCTTTATATTCACGTATAGACGTATTTTGGTTTTGACCCTGACAGTCGGGTGCAAGCAATTCAGGTTCTTAAAATTTTTCATAAATGGCCACAACTTATAAAACAAAATTTATTTAAAAACATGTATGTAGGTATAATTAATATCTACACACCATTATTTTTTGAAAAGCTTTAAATATTTTTAGAGATATGGCTGAAATAAGTTCTTTAGGGGCATAGAGGAGGGGTAAGAACTTTTTTTGGTCAAAAATAACACATGGACTTACTTTTTAGCAAATTTCATAATTTTTCAGATGCTGTTTTCAGATTTTAAAAATGTTGAGTCCTTTTTTTAATAAGCGGTTGTATTAAGTGGTGTCGGAGATAAATGTTTAGTAGCAGCTAAAACAGACCGTATCATATAACATAAACTTAAACATATAATTTCAATTATAAGTTTAATATATATATAAAAAGTGTTAAACATGAAATAAATATATACTAACACTTCAAGCTTACCTGGAATCTAAAAAAAGTCCTAATCAAGCTATTATGATGTCACAATAATAAATTCTTAAATTTCCAATTTTAACAAAGTATTTTATCTAAAACAAAATTTCATGTTATATATTCTATAAAAACATTTTAAACTGAATGTTTAAAAAACAAACTTAAATAACTTTATAATTCAACAAAAAAAAACACAAAAAGTCAAATTTCGTCTAACATTTCAGGAAAGTCAAACTTTTCTGTTTTTTTTTGTGCTGTCTCAATTGAGCAAATGCTGTTTTTGCCTCGGCTATGTCTTTTTCTGAGATGGTATAGTGAATTTTCAGGAAATATTCCATTTGTAGTTTTGAAGACTTTGAATGTTGGAATTTTTAAAATTTGGAAAATAAGAATTTTATACACAAAAAAAAACGAAAAAAAAAGGTAGTTATTAAACAATATTTTTTTTACTCAAAATTATAAAAATTCCTGCATTCAATCTCTTTAAAAATAAATAATACACATTCTGTGAAAATTTGAGAAAGATTACTCAAAAATGAAGGAGTAAAATAGTCTTTTTTTTTGTATTTTTAGTTTGCGCCTTCCATTAGGAACCTATTGAGGTCACCGACTTTGATCGCTTATATCTCGAAAGTTACTTTGAATTTTTTAAAGCGGTAAAAAATTATTGATAGCTCAGATAAAACTCTATAAAATAAAATCAACTTGTAAAATTCAAAGTGGACCCTACATGCCCTTAATACACTTATTTTAGTAACTTTTAAATTTTTATTTCAACAGTTTTTATTTTCAGTTTTTTTTTTATATCATAATTTTATTTAATAGATCTACAACGACTTTTTTATTCTAGAAAAATACTTAATATTTTTAGAAATATAGCCTATTAAACATTTTTAAAGAATTTCAGTTGTCGGAATTTAAATTGTTGGAATTTGACACTCATTTATCTGATGATTGCTATTTTCAATACTGTTGTTTTACTCATGATTTTCATTGTTAATATGTCTTCGGTTTAAAAATAATCAATTCTATTTTTGCCGTTTTAGATTGCGCCTCCCGTAAGGATCTTACTGTTGCCTCCGACTTTAACCGGCTATATCTCAAAAATTATTTTGAATATTTAAAATCTGTAAAAACCATCTTGTACCTAAGTAAAAACTATAAAAATTAAAATCAAATTTCAAAAAAAGGTGTTTACCCTCTCCCCCCCTATGCCCTTAAGACCGTTTTTTATTAAACCTGATACCACTATAAGCTTATATTTCTTGTGTTTCTCTTGTGCACTGCTGATCTGCATCACAAATATATCTGCAGCAGCGTTTTAACTATTAAAATCTAAATAAATAACTTCTCTTATTTTTACCCATCAAGTGGTCAGGAGCAAGGTGTATGTATAAAAATGTCCTATTCTTCTTTCTAAATTTTTATATTAAGTTCCATGGTTTTAAAACAATACACTCAGGTTTAAGAAAAAGAACTCTTCCTGATGGCGATCTCTGTTTTATATGTTATCTATTAAAAATTAGTATGCTCTCTCATTTAATTAAACTGATGTACAGTAAATCCTGATGTCCCTATGTGGCCAGACTGAAGTGAGAACCTGGCACCTTACTTATTGGTCAAACATTTAAAGACTGCGATACATATCCTCAAAATAACTCATCTCTTGAGTTACCATAAGTATATATTTTTAAAAAATAGATTTAATGATTTGACTATGAATTCTCTACTACCATCTCCTGCAGTCAACATTTTTGCTAATACCTGAGTCAAACCTTGGAGTTTTCCTCATCAACTTATTATCAACATGATAATATCCACCTCTTGCACCAATTAATTCCTTTAGCCCTATGAGATAAACTGTGCTGAAGAGGATCTCTGCAACTGGATTGCATATCAAGCTCAATCTGATGTGCTTTTTTGATCATTGGCAACAACTTTTGTTTTTTCTACTGTTGCAACTTTAGCTCTTTGAGACGTATAGCCTGAGACACAATATCCATCTCAACCATCTGCAACTATCGCTCAGTTGTAGATGCCAAGTTGTCTAGGATTACAGCTTCACTACTGTCTCGTACTTCACTGGCTACTTGATAAGAAAGACAACCCACAATACCTAGGTGGTAAGACTTAATTACATTATGACTATCACTCATTATGTGCATACTATAATTCCATTAAACAATGCTGAAACTGACCCCCATGGACTGTAACTATTACTATGACTAATTTTAGTATCACTGTGAATAGTAAATGGCATATTATCTATGTGACTATTGTCCGTGAAAAGAATATTTTACTTCGGGTGATTTGGGGTCCCTGGACTAGTGTTCAGTCCTTCTGGATTAGATGTAACTTACTATCCCCTACTATTGCTTTTACCCTATTAAAATCATGTGCAGCGACTTAAATACCACTCTGGGTGATGGTGACCAAATCAGAAGTTGGTATGGATGGGGCAAATTATCTGATGTGATGAGACCCACAAAACTTATGCCAGGTTCATGTATATGACTTACAAAAGGTTATTTTTTATGTCCATTCAAACCAGGGTTTGTTACTTAAGTTGTTGATACTATTATAGATTATAATTAAAACTAACTTAATTAATTAACAGATATTACTTTAGACAATTTACACAAGTTAAACACCACAGTTAGAGCAAATAAATCTATTCTAAAAATTAACCAGAAAAAATAATATAATCACTATGTTTCAAAAATACAAACTCCTTTTTATAAATACTTTAACAAGAATTAAAAACTTCATAAAATAATTTTAAATGGTAAATACTTTAAAAACTTAAATTAATGTGAGAACTATAAAATATTTAAATCTAAATTAAAAAGATTTAAAACCATTAAAAGAAATTAAAAAAAAAATAATAATAGTTAAAAAATTAACGTACAAGAATAAATAAACATGCAGTTCTTAAAGTATAGTCTCTTTGTCTTCAGGCAGTAGATCACTCAATTATATAATCTAAAATGCAGTTAAGATTGTCTTACAATGTGATCTCCAACTATAACAAATAATTCTTTTTTACTTATGTTTAGAAAGACTTGCATCAGTGTTTGCACGCTTCTCATTCTGGTTGGCTAATTTTGTGACACTCGCTATTCAAACATTCAACATTAAAAAACTAAGATTCAACACTCAAACAATGAGATAGTATTTTTGTGAAGGTAATTGTATACCTACGGAAATATGAGGAACAAAACTTTGATTTGTTTTATATTTTAAAAATATTTGCTATACTTATTTATACACTACTTATTTGGTTTTATTATATATAGAGAACACCAAAAAAAAACAACGGTTGCTTGGTTAAAACTAAGGTATTTTTTTAAATTTTAGTATGTACAGAACGTTTAATTGACAATGTGTTAAACATTTTTCAAATTTAGAAACTGTTGGTATAGGAGTATAGAAATCTCACATTTTTTAAAAGTACAGAATAATAAAAACTAAGGGAGTTTCACAAACATCCAAAGCTCAGTTTAAAAAACTTATTTGGATCATCATTTATTATATCATTATGTTACTAATTATACATAACAATATAATGCAGGGTTGCCAAAGGTTCTTTTTTTTATATTTTCTTATTTCCTTAAAAATTTTTTAAAGTACAATTTTTTTCCGAATTTAAAATAAATTTAAACTTTCTTAAATACTATAGAAATATGTAGAAGATACAAAAATAAAACTTTAAATGTGTTTTATAACAAATAAAATTCTAAATGAAATTAAAACTATATTGAATTTGATAGATTTTTCGTATCTAATCAAAATTTCATTATTTTATAATTAAAATTGTTTAAAAGATCCAGTTTTTTTAGTGAATTCTGTTCAAAATCCAGATACTAAATTTCAGCTTTAGGTTTTCTTTTGCTTAAGTTGTCAAGTTTCAAGTTTTTCCAGGCTTTCAAGATTTTTGCCATCCCTATAAAACCATTTGACTAAAGAAAAGATACAGTTTCACCTCTGAGTCTTTTAGGAAATATAGCTAAATACAAGCGCTTACAATCCTCAAATACCTTACTCAAATTGAAAAAAACTTTGTTAGTATAAACAGATAACAAGAAACTAACAACAATTATTCCTCTGAGCCTCTCAGCAGCGGTCCTGTCAATTGAGTTTACCTGATCACTTTCTAGTATGTCTTCGATTCGGTCTGCTTCAAATTTTATTCGAGGCGTTAGGAATCTTTCCACTACCTAAATATTCGCATTACTATTAAAACTTTTTTTTCTAAAATATTAACTAAAAACAAAAAAAAAGATTTTGGAATTTTAAACAAAAATTTTGATAAGAAGAAGAATTTGGAAACCAATTACAAGAAAAAATAACTTGCGTACAATCGTATCATAGTTTTTACTTTATTGATAATATAATAATGATAAAATTTGGAAGTTGAACTTGAATAATAAATATATATAACTAATTTTTACAATGGAGAAGAAAGTAACAGTTAACTACTTTTACACTAAGACTTTTATTCGTTTATTAAATATTCAAAGTGATGAAATTTAAAATTCTTAATAACAAGTTAAATTAAATCACCATCTTTCATTAAAAATAATGTAGTGTGCACCTTTTTATTTAAAAAATATTATTTACAAAAAAATGTTCAAATGAAAATAAAAATAAAATGTGCTAATCAAAACATTTACGTTTATATTTGCTATTTAAATAGCTTAGAATGTAAGTAAGACTGAAAAGCAGCTATTACTTTTAAATTTTTTTAAACTTCAATAATTTAAAACTTATTCAAAACAATATTCTTAAAAAAGAACATTCTTAACTAGAATTTATCATTTTAACAAGCACTGTTTTTTTCACCTTTTTAATTAGATTATTTAGAATACAAATAAAAATTTATACTTTGGTTTTGAAAAAATGATAATAATCAACTTTTTATTTCAAATTTCCATGTAAGCGTGCAATAACGGTAAAAACATAACAAACCTCAGATCCAAGTTCGTAAAGACCAGCTACACATCCGTATTTTGCAGATAAGGCCATACTTTCGTCGTATAAGCACTGTTACGTATGTTTATTTAGTTATTTTCTAATTATTTTGTAGTAACAATATTATAAAACGTATACTAAGAGACAAAGCCGTAAAAGACTTTAACAACTAAAACTTTCCTGCGTCGATTAAAAACATTTCAAATAGATAATATAATTTAAATTTTATTGTAATTATTTGTATAATTTATTGTAAATTAAATTTTACGTTATAATTACAACTAATAGCATAAACTACCAAATCAATTTATTCAAAACATTTCAAAAAACTCTTAAGCGATATTTTATTTTCAATTTTTATGATTTTAAAACATATAAAGTCCTGCTATACATTTTCAATGCACAATGGATCGTTTTAAAGCTTGTGAGCTAACGAACAAGAAAAATAAAGGCAAAACTACAAGAAACCATTTCACTGAGTCTTGAAATGGTGCCACTAATTCGACAACATGTTGAAGTAAAAATAGATGTTAGTTTGTATTAAACTATGCTGATTTAAACACAATATTCAGATTTGTGTCAATTTATAATCTATACTGATTATAGAAATATTTTATAGTTTAAGTAAAACTTACATATAGCGTTAAAAGTACTACACTTATCTAAAGTAAATATCAAATTAAAACCTAGTAAAGATGAATTTATAAAGAAGCAAATTGTTGTACAACCAAATAAAATAACCACTTACTAAAAGTTTGCAAGTCGTTATTTTGAAAACTGTGTATTTATCATTTATGATATCAAGGTAACTTAAACATAAATTTTTAAAACCAGAAAATATAAGAGCATAAACTGTTTAAACAAATAATATATTATACAAATATATAAGAAAAGAATTGTCAAAAAACATTAATAACGCTAAAACATACACTATACAAAATATTTTCATGTACTTTGACTTGTTGGAAAAAATAATAAATAAATATAATAAAAACATTAAAACACATTTAGAACAACAGTTGCAATAACTTAGTAAGCTCAATATTTTTACAATCAAACAACCTTGCAGTAGATGGCGCAAACTTTAGGTTGTATCTGGTTGCAAGTTGTGTTGTAGCTCTTGCACACCTGACCCATTATCCTGGCCGCGTAGTCCCGCAACGCCCAGTGGTTGTCGTGGTCCGGTCTCGAGCACAGTTGCTTGCTCACTATACACGTCATAATGGCCGGGTTTAACTCGTGAAGCTAAATAGTTTTATCAATAAGTATTTGATTGTTTTAAAAAGTAAGTTAGATGAATTTAAACTTAAGTTTCAAATATGATGTGAAAGACCTGAAAATATACATACGAGCTGATTTAAACTGACAAAACAATTAATAACTAAAAATCATAAACCTACAAAACACTCTAAATGTGCACTTTAACATTGCATAAACTTGTAGCGAAACTATATAGTAAAATGCATTTATATTTAAAGTGATTGTTAGATAATAAAACTGGCTTGATTAACAAAGTTAATTTAGTAGTTTATAATAAAGTCTGAACATTTTATAGTAGTTCCAAAGAAAACATAGCATGAAACTTAAACTCAACAGATAATATATAAAAGTAAGAAACTAAACAGCCGGAAAAAAAAATATTCTAAATGTTATATTTTCACAAAAATGTAAGATTTTTAAAATGGTAAATTTAGTAACTGGACTTAATAAATAAATTATTTTACGTCTATTTTTTGATATCAAAAACTTTTAAGTAAAATTACATTAAAAAAGATTATTTTTGGGACCTTTGAAGTGTCTGAGATAAGTAATTTGAAAAGTTGTAATTTTATTTGAATATTTTTTCAAAAAAAAATATTTCTTAAAAATCAGTGAAAAAACTGTTAGTGCAGTGTTAAGGATTCATACGAAATTTATTTATACGATTTATATAATAAATGTCAGCACCTACAAAAATACTATTTTTGCCTTTGATAAATAATTTTATACGCTAAACTCTAAAACTAATACAAGTTTTAAATTTAATCAAAAACACAATTTTTGAATAAAAAAGATAAAACATTTTTAAAAACTAGCAATCATTGAAATCAATACAGCATTGTTCAAACTTTAATCAAATAGAAAACTTACGTATTTTTCAAGGTTGAACGAAGGGTTGTCCAGCAATGCCTTCATCAACCTCATGAGGTATATGAGCAGTGCCAGGTTGTTCTGCGCCACGTTCACGCGCACTCCCTCCGATATGAACGTGCTGAAACGAGGTAACATCTGAGAAAGACCGGGATCACTCGACAGACTGTTCAGTGCTTCCTGTAGATTTGCAGAAAAATATTACTATTGTATACAACTTGTTTCTAAACATACTTAAAACTTTGTAATCATAAACAAACTGCTTTATTTTTAATTCAAGCAAAAGTGTTAATCGTTCATCATAATAACGTTTGGATATAAACATGTAAAAATTTTCGAAAATTGAATTTGTTTACTTATTTAATTATAAAAAATGTACAAAATAATCTTCACAATATTCATGAACAGCCTTGAAAACATAACAGTTTGTCTTTAATCAAAGTTATAGCTGATAAAGCTTCTAAAACGTATACGTAGATAAATTATACTTATAAATCTCAAACATTAGCAATGTTTTGATTGACTTAAAAACATTTTGTTGCCATATAGTGATCTACCGGACCCATAAAATTAGGATCAGGTAAATCACTAGTGTCATAAAGTTTAAAACTGTAGACATATTTCTATTTGGGAAACAGTAATTGTTTTCACACCATCTACAATGAACCATAAACTCATTGAAAACTTTTGTTTTGTTTATAATTTATTAAAATATAGTAAGTTTATTAAAAACCAAACACTATTTCAAATGTTTAAACATGTATTTTTTACTAGATAAGCTTACTGTATTTATTTGTTTTAATGGTATGTATAAAAATCAAAAACTGAAAATTAAGTATATTTCTTATTTTAATTTTGTCTATACTCTCAAAACAAGCTGGTATGTTTCATTATTAAAATATTAAGGTCAATACACATGGAAAATATAACTTTCAGATAGTTTGCTTATAAACTTATGCAGTTTCTTTGGTTTGGTACATAACATATACCAACAAATTTGCTAACTATAAATCATTACAAAAAATCCTATTTTCAAGTGACGAGATATAGTATATAATTAATAATCTAAATTACTAAATAAAAATATAAGACTAAATTAAATGTTCTAAAAACACTTATATATAAACAAATACACAGTGTACATATAAAAAGATTCAAATTTTCTTAACTACATTAAATTTCACTAAGCCAGCATGAAAAAGTTTTTAAATTTATTTTAAAATGCTAAATTAAAAAAGAGTAAAACAAATGTTTCATTCATCCAGCTTTCATCAGCTACATCTATTAGAATTTAGCACTTAAATGGACAGTACAGGAATAAACAAAAAACATTAAGACACCTGACTTTGCTCCAAACTAAGAACCGCTACTTTTCATTTTTTAAATACATAACTTATTTTCTATGGTAGTACATTTATATTTTAATTTGAATAAAAAAACTGGACCATGAAAGTTTTTAATGTTGTGTATGTATAATAAGTAGAAACATTTGAGAGTCATTAGTTTATTTATTTTTTATTTATATTTAATAAAACATCAACTAACTGCTCTTCTTTTTTCATCAGATCCGACTGCAGCTTCTGTGATTTCTTTGTAGTAAAGTTGCTGTTCCACTGCCAGTTCGTGTGAAAACACTTCTTTCAGTTTCGTTTTCCCATTACTGCTTTCCAGCTATCAAACATATATAAGGTTTTAAAACTGCAGCACTTCTTTTTTAAATTTTTATGAATTCAAAAATAAACTTATAATTTAGCAAACCATTTGGAAACAAAAATTATAGTTACAAATTTAACAGTTTGTATGAAATACAACTTACTTATTATATTTGACATATAAAAATGTTTTTAACGGCAAAAATAAATACTTTGTTTTTGTAGTAAAATAAAATTTTAAGCATAAACTTAAAAAGTAAAACCTTTTGTAAAATCAAAAGCTAGTAGGTTAAAATTTATAAAGCTTCTATACACTATTTACTAACTAATATAAAAAATAAACTTGCACTAATTTTTTAATAGTACGTCATATTATGTAAAAATGTAATTCATTTGGAACATTTTAAACCTGTGTGGAGTTTAGCAACGGATTGTTGGAAGGAACTTTGCTGGATCTATCATTAGGTTGCGATGTTTTCTTGTTAACCAAAATATCTAACTGGAACACTTGTTCAGGAGTGGGATTTTCGGGTATGTTTGGCTGGACACCGTCTATTGACATCCAATGAGCTACAATCAACATTATAAATATTTAGTTTCGGTAAACAAAAACAACTTTTTTTTTGAATAAAAATACCAGCTTTGAAAAAGTTTATAAAAAAATTTACAGGAAAAAAATTAATTAATTCTGAAACTTAACATTTACAGTCAAAAATAATAATAGATATAAGTTGCAACATCAAAAATCAAAATACAAATTACTAAGTCAGGTAAGCCTAGGAACTTAAAATTAGTAGTTTTTTAGCTAATATACTATAGTTTGTAAATACAAAAACTTTTTTCTATTTGTAACCTTTTAGTCCAATTTCTAAAGGTACTTTAGGCATTGAAGCACTGGCAAGCTTTTCAAGGTCAAACACTTCGTTGTCATCTTCGCAATAAAGATCCTTGCCTCCCCCATTGAGGTTTTTGAAAGGAACATACTCACCCAATGAAAACCCGTACAACGGCTTCATATTGTTTGCCTACAGACATAAAACTCAAGTATAATAAAAGTTTTGCAAAAGTAATAACTTTAGATAAGTACTTTAATAACATTATAACTGAAGGCTAGAATTATCTTATTATTAAAACTGGTAAAATAACAAACTGAACTATGAGCTTAGGTAAATAAATGCTTTTAAAAATAAATTTCTTTATGAAAATTAAGTTACCCATGTAAAAAAAAACTGTGAAACAAAAAGTATAAAACCATACTTTGAGCATTTTTTCAACATCCATGCAGTTTAATTTTTGTCCTTTCCTATGATCTGTGAACTTTTTAGCACCCTAAAATCAAAGTAAATATTTAGTTAAATAATTTATATTCTACTTAGCGAAAAATTTTAACTTTTTAACGTCTTTTTTTTTACTGCTTACTTGAATAACGAACAAAAGTCTTTGTTTGAGGTTTTCAATGAGTGTCTGTGCTGTCAAATCATTTATAGGTCCCACTCCACTTGCCTCAGCAAATGTTTTAACTACTGCCAACGACTGTGTTTGCTTGCTTTTATTCTTGTCATTTTTCGATCCTTTCGACTTACTTTCAGTCATTTTCAAGTTTAAACTTGAGGTGCTTTATAAAATATTTTGAGAAAAACTAAGAAAAAATATTTATTGAAAATTATAATTAAGGCTACTTGAAAATTTACAAATTAAAAGCAATTTAAAGAATTTAATTCCGGACAGTAAAAATAACTTTTAATAAAGTGCTAAAAGTAGACATTATTATTTATTTTATGAACTAAATTTTAAGTAACAAAATAAATTTATTAACTTATTTAAAGATTGACCTATCTAAATTAAGTTAAAAATAAGCTGCTTAATTTATAAATACATAAAATATTTCAAAAAAAAGATAACAAAGAAAGTATAATTTTTGTTATATGTTCATTTAAGACGCATTAAACGCAATTTGTCATTGGGTTTTATATTGCTTTAAATCTACATTCGATTTTAATTACATGCAATCTCTATATCTCAAGTGATATGTTTTTTAAGTTTTAAGTTGAAAACAATTCCAAATCTACTCAAAAATTTTACAATTATATAAATTACATTTACAACTCAATAAAAAATAATTCTTTTGATATAAATATATATTCGAATCTATTCTTTTAACAAAGAATATTTATTTTGATAAAACTTTTACAGATTAGTAGATTTTTATATAAGCTTATCAACCTTTGTTTCATTGAAATTTGTAAATATTCAGCAAACACTTGACTATTTCAACAAAGTTATATAAGTCATAATTTTAATAAATACTAAAGCATTGTTAAACGAATTTGTTTATAAAATTTAAATACATTTAATATTTACGAATAACTAAACAAAGAAAGTTATCAATTTCAAAGGTTTTTGTAAGAGATGAAATTAAAATATATCATAAAAATATCTATAAAAAAAATTTAAAAAATTACTAATACAAATCCAACTAATGTTAAACTAAACTATTTATCAAAAAATGTTGTCCAGACATCATATATTGGTATTTAATTAAAAATTTAACTTTTAGTAATTAGTTCATTTAAACTTCGAGTTTTGCAATTAAAACAAATATAATTCAATAAATTTATACCAAGTCTAATGGTTAATATAAGTAAACTAGGAAGAAGTGTTTTTAGACAGATCAGCTTGCATGAAACCTGGCAGTGGCAACGTCATCCCCTGTCTAGCTCTGAAAAACGTGTAACTGAGAGCAATTTCCGAAACACCAGCCAAATCTGGATCATCATCAAAGTCGGGATCAATGTAGAAGAAAATGGGCATGTCAACCTCCTCGTTTGGATTCAACCACTGCTCCTCGAAACAGAAGCACTGGATTTTGTTAAAATAGAGGCCCGCCTTGTACGGAACCACATTGTATGTTGCTACGCCGACAATGGGCTCGTCTGTTGGGTTTTTGGCTGTGTAAAAAGCCAAGGCAGTTTCGCCAGGAACTACAGTCAGTTCTTTTTGGCTGGGTGTAAAGTTCCAAAGCATTGAGCTATTGGCGTTAGCATTAAATGAAACTTTGATCTTTCTAGCTCTCACTGGGTTCATGACTTGCAAATTGTCTATCTTGTAAGCACCCTTAGCATCACCGCCCAGACCTACTTTTTTACAAAATATTTTGTACAAAGGAACTGCAGCATAAGCAGCTCCAATCATTGTTATAACAGCTGAACAAAGGTAGATAAAAGTTGTGCTAAAGTATTCTTCTTTTGCTTGGCTTTCTTCTGACCTTTGTTGGCCTCTAGAACTTGTATGAATTGGACTTGATAATTGAGTTTGATTCAAGAGTTTGACTTGCAGAAAGTTAGTAGAAAACTTTTGATGGTAAGTTATTTGTGATACTTTGTAACATTTTAAGCTACCACCTACATTTTTTGACAAGCTAAAAGTCTTTTTAATCAAAAGATTGTAAGCACCAGACTGTCTTTGAAAGTTCTTTAAAAACACATTTGCAGTTAAACTATACATTACCAAATTATTTACCCTGTAAACAAAGTTTTAATTACAACAAATAATTTTTAAGCTTAGTATACAATTTGTTTAATAAAATTAACAATACAATCTTTATTATTGCTTTCCTATACTTAGGTAAAAAAACTTTTCAAGACTACTAACTGCAACCATGGAATTTTTTCGTTGTTTTATTTCAGACTTTTGCTGGACTTAAGTTATATCATTATATTTACTGCTGAACCCAGCCTGAGATCAAGCAAGCAATAGTAGCTCGACTTAAATATTATTCAATGAAAAGCTAAAACTTGTTTGGAACTGTTTTACACCCAGCCAGAACTTAATTTAACAAAAATATCCTAGAAATCTTAAAATGTAAAAGACATCAAAACATATAAAAAGGTAAAACTAGTAATATATGAGGAGTTACTAAACACTATTTAAGGTATTGTAAGTCAACATGCTTATATTCTTCTCATTTATACATTTATTGTTTGTACTTGTCAATATCAGTGGTAAAATAATAATTGTTGATGTGTGTTTAGAGAGTACTAAAAATTAAATTTAATAAATATTAAGACACTAAAGTATTTTTCAATGTTTCAGATTTTCTAAAGTGATTATTTATTTGTTAAATATTTTGTGTCACTGTTTTACTTGAACAAACAAACTTGATTTGGTTTGGATAGCAACAATAAAATATATTTAAAGCATTTGTACAAAGAGATCAGTGGGCAGTGTATCAACAAATAAGTGAGATTTTATTATGAAACTGTAAACTACATTTTGTAACTCACATGCAGAACTTAAAGTTTTTAAAAAAGCATAAATCTTTATGTAAAAAAATAAAGGGAACTAGTTTAATTCTTAAATACAAGAAAATTAATTATGTTATAAAAAAACTTACTTTAAGCTATAATTAAACTTTATTTTGATTGAACTTTCCTCACACACCTTACTGGTTTTAATTTATTACTTCAATAACTAAATAGTTTTAAGTATTTTACACTAAAATAAATTACATAAAACTGGTTGAGATTTTTTTACTTAGTATATTATATTGATTTTATAATCACCATTTTTATATGGTTGATTTAGTTTAGGGTAGTAATATTTTTACTTCATCCTAAAAGTATATAATCACATACAGTAGACTACCGCTTAAGTACGCAAATTGAACCCGACCAAAAAGTGCGTACTTAGCACGGGTAGTGCGTACTTTTTGACAACATAGTTTAATATGAA
Organism: Thalia democratica; assembly: GCF_965202585.1. Taxonomy (NCBI): domain Eukaryota; kingdom Metazoa; phylum Chordata; class Thaliacea; order Salpida; family Salpidae; genus Thalia; species Thalia democratica. The sequence goes on from NC_139172.1 coordinate 6,083,380, forward strand.
ATTTAGTTGTTTGTTTTCTTTCTTACAACTAGCCACCAAATAATTAAGCCAAATAAACAAGTCTTTTTATTTTGAATAACATTTGATACATAATTCTAATCTGCAAAATGTCTTAATATTTATTTATTCTATAAAAAGTTTCTACATACATGGTTGCCACTCATCTAGCTGAGAAAAATTTCCTGACTTTTCCTGACTTTTTCCTGACTTATTACCGAAATTTTCCTGACTTTTCTAAATCAAACTCTTAAATTAAACTTAATCTAAAATACATAATCTAACACTTGAAACTATATAAAGCTTTCAATCTAATTTTAATACAGGTTAAAAACAACAGTTTTTTGCTGAATAATATCATCAAACTTCCAGTACATCACTTAAACCATCTGTGTATGATTGATGTTTGTAATAAACAGCTCTATCAGCAAAATACTTGTATTATTACCTTAAAAACACAGCTTGTCTGAAAAAAGACACAAATTTTAAGCATTTACTAGCATGAAAGTATCTAGATAAACTAACGATATCTAAGGAACTTTGTCATCTATATATTTTTAAAAAATATAAAAATGTAAAGTATACACATTAACTTATTACATAAAATACTAAACTAACTGCTTAGTTATAAAGAACTCAATTATTTACTTAAACAAAAAACACTTTCATTCTAAAATTATGCTAGATAAACTTTTGTGTATATATTACATTTTCACTATGGAAGTGTCCTTGCTAAAGACCATCAATACTAAACATCTTACAAAATCTGCTTGTTCAAGAAGGGTACTTGTTTAATATGTTAATAGAAAAATATTGCAGTTTTAAAAAGGATATTTTTCTAATTTATACCAGATGAAGGCATTGAAATTGAAATAAAATTAAATATTTTGTAAATTTCTAGGAAAATTTTGGAATTTTTTTCTGACTTTAAAGGTCTTTTAATTAATTTTTACCATTTTAAGGCTTTGGAAAACAAGGAATTTTGTAAATTTAAACTGACAAAATCTGACTTTCTTTTAAAAATTTTAACAAATTTCCTGACTTTTCCTGACTTTTTTTCAAAACCCCCCATTTTTTCCTGACTTTTCCTGACTTTTGTGATTTTTTTAAATTTTTCCTGACTTTTCCTGATTTCCTGACTTTTCCTGACCGAGTGGCAACCCTGTACATAATGCTAGTCAAGCTAAGTTTAGTTTAGTTAATACATATATTATAATTTTCCATTAGCTAAAAAGTGGTTGATTTTTTTATTTGAAAGAAAAACGTTTCACGACTGTTTTTTTAAGACAATTTTTATCAGTAGCAACATTTATAGTATAAGTGCACAATGATAAGATGCTCATTAATTTTTTTAAAACTTTAGTTTTTTGTTGTTGTTGCTTCTTTTTAAATGTTTATTTTGACTTTGTAAAAATTGTAACTAGTTTTTAGAGTTAAGTAGTTTTGTATTATGTCACATTGAAATTAGCCTTTCTTTTGCAGGTGTTCTGAAAGTATTTGAAAACAAAAAATTTAGAAATTTTATAAAAGTTTAGAAAAATGGATGGAAAGCGTCAGAAAATGGCTCTATAGAACAAGTCTTTAGAAAAATTCTAAGTCTAGGAAAATTTAGATTTTTTCTGTCTTTCTAGGTAAGTGCGTACTTAAGGCAAGGTGCGTACCAAAAAAAGTGCGTACTTAAGCAGTAGTATACTGTACTTTTTTCCAATAAACTTGTTGTTTGTAAACATTATTATTCATTACAGATAGAGAGATCAAACTGAATTATATCATTTGTTACATGAGAAAAAGCATAAACATCAAAAAAATTTACAAATTCAGTTTGTATAAGCATGCAGTAAGTTGATATAGCTTTAGGAATTAATATACACTATAATTTATAATAAAAACAACAACATATTTCAAGTCAACTGTTTACTTAAAATATATTTAATAATTACTAGATACACCACAATTAATAGTGCAATTGAAAAAAATTATATCCAAACTTTATTTTAACACTACTTAAAGTATTTTATAATTGATAAATAAACTGAAATTGTAAGAAAAAGTATAGCTCTTCTTTAAAAAAATAATCAAATGTGTGATATTTTTGTTTCTCACCACATTCATCTAGATAAGGGTTTCCCAAACTTTTTCAAAAGACTCCATTAAAAAGATTAAAAAAGTAATGGCCCCCTCCAATAAAATTTCTCAAAAAACTACCACTAAAAACGCTTAATTTCTTTTTTTTTTTTTTGCTCTTCATTATCAGTTCAATAATATCTAGAGTAAGTTTCAAATTATGGCTTAGTGGCCCCTTTTACCGCTTTTTGTGTTTAAATTACTTTACATGCTTAAAATTTCAAGTTTTTAAATTATTTATTTCCAAATCAAAGTTTTTCCAGGTTTATTTTACTTAAATTTTAAGCCTTCAGGTTATTTATGGTTAAATTACCTCCCTCAATTCGATATATAGTGAAAAATAATAATATATGATGATATTCAAATAAAATTTTCTAGAAAAAAATAATTCTTAAAACTATTTAAATTAAAAATTCAAACAAAAATATAAACATTGTATTAAGTATGTTTTAGGGTTGGCACTTATTTTTGAAGTTAATTTAGATTTTTTTATCTTTTTCAGCTTTTCAAAATAGAAGTTTTCTTGCCCAATTATAATAAAAAATTAAGTTTAGGGTAATACCATATTATAAATAGTATAAAACTGGTAAAAAAATTGAATGGTTCCTTTTATTGTATTTTATTTGAAGTAAATTTAAATTTTTAATAAATAATAGTTTATAAATAAAAATGTGAGTAATGCATAATTATATTGTACATATTTTTACCTAATCTAAAGCTTATTATTTAACTTTAATAAACTAATACAAATACAAACTCCTGTTTTATTTAGTTTGATGGGCTGAACAGTGAAAACCCACCATGTCAAACATCAATAAAAAAACAGTAAAAAACATTTTTACAATGGCAGTTGTATAACTTTAAAGTTAGTCAAGCATAAAAACGAAAACAAAGTATTGTTACATATTGCCAATTCGTAATTTTTTTTAAACTATAAATACATGTTTAAGCAAAATTAAAAATTACAGACATATAAATGCAAACAAAAAAGTATCAATAAAACATTAACAAAAACTTAAAATCAAAAACAATATTAAACACTTAGTTAAGTTTTAGATTCTTTTAATTTAATAGTATAAAATAGTTCCTATGTCTAATTCATTAGTTCTGTTTCTTGTTATTACAAGTTGAATCAATTTAAAGTTTAATTATTGTTTCTTAGCATAACTTGAATGTTTTTTTTGTTTTTTTTTTCTCTTTCCAATGTTTTCCCAAATTAATTGTTTTCTATTTTCAGTTTTCTATGCTCAGTGTGTGAGTTTTGATAGCTTGGGGGCTTGTTTGTATTCTAGTGTAACTTTAGTTGTTTGTTTGATATTGACAATGGTTTTATGAGTTGTAGCACAAAGTTCAATGTATACGCTTATTTCATTTTCTGACTTAAGTATTTTTAGTAAATTACATTTCTTTTCTAAAATTTCCTCATTTTGGAAACATGTTTCTTTTGTTCTACATTTGCTTGACTAATCTTTACTATAATTGATCAGTTTTTAGTTATGATTTTTTATTAGTGCTTAAATATTTGGCAAAAAAAGTACTTAAATTGTTCTCTTTTAGATGATTTTTAAGTTTGCTACTTGTTTCAAAATACTTGTATACTATTTTAAAAACTTTTTTTAACTTGTTTTTACAAATCTTCAATATAGGGAGTTAATATTGTTCAAACTTTTAACAAAAAACATTGAAATTAATAAACCAAAATAAAAAAGGTTCATTAACATAGAACACTTAACAATATTTTCAAAAGTTTGTATATAAACTAAAATAGTAACACTTTTATTTTTTGAAACACAATGTGAGTTATTATAAGATGAAGTTCCAACAGTTGTTAATTCAAAAATTATGAAAATAGAACCAAAATAAAACAGTTTTATTTAAGTTAAACAACTTGCCTACAAAGTTTTGGTTGTTTATAAAAATATTTACATACATGTATTAGAATTCAAATGGTATTAGCCTACAAAAATGTAGCCTAGGAAAATGTATCTAAAAGAGACACAAAGAGAAACAAATTAAACACTTACAACTAAAGTCAATGAACTGGTGTAGGTAAAAACTTACAATTAAGAATCTCATACCTCCAGGCAAGTATCTTGCTGTAACAAGAAAAGAGCATCAAAAAACTTTTTATGTGATCACATTTATAAGTTTTTATAACTTAATATTTTAAAAAACCTAATTTGCAATACTAACAGTATTTCTTATGGTTAAAACTATTTTAACTTATTAACAAAGCAAAATGTGGTAATTACCTAGGATGATGTCGCACCAATATCAATCTGAAATTATATCATAATAATTTTTTCATGGTTGCCACAGATCAAGCTGAGAAAGATTTCCTGACTTTTCTAAAACAAACTCTAAATTTAAACTTATTCTAAAATACATAATCTAACACTTAAAAACTAAATAAAGCTTTCAATCTAATTTCAATACAGGTCAAAACAAAAGTTTTTCTTGCTGAATTCAATCATCAAACTTCGATTACATCACTTGAACCTCTGTGTATGATTGATGTATTTGCAATAAACAGCTCTATCAGCAAAATACTTGTATTATTACCTTATAAACACAGCTTGTCTGAAAAAAGACACATTTTTTAGCATTTCCTAGCATACATGTATCTAGATAAACGAAACTACATATAAGGAACTTTTACAATTAAAACCTTAAATTAATAACGAACTTCCATAACTAAAACCTAAAAACAATACCAAACTTTTACAAATAAAACCTTTAAACAATTAAGAACTTAATCTCTTACAATTCTTAAAGTAAACTTTAATCAGACTTAGTTTAATAGTTGTAAAACAACCTAAAAGATAAAAATATATAGTAATAAAAAATATTTACTTAAAGCATGTTTTACTTATATAAATTGTTCACTTAGACTATCAAAATACTACCCAAACTATTTAATATAAAATCATTGAACTAAAAACCAATTAAAAAAGAATATACTTATATAACTGTAAAAAAATACATAAAAGAGTAAACTATATATCTGTTGTATAAAATATTTCCTCTCATCATTTAGCATGAAGTTTGTAACCAATAAATATACTCTAATTCGTTTTTTAAACTTAAGTTATTCTACAAAAAATACAAATAATAAGTAAACTTAATCTTGGCATATACCTCTCTAATAAATTATTTTATAAATTTAAACAACTTTGAAAAAATTATAAAGAGGTAAAGTATACACATAGGTTTGTTACATAAAATACTAAATTAACTGCTTAATTATAAAGAACTCAATTATTTACTTAAACAAATAACACTTTTATTCTAAAACTATGCTAGATAAACTTTTGTGTATATATCACAGTTTCACTATGGAAATGTCCTTGCTACAGATCATCAATACTAAAAAGCTTACAAAATCTGCTTGCTCAAGTAGGGTACTTGTTCAATATGTTAATAGAAAAATTTTGCAGATTTTTTACTAATTTATACTAGATGCATTGAAAATTAAACAATTTTGTAAATTTCTAGGAAAATTTTGGAATTTTTTTCTGAATTTAAGGATTTTTAATTAATTTTTACAATTTGAAAGCAATTGGAAAATAAGGAATTTTGTAAATTTAAACTGACAAATCTGACTTTTTATTTTTTTTTACTAAGTTTCCTGACTTTTCCTGACCATGTGGCAACCTTGCTTTTTAATTTCTTTTTTATTAATAATTTTAGGCTAAAAATCAATGTTTTAGTTTAATATGTTTACTTTAGAAATATATAGTGAGAATTAAATTTTATTGTTATTTATTTAAATTGATATTCAATCGATTTTATTTTACAATATTGTAATTGATATAATTTACTGTATTGATATAATCAGTTTATAATGTAAAAAAAAAGTGATAAAAATATTTAAGTTTAGTTATGGTTAACTTTAGGTGAGCACCAATATAAAACTGAAAATATAATACATTCTATGTCTTATTTAACCATAATTTTAGGCTAAAAAACAATACTTTGTTTTAAACAAGCTATATAAATACATAGAAAGAACTAAACTAAAATATTTAATCAGTTTTATTTTACAATATCATAATCAATATAAATTATTGTAATGATATAGTCACTTTTATATTGTAAATTAAAAGCAATTAAGTATATAAGTTTATTAATTATGACATATAAGTTTAATTTTTTTAATGTATTTACAAAAGATAAAGTTTTAGCCTAAAATTATGATCAAGTAAGACATCAAATGTATTATAATTTAAGCTTGATATTGGTGATCACCTAAAGTTAACCACAACCTTAAGTTTTATTAGTTTATGATAAATAAGTTTAATTTTATTTATATAATTAACAAATATAAAATTTAAGTATAAAATTATGGCTAAAAAAGACATAGAATATAATAATATTACAGCTAAATATTGGTGCAACATCATCCTAGGTAATTACTCAAAATTTCACCTTAACAAACTAGACTATTTTATAAATTTAACTTTTCACAGATTATTACACTTCGATATTTTGTTTAATGTTAATGCAGATTTCAGCATAAGTTTTGAATTACTGTTTACTATGACACTTATCATGTTTTCATTTCAATATGGACTTTTCAGATTTGTGTTTTACTAGCAGCACAAAATAAAATAAAGTACATAAATAAAATAAAATTATATACAACTACATTGTAGGGGTGAGAAACTAAATTTAATAGGTGAGCCAGATTTACCTAAGAATTTCTTTTGTGTGTCCTCTATCAATTCATTTCTTTGCAAAACACGTTGTTTACTACAAAAGTTAAATAAAAGATTATAAAACTAAGAAAGTATTAAATTAATGAGGACATGGAAGTCCAATTAACAGCATATTTTAAATGTTTATTCAGAAAAAAGTTAAACTTTATTTTATTTTCAAAAATAACCCTTAAATATACGATACTTTAGTTGGTAAAAAACGACTTTGCAATTTAGAAAAACATAAGATCTCAAAACTAATCAAAAACTTGGGTTAAATGATTGTAAATGTTTTTCTAACTGTTATTTTAAATAATTTTAAACTTTTATGCAAATTAAACTTTAGCGTGCCTAATTCTAATGCTTATTAATTTGATGGTATAAAAGTACTTAAATTTCCTGCAAATTTCATCTATATTTTGACGTTTTTTTTTTTGATTAACTAATAAATAGACTGATAGAAGGTCTATCGCTATCCTGTTTAACAAAATAACATAACAATTGTTTCAGAAAAAAGGTAGTGATGTATTAATAGTATACATAATCAGTTTTTAATCAGCTTTTAATCAGCTTTTATGTTTCCAAGACTATTTTAATGTAACTATATCTTGTAAATACTTATTTAAAATTCAACAAGTATAAAATTTTATATTACTTATTTTTTTTAATCATTTTAAAACTCATTTAAAAATTACTAACTTTTATTTCAGTACTAAATAAAACTATTTAGTAAAAAAAGTTTTTTAAAACTTTAGTAAAACAAAATGTTTGCTCTTAATAAAAGCATTATTTATTGGTAAATTTAAAACTACAAGTTCTTACTCATTTCTACTTTCTTACTAAAAGCATTTTTTTAAGCAGTAAAATAGTTTGTATGTTTAAAAAAATGTTTTGATTAACAGTCTCCATAATGTTGTATTTTGGGGAAAATTAAACTTATATAAGATCTAATTTATGTATAATTTCGATTTAACATAAAGGTAACAGTCAAAGTTTTTAACTTGCTTACAAGATAGCTCCATTGATTTGAATTATCAATTAAGTAAAACATTTTTTCATAGAAAAACTCTCAAATCAATAATTTGTAAGATCCTAATTTGAAAATTTAATACAAGTTAAACAATAAAGCACTAGACATAGTAATTTTTTGCTCTATATATAAACTTCCAGAACATATAGTGTTAGTTACAAAGTTTGTTTTAGCGTGCCAGACTCAACTTAAATTTTGTAAACATCTGCAAGCCTGTCATTTTACTGTATTTTTATGGGTTAAACTATTTAAAAAAATTGCCGCACACTGTATAGCAAAGCGCTAGTTATTGTAGTTACGAATAAAAATACTACTTTAGTAAAAGTAAAAACATGAGCAATAATAAATCGCTAGTAATAATTAATTACTAAAATAAAAGCTGAATAGTAAGTGTTCACCACAAAAACTTTTTAAAGTTGTTAGAAAAAACTATTTTTAGTTAAAAGCTGAATTTGGAACTTAGGCCACAGAAGTTTTAAAGAAACCGGTTAAAAAAATGCGTTAAATAAGTAAAAATATTTCTAACAAATGTTTAAAAAAACTGTTGTTAGGTAACTAATATTATAAATTTTTATTTTTAGAAAACAAATAAAGAGGTCTTAAATACTAGAGAAGAAATAGCATACTTATTCTTTCAAGACTTTATTATGCAAACTAAGTTTTGGTCAAAGACCTCGTCAGTGCTTAAATATCTAATCTTATTTAAGTATAATTTTAACTTATTAAGATTGGAAGTTAGTCATACATCGATATTTTGTAAACTTTTATCAATAACTTAAAAAAGACTGTAAATAAATACGTAAGTAAAATATAAGTTGTTGACTTGAAACAAAGTTTCCCAAAACCATTTCATAATTGTTCCTCTGTCCAGAGATCGTCTTGCAACCTCAAAATATTTAGTGTTAGTTATTGCACCTAAAAGTTAGGATCGCCTATTTTTTTCTTTATTTCATACATATATCTAGTGCAAGTTTCAAAGCTCCGGTCAGTTTCACTCCAGACTTTTTTTTAACTTTTCTATAGGAACCTAAAGTTTCTACTTTGAGTAGGTTATCGCCCTTTTACTAATTATTTTCCTCAAAATTTCCAAAATCGTCCAAAAAGGTGAGATCTGGTGATTTACTTGATTTACGAGGTATCATAATGATAATACACTAGTCTTTGAAAAAGCTACAAGCGACAAATTGTAATAGAATTAAGTTTATTAAACGACAAAAAAAATGTTCAAGATTTTTTGTCCTATGACCTGGTGCTCGAAAAACTTTTCGGTATTTGGACATATAACCAAAAATGTTGATAACACAACGATGTAGAGTATATAATAAAGCATTTTTCAAATTTTTTTACTAATAGGATTGCATGGATAAAAACATTAATTTTTCTTTAGAATTATTAACAAATAAAAGCACATTAATTAATAATTAACTTTACCACTTGACCATCAATAACAGCATATCAAAAAAAACTTTGGTAACAAGTTTGTGTAAAGTTTAAAAAGTAATACTAATAAATACTATTAAGTACTATAAATAACTATTATATCTTTGAAAACATTCTATCTTAAATCTAGTACATACTTTTATAGAAAACATTAATTATTGCAATAAAAAAGGGCTATCCTATAAATCGTTGAAAAAACTTTCTTTGTTTTTAGGTTCGTCGTAAGCTAGCATTATACCGTATAAGTTAAGATTGTACTTTTACGATCAATTAAATAAATTTAATTTCAAGTTTAGTTTTATAAAATTTCTAAGTAAACATACAGAAAAAACTTTTAAATACCTTTTTAAACTATAAATAAATAAATAGAATAATTTAAAAGTAAAAACAGTTTATCAAAGAAATCTTATATGAGAGTTGATGTTGTATAAAAAAAGAACAAAGTATGGTATATGCAAATACCCTTCAGTTCGCTTCGCGCCAACTGGAATAACTTCTGATGTAAACGTAAAGCTCTAAATGGGTAAAAAATTAGCTTTCTGGCTAACATTTTTTTTTCTCATTTAAGTTGATGTTTGACTATGTATTCATCGTTTATGTACACGAATCTTAAAACTGTGAAGACAAAGTATGTTTATTTAATATTTAAAAACATTATTTAAAAATATTATATTTCGTTTAGTTTTAACAAAAACTTAAGTTTCAGTTTAAAGTTCTATTTTTAATGAATATGAAACTTTATTTATTTAAGTTCTTAAAATTAATAATATTATTACATACTGTTTATCCAAGTTTTCTAATAAACTTTTGAACTTTTATAAAACAACAAACATAGTTTTTGAAAGTAAAAAGGTAAAAATTTTTTGTTAGTATTGCTTCTCAATTTTATTTAGACGGGTGCTGAAGAGTCTTTTTGGGCCATTATAGTTTTGAAATTAATTCTAAAACAAATTTTTCCAACCCTAATTGTAATAAATTAGTTAATTGGTTAACAATTATTTGTTTTGATGTTGTTGAAAATCTATAAATACTCGTTTAAATGTCAACGTTTACTAAAAATCGCGGTCATACAATTTTTATACTCTTTCTGAATTTAGTACTTTTTATTAGCAAAATGTGTAGAAAAATGAAATCAATATTATAATGCAAACTTTTTTAAGTAGAACTAGTTTATGAATAGAAACTCTTATAACCAAAGTCTTACAAAAATTCACTTAAGAATTTAGTTAAAATAAAACGAGTATTTCAAAACAAATATCTCGGGCATGACATTAAACTGTTTTGGTGTATGACTCGATAAGCGAAAGGTTTTTTGTACACCAAGTCCTAGGACCAATCCTTTAAGTGTATTTTTGTCGTTTTTTACACAATAATAGTCATAGTTTAGTTGTTTTAGATTTAAATATAACATAAAATTTATTTATTTTTCTTATATATAAGTTACATAAACACAAAACTATTTAAAAAATCTTTTTTTTAAAGTTAAGTTAATAAGTGGTGAATACAGAGAACAATGTAAAAAAAAAACTCTCTAGCTGTTTAGAAAACTTTTTTTAGTAGTAATCAAAAGCACGTAAAGACACACAAGCATTATATCAATATATAAGACTGGTCACAACTTAGTATTAGCTTATTGTTATTAACAAAAAAAATATTAATGTCCATTGTCAAACATTTTTGTATCAAAATGTTTTTAAGTATAAACAGTTAAGTGAACTATTTAGTAAACGCTCGCTTTTAAACAAATTTTCATAACATTGTTTTGACAATGAAAAGATTAAAAACTGTATGAAAGCATTATTACTTTTGTTTGTAGAAAGTGCAAATTGTATCTAAATAATCTGAAGCTTTGAAAGCTTGTACAAATACGAAGTACATATTAGTAATACAGTTTTTATAGTTATCAATAAATATTGATTACTTTTATCGACACTTAAGGTTTTCATTTAGTAAAAAGTTTTATAACAACAAAATTAAACAGTTTCTGTCTTTTGTATTTTTATATAGTACTTTTTATACAATATTTATTTGCATTTTTATGTAGTAATATTTTTTAAGATACTTAATTGTAAAGATATAGACAGCCGAAATATGAAAAATGTTAAACTAGTTTTAGTATTTTTGTATCTTTTTTCTTGCTTTTCTACAAATTTGGCACAAAAAAGTGATGTTCAGCAACTCAAATCAAAATACCTTAATTTGGAATCAAACCTGCTGAAGTCAAAACGAAATCTGAAAGAAACTTTTGCCTTACAAGGTAAAAATAAAAAATAAAAACTTTTTATTATAAAAGTATATTTTCTAAATTCTGATATCAGTTAACTTTATATAAACATCTATAAAATTTTACTATTGTTAAATTAATTTTATAATTGAAAAATGTTTGTACCTTTTTTAAACGACAAACTAACCAAATTAATGTCAAGAAAACTTGATTTATTGTTTTTTTACAGACAAAGTGACAAATCTAAATGAATGCAAGGAAATTATAAAAAAATATCCACATGCTTCTACTGGTACCTATAAAAGATTCAAAAACAAAATGGATAATGTAGGAGATAAATTCTTCTGTTTCATGAATACCTCAAACAATATAAGTACATGGAAAAGATTTTAAATGCTTTTTATTTTGCGTTATAAAAAGTTTGAAAAAAAATTAACAATATCTAAAAATTTTTATCGTAAATTCATTAATATTTATATATTAGTATATTTAATCTTAATACTCAGATAGAAAACTTAGTTGTAGTGAGTTAGTTTTTCAGGTTTAGTAATTTTTTTCTCTTAGCATAATTAAATTTTTTTTAACTAATATTAACAATTTAAATGTATTTTAGGTAATGAAACTGGTTTTGATTGCTTCGATCTTATACCTTACGGTAGAGAAATTGTCGATAAGTATAAGGAAGCCGTGTACACAATAAAATACGAAAATGGGGAGTTAACAGACGTTCAATGTGTAAAAAGTTTAAATTGGAATAAAAAAGTTATAGCTTGGATAGTTAGTTTTAAGTTATGAATAAAAGTTATTTATCAGACATGTGTACTTAAATATTAAAAAACTTATTTAGATTACTATGTTTTTTAATTTCATGTTAACTAAGCTAAAGTTTTTCTATTAGAATATTTTTTAATGTTTGTACTCAATTATAAATATGCTTTTCAGTTACTAAAGATGCAACTTAATTGATTTAAAAATTATTTTCAATTTTTAAACTACACGAAAAACTTTGTAATTAATGAGTATAAATAGTTTAGAAATGTAAGACTTAGCCACAGTTTTATGGTAAATACTTTTTATAAACTGTTGAAAAAAAATACTACGGATAAACAAGTATTTATGCAGTTTAAGTTTGAGATAAAGTCAGTTAAAAAACTTTGATTCTTATTCAACTCAACATTAAAATAAAGTCTAAGTGAAATGCTGACTAAAACAAAATAAAATCAAAATACTTTAACATTACATAAACTTATATATTTTTATTAGAGTATTTCTTTTTTTAGTATAGTTTCTTACAGTATTAGAATATTGTAAAAAGCTGTATATAATACATAGCCTCGTAAAACTGTTTTTAGTAATGAAGTAGCAACATTTTAAGAATATTTTAGAAATTATTTACAAAAAAACCATCTTATTTCACAAATATAACGTTAAAAGTCATTCATAATCACTATTAAACTATTTTAGGGTTTTTTTAACAAAGAAACTTAAATCGTCATATGCTCAGTAGAGATAAATGAATGTAAAAAGTAGAAAGTTTAGAGTCGGTAGTTAGTTTAGTTGTAACGACTTTTTTTATGAAAGCTAATTATGTTCCCAGGTTTTGGTTAAAATTACATCTGTGTAACAATTTGAAACCAAATGTTATCGGTATTTGTTATTGAGAAGAATTTAATCAATATTTTTTAATGATGTTTAAAAAAATATTGTATTAAATTAGAATTTATAATAATTCTAGAAAGTAAGAAATTTTTGTATTAAAACTATTAAATAGTAAGCCAAGCTTTTAAAAACAAAAATTAATTGTTTACCAAATGGTAAAAATGCAATAAAAAATATGTTTTAGGCCGTTCAAAACCGTAACAACAGTGATATTTCATTCAACCGAACTTATGAGGAATATGTTAAAGGTTTTGGTGATATAAATGGAAACCACTGGATAGGTAGGAAACTGTTAAGTATAAACTTTTTATTGTTATTAATTGATTAACTTCTAATTTAGGACTGGAAAAACTTCAAAGGCTTACGTCTTACGGTGCCTGGCAGCTGGTTGTAGAGGCGGAAATTGAGGGAAAGTTATACAAAGTATCATTTTATGCGTATGTTTAAATACAAGTATAACATAAATTAAAACACAAAGTTTGTCAAAGTTTATTCGATTTAAAAGATTTGATGATTTTAAAACAGAGGTACATAAAAAAAAACTTTCGAGGCTGGGTCTTGTCCTTCTTAAGAGTACATTTGCAAATTTACTAATGCACGCCAAAAACTTTGTCTACAAAATGCGACTTTACTTACATAAGATAATTGATCTCTTAATAGAAACTAAGATCTAGTTTTTTATTTAACTGAAAGCTAAACTAACGATGAAAATAAAACTTAAACTTTTCTTGTTTTGTAACTAGATTTAAAAATGCGATATCTTTACCTAAATTTTTAAACTTTATTTAAACTAAAAAGTTGTTCAATCTTGATATCAGCTATTTACACTCTAGTTTAAAAAAAAAAGTATTACAGCTTTTAATTTATTATGCTTCTAACTAACTATTTACTTTTCTATAGAAAGTTCAAAATAGGAGCTGGTCCAGAGTACAGATTGTCTTATTACATGTTTTCAACAGATATTGGTGGTACAGGTAAACTATTTAAATGTAGCGGCTGAATTCAGTAACATATCTCTTTAAAAGTTTTAAGCTTAAAAACATATGTTCTAGTATGCAATTAAGTTTTTAGTTACGATCTTTTTTATACGATAATTTGTAAAGTTTTTTGTTCAATAAGACTACCTATTAAACTTTATGCAGCTATAAAGTTATACACAGCAGAAAATTTATAGTTCATAAAAAACAATCAAATGAGAGTAATTATAAAAAAAAAATTATAATATTTTTATTGTATACTAAAATACTTCAATATGTATAACTTTTGATCAAAATTTTAGCATTTTTTTAACGCAGATGATGTACTTAAATCACAAAAAGGGTCTGCATTTAAAGCTTTTGATCAAGAAAATGAGGTAAAAACACCATACTGCTCATATGAAAGTAGCGGAGCTTGGTGGAAAGAAAAAAATACAGAAAACTGTAATAAACCAACAAACTTAAATGCTTTTAATTTTGAAGAAATGCTGTTTCTCGGAAATAAAACAACAAGTTCAAGAATAACTATTCTAAGATCATTAGATAATAATGAGTACAAAACCTTACGTGAGTTTTAGAAACAAAATTCTAATTTTCAAAATTGTTGTATAAGTGGTAATGCATTTTCTCAATATATTTTTGTTAAAGTTTGTAGAAAAAATTTTGACATATTCTTGAATCACTTAAACATTTTTACTTTTTATTGCTCAAATAAATAATAATTAATAAACTTTGGTTGTATGGTTACAAAAATACAAAGCTAATCATTAAAAAAAAAGTATATACTTATTATAATCATAAAATAGTTTGATTAAAACATAAACATTAAAACATTAAAACATAAAACATTAAGACATAAACATTAAAAGTATGTTAATAAAATCAAAAGTTGAAAAATATTTATCTACTCTGACGATAAAAAATTCTTAAATATGGCTGATTAATTAAAAATAAAATAACATAAAGTTATTCTTAATAATGAAATTATTATTTAACAATCTTACTGAACAATAAAGCTTTTTTTTTTCGAATTACGTATTATTTTTTAACCTTTTATTTTTGTAAAACTATTAAGTATAAGGAGCAGATAACTTTTTTCCACTGAACTTTTATACACAGATTGTAAAAGGTAGAAAAAAATACACTTTAAAAAAATTTAATGATGCAGAAAAAGTTTTACTCTTCTATTCTAAAACAAGATTTTAACCTAAATGAATAAAAATTTCAGCTGTTGTGTATTTGGAACCACTTAAAACGTGCGAACCCGACACATGTATCAACGGTGAATGCGTTTCAACATCTGGAAATAAAAGTTTGCGAGAAAAATATCCTTCCGGAACTTATTGTAAATGTAAAGATGGCTATTGGGGCCACAACCACTGCAGTTTAAGTATGCTCTCGAATAAAATACTTTCATAATATTAAACAAAACTATCTTGAACATTTCACAGACTTTTGCCACAAGATTGACCCACCAGTTTGTAAAAATAGCGCTGCTTGCGGTTATTCTGACAAAAGTCCATTTTATACATGTTTTTGTATGCCCGGATTTAAAGGAAAACACTGTGAACTAAAAGGTTAATTTGTCAATGTTATTTTTCTATTAAAACTTTAGTAATTTATCAATAGATTCTTTAGTGTACTTAACTAAAATGCATAATAATTGTGGCAGATAAACAAAATAAGTTTATGTTCAAAGAAAACATTATGAATAAGTTACTTTTACTAGAATAAAGGTAAAATAAAATAAATTTATAAAATAATGCATGAATAAATTTTATAGAACTAACTCAAATTGTTTTATCTTGTTAGTTTCTCGTGCTAACTAAAAGGTCAAAACAAATAATATTGATTTATAAAGAAAGCAATAATGAAAAAAGTGGCCAATCTTTTTTTTTTGTTATTGTAGTTAGCGATATACTGGTTCCTTAACGTTAGGATCGGGTCCAGATTTTTTGAAATTTTCAAATACTTTATGCTTGATTACACTTCAAACTTAACTTTGTTTTATTATCTGTAACTACCTATTTGTTTTTTCGGCTAAGATTAAAGTTAGTGTTTAATATTTAAATCGGAAAACTAGTTTTATGCATTATAAGGTTTTGTATTTTTTTGTCTGTTTTAATTGTTTGGTTCATTAAAAACAGTTCGTTGAAAAATTAAAAAATTAAGGTTACAAATATAAGTGTAGATTTTATATTATGCATTGCTTAATCTTAAACAGTTAGATTAAAAAAAAATTCTTTTTTCTTATCCAATCATACTTTTTTAAAAAGCTTGCCCAACATGGTGGGATAAAAAACACTGTAAAAAATAAAACATACGATTATCAGAAAAAAAAACTATAAATCAAACAAACTGTACTTTTCTAAAAATCAGAAAAGAAAAACAAGTAAAAAGTTTACCTTTAGATCTTTCAAATAATTTTTTTGAGATTGCAATAAAAAAAAAACAAATAAAAAATGTTAACAAAGTTTCACAACATTTTTCAATTGGTATATGTAATAGTACCTTATACTGTTAATTTTTTTGAGGTTGATAAATTTTTCAAAAGCTTTTTTCCTGTCAGGATACTTTTTTTCAAACATTATATAGTTATAAAACAAAGTATCATAAAATATGTCTACTTTAATTGAAAACTGTTTATTAAACAGTTTGTAAATTAAAAACATAATATTCAATCACTTAACGTAGTGCGCTTTTACGTTTTTATAAATAAAAAATGTTTTATTTTAACTTTAATGTCTATCAATAATTTTTTCTGTAATTTTAAGTTGTAAATTATACTTTTAAATTTTAACTTCTTAAAGTAAGTATCAGTTTTTATGTATTTTTAAGGTTCTACTGAATAAGTTAACAAGGTTATAATTTAACAATATCACTTTGAATTTTTTTTTTTTCATTTTTAATAGACACTTCAGAAAATACCAAAACTGTTGTAACTAAAGTTGAATCGATGGATTCTTTTCCGCCAATTAGGTACGACGTCCCGAAAATTGACGAGTGCTTGTCGGAATTTTGCGTCAACGGCTACTGCAGAGACTTGGACGACACGGACCCTGATTGGCTGTACCGCGAATTTCCAAGCGGAAAAATTTGCGAGTGTTCAAATGGGTATCAAGGCTGGAATCATTGCAGCTGGAGTTAGATATTTATTGTTACAAATATATTTTTCGCAAAAGTACTTAAATACATTATTATGTACGTTCTTTTAAAAAAAATCAACTGTTTAAGTTTGTTTTTCTATAACTTTTAGAACTTTATCATACTATTTTTGAACAAAATACATTAAGAATTTAGTGTTTTTCGTGCTCATGATTGATTATTAAAAAAGTAATATAACAAAATATAATTTTTTTTCATAAACTTCCTTAAAAAATTTAGTGCTTATTTTTTACTTAGAAATATTTATTGATACGTATAGAATAATGAAAGTTTAAGGTCAAAGTTTATAAGTTTTTATTTGAATACAGAGTGGCAGATACTTGCAAAAAAACATAAACTAAAAATTGTAACTACAAACTTAGTATGATTTAAAAAGGTACCTAAAAATATTCAAAGTCTTTCATATATTACAAACAGTTAAACTTGTTTTTGATCAAACATTACATAAACTTGGTGGTGATTCTTTTTATAATTTAAAGATGCCTGCTCAATTAATATTGGATTTTTTTGGGACACAAAGGGAGTATCAACTTTTGACGCACCGGTGTGTAAGAATGGTGGAGGGTGCATTTTCCAAAGTATTTACCCTTATTACAAATGTAAGTGTCAGCCTGGTTTCTCTGGATTCGATTGTGACATCAAAGGTACGTTTTCCAACAATAATAAATAAATAACTTTAATAAGTTACAACTCAGTTATCAAAAAAAAACATTTATTACTAACACTAAGTGTGTCAAAACTCGAGTTTTTTGTTAGCTCTTGGCATTGTGTGTTATTATGTTAAAATATTTTAAGCTATAAAAAATTTTAAATAAAATAAACAAAAAACTCTTTAATAACCCAATTAAAAAATTTCGTTTTATAAGTGATTTGTTTTGTAGCAAAAGCAAACTTAGAATTATAAAAGGCTGATTAGAACGAAATAATTAAATCAACCCATATCAAGAAATGTTATGTCTTTTGTCTAATAGTAAAAAAAAAATGTTTAATTTTTCATAAATATTATAACTACATTTTACAAACAAATTTCAAGTACGTTGATCACTAAAAGAGTTAAAATTGTACAACTAATAAAATAAGTAAAGTAAAAATATAAAAATTTATACTATAAGTAAAATAAAATAGTTCAAAATTTTAATTTAAATTACTGTACAGTACACATATATAAGAAAAGTCGTTTACTAAATTTTTGTAATAAAATTTATAAAGATATTTTTCTTAGTTATAGTTAAAGTTAATTAATCATATATATGCTTGAACTTTTTTTTAGATAATATTGACAAAAAAAAAAGTACGCATTTTCTTTAAAACTATACTCAACATTTTTTATTTTATTTTACTAAAAGTTAAATTTATAAATATTTTATAATATTTTAAGTTAAAATTTATTATAAAAATTTTTAGATGCGGTGGACTAACTTCAAAGAAAATTTGATTTAGTTACAAAAGTGTTCCGATTCTTATTAAAAATTTTCATCAGTTTTTATAATTTATTTAGGTGTAATCATAGCTTATATTTTTATAAGTTTAATAAAAATAAGTTAAAAAATGTTTATGTAAATTAATTTTGTATATATATACATTAAAGCTTGAAATTACAAAAAAAAAGTTTTGTTATAGTTTATAAAGTTACAGTATCAGTTTACTTACTTGTTATTAGTATTTAACTTTTTTTTGTTTAAATAAGCTACAGTAAAAGTTAGTTTAGGATTAAATGTTTTTTTTAATTTTTATTATAAACAAAACTTTGTAAGTTGTAATTTTTAATATTAGAATATAGATGGTCATACAATTATTGATAATAAAGTAATAAACTTTCGACTAAAACTTGATAAAGTACTTAATTATATTGCTTTTATCAAGCTAAAACTTGTAAATAAAGCTGATGAACTCTAAAAATAAATTTAAAACTTTATTTTTATTTTATGCATATTAAGATTTGAGACGTGTACTATCAGAAAAATAAAAAACCTAGTCAGTTTTACTTTAAGAAGTAAAATTTAAAGTTCTATAAAATAAAAAATACTAAAATAAATACAACATCAAATTTAATAATAGCTCTACATGAAAAAAAAGGTGTTTAATTTATAAATAAATTTTTCATAAGTATTTTGAAAATAAATCACAAAACTAACTGTTAATTAAACTTACACTAGATATATTGAAATACATACCCCATAAAATTAATAGTTTTTCTAAATAAATTTGATGTTTGAGTTATGCTCTTTAAACAAATTAAATCAAAATTATAATTTCAAACCCTGCTAAGGATTTTTTCCGCATCTTGCCAGCTGTATAATTTGTTGAACTATTGTATGAAAAACAGAAGCTATACCAACGTTCCGGGTTTTTCGCATTATGTTTTTACAAAGTCATAGTTCACATAAACTTAAATAATACTCTGGTACTCAAAGCCTTCAAAATAAAGTGCGAAGGCAATGTGTAAGACGTTCTGTTTGGTGTGGAAAAGAATTTGAAAATTAACTTCTCAATGCTTTTACCTATCTAGTCTTTTTACGTGTTATTTTCCGAGTACTAATAGTAATTTATATGATACTGATTAAAAAAATACTTTAAAATTCATATCTTGGCAGTTATCTAACTTTGAAAACTAAAACAAATAACTTAAGATAAGTTTCACAACAGTAAACTTTCTTTTTAAAAATAAGGATATTCTTTACTTATTTATTAAGAGTAACTTTACTGGGTAGGAGTCTCATATGCACAAAGGGACATTTTTGCACGAGGGATCAAATATGCACGAAGACACTTTTCTACGGCGTCAACTTCACATTTTTACAAAGACACTTTGGCATGAAGGGTCAATTTTGCACAAAGTCACTTTGCACGTATTGATTTTTTTTTATTCTATTTTTTTAATTACTATCACTATTATCCCTTACCCTACCCTCGTTCGGTAACTTTTTTAATTCATCTTTTTTTGCTTGTTTTTCTTTTCTTTACTCTTTTTTTCTTTCTCGTGCAAAAATGACCCTTCGTGCAAAAAAATCTTCTAGCATATTTGACACCTTCCCAATTTTAATTACTCCTCAATCTTAAGCACATTAACCAAAATATAATAAACATAAGGTAAACCGTTTATGCTTTCATTTATCGAAATTCTAATAAACTGAAGTTTTATATGTTTACGAAATGCAACACTAATTTTAAAAGTTGTGATAATTTTTTATTCGACAAACATGTTTTACTTTATTATTATCTTAAATAAAGAATTAAAAGGTTTTATCTTTCAATTTAACAATAAGTTTTTATCAAGCTGGAGTGATAAGAATTAGATACTACCGTAAAATTTAAACTTATGTAAGTATTAATTTAAACTATCTTTACTAAAAGTAAGTACAATACTTTTAGAAAAAGTTAAACGTTTGAATGGAAAGAATTTCAAAAGCTAGTAAACCTTTAGTATGTAAGAATTTGAAAGAATTTTAAAAAAGATTTCAGTACAGTTTTTTTAGTTTTTAAACTTTGTAACAACTTAGTTTAAGTTGGTAAACATTTGTATTGTGAAATTTGTTACATTAGAATTAATAATTGTATGTGCATGGTATCAGATACTTCCTTACCATTTTAATTTTCAATATCTTTAATATATTTACTTTGAAAGATGCGAGATATATGTTTAAAAGAAAAACAAAAAAAAAGCCTCAGAGACCTAACAGGTCAAAATAAAATTTTTTTAAAGACTTGTAATAATGAATTGCATTCTTTAATACATATGTTATTTAGTACCATAGTAAAAATATAGTATTACGTTCAAAAATATTCTAATTATATTAATAAACATTTGTGTATGTTATTTTCTAAAGTCTAATCAACAGTGATTTAGGTTTTGTCTTTTATTGTATTATTGTATTAATAAAGTGTTTTTAATACAGGATCTTGTTAGAGTAAAGAAAATATGCTTAAGTGCATTCTCTTCATACAAATAGTTCTAATTCTTTCAGGTTGGTGTATAAAAGTTCAATCACAATATTTTTTTTATTCTGTAAAAGAGTTTCAAAACATTAATGAACTACTTTTAAACGTACGTTTAATTTCTACTAGGTATATTTTTTTTAATATCACTATTACTCCTAAACCCTTGCCCTCGGTTATTTCATAATTTATTTTTTAATATTTATTTTATTTCCTAGTTTTTTTTTTATTGATAGTTTTTACCAGGTAAATTTTTTCTATCGCTGTATATAATCGCTCTATAAACCCTTACCCTCGGTCAGTAGTTTCTTTTATTTTTTGCTTTCTTATTAGTTTTTTTTATCAGTTTTTTTTTTTTATTAGTTTTTTTTAATAGTTTTTCTTTCTAGTAATTTATTTTTGTAGTTTTTTTTACTATCACTGTTACCCCTAATCCTTACCATCAGTTGATAATTTTTAGCCTTATATTGTTTTTTTAATTAATTTATCGTTTTTTTCTTGCTTTTATTTATTTGATTTATTTTATATTTTTTTTACTCTTGTGCGAAAATGACCCTTTGTGCAAAAGTGTATTTATACAAAAATGTATCTTCGTGCAAAAATTTCTTCGTGTATATTTGACCCTTTCCCGCTAAACTTAGTTGCTAAGGGCCCTTAGTCAGTATTTTATTATAATTATTGTTGATTTTTTCGTTTCAAATTATTCAATTAAATCTTTATTATTAATGTTATATTTTACTATCATTGCTACTCCTAATCCGTGCCTTATGTCGTTATTTCTTGTTACCATTTTTATCTCTTTTTTATTTTTGTGCAAAAATAACCCTTCGTGCAAAAGTGTAATCGGGTAAAAATGTTCTTTCATACAAGGGTGAATCGTGCCTTTTTTAGTTTTTCAAGATACTCTAATTTAAGTTGTATAAATTAGCTGTACAAAATATTTATACAAAAAGATTAGGGATAACAGTGATACTAAAAAAATAATTTAAAAAAAATAATAAGTAAAAAAAAGTTATCGACTAAGGGTAAGGGTTAGGGGTATCAGTGACAATTATAAAAAATATTAAAAACAGTAAACAAAAAAAAAATTAATGAACAAATACTAATCAAGGGTAGGTGTTAGGGGTAACAGTGATAATTAAAAAAAATTTTAAAAAAAAATAATAATAATAAAAATACTTATGAAAATTAAGGGTCAGGGGTAACAGTAATAGTAGAAATTAAAAATTATAATAGTAATAACAAAATCAAGTTCAACCCATGTAAAAGCTTCTTCGTGCATATTTGACACCTACCCTTACAAGTAGTTTGAATACATTGTTTTATTAAACAAAACTACAATATAAAGCAGTTCATATATAATTTTTAAAAAGTCTAGTTTTTACTCAAAGCATTTGTTTTATTCAATAAACTTTATGCATTCTTTATTAGATTTAAGTTTGCAAACAAGTTTTTGTTCCTGTATCTGCTCCCTTTAAATAAAAATACGTGAATGCACAACGTATAGTATCAATATGTTATACTTTAAAGTTTAAAGTTTTTTATTTTTGTTGTGTGATAACACTATTTGACAATAATTTCATTTTAGTACAAAAACCTAAAAATTTTTAGCTATCAAAAAATTTTTCTATTAAATTACTATTTCACAAAAAACAGAGTCTTTTATTGAGTAAAAACTTTTCTAGCTACCTCAGAAGAAAGAAATTGCAAGCTTTGCAAGGCTGATGAAGTTTGCCAAGCCGTAGAAGGTAAAAATGAAATTGGTAAACTACAATACAGATGTGTTGCGAAGTTTTCTACGAGTAAGTCGTTTAATAATTGTGTAAATAAGACACAATTGTAATTTTTAAATTTAGTAGAGCTTAGAGGTTCAAAGCTAATCGTTTTAAAATAGACCTCGTGAAATAAGCTAGTACCTATAACAGAGGTCGGCAAACTGCAGCCGGCAAAGTGGCTTGCTTTTTAGCTATAAACACCCTTTTAAATGATAAAAAAAGTCTGTTTAAACTTTTAATTAGACTCATATTCTATCAACTACAATTTAAATGTTTTTTATTCTTGCCTATTTTATCAAATTTTTGGTTCAAAGTAGCAATACTACAATTATTTTAAACAACTCCTGCCTGCAATTTTTCTATATCGGTGCATGACCAATGACCATTCAAGTTCTTACTATCTGAATTCTGAAAAGTCAAAGTCTGATAGATTTGTTTAATTATTGTTAATTATCTCTTTAAAATAAAAAAAAATAAAACAACCCTTATAATCTTATAAAACATTTTAAAAACTTTTACCTATTATTAGGTATAGCTAGATAAGTTTTTAAACTTACAATATTTAATAAGTTTTGGTAGTCATTTATTTTCTCGTTTTAATTTTTTTTTATCGTTTCAGCCATCATGATCTTGTAAGTTATACTTACATAAAAATATGTATAAGTTTTTAGGATTCGGCCCTTTAAGATTTTTTTAATTAGTTTTAAGATTTTGATATCGTTTGATATAGAATGTGGCCCGCGATAAATTAGAAAATAAAGTTTACCGGCTATTTATAAAAGTTTTCTCTTTTTTATAGTTAGTTATATAG
The DNA here is from genome assembly GCF_965202585.1 of Thalia democratica. Taxonomy (NCBI): domain Eukaryota; kingdom Metazoa; phylum Chordata; class Thaliacea; order Salpida; family Salpidae; genus Thalia; species Thalia democratica. Next base: position 6,107,215 of record NC_139172.1, read on the forward strand.
ATTTTTATTAATGAAAACTTTTAAAATTTTTAGCTATTGATAGAATTTTAAAAAATATGTTATTATTATTATTATTATTATTAAGTTTATTGTCCAACGAAGGACCTAGGCATTAAAACCTAAGCCACTTAAACTGAAAGACACTAACATAAAAAGAAAAAACAAATTACAGTGATTAAATAAACATAAACATAAAACTTATACAAGGCAGAAACTGAATAAATTAAAACTTTCACAACCAAATATTCAACAATTCCAAAGTCACCAATCTCCAAATATCGAACAAACCATATTAATCAAAGCCCTTTTTATTTATTGAAGTTATTAGGGTTGTATCTGATAAATATTATTTTACTAACTCAAATAGAAGAATATAGATTTAATTAATTTTTTCTACAAAATTAAACACTGAAGAATGAATTTTATCTAAAGATTTTTAAATAGTGACAAATAATAAGTATTTAAATAAAACTTTATTAAGTACCACAATAACTTAAGTACAGACAAAAACATATTTGGCAAGTTTTACTAAAAATTTGAGTTTTAAAACATTAAGTTAAACAATGCGATATTAAAAGATTAGAGTTAAAAAAAAGTTTAAGCAGATTGAAGACAGTAAAAGTCTCAAAGTTTATGTAAAAAAAGCTTGTTATCTTATAAACTGAAAATTATAATGATTAGTTATAAACATTGTGAGCTACTACAAAGTTTTCATAACTTTAATATAAGTGTATCTAAAACTACAATCTAAAAATTTTTAATTTTTTGTAATTAACTTATATTAATAGTTTCAACAGAAATAATGTGATTAGAATTATGACAACTTAAAGGTTTAGTATAACTAAAATAAATCGTTTACTTTAACTGTCTATTTTTTTAGTATTTAAGCTATTTTTAAGCAACTTTGATCGTAAGCTAAAATATTCAAGTTTAAGAACAACATATTTAATAAAAGTACTATGTAAAACTTATTAAACTGTTTAAAACCAGCGTTAAGGACAACTACCTTGGAAAACAAAGAAAACACCGCAGTTAGAAAACCTGAATCTACATTAGATTTAAAAAACACGATATTAATCATGCTATCCACATTCATATTTGTGTACTTAGCTGTAACTGTGTACAGAAGGTTAGAAAGTGTGTAACATTTACTCTTTAAAGATTATTTTTTCCGACTAAAGTTGTTGTTTCATAATCACAGATTAAACTTTTCGTTTTAATTGTTTAACGCTTAGCTAAAAAACATTAACCACACTTAAGTATAGCAAATATAAGAAAGTAATTAAAACTTAAAACTTTACATTTTTGTTTTTGTTAGTCACTTAAAAGAGTTTAAGTAATTTATAATGATTTTAATACTGTAGGCTGCCAGAACTAAGGTTGCACTTATAAGCCGAAATCTTTGTTTTTATACCGAAATATTTTCTAAATACTTAAAATGTAAAAAAAATTAACTTGGCTATACGTGACGAAATTAATGTCTTTCACTCAAAAATTATCAGATAAAAAAAACATTGAAAATAGGTTTAATCACTCACAATTGAAACATAAAATTTCGACATTAAAATTTAGTTATGTAACAATAACATATAAAAGTAAAAATGATATTTATTTAGAAAATATGCTATTGATATATTTCTTTTAGAGTAGCTTATAATTTGGGCCTTTTTGTTTTTGAAATAAATTTTAAACATTATTCAAAAGTTTTTATACACGAACTAATGTTTAATTGATTAAATATCACGGAATTGCATAGTTTGCACTTTTTTCTGAATTAAAAGTGCAAGTTTACTTGGTGAATTAAGTATTTGATTTAGTTATTGATATTTTTTCATCTGAAAGTGTATCTGAAAATTTATTTCATGATTCTGAAAAAACATTTGTTTCTAGATTTAGCAGGTCTGAAGCAGAGATTCTTCGCAGCAAATTGGAACGACATCGCATCACGTGGCAACCGACGCAACAAGTAACAAGATACATGACGACCAAGCCGAAAACAACGCAGCAATACGCCAACATGATCATGCGGGAACGCAGGCAAGGAAAATTTTTAAAGTTCAAACCAAAGTTAGGACCCATACAGGAGGAGCCGGAAGAACAGTAAAAGTGGTAAAATTTTACAAAATTATGTTTATGTTTGTAGTTTTAGGCACCTTTTTTTCAAAGATTACAAAAATTTAAACTCGTAAAGTTTCAAACCATCGATTGTACTAACTTTCAACTTTTATAGCTCTACTAACAGAAATTAGGAGTTAAAAAACTTCTTAACTTATAGTATTTAAAAAGGCAAGTTGTTAAAACATCAAAAATTATTCAAATGCTTTCTAAATCTTGTAAGTTCAATTAAGTATAAAAATACACTTGAAAATCTACAAAAGCTTTAGTGAGAAACATTTCATTTTTTTAACGGAGCTTATTTCAACTTTTATTTGTTAAAAAAATGAACATAGTTTCTTTTTATTTAAACTACCAGACAAATGTTAAGTTTTTGCAAAAGTTTTGACTAAAAACACTTGTGTACCGGTCAAATTTTTTTCGAGTTTTTCTTAATTTTTATCGTAATAGTTTTTTTAAGTTATGGTACCTTTCAAACTAGTTCACATAATAAAATAAAACTTTTTTTTTCAAAAACTTAATAATAAATAATTTTTTACTATAAAACTCATTTGACTACATTTTCTTTAAATATAACTTAAGCGAAATATTTTTTTTTAGTTTAAAAACATTGAAAAAATATAAAATTGATAATGTTGTACCAATTTACTGTGAAATTTAAATGATAAAAAAGATAAGCACTATCTTTTTTGACTATCTATTAACTACTACATCATTATTGATAACCTAATATGATGTTTAATTGTTTATTATTGTGAATATTAATTATTAAACTGTAAACCTATTATGCCTTGTAACTAACTTTAATAACTTTCTAAAATGATAAAAGGTGTAACTAATAACAATTTATTTCATTAAAAAATAACTATGTTTTAAAGTTTAATAATAGAAAAAATATATAACTTTATAATATTGTTATGAATAATATTTTTCTATAGTTTTAACAGCTTAAGGTTAAAGTTGCCAAATAATTTAGAACCATGTAAAATATTAAATGATCTGCCAAAGTTTAAAAAGATGACTTAAGTGAAATATTAATTGGTAAGAATTTTAAGTAAATACAGTATTTTGTTTCCGTAACTATTTTAATTTGTATACAACGCCTTGTATAATAATAGTTTTTTTAAAGTATCTTATTTATAAGAGTGCTTTTATTAGTTTTTTTTTATAGTTGATACGCTTTAGTCTTTCGATATTTTATGTGTATACTTTATTATAAATTTTATTTATAACAATTTATAAACTTTTATTTAATTTTTTAAAACATACAAATTAGATACACTTACACTTTAATTAATATTGAAAGTATTTTAAATCGATAGTATTGTGCCTTGTTGTATTATCAATAAAAAATATATCTTGAAAGTTTTTATTTAATATTTCTGTTAGCTGGATGTTAACATTATTTAGCTATGAGTTTTAAACTTATACCTTTATTTGTTAATAAAAATTCGTATTTTTTTAATGTGTTTTTCATTTAAAGAGGCCCGGATTTTGATGCCTAGGTGTAACGTTAACAAGACAATAATAAAACAGTAGTGATAGTTTAAAACATTAATCATTATTAATATAATTAATTTATATTAATCAATAATTAAACTCTAGGATACTAAATTTGAACATATTATAAAGGTTTATAATTTACAGTAATAAAACTTTGCTATTGCTCGAAGTAATAAGCCTCGAAAATAGTAAATGAGCTACAAAAATAAATAAAAACATTATTATTGTGTATACCTAGTTAAAAGTACTCAAAAAAATTCTCCTTTAAGAGTGAAATCAATAAGATATTCGATTTTAAATGTTTAACGTGTTGTATAACATATTTTCAGTGATAAGTTCTGCAGATTTTAAAAATTCAAATTGGTTTCTAAGAGTTAATTGGTATTTTACTTATATATTAATTTTTTTAGTTTTGTCAAGTTGCGCAAGTTATAAAAGTGTATGAGTACTTTAGTATAAAGTAGTGTATATAAATGTATTTGGTGTTTAAACATAAATGTTAAACTATTTATGTTTGTTTGTCTTTAATAGAAGATGTGTAAGAAAAAAAATATAAGTAATAATACCTAGTTTATTTTTATGTTATTATTTGATACAGTTTATTAAATTTTAAATAACTTCTTATAAAGAAGTACAAGAAAACTGTTTACAAGACAACAGTTTATGGTTACAAGTTTCTTTAAAATTTAGATCTTAAAATGTTTTATACTGCTTGAACATGTTCAAAGTCAGGATTAACTAAATTATTTCTAAAAACCTATATCCCAAAAAAAGAAATTGGGTTTACATAAAAAAATTTAAAAATATAAAGACCATTTTTTTTTTCATTAATAATTAATCAAAAACTAAATAATTTCTGTCTGATTTTAATTTAGTCCTAAGAGTAAGGATATGTGTTGGAACTAATTTTAATAATGATTTGGCCATTGGGTTGAACATAGCTCATATCAAATAAAAATCAGAAATAGTCGTCAAACAGTCAAAAATCTTCACAAGAGTATTCGTAATAATGATAGTAACTAAGATATTAATGCAAGAAAGCCTAGGCAATGATAAGTTTTCAAGTGCAATGGTTGAGTTGAGAAATACTTCTGATAGCAATTGTCAAGAATCCATGGGTGAAATCGTATACTTATGTCAGCTAAGAGATAAATTCTCAATAACAAGCTTTAAAATTTTTTCTAATCTGCAGTTCAACATATAGATAGAAAAGCATAAAAGTTCAAAGAAAAGGCGCTCTGATAAACGAGTTAAAAAGAATTTATAATCTCTTAACCAGAAAGACAGAAAACTTTTACCAACTTATGTTGGTAATTAATACCTACTGCACAATTAGAACAGCAATTATCCAAAGAAAACAGGAAAGAAAACAAGTGATCTGTTTATAAATAGAACTGATAGTTCACAGATATTCAAAATAGAAACTTATGGGGTTGCACAATGTTATGTCAACCAGTATTGGTTTAAAAGTAATCTTATAGTACAACATAAAACTTTGGTCATAGAATCTGGTACAGAAAGAACCTTTCGGTTATCAAGTCGCACAACACGGATACCTTTTAACGTCTTGTCCAGGACTCTATGATGTATATGGAAATCTTCCTAGCTATGAATTTGTGATTTTAGTAAGTGTAGGTTTTATAGCCACTACGGGTTAAAAGGTTAAGTAAATGGAAAGGGCGTTTTTGTTTAAATTTTTTAATGGAAATAAAGACCCAAAAGCCTAATGTTAATTGTAGGGGTATGGTGCTTTGCACGACAGTAAATCAGACAAGATACTTTTACTTGTTTCATTAAGTAAATGTGTATGCCATTTCGTTGAAATTACTTATTAGTTTATTAGAAACTTCAAGCAACAAAGTACTTTTAAGTGTTTCCATAAAGTTAAAAAAGATCTAATCTAGAGACTTAATCTTTGTCAGTGTACTCAAGATATGATGATGCATTACACTTCTTAGCTAGAATTAACAACGCATTGAATCAATTTAGGTCAAAAGTTAAAATTGAAAATGAAATTCGTCCTTAAAAGCTGGCTTTCACGGGCTTAATAAGGCCAACAAAGTACTTTAAAACTATACTTTTTGTAAAAACTCACAATTAAGCTACTATTCTAACAACAGCCAGTTCTTCTCTATTGCTTATTTAACAATGTTTTTAATCTAAAACGTTGGTAGTATATTGATAACCACAATTTAAAAAGACAGAATTACTTATTATCACAAAAATTTTGGCTATACAATGCAGCTCTCAAGCAACTTTTTATCTAAATTCTAAAAAGACCTTTTGCAAAGCTATCTTAGACAAGAAGTTTCTGATCAACCAACAAGGCCATTTGAAAATATATTTACAGACTTTTTCAAGTTTGATGAAACTTTCAGGTTAACTTAAGGTTGTCAGGCTGATCAATTAATTTATCCATATTTTCCTGAGGAAGTATGAAGTAATGGTAAGAGAAACCTTTCGGTTATCGAGTCGCTCACCACAGGAGAAATTTTAAGGGGTTGTCCAATTTAACAATAAAACAATTTATAGTTAAAATTGATAAAATTCACTCTGAAAAACAGAAAGTTTGAAATGTTGCACGGTCCTTTGTAAATCAGTATTAACTTAAATACATCCTAGTTTAGCTATTTAAACCTTCCCTGCCATTTGTGATTCTGAATTGTTTCCTATTATTGCAACTGATGAATCAATTTTAATCAAGTAAAAGAAAATGGCCTTCTTATTTTGATGGTTTCAACAGGAACCAATGTTTACATGTTAAACACTAATTAAAGTAAAATAGTGCTATAGAAGTCCTTTTGTTGGTGTGACGGAAATCCCCCAATATTTGCTGAGTCAGCATAAAAAAGATTTTATGTTTTAATTAATTTTTAATATGTTTGGGTAAGGTGGATTAAGGGTATAAATGAAAAAATAAAAACATTTTGGGTAAGGTTGGTTAGGGTTAAGGGTATAAGTATTTGAAAATAAAAAACTAATTGATGATTCAGCAAATATTAGGGGAAACACCTTTGCTTTGAAATCGGATATAGATATGTTTAGTTATAAAATGTTTATAAAATAGTTAATTTTTAAGACATTCAGTCAGTGAACTCTTTAAAATTTAGTATTTATCTATTACTGAATTCTCATAGCTAATCAAGCTTCTATATCAAAATTTTTCAAATTCAGCTGTGTTAATACTCTGTTTATTTATTTTAAAGAATAATTATTTTTCAAGTTTTTCTTTACTTTTCTATTTTGTCTAAATCGGCGCTTCTTAACCTTTTCCTCATGTTTTCCCTTTTTAGGAAATTTATTAAGAAGTTTACCCCGTTTTAGAAGATAATTACCAAGTTTATAAAAATGTGTATAGTTTTGAAAAATAATTTTTGAATTCTAAGTATGTTACATATAAAAAACTGTAAAATTTGAAGACTTTAATAGTTACTTAAAACTACATTTAAAAATATATTAATTTTATTTAATTTTTTTAATTAAATTTAAAAAAACAATCAGTAAACATTAACGTACATAACTTGTGATCAGTCATGTTATAATCAAGATGCCTGTTAATTACAGCTGTTAATATCAGCTGTTTACTATAGCAACTAAAATGCTAAAGTAACAATTTGTAGCTAACTTTTTCACATTTTTTAACTTATATTAAAATTTCATTAGTTATTTTTTTTTACTTTTGTTTTAATAAAATTAGTAAAAAGTTAACTTTTAAAATTTTTAATTTACATTGTACTTTATTATTATAACATTTTGTTTGTAAAATTAAAACAGTAAATCATATTAATTTTATACATAAGCTCTTTCTTTTATAACAAAAATAAAGTTCTTTAGCTTAATGCTTTAAAAAAAAAAAACTTATAAAGTACAAAAAAAAAATTTCTGTGATTTTAAGTTTTAATTAACATTTTTGTTTATTGACTATAATTTTTTGTATCATGTGTTTAAAAAAAATACATAATTTCTTCAAGGTACCACAAATTTAAATGTTTCAAGATCTTAATATGTTTATAAAAGTTTTTAGATTTTAAAAATTTTCAGGAAAAGTTCTTTGAAATATTAATGATATGGTTATACTTAATAAAAAAAACAAATTAATATCAAAATGTTAAAAAATATATTCATCCTCCTATGATCTTAAAAATCGATTTTTTTTTTCTTTTATTTCTCATTAACAACAATTTTTAATGGGCCATAATAATTTTGGTTAAATTCAATCTATAAAAATAGAACAATTAAACCAACGCCAGGCTTTAAAAACAAGTTTATTGTTAATGAAAAATTGTTTTTAGATTTTTAAATGTAGTTAAAATTTAATAATATATATTATTTTTATAAATAAAATTTTCAATATAATGGTGAAACTATTTTTCATCCTTGTTATTAGTGCAACATAAACCATGGCAAATTATTAATATTTAATTTAAATTAATTTATTTTTAAACTACATTTTAAAAACTAGAACAGTTCTATTTATTAGAGAAAAGATTAAACATTGCATGTAACATATTGAGGTGAATATTTTACCCTTATTTATGTAAAAATATTAAAAGACAGCTATTCTACAATATACTATAAATAATTAAACTTAACTATGAAATTCACCTCTTTTATAATTTTTTTTTAAATATAAACAATTTTGAAAAAATTATAAACAGGTAAATTATAAACATAAACTTATTACCCAAAACACTAAACCTAGTGTTAAATTAAAATGAAATAATTCATTCACCTAAAAAAAACAATTAAATTTTAAAATATGCTAGATAAACTTATGTGTATTATCATTGTTTTACTAAGAAATGCTACAGATTATCAAACTGCATACAAAAACTGCTTGTTCAAGTAGGGTAGTTTTAGAATTTTTTAATAGAAACATTTAGCAGTTTTATAAAGGATATTCATTTAATTTTACAAGATGAAGGCATTGATAATTAAGTAATTTTGTAAAATTCGTGGAAATTTTTTCAATTTTAATCACACTTTAAAGAATTTTAATTAACCTTTTACCATTCAAAGACTTGTTTTTAAATATAAGGAATTTAGTAAATTTAAACTGACAAAATCTGGTATTTTTTTTTAATTTAGTCAAATTTCCTGACTGTTTTCAAAAAAAGATTTACTTTACTATTCCTGTTACTTGTTTTTATTTTTGCTTTTCCTGAGTTTTCTGACTTTTCCTGACCTTGTTGCAAGTCTGCTTAATTTACAAAACTAGTTGTAAAAACCTTGAGTTGTATACTAAAACTTTCAAATATAATTTTTTTTTTTAATAAATTACCTAATTATAATAAAAAAAGACTCAATGAATTTGCCATATCAAAAATTTAAAATAGAATTCATCTAAGCAAATAGTAGTTTCAAGTTTGTTAATAAAAATATTAAATTATATTAATAAAAGGAATTAATAAAGCTTTCAATTTTATATTTCATCTTATCAATAATTATAAAATTAGTAGTAAATATTTTACCCTTATTTATGTAAAAAATATTTAAAAACAACTATTCTACAATAAACTATAAATAATTAAACTTAACCATGAAATTCACCTCTTTTATAATTTGTTTAAAAAATTTAAACAATTTTGAAAAAATTGTAATGAGGTAAATTATAAACATAAACTTATTACCCAAAACACTAAACCTAGTGTTTAATTAGAATGAAATTATTTATTTACTTAAACAAAAAACAATTCAATTCTAAAGTATGCTAGATAAACTCTTGTGTATTATCATTGTTTTACTAAAAAATGCTACAGATTATCATACTGCCTACAAAAACTGTCTGTTCAAGTAGGGTAGTTTAACAAAATTTTAATAGAAACATTTTGCAGTTTTATAAAGGATATTCATTTAATTTTACAAGATGAAGGCATTGATAATTAAGTAATTTTGTAAAATTCTTGGAAATTTTTTCAATTTTAATCACACTTTAAAGAATTTTAATTAATTCTTTACCATTCAAAGACTTGTTTTTGAATATAAGGAATTCAGTAAATTTAAACTGACAAAATCTGGTATTTTTTAATATTTAGTTAAACTTCCTGACTGTTAAAAAAAAAAACCTTACTATTCTTGTTATTTGTCTTTTTTTTCTGCTTTTCCTGAGTTTTCTGACTTTTCCTGACCTTGTTTCAACTCTGCTTAATTTACAAAACTAGTTGTAAAAACCTTGAGTTGTACACTAAAACTTTCAGGTATAATTTTTTTTTAGATAAATTACCTAATTATAATAAAAAAAGACTCAATAAATTTGCCACATTAAAAATTAAAAATTTTAAATAGATTTCTACTTAGCAAATAGTAGTTTCAAGTTTGTAAACAAAAATAATAAATTATATTCAAATTACTTTTAAGTGAAATCTATGTCTTAATAAAATAATTTATAATGAATCTTAAAAAATTATAATAATCAAACTTTATTTTCAAGTTTAAAAATTCAAATAATTTGATAAAAGTTGGATATAAGAAAAAAAAATTTGTCTATTTCATCTAATTTTTGGAAAAAAAATCAAATAATAAATTAACTTAACATCAATTAGTTCCAAAGCTACAATGTTTTTAGTTTATTAATTATTTAAATAAGTGGAAGATACTTTTCTTTAATTTTTCTAACCAAACATTACCTACAACTATAAGGTTAAAAGGTAGTTATGATTAAATTAACAATAAAGTGACTAAAATTAACCTTATGAAAATAAAAAACATAAACTTACATTTAAGGCATTCGTATTTATAAAAACAATATGGTTTTAAATATGTTGGTGTAATTGAATATATGAAACTTTTATGTTCTCAACTTGTAAAATACAGCTTTTTCTTTCATAAGAAATTTTAATTCTATTGCCGGGGATTTTATTTTTTTATTCTACTGCGGGGATTTTGTGCTCTGCGATTTAACATCTCTGCTTGTGATAAAGACAGTTTACTCCCTAAAACAAGGTAATTTACCCCCTGGTTAAGAATTGCTGGTCTCGACTAAATTAGTCTGATGTTTTTTTTAATAGCAAGTAGAGTAGCTTAGTAAATTGTGTTCATTTACTAGCACTATGCTAACAAACTTTTTATTATACATAAATAAACTGAAAAGTTAGTCTAAATTTAGAAAACTAGTAAAATAATATTACTTTGCAAAAATTAGTAGTTTTTGAAGTTTTCTCAAACAATTCAGTAAGTATACTTTAATTTATATCAATGCGGCAAAGCATTATAGAGTAAGTTTAATGTTTAAGTGAATAAAGTAATTTTTTCTTTTGCTTTGTTAAATACTAGTATTTAATGATTAGTTAAAAGCTATAACTTCTTACTTAGTTATACTTTTATTTTTTTAATTATTTTTGTGCTGTAAAAAAGTTATTGTTTCTTAATTTGCCTTCAATTGAAAAAACGTTTTTATTTTTAGTCTCCGATATGTTAAATAATTCACTGAATTTTGCTTACTATAAGGTATGCATGAAATTACTTTGGATAAGTATTATTGTTTAAAGTAAATACGTATAACAATCTCCAAATTTTCAATATTCAATAGAGTGTAGTAGTTCTTCTAAATAACTCATAATTAGGTCAGAAGTACAAAAAAAACAGTTAGTAATGAAGACACCTTTTTTAAATAAAGTAAAAATTAAATATCTTAAAGCTTTTACTTAATTGTAATGCAAAAATAAACACATTTATACATTTTCTAATTACTATATTTTTGTAAATAATTTTTTAGTAAAACTTTGACATTATTTACAAAAGATCAAACTGCAAAAAAAAATCAACTAAAGAGATTTTTAAAAGAAGTTCTTTGAAAATTTATTTACAAAGTTTTCTTCTTAGTCATTTTTACTATGTAGTTTAAGTAGATAATCAATTTTAAAGCCATAACACAACTATAAAAAACTATAAAAAGCAAACTAGTTCAGTTTAAAATAAATATTTATATCAAACTTCAAATACTTTATTTTTTAAAATAATACTATTTATATACAACACAACCATAAAACAGAAGTTTTTATTAATCAGTTTTAGAAAACTATATTTTTAACTTAAAAATCATAAAAGAAAGTCTTTTAAATACTTATTTAAAATACTGAAAAGCTAAATAAATAAAGAGTTTAATTTGTATTTTATTCAAAAAATCTATAATATATAAATTAATAACAAAATATTTTATTAATTTAAAAACAATGAAAAATATATAAATAATTTGTTTGAATTTTTGACTGAGAAAGCAATTAAAATATTTTACTATTTCATTCTAAATATAATTTAACGGTATTTCAAACATCATTTATAATACACAATTTAAAATAAAATCAAGTTGATACTATAAACAAATAGATTGTTTTGTAATATTTAAATAAAAAAACTTTCAAGTTTCATCTAAAACCTTATAATATACATTGTATGTAATTTTAACTCAACAAGTCAAGTATTCAAAAAGAAACATACTTTTTTTAAATGAGTTTCTATGTGTTTTATCGAATGACTTTTCATATAGCTTTTATAATCACATAAACTACATTGAAACTTTGGTTCATAATGAAACAACATGTGGTTATTCAGCTGACCTTTTGTTTTAAAAAAAATTCCTTTTGGACAAATAGAACAATTTAAATTTCTAACTGTGAGTTGTTAGATGTTGAACTAGTATACTTTTTCTGGCAAATTTTCTTCCACAAATCTGACAAACAAAAGGATTTTCACTGAGCTCTAACATGAATCTGTAGTTTAAATTTGAATGAGAATATCTTCAAGCAAACATCACATTGAAATGCTTTTAAATCATTTCGAGTCTTATTGTTACTATGAATTGCTTGATGTTTTTTCTAAGTAACTTTTTCAGCAATTTTTTTATCACAAATATGACAAGCAAAAGGTTTTTCTCCTGTGTGCAATCTGTAATGTCTCCGAAGCATTGGTTTGCTATAAAACACCTTTAAGCAAATGTCACACTTAAATAATTTTGTTTAGTCGTGTGTTGCTTGAGACTGTTTTGGCTAAAATAACTTCTATTGCAAATTTCACAAGCAAAAGGTCTTTCTCTTGTATGAGTTCTACAATGATTTTCAAACTGTAATTTGCTATAAAAACATTTTGAACATCTATCACATTTGAATGCTGTTGCTTTGTCATGGATTTTTATGTGTTAATAAATGTTCTTGAATGAATAAATTTTATGGCAAACTTTACAACTAAATTGTTTTTCTGTAAATTCTGTAGATAAATATATAAATAAACAAAACACTATAAATAAAATTTGATTAATAGTAACTTAACTTGTTTAACTGTTTTTTTATAATACTTGACAAGGTTGTCACTGGTTTTTGAGAATTTTTTTCAAGTTATTTTGAATTTCTTCCAGGTTTTTGATAGTACAAGTTTTTGGGTCATTTTTTAGTTTAAGGTTAAGGTTAAAAACTGTGTCTAGTAACGTAAAAAATTTGAAAAGATAACGTAAAAATAATGTAAATATGTATTTTAATAAAAACATTTTTAATGATGACAAAAATTATCTATATGACAGTTTTTTTTATCAAATCAACATTATGCTACTTGATTTGCAAAACTTGTTTCAAATTCCAGGTTTTTCAAGATTTCTCAACTTCCAGGTTTTTAGTCTAAATTGTGAAATTCTAGGTTTTTTCTAATGTTTCAGGTTTTGTGGCAACCCTGAACTTTAGTATATAAGGATGGGAAAAATTTATAGTTGGTGTAGCTAACTTATTAGAAAAAGTATTTTGCAGGCTGTGTATTTCAAATTTTTTTATACAAGTTATTTTAAATTTATACAAAACAAGGTTATAATAAAACTATAATTTGATATCAATTACCACTCTTCAGCAAATTAAAATTAAGAAAAATATATATTTCTATTTTATATTCAAACATTTTTTTTTGCAAACATTATACTCAAACTGCAAATTGACTGAACGTCTGTAACTTAGTGTAAAAATTGTTAATTTTCACTTAAACAAGTTAGTCTAAACAATTTTGTTAATACTATTTTTACAGTATTAATAACTACTATAACAGTATTTATATCTTAAGTTTACAACATTTATTCATTTTATATATATATATAATTAGTTTTAAAAAATGCGGTTTTTAAATTTTTAGAGCATATGTTTTATAAAGACAAAAAAAGATTGTCCTTAATCTTCAGCTGGTTCAATTTAAAATAAAAAGCACTTTGGTAAACAGAGATGCAAAAATTATACAAAAAAAAAAGTCTTTACGAAACATGTTCTAGAATTTCGTAAATTGTATTCTTCTAATAAATTATTTAAAAGCCCTTCAAGTGGGCTCTGTAGAAAGTGTTTAAGTTTAAACAATCACCTTATTTTCTAAATAAATATGTATATATATGTTTATTTAATTAACCAGGGTAGCATTTCAAAACTATACACAGTCAACTTACTTTTGCTTAAAGAGGAATCTTGGTTTGGTAAAAAAAAGTCTCAAACTCTACCCCTTGCAAAGATAAACGTTTTTTGGGAGTTTCCATTGAGATGATAAAAAAAAAACTAATTTCACACAGTATCTACTAAATTGAACATTGTTTTGGTTAATAATTAAAAGTTATAGGAATTAAATCATTAAATATAAAATATATTTTTAAGGAAACAAATAAACTCATGAAATATTTGTTTTCATCTTTAATCCTAAATTATTTTTATACTTAGCAACCAACTTAAGGTTTTTCCCCTGTATGAATTCTGTAAAGTTTCAAGTTTTAAAACTAAGTCAAAATTTGTTTAAACATACATCAACTTGAATCGTCTTTAAATTTATTTAAACCTTCACAAGATCGAGTTATGCATCACGGATACTTCTCCAGATCTCTTATATAAACAAAAAAAAAGAGTTGGAGGACTTTTATTAAAGCAATATGATTGCTTTTTATAAAAAAAATTTTGACGAATCATTTTTGTTAACTTCTGTTTAGTTTAAACATTCTTATAAGAACGTTATTGAAAAAATTTTTATAAATATTTTATAAAATAAAACGCTTATTGTTTGATATTTGTGTCATTAGTAAAATAAAAGAAATAATTACACTGTAAAGATACAAATTAAAATAAGATTAAAACTTAACTGCAGTTTACGTAAACTGAGAAGTATAATACCTTAAAATTTTAGTGTCATAAAACTTACAAAATGTTAAAATATCAAAAAGTATAATCATTTTGAGCAAAAATGATTAACAAAGTAAGTTTTTTTTAATCAACATGTGAAAAGTTGTCTAAAAAATTAGTATTTTCTTTTTTTTAAGTAATAGATGGAAACAAATTTCTCCAGATTAGATCAGTTTATCTAAATTATTTTTGATAAAACAAATTGTAATAATACCTTAATGTTAATTATATTTTATTGCAGTTTGCAAAAGTTACTTTAAAGTTTTCGTGGTTGTTTAAATTATCTTAAATATATAAAACTTATTTAATAGTCTGCATCAGTTTCACTAGATTTCCAAAAATAAGAGTTCTGAATAAACGTTTTCTTTTATTAAAACTACATGCTTTAGTAATATTGTGCCTACTTAGCTCCCCCTTTCGATCGAGCATCTAATGCCAGCATAATTTTTTTAAGTTGTAGATTACATTAAATATGTATCAATATAACCTAAACATTTTTTAAATATTGTAATTGAAGAAAGAGTAAAAATCTACTGAAAAAAATCACTGTACATCCAAAACATAGTTTTTAAAAGAAAATGTACAAATATGCTTGAAGATATTCAAAAAAAATTTTAAAAAAAAATTTAACTATTTTTTATAGGTTTTATTCCAAAATGTACGTAAAAATTTAGAGCGTTTCTTTTGTCGTTTAATAGACAATCTAAGTATGAATTTATAAACTGAAAAATTTTAGCTTGAAAGATCGAAACTCCACCCGACAAATATGCATAAAATTTACACTTTTAATTTTTTTTAGTATCTGTCGTAATTTTCTATTTATGTACAATATTTTTTTATAACTTAATAGTTTAATACTTTTAAAATTCATAAAACCTCACCCAAAACCATTATTGATAAATACGTCAAAAAGCGAAACTGATTAAAAAATGTGAATGGAAAACAGAACTACTTGTATCAGTTTTATAAACTTTGAAATGTTTTGTTTATCAAGTGCACTGCTTTCAAGGATTTAATGCATTTAAAAATATTATAATTTGAAATATACAGTTCAAGGAAATATAGTGTAACACTTTTAAAATTGAAACAAAGTTTAATTTATTTTTAAATGTTTATAATGGAAGCTGTCCCTTAATCCTTCTTTCAATATTATAATTTTTACATTTAATACAAACTAATTTATTAGTGAATCATTTTTATTCATTGTTATCTTACATACAACATTGTATAATTACTTAGGTTGCAATAATTATTCCACAAAAGTTAATATTCCTGAACTCCAAACCCTTTAACAAGAGTTGTTAGATGTTGTAATGTATAAGAGTGAGATGTTTTTATGTCATAAAAATATAGTTGTTTGCCTGATTTAAAGTTAAATAGTTCTTTGTTTTTTAAAGCTCATCTTATTTAATAAATATTTGTGTGGCCTGATGGTGTATTGGGTCCTAATACACCATTTTGATTTTCTACAATTGTCCATGATCAAAGACACTGGAGTTAAAAGACCTGACAGGAAAAGATTCTTACAGAGATATGGATTTTTATTAAAGTATGGTAACTCTTTCAAAACTTTATTTTTGTCAACTTGTTGACCACAAGGTTATGATTTTGCAATGTTCAAATCAGAGAGTTATAAAGCTGTCAGGCACTTTTAAAAATGTAATTTTTTTAATTTTCTGTCTGAGCAACTTTAACTGTTTAATTAAAAAAAAAACTTTGTTTATAGTTATTTTTAGTTTAAGTTTAATAAAAATACTAATTAAGATGTTTAAATTTTGCAAAAATGAAAAGAATTAACTTTAAGTTTGTTTTTAGCATTAATTAGTTTTCAATTAAAATAAAAAATTTAAATGATTTGTTAAATAAATACAAATTTAAATACAGTCTAAGGAGAAAGAAAAAAAAAAGTTTTCAGTATAAAATATAACTTATTCTAATTTGATATTAAATAATAATTATGTTAATTTTTTTAAGTTTTAAAGTATTGGTGGAAATCTTTTTTAGTTAAAAATCTAGAATTACTAGAAAAAATATTTGTACATCAGTAAAATAAATTAAAAGGACATGTTCAAAATCCACCCAGTCAAATTTGAGAACCGCTTACCAATGATGGTTAGGGGTAACATTGATAGTGCACTGCTTGAAAAATAGATAAAAAAATGCAAAAAAATTATAAAATGAATTAATAAATAAAGAATATATTAAAAAAAAATGGGTGGATTTTGACAATATACCAAATAAAAAGGTACTGAATTTTTTATAAAAAAGTTTACCAGGGTTACTCTTAGCTAGCTTAAAATTTATTAAGTTATATTTTGCAACAATTTAGTGGTTTTTTTTAGAGAAAATCTTTAAATAAGTAATTTTATGATAAAGTTTATGATTTTCTGAAGAAACTCAGGATAGTTTTTGTTAAAACTTGAAAGAAGAAAAAGAGGATTTATTTTAAAACTTTTTGTTTATCATTTAATTTATTAGTTTATTTTCATTTATTTTGTAAATTTTTTTTTTGCGCCTAGCTTTGCTTTAATATAGCATTAAGTATTAATTTCAATGCAGTAAAAATGTTACCACAAACAGATTTAATTTAAAAAAACTTTGTGTCTTTTACTTATTGAAGCATATTTTTGTTATATTCTAATAAAATTTTATTTTATATATTAAATGCAATATGTGGTTTGATAGTTGATGGTTTAATTATTTTTAATTATCTTTCTTTTAAACTGAGCATTGTTCAACAAAAGTTTCAAAATTTACTTTCAATTTGGCATGTACATTTCTAAATATCTTTTATGTTTGCAGTCTTGCTGTTTTTTAATTTTTAATAATTCTCATTTTTTGTAGCTTTTTGTAAACATTTAGTGCACTAAGAATATCAGTGATGCTCCTAGTGATTTTAAACTTAACATAACATTATGAAAGTCTAAGGAAAAAATTAAAAGCTTTTAAATAAACTCAGGCTATTTTTTTGTTTTAATTACTGGCAAACCTGTTCAACTTGTTTCCACTGCATTAGCAAGAAAGTATCACATTTAAAGTGCCACATTTACTTACTTTAAGAAGTATTTAATATTTGTTAATCTAAGAATTTAATAATATAAACTTGAATTAATAATTTAATGAACTTTATGTTCTAAATAGCTGTAGATCATGTATAAAACCAAAAGCTTTTCAGTTGTAAAAAAATTTATTTAACTTATTTAGTTTATAAAACAAGTTTTCAAATTAAAATCCAAGTACAAAGAAACAAAAGCTATGGATATATCTTCTTTAATGTCTTTGACATGTCATACAGTTTATCTAAACGACAAAGAGATTGATTAAAATAGTTAAATTCTACCTTAGGTATAATTGAATTACTCGTTTTTCTGTAGCCTTCTTTTACAAACAATTTTGTTCAACTAAATAATTTTTTGAATTTTGTTATAGAGTAAATAACTTAAGTAAACTCATTTAATTATAATAGAATCAAACAATAAACTGAAAACTTAAAACTTGGTTCATCTTTTATAAAAATTTATTCTAATGTTGCACTTTATTTATAACTACAAGTTTTTAGTAATAATTTGTAACTAAAAATGGATAAGTTTAGTCTGCCCAAGATATCTATGTCAGATTTAAGACAAATAACATCAGATGCAACAACAATATTTTCAAGAGCAAAACAGGTATAAATAAATTACTTAAAACTTAATTTTTTATACTTGTTCTAAAACTTTGTAAAATTCAACAAAATATTATGGTAAAACAATATATATTAGTGTTTGTCATTTAGTCTGAAACTTTTGTTTGACTGTTTATATTATTTATATGCACATTGGGTTGCTTATAAAAGTACAACCTTTGAGTTTTTAGCTTACTTTTACTACATTTAAAGTAAGCTAAAGTTACTTTAAATGTAGTAAAAGTAGCTTACTTTTACTAAATTTAAAGTAAGCTAAAGTTTTACGGAGGCTCATGTAATTTTTTGTACGCTTTTGAAATTTTGGTTTATTTCTCATAACTCATCAAGCTACCAGTTACTTTTGACTGCTTTAAAATTCGAAGTAACTTTTAAGATAAAAGCAATCAAAATTAGAGAGTTCAATAGGTTCTTTATGGGAGGTGCAAACTAAAAAGATAATAAACTATTTTACTAAAAATCTATCTCCTCCTTCAGTTTTTGTGCAATTATTTAAAAAAAAAATCATTTAAATATTTAACAACTTGTAGGAATTTTTTTTTTCGATTGTTGAATGTAAAATAAACACAAGAAATCTTTAAATTTCAGTCATAAGTTTTTTATTTAATATTTTTCAAAATTCTGCCTGCTGATAGTTGTTTTAAAAATTGAAAAGAACATTTCCTAAATATTTAAAGATAGCCTTGTAAATATATATATATTTTTTAATCTCTTGTAAGGACTTGTTAAATTTTAAAGTAATTTTGTTTTTGTTTTTTCATTATAAAATTTTATTTTATAATTTTAATTTGTTATTACAGAGTTTTCTAAATATTGCAAATAATAATTCCTAAAATTTGAAGTAATTATCTTTAAAACTGTAGTAGGACATAACATTTTAGTACATAAAGTCTATTTATTCACTTCTATAGTTTTCTCCTTTTTTAAGGAACCTATTGTACTCTCCAACTTAACTAATATATCTCATGAATTATTTTTAATATTAGAAATCTGTAAAAAGCAACTTAACACTTTTACAAAATAAAACCAAGTTATAGAATAAGTGATTTACCTCTGCTTTAACTTACTTTGTTATGATTATGATTTAAGTTTGATTAACAGTATTTTATTAAAGTTCTTGTTTTTTACTATTAAGTTTTTATACTTTTTTCGTATCTCTGCTCTTACCACTCAAGCTATTAATGTATTTCAGTTTAGTTTTTGATCAACCAGACTGAGTTTTTTGTTATAAACAAAAGCTACCCTGTAATATGTATTCAAAGTATATAACCTTTAAATTATAAAGATAGTAGATATACTTTTTTTGAAACAATATACATTTTTATTCAGATACAGTTAAAATAAGTATTTATTTCAAATAAAACTAAAAACTGTTGAAGTACAATCTTTTTAAACATTTTTTGAAGATGAAGTTATTTAAAATATTTGACAAAATGTCATTAACACCTGGTATTAATAGTTGGATTTTTAATTTCAAACAAAGTTAACTTGATTTAATATCTACAGTTCACAGAGGAAAAACTAGGAAACGCAGAAAAAACTGAGTATGATGCTAACTTTGAAAATTTGCAAATGAGGTATGAAAAAACTAAACAATGGACTGAAAAGTTAAAAGCTACTACAGAATCTGTTCTACAGCCTAATCCAAGTTGTTTTTTAATCATTTTTGTTTTAATAAAGTGTTTTTACAAGTTGTTTAATAAAATATAAGCATGTATTTATAATATAAGGATATTTCTAAATGCATTGAAATTAAAAAATATATGTTTGTAAATTGTTTAATATTATAATATTTAAGTTTCTCAAACCGTCCTTTAGGTATGTGATTTTTTTTTTGTTGTTTTTGTCTTTGTGAAAAAAAAATCAAAGATTTGTTGATTTTTTTGAAGTATAAAAGTTTTTATATAGAGCAAAAAAAGTATTTTTTTCAATAACAGTTATATAAAATGGTAAAAAAGTAAAAAATTTACTAAGATAAATGGTTAGGTGCAAAAGCTTATTTATTGAAAAACTGATAACAATCTTTTTATTTTAACTTTTTTTTTTTTACTTAGGCAATCTTTAAATAACTTGTGACAAACTTAAATATATTTATTAAAGGAAATTTATGAAAAAAAGTTAGATGTAAATTTCAAACAGTTATAATAAACTTAAATATTAAGTTAAACTGATGTAAAGAAAACAATTAAATTGTCAATTTGTAATAAAAGAGTATGCTTTTTTATTTTATTCAAGATAATGTATTAAGATAAGGTCAGCAAACTAAGGTCTAAAAGCTAGATCCAGTATAGTGGAAATCCCTGTTCTACAATGTATTTTAAAGTTTTTTTAACAGTTTAGATTCTAAATTTTTACGTGCAATAACTCAAAATACTGTCTGAATTTCTAAAAAATAATAATGTAAATAAATTGAAATTTTAAAAATTTATAATAATATAAGGAAAAAATAAAAAAGGTTGCATTTAAATAAATAATTCATAATTGCTAAAAATAGCTATATTTTATAAATTCCTAAAACTAGTTTTTCCATATCTATAAAACATTTTTATGGAAATTTGAAAAGAAATGTATTACATTGTCCAATTGATAAAAATTACAAAGAAAATTAAATTGAAGGTAATTAAAAATCTCATCAAATTCAAACAATGAGCATCCATTTCAAGCTTAAAAAAAACTTAGTGCAAAACTTTTAACCAGTAAAGTTTAATGATTATTTTGCTTGTTCTAAAAGACTTGATTTTTACCTTTTCAATATTTTTCATTATAACAAAAGCTCTTTTTTCTAGCAAGTATACCCCATGTACTTAGAACACACTCAATCCACACACTCGATCAATTTTAAATTATTCTACTGTAAGTTTTTTTAGGTTTTTATAAGAGTCATGTTGGTTTGAAATTTGCTCCTAAATCTCAGAAAAGCTTTTTAAGATTTCAAAAAAAACTTGTATATTTTTAAAAGTATGAATGTTAGTGCATATATTAATTTCTTTTGTTATACTTTTGATTTTTAAGTATTCCAGCTTTTAACTACTAGTATGTTTCTCATTCTTTGACTTGTGCTATACTTTTTTCAGTTTCTTGATAAACTTTAAAAAAAAGTTTTAGTTTTACATACAGTTAAAGTTTTTTTATATATTTTTATGCTTCTATATACTCACTTGTATTTGTACAATAAGATTTGATTCAAATATAAGAAAAATGTTATATTTAGAAACCAGGATGGAGGATTTCGTTTATTCGAAGCTGGACAGAAAGCCGCCATCCAGATTGAACAATTCCGAACAGCTGGGTGAAGTAATGATTCAAGCTGGCGATGATTTTGGTAATGGGACCTCGTATGGTTTGTAACTCATTTATGTATATATTTAGTTGTGTACTTTTAATTTTTAAGATAACAAAAAAATATTCTTAACTTATAAATAAGGAGTGTATTATCACTTCAAGTTTTTTAACTATACTATGAAAACAGTGTTTCACTTGTTTTAACAATTAAAACCAGACGCTCAGCTTCATAGTAAAATATTATAAATTAAAACTTAAACAGCTGAAGAAGTTGATTGAAACATTGTTTTGGTAAGGTAATTCAAAAATTTGAAGTGATATATGTTTATACTGTAAAAAAGTTTATTGTATGTATTAAGTGAGTTGTCTACAAAAACTGGAAGTGGTTTAGTAGTAATATATTTCGAAATACTTTATGTACATTAAAAAATTTCAGAAAAATACTTATAGAACATGCCTAAAGATTTTTTTATTATACAACATTTTTGAAGTTAATATATTAAGTTATGTGCAATTCATGGTTTCTCAGGCCTAAAATTAAGTAAATAACTGATTTTTTATGGCATTTTGCATAAAAAATGTATCATGTTATCTGACTTTTGTGTTTTACTTGTGGTTTTGTTGCCTACTTCTCTTAATTAAAGCAAAATTTGTATTTAGAAGCATTTTTATTCAGAGAGTACAGTTTGTAATATTTTTTAATTTGAATTTTGTGTATTATGCTGAACAATGTTTAATAATCTTTTATCTAGTTTAATTAATTATATTTTTTTTGTTAATTAGTTTTTGTAAGTACATATGTAGGACTTGTTATTTGATTAAAAGAATGGCAAACCTTGTAATTAATAACTATTTGTCAATATAATTTTGGTCTATTTAGTTTTAGATTAACAATTTTTAAGTTAAAAGTTCTTCAATAAATAAGTTCATTATACAAAATTTTTGAACTATACTAATATATATTTGACATAACATAAATAATATTTTAGAAACTTTATTCTTTTACTTGTTTTATTGATATCTATAAACTTTAGTAAAAAACTTCAAAGATAACTTTCTACGTTAAGTATTTTCTGTACTCATCCTGAACACCACCATGACCTTAAAGTTCAAATAATTGAACTAAGAAATGTGTGAAGTTTACAAAAAAAAGTGCTAACGGTTCGCATATTTTGAAACTTCATATATATTATCCGCCAGGTGGCGTGTTGAAGCGGTGCGGTGAGACGCAGATGAAGCTGGGTCAGGCCGAGCAGACGTTCCTGCGGACCACCGTGCAGAACTTCTTGTTGCCGCTGAACAAGTTCCTGGAAGGAGACAGCAGGACCATACAGAGGGAGGCGAAGACGCTGGAAACGAAGCGGTTGGACCTGGACGCGTGCAAGAGCAAGGCGAAGAAGGCGAAAACTTTGGAGAGCAGGCAGCAAGTTTGTATGATAATTATTGAAACATGCTTGTATTGTTTATCAGTACTTTGTTAAATAGTTTGGGTGTAATAATTTAAATTAAGTAATTTTACATGAAAATAAATAACAAACTGTTGATATAAAAAGTATAAATATTGCTTTTAAATGATTGTTTTTTACTACAATTTACGTTATGTTATTGTGGAAAAAGTTATATATGAAAGTAAAAGTGTAAAATATTAATGCAGGCGGAACGCGAACTTCAAGTTGCACAAGGCGATTTCGACAGACAGCAAGAAATCACAAAGTTGCTGTTAGAAGGTGTCAGTAGCACTCAAGTAAGTTATTTGGTTGATTTTAAAAAATATCAAATAAAGAAAGACTTTTTTTTATTGACTACTAGTGAATAACATAAATACTAATATACTTATTATTTTTTTTACTTATATTAAATTATATTTAAAATGTTTTTTTGTTTAGTTTTATTTGTCAGTTACAATTTTTTATGTATGCATATTTCCGCAGTATATGAAATATAAAATTTTAAAAACAGCTAACATTTTCATTGACTTGTTTTTTTAGTTCTATACTATAGAGGAGGGTTTCCCAAAAAGGGCCAAGTTTAGGGGCCATGAGGAGCAAAGGGGGGCATGAGCTGTAAAGGGGCCATGAGGTCATAATTTGAAACTTATCTAGATATTCTGGACTTGATGAAGAAAAGTAAAAAAAGTAGTATTGTTGGAGGGAGCCATAGCTTTTTTTATTTCTGTTTAGGGGGCCTTTCGAAAATATTTTGGGAAACCCTGCTCTAGAGCGTCCATAAAACTTTGTTTCATTTTTTCTGTTATGTTAAACTGTTTAAAAATGACAAGTTTTGTGCAGTACTTTTGATTTTTTCTCAATATTTTATTTCCCTCTGATTTTTTAATAGTGTTTAAAAACTTTCAAAATAATATTATACACTTATAATAAAAT
This sequence comes from Thalia democratica, assembly GCF_965202585.1. Taxonomy (NCBI): domain Eukaryota; kingdom Metazoa; phylum Chordata; class Thaliacea; order Salpida; family Salpidae; genus Thalia; species Thalia democratica. The sequence goes on from NC_139172.1 coordinate 6,131,301, forward strand.
TTTTCCTAACTTACTTTGTTAAATTTTTTCAATTAGTTTCCTTAAATTATTTAAATATTACTGTTATTTCTTTCTTAACTTTTTATTGTAAATTTATGATATGTTGCTCTGCTTTTTACTGGTATCACGTCCGTATATACCAAAAAGCTTATCTTAGTTGTATATTTATTTCTAGAGTTACTATTTAGAATGTAAAGTTTTGAATTATTTTATGTTTTGTTTTATAAACTGTTTAATTTATTTTTTCTCTATATCAAATAATTTTCCAGCACTCAAAAACATTGCTCAAGTACTTGAAATTAAATAAGCATTCTCAATGAGTGTAATACCGACTAAAATAAAAAAGATGAGTAGATTATAATAATAACTTGGTGATAAAATTTTATCTAATACACACTTTTTAAGTTTAAAGTATTATTTAATGAGGATTGACTTAAAATTATGAAGTTTTATGTTTATTAAAGTATATGAAGTATCATACTCCTATAATTTTTAACAATTAACTTTGTTGATAAAATATTTTTGTTTCTTTGACTATTTGTTTAGAAATTATACTTTACTTAGGCCTTAAGCTGGTCTGTTTTAGATTCAAAGTTAAACCACATTTATATATTTTTGATTTATCTCGGCTCCCAAATACTTTAACAGCTTGAAAGTTGTCAAGTGCTTTTTGGCATATAAAATTAAAGTGGTTTATGTAAGGGCATAGAGGGGTCCATTTTGTTTTCACAATTTTATTTTATGAAGCTTTACCTTGGCTACCAGTCACTTTTAACTGCTTAAAAATATCAAAATAACTTTAAAGATATTGAGGACCTCTATAAGTTTAAAAATATTTTTTTTAATAAAACTTAATGAGCAAGAAAAATGACTAAGTCAATAAAAATGTATTTTCTCCTTATTTTTTTTTAAGGAATTCCATTACTAATATTTAAATTCGTTTTAATTTAATGAATTTTTTGTATAAGGTATATGTATATTATTTTTTTAACTACCCTTTTACTTTTTTAATCTATAATTTTATTTTTTTAAATATTAAAAAGATTCCAATCTTAAGAATACTCTCATCTATTTAACGAGTGTTAATTAAAATTTAAGGTCTTTAACATTAAAAAATTAAAAAGTAAGTATATTTTGATTATGTGTTTTTTTTTTTTGAAAATAGACGAAAAATATTTGCGGGTTCATATGTTTGTATTGGCATTTTTTTCAAGAATCTCAAAAATTATTTAATTTTTGTTTTATAAAAACGGGCTTATATTTTATACTAAAAATTTTTATACAAAACCCAATAATATTTTTTGTAAAAAAGCATGTTCTCATCCTTCTAAGGTTGCAAACTAAAAAGATAGTAGAGACCAGTCATAATTTTTAAACTTTTCACTGTTTAATCACTACTAAATACTTAAATACATTCACGAATTTTTGTTGTTTAAATTAAAAAATTACCTTTCAAAACTTCTGCGTGTGAATGATCTATAGTTAAATGAATATTTCTAATGACTTCATTTTTATCAGTTATAAAAAATTTTATTAGTATTTTTTTGAATAACAAACTACTTCTACTATTACTATTAGATGATTAGTAAGTTATTTAAGTTATGTATTTTTAGTATACTAAGTTGTATATACACAAATTTTTACCAAAAAATCAAAATTAAGCAACAAACTTGTGAGTTACTTTCCTTTTTAATCCATCTAGTGTTTGCGTGTTTGTAGTTTTCAAGTTATAAAACTTTACAATAAATTCTTATGTTTTTATAGTTATTTATAATCTTAACAATTAAAAGTGTTTAATAAACAAACTCAGCTTATATTCTTTTGATAGGCTTAAAGATTTTTTTAATTTGAAAATGAGTAAATGTAGTTTGTTTAGGGTCTTTTACTTGAGTAAAAATTGTAATAATTTTTTACCTGAAAAACTTATTTTAAAAGATTTTTTTTAATAGTGTATGTAACTATTTATAGTATGCATAAAAAGTTATTTATAGCAGTTTAGATTCTTTGGTTTAAAGAAAAAACATTTTGCAGCTATAGAAAAAAATACTTCCTGTAAGATATTTATTTCTACAACTAATAAAATTTCTAACAATATCAATAATATTTTCATTTCAATGGTTTAAAATTGATAATAAAATCGACTGTCAAGGGAAACAGTGTAGTTAACATTTAATAACTGATTGAAAAAACTTCTACTTGGACTATCGAGATTTTTCGTAGATAAATGATATTCTTGTAGTTTTTGTTCCTGTTTAGCTAGTTTATGGAAAACACAAGCTCACTGTAAAAAAATTATAACTGTATAATTTTTAAAATTCTATTGATTTCAGAAAAAAAACTTTAGCTAAATAGTTTAGATAAACTGAGAATGGGTTATTGGGCTTAAACTAGATTTGATCCATAAAAATTGAAACACCCCTAGAGTATTAAATAAAAGGAACTTTATATACTTACAAATTCAAATTGTCTTGAATAGTATATACAGAACTATAATATAATACTTACTGCTTAACATTAACTGTTATCAAAAACTAACTGTATACAGCAATAGTAAAAAGCTTTATTAAATTTTAAAATATATAATAAACTTTGAAAATAATTTAACTGTATAAGAGTTTTTAATTTGTTAAAGTTTATAGATTATATTATATTCATTGAAGATTAAATTTAATCAATTACTTATAAACGTTAGATTTTAAATATTGATAACTAGAACTTAGTTCATAACTTTTTTCTTTTGAATATATATGTTTAATTTTTATTGGTTGAAACATTTGGCTGAAGAGGCATTGATGTTGTAATAAATATTCCAAGTTTATTTTATCTTAGTTTTATATATGTGTGTTCATTGTATATGTAACAATTAAAACGTTATATTAATTTGCATACCGTTGTTTTAACTAAATCTTCATTATAAGTATTAACCAATAGTTTCTCTAATTCTTAATCCCATTGTTATTTAATTTAATATTTTGTAAATGAAAAACTGCAGAAAAAATACTTACTAAACACTTAAGCATATGTATGTAAATAACATTATTTTTAAAGTTGTTATGTAATAAAGTTATTTTTTTGCTATTTTGTTAAATTAAAGTAAAAAGCTTTTTGTAATCGTTTTATATTATTTAATTAATTAAGTCGAGTTTTTATGAAGTATATATTGCAGTAGTACTTTTATTAATGTAAAATTTTAGATATGTAATTGCATTTATGATTATGGTTTTGAAGTTATCGTATACTATTTTTGTCAGTTTATAAAACCAAAATTCTTAATTTAATATATTGTTTGGTATACGTACAGTATAAGTTTTAAAGTATTTTTAGGGTTCACATATAAGCATTTTGATAATATCTAAAACCATTTTTTCCTAATTTACAAGTGTTTACTGCAAAGTACATGTAATGTTGCCAAATAATTGTATTATCAACCAATTGTTTTTACATTTGCAGGCTCACCACTCCAGAAGTCTGAATGAATTTGTGGATGCTCAGTTGGAATACTACAGCAAATGCTTTCAGTACATGAAGGACCTGCAAAATCAGCTAAAGTACGTTTTGTAGTTTTAACTTTTTTTTTTGTTAACAATACTAGAGAGTGTTAAAATCCAGATTAAAAGTTAAAAGATATGCTAATATAATGAAAAACATTATATAATGAAACAGTTAAAATAAAAATATTGTCATTGAAATTTAAATATTTTTCTCCTTATTTATTTTGTAGTTTAAAATGCAAATTGCTAATGTAATGAAAAGTTTGAAATACAAATGTGGTCATTAATATCTAAATTTATTTCTCCTTTAAATATTACTTTTGAACAAAATACTGTTATGCATATAAGTCAAAAAACTATTTACATTCTTTTGTGTATGTCCATTGTATTCATATAACTTTTACCCTATTACAATTTTTTTTATAATTTAAGTGTTATTGTCAGATTTTATTTTATAAAGTATATATTTTAAATAAAATTTTAAGTTCTTTCAGATAACAGTTTAAGAAATTAGATCATTGTCTAATATTTTAATTTATTTAAAGTGTTTTAAAATTTTAACTCTTTAGTTTAATTTTAAAGGCTTAATTAATATAAGAAACTTTAATTGTTGTAAATAAAAGTTTTTTTATTGTATCTAACCATTTTTATTTAAAGATTTTTTTTACAAATAATATACCATTGTTTTAAGTAACTTTAAACAACATGAATTCAAAAGTAATGATTAAACTCAAAAAAACTTAAGCATGTATCTATTAGATAATTAATTGTAAATTATGATTTGAATATTAACCACTTAGTTTAAATTCAACTTTTATATTAAAAAAAAGTAAAACTAATTATACTATATTTGTTCTTGAAAGATTTTTTTATTTAACATAATTAGTATGAATATTTTTAAAGAATTAACTACCATTTAGTATTAATAGATATATATAAACATTTAGTCAGTCACATTATAAAAAAAATAATTAAAAGTTTTTTTTTTCAAATTCCCGTTAATTTTTCTTCTAACCAAATTAAACAATTTAAGTTTCACTTTATTTTTTATTTATAACAAAAGTATACTTGAAAAAATTCTAAGCTCCATCATACTCGAAACAACGAATATATATATATATATTGAACAAAAATAATTTTTAATAAATTTTCAAGCAGAACAACATAAATGCAGAGTCACTGGTCCTTCTCCTCACTTTCAAACATTTTCACAGGTCACAATTAACACGAACATTTTCACAGGTCACATTCACACGAACATTTTCACACTTTTCACAGGTCACATTTCACACGAACATTTTCACAGGTCACATTTCACACAAACATTTTCACAGGTCACATTTCACACAAACATTTTCACACTTTTCACAGGTCAGATTTCACACAAACATTTTCACAGGTCACATTTAACACGAACATTTTCACAGGTCACATTCACACGAACATTTTCACACTTTTCACAGGTCACATTTCACACGAACATTTTCACAGGTCACATTTCACACAAACATTTTCACAGGTCACATTTCACACAAACATTTTCACACTTTTCACAGGTCAGATTTCATACAAACATTTTCACAGGTCACATTTAACACGAACATTTTCACAGGTCGAACGACCATTCTCCTTCGTTCAGCAGGAGCAACCAGGCCGGTGACAATCACCACGCGAATAATGTCAATAGTGTCAATTCTCCGCCGCCCTACGAGAAATGTCAACTGAAGAGCGCCAGGGTGTTGTACGATTACGACGCGAGCGACCAATCAGAACTGAGTCTGCTCGCTGACGAGGTAAAGTTGTTTTTTGTTCTTTAAAATTTTGATTTTTGAGATAAACTAATTTTCAAACAATAATATTTTAATTATAACATAAATTATAACTGATATATTATTTTTTAAATTGTTAGATAGTTTTGTTTGGTAGTTCTAGCTTTTATTACTTAGTAAACCTCTAAAGCTTGTAAAATCCCAATGAACAAAAATTATGTACATATACAGATTAATTTTTAACATGTTCCAATAACACTTGTGTAATAAACATCTCAATCTTCAGTTGTTAGTGACAATTTTTTATTGAAATTTATTTTAAAACACCTAAATACAAAAAATTTAAATTTTCAAACAAAAGTACTTTGTAATTCACAACCGCTAAACTTTTAAAATATTTTATTAAACTATCATTTAAACAAACCTATAAGAAAAACATTTGTCAAAAAGTACTAGAAAGCTACTACTTAAAGTCGGGTATCTTTTGCTTTAGATTGAATATTTTTATTTAGTTTAAGAAACTATTTAATAAAATCTTAGGCTACCTAGATTTCAATATTTTGCAAATCTTTGATTTTTTACAAAATTTAAAACTCATAAATCTCTAATCCAGATTTGGGTCCACTGTGCAGTAGAAGTGTTTTTTTTAAGCAGAAAGTTTATTTAAAGTTTTGAATATTTATTGATAAAAATGTAGCACCTTAAGGAATATTCTTTTTTAAATAAATAAAAAAATTGTTTACATTTAAGTTGAAAGTGATTAATAAAAAACATGCAAATATTAATTAAAATACTTAACATGCTACGTTCTAATACTGTTGAGAGTGAGTAATATAAAGATCTGTAAAATATGTTAAAACATGATGTAATCTTGAAAGATGTTTACAATTTTTGTTTTACTACAAGAATTTAAACAACAGTGTTACTTAAAATAGATTTTCTCAATGGATTTAAATTAACTGGAAAGCTTATGAAAAATATTTTTTTATTTAAAAATAATTTTTAAATAAATAATTTTAAAATTTAATAGTATAGTGATTTGAAGCTGGAAATGAATGAATATTATAGTAAAAGTACCAATGAGACAATTTGAAATTTAGAGTTTTTTGCCTAAAACTTTTTCATGCGCTTAGGCAACGATCACGTTTAGAAATAAAATCTTTAATTCAAGATTGTCTCATTTATATTTATATTACTGCTATTCAGTAGAGCTCTCTTTTTTTTGTGGAGTAATAATTTATCTAAAGTTTGTAATTAATTTTTTGTAATATTTTCTATAATATTTACTTTTATCAGGTGATTGAAGTGTACGAAACGGAAAATCCCGATTGGCTGATCGGCAAGCGTGGTTCCAAGAAAGGGAAAGTCCCATCTTCGTACCTGACCATGATCGAGTGAGAAACTTGAAGTTCTAATGATATCGGTGTTGTTGTTTTCTCTGCTGTATTTAAAACGCGAAATTTGCTGATCAGGCAAAAAGTTTTGTTTTCTCACTTGTAACTACTGTTAGAAGTATGTAGTTGTTTCTATTAACCTTTTCCGTTGGTATGCTTTTTAGTTTTTTATAACTAGTACTGTTACTGAACTGGATTTACAGTAGCATATTATTCAATATGTGTCCTTTTTTACTTGCTTGTATTTATATGTATACTAGTTCACAAGTTTTTGAGATTTGGCTTATAATTATTAGTATATGATCTGTTGTTTAAAATTAAATTGGAATTTTTTATTTAATTGTGGCTTCTTTTTTAATCCTAATATTCCTACTTAGTAGTAGTTTCTAAAAACTTAAATAGCAATACATACAGACAAAACTTTAAAATTTCTTCAAAACGCTTCTACACAATTACCAAATTACTATTATATTCCTATAAACTGACACATTTTTACAGGTAGATTATTATTGACTAATAATACTGCTTTATATTTGGAAACATCAATTAAAATCTTAGTTATTATTGCATTTCGCTTATAACTCATACTTATTTTACATCACATGACTATTTCTTTATTATTTTGTGTTTTTTTCTACATTACTCAAACTTTCATTAAAATTTTGTATCATAGAAATGTTTGGTTTTTATTAATAAAGTTGCATACTTAACAAGTTTCTTAAATTTTTTATTCAAAATATTACAAATTTAAAAAACAAATCGTAACATTCATTTGAACACTATAACTTTTTTAATTAAATAGTTAAAATAATTAAAGATTGATAACTTTGTGTAGACTTTCATATCAATTTCTTGTATAAAGAAAATATTTTCAGAATATTGGAAAATTGTGTTTAATAACTTAGTAAATTTTAAGTTTTTTATTCCTTAATTGTATTTTAGAATTTGTGAAAAAATTATTAAAAAGTTAAACAACTTTTACTTTGTTAAGAAAGTAAAGATGTTTTATCTTTATGTAGCAAAAAATACAAAACATCATCAAAAGAAATTTGGAAAAGTAAATTTTTATTCAATCAAAAGTATAAGTATTTAAAAATCGTACTAGACCACTTATTTTACTTAACTCATAATAAATATATAACTGAAAAAATAAACATTTAATAATTGCTCGAGTGAACATAAAGAACTTAACTAATTTCTTTTAATCTTCTTATAAACGAAAGAAAATCTGCACAGCAGAAATTTGAATTAGTTCTTATAAAATTTTAAAGGCAGTTTTGGTTTTTCCACTAAACCTGAGTTTATAAATTGTAGAAAATGTTCGACATTCAAACAATTAAGTGTGTCGTTTGAAATTCTTGTTTTGTTTAAACCCATATAATAATTTACTAGATAATTGACAAAATGATGATAATGTTTTTTTTTTTATTAATTTTTTACTCTTCAGTCAAAAATAAATGTTCAGGTTGAAACATCTTAATAACAAAAGATGCTAAGTTAAATACTAAATGTCTTAAAATTGTTAAATAAGTAAACTTTGGTCTTTTTATTTAAACTTTCATTTCTAAAAAGTTGAAAGCAAAAAGTATAATACTGATCTGTAACTTGAAAACAAAACTAATGTTCTTATAATAAATGACTTAATGACTTCTAGAATGAGACTTCTTAAATTTGTAGAATTAAATAGATTAAAGCTCATAAAGTTTCAACTTACTTCCTTGCTTACTTAATAGTCATTAAAGTTATCGAAAACTATCAGAAATAATAGACTAAAGAATATGATTGACTAATTTAGTTTATGAAACAAGTATTTGACTAAATCTTGAAACAAGAATTAAGTTTTAAAACCAGTTTGTCCAGTAAATTAAAAACAAAATATTGCATACTTAGTTTACATATTTTGAAATCTCAAAACTAAAAAATTGTATTGCATAAAGTGGGTACAACGCAGTCCTTATTTAGAGCGGTAAATATATTCAAATGTTAAGCTATACAAAAAGTTCGTTTAAATAACTAGGACACTGAGTTATAATTTATTTTATTTTGATAGTACAATATGAAGCCTTTTTTAGGTTGAATGAGGTGCGCATATTTGTATGGTTTGTGTAATTTTCACAGACTCAATAATACTCCATTTAACTGAATACCTTATACTAATTTTCTTTAGGTTTAATTTTTTTTTGATAATTGAGTACAGTTTTGGGCTTGTTTTTATCGGCCTTAGGGTGTATATATAATAAAAAGTTTCAGAAGTATAAACTTTTGCTTCGTAGATTACGTTCGATTAACGACACTTTTTGTTGACTGGAAAGTTTTTTTTGGATTTATAATTGCATTAATTTTTTTCACAATTTTTCATGTTCTTGAGTTTTTTGCTATGCTTATTTATAAAGACCAGTATAAATCAAAAGGACATTAAAACAATTAGTTTTAATTAAGTTAGTTACGATGAATCTTAACTTACGATATAATATAAAGTACTATTTAAACTTTATACTGAATTTCAGTAAGTATTTTTCTGTTATAAAAATTTATAACATTTTAACTTGTTTTAAAAAGGTCAAACAGGTAAAGATTAAAAACTTTAATAGTTAAACTGAAAGTAGAGTAAAAATAAAAAACTTCATTTTTACTACTAAGTTAATCAAGCTAAAACTTTTATTTAATTATAATATTCTTAGCATATTAGTTTTATATACTTATTACTGTACTATATTTTTTCTACTAGTACTACTTGGTTATAATACTTAATATATATAATGAGATATAACTTAGTTATCATTAAAAGAGCATCAAAAGCTGTTTTTGTAACTTTTGTTTTGCACATAAATACAATTATATTACATTGCTCTGTTCAACTGTTAGCCAAGTTAGTAAATTTTTGTTTGTTTTGCTATAAATCTAATTTATAGTGTTTTAGTAAAAAACTGATATTTACCAAAGCAAAATTATGTTAAATAAAAAGGCGTTAAAACAGACGTTTAGAACAAATAAAACTTGTTTTTATAATGTTAATTAATTCTTAAATATATTTTTTACAGCTGAAAATTCACTGTTGTGCCTAACAAGAAACAATAGCTTAATCTACAAACTGTCTAGTTTATCATCGATTGGTTAAAGTAGGGCAACGTTTTTTAAAGGCAGCCAATGAAAATTTGTGAAAAAGTTTAGTCCTTTGCAGGCCAGTACATTTCACTTTCATTCAATTCACAAAATTTACATAGTTATCCAAATCATTTCGACAGAATACTAAAATAAATATATAAAATAAGAAAAGGCTTAAATTACAGACTAGGCGACCTATTTAAAACAAAGGGAGGTAAAACAAAACGACGATAAACAATACATTTCCTAATCTCTTATGGTTTAATATCTATGTGACTTTTTTACTACATCTAGTGTTAGTTTAGAAATAGTTTCCGAAAATAAAATTTGCGTAAATCTTGCTGTCCATAATTCATTTGAGTTGTTCATGTCAGTTCTTGAAGTATAAGTAGCTCTCTTGACGAAGGATTTATGAAATAAACAAAAGAAAAATAATTTTATTCACAGAAAAATAAAAATAAAGTTTTTCAAAGTTGATCCTACGGCATAGGGTTGAAAAAATCCAATATGAACTATTAATGTAATGTTCAGAGATTAAGTTGCTAGAAATAAATTTATCTGAATACTTAACATTTAAAAAACTTTTTTTTACATTTAAGTTTAGTTCTTAAATATTATTGAAATCTAAATAGAGACTCTACTGGTATTGGCAAGTATGGTTAAACAAACAATATATCATTTATACAATAGCACGAAAATGGTAGGAAATACTTCTCAAGAGTTTTTTACAAAAAAAAATATTGACTGTTTATTGATGTAATAAAAGAAAAAAAAAACGCTAGTCTGTAATATATAGTAAACCTAAGTGTTTATAAAAAAAAGTAATATTAAACAAGAAAAAATAAAAGTATCCTAAACACTTACTTTAGTCGAGTTTTAATGGAATATATTTTTTATGTGCTCTTTAATTGTTTGAACCTTAAATGTTAAACATTTTGAATTTCGAGTGTCACAAAATCAGTTGACTAAGTATCTTAGGCAATGTTATCATTATTATAAGATAAAGTTGTTGGTAAGACCTAGAGACTGAGATTTAGACACATATTGTATATTTATAACTGCATATAAATTTATTAGTGTTTTTTTTAGTTCAAGTATAAGAAGTATCATTTTTAAACAGCATACAATATTTTTAGAGTTCTTTAAATGTTTTATAGTTGTTACGCTAGTTGTAGTTTATAATGTTTTTATTTCACTTAAACAGGGTTGACAAAAAACCTGGAATTTGACAATTTAGACTAAAAAATCTGGAATTAGGGAAATTTATAAAAAACCTAGAAATTTGAACAAATATTATATGTTAAGAAGAAAATTTTTAAATTGACACAAAAATCTACCATAAAGATAACATTTTTTGTCATCATCAAAAAGTTTTCAAATAAAACTAGCCTAACAGTATATTTTAATGTTGTTACACTACTTAGCACAGTTTTTAACCTTAAAGTTAGCTTTAGACTAAAAACAAACTCAAAAAAGTGTACTTTTAAAAACCTAGAAAAAATTCAGAAAATCTGGAAGAAATTTCTCAAAAAAAAAGTAAGGCAACCCTGCTTAAAGTGAAATTGTTGTTCAGTTTTATTTAGTCCAAATTATTTTTATAAGTGACTTTTTTTTTGAAATAGTGTTCTTGTAATAGTGTTTTGTGGTTATTTATATAAAAAATACAATTTTGAAACTTTCTTGTCTGATTTATATAAAGTAAACTAAAGTAGCATATAGAATTTATAAGGTAATAGTTAAATAAGGTAGGATTTAATTGTACCAATAAATTAAGTGTACCATCATCCATATTTTACAAATGAAAAACTTAGTTTATTCTTTTTATTCTAAACTGACTTTTGTACTAAAAAAAATTTAAATGCCTTAAATAGTGCAGAAATAACTATTTTGGGAATTTAGACTTAGACGAAGATTTTTCATTCTTTATTGGTTGGTACCATTAAAAGAAACAAAATGATTATACTTGCTGGTAATACTGAACGTACAAAAACTAATACTTTTTTATTTTATCTAGTGTTTTTATTTTGAAGAAACACATCTAGCTTTAGATAAATTTAATTTAGTAACATAAAAAACCTAATCTTTTTTCATTACTTAACCTAAAATTGTATAGCTTTTTACTTCACTTCTACCTGGCTAATTTTTACAGCGTTTAGTTATTGTAAAGGATTGTTTTTATATTTAAAGCAAAGGTTTCTTTTGGAAGATATGTTTTTTTGGGTAGCTGTATAAATTGCACGAGCATAAGAAAGTGCACGAAGGGGAAAAAATTAAACGAGGAGATAAAATTGCACTAAGATACTTTTGCACAAAGACAATTTTGCTCGGAGACAGTTTGCACGGGTTAAGTTTTTTTAATTTTTTTTAAACTTTTAAATTGATTTAATTAACTTTTTTTTAATTATTTTTTTTTTAGTATCATTCTTACCCTTAACCCTTACCCTCTGTCAGTAACTTTTTTTTTATTAGATTTTTGTTTTCTGATTTTTTAAGAAAAAAAAATTCTGTATTTTTTTACTCTCGTGCAAAAATTTAAATGGTGCAAAACTGACCCTTGGTGTAAAATCGTCTTCGTGCAATTTTTTTCCCTCGTGCAAATTTGGCTTCGCACAATTTTGTGCACTCGTGCAATTTCGTTCTCGTCCAATTTAGTAACCTCGTGCAATTTTGTCTTTGTGCAATTTAGACCCATTCCCGTTTTTTTTGCTGTATACTTTTATTAATAAATATACTAAAACTGTGAAAAATAAGTTCAAGTAATGAAAAAGCATCATTTGTTCTACATATTACATGCTTTGAAAAATATAAAACTATAAAGCTTTAAAAAAAAATAAAAAAACTATAAAAAAAAATCTACTTGATTAAGGATGTTGAGTATGTTCGCATTCAGACTTGCTAATATTTCATTTTTTTAAATTAGCTTTATAAACTCTTGTAGTTTTTATAGTTTTTTGAAATTTTTAAATCCCTCATTAATAGATTTAGTGGTATAACAAATAAGTAAAACTAAAAAAAAAAAAAGCTTTTTCTTTTAATAATTCTGTAACAATTAGTGTAATTTAAATAATAATTTTAAATAAAGTTATCTGTAAAAAGAAAAATTGTGGTTTTTTAATATATTTTTAATGGTTTACTATGGTATTTAAAAATCAAAAAATAAATTAAACTTTAAAAGTGAAACTTTTTTAAAGTTTATTAAGTATTAACTAAGCCAAGTTTTGTAAAAAGTTTTACAAATACCTTTTTTTTTCTCAACATACTCGTAACAACAAAAAGTTACTTAAATATTAAAAAAAAATACACAATGATCTTTTTTGAATAAATAACTTAAGAACTTTTTTTCGGTCTTTTATTTTGTTAACAAGTTTATTATCAAGTTTTCTATGATTAGGTTTAAGCTTGGTATTCAATTTAGATAATATCTTTACAAAACATTAACTACATAGTATTTAATTTTTTAAGTTCTATCTATTTTTTATAATTTTGTTGTATGCTAGTTTAGTTTTTAGTCTTTAAAAATTGATTTTAACCAATTTTTAAACTTTTACAGAGAACACATCAGTTTTTGGATAGTTTGTTAAACAAATCACAAATTTTAGATTTAAATTAATTTTAATATTTCCTTGAAACAACCATACAAGCATTATTTCAAGAAAACATTTAGCAACAAAATAGTTTAGTTCTTAAAACTTATGTGACAAAACATCAAAAGTAAAATAGTAAGAAAGACTTTGAGTAAAATTGGTCTATGAATGTACAATAAGAAAAAATAAACAAAGTTTTAACTTGAAAATTTTATTAAAAAGATTCAATCCAACTTTATATACCACAAAATGTCATCAATAGTTAATAAAAACTTTTTTTAGTGTGTTAACACACTATTTTATTAAAAACTTATAATTTAAGTTGATAACATTCATAAATACAGTAGATGCTGTGTAAACTTAAATAAGTTAGTTGTAATATTTTGAAAAATGTATTTAGTTATGAAATAATTTAAAGTTGTATAAGAACTAACACAAAAATTAGTTTATTGAAACTTTTTATGTTTTTCTAGAAGTATAAGTTTCTTTTCTTTTTATGGTCTTTTATAAAACCTCATTACTTTACCTCATAACTCTGAGTATTAAAAAAACATTCTGTAATTGACAATAGCTTTTTTTAAGAATATTTTCGAAATTTTCATTTAAATATTTTAATGCAAAACATAACAGTAATACACTTAAAAAAACTGTTTAAGCAAATTTATTTTACAAATAAACTGAACTTGATAAAAAATTGGTATCAAGTTTAAACAAACAGTTGAAAACGAGCTGATTTAAAATTTCGTAAATTAAAAAGTAATTACAAACTTTCAAACCCTAGAAATAAATTTATTAAACTTTAATTGGGTGCCTAAATCATTACATTGAGTATAATAATTTCTTTAGTTTTGTATTTCTAATAATTTTAATATAGCGCATTAAACCGCAATGTTCAATATGTGAACAGTTCTAATAGTACATGTAAGGAGCCGAAAAGTATAAAGAAATATAACTTAAACTTTAAACTTTTTGTTTTTTAAGAAAACTTTAAACCAACTGGTATTAAAGTTTGTTATACTGTACAAACATTAAAAGTATATGTATATATTTATATATAGTTTGTAACGTTAAAAGGCGTTAAATCCTGGAGATCCTGATAAGCTAAGCTTATCGGAATAAATACCACAGATGTTTTTGTGCTAAAACTTTATTTCAACTAACGGCGTTTCACTGCTCTCAAATAAATTTAAGAACACATCTACGGAGTCTCAAAAAGCTCTAAGAATAGCTTATGAGCTTTTTGAGACTCCGTAGATCTGTTCTTAAATTTATTTGAGAGCAGTGAAACGCCGTTAGTTGAAATAAAGTTTTAGCACAAGAACATCTGTGGTATATTTATATATATATATGATTTGTTAAAAGAAAAACTTTTACTTTGGTAAAATAATGAACTCTTTCATAATTTCCATTTAGAGACTATCCATTCATCTTAATTCGTCTTTTTAGTTACATACTATTGTTTTTGTTAGTTTTCTACCTTTCGAGAAAGCCGGTAACAATACTCACCAATATAAAAACACTTATAAATTTATATTAATTGTAGTTTTTCGAGTTAAAGTATATAAAATATCATCAAGCCATGTTACCAGAATATTCTCAGATTAACTTTTGTGCAAAGAAAATAAAGCTTGATAGAAACAGACAGAATTGTGAAGATATTTCGAAATCAAGAATCTTTGATTTGGTGAATTTATGCAAGAAAAACTATTTTGAAAAATATGAAAATAAACATATTTTTGTTGATTCTCATCAAGGTAGTCATAATTTATGTTAATACTATATAAACTGTTACTTTTTATAGTAATTGGTTACTAACAACTAATATTTTCGTGTTTTTAATAATGTAGTGATACTTAGTTAAAGGCAAACGATATAAGTATGTAAATACAGATATTTTTTAAATGTTAAAGACATAAAAATAAATAAATTAAAAAATTTTTTTACTTAGTAGTTTCAATTGCATAATTTTTATCTTAAACTGAAAGTTTTGAAAATTTTTATGTGTTTAATAGTCGTTAAAAGTCTTTAGTGTGTTTAATAATGTTCTTTTTTTACAACTTCAAACCAAAAAGCAAATAAGCAATAAAAAAAAGCTTATATGTTAAGCTAAATGACTGTTAATTGAAATCAATATGTCTTTTTTTTCACAGAGCCTTACTATTTTTCAAATTATAGTGTTTAATTTAGGTTTTCGGTAATAACAATGTTAAAAAATTAGGTAAGTATAAACTTCTCCTTGTACGTATTTTTTTAAAGCTTTAATTGTAAAATTTTAATGACAGTAATTTTTGTATACAGATAGCATACTTCCAGATGTCAACAACCTCATTACAGTTCTGAATTTACAAAAATTTTTGCTAAATGAAGATACGATAAACAGTTATATCGACCACATTAAAAATAAAATAGTTTTTCAAAATGTGGTTATTTTTTTTCATTTAGCAAGTTTTTACAAAATAACTATTCTAACCAAACAGATGATTGCTTATATAGAACGTTGTTTCCCATTGATAGTAGAAACTAAAAGCTTTTTAGAGCTAAGTTTCAACGTTATTTCTAAAATACTGTCAAGTAGCAACTTAAACATCACATCAGAAATGGAAATATTTGAAGCTGCAAGCAATTGGGTTGACTATGATGTTAGTGGAAGGAGCAAGTTTGCTTTAGATCTTCTACTAAAAGTTCGTCTCCCTTTGCTCTCTGAACATGCTTTGAAATATCTTTTAACTAAAAAGTCACCGATCTCTGAAGTTTGTGAATGTTATACAACTTTGAAACAAGCTTTAAAATGTAAAGAAAAAAAACAGTTTCATTGTATGTCTAGTATCTGTCATGAAAATAGATACTGTATGCAAAAAAGCTTCAACTTATTAATTTGTGATGCTAATATACTCAATTCAAAACTAGATCATGAGAGAAAACAAAACAGAAAGTTTACATTAGTTGATGGATGTAACTTTAAAAATATCAATGTTCTTCCACCGAGCATAAAATTAAGAGATCGCTTTTTTGCAACTTGTGTAAACGAAGAAGTTTTTGTTTTTGGCGGCCGAGACATCGCGGGAAATGATATTAATTCCATTGAAAAATACTCTCTCAAAACAAACGGTTGGAGTAAAGTAGCCGATATGTTTGATAAACGCGTTGGATTTGCTTCATTCAGCTTATGTGCATTTATGAACAAAATACTCGTCATAGGGGGAAGAACCGAACATGCAACTAGAAGAATGTGGTTTACAGACACCTGCCTAGAATTTGATACAAAAGACTACAAGTGGAAAGACATCGCCAAGATGAACGAGGGAAGAGAGTACGCAGGTTGTGCGGTTTTCGAAGGGAGGGTGGTGGTGGCAGGTGGATGTGTGGGTTTTGATAATGATAGAAATGATGAATTCATCCAAGAAGCAGCAACAAACACCGTTGAGTCGTACGATCCTTTTGCAGACAAATGGACGCCGATGGCCAGTTTGAGTGAACGTGGGACCGATATAAATTTGGCGGCGGTCAGAAGCAAGCTGTTCGCGTTTGTATGCAACGATGATGGGTTCACGTGCGAAGTTTTTCACAGAACTTGTAACAAATTTGTTGTTGTCAAATCAAACAAATCGCCGCGCAGTCACAGGCCTTTACTAACCACTTCGGCTTCGATTGGAAACAAAGTATTTGTTATTAGTTGCGACAAAAATCATCCGACGGTGTGTTATGATATCGACAAAGGCAGTTGGTCGGAAGTGTCATTTGAAGTTACGAAAAATACGACCTTAGAAGAGAGAGGCTTTAATTGTTTGAAAACACCCAGTTTGAAATTTTTATGTTAGAAAAACAAAAAAACATTTCATTTTTAACAATACTATGTCTTGATCTTCTTTTGATTAGCACAATTGTTACTTTATTAACATATTAATAATTTTCACAAAATAAGAAAAAAACATTTAAATGTAGTTTTTACTTAATATTTTTATTAACTTTTAGTGGCTGAGTTATTATCTAAATTTTGAACTAATTTTTTTCGGTGCATAGCTTGTTCAAAAAATTTGAGGAAACACTTTTTTTAAGTACCTTCGACCAAGGCTTATCAAAACTTTAATTTAAGTTTGTTTAGGATCAAATTTAGAACTTAGTTTTTTTTTTAATTTACACTCGTTTTAAATTACGCTTATACGACACTTTATATTTTATAAACTTTTGAGGTGGTGACTTAAGTATAAACTTATTTTAGTTTTAATTCACTTTATCTATTTAGATGAAGTTTTTGATAAGCCTTGGTCGAAATAATTTAAGTAAACAAATTTGAAACGTATTTTGTTATATTTTAGAAAAATTAAATTTTGCAAGATACCATTTTACTTAGTATATAAAACTAAACTTTTAAGATTTTAGGCCTTTTTTAAAGCTAATTATTTTTTCGATTTTAAATAATTTGAATTTTTAATTGGAAATTTTTTGTTTTGAAATTGCTGAAAAAGCTTGTAATAAGCTTAAAGTTTTAGTTTATGTGTTTGTTAGATAGATTACAATAAAATATTAAACTACACAACGCTTGTTATTTTGTTTATATTTTTTAAAGCTTTAGAAAACTTTAGTGATTAACATAAGTAAGCTAGGGGAGAATTAAAAGATATTAAAACTTAAATAGCTTTAGTTTATGAAAATAAAACAACTTGTGCCTAACTAACAAGTCCCATTCTACTATTACTCACCTTTATATAGTTCAACTTAATAGAAATATTTTTGTTTCAAGTAAGTTACAAATCGGGGTTTTTGAACTTTTTTAATTTTACAAAAACTTAGTTGACAAAATAAAGCGGAAACATTCAATTTAGTAAATTACTAGGACCAAATTTAGGACACTTGATTTTTATCTGAGTCTATTTTTGATAAATAGCATTGTGATATTATCAGTAATAACTTATACTGTATTTCTAATATTTAAAATTTTCCCTATCTTAGTTTTAACAACTTGTTTATGTTTAAAAGACCCACCTGACTTTTCAAATAAGCCCTTTTAATTTAAAACCATTTTATACTACATCGTGCAAAATAATACAATGCTAAACCGTAACAACTTATGTTGTAAACAAAATAAATTATGTTTTATATACATAATTTTCATAAACTTTAACTCAAATTAATTTATATATTACATTTATGTGTTCTGTACAAAAAACTAATTAACCATTCTTTAGTATTCAAATTTATAAAATTTAAATACATTTTTACCGATGTTTTATCAATTTTTCCATGAATTGTCATTTTAATAAATTCTTATTGCAAAATCTCAGTTTGGAAATACGTTTTGCTATGAAACTGAATAAATTTTAATTGCGTAATAAATATATTTCTTAATGGTTTAAACTGTTGTCTTATCATGTAAACTTATAATAAAGTTATAAAAATTAATAGTCTTCCTTTTCTTTTAAACATTTTTCAAAACAATCTTAATAGGTTTTATTCGCTTTAATCACGACTAAGGTGAAAACTTAAATAAAAAAATTATTTTAAGTTAAATACATTTTATATTATGGTTGTATTTGTTATTCTAGTATCAATCCTTTTTTTAAATTTATACGTTTTACTTAAAAAAGTTTGTAAAAACTTCAGTTAAAAAAAAAAAAGTTTGTAACGATAACAAGTAGAAAATATAGATAGATTCCAAAAATTTAATACTTCTTATAATTACCGTTAATTTACGTAACTGTTTCGCAGAACAATATAGCTAGTGTTTTGTATCAAATTTATTTTGATACGTACAAAAAGTTATATATAGAGTTTATATAACTATTTTTTATTAACTTGTGAGAAGAAAACCACTTGCTTGGTAGCAAAGCAAACAAGATGCAATGTGCAAGAATTCTCGCGCGTACAGTATAAATACTGCATCGTAAAATTCTAAAAACATAAAGTAGTTCAAATACAATGAAGTATTTAGTAGCACTTGCTCTCATAGGCTTGGCCTTTGCCAAAAGATTCGACGGGTAAGCCATAACATTGTGTTAACAACAAAAATATATTAATACTTTTTTTTATCAACGAAGTAATAAAATTAAAAATATAAACATAAAACAAAAACAAGTGAAAAATTTCAGCGATCAAGTTTTGACGTTGTACCCAAAAACCGAAGGTCACCTTCAAACCATCAGATCATTCGATGCTGTAAATGTAGGTTGTTTTTGAAACTAAATTTTACACTGCTTTGAATGTAAATAACTGTTAAGGTCGACTACTGGAAACCAGACAGCTCAGAATCAATTGAAGTTAACAAGATTGTGGAAATCAGAATTCAAAGGTTTTATTTAAACGTGTTTCGATACAACAAAATAAACATTGAAAAATACAAGCAACGTTTTTAAACTGTGATTCTCAATTTTTTAAGAATAATCTTAACAAAAAGCGCATGTTTAGAACCTTCACAACATATACTTTATCTTTAAAACTTCATCTCTGCAGTGAGTACGTGAAAAATGTGAAGAGGTCCCTGGTGAAGGAAGGCATCAGCTACAAGGTCAAGATGTTCGACGTTCAGGAAACCATCAACCAGCAGTTTGACGTCGTCAGGAAGAACAGGGGTATCTTCGGCGACCAGTCGTACGACTACGACGTCTACCACACCGCTTCAGAAGTTTGTGATACGTTAATGTCATATGTAAACTATTTTTATCATGAATAATGTCGTAACAAAATGTTTTTATTAAAATCAACATTATTTAAATATCGTAAATTTGATGTGACAAAAAACTATTTTAAATGATTGTAATAAATAAGAAAATATTTAATGTTTATACTGTTTCCTTAGCTGGTTTCAGTATTTATTTGATTTAAAAATCAATCGTATTAGAAACAAATAACAATAAAAACTTAAACCACTTATTTATTTCAACTTGTTATATTTTTCAGATCGAACAGTGGGTTTCCGACATCGCCGCCGCCAACCCCGAACTCGCCCGCGCTTCCGTGTTGGGGAAAACCACCGAAAGCAGGAACATCAACATGCTCACCCTCGGCAAATCGGCCAACAACCCCATGGTTGTGATCGACTGCGGAATGCACGCCCGTGAGTGGATCTCACCAGCGGTGTGCCAGTGCTACGTTGATCACGTGAGTAGATATTTCTAACAAAAAACACATTATAAGGAATAAACACGTTGTCGCTTGAAGATGAAAATGTTTGAAACTTTTTTACCAGATTTTAAGTAATTTTTTAAAGTAAGTTCTATATAGTTATTTTTCTTAACTAATAAAAAATTCTCAATTCACTGATTCGTAGTTTTTTTGTCACTGAAACCTTGTTGTAAATAAAATATTTAATTTGCACATCTTTGATTAAAGTAAGTTTTATAAATGTTTCATTTGGCTTAAATTAAATTTCATTCAATTACTTTTGTAGCGTCTGTAAAGTTAATCGGGACTTTTTATTTAGTTGATCTCTGGATACGGAAAGGACCAGGAAGTCACCGCTTTGATGGACTCTCTCACCTTCGCCATCATTCCAGTTCTCAACGTCGACGGATACGAGTACTCGTGGACCAACGTCAGTTACTTGTCATAAAAAATTTAAATATTTTTATACATTTTAAAGTAGGCTAATGTGAGCTGAAATTATAGATTAAGATTTTTTTTTCTCTTCAGACTGAATAAAAATTTAAAATTTACCAATTTAAATAATTACCAACATTTTATATATTTTATATTTTTTCGATATATTCAACTTAAAAACACGTCGCAATGTATTTCGTTCAATAAGCGCGCCATCAAAGGACATAAAAAAGTTCAATTTATAATAGTAAACACTGATTAGATTTTGAAAGTGCAATCAACTTTGTAACATGTTGTTTTTTATCCAATGACCAACAGGACCGCATGTGGAGAAAGACTCGTTCTAACTACGGAACATTGTGCGACGGAGTCGATCCAAACAGGAACTTCAACGCCGGGTGGTCCGGTCCGGGCGCCTCCAACAACCCATGCTCCGAAACCTACTACGGACCATCGGTCGCCTCCGAACCGCTTTCCCAGGCACTCCAGGGATTCATCGAAGCCAACATGGGAAAAATCAACGTGCGTTTTGGTTTTTAAAAAATCATCAATCATTAACAGAACTTTACTGTATTTTTAAGTCAATTCTAACCATTTTTATTAATAAGAAAAGTTTTGGATCAAAGTTCATATTGTTTTGGTTCAAGTTTTTAAAAGTTATTGATTGTTGGTTAAAACAGAACAACCATAAACATTTTTCACTTTATTGCAACTCAAGTTGTTGAGCTTAATTAATATTAATCATAATTTTTTTACCAGATGTACGTCACCTTCCACTCTTACGGACAAGTTTACATCTACCCTTACTCATACGCTGTTGCTGATGTTGACAACAAGGACGAGCATGTTTGTTTAACTATTTTATTTTTTATCACTTCGCAGTTTATAAAAATTATTAAGGTTCACAGACTTATAAATTTTCAAATCATTAGAAATAAGCAATTCTTAGAAATACAAAAATTATCAGAGTTGACAAATTTATTGTTTGTTATTTTTGGATCAATACTAGCTCGAATTTGAAACCTTTTGATAATATATTTTTTACTTGAACTGATTTGACAAATTTAAAAATTTTTAAAAATAACACCCAAAGCTAAAACTTAAAACTAATCGTAAATTGATTTTTATTTATTTTCCAGGAAAATCTTTTCCAAGACGCTGCTGCCGCCATCAAGGCCGTCCACGGAAGAACTTTCGAGGGAGGCCCGGGATACGCGTCCATGTGTCAGTTCAATTTAATTACATTAACTATTTTTTATTGAAAAAAATTAAGAATTAAAATGACAACTTTAACCGTAAATAGTTGTTTAGGGCGTAAAGTGAAAGCTTCTAACATGTACTTCTAACAATTATTTTAATCTGCCTTAATTGAAACTTTCTGCACAATTTTGTTTATCAGTGAACATTTAAAACTGAACATTTGTTTGAGTTATCAATGTTTTTCAATGTTACTTTAGACTTGGCCGCCGGTGGATCCGACGACTACGCATACGACTTCGGAGCAAAAATGTCGTACACAATCGAGTTGAGGGATCAAGGAAGATACGGATTCATTCTCCCAGAATCTCAAGTAATTTGCTTTTGTTTATATTTAACTTTTTTAGTACTTGATGAGTATTATGTGCAATTAGAACTTGATCCAAAAAGATTAGTTAGAAAAAATTATGTTCATTTTGAATATCGAAATATTTGTACTGCGTTAGACAAAAAAAAACTGTTTTAGCAATTAGTAAGACTAAAAACTTCAATAAATAATATTTTTAAATAATATTTGATAATATAACTAAATACTGAATTTTAAGTAACAAACTTTTGTTCAACTTGTTTGTTTTTTAGTATTTAAAAAAAACATTATAATAAACATTCAAAAGGGCCTACTTTCCAATTAGTTTTGTTACAAAAACTTTTTTTGTTTTCTATAAACTTATATCTAATACTATTTTAATCAAAAAAACTACGGATCTTAAAACCAACAACTTCATGAATTTATTACATGTAAGTAAATACTAAAATATTATGTTCTAGTATTTTTTAATATCATAAGTAAAGACAATTTTTGAAAAAATTTATAAGTTTATACATAATATTTAAGTATTTTAAAATTTAATTTGTTTCAGATCCATGACTCTTGCGAAGAAATCTACGCCGGATTGGATCTCATGTTCAAACATGCTAAAGACATGAAATAATTTTAAAATGATTGTGATTGTATTTAATGAATAAAAAGATATGCTAAACAAACGTAGTCTTCTTTTACTTTTTATATGTTAATAAAAATATATTCAACTTTCTAAACATTAGAACAACAGCAGTCAATTACTAACAAATAACTACTATTTTTTTTGGAAAATCCTTAGAGAATCTTTTAGTTTATCCTAAGCTAATATACTTTGAATTGTATGGTGTATTAGCAAATACAAGAATAATAAACACATTTTACAAAGAAAATGTTTAATAGGTAACATAGAAATATTTTAACAAATGTTGTTTGTTACATAAAATCCTTACTTTTATTTCGGATCTAAAGAGCTAAAATCAAAAAAGTTTAAGATGATGTCTTTTTTCAGTAAATACTTAAAATATTTACTTTAAAATCTAGAATCTAAAAAGATTTAGGTTTTTTTAATGCAAAACTCTTTCTAACAAAAAAAACCTATTACATTTATTTAGTTTAGCTTTAGATACGAATACACAGCAAGGTTATGACTGTTCAAATTAAAAAAATTACGAAGTTTGTAAATAAAACTTTGAATATTACTTTTAATATAATCAGAATCCACACTACTTGAAGCAAAAAACCTTTGAAAAATAAACTTTAAACCTTAAAAAAAATAACTTTAATCAGAATATAGGAGCCACAATAAGTTAATAACACCAACTTTTTAAAATTGAACTGTTAATGTTAACATCATAAATCTCAATTTAAACTTTCAAAATACTTTAAATGTTATACCAAAGCAGAGTTACATACAAGACTGATAATTTTATTTAGTAATCGAGACTATCTATACAAAGTAAAGTAGAGAACAAGATAACCAAAACATAACAAGTATTGAAAAAAGAATTAATTCAATCTAGTTTGAGTTTTAACTTAAAACTACCTTCAGTTTTTCGAACAAACTCAAAACTTTTTTCAAAATAGCTTGAGTTATCTAAATTTCAAAATATCCTTATAATGTTGTTATAGAATTAAAAATCATCAATACCTATTTTCAAAGTTTTTTAATGCAGAAAAGTCTAGATTTAATAAGGTTACCTGGAGTTTAAAGCTTGGGATTTAAAGAACTTCAAAGACCTTTTTAAAACTGGTACCATTTTTTACAATACTAAAAAAATAAAACTAAAACAAACAAACTGATAGTTATTTAGTTTATTGTCGAACAAAAACACGTCTAATGACAGAGTTCCTAATACTTCAACTCAAAATCTGATCTAAATACGTAATAAAAAAACTGACTGAATACTTTTACAAACTGAATAGTGTAAGCATGGGTTTGAATTAAAACCTGTTTTATAAAACTTTCTTTCAGATTAATAAAAGATTCACTAGATTATTTATTCGTGTTACTTTAAAAAGTAGACATCTTTTAAAAATAGAAAGTTTGTTAACAACAAAGAAGACTTATTATACAGTTTTTAAAATTTTAAATCTCGTTTATCAATTGCAATCATAGTGCGTCTGTGTAAAACTTTTTATTTAAATCTGTAGGTAGAAAAAAAAAAGAGTTTTTAAACTTGCTTTTGAGGTGAATTTGATATTTTGACAAATTTTTTTTTGCTTATACAGAATTATTTTTGTGGCAAATCTCACAAAATTCAATAATAAAACTGTGGTGATAAAACAAATCAGAAAACTAAAAATAAAAACAAAATATTTTCAAGAGAATTTGAAATATCAAAATATAAAAAATGCTACCAAAAGTTTTTACATCATTTAGAAGTTCAATCCATTTTAACAAATCTAATATGTTAAAATTTTTATGATCATACATTAATTTACAGGCCTTTTTAGTAAAAAAATATTCTTCATCAAAAATATTTAGATATTATCTACTACAAATCGTATTTCATTTAGTTCAAAATACAAATTAAAAACAACTATAACCATTGAAAAATATAAAAAATGTCTATACATATACTTATAAAATCCATTTGGTAAAAATATAGTAAACTACATTAAGTTTATTTTATAAAAACCATAATGAGGTATAACGGTATAATATGTATTATTTATACTAAATTTATAGACCTTAAACTTAGCTAGCAGATGCTTTTTACTGCTTTGTAAAATTCAAACTAGTTTTTGAGATATGAGGATAAAAATTCGAAAAGTTAATAGGTTCCTTATGTAAGGACCAAGATTAAACATCAATGCAAAAAAAAAACTTATTTAAAAATCTACCTTCTTCTACAGTTTTTAAGCAGTCACTCCGAAACTTTCTTAGTTTAAACCTAATTTATAATAATCAACCTTATTGTAGGAATATCTTTTTTCGGTCATAAAAGTCTAGAATTTGAATCTTTTTATTCATAAAAATACAACTTTTTCTGTTAATTTAAGGAAAGTAAACTAATCATATAAATAAAATAAATACAAACTAAAAATAAAGTTAAATAAAATAAAAAATCAATAAAACTACCGACCAAAGGTAAGGGTTAAGAGTGATAGTATGAAATAAAGGAAATATAACTTATTAAAAACATAAAGTAACAAAAAAAAAATAATTTTAACTCGTGCAAAAGTGTCTTCACGCAAAATTGACCCTTTATTCATATTTGATATCTACACATTCAAATTAGAATATTATGAATTTTAATAATTTTATTTTAACTTTATAAATTTTTAATGCTATCATGATAAACTTTAATTTTAGCACATTAATCTAAAATACTAAATAAGAGTAGAGCTAGCTGCAGGGTAGAAAATTCATTTCAAATTACTAAAAACTAAGTGATAGAAAACAAATTAACAAAATATCAAAAACTGAAACAATCACATTGAAGTTATCAAGGTTGCCAGAGGTTTTTTGTAAATTTCTTACAGATATTCTGAATTTCTTCTAGGTTTTTTAAAAACAAGTTTTTAGTCTATTTTTTGTATAGAATTAAACTTAAGTTTTAAAAGAATTCTTGAATAGTAGAAGTACATTAAAAACATACTACTGTAAAGCTACTTTGTATTTGTATTTTTAGAAAAACAATGATAAAAAATAATTATTATTTTAATGACAGCAGATATTCATATCTAATCGAAAATATGTAACTTTATGTGTTAAATTGTTTAAAATTCCCGGTTTTTTAGTGATTTTTATTCAAATACCAGTTTTTTTCAAAAAATTTTAAGATTTTCTTCTTTTTTTTTGCCTAAATTGTCAAATTCTAGGTGTTTTGGCAACTCTGAGTTATGATAAAAATGACTGATCTGTTAAGACATCATTTACTTAGTCCAATTTCTAAAAAAAAAATTTAGACTCAGTTAACCTGGATTTATTTTTTAGTTAACGTTTAAACTAACCTGAGTTGGCTCAAGCAAGCCTGTACAATTTTACAAGTGTGGTAAATTTTTCGGATCACATAAAGAAATATTTTTCCTTTTTAAATGCTGGGTCTTTATTTTTACTTGAATAATTTTTTCTTTCTTTTTTTTATGAATATACTTACAGTTATTAAAATAACTCATTCTTTAAAAACTGAGGCTGCTGGGGCAACTTTTCTAATTGTTTGGCATAAAAATCCTTCTTTCAAAACTTAATTGTTTTTTTCAATTTTCACCAACATAAAAGCTTAAAGTAATCTGTTATTAACCTCCACAAAATAACATAACCCAGAAAACAAACTGTTGAAAACAAAAAATTGTTTAGTCATTCAATACATTTAATACTGTAGTAGCATGTGTATGTGCTCATAATCTTGGGAGTTTCTTTTAATCAATCTTGGCAGCTAATTGGATTTAAAAACTTAAGCAATTTAACAAATATATATTGTTGTCAACTAAGAGTGGACTTGAATATGTTTTTTCAGATCATTTATTGCCAGCCAGCTAAATTAGATGGTTAAAAACGTTTATTTAATTTATGATGGTACATAAAAAGCTGGAATAAAAAAGTATTCAAACGATACTTACTTGAATTTTTATATTATGTGTTGAAATATCACAAATAAAATAAATTACAAAAATCAAGTGCATTTTTATAATAAACCCTTTTAGTATTTTTTTTTAATTTAATTAAATGTTATTTTTTAAATTGTAACCAAGCATTTGATTTTTGTAGCCTTAATTTTAGGGAGAATTAAAAACATTCCGGAATGTTATGTTCAAGCTCTGGAACTAACAAAACCAGACATTTTTACAATGTTGTAAAACTAATTAGTCTAATGCGATGCGAACAAACCCTGTATGCTACCTTCAAACTATTATGGTCTTTTGTACGCCCATGTTTTTGGACCAAAACTTTTAAGCGCTTTTTTTGTTATTCAATAAAATTTGTGCAAGACCAGCAATAAAATAGGACATAGTCTGACAAATTTGACAAAATATAATAATTTTAAATTTCATTTTCATCGCAGGTTTGACAAATGTTTTTGGAAAACTTTTTTTAGGTTTTCAAAGTTTCCTCCAGGTTTTTAAAATTACACGTATAAGGGTCTATATTTGATTTAGAATTAACTTTAAGGTAAATATATGTTAATTAGTAGAAAAACGTTGAATTGATACTGTAAAGCTACTTTAAATGTATTTTTTGACAACAAAAAATTTGATGATGACAAAAAAAAATTATCTATAGGAATTGATTTTTATGTCAAATCGAGATTTTAATACTTTACATGTTGAATTTATTAAAAATTTCAGGTTGTTTATTCTAAATTGTCAAACTACACGTTTTAAGTTTTTTGGCAACCCTGGTATGTGAGAAAACATATTTGTCCTTTATTAAATATTGATATTATATTTTAAACATTAGCTAACTCAAATTTATCTGTTTATCAAATCTAAAATCTTGAACACTGGCTCAAAATTAAAGCAACTCTTCACTAAATAAAATGTTAAAATATTATATAATTCTTTTCAGTTTTAAATAAAAAATAATAATAATTTAAGTACAAAACAAACAAACTAAATCACAGATATCTTAAAATCTTAACACGTAAAACCATCTATAAAAAAAATTGACAAGTTTGATAAGTAATTAAACAAAACTAGCCAAAACTTGCTATTATATTTCTTACATTAGCTAACTTAAATTTATCTGTTTATCAAATCTAAAAACTTGAACACTGGCACTAAATTAAAGCAACTCTTTAATTTTATTCCAACAACTTCACTAAATAAAGTGCTAAAATATTATATAATTCTTTTCAGTTTTAAAGAAAAAAACAATAATAATTTAACTAGAAAACAATCAAACTAAATCACGGAAACCTTAAAATCTTAACACGTAAAACAATCTATAAAAAAAATTGACAAGTTTGATAAGTAATTAAACAAAACTAGCCAAAGAATAGCTGTTTAACTAGGCAGAGGAAGATACTAATACTGATGACAAACTCAAAACTTATTTTTACTATAGTTTAAAACTTTTGTTTCACATAAACACTGTTTAAATAACTGAAAAAAGTTTGGTTACACAAATAATTTATTTAGAACTTTTGAAAAGATAGTTGTAGAGTTTTCTGAAATGATAATTTAGATTTAGATCTGACTTTTGATAAATGACACAACAAAAGCCATATCTAAATCTTAAAGTATCATTTAGCAAGAACTTGATTTAAGGAAGCTTGTCTTGAAATTTGGTCAAATTTGATAACAATAATTTGTCCATTTTGTAAACAAGCCAAATTAATGTTTTTTCTTTGTAAGTAGGTGTTTTGTTCATAGTTAGAAATAGACTGTTTAAATGTATTAGTTAAGAGCCATTGTTTTTGACTTATACTTTATACTCTGAAGCTGATGGTGAAGAGCTAAAAAGGACCTAGGATTTGAGCTTTAGTTTTCTTGAAAGGGGGGATATAGTTTTTAATTCCATCTAAGGGGGCAAGGGGGCTCTATGAAAAAAGTTTGGGAAACCTTGTGTTAAATATTATTAAACTATCAATATGAATTATAGACATTAATATACATGTACTACAAATTAATCCTTTAATCTAAATCATTTAGCTTGGACTTTACAGCATTAAAAACTGAATATACTTTTTGTGCTTTGAAATAACAGCAGTGCTTTAGTTATCAATTATTGTACAGTTTGAATTCAACTCCTTACCGACATGTTTATAATTGATATAAAACTAATTATTGAGTATACAAACTCAAAGTTATTGCCTGGTTTGTAGTGTACCGAAGTTTCTTTGACAAAATTAAATATAACTTTACTTGTAGGGGAAATGAAGTAGGGGAAAATTTCAAGTAGTATAAACAACATTTAGGTTTTTATTTATAAAACAATACAAATCTTTAACATTAATTGTGAAAAACTTTAATTGCTTATCTCCTTAGAGATGGTTTTACAGTGTTTTCAAATATGACTTAAATAAATAAAAATTTATATATTTCAACATAATATTCTGAAATATTTTTACAAAAAATTCATGTAGTAAGCTATTGCAAAACTGACGTGGATTTTTGTCCATTTTTAGTATGGCATTAAATTTAGGTAAAAAACACTCCCTAAAATTGTACATCAATTTTTGAAACATACAGTAATGCTACTTTACAGGTTTCCTATAAAACAATTAACTATTAATAATAAAAAGTTATCTAGTTTATAAAATAGATTTTAAGTAAATTAAGTCTAAATTGTAATACTTTAAATTTTCTATAACTTCAGTTTTTATGACAACCGTGTAATTTTTATAAACAACACGTATACTTTAAAATGCTGAATGCAACTTAAATTTATATCTCTAAACCTTTTTTTGAAATACTTTCTTACAATCAAAACTTTTGCAAAGTAGTACTTAACCTTTGAAAAAAATGTTTACAAAATCCCAGTTGCCTTGAAAACAACATTTTTATTACCTCTACTTTCAAGTATTTCGTTAGTATTTCATAACTAAATGTAAATTTGTAATGTAAATTTATTTTGTTACAATTATTCAAACTCTTATATAAAATTTGACATTTAAGGGTAGAACTGCTTTTATGTATTTGTCTTATTTTTAAGTTTTTGTACTTTATTTCTTTATAACAATTTAAAACAATTAAAGTTTTTTTCTCTTAATTTCTAAGTTTAGAATATTTATTAATAATAAAACTTTAAGTTTATAAATCTTTAACAACTGAAGCTTAACTTAACTTAAATTCATAATTTGGAAAAACTATTTAAACTCAAGTTGAGACATAAAAAATCTCAAGCCTATTAATACAATTTTCAAATTATTTTTCATTATTTTGATTTCAATTAATGAAAAATTCCATTAGTCTTAAGGTTAGATGGTCACCCTGTTAAGTTGTCAAAAATTTGTTTACATAATTTCAAAAAAAGTTTTTTGTTATCAAAACACTAATTTTGATTTAATACTTCATATATAATATAGTGTTTCCATATCATATCAAATATTTTTTAGCAGTTTAGGGGTGTATCACTTTTTCTAAATTTTGACCTTGTATTAATTTGATAGCTCTGATAATACCATACAGGGGAAAAATCTATTTTTAAAGCAGGTCTAATTTTTTGAGATGCATCAAGCTACATGATGCAATTTTACTATATTCATGTATTAAGTTTATTAAAAGTTTATATTCATGTACAACTTTTTAATATTTTAACTAATTTAAGAAGTAGCCTATTCAAATTGGAGATGGCAACATGTTCCTTACGAAAGGAAAGGGCTAATTTAGTTAATAAATAATTATCACTAAAAATATATCCTCTCCTGTGGTTTTAAGAGCTTAATACTCAAACTTATAGGAATTTTTCTGCACAAAGTTTTAAAATTTTGTTGTCAAATTTTTTTTATTCAGAAAATAAAAATTTTAAGTCGTTCCTTCTATAGGTAAATTTTATTATTTTTGAAATATTTTTTTTAATCTCAAGATCATTTTCCTGAATATTAGAAATGTTTATTCCCAAAAGTTTATAACTACACTTTTAACTTTCTTTTTTCATAAGGAACCTGTTGTACTCCCAGATTTTAACATTCTAAAGTTATTTTAACATTTTTGTTAAGATTTTTTCTATTCAAAATTCCAACTTTCTCAAATTAAACAAAAGGACTCTCCAGTTTACAATAGATTTGCCACTCTTTAAGGAAAAAATCCCAAAACCTTAAAACTATTCTTAAAATACCTTTAATTATCAATACAATAGTTTAAGGAATCAATTTAAACATAATTAAATATCAACTTTATTTTTAAGTAGCCTTAGAAGCATAAATTGTGTGGGAACCCTGTCTTGAAATTGCATATTTTAATAAATATTTTTATTTAATTTATTTATTTTATTTGTGTCAATATATTTATATTTTGGTTATTTTAAAATAATTTACAGGTTACTATTTTCTAAATCAAATAGTTAATATTTTCAAATGAATGGCATAATTTTAAAAAAACTCATTTAATCAACCTTTATATAGTAATTATGGTCAACTATTGTAATACTAAAAAGTAGATTGTTTTCAAGTTTTCTTTAACCTTTTTTTTTCAAACAAGTTTGCCTATCCTTCAAAGATGAAATTTTCAATTTATGGCATAAATTTAATTAAGAGATATTTTAACTTTAAATTTTTTTCTTTATGTGTATTTATTTATTTTCAAAATATCATTACTTAAAAAAACTTGGTTAACTTATTGGTTTACTTTAAAAAAATTACCAAGAATTTAGGTTGCCAGATAAAATGGGTACCCAAGCGTTAATTACTTTATTAACTTTTGTCTTAAATCTTGGTGATAAAATATACTTGACTATACTTGATTATAATGATAATACTTTATTAATAATAGTTGATTTTAGAACTGAAAACTATTATTTAACTTTTACCTCCAATAATTCAAGTCATCAACTTCAACAGAACTCCAGATGTTCAGATCCATTTTAATTAAGACAAAGTACCTAATTGTTTATATATTCATTAATTTTGTTAAATTTTTTAGTTCAACAAATTTATCAAAATACTATTTAAGAAATTTTCTTTTATAAAATTATTTATTTAAAATTATTTTTGAAACTACATCTTTTAGAGGTTAAATAATATAAAACGTAGTCTAATACAAATTACTAATTTTAAAAAATTTGAGGTCCCTAATTTTTTTCAGCTACAAGAATTTTATAAGATATACTTTCATGTTTTTTATGTGCACATATAACAAAAAACAACAAGAACTATAAAGGAAATAATTGCAGTGACTTAACTTATAAAAATCATATAAAAATTCACCAAACTTCAT
This sequence comes from Thalia democratica, assembly GCF_965202585.1. Taxonomy (NCBI): domain Eukaryota; kingdom Metazoa; phylum Chordata; class Thaliacea; order Salpida; family Salpidae; genus Thalia; species Thalia democratica. The sequence continues at coordinate 6,163,557 of NC_139172.1, forward strand.
GATAAAATATTGTAAAAAAGCTCAGCTTAAAAACTATGTATAAAAAATGTGGCTAACTCAGTCATATAAGAATAAAACAACTGTTTATTTATGTAATTTTTTTATTGTAAATTAGTGTAACTTTTTTTTACCATTTAAAAAGCACACAGTATTGGTCTTATTAAAGTTTTTTTTTTACTGGGAAAATTATAATTCTGTTTCTGAAGAACAACCTGAACTTTCACTATCATTTGTGAAAGCAAGTTGAGATTTGGCTGAACTTTTTTTGGAAATAGAACTTTTCTCAATAAAATCAATTACTTTTCTAACATTTTCTTCCCACTTATCAGGACAATTAGAATCACAATCAACTACGAGGATTGGAAGCCTTTTAAAAGACTCACCAACATTGGTACTTTTGTGATAGAAGAGGTCTTCATGTTTTTCATGCAGCGTTTCAATGTAACTCTTGGGTATGCTTTTTTCCTCAGGTCTACCTCTTATCATCCTGCGGCCTATGCAGGTCTCAGGTGAAGCCTGAAGGTAAATTAATCCCTCCAGGTCGTAAGATCCCATTGAGTTAACCCAGTAATCACAAAAATCCTTGTAAATGCCCCACTCTGTTGTATCCATGTGACCAGAGTTGAAGCAGTTTTCTGCAAAAATATACCTGTCTGAGTAGTATGAGCGCTCATAGATTTGAACTGGTGAAGAGTTATTTACTGAATCTACAGACTTTGAATGTAATCTGAGCTTGCTGAACAAAGCATAGTACTGGAAAGTGAAGGCCCACCTGCTCTTGTCATCATAGAAGCTCTGCAGCAAATTGCCACCGTTTTGCTGAGACGCAGTCAAGGTTTCAGTGTTTGATGAAACACTGGTCCATCTGGTCACTGGTTCTGGAAAAATTGACCACTCAGGCCTTCGTTCTTTCAGTGCATCAACCAAAGTTGACTTTCCTGCAGCTATGTTACCATCAACTGCAAACTTCAAAGGCTTAATGGAGATACCATTTGAAAGTTTCTGCTTCTTCTTTAATGGAGAGTGAACCATAGTTGTGTTTGGCTTCTGCATTGAATGAATTTTGGCTCTAATAAATTTGCTTTCCACAAATGTAATTAACAAATCGAGCGCGAAAAGCAAAGTATCTCATGTCCAGCTTGTATCATGTCCCAAAAAAAAAAGAAAAAAACTATTAACTCATATAGACTTAAAAGGTAATCGTTAATGTTTCTACAAATTTTTAGAACAACGTTTAGTTAGAAAAAAGTAATTTTCATTCACTTAAACTTGATAAAAAATTATTTTTAAGTCATTTCTTTAAAAAAGAAATAACTGCTCAATAACTGTAATTAAGATAGCCCCTAGTCCCCACAATTTTGTTAGCCATAAGTGATGGAACAAAAATTTTTAATAAAGTTGTTATAATTTATTTTTTCAGTCGATTCGATTTAAAGCTTCTACTATTTTATCATAAAATTGTCAAACTAGACGCTTGACGTCCTTAGTTAATGAAACTATAAAATTCACAACCGCTTAATTTACACCTTACTCTAGCAACTAATCTTTTGGGTTTCTTACTATTTATAACTACTTATCAAAATATTTGAATACATTTGTTAAAAATTCTTTTTTTATCGTGATTTTTTTGAATAACCAATCAGACTATAGCGGTGAATTTTTTTAATGTCTACTAAAACAAGCTTTTACCAACTACAATTTTAGTATATAGTCTTCTAAAAAGCTCATACTAAACAAAAAGTACAAAGTTTGACAAAATTTTATCAACAATTAAAACTTAGCTTATTGACAGTCAACTAAGATTGCAACTACGGTTTGTTCAAGCTTTTTTTATAGCTCAAATTGTATCTTTATAACGTTGGTAAAACTATTTATAGTATATGAATTATATGAAAGTTAAAGCTTATCATTTAGCTTTTATTATCTTTTAATGTTTTTCAAAACTTTTTTTCCAAGTTTATAACTGTTACTAACAACTTTTTTTTTGAAACTATTATTACTTTTTTAACACCAATACATAAAAAATTAAAATTAATTTTTTAGTAGAGTTTTAAATATAAGTTTTTACAAAGCTGATTTTCAATGGTGAAGTTTTCTTTGACATGTAATCACATTTATAAAATATCTTATGTTCTATACAAATTTTGCTATAAGTAGTACAATATGCTTCTTTTAGTATTAGGTATTGTTAACTGAACGACAAAAAAGTGCTCAAATATTCGGTCCTAGGACCTGGTGCACAAAAAAAAATATTTCAGTTTTCGAGTCGCACACCACTTGGATACTTTTTAACGTCTTGTCTAGGACAGTAATCTCATTGATGTAGTTATTGCAACTAAAATTAAGCAATGATAGTTAATCGTTATTGTATTATTAACTACTTTGAAGTGCTATAAAATCTATTTAGTACTAAAATAGCTTCATAACTACATACTTATAAATTGCAATTTAATTAAAAACGACAAAAATACTCATAAAACTATTATTTTGTTTTAAGTTCGTTTAAAAAACTGTATGATTAAAGTTAATAAATTTTAAACGCTTAACTTAATTTTTAGCAAGCAACATGAAATGTTTTAGCAAGCAACATGAACAAACAATTTTGAAACAGTTTGTATATATACAAGTATAGCCATTGCAAATGCTATTGTGTTACTAAGATTTTCATGCATATAGTCTTGCAAACTTAAAGCAAAAGAAATGTATGATTTAATTCACCGAATTCAAAGAAGACTATTTTAAAACAGATCTACTTTGAATTTAAAAGAAATTAAACGTACGAGATTGTAGTAGACACCTAATCTCACAAGGATAATGATATGATTGGTGCTAAAAACTAAAACTCTGGTAGACTTATACAACAAAAAGTCAATCTTTTTCTGGGATACAGTACTGATAGATATGTGTTTAAGTCTTTAATTATGCCTTTAATAAAAGCTTTTCTTTTCCTATACTTGAACATATAACTTTATTGTGTACTTTTTACTTTGTAGATCACAATAAAAGTTATCGACTTAATTCAATTTAAACTTACAAAAAGAAATCGTCACGATACTATAGTTGGATCTTTTTAAACAGTAAAAACAGTAATTTATTATGTTGTTTTAGTTGCAAGTGTTTATTTTTTGTTGTAAACAAATTTTACTAGCCAAACAAATTGTAAGTATGTTTAATTGTTGCGGTTTAAAAATTTATAATATTATTATGTAGCTTATTTCTTCTAATCTTAGCATGAACTAATCTGGTAACAGTATGATTTTCTTAAATTGATAGTTTTAAATTATAAGTTTTATTTATTTTTGTTTCATACACACAAACGAAAGTTTTATTTCAAGTTTAGCCTAATGTCTTCTTGCATGTTATAGATTATATTCAACTTATGATCTTGTTTGATTAAGTTCAAACAATAGAAACATTGTTTTTTTAATGAAATTAAACTTAAAAAATTTAAATTGATAATATATTTTCATAAAAAATTAATCAAAAATAATTATAAGAGTAATAATTCCATAATTTAACGTCACACAACTATCAGTTGTAATGAATACTAGAGTAGGGATCCGTAGTCTTTTGTAAGTGTCAGGATTTGTTAAAAAAATCTTGAAAGGGATTTAGAATAAATTTTTCGCATGCACCCGTAGATTAAAAAGTTATATTCGAAAAAGTTTAAGAGCAAAAATGTAATAAAATAATTGTTAATAAAACTCTTTCTTTCCCTACATTTAAACTTTAAGAATATCTAAAACCCTATGTTTTAATTTAATTTCTGTTATATCAGCCGAGTCTAGCACACGTTTTGTTGCCGTTGTTTGCCAATTTTTCGAAAATTTAATGTTAACGAAAAATATAGCGCCAATTTTAAATAGCTGATTTCTACTTTTAAGTCAGTAGTTTTCCAGTTGTGAGCTAGTACGTTTTTAGTTAGGGCCTACTACTTTAAAACATATGTGCGATAAAAACTTACGCATTAACTCAAATATGAAAACAGCAATCGCTAAGTTTTAGCTCCGCCATGTTGTTTTTGTGGACTAAATGCACCACTCCTTCAATCAGGAACAACTAAATGCTTACTTTACAGTTATACATATGAGATAATTCTAAACTTCTGACGCAAAATCAGGGTTTTCCAAAATGAGCAATGTCGTCCCTTGAGGGGACATTTTTCGCAATGATGGGACATTAATTAGTTGGGGGGGGGGAGGGCGAAAAATTAAATGGCTTATTAACTAGTAAATGGGTGATGTCCAAAAAATTTGGGCGATGTTTTCAACTTTGCTTAGGGAAAATGAATATGGAAAACCCTGCGCTAAGATGAGCTAAAAAAAGTAAAAAATTTCAGACAAGTGTGATTACAACAAAAATCAATTTGTAATAATATAGATCAAAAATATATTAAACAAATAAGGGTATATTTATAAATCCAGCTCTAAATGAATAAATTTGCATAAAAGGATTAAGATCTTTATTGTATCTAATAATAATTAAGTTAAGAAAGATTTATATTTAATATTACAAAGTTAAACTATTACTTCTTCTGTGAAATTTGCAAATTGTTTTAAAAGAACAAATCAAGTCTAACCTATTTGTTAAGTAATAAAAATTCTGAAACAGAAACTACGAGCATCAATTATTATAAGCTACCAGTATTATCATTGAAAATTTCAAGTCTGACTTAAATCTATGAGAACATAAATTAAATTAACAGTTTTAAAACTCTAAAAATAACTAAAAATCTGATAAAACTCTAAACTTTGTTAAATGTAATTCTATAGATACTGCTTAAATTTTTTTCTTAATGCTATAAAAACTACTGCCTAATGTGAATGTCGATAAAAGTCTAACTATTATTCTGAAGTCTAGATAAACTCTTTTAATAAAACGTTTTTGTAAACGTTTAATTAGTTAAAAAAGCAAGCAGAGCTTTTGGTACGATTTACAAAATATTGTATTTGTTGTAAAACTATGCTAAAAAGATTAACTTATTTGAGATTAATATAAAAATACGGTATTTCGTTTTGATTTTTTAAAATTAATTTTATGGATGGTTAGAAATTTTTTAATTTGTATAACTTCGCACATTTCAGTAAAAACTGGATTGAAAATTCAAAAATATACATTGTTATACATATTATAGTAGATTATTTCTTAACTAAAACTGCTAAAAATAAGCTTATGATAGTTTCAACTTAGAATAAATACATTTTTATCAACTCAAACCTTTATGTAGACCTATTCGTAAAGTGAAAAATAATTTAATTAAAACTATTGCATTTGTTATGTGTTACTGTGGTATTTAACAATAATGAGTTCTTTCTATTCTAAAATTTTTTTTGGTAGCAAGTTTGTATAAGTGAAATCTGTAAATAAATAAATCTTAAATCAGGGTCGGAAAATTGTGGCCCGCGAGCCAAATGCGGCTCTTGAAGACAAAACCTGCAGCCCGCGAGGTAAACTTCAGCTAAAAGCATTATTAAAAAAAAAGAGGAAAACTTACAACTAGGGTTTATTTTAAGTAATTACTCATTACTAGTGTTATCATATAGCTTGTTTTGTCCCAATTTTTGGTTAGAATAGTATTTTTGTATTGTTTATTACAATATTTTTCTATAAACTGCGGCCCGCAAAGACTTTTTTCTGTATAGTGTTGGCCCGCGAGCAAATTTTTGTAAGAAAATCGGCCCGATCTTTATATAAGGCTGTCAAAATTCAAATTTGTTTGTGTAATTGTTTTTTAGTACTTTATTAATCTAATAAAAGTATTGGTTAACAAATATTTTGTGTAAAACTCATTGAAGACCCGTCTAGTTTATTTTTTATCTTATTACGAATTTACTTGATAAAACAATGCATGATAACTTAGTTTTGTTTATTTAGACATAAGAATATACATTTAAAGGCATATTTAAACAGCGAATTGGTTTGTATTATTTGAAAAAAAAAACTTTTACTAAAAAATTATTGTAACAAAAACTTTTGACCGAAAAAATTAAAAGCATATAAAGTAATGGTATATATATCAAAATAAAAATTTGTAACGAATTTAGTTTTCAGATTTTAAACTTTAAAACAAGATGTAAGATAGAAAATGTTTTATTTTAAGCAGTTATACTGCTAGAAACATGAATCGTAGAAGAAATAATAATTAAACACGCATGTAAAAACAAAATCGACTTTTATGAGAAAGTCGTACACATTTTGATTGTAAACACTATAAAAGTCGTATGTACTCATGATTTTATGTAAACTTAATAAAAAAAATTGCAAAAACTTGATTTATATAGCAGCTTTAATGTATTTTCGAGGGTGAAAGTGTTTATTTCAAATTTAAAAGTATTTATTTTCCAATGAAAGCAGGATTTTCCACACGAACTGATGCTTTGTTGAAAAGAGGATTTTCTCCCTGGATAAAATTTTCAGTCAGTTTCGTAAATAATAAAACGAAATATCTCACAAGTTTTGTACAAAAAAACTGAAAAAAGTCTCTAAACACTGTTAAAAATGTTTAGTTGTTACAAATTTAAATAAGACTCAAACTTAAAAATAAAGTTATGTGTTAAGGATAATACAAAACATGAAATATTGTGCCAAATTGTGAAAAGTTCGTGTTTTTTATTGGAAATGTTTTATAAATCTAGAACTAGCGTAATATCAGCTCATTTAATTCTTAATCTACTAACTGTTGTAATATTATTTTTTAGCATTAGCAGGTCGAAAAAGTAACAAACTTAATGTGTTTAAAAAACAACTTTTATACTAACTTTTTTAACAAATAAAAATACAAGATTTTATATTTAAAGACAACACTAAAGTTTTTGATAAGTTTTTTGAAAACAAATTTATATTAAATAAGTTGAAACAAAATTTTGTATGTGGCCCGCGGGCTGCAGTTTGCCGACACTTGTATATAGTCAACTTAGAAAAAGATTTACATAGGAATAAATGAGTAAAATATAACTAAAATAGATTAAAATTATTTAATAAGTAGTTATTACAGTACTGATTTTTTGTTTGAAAATAGTTAAGTATATATTTAAAGGATAAAATTTGTAACACACGTTTTAAAATAATTATATTCATTAACTAAACATACATTGCAAACTTAAAAATAAAAGCTAAGAATTATTTATTTAAGAGTATATTTATACAAGATTATATAATCAAGATTTTTATTTGCAAACCTATGTTGCACCCTTTTAGGGATCTTCAGTTACAGTTAAAATCAGAAAAAATAAAAGTTAAACAAACATGTTTTTGTTACAGAGTATATTTACTATAATGTATTAAACATAATTAAAATAGCACAACTATTTACTATTTTTTAAGCTTTACAGTTTGTTCAGTTTACACTTTAATTAAGTTACAATTTCTTCGGGCAACAACCATATTAAAAAGCCTTATAACTAAAAACAGCAATTGTCAGTTACAGTTTTCTACAATACATTATTTATTTGAAGCAGCTTTTTTTAAAAGTACTGTATAAAATTAAAGTATTTTTTTATCAGCAATAACATAAAAAAGTAATTTATTTTTTTGTAAAATACTATTTAAACATCTACAACTGTTAAGGTGTGCAGTTTTTTAAATCGAATTACTGTAAATAATTTAATTAATTCTGATAAGTTTTTTAGTAGATGTTATAGGTCAATAAAACTTAAAGTTGATTGAATTTTCGAGTATAAAAATTTCAACACTTAGAAAATATAGAATGTTTAACAATGCTGCACGATTATTCAAATTCTAACAATTCAAATTCCGACAACTCAAGTTCTAATTAACTCTTAGTTATTGTGAATTATCTCTATTAATAAGCATTTTTTTCTAGTAGTAATGCCATCATAATTTTAGTGATTAGACTTTGATGTTATAGTAAAATAAAATTAACTTTTGTTTAATAGCTAAATAAAGTTTTTAAATTAGTATACAGGGTGTTTTTTTTTAATTATAAGTTTTTTCTTTTAAAATGAATTAAAAAATCTTACTTTTGTATTCTTATATATCTAGCTATTTTAGTTTATTTTTGGTTTGAACTTTTTTTAAAGGATTTGGGCTCTAAAATTCTTTGTAACAATTCAAATTGTTGTAGTTTGATTTTTTATATGGCCATGATTTAGAGAGTAAACTTATAGAAAAGTTGTAGGAATACACAGCATGATTTTACAAAAAAAAAAAGAGAAAGAGTTGCATAAAACTTACTTGAGTCCATCTACTTTTCTTTTGGTCTTCAAGAAACTGTTTGTACTCAACTTTGTCCCTGAAGTGGGTGTACATCTTCCACACAATAAGAAGAATGAGTCCTATTAGCAGTATAGCGCCAACTACCGAAAAGACGATTACCAATGGATTTATTGGCTGAGCACAGTCTGTTAAAATTATTGTATTAAAAAGTTTGTGACAGATTTAAAAGTATTTAAAGTAATTTAGGTTGTAAAAAATAAACTATAAAACATTTTAGATTAAAAACACGTATACAGAATATTTTTTAAAGAAAACTTTTATTTTAAAATACTTCAGTTTCAAAGTTTTAAATTTAAGTTCCATTTCTTAGTTTTTAAGTTTTTCATTATGGACAATAGACTTAAATTAATTTTCTATATTTTATAATTTATGTTCTTGAAATTCATAATTTATTTAACTTTGTTATGTTTTTTTAACAATATTAAAAGCACATTTCAATGGTTTTTGATGAAATCAGCAATATCAAAAACAAATTCTTTGTAATTATATAGCTGATCTATTTCATCTATAGATATACATCAAGGTTTATAGTAAAGAAGTTTTTTTTTAGTAAAGAATAATGAATGATCTATATGACAATTTGAACCTAAGTTAAGTTTGTTTTTAAGTTGGATTCGGAATAAAATTATAAATGTTGTATTAAGCATTAACAAATACAAATTTGCTTGAAGTTTATAAAAATTAAGTAGCAGGTAAACTTTTAATTTATTAAACGTTTAAATAAAGTGTTTATCATATTGGGCAGATTTTTACTAAAAAGTGTTATGTGTAAAATTTTAGTAACAAGTTTTAAGAATATTTATACAGATTATATAATATAAGATTCGGACGGTTAGGTTTTGTTAATTAGTTTTTAGTATTTGAAGTTTTGTATAAACTTAGCAAGTTAATGGTGTTCTTCTACAATTAAGTTTACCAGAAAGCTTAAATTGTAAACAAAATAAACAAATAAATGTTAAAAGTAAGAACAACTAATTTTTAACAATTTAAATCTTAAAAATACCTCGATAGTTATTGACTTTATCAATATAATTGATATTATTATTTCATTATAAAAAAAAAAGAACAAGTTTAAGTTGTTTTATTCTTAATTAAAAGCTTAAGTAGAAAGTTAAAAAAAATTACAAAATTGAATTGTTTTAAATCTAATCATTTAGTAAGTTTGAAAATTATTAAATTAAACTTACCAGTTTCCTGATTAAACTTTTTAATGTATAGAAAGTAGTCTTTTTGTTCGATATCCCATACAATTCTATAAATCACATTACAGGCTATTTCCGGATCAAGTTCTGTGCACAGGTCTGAACCAAAGTTTACACTGTAAAAGTATTATTTGTTTACTTATTTTTTATTTAAAACAAAATAGCTTAGTTAGAGTAGTTCAAGTTATTGTATACTTCATAAGTTCTTATTTAATTTAAATTGTTAAAAGTTTGTTAAACAAATTATTCTTAAATTTTTTGCTAAATATTTCTACTTATCATAGTTTCAATCTCATTTTGTACGAGATTCAAATAAACAATCTGAGTTTAAACTTTTTCAACTTAGAATTATGATCGAAATTGCATTGAACACTATCATGTTTCAACAAAACAAACTTGAGGTTTTCGCATATTTTGCACTCATCAGTTACGAAATTGCTGGAATTGCTGCATGCCCTCGTGCAGTCAGGTAGTGTGTCAAACGTTTTGTATCTCACATCCTCACACAGTTCCTCACAGTTCGCATCTGGATCCTGGTTAGTATAGTTTGTTAAGATATAGCAATGAGTACAGTGTGGTTTACTTCTAAAAAATCTCAACAGTTTTTAGTACTTTAAAATCGTTGAAAATTAAATTCTAATGTCATCTTTTATTCAAAACTTTTTCATTTGAATACAAACACATTAAGGAGAAACTAACTAGCTATCGTATCATTTGGTATAAATAAATTCTGTAGATTATACAAGCAAATATTTTGTACACGTAAATATGATTTTTTTTTCATTTATACGCAAATAGTATGTAGATAGTTTTTTTATAGAAATACAATTAAATTATTCTTAAATGTTTCATTGTGATTTTTGCAAACCAAAAAAACCCTAACACTATAATTTTATGTACGCATTGAATACTTACTAGGTTTTTATTATTAAACAGTATAAGAGATGTTAAAAAACTAGTTATGATTTAATAATCAAAGTTAAAGTTCAAGCTGTAGTTTTTAAGCTTTACTTAAAGAACATTAAAAGGAAAAAAATATTTATCTTACTACTTTTTTAGTAACTTTTAGAAGTTAAACTAGTTTTATATTGTTTAGTAAGTTGGTTTTTAACATGAATATACATTTTTCGAAACAAAAGTAAACTACAGGTTTTACATAATAAAACAGCAATTCATTTATTTAGTTAATTAAAACGGTTTACATTTATATATGTTTTAAGTCTAAGGATTGATGATTAAAGATTTCTTTGTTATTTAGATTATTAAATTAAGTTTGCTCATGTATTTAAATTTTAATGAAAAAAGATGAATATTAAAACATTTATTGATAAACAAACATTTTGCCATATACTAAAATTGAAACTACTACATTAAAACTCTTGAAATACGGTTTGAAAAATTAAAGCATATTAATTTAGCATTAATTTTATAGTTGATATAATGTAATATTTTTTTCATGAACAGACAACATTTTTTACTAACTACTTAGTGTATATAAAAATACTTAAACTATAGTTTTATAATAAACTGCACGTTATACATATATCTAAAATAATCTGTGAAGTGTGATTAAAAATAGACTAATTATTTTCTTCACTTTTTCAAATCTAAACAACAAGTATCTTATATATGAATGATTTATACAATTTTTTTTTGATAAATTAAACCATTGTAAACTATCAACTTGTCCACAAAAACTAAAATAAATAAGTTTTGGAAAGCACCAAATTTGCAATGCTTATAAAATGTTTAAAGTGTTGAGACGGCAGCACTTCATCAAATGAACAAAATTTAACCTGGCTGGTTCTGATGCTGTCAGAAACGCACTTTGCACAGCTCTTGAATGTCTGGTCGGAACATTCGTTCTTCAGATCTTTACATTCAGGATGGATACACTCCTCACAAAATTGTCCTTCGTAACCGGGCTTTGAAAACGTAGGTTGAATTAGTTTTGACTAATAAAATGCTACAATTTTTAGAGTAGACTTGTAAGTTAAAAAACATGTTTAAAAATGTACTTAAAAAGTGTTCCTGCTATCTTACAAATAGTTTTGACTTTAGTGTACTTTTGACAAACGAACTATAAATGTTTATTAGGGTTTGAAATAATTCTAGAAAAAAAAAAATTAGATTACTTGCCTTGTAAAAATTGTAGGCTTATTTTTGCTTAGTTGAAATTACTAATAGTGTTGTAAATATAAGTTTTCCGAAAGTGAAATGTTTTACTTACTAAAAATACTACAAGTATTATATGTAATAGAATAAAGCTAAAGCTTAAGTAGTACTTTTAATATAATCTTATAGAATAAAACATGGTATACTTTTTTCTTTTTGTTTTCATTTTAAATCCATTTTACTTCAATTACTAATTAAACTTTAATCAAATATAACTCCAAGTACCATTATCTTAAAAAAAAACTATTATAAAACTAAACTGTGTACAAACGAAAAATTTAATTTTAAACCACCCAAATTATGTATATTTTTTTGCTGACTCAGCAGATATTAAGGGAAACACCGTTACATTACAACAAAACGACAATTCAAACTCACCAGTCCGTTGAAGAAGTCGCACTCGCACTTGTCGCAGTTGCAGTTGCCGTTGCCGCTGCACTCGGGCAGGCTCATGTTGCCTCCCACCCTGCACAGCCTCGTGTTGCACGTGCACAGCTTCGTGTTCTCGTTCAGCGTGTATCCGTTCTTGCACTTGCACTCCTTGTTGTTGTTGCAGTTCTGGCAGTCGCCCTTGTCCGGACCTGCACAAAGAAAAAGTTCAAAAAAAAGTTTAAGAAATGTTGAAGGCTTATTAAAATGAACGAGTGATTACAAACAAAGAATTAAAATCAACAAACGCGTTAAAGTCTTAAATGCATTTTTAACATCGTTAAAGATTTTTTTAAAGAGCTTTTTAACTTATCTTATATCAAATAAAGTTGTTGTTAAATTAAATTTTAAATTCCTTTTTTTTTCAACTTAGCAAGTAATAATAATATGAAGTTTTTTGACAAGTTTTTTTTTGGATTATAGAGAAAATTTAAACTACTTTCCTAATACGAATTCGAAATATTTAGATGTAATTTATTTAAATCTCATTTAATTGGTATATAGACAGACAGAAACTTGTGAAGAAAATGTTTCGCTTGTGTATTATAGTAAGATTCTTATTTTTATACAGATTTTAATACTACCATAAAGTATTTGCAACGATAAGTAGAACTATTTTAAATTTAAACTAAATTATTAAATAAATACAAGCTAATTGGTTGATTTACTTTTTGCTAATCATTGCGAATTAATGGTTTAACACAAAATTAAGCCTTTGTTTTTTTAGACGTTTACATAAAATTATATTAAGTTAACAATCTAAACAATTATTTGTATTTTTTTAAAATAAAAAATAAAAAAATAATATTTTGCAAACCCGTAACCTTAATACCTGCTTTAATTAGTACTTATATTTAAAACAAAAAAATTAACGAGTTAAACCTCCGCACTCTCCTTCATTGTTACCGCTGCACCCGCTGTTTATGCACTCGCAGTAAGTTCCAAATCTGTCGTTGTAGCATTGGCACTCTCCACACTCGCAGTAACCATTTCCACTGTAAAGTGTTTCAGTTTATTTGGTATTCAAATTACTGTCGGGGCTATTTTGAAACTTTAAGCGATAACTAGTAAGCAGTAAAAATTAACATATTTCTGTATATTTCAATTTTTTAAAGTAAGAGTAAAAAAAAATATCTGAGAAATAATTCACCGAAGATTTGAAACTTACGCTAAATAATTATTTTAAATACCAAAAAAACAATTTTTGTGGTAAAGGCTCACAATTAAGCTCTATTTAGTAATTGCTTTTTATTGCTTATTTGAAGATAATTTCGGTTTATGATAGTATTTTTATATTTATTATTACAATTAACATAGATTAACTGCGGCCCACGAAGACGTATAGTGCGGCCGCTGAACGTTCTAAGAAAATATTCTTTGGAACGCGACTTATTAAAGGCTGCTGAACCCTGGTTTGAATTCATATGTATTAAATATAAGTTTTAGTCGAACATTAAAGCTAAGTTAATTACTTTTTTAACTATATTAATAACAAGAAGATGTTGTTCTACAACTTATTAGGTTTTATTTTAAACATAAAAAGTATGAAGAGGTTTATTTAGTTTTCAACCTTACAGATTTATTAGACTTATACTATAAAATTGTGGATCACATGATATTAATATAAATATATGATAACAAAAGTGTACTACAAATTATACAGTTTTGTCTATCACATCTAACATTTAATAACAAATACATTAGAAATAAACTTTTAGACTAAAAAGCAGTAAATAGGATGCACAAATTAATATTGTTTCCATTTGAGCAGACGAAATCGTAACAAAACTTTGTTTATAAAATGAATAGTATTTCTTTCAACAAATATAAATTTAATTTACAATAAAGCTTTGTATTACAAATTTCTCTTAAAAAAGAAATCACTTAAAGTTTTTTCTAAAAGCATAGAAAAATAATAAACACTTAATTAACTTAGTTATATTTTATGGTTATTTGTTTTCATATTTTTAACCTGCAAATTGGACCTGTTTTACCGGTGGGGAAGGTCTGTTTGCACTGATCGTCGAATGAGACACCTGAATTGACTTCACATTGGCAACTTTTTCCTGTGAAACCATCACCACAAATGCAAGATCCACACTTGAAGATATCAAGACATAAGTAATCGTCATAAAAATATATAAACTAGTTTGTCGAAGTAAAGATTAGTCACTGAAATTGATTATTGTAACAAATTGTAAAAATATAATGAAAATAAATTAAAATGAATGAAGATAATTGATTTATTTTTCGGTTTTAAAAAGCACAGTTCGTATAACAATTAAAGTACAAACTTGCTTATTAATAAAACATTCGATCATTAAACGGTTGACATCTATGTCTAGCAATTATTTTTTAATAACACTTATTTACTAAATACTTCTTTAAGAGTACTGTACTATTATTTCCATAAGATACTGCATTATTAGCAGTTTAAATATTTTCTAATGTTGGCATAGTTTAGTTTTCAGTACTCTTTTAAACTTATATAAGTTGGCTTTTAGATAACTCTTGGTTGTAGTTGACTGACTAATAGTTTTTTTACATAAAAAAAACAGGTTTGAACTCAGCTGTGAGCGGTTAAAGTTTAATTAATTATTGTTTTTGATAACTTACATCGTACGTTCCCCTGCCACTGCACTTGGCACTGTTCGGTTCTTGTGTTCCTGAGCACTCACATTCACATTCGTACTCTGTTGTCAGCAGTATAACATATAAAAAAATTTAAAATAAAGTTTTTAAGTTTGCTAATATACTATGCATAAAAATTAGATTCTTTACGGATTTGTTTTTGTGATAAAAAAGAAATCAAGAAAATGTAAATTTATAATATTGTTAAGGAAACTTTTTGGGTAAAAAATCTAGCATTTTTAGTTTATATTTTTTTTTACATAAGTAAATTATATTTTTTACAATAAAAGTAAACAATAATTATTTTTTTGATCATTAATATTTTAAAATTTACAAAAAGTAAGTTAAAAAGTTACAAAACTTTATATTAAATTTTTCTTAGTCATTTTGTATTAGTTCATCAGTTTTACTTATTCAGTAATAAAACTATTTTGAATTTTTTTTAGAGCTATTAAGTGTTAGTGTATAACTTTTTTAAAACATTTTTGTTTGTTATCTATCTAAAGATAAAAATGTTTTCGAAAAATATACTTTTATGTTTTATATAAAGTTGTTAGTATTTAATTTTAAATCGATTTAAACTTGACAAAAAATAATGTTTTGACTAGTCTCCAACGTAAAGAAAACAATTTGAAAGAGCAGCAATCGATCGATTAAACAGGTTTATAATTTTCAATTATCAATTCTTAAAAACATTTACATACAACATACACCGATTTAAAACTATGTAAAATCTTATAAAACTTTTTACTCTAGTAAAGCATGTTACACATGCACATAAATATCTTAATTTACCAGCTTTTATAAAGTTTGATAAAAGCTGATAAATTAACTTATTGTGTTCAATTTAAAAGTTAGCGCCTGTTATTTACGAGTTGTTTTAGTCTTTACAAATTATATTTTATCACCTATTTAGATTGTTTTTAACTTGATGTAATACAGCCCGATAAGATAGAAATATTTTAAGATTAAAAAACTCTTAAACTATATTGTTTACATTAGCCATTATTAAAAAAGAGATAACCAAATATACTTTAACTTCACCACTGTCAAAAAAGGTTAAATGATTTAAATCAAATATTAAACTTTTACTAGCTATTTAAAATTAGTAAAAAGAAGTTTTTCTACAAAAATGATTAAAAGCTAGCTTGCGCAAACAATCTTTCAAAACAAATACTATTGTTTCAGTACACCTACCAATTTCAATTATAGTTTCATCTTTCAACTGAGGAGACTTGATATTGAGCAGTTCCTTTTGAGAAGTGTCACTTGGACATTCTTTAGCGTTAAATGTGAATTGAAACCTTACCTGTTAATTTATTTGCATTAGATGTTAGATGAAATAAAGTGATACTTAAATAAACATTTAAGTTAAAAATCAAACGAAAAAATAAAATGAAGTACATATAAAGTAACTTTTAATAATTAAAGAATGAAAAGAACCTTTAAAAATAGTTGCTATTTTAGTTGTTTTAAGTAACATTTTTAGGTAAAATATCTAAAGCTACTTAATTCAAAACTTGTTCTTGAGTTTTTATTATATATTACTTTACTACTGGTGTTTTTTAGGTCATAATGGCTAAATTTTGGAAGCTCAAAAATTCCAATTGAAATCGTGCTGCATTTTAATTCTAATTCTAGGAATTTTATTTGATAAAACCTGCAATTTCTTATTAAATTATTTATAAGATTATGGCTTTTCGTATGTCTCGATTATGTTAAAAACAAGTATTTCAAAATTTACAAAAACTTTTGTAAATTGATGAAAAAATTTAACGTGCACATTAAAAACAAAATTAATTACTATTTACTTAGTTTTTATATGAAATAATTGTAAACTTAATTTTGGATATATACAAATATTTAGGGTTAAAATCTATTCGTTCGAACCTCAAGTGTACAAAATCATAAACCTTTATTAATGATTGGTCGTTAAAAAGTACCACAATAACATAAAAGCGTATTGTTTTGATTAAAAAAATCTTTAAAATGGCAAAATACAGTTTAAGAATAATAAATTTTAAATTAAACCTCATCGTCTATATCTCCCGCATTGTTGCAAGTCAAAGTGTTTTCAGTGAAGTCAGCACTTCCCGGGCATTTCACTCTGTACTGCATTTCTATATTGGAGGATACTTTCGGAGGTGTCAGAGTAATAATGCTTTTCAGTTCCTGTGCAAAAGCATAGCTTAATAGGTATTAGTGAATTTTGTTTATGACTTGTTTTAAGACGCAAAATAACAAAAAAAAACTTAGTTGAGAATTAAAATGCACAGAACAAAAGAAATTTTTATGAAGTTTTTAATAGTAATAGCTTTCATTTTTTTTAAAACTATGTAACAGATGAAACTTTGGATTGTAAAATTTATACTTTCCTTTATAATAAAAAAACTTAGTTATAATAAAATATGTAAGTAAAGTATAAAAGCTTGTTACAAAAAGAAAACTACCCATAATATTTTTAGTTTATTGTGAGCTAACCATCAATCTAATTAAAAGTTCATATGGACTGCTTTGAAAAGTTTTTACCCGAATTTATTAAGCTATAAGTTCTTTGTATGTTAGTTCTTTATAAATTAAGTTATTAAATCATGTAGTACATCAAAAGTAAAGTTTTTAAAATTTATACCTTTTTGTATTTATAAGTAGAGTTTATTTATCTTTTCTTAACAAATACTTTTACTTTGTATTCTGTATAAACAAAAAATTAACAAATTAAGTTGCGAATGTAAAAAAAAGTTGTTTATTTAATTAGCTACATGAAAAAAAATTAGAATAACTTTTGCAGATAAGTAGTAAGTTAAAATGTTATTAAAAGATAAAAGTTTAACTTATCACGGCACGCAATATTCATGACTAAATAATTTAAAGATTTCACGAAACTTTCTATACTAATTACAACTATTAAAATAATTGGAAGTTTATTGGAAAGTTTGATATAAAATAGTATCAGTAGCTAACGTAAATTAACTCAACGGTACAAATAAAATTCTTAAAATTAATGTGATGTCGTTAATTATAATACATCGGTACCGATACTTATAAACTAATACAATTTCTGAAATATTTGTAGTACAACAAAACTTGATAGTAAGTTAAATATACAAGTTGTAATATACTTACTTGCATATTGTATTATAAAACATAATCTTTTTTCTAATGTTTTATCTTTCGATAGTTTTTTTCAACATTACTGAGAAAGTACACTAAATGTTTAACAACTGTATAACTTGAATATGTAACAGAATAACTATGAACAATGACACTAAAAGTTCTATAAAAATATTGAACTACCATTATACCAAGTTCTCGTACGTAAGTTGTTATAAGACTTAGAATTAAAAAGCCGTCAGTTAATATACTACTGAGGAAAGTTAACTACGCTTTATAAATTTTTTAATTTATATTTTTTTCAAATCTAATAAATAAAATTATTTAAATAAGGTTTTGACTTTTATATTACTTATTAAATTTAAAGTTGTTAGTATTTCTTTTACAATTTTTGATAATATTGCATTGAATTGATAAGATGAATTAATTCAATACTTAATAGAAAAAGTTTAAAAAACCTTTGATATTTTAGAGTTTTAATTTTGTCTAGACAGTTTGCTAGACATTTTAGAGATTTCTAATTTTATAAAAAACGAACAAAAATTTTATTAAGAAATTTATTTTAATTAGTATTATACTTTTTGATTATAAACTATCTAGCTTTTTGTTTACCTTTATGTTAAATGTCAACTTTTATGACTAAATAAACTATAGACACTATGAATTTCCAATGAATGGTAATATTACGTCATAACAACGGAAGCTAAGTCATAACTTAAGTTTGTATATGAATGACTACAAGAGTAGTCATAAAAATAATAAATCTGTTAATTTACTTTTTTTAATGAGTATTTTATAACTATTAAGAAATAACTTTAAGTCTATTTTTCAAATCAAACACTAAAGAAATTTTTTTTTTATATCACTTAGTATAAAAACTTTTATTTATGTATGTTTTTGAAATTCTTTGTTTTTTTTCCTAATTACAATGTTTTTTACTTATTCGAACTCGATTTTTTTGAACTGACAAAACAAATAGTTTTTCTAATTTAAATTTTCAGTATAAAGTTTCTCTTTTGATAAAACTTCAGCTACAAAAACATTGTTGTAAAGTTGCAACAGTCTTAATTTACTATACCCTATAAATATGCCTGAAATTACACGAAATTGAATACCAAAACTTTTAACAAAAACATAATATAATATTTTTTGTCAAAATTTATAGTATGCGAAAGTTATGAAGTATAAAACTGACTAATGTAAACGATAAAACTTAAAAGACTATATGTAAACTTAGTTGTACAATTTTCATTGTCTATGTTAAGAAATTTGTTTTGTTAAAACATATATTAAAACTAATAATAATTAATTAGAAATTTTACGACAAAATAAATATATACATTGCATTTCATTATTTTTTTTATTAACTGACTTGTTGTAGCATATATATTTCGAAATTTTAAACTACTATTTTAACTATTCTAAAACTTTTATGCAAAAATAAATACAAACTGAAACACGTGTAGCTTTCCTGGTATAAAGAAACGACTTACATTAGAAGTGACAGTTCAGGTTGACTAAACTCAGCTAATTAAAAGCAGTAACTTACGTTGTAGGAATCTTCAATAACTTGGACGACGTTTGCTGAATCAGCAGCAAGCTGGCCGGCGAATGAGGTCGTGTCCAAAACCTTTGTCAGCTCCTGAAATTTAAAACTTCTGCTACAGTTTAATCAACTTGAAAGTATTTTCAGCAGTTGTTTTGAACAACATGATAAAAAATAAATAAAAACTTCATTTAGATTATTGTTTTACATACTACTTTACTTGTAAACAGTTGAAAGCGCCTGAAACAATGTAGGGATACTTACTTCGTAAAGCGGATAGACCTCTTCAGTGACAGCGAAGATAGTTTGAATCTTGTTGCCTCTGAAAACATCTCTTAGCTGACCAACCGAGGGATAGTCCAGCTCTTTACTTTTAGCGTAAACGATATCGTCTGGAAGATATGTATTATGTCCCTGTTGTGTAAATTACCCGTTGATTTAACTTTAATGACAATAAATGTTTTTACAATTTGTTTATGCTAACATCGAAAAACATTTTTTTTTAGTTACAGTAGATCAATTTTACTTTTAAAGATGTTTTGTTGGTTATAAAACAAATAAAAACAGCAAGTCTCGACAATAAACACTTTTAGTAATTGGTTTTATCAAAATAAGGATGTTTTTTTGAATAAGTTCAAAGTCATCAAAAATGTCGAATAATCTTAAAACTTAAACTAAAGTAGTTTTAGAAAATTTTATTTTTAATTTTTCAAACCCGAGTGAGGTGGCACTGCTTGTCGTTGGCTTCCAGTATCGCCGCCAGCTTTCCGTCCAGGGCAATGTGGGGCGAGGCGTCGGACGCGTACAAGATGACCCTCAGCGCGTCGTCTCTCCACCCTATTTCGCTCTGAACAAGTTTAAGAATGAGTTAACTGAACGAACTCCATTTATAAGTTTATCGGCTGAAAACTTTTACGTTTTTATTGGATACTTTTACAATACGCGCAATTAAATTGTTATTGCAAGTTTATTGTCCTACGATGGACCCATTGGCATCACAATCTCGGCCACTTGTTATGAAAGAAACTCAATGAAGAGACAAAAATAAAACTTATTGCGTTTGAAACCAGAAAACATAATTTAAAAATTAAGAAAACATCAGTGTGATCGAAGTAAAAATTTTCAAAGACTTAACCAAACAAGCTTCTACCTGGCAAACAGCGATCTGCATGAGCGCGTCGAAACCCCCCTCCGGGGAGTCGATGTTGCCTGATATGGTGGTGTTCTTCACCGCCGTCTTGAACTTCTCGCCGTCGTCGGTGATCGTCAGCTGGTGCTTGAACCCGAACACCGGGCTGCAGTCTCCCTTGTCGCACGGATTCTTCAAACTGAAAAAAATTTTGGTTTGATATTGATCATGCTTTTGAGCTTAAATTACATGTTATATGCAAACATGTAATTCACACTAGTTGTAAACTTTGTTTAAGTTTGCTTCTACAGTATTTATTTATGAAAACTTAAACACTGTATTTTCTGATCAATTTGTTTAATTATTCTTTGAGTAAGCTAGTTTAATTTTGATGTGCTACTTTTGTACAGAAACGTTATTAAAACGGTTTAGATAAGTTTCAAACTTAGAAAAAGCTTGTAGTTTTTAAGCTGAGTAAAATAAAAACTAAACTAACAGATGACTTTATGTAAAACGTAAAGTCTTAAAATTAAAACAGTAAAATATAAATACTTAAATTTATAACTTAAAAAAAAGCTTATCTATATACTTTTTTCATTTATAAAAACTTTATTTTATTTTATAGTTGCCAAAAAAAAAAAGACAAAGTATATTTCAAGAACCAACTGTTCAGTGACGGTACTGGCGTAGGGCATCATCACCTTATCAACAAATGAACCAAAACCAAGATGGACGTTGCTTGTAATTTGCTTAATGTCCCCAACCAAACTGTCTCCAAGACCCTATCAGTTTGAAAAAAGACTACAAGTAAGATTTGTACTACAAAGTAAAGGATAAAAATAAGTCAGGAGGTTGAAACAAAAACCATAAAGTACATAGTAAAAAGTAGAGTATTTTGAATGTTCTTAAAGTTCACTGGTGTAAAAGTAGTACAAGTTGTCTAAGTTTTACTTAAAAAATAATCAAACTTTTAGTGTTTGTAAATCATCGCTCATAGAGTTCGACAAGTCCATGACATAATACAAATCCAGCGGGTACTCAACAGTCTTTTTGAAGTCAATGTTGACTGTGACTGAATTTCCTAATAAAACACAAAAAATTTTAAACAAATATATATTATTATTACACTTTTAAATTGAACTGTAGTTAAGCATATATAAACAAACCAGGGCGCAATTTAATGTTCATTTTTTGAGGTTTCAACTGGACGGCATCTCCTGCAGACTGGTCGGCGAAGTCTTCGTCTTCGGTGTTGTCCGAACTCGATCTGGGATTTTGCCTGTGCTCAGCGGGGCACGAGTTGTCGCTTTGAAATATTTTCGTTAAGCTCTTGTAATACAATAAACAGTGTTATGAAATATACATTAGTATATATATATACTTTATTTATTCATACTTTATAATTGATTTAAGTTTTAAGCAGTCCCATACAGACAAAATTTATAAATTTTAGTGCATGCAAAAATAAACACTATACATTGATGTCATTCATTATTACATGATTTGCTTGATCTAAAATTCAAAAGAAATTTTTGTAGCTTAACAAAGTAGCTCATACTTATAAGCTGTACATAAAACACTTACCTGACAGTCGAACACCTGAATATGGGAGCTGTTGAGTTGTTCTCTTGGGAGCACCACTGGCACTCAGGGTGAACTGATATGCACTGTTGACAGTTCCTTTGCGCCCTACATATCGATGCAGCTGCAAAATTTGTTAAAGTTTACTAGTTTTGTTGTTGTTATTAAATGGTTAGTTAGACATACTTTGCATGTTCTTAAAGTCTAAACTTTTACTGATATGTAGTAACATATTACACAATTTAACGCTTTACAAAATTAAAATTTAAAACTATCAGTTTCTAGTAAAATGTTTTAACTTACTTGATACTGGCGCCTGAGATTTGCTGTAAGCAATTAGTTGAATTAAAAATACAAATAATAAGTATTTTTTCATCTGAAATATTGAAACTATGTGTTTAAAATAGTTGTAGTAATTCTTACTTTGAAGCATTTGTTTATATCTTTATTTGAAAAAAAAATTTTTAAGTAATATTTGCTTGTGAAAGTATCTTTTTAGGTAAGTTAATAATAAACACTATCTAAAATGTTTTAAAACTGTATTTAGAGTGTAAAAGAGATTTTTAAGTTTAGTTTTATTTTAGAAAGTTAGAAAATCTATTTAGTTTTTATATATCTATAGAAGTTTCAATTGCTAGAATATTTTGATTAGGTTATTTTAAATCTTATAAACTTATCATTTGTTAAATTATATCTAAATTCTTTGTATTTTTATAATAATATAGCCTCGCAGTATTTTGTGTCTTTACACCAAAAAAGCTTAATTACAAAGGTAGTTTGAAATTAAAGAAAATTACAATTATTATAAATTGTATTATGTTAGTTGCTATCTTTTTATTTCAGTCTGTACTTATGATTTTTGAACTTTACTTATGGCGTTTTATTTAATAAATTTAAAGAAAACATTGTTAAAACTTATTTTTACAAACTAAAAAACATTACTATCTAAAAAAATACATTAGTTAAACTATAAAATTGAATACCTATTGTCTCTGTATTTAAAAAAAATTAAGTCTATTATCTAGCTCTAATTAAGTAAAAGTACAAAAAAAGGAGATGATATAAGCACAAGTATACAAATCTGCTTTAGAACTTTTTAATGTAAAGCAAAAACGAAATAATGAGAAAAAAGCAAAGTGCATGACGTCACTTCCGGAGTAGTCACACTACATTGCGTAAATTAATATTTCTATATTAGTAATTACTTTATATCATACACAGAAGATATCGTATGTATAAAAAAAAGTAGAAATTAAATCACAAACTTTTTTCGGTTGTTATGCTTTAAAAGAAAATACCTTTTTAAAACAAACATATAACGAAAATGTTGAGAGAGGGGGTAGAGAAGGATTTACATATAATCAAATTAAAAAAAAACATGTACCTAAACTGAACTCTTTTAATTTGTTCAAAAAATTTTTTTTTTAAATGTACTTGCGAGAAAAAGAAAAAAAAGCATAAAAACTGTACAACTTGTACATTTAGTAATGAATCTTAAATAAAAATAAATCTGAAAAAAATTGACAATGCAATAACTTCTGGAAAATTGTTTGTTGAAAACTTTGGTAAAAAAAGTAATAAAATGTTTGAAATATTTAACTCTCCAAAATTTAATGGAAAAAAGAATTATTAAAAAAAAAGAATTATTTGAAATTGTAATTTATTTATGCTTTAAGTATTAAATCAATTAAAAAAAAATAACACATTTTAGCACTTAAAGATGTGAACTATACCATAGCCAGTTTCTTTTTAATCAAAAAAAAGTTAGAATACTTAAAACAACTATATTTTCAACGACATAAACTAAACGAATAAGTAGAGAAGGTATGAATAATCAAAAACTTTTATTCGTAGATTTTAAAAACATTTTACCAATTTTTACATTGGTTAATCAAATTTACATTTATTCTTCAGTGTAAACAAAAAAAAAACATCTTTAACAGTTTGTAAAGCTTATAGTTCTCAGAGTTTTACTTAGATTAAATATAAAAGCAGATATTTTTTTTCAACTATAAAATCGAGCTTAATTTTTTTGTTTGTTCTCTATAAAAGTAAGTACCATTGAAAAAAAAATCATACTTACAAAAATAATCATCCTTGGTTAATTTAATCTATAAAAATTCTAAACGTTTCTTAAAACTTTACTGTTCTTAAACAACTTCCTAATTAGATTGAATACACAAAAGATATTTTTAATAACCCTAAAGTCGAACTAAATCATTTCTTGTTTGTTATTTATAAAAGTAAGTAACTGTTTTATAAAACTATTGTTGTTTAACTATATCAATGAATTTTTTAAAAAGTTCGGAAAGCTTATGGCTCTCAAATTTTCTATCTAGATTTAATATAAATACCGAATAGTGGTCCCAGTTTTGACTAATTTTCTAAAGATTTTTTATTAGTATTGTTTAGCTCTATTTGTTAGTTTGTGTTCTCGGAAAGACTCTTATTAATTTTATAGCCATCTGCGTGTAATAAAATAATTTTTTATAATTTAAACTTAAGCTAACTAAAGTAATTGTTTACTTTATGTATCAACTTGTTTAGTCATCACAAGAATGCAACAACTTATTTGAAATGCTGAATAAATTGTTTTTTACCTCTTTCATAAAGATGGTTTAAGTAGAAATCATTATGTCTATAAAGCCCTACAAATCGTTCGAGATACTAGTCTATTGAATTGAACAAAAAAAAAGCATGAGTGATTAGTTTTATAAATAAGCCACTTACTTTATAAAGGAAAAACAAGAAAAATTTATTATTAAAAATATTTTTTACAAAGAGTAAATAATTATAACAAAAGCTTAAACATGATTTATTCATAAAACGTATTTTTTTATTAATGATTTTAAAATAAGCTCCGGATCATTTTTACTAGTCTGGATCTGGCCGGATCTTCATAAAAGTTGGTCCTCACCGGTCGGATGCCATTACCATAAATGGATCCTAAATTTTTTGATCCGGTAGAACACTGGTTTTTCCGTTTGGAAAATTTGCATATTTTTTTAGTTTATGATTTTTATTCAAATTGAATGATAACGTTCATTATCATTACTGACGAAGTTACCATATCCTTATGGTAAATTTCAATAAAATTAGCAAATAAGATTAAAACTAAATAAACTGTTTTACAGTTATCGTTTTATATAATCTAATAAAAAAATATAATTTAAACTTGAATCAGTGACAGAATAAAGCTTATTTAGAGTACTTATTTAAAGTATTTATTTATTTAAAGTATATTTGAAATACTAAAACTTAAGAAATTAACTAAATTTTTTATTTTGTATAACGTTTCAATACAAAGAAATATTTTAGACATTTTTTTTTATAAACAGTTAAAAAAAAATCATAAAACAAATAAAAAAATTTCATAGAAACTCTATTATCTTTGTACAGATTTTTTTGAGTTGTCATAATTCAATATTATAGGTAGGTGTCAAATACGCACGAAGGGTCACTTTAGCTCGAAGACATTTTTGCACGGGTAGAATTTTTTTTTGTTTTAAATTTTCTATTAATTTTTATCTTTTTTGTTTTTTCTTTCATCTATTACTGTTACCCCTAATTCCCTGGGTAGGTAACTTATTCTTCTATTTAAATTTTAATTTAGTTATACTTTTATTCTATTATTTTAACTATCACTGTTACCCCTAACCCTTACCCCTGGTAAATAACTTTTTTTCTCCTTTATTTTATATATATTTTTTACTCTCGTGCGAAAGTGACTCTTCGTGCAATTTGACCCGTCCCGAAATATTATAGTGTTTGTAAAGGATAAAACAATAGTAAAGCTAGATTTGCTTTTCCTTAAAGGTACTGTTAACTCAAAGGCATGTTTTAAAAATATATAAGTTGGATTAAATTAAGCTTATGTTTTATTCTTCACCTGAACGTTTACCTAGATATTCTTAACAAAACTCTAAAACATTTGTCTTTATATTAAACACCTAAATGTAAAAAAAATCTAACATTATAAAACTAACTTTAATACATATTCTAAAACTAGTTTTATAACAAAGCAATTTAGATCAAAAAAAAATACTGAATAGTTTAAAACTATGTTGCTAACTTTGATTTTATATTATCTACTTGAGCTTTAAAATCAAGTTTAAAGAATTCTTTATAAAAGACATTAATTTTAAATAAATGATAATTTTTTTTTTTGATCTGCCAATAGGGCAGCTGTTTTAACTTTTTTCATTGATAACAAGTTCTTCTTAAACTATTTGACTTTCAAAATACAGGGTATACTTTAAAAAAATATTGCTTTTTTATCTAGTATTTATTATTTAAATTAATTTTTCCATGTTAATCATCGCTTAACTTTTACAAATAGCCGAACCAACGGGCGATCAGGCCCGCAACAGCGGCTGCAATTACAATCGTGGCTACGATGGTTGCAGCCGCTGTTCTCTCGATTCTCTCACCAGCCGCCTCACTCGGCCCGCCATCTGTTGCCGCACCTGCTGGGCCGGTCCCGTACCTTCGCCAGTATGTGTTCTTATCCAATCAGCGATTACACGGACGTCCGTTCCGTAGCTCCACCCTTCAGGAGTTTTCTCTGAGTCTTGTACTACCTACACTGTGAATTGCGAACACGGGCCCTTCTTGCATCGGATCCTGAACTGCTCTCATCGCGCACCGATCGGCACACCGGTGACGAGCACTGCCCCATTCGGCAGCCGTAAGAAAATATCGCGGTGCTTTCCCAAAAGAATCATGCTTCCTTGCCTCGCAAGATTCGCATCTGCTGTTTCATCATATTCATAACTCTGGTCTGGATTCCATACGGAGTGCCTGATCTCTGATCTTCCCCACCCTTGAACGACGCACCTCACGTCAACTTCAGGTTCTCCGATGCCGTATGTGAGAAGCCTCGCCGGTTCAATGTACCTTGGGACTAATTGGATCGCTTCATCAATGTGGATGAGAGCCACGTCGAGAGTGATGCTGTATTTCGATCGTACTGGTCGTGCAGGTCAACTCGCGAATTGTGTCTAGTTAACCATTTTATCTCCGAGAAATCGCCACCTACATAGTCTTTCGTGCCAGCGGTCACACGTACGCTTTCTTGCCTGTAACCTCTTAACAATTTTTTTTGGAAGCAGTGAGCCGCAGTCAGGACCTAGTCCAATTTTATAAGGCAGCCGGCGCAAAATTTTGTACCGAATTGTTCTGGCTGTCCATTATATGAGAATGTTATATCGCTTAAGTGCACCAAATGCCTAAGCGTCCTTTCCCTGGCGACCTGATCTGACAAAAGAACTTGAGTCTTCGCTACATTGAAGATTATAAAAACAACGGCAAAGCGACAACATGCCTTTCTTGCGCTCCAACACATTTGGAACTTACTGAAACGAGTGTGTTTGTTAAAAGTATTAGTTATTGCTGCAAAAAGTTAGAATGGTTCAAAGGGAGTCTGTCTTTCTCATATAAGAAATCGGACAGCTTTGAAATCCAGCATACAATAAAATTGGTTACAAAAAAAGCTCAACTTTTTAAAAACAATAGATTTAGAGATATTTCGGTTTATTAAAACATTGTAAAAAAAAGATTATAGAGAAAAAAAAAAAACATTTTTTTAGTTAGACTTTTTACATATTTATATATTATTTTTGATAAGTTTGAATTTTATTCCTTACTTATACATATCGAAACCAACAAATGTTTTTATTATATTTCTTGTAAGTAAATAATTTTTTAACAGCTTTTTTCTATTGTTTTTTTAAAACAATTTTAATGTATATTGCTGCAAAAATTTAGAACATTTGAAAAAATTTATATGAATGACATTACTATTCATACAATATCTGCAAGTTTTTTAATAGAAATTCTTTTATATGACTTATCAATTCGAATATTACATTATAAAACAGTATAAAAATAAAAACCAAAAAAATCAACTACATACTAAAAAGCTTAAACCTTCTTTTGGTAAAGTTATAATAGAAACTTGCTAATAAAATATCAAATGAAAATACTAAATAAGGTCAGGAGGTTTCTTAAAATGAAAATTCTAACAAAAATTATTTTATTTAAAGGTAAATTCTGACTTCGTCTTAAAAACCAAAAGAAAAATATAATGTTAACTTTTTAAAAGGTGATAAAAACTCGTAAAAGCTTTGGTTTACTTCGGTAAAGTTATAGATAAAAGTAGTAGTTAGATTATTTTAATCTCAATAAAACATTATAACTTTAAGTGATAGTTAAAATAAAGAGTTACTCAAATATCATTAATAAATCAACAATTTAACTTACTAACTATTGCTAGGAAGTTTCGAAACTATAGGATATTTTAACAACTAAACTGAGGTGCTAATGAAAGTTTAAAAAAAAGACTTTTGTTTAATATGACTTAAAATTATGTTACACGGGCTTAACTTGAGCAAAAAATTTTGAAATACTTGCTTGAACCTTTTAAATAAATAAAGCAGTAAAATTAGAAAAAAAATAGAAGTATATACAACAGAATTTCAGATTTTAAGACAGTAACAAATCGTTATTACCTTAAAGCTGATTTTCTAATACTAAAGTAAAAGTTTTATATAAATGATTAACATAAGCAATTTAGTTTATATCCATCCATTATTTCATAAAAGTATTTCGCTCAGAAGGTTTTTCGAAAAATAATTTTTTATTGAACTGTGTAAATTTTAAATAGTTTTTACCAGGGTTTCCAAAAGTTTTTTCAAGGTCATCTAAATTTCTTAAAGGTTTTTAAAAATACAATTTTTTAGTCTGTTTTTACTATTTACAGTTTAAAATTTATTCGCATGACGACGTTTCGACTATCCATTAGTCATTATCAACAAAATACTGTGCAAAAATAACTAAAATTAGTGATAAACAACTAGGTGTACAAAATTTTTTTTTTTTAAGTGATAAATTATATAAAGTTTTTTATAAATTAAGATTATAAACTATAATAAAACAATATTTTACTTGAATACTAACAAATTGTTAAACTATTATATATCAAACTAATCGAAAATTCTTAGAGTATGGGTAGTACCCGGTTTAATTAATTGTTTATTTAAAATTGGATTATATCGTTTAATTAGTAAAGCTTCACTTATCAGGGTCTCATATTTATTTCTACATTCTTTTAAAATTCCAAAATTATTAACAGTTATATTTTCATTTTTACAAACATTACATTTACTAATATGGTTCGGTACAGATGTTTTGCCTTTTAAATGTTCTTTAATTCTTTCTACTAATGGTCGTGAAGTGAATCCAATATACTGGATACTCTTATCATAAGAGCATTTATACTCATAGACCACGTTTGATTTTAATTTATGGGGTGTCTTATCTTTATTACTGAAGTAATTGCTTACTTTTGTTGTGGTGAAAATTACTTTGAAGTCTTCGATGTAAATGTTTAGAAGCTTTTCTAGTTTCTTTTTATACTCGATGCTAGGTTTTCCAATATAAGGTACATTTACAATATTTTTGAAGTCTGAGTTACTTAGTTTTTGTTTAGTGCAGTCTTCATTAATACTAAGCGATCTTTCAATTATGTCATCAACAAATTTCTTTGGATAACCATTTTTAAAGAATTTTTCTTTTAAGTTTGTGATTTTTACTATTTAGTTAAAATTAAGTTCTTAAATGAAATAGAAGTATTTAAAATATGTTGTAATGGTACTTCAAATGTGTTTTATAAGAATATAACTTATTAGAAAAACATAGATTGTTTGTGATAGATTTTTCTTATATAGTCTTAGTTTCCTTACTTTACATGTAAAATTCCAGGTTTTTACAAATTTATAAAATTTGACTTTTTTTTGCCTAAATTATTAAGTCTTTTTATGCCCCTTTTGGTTTAAATTTAGTAAAACTTTTAAACAATACTTTTGAACTTTTGGGGAAATATTACTATACTAAGTAATAAATTTATTAATTCTATAGTTTATTTGACATATATTAAAGCTATTGTAATTTGTTTTAAATCAAACAATTCAAAGTTCACGAATTAAATAGCTTTAAGGAGATTTTTATCTATTATTTATTTTTACAGTTTATTATTAACAAAACAATGTTTCATCAATTGTTACAAAAACATCTTATTTAAATAGAATCCATTTGTTTATAACAACTGATGATCTCCTATATGCCAATAGAGGAGTGAAACATTGTTAATAATAAACTGTAAAAATTAATAATAGATATATTAAAGCTTATTAATTAAAATTCTTGAAACACTTTATTTACTAAATAAAATGTAAAAGTTTGTTTTTTTTGTTAAAAAAAGCGTTAATTGAAAATTAATTTGAATAGTTAATGATTTGTTATTATTGATAAACTTTACTAGATACGATGTTTGAAAAAATAAATACTAATAAACAACTTTTAGCCTTTAAGTTAAATCGGGAATTTCATTTTACAATATTTTTTTATATGTGGATTTTAAACTTGAAAATCATAACAATAGTAGAAAAAATTTAATGCCACTAAAAACCACTAGCGAAAAGCTTAAATCTGCGTTGAGTAAAGTTATAGTATAAACTAGCTTATAAAATATCAAGTAAATTTACTGAACAAGGTCAGGAGATTTCTTAAAAAGAAAGTTCTAACAAAAAACACCGCATTTAATGGTAAATTCTGACTTCGTCTTGAAAAACAAAAAAAAAAAAAACACAATATTATTTTTTAAAAAGGTGAAACAAACTAGTTAAGATTACCAAAAGCTTTGGTAAAGTTATAAATAAAATTGTTCTTTATACTATGCAAATCTTAATAAACAATACAAAACTTTTAATGCTAATAAAAATAGAGAGTTATTCAAAAATCATATATAAAACACGTTAACTTACTAATTTTGTAAGTTGTATAAATGGCCAGGAAATTTTGAAATACATTCTGAACAACTGAACTGAAATACTAATGAAAGATTTTAAAAGAGCTTTCATTCTTTATAACGTATTTTAATGTTAATTTCATGCTAAAATTGAGCATACTTACTGAGCAATTAGATTTTAACTGAGACACAAATATGTTTGCAAGTGATTTGTTTTAACATTGTTTACAGAGACTGAAGTGGATGCATATTTATTACTCAGATCTAAGTTTTAAAGTGAAGCTTCTCAGTTCTATGAAACCTTTTTTACTTTCTATTATTTATCTGTAAGTAAAAAAAATCAACCACCAGTTAATAGCTACTAACAATATTTGTATATTTAACAAATATTACTTAATTAAAGTTACTTAGTACGTGTTTCAAACTTATAAACTGTTTTATATTAAAGTTTTAGTTGATATTAATGTCTGGTCTACTAACTTTATTTTCTAAACTGAATAACTTAAATGTTTTTTCAGATTTGTTTACTTAAACTCATAAGTTTAAACATTTTTCCGCTGTATAACATGTTCAAAAAACATATTTCATTGTTATTTATTTAACTTATTTCAATTTCGTAATCACCCGCTTGGCAGAAATTTATCAAATAATTTTACTTTATATTAAGTATATATAGGAATATATTAAAAACCAGCATTCCACCAAACGCAATATAAACTAACATAAAGGTAAAAACGACATTTTATTGACTTTTGAGCAAGGAGGTCTGCCATTCTGTATCGCCAATTTATTAAAAATAATTCAGCTTTTGAGAAGACAATATAGTAATTTTAATTTTTTCAATCTATTAAATGTATTAACAACTTTTCAAACTTCCTTATACTCTTGACCTATTTTAATAAGACAAGTTTAGTTTGGTGGTAAAGCAAGTAAATTTATTTAATTTACATTGTTTTCTTTATAATATTCAATTAATTTTTTTATAGAACTGTATTTTCTTTTCAATCTTTTTGTAAATAACTGCTCTGGTATTTTTTCATTAAATATGTTATCAGAAGGACTAGAATTGTTCACAGTTTCTCAAAACAAAATTTTGAATACCAAGTATACCAACAAAAACAAAATCGCAGGGACAATAAAGAAAATAATCTTTAAACTTAACAAATCTTAAAGGGTAAAAACGATACTTTTTGCTGGCTTTCTGTTCATCTTATTATATACTAAGAGGATCAACTCCTCCTAGCAGTTTTTTCCAGTTCCAGTTTTCATTTACTTCAAAAGAAATTAAAATGGGATGAAGGTAGTCTGCCTTTTTTGATTTGAAAAATTGGACAGGATTGAAAATTAGATATAACAAAAATAAAAAAGGTTAGAACCATCAAAAAAAAAATCAGTCTCAGTCTTATATACACACTTAAAAGATGTCTTTCTTTTATTAGAAAAAACATTTTCAATTCTTATTCAAATATAATTCAATTAGATTATATTTGAATAAGAATTGAAAATGTTTGTTTTTTAATAAGCAAAAGATCTCTTCTAAGTGTGTGTATAAGACTGAGACTGTTTTTTTTTTGGTTCTAACCATTTTTTTTGTTAGTTCAAAAGACGGATAAATTTACAAAGATTTTTACAAAACTATTTTTGTTCTGTTTTGAATCGATAAAAATACATATTAGGCATACATAGACTTTTGAGCAAGGAGGTCTGTTCTGGTGTATCGCCAGTTTTGAAACTAGTGAGTTTTTGGCGCGGTCTATGTTAAAAGAAAAGTTTGCTGTGATATTCATCTAAGTGTTGAAAAGTTTTTATTTGAAGCATAATGCGATCAAGGAATTTTAGTTAGAACTAAAACTTATCAAATAACTATTCCATTGCAGTTTAGTAAAACGTTTTTTTAAAACTACTGCGGCTTTCCTAAAACTTTATATAAGTTTAAAGCCCGCAAAAGATTTTTTGGTTAATTTGGTCCCTTGATTTGAAAAGATTTAGATGTTTATATTTTAAGAGTTTAATATTGAAACTACTATGCATAAAATATTTTCGTGTACAACATAACAATTTAAAGATATGCATGTTTTTTAACTTTCTTATTATTTTCAAGTCTTATCAAACAGTTGTTCAAAAGATTATTTTTTTAAAACTGAATTAACGTTTTATTAAAATTCGTAAACAATAGTTGTGAGTTGCATTTGTAATACATGACTAAAATTTAATTTGATCAATTTTTGCTTCAAAATATTAAAGTTAGTTATTTAGAATACGAGATTGAGAAATCCTGGTTTCAAAGCAAAACTTAAACGTAATTAAAACTTGAACGAAACCAGCCAAATAAATTGAATCCATATTAAATGATAAAGAGCTGAACATTTTTTAAAGCCTAACAAAATATTTAAATATTGCTGAGTCAAAGGTTAAGCTTAAAAATTATTTTAGACTAGTCACTTGGATAGTGAAAACTAAAAGATTGAAAAATAAGTAGACTATTGAACTTAACTTCTGTATGATGAGATAAACTATACAGTAGATGTTAAATTATCAAAATAAATACAGCAATTCAAGCCAATTTTAAAATTAATATAGAAACTAAACAAAGTTACGAGAATTTTTTTAAGTAAACAACGAAATAAGTTAAAGTAAAAAAAAAAACATAAAAAAAATAAAACAAAAAAGAAAAAGGTTGATTATACAAGTAAAAACAGATATAGTTTTGAATAAATTAAATTGCATTCATAACTGAAATGACTAGAGACTATAAACTATATTTAAGTTATAAGTTTTTATGAGTAAAACTAAGCTTTGATAAAAAAAAAACAGAGAAAAATTATAATCAGCGAAAAGACACTTCTATAACTGTTATATGATTATCTTAAATAGTTTTAAGACAGTTTGTAATTACGATAAGATATTTATTTACAAAAGTAAAGTTTTTTACAGTGATAAAGTCTCACATTTTGTTTGTACAGTATTTTGCATGTCTCAAAAATTTTACTACATAATTATTAAACTACATTCAAAGTTCATACGCAATATTTCTCTCGTTGAAGACAACATCAAGCTGACGTTCCAGCCGCTCGTTGGTACCACGCAGCCCGTCCACCACTTTGTACGCCCATCTGAAATACTGCTCAACCCTCTCTTCATCCCAACCTGTATGTTTGATAAAATTATTAACGCTTAGAAATATATGGTTGTTATCATCTGACTGGTTATAAGATTTATTATAAATATGCAACTCTATATTAGTATATTCTTATTTCTTCAAACATTCTATAGGTCTACAACAGGGGTCGGCAGCCTCTAATTTTCTAAGAAAAATGCTCGAGGGTCGCAATCATTTAAAGATAATCACAGTAAAAAAATACTATTTAACAAAAAAGCAGTAAAATATCACCTTTAATAGTATTTATTAAACTAAAAGCCTAGTTGTAAGTTTTTATTGCACACCCTTTTATTTTTAAGTTTTTAAAAAGTATGCTTTTAGATAAAAAGTACTTCTTAGGCAGCATATTTTGGCTTTGAGGGCCGCATTTGGCCCGCAGGCTGCAGTTTACCGACCCCTGGTTTACAACAACTGTTGTCCTGCATTGTTTTAGTTTTAAACTTGACACGAAAAAAAAAAACAAAAAGGTTCATAGGTTAAAAAAAAGGTTAAAAGTCCGATCTAATTACTTTGAGTTTTTAATTATTTCACTCTGATAGCCTATGTTCTATTGAGTTATTTTTATGTATGAGTAATTTGTGAAGTAGTCATTAAGTTTAAGTTGACAAAACAACTTTATTATTCAGTTACACCAGTTGAGTTAGTTATAGTTATGATAAAAAAGTTTCATTTAGACAGTATATATCTATATTTAATAATCATTTTTTTTTACAGATTTATACTATGACAACAGTTATTATTTTACTTACTAAATGCACATATCATTTAAAGTACTAACATTTTTCTTTGATTTTATAAAAAAATTGTTTAAACAGTTTGTGTTCAGAAAAATTCTAAACTATTTTGGCAGGAAGTCTAAAAAAAGTTCACATACTACTACAATAAATTTTATTTAGTAGTAAATAAACTTTAACTTATTAATTCTTTATCTGAAGTAGCTGCCTCTAAATACTAAAATATAGTTTTAATGTCTTGCTCAGGTTTTCCCAATTTTTTTTTCAAAAGGCCACCTTAAAAAAATTAAAAAAGCTATGGCCTCCTCAAACAACTCAAAAAACTACCATCAAAAACTTTAGACCTTTTTTTGCTCTTCATCATCAACTCCAGAATATCTAGTGTAAGTATCAAATTATGACCTCATGAACCTCCTCTGGCCTCTTTGCTGCCGATTGCCCCCTAAAATTCTGTCATGGCCCTTTTTTGGGAAACCCTGGTCTAGTTTCCGATTAATTCTTCTCATTTATGTGAAAGTAACATACAATATGTAAGATTAAATCTAAGTTGAACTATTTTAGTGGTAATATATTTAAATAAAGTTTTTCAATTAAGTTTTAAAACATTGAAACTTTTTTTTAACAATATACACGCTTGTACCCTTAAAGTGTTGTAGACAATAGACT
Source organism: Thalia democratica (assembly GCF_965202585.1). Lineage (NCBI taxonomy): Eukaryota > Metazoa > Chordata > Thaliacea > Salpida > Salpidae > Thalia > Thalia democratica. Next base: position 6,198,962 of record NC_139172.1, read on the forward strand.
AAATAAGAAAATAAAGTTTTGAAACAAAGTTATGACTTATTTTTTTTAATTATATTCTTTTACTATTAATTGTTAAAGTTAAATGAATAAAATAGAAATCAGTACATTAAAGAAGGTTCTCTTTTTAAATAAGTATTTAAAAACAACATAAAACTTCCATTACACACAACATCTCATAAGGTACAATAAAAATTTTCAATATACATAAGTGTTGAAACTTTCAAAATCAATTAAAATTAAGACTAGTAAAAAGTTGAAGTGATTGATGGCACTACTTACAAATTAAATAGCAAGGTTGGTTTTACATAATAGTACTGAGTTTATTTAATGAATCACCAAGACCTATTATACAACTTTAACATCATGCACGTTTTAACTCAAAATACTAAATAGTTTTTGAATTTTGTAACATCACATTTATATATATATAACTTTTGTTAGGTTATTCTTAAGTAACTTATCACTTTGTGAAAACTTATATAGTCTTGCTTTGTACCTAATCGTAAATATTAAAGTAGTAAACTTGGTTGTTTTCGTTTTTATACTCAAAATCCGACTTGGATTTTACAGATATTATAAAAAATTGTCTAATAAGCTTTAAGTTAAAAAACTAACCGCTCATAAAAAAACTGTTAATGATATAAAAAAAAATTATGCGGATTTTATCTTAAACATACACAGCATTAAAAAGAAACAAAATTTGAAAATTGTAAGTTTTTGAAACTTTTGTAAACAAATAAGCTATTTATCTATTATTAATACACGCACATTTGATTTTTTTAGTTTAAAAATTTTTAAACAATATTTTTAAATTTCTGATATGTTAAAAAACTACTAAGTATCAGCTTTTAAAAACTTACAATTTAAACACAGTTATTTTTTTAAGTAATCCTGACAGTTGATTTGATAATAATTGTCTAACAAATATAAATTCAATTTGTACCAAAAAAGTTACAAAATCTACAAAAACAGAGTATTATAGTGAGAAATATTATATACACCTAGAACTATTAAAAAAAATTGTATAATAACGTTGTTTAAATTTTGTTTACTTAAAACATACTTAGAATAAAAAACAGACAAACTAAAGATTATAACATAATTAATCAGTGTTGAGTAAATTCTTTTATTTTACTTTTTTATATAGGTCAAAAATTTTCACTGTAATGTGTAATTAAGTTATTTGGTTTGAAATAAATGTAGAATAACCTTGTGGGGTGCATCTTTTTAAATCGCGCAAATTGTAAAGCTTATCTGCCAGTTTTACCAGCTTGGCTTCCCGACTTTTGTTCGGAGCATTCACTATTTGAAGACGTTTTCTTTCCATCTTGGGCAGACTTTTGTCATCAGTAACTTCAGCTACTATTGATCTACAAAAACACTATTGTTAATACACAAACTAAAATATTTAAATCATTTTGTTGAGATTAGTCGAAGCAAAATCAAAAAGTTTGGAAAAAGTCAGTAGTAGTGAAAAGTTGGAAAGGAAAACGCTTTGCTATCTAGGTTATAAAGAAAATATTTAAAAGCTGAACCTGATTGTTTGTCTTAATTTGTTGAAAGTTTAAGTAAATGTTAATGAATTACAACTAAAAAGTTTGCTTGTAATTTATATAAAGTATCTATTGGTTACAGCAAACAAAACATGTTCACTTCAAATACAGATGAACATACTTTTACAAATTTTGTTTAAATAGAATCTACCTACAATCTATTATTCGTATTTTAAATTTTTTAAAATTTAACACTAAATTAGAATCTAAAATACTTTTGTGAGTTTTAATTTAATGAACTTGGATTTAAAAACATAAACTATAAAAAAGGAAAAGACATATCATCTATGCTAAAAAAGTTACCTTAATAAAGCTTTGAGTAAAACAAAAGAATTCCTACTACAAAAAATTATAACCACAAGACAAGTTCACATTTTTTAATTACATTATTACAACATGTTGTAACATTATTACAACAAATAAGCCTTATATAACTATAAAAAAAGCTGATTGCAAATGAATTTGTAAATACAAAATTTAAAAATAAGAAAATAAAACTACATAGTAAATATAAAACTAGATTAGTTAGTAACAAAAACCTGAATAAACCTTGTTGAATCCAATACATTTCTAGGGTCTTATAACATTTAATTTATAAAATCAAGAGTAAATAAGAAAATTAAATAAATTTAAGTTTCTTAAGAAGATTTCAAAAATGCTTTTCATTTTTAAACTTTTGAACATTGTTTGAACTTAAACGTTTTGGCGTAGAAGCTATTATAAAGACCATAAAGAGGTAAATTACTTTATTTTAAATTTAGTAGATGCTTTTCAGCATTTTTTAAAACTCAATTTAAATTCTAAGATTTAAAGGGTTCCACAGGCTCCTTGTTAAAGGCACAAATTAAAATTTACAAATCTTTCACAAAAGTTCGTTTCTTATAAGTTCTAAGCTTTTTTTTCAGTGTAAACTTAATAAATATTTCAAAAATTCTGTTGAGTAGATTTTTTTTAAATTTGCAAAAAAATATAATTCGTTTTATTTTAACTTTATTCATAGAATTATTATGAAAATATATTATTTGACAAAGTTTTAATATAATGTAAGGATAAATTTTATGTAAATTATCTAAAAAATGTAGTGGGACTGGGAGATATATTTTAAGTACTTTTCTTTTAATTCAAAGAAAATTGGCCAAAAAACAGATTCCTTTATGGTTGTTTTTGTTTCAAACATTAATTGAAAATTATAAAATCAAAAAAACATTATTTAAACTTATAAACTTCTTCTTCACGTTGTGCAACTGTGCACACTAGTGTGCATAGAAATTATTTTACTGTGCACAGAGAATTTATTGAGGTAAAAATATATTTATTAAATAATGTTTTTTAATCTTTTTCAACAAAAAAAAGCAAATTATAACAAAAGCTAACAGATTTATTTCATTATTTGTATATTCAGACACTCAAAACATAAAAACAGTTATTTTTTATAGTTTAGTGTGCACAGAATTTATTTTCCAGTTATTTAGTGTAAACAGCTTATAAAGAGATTGAAGATACACTATAGGCCAATGTTACTTTAAAAAAAAAGTTGTGCTTTTCAATGGTCTTAAATGTTACTCAAGCATAAAAAGTATTTCTAGTATTATAGTGGTAAATTATTTAAAAATAGGTTGCAACTTTTTCCAGAAAAAAGTATCATGAGCAATAATTTTGTAGTCTGAGTGTAAATAAAAGCCTTTTAAGGCCATAGGGGGGGTCCGACATTTTTTTTTACAAAAAATAACTTTGGCTTTTATATGAAAGCTTTAAATACAAACTACAAGCCTGTTTTTACAGAATTTAAAAATATTGTTTAACTTTTGAGATATTTTATTTTTTGTAAATAGTTTCCAATACAAACGTATGGACCGCAAATTTTTTGGGGTCAATTTTCTCGGAAATTTAAAAATTCACTAAAAATCTATCTCCTCCTTCATTTTTTAAGCAATCTTCTTCAAATTTTCAGGAAATGTTCCTTTTAATATTTTGAAGAATCTTAATGTTGGAATTTTTGAAATTTTGAAAAATAAAAATTTTATCCAAAAAAAACTAAAAAAAAGGGCAGAATTTGTGCTTACATTATATTTCCGTTATTCTTTAATATTACTAAGGGCATAAACTGAAAAATATATGCTTTAAGCAATTAAATTTACATTCATTTTATTGTTATATCTAACTTTATTTTCTAAATCATCATAAATTATAATTTCAGAACTAAAAAAAATTTTTTTATCCTAATACAGAAGTAGATATACTTGAATGTTATATAATAAATTCAAAAACATTATAACATTAACAAAATATAAATGGTTGAACATTAATTAATTAAGATGAACAAAATTATAAAAACTAAATCAACTATATATTGTTTAGTTACAAAAATTTAGCCAGAATTAGCCTGATTTGTAGCAACCCTAATAAAAGAAAATACCTTATTTCCTGTCCAAACTTTTCTTCTATTTCATCTATAGTAGTTTCTGTATCTTCTACTGTATCATGAAGTATAGCAGCTTGTAAAACTTTAAGTTCTGTTATCCCACCTTCTGTACATAATATATTTGCTACACCTGTACACAGAAAGTTTAAATATTTTAGTAAATAATAATTTTAAAACATTCAGTCTTTTTTAGTATAAAGTTTGTTATATACACATTGTAGTAATTGCAGAACAGAAAAATTAATTTTTTAAATAGTATAAAGTAATTTTTACCAAAGTTTATGAAAAAAGTTTTTATTGATAAGATATTATACTTTTATTAAGACCAAATTTGATAACTAAAAGTTTTGACGTTAACAGTATAAACTATTATTTATCAATTGTAATATAACAATTGTAATATAATAATAACTAAATGTATTTATCAATCCGAATATTTTATGATGCTTTCATTATCTTAAGTATTACTTTCAACCGACAGTGACCTAATAAAGGCACTAAAAAGTGCAGCTACTAGATCCAATAAAGCATTTTAGTAAACAATTTGATCTAAAAATGGCATTATTATCAAGAATATTAAGCACACTTTGTAGAAATCTACTAATTAATTTTCTGGATTCTTACTCAATTTTGTTGTAATAGTTGTATAAAATTAGTTTTATAGGTATTTTTATAGCAAATATAAATTGAAAGTTAATTTAAATGTTAGTTGAGTTGCCATTCTTTAAGAGAAAAAGCTAGCCAAAGTCTTTATAATCTACCTTGACTTTTAAAAGGCTAGCCTGAGTTTCTTAAAATCAATAAAACTATCAATAAATAGCTACACTGAGATTTTTAATAAGCCTCTTAAAATTTATACCTAGCCTGATTAAAAAATAGCTTGAATTTATCCTGGGTGTGTGGCAACCAAACAAAGAAGAAAATTTGTACTTATTTTGATGCAAAGTTTGTTTTTTAATAAAAACAATGCATTAAACAGGTAACTACTGACAATAAAAAAATAAAAAGTAATTAGAATATTTTCAGGTCAAATTATTACAAAAAACGTTTATGCTAAACAAGATGCTTAAATCTAGACAAAATGCTCAAAAATTAAAGGTGTTTATTTCAATATGTCACTAGATCCTTTCTATCAATTTTAAATAAAGTTTTGAAGATAATTTCAACAAAGGAATACATTTTTGGAGCTTAGGTACTTTTACTAAGAAGTGGTGCAGTAAGTACATTTAACCAAAAAAAAAGTTGGTATAAAAATACTTTTACTTTTTTAAAATGCTTAAAAAAAATCGCTAGCAATACTAGAGTAGTACTTAATTTACATGCAGATATGTTTCCATATTAAAAAATGACTTATAAGTTTTACTGTTTAATTTACTGTTTGGTTTAAAATATTTTCTAATTTATATTCAGTTCATGTAGGAAGTTATAGTATTATTTTTGCTTTTAAATGTACTTCCAGTAAAACTTTTTGTTTAAAGCAAACTTTGTTTAAAATTTTGATTTTTGTAAGTTTATTTATTATGCTTTAAGTTCTTGTACTTAAAGTCAATTGAAAATAGTATTTTGTATATTTTTTGAAAACTAGTTTTTTATTTAATATTTTTAAATATACAACATTTTCTAAGGTTTTGATTTAAAAATTTAATTTAGCTCTATATAAACGTGTAAAAGTAAAGTTTTTCTGTGATTTATTATCAAATGTTTTGTTATAAACTTTAAAGATTTTAAGTTATTCAGTTTTAGGAACATACATTTTTATATTTATTAAACTTAAAAACCATAAGTAGATCATATTTCTATCAATATTTCTAGTTGAAAAATAATTATTTCTAGTTTATTAAAATTTTTGCTCACTGCAATTCTATAAACTTATAAACACATAAAAATAGTTACTTATATACATAATGTGAGTGGTAATCAATTTATAATACTTTAATAATTAAAATCACATCACTTAAGAACAATTATTTAATAGTTTTAAAACGGAAAATTTTGTCCAGTTAATTTGAAAACTTGTCTTTGGTTAAAAGCAGATTGTGTTTCTATCAAAACATTTTTATTCAAACTACTCATAAAGTAAATGAGTCTGGATTGGATTGGATAATTGGATTAACATAATTATTAAAATATGTATTCTGCGTAACAACATAAGTTTGAATTTTCTAAACTTGAAAAAAAAAATACTTTGAATTAAAAGTACTTATAAAAATACATCTAAATCATTGTTTACAACATAATAAAACAAAAAATTGTTAAAATTTGTATTGCCAAATATCTTAATAGTTAAATGTGCTCATATTACTCAAATTCAATTATTAAAAAATAAAAACCACTAAATAATTTTTTTGAGCAACAATTACATAAAAATACAATTGTATTACCAGAAAGTATTTCTATTAATAACTCAAATTAAAAAACTAGCATAATCGAGTTGAAACTAGTAGATAAAATTTACAGTAATAAATAGCCGTTCTTAATGAAAAAAAAAAGTTATTTCTCCCACATATTAATGATTAACATTATGTTTTTGTTTTATTAAAATCTATATTATATTTTTTAGAACAGTAAGTTTTTATGGTAGATAAAACTTTTTTTTACGTATTACTGTAAAAAAATAATTATTTTGAAATAAAAAAAGAAGTTTCAAAGTTAAATAATTTGTACTGAAATTATTAAGCTGTTTACAAAGATATAGGATACAAAAATGGTTTACCTATGGGATGATTGATATATGGTGTCTTTTCCTTATCTAATCTTCTTTGATCCCTGTGTTTTTTTGCAGCAAAATCTATTACATTTAAGAGATTAGCTAGTTCCATTGTTTATTATTATTTTATTTATTAATGACTATCAAACAACATGTTGCTACATAAACTTAGTAAAAGTTGTTTGAAATAATAGTCCCTAGTATAAAACAGCTTTTACTTTTTGCAGAACCGTTTTCGAAGTAGCCTACAAAAATTTGTAGTAAATAATAATTCAATGCTTATTTTTTTTTTGTAATTATTAGTCTGCTATAAAAGTTTATTAAATAAAAGAAGCAAAAAAAATTATAAGATACTTACAGAATCAATTACTGTAGCATTTTATTCCTTTAAAAACAGATTATACTTTAAGGATAATAAAAAACTGCCTACAGTTATAGTAAAACTTATTCTTAAAATGATAACCAATATGGATACTTTTTATATAAAAAAGTTTAACTATATGAGATTATATTAAATTTTAATAGAAATTATAACTTAATATTATTATTAACTTAATAACTATATTTAATAGAAAAAAAAACATCAAATCAACTAATTTGTATATAAAGAAAAGAGAATGTAGATTCATCGTATTAATATATATAAAATCATTAAATAGGATTGGGTTGTTTAATTTTGACTTGCTCACCAGAAATATTGAAAAAAAATTGAATAAGTATTTATTAACCAAGAAAAAAAAGAACAAATAAATTTGCAATTAAAATTTAAAGAGCTTCTACGAAAGTCCTTATCGATTTTTTTTTTAAACAATAAACAAAAGTATTATAAAAAAAAGTAAAATCAAAAGAACCTTTAAGTACATAGAATAAGCAATGTTAAATTATACAAAAACTTTTTTACTAGCTTTAGTAGTGAACGGACTATCAAGTGTATGTTTTTATATAAGCCTTGTTTTAAACAGAATGTATAAAGTTCTGAGAAAAAACTTTAAATCTTTTTTTTTTGCGTTTTAGAAAACTTGCTTGTGAGTATTTAGTTTGTTTTCAAAAGGGAATAAGTCAAAATATGAAATCAAGGCTCAGATGTATTAATAAAATTAAATAAAAAGTTTTGTTTTATTTGTAATAAGTAATACTTAAAAGTATTGCTTTACAAAAAAAAATCACTGTTTTTGATTTTATGTCTCAGTTTTAAAAGTTTTGCATTCATTTAATGTTGGACTTTTATTATAAAAAAAAAAAAAAAAACAGGGTTTTATTAAGTTAAAGACATTGCTCTCTTTTCTAAAATTCATGTATTCTAAATATAAATTTACTAAGTTTTGTTTCATTAAGTAAAGTGTTAAAAAACATAAGATATTGCATTAAAAAACAAAACATATAAAGTTAAAGTTAATAAAGCACTGTAATGAACTACCAATCTGTTGTATTTATGAGCAAAATGTTTGTCTTCAATAACTTTAACTTAATATTTTTTGATAAATTAAGTTATCCTTCACAAAAGACATTCTTTTAGTTTGACTTTATAAACACTTTATGATCTTACTATTTTCAGCAAAAGTGGAAATTAAAAATTTTCCAAGTTTATTTTTTGTTGTTTTAGCATGGTGTTATAGTTTAATTATTTATTTTAAAACTTTTGTTTTAATTTTCGGTAATTGCCACTTACTTTTGCTATAACTCATGTACAGAAAAAACATAAAACACGAAAACTTATTTGTTTTTATTATAATTGAATATGTTAGTTAAATTATAAAATATTAGTCTTTTAAACGATTTTGTAATACTAAAGTAGTCTAATTGATAAAATGTTTAGTTTATTATGTAAAATAAGGGTGGGAAACGTATGGCTTGCTAAGAATAATTTTATAATGGTCACATGTTTTTTAGTTTTACATAAATCTGAGAAAATCAAGAAGATTTGAGATTATTTTAACAGATTTATTATTTTTATTGATCATTCAAACTAGTGCTAAATTAATGACTGTTTTATTACAATTTTATTTTTGAAAAGTTTTTTGCTTATAACTCGGTCGAAAATTTTCTAAATTAAAAAGTTGTTAAGCCATAGTGTAAAGGTTTAATCGCTGTTGTATAGTTGACCAAAACAACAACTAACTATCAAATCTTTCGATTAGTTCACTTTACTTTTAAATACTTAATAAACTTCTAATTACTCTATCAAACAGAAATTAACATTAGGAATTAGTTAGGATTAAAGTTTCATTAGATTTGATAAAACTGTTGTTTAAGAAAAACTTGTTAGCATTGCTTTTCTTCATGCTACATACAAATAATTAAAATACCAAGACATTTTGTTTTTGAAACTTAAGTAAGTTTTCATATGTGCTATAAGTATCAAACATCATAAATTATAATATTATATTTAAGTTTTTTGACCCAGAGCACAATTAATAAAAAAAAAAAACATTTTTGACCATGAAAATATTTCAACTTTATAAGACCTAACAATTAGTACTTTACAAACAAATAAATAAAACATTAAACACAAACTTTTATATGATAATTGTATGAAATAAAAGCACAGACACTTGTATTTTTTCTATAGTTTGATCAAAATGTTTACAGTTCATAGAGAAAAGTAAAGGTCTTAAACTTCCATAGTAAAAATTTGACATCAGACAAAATTTGTTTTCTACCTTAAAAAAAAAATTAAACTTCCAAAAAAAAAAGTCTTCGAAAAAGATAACACTATTTTATTTGCAGATAGAAAAACGACGAATCAAACAGCAGAAATTTTTTTTGTCTAAAAACATCTATTTCAAATATGTTATTGCAAAATAAAGGGTAAATGAATCAAAAATAAGTTTAGCTCCTGATATGTACAAAACTTTTGATATCTTAGTCACTTTTTTTGTTTTCATAAATGTTTAATTAAAAATGGTTTTGTTTCAGTTTTTTCAAAAATAATTAAATTAATTTTTTGGTAAGCAGTACTAAAAGCTAAGTAACTTGTAAATACAAACAGTTTAGTAATAATGAAATAAAATAACTTATTAGTATAAATTTATCACTGAACAATTTAAGATCTATAGATTAGTCGAATTTTTTTTTTCTTATATTTTGATAATTAAAAACAGTTGTAAAAACAAACAAAGAAACTAGTTAAGTAATTAAAATCAAACTTGTAAAAGTTCTATTTTAGTTTGTAAAACTAGTTTTTTTTTTTGTTTTAAGAAAATAAACAAAAATGCTCAACCAAAATCAGTTTGTTTTAAACATATGAATGCTGTAAACTTAATAAATAGTGAAATAAAAAATTAGCACGAAAAATGTTAGTTTTTCTACCAACGGCTAAAACAAGTCTAAAAATTCAGTCGCATACAAGAGTCTCAAAATTTTGACTACCTACTCAAGCATGACGAACGTCGCATGCATTGTAATACGTATTTATGTATCAAAACTGCGTACCATCTGATGCATTAAAAACAAAACAATTATCTTCAACGTTTTTTTGATGTTAGGTTTTTTGAAATTTATCTTGTATGCATTTGAAATTAAGTATTAGAGTTTTAAAAATATACATGTGCATAATAAAACATAAGTTAGTCATTACTAAGTTAAAAAAAACTGGCATTTTGAAATACAATGCTCGTTTTAAACTTTAAAATTAATTTAAATAAAAACCATTCCAAAATTCAATTTCTGAAAATTACACTGATCTACTGCAACAACACATTAAAACACTTATTGCTAAAATTAATCATTTCAAAACACGTCTATAAAACTAATTAGCAAAAGATAAATGATATGCACAATAAAGTGATAGGCAAAACATGAAAAGCACACAACAATTGAACGCGGCACCGTAGAAGTGTCCATCAACATCTGATTGAAAAAACAATTGAAAAATGAGTGCAAATTCGCAAATTCCGACTTTCATGATTCTTCATTCCACCTAAAAGTGAAATAAATAATTTTTTTTACTGACTTTGTCAAAAAAAACTGAGAGTTGGAAGATGTTAATGTTTATAAACAGATATAGCAGATCTTATAATTTGAAAATTATATATCGATGTTTTACTTAATATTTCTAATAAACTGTTAATCATCATTTGGAATTGAATAACTATTATAAAAAAATAGATGGATTAAAATCATAAATCTAAACTGTAAGTAAATGTAATCTGGCCAGATTTGCGTTAATTTTTTGTAATCAAATCGATTTTTAAAAATTGGTATCGGCATACAGTTGACAAACTTTTGAGCTAGTTGAGTGGAAAGTCATAATAAACAATCTTGACTTAAACTGAATGTATCTAAAGGACTATACAAACGTCTAATAGTACTTTTTAAAATTTAACGTATATTATTTTATGCTGTTATAATATTTTATTTTTAGATACCTTTGTATACATTTTTGCATAATGCGTGTGCTTTTTATTAATTTAAGCTGGTCTTCTAAACTCTACATTTTATAACAAATCAACTATATTTTAATTATAGACTACGTGGTGTTAAAAACACCTCATTAGTTATTTGTTTACTAATTAAAACTTTAATTAATGTTTTTTATTAGTATGTTTTACTATAATAAACAGATCTCCAGGATGTAAACAAAAAACAAAATATAAAAGTCTGAAGTGGATATATAGAAAAATAATTAATATTATTAAAACAAAAAAAAGTAAAAATAAGACTAAGAACAAAAGTAGTCATGAGATAGATGATCTTTAGAGAGACAATATTTTAAATTTTGATGAATACATAGACTTTCCTATCTTAAACGTACTGTGATTTATAATTTACCTAAAATATAAACTTTCAAATAAGATAATTCTGTAAATTTTATAAGCTATTTTTTCTGAATCAAAATTTAGAAGTTTTTAATTTTGTGTGGATAGCAAAAGTGCCAATCGTCTTGGCATGTTATTGTTTAAGATTAAACTTAAAATGATCAAAAAATTATGGTTAAAAAATTTACAAACATAAGTACTTATTTTAGTTTACAGAAAGGAGACATATTTATTATTTGTGACACAAAAATAAAGCACAACTGTCACGTCGCTTTACAAACACAGTTTTTTAAGCTGCATTGATGTGAAAATGACCGTGAAACGTCCAATGTAAGTATTGCGATTGTTAAACGCGCGAAACTTTTCAAACACAGTTCTCCGACAAGCTCAATTTAACAACAGGCTTTAAAAAGAAATATACGACTTCATAGAAAAATGAAATAAAGTATCTTAGCGTAGTTTTAGTTTAAACTCAGCTCGATAGACTGAATTAGAAGACTCACCATTTAATGACTTCATCTTGATTATGATCCGTTGTCGACTTGGTCATTCTCCGGCGAATCGCACATCTCTTTTTCCTGCGTTTCCAGCTTTATACACTCACCAGTGTTATCTTGAAATTTTGATAAATATAACTGGTAAACTAAATACTTTAACGTTAATTAAGACTTGGAACTTGAAAAATTTTTAATAAAAAGCCCAACAGTTTTAGCTTGTACTTTACTATTAACTTCAGTGTACTGAAACTATTAACACAATAAAAACAAATTTTGTTGAAAAGTAACCTTTGTATTTAAACGGGGTGGGCCTTATTTCAAGCGATTTGAGCCACTTCATCCTCGTACCGACGCTGCTCCTCAAATACTCTGACACCTGTGCATTAAAATTGATTACAGGTTTTAAAAAATTTCTAAAGGTAAAAACTCACAAAACATTTGCATAGTTTACTAACAACTGTGCAATAAAGCGAATCGACAACAGCATTTCAGTAAATTTCAGTACATTTCAGTAAATTAAATTTCACTGAAATTTTTAAAATGTATTCATTTTTTTTAAACTAACGGATAAGCATTCATTTAAAAATAATTTTCATTAAAAGCAAACTAAGAACAACCATGTATTAATAAAATAAAATATATAAAAAAACTTGAAAAAATAAAGAATATAAATAAATACAACCTTGCTGTCTCTCTCAATTGTGACATCACATACATCTTCATCATCGTGCAGCGGTAATCTGAAGGATCTGTTTTTCAACACGTGCAACTTGCAGTCCGCATGCTGCTCGCAAACGTACGCTTCCTTCTTCTTCGACTCTGCAATATTAATATTTTTTGAAAAATAAAATCATCATTAACAGATTATCTAAATTGAAATAACCTTACTAAGTTGTAAACAGTATGTACTATAAAACTTCAGAAGACCATTAACTGTTGTGAACTAAAACATTTTGTGAAAATTATTTAAATTAGTATGATTGAAAATAAAGTATGAAACAAAAAACAAACTTTTTTTATATTAAAATACAAACAACTATCGGTTCACATGAAAATAATCTGAAGAATATTTAGCTGAAGTAAAAAAAAATTGAATTGTTAGTTAAAAACTAACATCTTCATAAGAAGTTGAGTTAAATATAAAAAAGAGGTATTAAATTACTATTCTGAAAGTTAAAAAGTCAAAACAGTCTAGCAATATTTCTTCATTGATGACTTTTCAAAGCGACCATGTAAAAAAACAAGCTAATTAAATATTTAACATTTCTAAAAGTACTTTTGTTGCCACAAAACTCGTAAAAACAAAATTTTGTAAATAAAATTGTTTCAGGCTGCACAAAATATCAGAACAAAAATCCTTTTGCAGCAAAATACAAATATTTAACTAATAAAATTTCACTAAAAGAATATCTTATCAGAAATGTAAAAGTTTAAATTTTAAACAAACTTTTAGATGGAATATTTTTAGAGGTGGTCACGTGACAAATGCTCACCACCGCCTCAAGCGGCGCGATTTCGCAAAAGTGGGTGGCAACCAGCTCGTTGCCATAGAAGAGATCGTTGTCATGGTGAATGGTGTCCTGGTGCCGGATCAGGTGGTACCCGTACAAGAACTTGTCCCCACTGAGAATAATAGTGATTCAAAACATTATAAAAATATAATTTACGAAGAAAACTATATGGAACCCAATTATTTAATTGAACAATATATAAAAAAAATTTTTGCAATTTCGTGCAACAAAAAACTTTCGATTTATTTTTTTGTTTCTTCAGTTTAGTTATTAAAAAATAGTTTCAATTCTTTACATTGTAATGATATCTTTTTACCTGATTTACTCATGAGCTTGATGTTTCACAAGTTAAAGTAACAAATTAAGTTTCAAATAAAAAAGGTGTACAGTTTTAAAGGTAATATTAAACTTTGTACTCTGTAATTGTATTTTAGCAAAATGTTTATCTGTGCTGAAAAATTATTTCCCTTAAAAGTAAGTACTAAAAAGCGCTTAAAATCTCAAGGAGTAGTTTTTAGAAAATATTACTTTATTAGATCGTCAAGAATTTTGTATTTAAAAGCATCAAAAGTTTATAAAAACAATGTATTGTACAGCAGACGTAAATTGAAATCAACAAAACTAAAAAACTCTTTAACAAACCTCTCGTCAGTCCACAGCTTCTCAATGACAATAAAGTTGGTTTGTTCGTTGCTGTTGGAATGGTGACTTGATTTTCTGTTCGAGCTTCTGGTATTCGAGTTGTTCGTGGAGCACTGACGCAGCCTGTGCTTATGGATCAGCTCCACGCAGTCTCCTATTAATATTTATTATTGTTATTATTTATTAAATATTTATAATTCATTACGCCAAATCAACTTGGTTGAACAAATGTGAAAAATGTAGTAAAGAGAAATTGTTAAATTAAAAGTAAGGGCAAAGAAGGAATAAAATTACAAACATTCTTAAAATATAGTTTAGATCTTTAAAAAAATTGTACAATATCAAATAAAACTATATTCATTAGTAATTCCTTAGAAAATTACAAGTATGATACTTACAGTTACAAATTGTTTGTGCTATCGTGTCGTAAAAGCTTAAGTTTCTTGATTTTATTGTTTTCTTTTTTAGTTTTCTACAATAAAGTAATTTCACAACATAAGAACGTTTATATATGTTTTACCCAAAAAGTATTATCTATTTTGTTGAATAAAAAAAAAGATACCCTGAGCATATATAAATTATCTAATAACTTATCTAAGTTAAAAAATTCAAATAGAATAAGTACGTAATGTAGAGCTTTATCTTTTTTACTTTGGTATAATGCAAAATTACAATTAAAAATAAAGAATAAGCTTTTTTAATGGAAAAACTAATTTTCAACTAATTGTCAGATATATCGTTTTTTTTATCACCAACCTATCTTAACAACAAAGTTCTGATTGGTCATGAGCGAGCTGAAGTACTTGTGGCCGGGCGGAGAGTTGGGCGGCTGCGGTTCCAGCTTCACCTCCTTCAAGCTCCCCTCCTTCCTGCCTCTGCGCATCTTCTTCGGTTTGGGGGAATTCCCGAGATCGCTACACTGCTGGCACGTGTAAGCGGTGTGCTTCACCTTGAGGTGGTCGATTTTGACGCATTCGCAGTGCTGCCACATCTGGTGTAGTAAATAAAAACTCAAATTGACTGTACTAAATTTGAACTGTGATGTTGTAATAAAAAGCAATTATTACAAAATTTAAAACTAATAACTGATACACGTTTGAATGAAATTAAAAAAAAAAACTGATAAAACAAATTTGCACCGAGCGAGATTACATCAGCATATGAATTAAACAAACGTAATTTCATTGAACTATTTGTTTTTAAAGCTACTGTATACCATTACATACCTTTTCAGATTTACAGTATAATACGAATTTATAAATGTATGAAAATTAAATAAACAACATTTTTTTTCATACTTAAAAAAAGCGGTTGAAAGTGACAAGTTTATTTAATTGTTTTAATAAATTCTAATATATATAATTACATTTTGTTGCAATAAACCGCAATTTTATTCTTAATTAAAGTTTTTGATAGCAGATAGGGAACAAGGTTTTGTTTTATATGAGCAGAAATCATTGAAGCTTAAAGTATTCATTTTATAAAAGATTTCTCTTTGTAATAGATGTCAGTAGATATTATACTTGCTCTTTAAAGTTTTAGTTTACAATTTTGCAAAGTGAATTTTAAATTTAATTAGCTGATCAAAAGTTAAAACTCAATACAAAACATTCATTTGTGTAATAGAACTTTGTAAACGGAAACAAGCTGTTGTCTGTATTCAAATATCAATAACAAAAGTTTATACAAATAATTATACAAAACTTAAGTTTTGTTCAACTAACTTCGCACTTTGATACATTCATTTGTTAAATAAAACAAGCTGTTGTCTGTAAATATCAATAACAAAACTTAAGTTTAGTATAAATTCAACTAACTTCGCACTTTTCGCACTGCACCATCGGACCCTCATCGCGATTCGAACCGCAAACACAATTGATGACGTCTTCCACCTGATATTTGAGTTTTGTATATTCAACATTGCAAATACATATAGAATCAAAAAAGAGAGGTTTGAGCTTTGAAAATATCTTTTAAGGTGAATTTTAATTAAACTTTTGTAATTTCTTTTAAAATTGTTCATTACCTGACTTCATTTCAACAAACTATTAAGTAAAAATTTATAACTTATTAATGTGTTTTCCAAAATAAATAAATGGGGTCTAAGATATTTTTAAAACACAATATTAAATTAGTTTTATATAAACAGAAAGTTTAAAGTGAAGCACAAAAACCTTGAAAATAAAGTCATATTGGTACATTGAATTTAATCAAGATAGCAAACAAACAACTAACTTTTTTTCGTTTACGATTTTCTTTGGTGAGAGACCCTAAAAAGTTGTTATACCAGTTAAAAAAAACTCTGCTTACAATCAAGTAAATAAAAACTTACCCGAGATAAGATTTTCATTGTGGTTTTTGTCCAATTCTTTCTGCTTGAGCCAATACTGTTATATAAATTGAAATTAGTTTAAATATTGCAACAACGTAGATATTAAGTTTTAGAACACTTGTTAGAAAGTTCGCTGTATACTAAGTCTTATTTTTTATGGATTACAATTAGATTACATAATAGTAATAAAACACATTCTTTATACAATTTTTAAATTTATTTATGCATACACAGTTTAAATTAACATATATTTTCATCCATTGATCATTTGACAACTCTATATCAATTTTTATAAAACTTAAGTATCCCTTTAAAAACTATAAGCTGGTAATTAAATTAAAACATTTATTGAAGTATAAGCAGATGTGATAACTTTCAAATAAGGTAAACTATTTAAATAGGAAACTGTTTTGACAAATTTGTAATTTGTTCAGCTAATTTATTTTTAAAATGTTTACTGCAAGTTAATGTACTTTATACTCATATAAATAGCTATGCCTTGGTAAATTACTTGTTTTAAAAAACAATCACTTTTATAATTATTAAATATTAAAAACACATAGGTAATTATTTTGAAGAATAAACACATATTTAATTGAAAACAATAATCTTATTAAAAAGCAATGTTTGATTCAACAATAATACCAACCTTATACGCTTGCCTCATATTTCTCTCCAAACATATTCTGTTGTTCTTTATCAGCAGCTTTTCATTCTCAGTGTACGAGGGAAAGCTCTTCTGAAACGGGTTGAACAATCTTTTTGTCTGTAGATTAATGAATTAATTATTTTTAATTGCATATTCAATTTAAATTAGTGAATCTGCGTATCAATGCTTGAAACAACAAGTTTCACCACAAACGTTGCCTTTACGATGAGCTATATAAAACAACCACATGCGGAATCATCTCGTTAATTTTAAGGAAATGTATTCCCAAACTTACAATATAAACTATTTTGATCTTATTTGAGCAAAGTGTCCAGCTTATAATGTTTTTACTTTTTTTTAAATTCATTTCAACAACGAACAAAAAAGATTAACTTAGTTTTCATTAAAGATTACTAATACTTTTTTTTCGTTTTTTTTTTTAAATAAGTTACGACATATTTTTTTTTGAAAATGTTTTATTCAATCATGAAACGTTTAAGCTAAGTTTTATTATAATCACAATTTGCAGATTTTTGATCAGCAGTAAAATAACAAAATGTTTAAAAATTAGTTCTATACAAAATGTAATGTTTACATATAACATAAGTGAATAAAATAAGTCATCTACTCTATACTTCAAGTTAATTAATTCAAGTATATTGAAAACTTGTACTGTATTACATAAAAAATTAAAGTATTTCGAAAAAAAAACAGCCTAAGCCAAGAAAACTATTCCGCCAACAACTAACATTGGTTCGTAGAGGTAAAATATCAACCTAATCACTTATTAGTTTCATATAAAAATCAAAGTTCTGCTCTAAATTGAGCTCTTATATTATCAATAAGTAAATATTACAAATTAATATAAACTATAACTGTAATTAATAAAAAACAAACGTATGGTTGACTCAACTTTGTTAAATTTTAAATAAATTATTAGGTATAAAAAACATTAAAACAATTCAATTAGCTAATTTATTTTTGCAAAAAAAAAGTAGCAAATAAATTAGTCAGACTAATTTACAAGTCAGTATAAAACAGAAACTAATTTTATACATAAACACTACTTAATTTTTTGCTCATAGACAACATTTTGTATTAATTTATTTTTTTTAAACGTAGTTTTATAAAAAGTGCTTAAGGTGTATTACTTATATATAAAAGATCATGTGATGCAACACAACATTATGATGCTTTTCACAATTATAAGTGAAGATATAGACTATAATTTTAGTATTAAAGCATTAACGATTTTTTATTTATATAGTATAACAGTTAAAAATTACATATTAAATACTGATTTCACTAGCTTTAATAATGTAAATTCAAACAGATTATTAGTAAACTCTTGTTTTTTAGAAAAAAAAGACAAACTAAAAACTATCTCGTAAGTTTTTTATTGTCAAAATATTATAAAATATCTAAAAGTTATTAACTGCAGAAAAATTGAGATTATTTTAAAAAAGCACTAGTTTATTAAGTTCAAACTTACATTGTTCAAACGATGTGTTCCGTTCAAATTGTTTTTTTGAGTGGAAATAAGGCTGTGTTGTGGCTTTTTGAGTCCGCCGAAACTCTTTTTGCAATTCGTTGAACCGCATCTAAAGATTATAATTAAATTTTAAGAAACATTAAAAATAAACAAAATCAGTTGTAATTAATTCAAAAACAGACCTAATTAAAATTTAACTTACTTCCAACATTAAAAATTAACAAGTAAAACTTAGCTTAACAGCAATTTTAAAATTATCATAGACACTTTAAACTATATATGATATTTTAGCAAAACTTCAGTTTAATTTCAAACCATAAGTTTTTGAATAAACTATCAAGTTACGTGGAATACAGTTCCATGTGTAAATATTATCATAAAAGCTTTATATTTTCCAAAATTAAGTCTAAGCAATAGAAACCTTAAGCTAATTAAATTTTTATGTGGTTAAAAGTTTTGGAATTTAATTTATAAACTTGTATGGTGATATACAATCATATCGTTGCAGATCTCAAGCTGTCAGCTGCAAATTTAAGGCGCTTCTAATTGGCTAATATTTTACTTGTTTTATTACAAGTATTGATTTGAACTTTTTTTGTTTAGTTTTATATATTTGGTTAAGGCGGGCTAGGGGTAAGATTAAAGAGGCTAGAAATAGGGATTTAGATGTTTAAAATATACTGTTGTATCATTACTTTATCTCTTTTGCATAATGTTACAAATCAAAAACTACAAAATCTTAAAACTGCAGCCGACCCATCAAAAATACTACATATGAATAGTACTAAAAATTAAAAATACAATTCTATAATTTTAATTAATAAATTTAATGTATACTTCAAACGAAACTTCTATTTTCAACCACTTTACGATAATATTAAGTTAAAATAACTATACTAAGAATGTTTACATAAATCTAACTTAGAAATTTCGAGTTGTAAAACCCAAAACGAATCACGACTGTAATTTTTCAAACTTATAACTAACAAACAATAAGTCTTTTAAGTAACAAAAAAAACTAATACCAAAATAACTGGAGTGCCAACCAGTGAATTCAAATAATCTTAGCACTTGTAAATAGGTGAAAACTAGGTATATTTTAATAATGTTGTATTATTACTTTACCGCGTTTGCATAATATTTTGATTGGAAAACTCCAAAATCTTACAACTGCAGCTGAACCATCAAAAATGCTACAAACGAATAGTACTAAAAAATTATTTTAAATAATCAATTTAATATAGAATTTTTTAATATTTATAAGAGGGTTGTAATTTTTTAAACTTATAACTAATTAACGTAAAACCTAATGTAGTTAAAATGACTAATACGAAAATCAGGTAGGAGTGCCAGTTAAAAAACTTTCAACCAGCAAATCTAAATAAATCACCACAAAACACTTTTGGAAACCAACCTGCAAACTTCGCACTGCCCGTAATCCACCATGTGCTTGTTGTAGTCTATGGTGATCTCGCTTCCCGATTTTATCGACTTCTTCGACACCACGAACAACCTGCCGGATCTTTCCACCAGCGAACAGTTCTCATCGCAGCTTGAAAGTACGATGTTTATTATAACTGACAGCCACAGTTTTGTATATAACAATGTACCAAATTTAGTATTGAAATTTTTATCAATAACAAGGCTGCCACTGTCCTGAGACATCCTGAGCTTTTTTTTTTAAATCATTATATCCTTAGATTTTCGTAAGTTTCAAAATTCCCGAGTTACCCTGAGTTTGTGGCAACCCTGCAATAATAATATACTAACAAATACGTATTGCATATACCTGTGATTGATGAAGCGACTGAGGTTTCCCGCGGAAACTTGCGATACGACGCAGAACTCGTCAACGTGCGCGCAATACGACCTCCCGCAACAACCGATCGCGTGCTTCTGCTTGAACTGCGACGTCTTCATCAACTCACCGACGTATTCTATCACCGTATCTCCTGTAAAATGTATATAGAAATTTAATGCATTTAATATTTTATTTTGTTTTAGTTTGCAAAGAGTATGAATACAGTTTAAAAGAAAATATTCAACAGAATATGATACTGGTGATGTTAAGTTGTAAAATATGGGATTATACATCTTTTATTAAAAAAATTTACTTTATAGAGCTTTCATGTTGCTTTACATAGTATGGTTTTGAAGATTGTAAGAAATTTATACATTTGATTTTTCTAGCATAATATTATAACTTAATAAAATATTTTTTTTTAGCTTGCAAAGAGTATAGATACAGTTTAAAGGAAAATTATTTCACGGAATATAAATAATACTTGTGAAGTTAAGTAGTTTTTATATAATATTTACAATTTTTGAGAACGTTTGAAAATCAACAATAAAAACAGCAATATATAAATTATTATAAAACACGTATACTTTATTTAAGAATCATTATTTTGTACATTATTTTTAAGAAGAAAAAATTTTACAACATAATACAAATTAACATACAAATGGCAATGCTTAAACAAAATTTTTATTATGCCAACTTTTTTCAAATAATAGAAAATAAAGAAAACGGAAGATTTAAAACTAATATTTATAATTTGTTAAGACTATGTCTTAAGTATTTCTTAACTTTTAAAAATACATTAGGCATTATGTATCTAAAAACTTAACACATTTATAATTTTCATATTTTTGTGAAGCATTTAAAAAGTTATCTTTTTTCTTAAAACATTACCACCTTAAAAAAAACTTGAAACTTATAAAAACACAGTTTTTTAATCATTATACAGAAAGAAAATAAACAATAAGTATACATAAAACTTGTTGAAGAATTTAAAATAAAAGTTAATTTTTAAAAGAATGATAACTCAAAACTGACCTTTTCGAATATTTTGTAAAAGTCGTAAACAGAATCCTTTATCCGTTGTCTTGATTTTCTTTACTTGCACTTCTTTAAATGACTTTGGGGGCGCTATAAACATTATGGAAAACGTATAAGAAGCAATTGCATGTTTTCAATTATTTTGGATAAATTTTACATGTAAGTTATATGTAAATAAAACATTTTGTAAGTAGTTTAACGCAGTTTAAGTATAAATTTTATTAATAACTTAGGGAAAACTAGAAGATGAAACACGTTATAGTGAAAACAAATTTAATAAAGCTAGTCTCATCAAAAAATACAAAAACTCTAAAAACATAAAAGCTCATGGCTGAATACAAACACACTTAAAAATATGTTGTTCAAAAACCTGATTCAACGTGGTGGTACTTTTTGAAGATGTTCTGGCTGAACGAGCTGGGTTTCTTCAGCATCGCGCCCCACAGGTCATAAGGGAGCTGAAATTCGTTGTTGTACTTCATCATGTTGCACGGGTAGGCGGGAATTTGCGACGGTGTCCGCTTCACGTCACCTGTCGATCTGTATTTGAAATAAGTGTTTGAATTTTTAAAAATTGTATGTTTAAACGTTTTTTATGTAGACAAGACTAAAAATGTTCATATTGTGGCTCTGATGTATTAAAAACTAATTGTTTGTGTTTTAATAAATGCACGCTTGAAAGTGAAATTTAGAAAATAATAAAACGTCTTCTTGTAAGTGTGTCGGCATAAGAATTACAATTTGAAAAAAAAAGTCAAAGTAATAATGTGTTTTATTCACAGTTTAAAAGTACACATGATTTAGAATGTTGATTTTAAACGAACATTTCGTCTTCTTGGGGGTGCAGAAGTCCGTGGTACGAATAATCTGCTTTCGAGGGCAAACTCGTGGACGGGACAACGAAGCAGGAGGGCAGTGTGCTGAAGAAAGTTGAAACTTTTACTTTAAATAGTTATTTTTTACATTTGAAACATAAAATGAATATTTAAGTTGATTCGTTGACACACAGAAACATATGTTGGTAGAATAAAGGAAGATTACTGTATAACTTGTTTTTATTTACGTTATATAAAATTAAAATTAACATATGCAAAAAGAAAGAAAAACTTAAGAGGTTTTTGAATGAAACAAATGATTAAATGTTCATTCTTATTTAACTACTAATATTAACACCTTAAATTTAAACATTTAGATATTATGACATTTTTATTTTAGATCTATTTCTTATTAGCAACAGGTTTCAAGTTTAAATATTAGTTTTCACGATATTTATAAATTTAAAAATAAACAAGTTTCTGCACCTGAATAATGAGGAACTCAAGAATACTCAATATGATAACTAACAAGTAGAACCTGGAAATTCTTAATGGAGGAACAAGTTTTAACATTCTAAATTTACTGTGAACCTAGAATTCTAAACATCAAAAAGTACAATAATTTTTTATTGAACAATATTTGTAAAAAGGTTTTCAATTTTATTAATACAATAAAACATTATTTTGAACTTTCTGTGTGTATAAATAAACTGTATTGTTAAATATACTGTTTAAACATAAATGCAGCTATATTTTATATGAATATTTTTTATCTTTTTCTTTTTACTTTAGAAAGCTACTAAATTTTCAAAATTTTAATTATTCTACTAAAATTTTTGAAAACATTCAGTATGGCTAAAAAACTTCTTTAAGTTATTAATTAATTATTAAGTTATTATTAAAAACAATGAAAGTTTTCTAATTACTCTTACATTATGATAAGCAACTGTTTTTGTAAATGCTTCAAAATTAGATGGTTTCTTTTGAACATCAGTTTTTAAGTTTTATATGTATATCTAAAAAATTTAATATATAACTACCAATTATCAACAGGATTTTGATCACTCAAGACAGCTTCATCATATTTGTGTACCAGTGGCTTCTTTTGGCGTTTTATTTTACTGAGCGAAACCTAAAGCATATTTAATTTTTAGTTACAACATTAAAAAATAAAAAATTGTTCTATTATGTTTTTACAAAATTAAAACTTTGTGTAATGTATTTATTTTTAGTTTATTTAATGATCAAAAATAAAAGCTTAAAAATTATTGGTAAATAAAAAGAAACTTTAAGCTAGCATATTTTTAATAACTTTCTGATGGTAGTAATTAAATAAAAAATAAAAATATTATAATTTTTTAATCTCCAAATACAAAAGCATCAACTCAATAGTAAACTATTATACTAGCAAAACAATCAAAAAAGTTGATTAAAATAAAAAATACTTAAGTCGTTAGTTTGTTAGAAATTAAGATTTAACTACTGTGATTAAGTTCTTAACGATTAACTAGTTCTTACTTACTAACCAATTATTATCGCAATGAACTGACCTTGTTTAATGTTTTTGAAGATATGTTAGGTGAAGTACTTATATTAATTCTTCTGACAACTTCTTCCAAACTTTTCTTTTTGATTTCAAGATCAGCAGAGGAAAGGTTTTTCTTCAAAGATTTTGAGAAACTATGGATATTCAGAGGTGGAACTTGTAACACTTTTTTACCACGGTTGTTTATACTTATAATATTTGAACATGTTGACCTTTTTCTACTTTTGGAAGCCTTGCTTGCCCGTTTACTTTCAATATTTTCAACTGGGCGCTTGTTTGGATTTCTCAAATTTGTTTCCCTTAAAAGTTGACCTGAAAAAGTTGTAGTTTCTTCCGGCTTTACTTCAGGCTCAGATTGATGAAGCAAAAATTTTGAAGTATCACCCGCAGAACTATCAGGATTTTTGTTGTTATTTATTTTGTACTGTTTGACTGCCTCGTGAAACGTCGTGTTCAAGACATCTGAAGATATTTTGCCCTCAACCAAGTTTTTGTCAAAAGCTGCTTTCAAATGGTTTAACAAGTCAACATCGACTGGTTGAGTGCTTGTTTGACCATCTTTTTCTTCTACACTTTTCAGTTGCTCAAGGTTCAAGTCAAAAAAATTACTGCTTTGTTTTTGATCACTTATTTTTAAAGCTGTATTTTTATCATTTAAATCTTTACTTCTATCATCTGAGCTGTCATTAGAACACACTGAATAAGTTTCATTTCTGTCAGAAAATTTCTTATTTTTTTTAACTATTTCTCGGTCTGCTTTTGTGAAGGTACTCAATTCAGTTCCATTATTTTTAAAGGTTTTGTCTTTAAATCCAAAACAAGATTTCTCTTGGTTGACAGTAAATATTGCACTCTTTTGCACAGGAGGAGAAGTTTCTAATGGTGGTTTAATCCAACCATGAGTTTGAAAAAATTGTGCATAGCAAAAAACAGATAAGTTTTTGTACATGCTGGGAACTTTATTGACTTTTGGAGTATTGCTAAATTTTAAAAACTTATAATCTAAAACATCATTTGGAGGCATGGATTGAATAGAATTGGAGTCTATTTGTGTGCTGTTTAAAACACTAGCTAGTTTATCCATTTCATCTAAGAACTGAGGATCGAGCTTTGAACGCCTTAAAATTTTCTTTTTTCTGATTTTTGCCTTTTTGAACGCAGATTGATCACTCCCAAACCTTTCTACGGGATCTACATTGCTAAAATTTAAAGTAGAATTTTTAATCTCTTTCATGGAAGTTTCATTAGTGTTTTCAATTGTTGAGTCACTGGTTTTTAATCCACCAAAAGTAGAAACCTTATTATCAGCTAAAATGTTAGATCCAAATACATGTTCTACTGACTTGACAGAACAATTTTCATTATTTGACTCCATATCTACAACAGAATCAACTTTTGCTTCTTCATTTGTAGCTTCGATTAGTAAAGCCTTGTCTATGGAATTTGGACCCAAGCTACTTAGACTTTTTTGTTTTTTCAACTTCTTTTCAGACTTTTTACTTTCACTTCTCTCTTTGTTCTTTTTTCGTTCTTTTTTAGCTTTCTTCTTTTCTTTTTTAAGTCTCTTGAGTTCTTTTTTGAGCTCTTTACTTTTAGCTTTCTTTTCTTTTTTCTTCTTTTTCTTAGATTTTTTGGATTTCTTTTTAGTTTTACTAGGTTTAGGCGGACTTTCGGATTCTACAGGGTTAGATGGCTGAACTTCAGAACTTTTTTGACCATCTTGCAAGCCATTTAAAAATATAAAAGTATTTGCCAAAGCCTCTGTTTCCTTTATGGGATTAGCGCTTGGCATTTTCAGTTTTATATTTGATCCATGAAGTGCTTTATCGTGCAAAGTGATGGATCCTCTTACCTTTGTTGGGGACGTATCTGTTATTTTGTAAAACGTTTTCGTAGATGTTGAATTTGTTAAAACTGATGACGAAATCAACGAAGTGACTATAGAACTGTTGGCTGCCGTGCTGGAAACTACTTTTGTTATTTCATCATTTTTCACAGAACTCTTTTTCGAGCTGGGAACTGCATCCAAGTGGCGGTCAATAATAGAGTTGGAAATTTTGTACTGCTTGGCTAGCTCCTCAACCACTGCCACATCTTCCTTGTTCATCCTCCTTGGAAGCTGACTCGAAACCGTGGGAATTGTAGAAGTAGGATGGGTACTTGGTGACAAGCTCAACAATTTTGGTGGTGAGGGAATACTGACAACGCCCACGGGGGTTGTGATGCTTTTCGTGCCTTGAGCAATCTGGTCAAGCAAGCTCTGAAAAGCTTCGGCTCGGACTTTGTTCTTCTTGTTTTCTTTAACTTTCAAGTCGACTTTCTGCATTCTGCCGGAATCAGTTATAGTGTAGGTTGAAACAAGCTCGCTTATGGTGGCGGGAACGTCTTTTATCTGAACTTTTTCTTTCTTTTCAACGTGCTCTGCAATGGAGGACTTGTCAGGCCTCTTGAACTTCAAATTGTTTTGCGCGATCTTTTTAGACGGGCGCCCTCTCTTCGGAATTCGCTCGTTGTCGGACATTTTCGGGGGCATCTTCAAAGCTTGAATCGCCGTGACCGTCTGCCATTTTCCTGAAAATTATTTTTTTATTGCAATTACTGAGAAATTTTAATGTTTTTTGTTAAATTGTCAACTTTTGTTGCACAATTATAAACTAAGCTGGAAATATGGTAAAAGCTTTATAAATGACAATGAATGAATAATTAACTTTTTAATATATTTGAGTAAATGGAAAATGCATTGTGCATCTGTATAATAGCAAAAAATTTAATTGATAAAATACTAAAAATATTTTCAAAGCTACAGTTTAAAATCTATTTAGTAAATAAATTTTATATATTTTTATATGTTTATGACTTCTTTAAGTTCAACTTTAAGTTTTGACAACTTTAAGTTTTTTTTCAAAACACAAATAAAGTTTAAAAATACTCTTTTAAAAAAGTTTTTATAGTATGGTAACACATATATATGTAAACTTAAA
Organism: Thalia democratica; assembly: GCF_965202585.1. Lineage (NCBI taxonomy): Eukaryota > Metazoa > Chordata > Thaliacea > Salpida > Salpidae > Thalia > Thalia democratica. Next base: position 6,225,708 of record NC_139172.1, read on the forward strand.
TATTTTTCAAGTATCACAATTAATAAAAGATGAAGAAAATCATAAAATATGTGGTAAGTAAGTTATCAGATATTTCTGTTCTATAAAAGATAATAATAAAAGGTGATACTTAAATTATAGGTAAAAGCTTTTTATAAAATTTGTAAAAAAAAATAACAAGTTTTTTTCTTTAAGGAAGGAAAAAAACAAAAATTAAATAAGCTCGACAAAAAAATATAGTATTGAAAATTATTTTCTATTGTTTAAAAAACACTTATATTGTTGAAAGCTTCATTAAAAAATTACAGCAGCGAAAATTATAAGTTTTTTTTTATTCTATCAAGTTTCCTATATGAAATTAATTACATAAAAAACTGTCTTTAAAGTTTATGCACATCATGAACACTAAAAAAAAAACTTTTATAAAATTCCACGTTTTTAACAACTATTTGTCTAAAGTGAAAACTATTTTATTTCAATACAAGTAATTTGAAAGTAAAAACAGCAAAACTAATTTTTAAGAGATTGAAAACACAAAAATAAGCTATTTAAAAAAACACTGTAACAAAAATTTATTTTTTTTATATGAAAAATAAAATTACTTTAGACAAATTAAGTTTTCTTACCAGGATCTGGGTTGTTTTTGTCTTTTTCTTTCCTAATAATCTTTGTTGTTGGCTTATGGTTTTTCAAGTATTCTGGATTTTTCATTCTTAATTTGGAACTTTTATTTCTTTTGGAACTTTTTTTATGTTTTAGTAAATAGTGATTACTTTTTTGATTATCATCAGTATCTTCATCATAACCACTACAATTTTCAGAAAAATCTTTTGTGAAGCAACTATTTATACCTGTATTTTCCGCAACTAATGATTTATTGTTTAAAACTTTACTTAGATTAGCATAGGATTTAGATTCAGTTTCTAATTCTTCGGAGTTACTGTTTTTACTTTCAGGATTGTCAAATGAACCAGAATCTTTATCGTTTGTTTTTTTAAGATTATTGTTTTCTACCGTAGTATTATTTTCTTTTATCTGCAAGTTTATTAAAATTTTTAAATATTATAAAATATTATTTTTTTTTACCTAAATATTTTATATTAGAAATTGCAAAAAAAATAAATCAGGAGATATAAAAAACTATTTTACAGCTAAAAAGTATAATTTAATAAATTTTTGTAAAATATTATTAATGTATATTAAGTATAGACACTTGTTTTTATATAACAGTTAGAGATTGAAATAATCATCTAAAAAAGTAAACTTTTTTAGGGTTTTCTTTTATGTAAAAAAAGTTTAAAGTAGAAGTACAAGAAGTATGTGATAAATGTTAAAAAAAAAATTTAATTATTAAAACTTAGTTAGGGAAAGAATAAAAAACTGCAAATTCAAGATAAATTAAAAAAAAACTATACAAAAGGTTGAAAAAAAAAGTTAATTTTGTAATTATTGTTTACAAAATAAAAAAGAAAACTATACTTTTTTTTATAAAATTTTCTAGATTTGAATAAACATTGTGTTTAATAAACAACTGTATTTGAAATTAATATTATAATTAAATTCTACTTAGATATTTTTTTATTTGTACTGACGAGCTCTTTAAGCAAACACTACTTATAACAAAAGTTTTAGAATAAATTAAATAAAAACACTTATATATTTCATTTACAATGTATAAATAACTGTGTTTTGTAGGAAACATCTTATTAAGTTCTAACTAATTTTACAGATTATCTTGTATAAATTTCTTAAAAAAGGGTTTCTGCATATATTTACTTCTTTAAACCTGTTAATAAAAAGTCAAATTAATACTTTTTTAAATTAAATAAACACATTGCTTTCGTAATGAACGACTCAAAAAATGACATTTGAAAAAATCTATTAGTTATTGAAAATAAATTAAAAAATAACATCATTATACTATGAAACAAACTTACTAAAAATATAAACTAGTGTCATTTGATTTATATATTATATACACAATTTTATAAGTGATATACTACTTTTAATATTAAGAAAAAAATAAAATTAAAAATTTTGAATATACTTACTGATCTTATACTTAAGCATTTGAAAAACAAAAGTTAAATAACATTTAGTATGAAAGTTTAAAATAGTACAGTCGTAAATCATTTGCTATACTTCAACTTATATTTTTATTTACCGTACTTGCAGTTATAAAATCTATTTAATAAGTATGCTTCAGTAAATTAACTGAAAATACTCCGTAGAAAATATCCTTTTTTATGAACAAACTTCATAAAATCAGTGATTATCACTAAATATAAAAAGTTTTACCTTGATTGGAGACTTGGAAGTTTTATTTTTTGATGTGTTGTTCATGATTTTAATATTTCATTTTACTGCAAACATTCTGAAATATATAAATTAAAATTATTGTTTCTATCTGATATTATTAACTTAAAATACAAGCTTATTCTGTCAGACTATTTTAAATTACTAGATAAAAATATATAAATTAAATCAGCAGTATATCATTGAGTACTGTAATTGTACTTAACCATGGTTTTTTTATAAAAAATAATTAAATAAAACTATGAAAAATTGCTTTTCTTATTACAAATTATTAACAAAGAAAATTACTTAGTAGTTTTTTCTGAAAGTGTTATTGACTCTTATTAAATTTTAATTTTCTATAATGATATCTTAAAAGATGTTGTAGTAACAGGATTACCACTTAAACTTAGTAAAACAATGAAAAATTTAATAAAACTTTTTGAAACAAATTAAATCCTGCTGTTACTGTTATATTTATTTTGAAATTATTGTTAGAAATGTTTTTGAAGTAAAAGTTTAGCCTGAGACACAAAAACTAACTTGAATTTATGAAAAAACAGAAAAGAGCAGCATGAGCCAAAAAATGAAAAAAACTACTTTAAGTCATAAAAAGTTTTGAAAAAAATTCAAACAAGCTTGAGATAGATTAAAATAAGCAGAATGCAATTCCAACAACTCAAATTCTTAAAAAAAAATTAAAACAGTCACAAATAAAAAATAATGTATACTTTTCAAATATAAAAATTATACATGTAGGTTATATTAATATCTTATAATATATTAAATATTTTTTTAGATATAGGTTAAATAAAGTAAAAAAACATAGTTATTTTTAGTAATTTTAGAAAATCTTGAAAAGTATTTTAGATTTTGAAAATATGAAAAAAGTGGCTAGTAGATATTAATAAGATCTACATATGTGTTTTTTATTTTTTCAAATTTATATTAATATCATTTTGAGATATATTCTTTTAAATATTTTTTTAGTTTGGAATTTGAGTTGTCTGAATTTAAATTGTCATGTAACCAAATAAGAATGATTGTGTGGCAGGTTGCAACTCTGATATTCATTATAACTGCATTTACTTGACAACTTGTACTATTTTTAAGAGTTAAAGTAGCAATTACTTAAGCTATTGTTCATATGCATCTTTAATTACTTTTAAATAGCAATATATTAGTTTTGGTACTTTATTTATTATTTATTTGGAGTTTATTTAAAAAAGCTTACAGTATTACAACACAGTTTGACAAAGTAGAAAATAATAATTCTGGCTATCAAGGGGTAATAACTAGTAAGTTTACAAAAATAATAGATTAATTGATTAGTAAAGAGAATAATATCTATTAAAAATAGCAACTATAACAAACTTCTGCCAAGTTGGCAATTACAAAAATGAGTCAAAACAATTTTGATTTACAATTAAAAGGATTATTAGGAGCAGCATTTAAGTGGATTACAAAATAAAAAAACTTTTTAAATAAATTTTATATAGTTTTTTAAAAGCATAACTTTACTTTTAGTCACCCAAAAGTTTATAAAAATTGTTACAAATAAACAAATTAATATCAATAACAAAAGAACAAAAATTATTTATCAATAACAAAGTCATGTAAACAATAAAAATTTTATCTATAATGATAAAAAAATGACAGTTTATTTAAATTATTTTTTCAATATTATTCAGTACTTTTTGGAATAAAGCAATTATCCAGGGAAACTCATCAACGAGTAATTGAAATAGAATTTTAACTGTATTGTAAAACTTAAGGCACAGATTCAATTCTAAAACTATTTTTATAGTAATAAATAAATATTATTTTAACTAAAAAGTAGTTTCAAAACAAGTTACTATAAAACATAAGAAATTAAGTCAGTTGATTATATAGGGTTGGATTTCTTAATGTTATTTAACACTATTACTTTTAAGTTTGAAATATATAAAACATATACAAATATATAAATGCTTGAGACTACAAAAGTTTGCATTTTCTTATTAGCATGAACTTCATGAAAACACAAAATAAATTATATTTTCTAAAACTTAAAATAAAAAAACAACTTGAGCCCTTGTTGTGAATAAAAGTATGCTTTAAAAAAGACCATGAATAAAATAAGTTTTGATAAGTGTAATTTGAGGAAAATTGTTGCAAAAAATTAAGTTGTTGTAAAAATGTTTTGAAAGCAAATGATGCTTTGTTTATTAAAATTTTTCCTGTCAATCTATTAAGAAGGTGGCCTTTTTTTAATTTCTCCCATATTTTAAGATTTTTTTGTTAGCCTTCAAAAATTAAAAGCTGCCTTGTCTCTTAAAAATTATTTTTAACAGTATAATACTACTGAAAACATATAGTAGTGCTACTTTTAATACGTTTTATATTAAAAATTATTAATAATGTAAATGTTTCTGTGTGTAATTGTTATTTTTATCTAATCAAAATTTAATTTATTTACATTTAAAAACTGTTCGGAACTTCAGGTTTGTCAAATAATTTTTGTTAGAAATTCAGATTCTTTTCAAAAAGTATCGAATTCCAGGTAAAATACAGTTTAAAACAACCCTGTATTAAAATTGAAAACAAATAGTTTAAACTTGATACAACTTTATATGTACATGATTGAGTGTTTGATTTGATAGAAATGTTTTTTTTTATTTACTTTGTAACTAAATAATCAAATGCAACTTTTGGTTAGAATTTTTAAAATAGTCTAGTCATAATTTTACTCTATTAAAAGAAATTTACTTTACAAAAACTATTTAAAACATTTATTAAACAGTTTTATACAACTTGTAAAACATATCCAACACGTTTTAATAGTTCAGATACACTAATATGCTTTTAATTTTGGTTTAAAAGTTTTTTATGATAAGACTGAGAGTTTTTGTTTTTGAGTTTTACTATATCGTTCTAATGTAACCTTTTTAAAATTATAAAGTAGTCAGATTTATTCTTTGCTTCGAAGTTAAACAAAACATTATTTGATAATTTTGCTTTGATATTGAACTACTTAAATATCTAAGAATTTTATAAAAAATCTTTTTAGTTTATCAGACATCTCTCTATTGGTTCAGATGTCTGAATTTCAAGTAATCAAGAGCATAATAGGTCCAATGTTTTTATATAACTGAATATAATAGTCTTAAAAAATAAATATATAAAACAGATTAAGTAATAATATATCTTAAGGCCATAGGGGGGGGGTCCACTTTGTTTTTTACAACTTGATCTTATTTTGTAGAATTTAATCTGTGCTATCAGACACTTTTAACCGCTTAAAAAAACTCAAAGTAACTTTTGAGATATAAGCGATCAAAGAAAGGGCGTTTAATAGGTTCCTTATGGAAGGCAAAAACTAAAAATGCAAAAAAAGACTATTTCACTAAAAATCTATCTCCTCCTTCATTTTTTGAGTAATCTTTCTCAAATTTTTACAGAATGTGTATCATTAAACTTTAAAGAGATCTATTGTAGGAATTTTTTTAATTTTGAGTAAAAAAAAAATTATTGTCAAAAAACTACCCTATTTTTTAGTTTTTTGTAATTAAAATTTTTATTTTTCGAAATTACAAAAATTCCAACATTCAGATTTTTCAAAATATTAAAAGGAACATTTCCTGAAAATTTGAAGTCTCTAGGTCAAAAAATGAAGGAGAAGATAGGTTTTTAGTGAATTTTTAAATTTCCGAGAAAATTGACCCTGAAAATTTTTCGGTCCATACGTTTGTATCGGAAACTTTTTACAAAAAATAAAATATCTCAAAAGTTAAATTATATTTTTGAATTCTATAAAAACAGGCTTGTAGTTTGTATTTAAAGCTTTCATATAAAATCCAAAGTTATTTTTTGTAAAAAAAAAAGTTGGACCCCCCCCCCCCCTATGGCCTTAATACTTAATCAGTCATATATATTTACTTATTTTGCACAGTTTTGTTAATGATTGAGGAAAATTCAAAACGGCGTCAACATTAATAAACTATGAATTTGTAATGTGTACCTCTTTGAAATGGTTTTTAAAAGCTCAAGTATCCCCTCATTTATTTTAGACTGAATATCAGTTATCTACCATTCTATTTGAATAAGATTTAGTGTTGATGTTTTAAATTGTTTGTGTTTTATTTGTCTTAAAAATGAGTAGCAAGGATATCCAAGAAGCTGTCAGGTAGCACAAAATGAGAAAATCTGTCATGGATCCAACTTTTTCCAGCCATATTCAATGGACCGTGTTAAGTTTGACCAAAAATTTAAAGAAAATCAGAAAGTTAAAGAGAACTTATACACCCTTCACTATTTGAAGATAGCTAGATTCCTAAATGTTAAGCTACCAAAGCATCCAAGATAAAGACTATTTCAGTTAGTAGATTTTACAATAGTTAGTAGACTTAAATCTTTATAAAACTAAATGAAAGTTATGTTTTTTAGCGTTTGTGATTATGACATTTAACTATTGTAATAAATTGTTTAGTAATTTATGGCTTAACCTTAATGGACACTTGCTTAAGGATTTCTTGCTTAAGGATAAATTTAATGTTATTGGACTAAGTAATTTCTAATGAAGAGTTGTTTAGTTATTATTTATAATTAATTTATAAATGTCATTAAGGACATAAAATATATATTTATATTTGGTTAAATAAAAATTAAATACTTAAAGCCTAAATTTAGACTAAGTGAAATGATAAGGTAAACTAATTGCAAGGGAGAGTGTTATCTACTGATGGTTTTTATCTTTGAGAGGTAGTCAATTTTTTTTACTTAAATGAGAATGAATTTTATAAAAAATTAGCATTATATTAAGGCCATAGGGGGGGTAGAAGCCATTTTTTGACCAAAAATAACATATAGACTTATATTATAGTAAATTTCATAATCTTTCAGATGCTTTTTTTAGATTTTAAAAATATTAAGTAACTTTTTTTTTATGACCGGTTATATAAAGGGTTGTCTTTATAAAGGGTATATAAAGGGTAACTTTAAAGCCGTTTTTCTCGAGTTTTTAAAATCGGGCTTTAAAATCTATCTTCTCCTTCATTTTTCAAGCAATCTTCTTCAAATTTTCAGGAAATGTTCCTTACATTATGAGAAAAAAACGTTATTTGTGAATTTTAATAATTTTAAAAAATAAAAATTTTATGACAAAAAAAAAAAAAAAAAGTGATTTTTTATCAAAATTTTTTTTTTTTTTTCAAAAAAAAAGGTATTTTTACTTGAAATTTTTTAAAGTCACAAATAACGTTTTTTTGTTATTGTATAAAGAATAGACTGTAAAAGTTTGAAGAAGATTGCTTAAAAATGAAGGAGGAGATAGATTTTGAATGCATTAGTCTTTTTTCGCCGTTTTAGTTTTTCCTTCCCTATAAGGAACCTGTTATGCGGCCCGGGTCATATCTCAAAAACTAATTCGAATTTTTAAAAACGGTAAAAAGCTTAGAAAAAATATCTTGAAGCTTAGTAAAAACTCTATAAAATAAGATCAACTTGTAAAAAACATGGCCTACCCCCCCCTATGACCTTAATTGATCAGCGTATAAATTCCTCATTGTGCAAATAAAGAAAAAATCATGGATAATGTACCCTAATGAAGAGTCAGTTATACTAGTTAGCATAAATCTATTTAAACAAATAGAACGTTTTACATGGTTTAAAACTTTTGGGACAATTTATTTCTATGAACTTGTTTTAATTTTGCATAGACATAACCTATTTATTGAAAGTTATTTGTGAACAAATTCTATAAAACAACAGCTTAAGATACCAGCATGTAAATTCCTTGTTGTACAAATCAATAAAAAAACTATAGATTATGTACCATGAAGAATAAAGTTAGCATAAACCTATTTACAAAAACAAACATTTTAATGTTATAAAATTTAAAAGAGAAAAAGTTTTTTGAACATAGTCTGCAATAGCTTAACCTATTAGACTTATTGAAAGTTATTTATTTTGTGTTATTTTCAAACTTAGGCATGTTGAAATTTTATTCAACAAAGTACAATTTTTAACAAAATGTATCTTATCATATGTGGTTATTATCAGGAGTACGAATTAATATTTTGTATTAAATTTTTGTTTATTAAATTTACTAAAACTGCTAAAACCTGACCAAGGAAAATTAACTATGTTAATATACAGTAAAAATAATTTAAAACATTGTTTTTTCGATCAGCATACTTTTTTCGGAAAAAAAAATGCAATTGATAAAATGTGTACTAAAATGCATGAACATGCTAGAAAAACATTTTCTTTCAACAAATCTTCTTTACTCTAAAAATTGCGATACTTTTTAAACAAATATAGTCATAAGTTAAAATCAGAATAAAAAACATAATCCTTTTTCTGTGGTATAACAAACAGTTTAAGTATGTAGCTTTTTTTATGAAAGTTTGCTAACTTAGTTAATTGTATTTAATATAACATAATTAAATGTTTAAAATAGAAAGCAAACATTTTAAATATTTGAGAATTAAAACAATTAGAAACTTAATTCGTTTAATACAACTATTTTGCGCTTAAGTACAAACTTTAAAGACAGTCCTAAATGGCATACTCAAAAAGTTCTGAACAAAAAACTTTATACATTAAGGTTTATAAACAATTGTTTTTCAGAAATAATTGTAATTGTCTTAGTATACTAGTAATGTGAGACGGCAGACTAATTTAAAAATGAAGTTTTGCGGTACCTTAATTTGAAAACATGTTATAAAAAAAAGAAAAATAAAGAATAATTTAAAAACATGGTTTTTTAACATGTACTTCTGTCTCTATCTATATTATAAATATAAACAAAAACAAATTTTTGAAGTATACTGTTAAAAAAGCCTATTTTTTTGTGTTATGCAAAAACTGTAATATAATAAGCCGCATACCAAATATTTCCTTTTTGTTGGTCATACGTTTCCCACTATTTATTTATACAATGATAACCAACAGTTTTCAAATAAAAACTTTCATAATTTTTTAAGGGTGCTGTTTGTGTTTGTTAGGAAAAGCAGCTAATACTAACAATGCCTCGTAAAACATCTGAAAATCTTTTATGAAAGCACATTTGACAAGAAATTAAAACAATTTTAAGTACTTGAAATAAAAGTATTATTGAGCTTTTTATTAATTTTGATACAATAATGACAGTTTTTAAAGGTTTTCGACTTTTTTTGTTACATCTTTAAATGTAACTCGGTACCAAACACAATGTTAGCAGTAGTGTTTTCTAATTTTATTTTTAGATGAATTGTGTAGTATTGAAAAAAACAGCAAAAATTATTAAAAGAACAAGACATTTATTTAAAAGAAGTTAAACCAACAAAAAAAACAAGTTTTTTTAGTAATATTTGCGATAACATATCCTTAACTCTTAAGTGTTTCTGGTCGAAAGAATTTTTAATGCAAAAATTAAAACAACTGGTTTTATTAGTTGTAGAAAACTGCCTTTGATAAATTTTAAAACATAATTTAAGACATAAATTTTGAAAATAAAATAACACTTTTAGAATAAATGAAATTTTTTAACATATTTCAACCTTTAGTAATTAAGAATTTTTTTGAAATAAAGCGATAGTGCAATGTTGATACTACTTGCAGTCACTGTAAATTTTATATAAAGTTTTATTTATACATTATTTGACGAAAATTAGTGTTTTACATTTAGTTACCTCAGATTCTACCTAAAAAAAATTTAAGATAAAACATAAATTAATAAAAAAATAAAAAAAAAAGGATGTATGATATAGTTCATAAAAAGTATACATAAAATTAAATAAATATAATAAATGTTGTTTTCATAAAAGTTTATTAATATTGAAACAAGTTCTAGTCATTAGTTAACCTTTAAACTATAAAAAAGAAAAATACTTATTAGTTAAAGTAAACTAAAACATTTTTATTTAAACGTTGTTAACAATTTATTAAAAAAAAACGTGTTGAATTTTTAAATTTCTATAACAAAAATAAACATTTTTGTCTACTTTAGGATTTTTCTAATATTGTGCTTGTCGAACATTTGTAAGTTTTGTTGTATTTCCTATCTTAGTTTTTGCATTATAAACTTTTTTTATTGCTTAATTTTTTTAGTTTAAAGGTTAGGTTCTGCAGTTACAAGTTATAAAGACAACTTGTAAGAAATCAAATAGAGTCGACAAACACAACTTTAAAAAACAGATAGCTTAATCATTAAAAACAAGATGTAACAAAGAATAATCAAAATATACAAAATTAATTAAAATATAAAAAAATATTAGTTTCGAAGTGGGACATATTCTTCAGAGCTAAAACTTCGAGAATAAATAATATATATACTTTAAAAGATTCAAAACCTAAAAAATAACTCAACAAAAACAAATAAACAGCTTATGGTAGAGATCAATGCAACCTGCTAAGAAAAATTTTTTGGTCCCTTGTACAACATGCAGGTAAAATCTGGCTTACGACATAATTTTTAATGACAACAATTTGTACTCATCAAATATATTATAAACAATGTTCGAACAAAAGTTTTGATGTATGGTATAAACTAAATTTAGAGTAAGCAGTGGTAATAAATTTATTGTTATATTGTTATAGTTTGGTACAAGGAGAAACTAAAAAAAAAATTGAGTGTAGTTACAAAAATTACTAGTTATAACTTTACACTTAGAGTTATTAAAATGTAAAGTGTTTCATGCATTAGACCAGGGGTCGGCACGGCACTCGGCAGCCTTTTATGAATATTCGAGTTCATAATTTTCTATGACGTTTACACTTTATTCATTGTGTTTATCTATTACCATAGCTAGAGCAATTTATTAATGTTTTATAAATTATTTATTTTATGTTTAGTTTTATAAGCAGTTTACTTTCCTACAAGTTTTTTAGTTTTCTTAGTTAACTTAAACAATTAATGTTAGTTAATGTTATTAACACTAATATATTAATATTAACACTATAAGTAAGAAAATTTACAAACAACTACTTATAATGATAAATAGATAAATTTTGTACTAATAAAAATAATGAGTACTTTTATGTTTTAGTTAGTAAATTGTTAATTATATAAGTAGCCTAGTCAATTTTGTTTTGAACAATTAACTATTTGTAAACACTGCCTAGTGCAGGTGTCGGAAAACTTTGGCCCTCCAAGTATAAATCTGTGGTCTTTGAAGTACCTTTTTAAAACATCATAACATTTAGTTTTGCAGTAAAAAAACTAGGCTTATAGACTAATATTTAGTATTTACTAGTTATTTATTGCTCCTTTTTGTCAAACTTTTGGTCTGAAATAGCAATTTTATAGATTTCTATTGTCATTTTGTATAACTGCGACCCGCGAGCAACTTTTGCTTAAAAAATTGGCCAACAACTTGTAAAAGGCTGCTGACCTCTGGCTTAGTCATGAAACGCATGGTCATGAAATGAATATATGTTTTAATATACGTTAAGTGTTAAACTTTACTTTTTTATCTATTGCCTCCTATAAGTAGAGTTTTAAATTATATAAACTTATTGTTAAACTTTTATTGCGTTACGCCGTTTCCCTGCAGAGCAGTTCATAAGACGCTAAAAAAAGCTGAAAACAAAAGTATACAGAGCGATGAATTGGAAAATAAAAGTACACACATAAAAGAAAAATAAAATTTACATTTAAAATATAAGTTTTAATTAATATGTAGTCTACAAAAGTTAAATTTTAAATTTAAATTAGTTTAAAAGGAAATATAGGTAAGTTTAGTTTAAACGATTTACTAACTATAGATTTTATATATTTTGATAACCTATTTACTAAGCATTTAATATATTAAGCTTTGGAAAAAATGTAAATACTAAGATTTATAGGGGATTTTTAGAAAACAGAAATGGTCTTTTTACGGGAAGGTTGTAACTTTAAAATAAAATCTTTCTACAATACAAACATAAATACAATGTAAGAATTAAATTACATAGAATAAAATAAACTGAGTTAATGCGATAAAAAATAAACTAAAAGTATTCTTTAGGGTAATGAGGGCATTGCGTGACTAGTTCATTTCTCTAATTAAGGATTTTTATTTGGTTAGCGTTTGCTATTAACAGTCTTTCAAGGTTACAAAGTATTTTTCGCCTTTTTCATATAATTTCTACATGTAGTTGGCGAGTTGTGTACAGTTGGCGGGCTTCTTCTTGTTGGGTTTTGGAAATGATACTCTATGCTCGTACAATATATTTTTGAATGCTCTTCGGGTGGATCTAATATATGACATTATCTTATTTTTCTCGGATGAGACAATTTTATATAACTAATACTAAATTTATATAATTCATATCTCCCCACCAAGGATTGATAACTCTGTCTGGCTCTGTTTTTTACCATAAGAACTTTAAATTTAGAAAAAACTACTTTAAAAAGTTTTTTAAATAATTTTACATGAGTAAAACAACCCGCAAGAGTCCACGCCGAACAGTTCTGGCCCGTTTGTAATAAGGCTTCCGCATCTGGCTCAGCGACTAGAAATTTTTCAAACCTTTGAACAAGTCTTTGGAAAAAGTATACCAAGAAAAGTTGTTTAAGAATTATAAAATACAAAAATTAACACGAATCAACTAAACAGCATGTTTTTATCCACAAAGTTAAACACATACTAATAAAGTACGAGTAAAGAGTTATTCAAAGAATTTTTATTATTTTTTTGCTACTTCGACAGCAACGAAACATCAGTTGTAAATGTTTGTAAGCTTACAGTATATACATACCAAATTTAGTTTGTAAAAATAGTAAAAAAGTGAAGTTGTTGATACTTGATGGTTAACTTGTGTCTTTTCAGGGTTCAAAATATATTTGTTTTGTTTCTGTGAAAAAAAGTGTTAATATTTTAAAATTTTAAAATAGGGATTTATTATAAAAATCAAGACCCAGCCGGATCCGAGTTTTAGCAATAAGTGACTAGATTCTGGATCTTATAAATCACTATTTTATGTGTTCTGACAATATGCAAAGAAAAGTTGCAATTATAGATGTATTAATTTAAAGACTAACTTCGCATGAAACTAGTGGCAAGAACATAATTAGTTAAAGTGTTATGTCTACATCATTGTGTTATAAAAAAAACAAAGGAATAAATCAGTTTTCGGTTTTCAGCTTGAAAAATTAAAATTGTTTTCAGGATAAACTATAATAACTTGTTCATGATTTAGATAGGTGTAAAAAACTTAAACATTCTCTTTTTTGTTTATTTGTTAAAAATAATACTTATAGTGTATAATCAATTGCTTATCATTAAAAAAACCTTTTATCTTATTACAACATTGTATTATCATTATTTCCAGACAAAGTAGAAACTTTTTTTGTTGCTGAAGCTAGCAGGTGTACAAATCAACTTCATTAGTTTAATTAAAGTTATTTTGTTAAAAAAACTCATTTTGAACAAGAGCAACTCTGTACAATTTAAACTAAAATCCTTAAACCAGTTTTTACTAAGTTTTGAACGTTCTGTATTAAAGATTCCTTCTTATTTGTTAAGACATAAAATAATGCTTTAATACCAGATAATATGTGCTCTTTTGACATTATAATCCACTCTACCAATATACCGGTAGATGGAACTATCAAAATTTGTTTGAATAAACTGATATTTTAGCTCCTTTTATTCCAAAAGATGTTTGTCTTAGTTTTTTAAACGTGGCAGTAAAAAAAAATAATTCAGTTTTAATCCTTATATCTATAAACAGATATATGGAGTAGCAATGGATCCACTTTGCCAACATTTTGGTTATCAATATACTTTTTTGTTATGATTTTTGTTATCAAAAAGGTCAGTTTAAAACAAGGCCCATTCAAAATTTCAAAAACAAATAAACTATATTAGATATGTCGATGACATTTTGTACCTTACAATGGTGATTACAACACTGATAAATTATTTATCAAAACTTATTATCTGCACTCAAATTTAGAGTTTACTGTTGAAAAAGAAATTATAATTAACTACCTATATTCATTTATACCGTACATCTACTAAAATACTTAATTAATATTTTTTACCAAAAACCAACTTATGCTGGTAAATACATTCCTTTTCGACCGTTTTGTCCTTTATCCCAAAAAATTGACTTAATTTCTTGCTTGGTATTCAGAGCATACAAGACTTGTTCAAAGAAATTGTTTAAGAAAAATTACATAAAATTAAAATTATTTTTAAATTTTTTGGTTACGCGTTACATATCATCAGTAGAACAATCTTTAAACAGGAAAAAACTATTAAACAAAAACCAAGAAAGTGCCCTATATAACTAAGATGCCATATTTAGGTAAAGAAGCAATAGTTCTTAAAAAGAACGTCAAAAACATTATCAACACTACTTTTAGATTTGTTCAACTAAGAATAAGCCACTTTACTAGAAAACTATTGAATGGAATTTATGAGATTGTCACCGCTGATCTAGAAAAAAGTAAAGTCATTTAAAAATTCAGATGCTATTGTGAAAGTGTGTATATCGGCAGATGTTCCCAAACATTTTATATAAGAAGAGACCAGCATTTATCAAAAACCAATAGAAGTTGGATAGACACGGGTTTAAATAAACTATTAAAAAGTCATTTGAAATAAAATGAATACCACAAAATGAATACAATCTAAGCGTGTTTAAAGCAATATTTATTAAAAATTTTAGACCTAAGTTATGCAAGCAAAAGTACATTAATAAATCTAACCTATATACTGTCATAAAAGTCGTGTCTAGTTTGTCGCTTATTTTATTTATTGTTTGTTATATTTTATACATATGCTTATCTTAGTTAAAATAATAATTAATTTATAATTATGTAAATATGAACTATTAATCTAACTCTAGTTAATTTACTTAGTTTATTAATTGTGTATTTTCAGGTCAAACTTAAAACTTTTTACTTGATTAAAATTGAACTTAAAAATTAGTTGCTGACAGTAGTGCTTATCTTACTGCTTAGTGTTTGTTTGAAAAATAAAACTTTTTTGAATAAATTGTGTCTCAAGGTTTTGTACAAGTTTACTTATAAAACACAAGTTTAAGAATAAATTTAATAACGAACTGAGTATTAGCAGGGGCGTAGCGAGGGGAGGGACACTGGCGCATGCGTGCCACCCAAAAAAAAAAAGAAGTAAAAAAAAAGAATTTAATGTCTTTATCTATTATTGTTTATTTTTCTGCTTAGTTTGACTTTTTTCAACTATGTTTATCTAGTATTCTAAAAGTTAAACAAAATTTTGAATACCAACAGTGACAAGTTAGGGAAAATACCCAATATTCTGATTCGGTGCGCAAGCAAAAGTGCGCACCGATGTTGATGAAAAACTCCATAAGGAAAAAATTTATAACTTCATAAACTTTATAAGAATTTAGACTCAAAAATAACGCAACTAATTAGTGCACGCAGTAGTATAACAACAGATTTTTCTACAAAAAGGTTACAAAAATACGTCACGCTTAAAGAAAATTTAAGAATTTTACAAGTTTTTTTTTATGCTACAATAAATGTTAAGACTACTGCTAGTTTTCTGATCTTTACTTTTGTAAACATACAAGAAAAAGCGTGTCGGCCTATGAGAAATAAACTTTGTTTGTGATTATTATTTTAAACAAATACAATCAGATTAATTAAATTTAAAAATTATACTTTTAATTATTTTACAAAGTTGTAAAAAATTGTAATAACAGTTATAAAGTTGGTCTATTTTAAATTCTGTGCAACTTTATTCAAATTATGTGCAATGAGGTGTTGTTATCACTGTTGTATTGTATATTAAAGAGATTGATATTTTTTTCGTAAATAAAACAGATACTTTCGTTACATTTTTAATTATAGTATATTCAATTTTAAAGATACAAAGTTTACTGTAAGTAGTAAAAACAATTTTTATTTAGTAAGTTTACATTTGTGCAAGTATAAATAAGTCTAATGAAATTTATAATTATTTTAAATTGTTTAATTTTGTAATATATAAGTATTTTTTAAAACAGTTACTTCGAACTTATTTTACTTTATGAATTTATTTCAATTTTATTATTTATAAAAAGGTCTTTTTAAAGCTAATTAAAAAAGTTTTATATTAGGAGATTTTTTGAGAAAAAATTTGTGCACCCCTGACCAAAATACCACGCTACGCCACTGGTATTAGCAAATGCAACTAAACTTATAGCTAGTAGCTTGCTTTTTTCATCTTAAATACATGTGTAATAAAACAAAAATTGAAATAGTTTTCTTGTCTTATAGAAATCTAAAAAAAAACTATTTTTAAGGTAGGTTTGTAAAGTAGTATTGTTTTTTAACTGATTTCTAAAAGTATTTTTTCACTAAAGTTTTAGTTTGAAGTATATTGTCTTTAATTTCTGTAACTTTACAAGAAGAAGTTTTTTTACAAACTTCTGAAATAATTTGCAAGCTAATTAACATACTTGTTTCGACTTTTGTTTTGAAATGCGTATATATACTCAAAAAATTTTTATAAGAAAAAAATCAGATACTATTTCGTTTAATTTAAGTATTTTTTTCGGTTCTTTTAGTTTCAGTTTACAGTGCTCTATTCTTTATAGATAAAAATGAGCACAAAAGTATGTATATAAGTAGACTTAAAGCATAAATATTTAAGTCCGAAACATTGTAAGCTATTGTTTTTTTTTCTACTAGTAAAAAGAACTTTTAATATATTCATAAAGTATTGAGCAATTTAAACCAAATTAAGATGAAAAGTAGATTATCTAAGTCATTTTTTTACTAGAGTAGCTGTCAAAGTTGCGCGAGCGTACAAAATTGCAAGAGGGCACAAAATTGCACGAAGATAAAATTGCACGAAGGGTCACTTTTGCACGAGCAGACAATTTTGCGCGGGTTGATTTTTTTTAATTTAGTTTTTATTTCATGATAAAGTATTTTCGTGCAATTTTGTGCACTCGTGCAATATAATCTTTGTTCAATTTTGACCCGTTCCCTTTTTACTGAGCCTTTTAAACCTTTTGTAAGTGTATGCGTTAAAATATCATATAAGTAAACTATACAGGTTTAATAAAACAGTTGATTAGTAAGTATGTATATTGATAAACATGATAAAAAAAATCATCAAAATTAGGTGTTAGTATGGTTAAAAATAGAAATTATTTGTTTTAATTTGCAGTTGTAACTTTTTTTTCACTGATAAGTTTCGACGGGCCATTAGGAAAAGGCGACTGAGTTAAAACTTGTAGAAGTTCAAAAGACTCTGATTGTCTTGGATCCTGAACTATGTTGGTATCAACCTAAAATTAAAAGAAAAAAATGCATATAATATTTGTATTTATGATTTAAAAATTTGAATAATACAGGAAATACACTTAATAATTTCTTTATACATAACAACAACGTTTTAACTACTACAGTTAAAGAAACAATTTTGATTTTATAAACAGAATTTTGAAACATTGCTTATCTAATGTTAGTATTTCTAATCGATAAAAACGATATTTTTTCTTCTAAGATTAGCATCAGTCTTGGTTTTTTCTCATAAAATTTTACTGATTATGCAATTCAAAAGTTTGAAGTTTGAGCTGGTTAACAACACATCATAAATATTATAAATCTACTTTAAAAAATTTTTCTCTGTTTATAAAACAAAGAAACTTAAAGACTAACCAAGGCTTCAAATAAAATGCCATCTTTTTGTAACTTAAACTTCCATAGTGCAAGTCGAAATGTTGGAAATTTTTTGTCCTTGTTAAACTATGAAAAAAAAATATTTATATTTACTTTATAACAAAGCTTGATAATCAAAGACTAGATTTTAATTAAAATATATGGAAGACGAGTTAAAAAGTAAAAAAAAAATTTTAGAAACATTAAGTGGATTTTCAAGTTCAGTAAAGATAATACAAAAACTTTAAGAAACTAGTTTAGACAAGCTGTAATAATATAAAAACCTTTCTAATATTTTTTTAGTATTGAAAGTTTGAATTCAAACAAATTTAAAAAATTGTTATTTAAAAAATAGGATTACTAATGTTTTAATCTTTATTATTTTCCATTTGTCTTAAAACATTTTTATAAATTTTTATTTTCGGTTTTTGTAAAAAAAACAAAATATAAAATCATTTAAATATTAAATTTGAAAATTAAGTGTTAGTTTTTCATGAATTTCAATTAGCAAACTATTTTTACTGACTCTAAAGCTGTTAGCCAAAGAAAATTATATATTTTACTTGATTGATGAAGGTTTGGACATCATCTGTAGCATCAAAAACGGAACTGAAAGCTGTAGGAAAATATATAAGCACGTCAAAAACTGAAGGAACCATTTGAAAATCAGTTATGTTGCAAGATCCATCTTCAGTTAATTCAACAATCACCACAGCAACTCCATTAGGCGCAAATGAATCTCTAAAACCATCCACTATGTTTTCATTTACTTTGATCTATTGAAATTTACGTTAATGAGAGTGAAAGTAAACTCGAAGTTGAAGACAAAATACATTTAGTACACGTCTTTAATTTGAAAAAAATAGTTAGTGTACTGTATATGTAGCTTGTGAAGACTTTTGTTTTAGAGGTTAATTAGTTTCAAACAGATACGAAAATAGCTTGTTTTGAAACTTAGTTTAGATTTTTAATGCTTCTATTTTAAAATATATAGCTAAAGTACTTTTTGATGAAACGTTTAAAGTTTGAAAACTTATATTTTCTGCAGAAGTGTAGCAAAAACCTAACTTAAAAGAAATTTTGACTTCATAAACTTTCAAAAATTAAAGCACAATATTTAAACGATAAAATTAAACGCTTTACACTCAGTACCTCTATCTTCAAAGTTTTAATGACAGAAACGGCTGCACCAAGTTGTACCTGATACCTTCTTGGTACATACGTATTGCTCCCACCTGCCACTTTACCTTGCACTTCTGTTTGAATCTGCAACGAAGGTTGTGGAAAATAATAAAATTAATTTTTTTACAACTGTACTAGATTCACTTATTGAAAGTAAAGTTCTTTCGTCCTTTGAAGTAAAACAAATTAGTATTTGAACTTTTGGCTACATTATAAACATTACGATCATTATAAAATTACTTTTAAAGATATTTTTAAATAATATCTACAATTTTTTTTTAAACGAAAAAGCATATTTCTTTACCTTTTTGGCAACTTCCTTGACTTCATCGGTAACAGTCTGCCAATCAGAAAACCCTCCTACACTTTCAGAAGCATCACCGGGAACCGGCTGGCTGCTTACCAAAGCTATTTTGCTCAAGTCTTTGAAAACGTTTAAAAGCTGAACGTTTGAAATAGTTCCATCAACATCCTTATCACCTACCTAGTTTTAAGAAGGTTGTATTGTTTAAATTGAACGTTGTATATTTGTCTACACATAGATGTAAAAGTATTTAACTGTAATGCTAAAGCTATAGTTTAATTTATTTTTTACCATGTGATAAACTTTTAGATAAAAATTGTTTAAGTAACAAACCAAAACATAGTAGCGCCTTCCATCATTTTCAAGTTGGCAAACGAATGAAAGAGCGACTGGATTTGGGTCCTTTAAAATTAAGATGCTTTTAATTATGTTTTACTGTTAATTCATAAATTTGTTGCTGAAACTTTTTAAAGTAGAACTAAACACATAATAAGTATAATAAAGTTAAACGTAAAATATTAGTACAATTGAATACATTTTGTGCCAAGAATGTTCTATAAAAATATAGATTATTTACTATTTTTGTTCTATGTTCTGTTTACAAAAATATCACAAATTTGTAACGACTTACAAAAGTTAGTAAAATTAAACATGTAATTAGTAAATGCTTACTAAATAAGAGTAATGACCGACTGCGTTTTTTATTCGTACTCTTATCGCTCAAATTAATTTTATGTTTACAAGCACTTAATTCGCTTAAGTTTAGTTTTCTTGTTTACAAGCATCCCTGCACGTTTTAGCAGTTTGTTGCAAAACTTGTCACTTGCGTAACGATATTGTATGTTTTAACTTAAACCGTTGTGTTTTGATTCGTTGTCATTTGTTTAATTAAAGATTAGTTACATTTGTTATTATTATGTGTTAGTTTGTTGTTACTTTTTGCTCACATTTAATCATTGTGAAATACACTTTTCATTCACAGAATCGATTTCAGTTATACAATAGTATGAGTTGCTAAAACACGTAATACACCTATCAGATTAAATCACGAAAGTAGTTTCATATTTAATTTAGCGTTGTGCATCGTATAATAAAGCGTTATAGTCATTTAACCGCAAGGCCTGCGTTACATACATAACACATTCTCTAATTAGTTTTACAAGTATTTATAAACAGCTATATATATGTTTCTGCATTAAGCTGTTTCTATAACTATTTCAAATTTATATATTTCTAAACAAAAAAATAATACCTAAAAATTACTTGCGTTCTTATGTCAGTTAGATTATAAATATATTCATTAAGTTAAATACATTTCGAATAAATAATTTTATTTTATCGTTCAGCTTAATCGAAGTTTAGAAAAATACAAAAATCTTAACTAAAACAACTTTTATTTTTTCTACTTATCAATAATGGTTTAAACTACCCAATTATAACAAAACACTCAGAATATACCGTAACTTTGTTGACCACCATGTCTTGAATGAATTTAGTTGCCGGTATGAAAGGGCTGTGGGCCACGAAATCATCGAAACTGTTTGGTTCTGCCGATGCCACGGACTTGGGTTGCGCTTCAACAAAGCTATGACTCACCCCAGGAAACCTTTTGTTGCTGACCCTAACCACTTTGAATTTACGATTTCCTCCGCAGCAAAATATATTGCAAGATGTTCTGCATAACAATTATTGAATACTCTGCAAGCAGAATCATTTTATGCTGGTCTATTTTACTTAAGTATATTTTGAGAACACAAAAAAAATATCTAAATGCATCATTCTTTTTTAACTTTGCATTTTGCTGAAGATTTTTCTAAAGTATTAACCAAGATTTTTCTAATTAACAAAAACACTTTGGCCTGTTTTGTTTTAATTAACTAACAAAGGTTAAACTAACCCAGCGTTTGTTTTTTCTAATTCAACCAGTATCATTGAGCCGTATGCCATGTATTTTCCTCGTTTTACTTTCACCTGGATAGTTTATGACTTTGCTTTTTATTATATCAAATTATTTCAAAACAATTTTAAACTCTTATAACCGTGAAAACGATAGTTTTAATTTCTAATGTAGATGTTTTTACAATAGATAAACTAAAAATGTCTTGGATAATAGTATAAAGTTAAAGTAGGCTAGTACTAATTGTTTAAAAGATAAAATAATTTACTGACGGAAGCAAAAACATTTCTGCTTGTCACAAGTACTAAAATAATTGAATGAAAACTAGCTAGATTGTTATATTAGCTGTGTTTTAAAAATACTTTACCAGATAAAAGTTTGTTAAAAGATTAAAATTATTGGAAATTTAATTGTTCAAAATAATAGAAAACTATTACCAATTACAGCTTAATATATAACTTTAAATACAAACAGGAATAAACTAGTTGTTTATTTGAAAACATGTCTTTAGAAGTAAAAAGTTTGAGCAAAAAAATGCTTAAAAACTTTTTTAGTCAAAATAAAGTAAGGACATAATTATCTATTGTATTTATAAATTTTATTTACATATGAAAAAATGTAGCTAGCTAATAATTTGCATAAGCCCTTACCACTAACTGAAGAGAGTTTTCGTCAGTAGAGAATTTCCTGTACTCAAGTTCAACATATACCTCTGTCTTACCGATTTGCTCCTCGACTTGAAGCTTTATCTGCAAAAGGTAAACACCTTTTATTCATGACACTTTTATTTTATATATATTTTTGTTTTGTCTTATTTCTGTAAAATTTAGTACTTTAGGTTAGTAAATTTCAACGTCTTGTGCTGGACAAGACATTAAAAGGTATGCCAAGTGTGCAACTCAATAACAGAAAGGTTTTTTCGTGCACCAGGTCCTAAGACCAAATATTTTGAGCGTATTTTTTGTCAATCAATAAACCATATGCAATAAAAACACTTTACACAGTAATTTTTTATTTTTGAACTGACATATGTTTCAATAAAATAAATTATATGCACTGTTTAAATTGTTTTTATTGTGTTTTTCAGCGAACTTGCTTCGCTAGGACCTGTATCAACGAAATGAAATATTTAATATTTGAAATTAAAATTATCGATTTTAAACAACTTATATCGTTTTGTGTAAGAGCAGTTTACAGCTTTTAGATTCAAAACATTTGTTAAGTTAACTTAAAAAAAGTTGATGATTTCAGTCAGCAACAGAAGGAAGTATGAGCTAACTGATTGCTATTTATAGATCATCATTTATCATGAAATATTTAATAAAAATTGTAGTTTGTAATTTGAGAGCAATAAAAAATTAAACTAACATCATCACTGTCTACTTCATGGCTGGCCTTAAAGTGCACAGCGGGAATCCAATTTGACCAATGTCCATGATTGAAAGTCATTTCAGCAAAACTTTTGGTCGTAATTAAAACTACGAAAGCTAAATTTGTAAAAAATGGATAAATATATAAGGATATTTTTTTCTGTAAGTATGGTACTTAAGTTATCATTTTTTTAAATTCGCTAAATACTAATACACACTGAGAAAAAACTCTATTCAAAAGTAGCAACAGATTCCGAAAGTACATATTGGTTTAAAAATATGTAATACCTCCTTTTTTTAAAAAATAAAAGATCACGCATAAACATTTAAATTATAATAGCTTCTTAAAACTTTTTTAGGCGGTCCTATGGTAAGGAAAGCTTGTATAAAACTTACTAACGGAAATATTACGATTTTATTTTAAAACTAGATAAACTTAATTTTTGAGTTGTTAATAAAATTTTTACGAATAATATTTTAAAAGTCTTTTAGTAGACTAAGTGGTTGTAGAAAACGGTGAATTTACGTCGTGTTTTATTGAATTGAATTTTGTAAAGAAATATAATTTAATAATCATTTCAAATATTAAATTTTAGTTTAAAAAATGAAAGAATTATTTCTTACAAATTTATTTAGTATTTTTTTACTTTAAAAAATGAGTACATTTAACACAAACGGCAAAACAACTTTGTTTATGTTTTTATTAAAAAAAAAAACAATTTCAAAAAGTTTATAAAAACATCAAAATTTTAAAATTAGTCAGCGTTGAAAAAAAAAATTTAACACAACTATCAATTTCCAATAAAAGCAA
The DNA here is from genome assembly GCF_965202585.1 of Thalia democratica. Classification (NCBI taxonomy): domain Eukaryota; kingdom Metazoa; phylum Chordata; class Thaliacea; order Salpida; family Salpidae; genus Thalia; species Thalia democratica. Next base: position 6,249,135 of record NC_139172.1, read on the forward strand.
TAGATGTAAATATAAAGTACACATTATCAAATAAAACAAACTTTTCAACTCAGAAAAAAAAAGTCAATAGTGTAATTAAAGTGAAACTTGAGTTAGAAAGCAAAAACGATAGTTTTTAAGGAAGAAAAAAAAACAGTTGACAAAAGTATATATTATGAAGTAGAGATAAACAACAAAAATCTAAATAAAAGCATTATATTTAATTGTGTACCTACACTTTAGACGCTGTAACTTAAACTATTGCTAAAAAGTAGGTATGTTTTGCATATCAATTTGCTTTTTAGTAAATATGCAACAAATATCTTACATACAACTATTTTTATTAATAACAAACCCTTCGAGGTTACACTTTTTAATTTTTCAAACATATCAAAAAAAACTTTGTTTGCAAACATAGTTTTTATATATAATTTATGCAGCTACGAATAACTAATAAGTCTGATTTTTAGTGAACTTGTTTTATTATTATATACATATATAGCTTCATTTCAGCATTTGATATATTAAAAAAACTCAGTGTTCTATAGAAATATATAAAAAAAACCATTGAAGAAGCTATTTTTATAATTGACATTATTCTTTTTATAAAATTTGTTGGTTTTTTCTGTATTTTTAATTGTCACAAATTTTTCTAGTTATGCGGTTTTATACATTAAGTTTTGACTTACTTTTTTGATGATTAATAAAGTTACTTAGTTTTTGCTGTGCAAAGGATGTTGTTATTACATAACATTTTAAGATTTTTTACCAAATATGGTAATTCTATAGAAATTTTTACTATAAAACATATATACATAATTAATATAACACTTTAGATAATTCCATTTAATTGATTATTTAGCTTACGTAAATAAAGAAGTTAATTTATTTAACTTCTGATATTTGTATAACTTTTATTTAGTTTTGATTATTTTGATGATCTTTGAAACCTATTTCATAATTTAATACTTACACTAGATATTCTGCAGTTGATGATGAAGAGCAAAATAAAAAAAGGTCTTAGGTGTCCTTAATAGTACTTTTTTGAGTAATTTTATTTCAGACGTTGTATCTTAAATTATTGCTAAAAAGTAGGTATGTTTTGCATATCAAAATGCTTTTTAATAAATATGCAACAAATATCTTACATACAACTATTTTTATAAATAACAAACCCTTCAAGCTTACACTTTTTAATTTTTTAAACATATCAAAAAAAAACTTTGTTTGCAAACACAGTTTTTATGTATTAAATTGATGCAGCTACGAATAACTAATAAGTCTGATTTTTAGTGGACTTATTTTATTATTATATACATATATACCTTCATTTCAGCATTTGATATATTAAAAAATTCAGTGTTCTATAGAAATATATAAACAAAACCATTGACGAAGCTATTTTTATAGTTGTCATCATTCTTTTTATGAAATTTGTAGATTTTTCTTGTTTCTATTTGTCACAAATTTTTTAGTTATGCGGTTTTATATATTAAGTTTTGACTTACTTTTTTGATGATTAATAAAGTTACTTAATTTTTGCTGTGCAAAGGATGTTGTTATTAGACAAACTTTCAAGCTTTTTTACCAAATATGGTTATTCAATAAAAGTTTTTAATTTAATACATAATTAATTTAACATTTTAGATAATTCCATTTAATTGATTATTTAGCTTACGGAAATAAATAAATTAACTTATTTAGCCTTTGATAAATGTATAACTTTTATTTAGTTTTGATATATTTTGATGACCTTTGAAATCTATGTCATAATTTAATACTTACACTAGATATTCTGCAGTTGATGATAAAGAGCAAAAAAAAAAGTCTTAGGTGTCCTTAATAGTTTTTTTTTTGAGTAATTTTGTTGGAGGGGGCCATAGATTTTTTAATTTTTGTAAAGAAGGCATTTAAAAAAAAAAAGTTTGGGAAACCCTGGACTAGACTGAAAAACTATAAAAACATTTGTTTAAATCAAAGTTTTTCTATCTATTATAGCTGTGATACAATTTTCCAAAATTAAATTTGATAAGTAAATAAAAATAAAAACACAATATGAAACCAATGTTAAACCAAAAAAAATTTTTTTAACACATTAAAAATAATATTAAATACAAGAAACTTTAAATGCAATAAAAGGAGACATTCAATTGAAAGAAAGCTCTCAACCTAGATGAGTTTTAAAAATTAGTAAGTAAATAAAATATCTGGATCGCTACTTGTAAAAAGTTAGTTACATTAAAACATTTTTTTAATTTGTATATATTTTTTACTTATTTTAAGTATGAATAGAAATAGTAGTAATATAACAAGTATTTTATTTTAAATTAGTTGTTAAACTTTTTTTTTGATAAGATAAGGATAGTCTAATGAATTGTGTCAATTTTGCTTAAACATCTACCGACCCCTTTTTTAAGCTATTAAAAATTATAAAAAATCCCTTGCTAAAATGTATGGTGAACTACAGTATATATGTTATTAAAGTTTTTGTACAGTTTTTTGCACTACTTTTAGTTAATACAAATTTCACTCAAGTTGTGCTTTTCCAATAAGTATATAGCTTGTTTATTATTTAAAAAAAAATAATTATAAACAAGGTTTTAGTTAATAGTCTTTTAAAAAAGAATGAAGTCATTATACTTTACAAACAAAACGTTTATCTTCTCAGACTTTAAATTGTTATAATTTTTCAAATATTATTTTAAAATTAAATAAACCTCATGAAAATAGTCTAAGACAAAGTTTAAACTTAGTACTGTGTATAAGTTTCAATTAGTTGTATACTTGGTAAACTTTTATTAACTTTTACGTTTTAAAACCTATATGTATATACTAATTTATAACAAAATTACCTAAGAAAAGCAGTACTAAACTGATTAGTAACAAATAAACTTTCATTTGCTGAAAAACTAACAAATTATTTTAATTCATGGAAAGTTATTAATATATAAACTAACATATTTTGTTACAGCATTTACAAATGTAAAACTATAATCAATTTAAATAAAACAAATTATATCAAAAATTAAATTATACAACAAAGCTAAATTATCGCTAATAACAAGTATCGTGACTCATAATTTAATCAAAATGTTTAAAATACTTAAAAAACTAAAAGCATATTTTTTTTTCAAATTTAAAAAACTGTTTTCGGGTAGAGTTCTCATAAGGTTATTTTATAAATGTATAAATAATTCTAAAAGTTACTTTTATCATATAAAAAACACTTAAGGCTATATAAATTCTAAAAAGCTTAATTACTTCTATTTAGTACAAAACTATTTACAAATAAGTATCTAACATTATGATTTTTCAATACTTGGTAAAATTATAGTTAATGAAATGTATTTAATTAAAACTTAAATAAAAAACTGTTTTTTTTTTTAATGATTTCAACTTAAAATTTTAGCAAGCTTTAGGCAGTTTTCATTCATTTAACTTAAACAAGTTTTAAGATGTTGAATAATAAACTTTTTTTTTAGTTTCCTAAGTCTTCTGTGTGCATCTTAACTTAAAAAAAAACTTTTTTAACTAACACTATTATATAATTTTACTTTGATACCAACTTTAGTATATTATAGTAACAATTTCTATTTCAATATGAACAGCTAAACTTTCTTTATTGATAAGTTACTTTTAAATTGAAAAGAAACCATTTTTTTCTCACAACTAGTTTTAACACATAAGTGCACTTTTCAAAGCCGACAACATGTTAAGACTTAAAAGTCAAAAACTTCAGAAATTGCACTTTTATAAACTTTCTTAATTAAATCTAAAGAAAACTAAACCGGACTACTGTGATTTTTGTACAGACTCTTATTAACACTATTAAATGGGAATAACGCCGGAAAACAGCAATCATTTTTTAGTTTTCTGCTCTAGAAAGCTTTATATCTTTAACTATAAATCTGTGCAGTCACTGATTGTTATATAGGATTTTTTTTTTACCGGAAGGAATATACGTGTAAGAAAATTTCGTCTATCAATACATTCTTACGCCTACGGAAAATTCTTAAAATTTAATCATCAAATAAATGAGGTTGTAAAAGTACCAGGTGGTTTATACTGATTTTTTATATTAATACACGTTCTTTCTCTTCAGACTCAAATATTAGGTTTGTAAACAAGCGTGTAAACCACTAATTTGGTCACAGATTTCCTGGTGAAAAATTTTGTAAAAAAACCGATAAGCGATTGAACTATTTAAAATTCTTATTATTTTAGTGTAGTTAAAGAAATACTAGTAACGAAAATAAACTCTGTCCTTTTCAACAAGCTTAGTTAATATACACAAAATTTGTTTATACCGATAATTTTTTAGTATGTTAGATAAAACTGATACTTTAGAGTTTAGTTTATGACTTAATTCAATTTTTTATTTTTTTAAAGAATTAATTTCTTATAGATTTTAAAATATTTTTTTCAAGCATCTATTTTCATAAGTTGAAACTTGCTTTTGAAACTTTGACAAGTAAATTTTTATTCTAACAATGTAAGATGTCAAGTTACCAACCTATAGCTTTATACTAGTTATGTTTAAGGTTTTTAGTACTTAAAAAATCAAGTAAAAAGTATTTAGGTTAACTCAAACATTTAATTTAGTGCATATGTTAATAAGCAACCATAAAATGGTTTCGCTTAGCATGTTTAAAAAAATTTAACCAAAAAATATGTAGTACAATAAAGCGGTGTTTATGCACAGTCAGTATATTAGTAAATTAAGTAAAAAAAATATGTATTTTATAATTTTAAAATTTTCAAACTTTTTCGTTTATAAATAATTATAAAAACTAAAGTGATTCTCAAATATAAATATTAAAATTTGATAGGAAGTATAAATAAGTTTTTGCAATTACTATTTTTGAATTAAAAAAAAAGTTAATTTTACGAAGTTCTTGAACATAAAACTTAAGTGAAACTTATTGAGCTTAATTATTATTTTTTTTAATTATTAATTAGATATTTAAGTTATCAGCAAAGTCGAGATGTTAACAAATAAGTACAATGAACATTAAATTTAACTGCACGACCGTCTACAAAAACCTACGCTTTATTCTGCAAAATTGTTTATTATCATCTGAACTTTATAAGGGCTTTTATTTTTTACATGTTTGTCGAATTGTCTATATATAAAGTTTTACTAGCTATAAAACTAATATTTAGAAGTAATTTGTTTGGCTGTGGAATTTTTTTTTCCTGTCGTAATATAAAAATGAGGACAGTACCTATGCTTGCTGCAAAAATTTTTAGAATTTTACTAGACAAATAAGTTATTTCTAGGACAGTTTTTCGTTAAAGTAAAATATGAGTTAATCATCAAAGTAGTTGTAGTTATTAAAAATAAACTTAATTTAAACCAAAAATGTGACATATGTATAAAATAAAAATGCACTTATAACTTCAACATTATTGTTTAAGAGCAATTTTGTATATTTTTGCCACCAAAACTTTTTATTTTAATTATCTAAAACATCATTTAGACGAAAATTACACTGAAAAAAAAAATAACTGGAAAAAATACATTTTGTAAACTACTTTTCAAACAGAGTACACCTGACTTACTCTGAGCAAAAATACAAAACCAGTTTATATTCGTAAAACAAGCACTTTAGCAATAAGTTTAATAACAAAATAAACATTAAGAATTTAGTTATTTTTACAAGAAAAAATTTTTGATTTAAGGAAATATATTCTAAATACCTTATTATATAAATACTGCTTTGTTAATATGTAAATATAATTTTTTACTTTTCTATAGCAAACAAGATTAAAAACATTCTATATGTGTATGTTTTAGTAAAGCTAATTGAATTGCAAAAACTTCATATAACATTCAAATATTTTAAATAATATTTGTTTTCATTAGTTATGTGTTTTATTTATATTAATCGATGTATGTACTTTACAGTATACCTATACCAAATTTTAGATTTTATGAAAACATAGTTGTTTTAAAAGTATGACTTTAAACAAAAAACAATGGGTTGAAAAATATTAGTTTATCTATCCTAAAACTTTCGTAAATGAAAAAAAATAAATCTGTTTTGTAAATAAAACGTTTTAGTTATGCGCTATGTAAAATATAAACATTTTCTTAAATAAAAATTTACGATTATTAGAGATCACTACTGTTGGTCAATAAAAACATTAAAGTAGTCGAAGAATGCAAAGGTATTATTAAAGAAGTGGGTTCAACATTATTGAATGGGTTATTACAAACCTATTAACAACTGCTGTCCCGCTACTGGACGAAACGGTGATGTAAAAATATACCTCTCTTCAACAACAACTTTAGCTTATTTAGCATAGTTTTTTTTTTCTAGCCACAAAAGTAACATCTTGACGTCGATCCTAGCGCAGACACCCGATCGACATACCACAACGGGTAACATGCCTTTTTAGCAGCTAGATTACAGGCGCCTACCGAAGTGCCCAGCTGAACGAAAGCAATAAGGCAGAAGTAAAAACTCACTTTATTACGCCAAGCGTAAGGTTGGAGAAAAAATTTGATTTTAGTTGTTCTCGTGTTTCTTTAGCTGCTGCTTATCCGACCCGACCACCCACCGAATATTTTTTAATTTGTCTACTTTTTATAGTCTTTATCATTGTGGAACTATAAGCAAAGTAATCGAAATTTCATGATTTTGAAAATAAGCTGCACTAATTTTTAATTTTTAAGGTCGTAAATCTGTTTGTTATAAAATTAAATACCTCAGCTAAATGGTGTGATGTTGCAAAATATTAATTTTACCATGCTTAAAATATACTATAGTTTTTCCAAAAATTTCAAGTAAATATACAAAACTTTAAAGAAAATAAGTTTCATATTTTTAGCTTTTTAGATATGCATTTTTTGAAGAAAATTTTAAAATAAAATACATTTCTATCAGTTAAACTTTGTAAGTTTAAGTAGAGTAAGTAACTTGTTTTTAACTTAAACTAAACAATTATATTGTTGTCTAAAGTATGTAAAACTTTTATAGTTTTTCGATTTTTATAACATCAGTGTTTTTTAAACAAATAAGAAAGCGTTCTTATATAACAAGACGAACTGGCGAAAATCATATCAAATAAACAACTTTTTCTTTTCAACAATTTTTAAATAAAAGTTTATTAGATTTTATCCTGCGTGTATTTTTTTTATAAAATCATACGATAGCTTGCAGTTTTATAACTAGTTATTGAAAGTTCGTATATTACTTTTATTACCGTATCTTACGAGTTAAAAGTATTTTTCTAAAACGTGAATATTTTTACACAGTAATTATTTTGATTGATTTGTTCTTTTATTAACACGAACTAAAAAATAACTCTAAAATTGTTAAAGAAAACATCTACAAAATGCGCAGAATTTTTATCGGTTTATACGTTCTTGTTCCTAAAAGAATTTTTTTAAACTTAATCCATCCAATAGATGAGGTTAAAAAAGTACCTAGTGGTTTATACGTATAATGTTTGGAATTGTTACACACCCTTTCACTGCAGACTCAAGTATTGTGTTTGTAACCAAAAAAACCACTAGTTTGGTTTCGAATTAGCGGACGAAAATTTCTATAAAAAACCTTTTTTTCAATTGACATCACTCTTTTTATGAAATTTGTAGATTTTTTCTGTGCTTTACTTTGTTCGTTGTCATAAGCTTATTCAGTTATGCGGTTGTATACTTTTGACTTAGTTTTTTGATGATTAATAAAGTTACTTAGTTTTTGCTTTACAAAGGATGTTGTTATTAAAATTAACAAAGTTTTAAACTTTTTTACTTATTCTATATAAGTTTTTACTTTAATACATAACTAATTAAACATTTAAGATAATTCAATTTAATTGGTTATTTAGCATACGTAAATTAGATAATTAATTTATTTAACTTTCGATGTTTGTTTAATTTCTACTTAATTTAAATATAAATTGTTGGTTTTTTGAATGTTACTTTTAATGTCGTTGTATTAATTCTTTATATAAGAGCATCATGAAATAAGCCCATGTAATTTCAAAAGTTAATAACAGTTATTAACAATATGTATAAGAATATGTATAAATAAAAGAACTTTTTATGAGCAAGTATAAACAAAACTATCAATAAGTTTATAAATCAATAACAACAAATTAAAATTCAGTTTCAAGTGCACAATCATAATGTATACTGGTACTGTTTTTTATTGTAATTGAAAAGTTCAAAGAATTTTTGGAAAGATTAAAAAAAAATTTATTAAAAAATTTTATGAATAGGTTTAAGATAATCGTACTTTTCAATAATAATCATAATCGTATTAATAAAAACACTGAGAACTTTCGTCGTTTCTCTACTGCTTAGTTTAGAAATGAAATTTAAAGCTATCAGTTTTATGTATTTGTTTGTAATTGGTTTTTTAAAACTGTTTGTTTAAATTATATTTAAAATGTTAACCTTAGATGTCATTTTTAGTTTTACAGCACATAAAAGAAAAAGTAGCAACTCCAAGTTTATTTTAACTGACATTATCTAATTAAATAAACTTAATAAACATGTTAATTGTAAGTACAAATTAGTACAAATAAATAAAATATCCTTTATATAAGTAAATAAGTATAAAAAGGTTTTTTATACTTTACTAACGTCGCCTATAAGTTAGTTATATAATCTAACTTTCATCGTAATTATTGGTTTTAATTTGTTCAAGTATTAAAAGAATAATTTGATATAGTATTAGATTAAGTTATGAAAAATAATTTAATCCATAGTAATAATAAAACTTTTTTTATGACCTTTTATAGACTTTTCATAAGTTTTAAATAGATAAAAAACATACTTTACAACCTTTATTTATAAATAGCTTAAAAACTATTGAAAACTGTAAACTTTTTTCTCTAAAGTAGTTTTATTATTTTAGAATGACTTACGAAAAATAAACGTGTCAAAAAAAGATAAGGAGGGCGAAAATACGTTAAATATTTGTGTTTATTTTATATCAACTTTAGTCATGATGATAAAACTTCAGTTTTACTTCCTTTAACTTAATTTTGTATTTACGTAACTTGCCAAACTTTTAACTCGTGTTACAATTGTTATGCATTTATTATACGATTCAAATGTCTTACTATTAAAGTCAAACATAAAAGCTTTTACTTTAATAGGTGTGTAAGTGAAAATTTAAACTTGTATATAGAAATACGCTGTAGATTTATAAAACCATAAGAACCCCAGAAAATATCCCGCCCTATTTCATTAAGTATGCATTTCCTTCAATATTTTGTTACTTTCATTAATTTTCAATGCTTTATAGAATTAGCTGAAGATGCAAAACAATGAAAAGTGTTTTTTGTCATTCAAGTCCATATTAAAGGTAAGAAAAACAACACGTTAAATTATAGGCCAATATCTTTAACTAATGGCTTTTCTCAAACTTTTAAACAAGTTATTAATTAAAAAAAGTAAAAAATTTTTTGACTATAATTTACTATCTAATAAATAATTTGGTTTTGTCCCTACCGCTCGTCGAACACTCAACTGTTAACATGCTTACATTAATGGATAATTCCTTATCTCAAAAACGAATAAGTTAAACTGATTTACACTGATTTTAAAAAAGCCTTCGGTGAAGTATCACACATTGAAAATTTTGAGTCAGTATGATCTAAATAAGGGGTAATGTTTTTAATCGGTGGGCCGGATCCGAAAAAATTAAGTTTTTTACGGGCAACATTATTTTACGAATATTTCGAAGTATTAGTCTACCAAATCCAGTAAACGGATTTAAACGGATAATACCTTTTTTTAACCGAATCTGGTCGGATCCTAATTAGAAACTGTTATCCGGTCGGATACTAATTTTAAAAAACGATTTGGATCCGGCTGGATACTAGTTTCCTGGGTCCGGTAGATAACTATTTTGAAACCATTTAATTCAGAAAATTTTCTCAAATATGATATTTTAAGTTGATGTTTATTAAGTATTCATACTCTACATTTATATAACTTTGGGCAGAGTTAATACTAATATTATAAACACAATATTTTGATTACTTAAAACTAGTCGAGAAAAACTTTGACTTGTTAAGTTTAACATAAATTTTCTTAACACTTTTAATTTCGAATTTTTTGTATTGTCAAACTGAAGTTCATCGTCACTATCATCGTCATATGAAACTTTGATATTAGTGTTGTTTTCCGTTAATATCGCTGATTTTTCTGTATTTGCAAGTTTTGCAAAAGTTCGTCAAGTTATTCTTACTGAGATAGCGAGAAAATCGTTTAAACTTAAACTAAAACGACTTTACTATAGTATAAATTTCATGAGCAAAAGTCCCCTTCCCAATTAGTTAAGTACTCAGTTCGTTTATATGCCTAAACAAATCTACCATGAATGCAAAACCTGAGAGCTAATCCTTGTTTGAAATTTGAGTAAAATCTTTGTACTTTTATTTTATTTTTAAAAGTTGCCGAATTTGCGGTTCTAGATCCCAAACGTATCTTAAAAACTTCCATAAACTTTATAAAAGTGTAAAATTGAATAGCTTGACTGAAAAAAGTTGTCAGTTGTTGTAAAATAATAAAATCTTCTTTTCTTAATACTAGTATAAATAACTCACTATTTATTCGGGAAAGCCTGTCATTTTTGACTCGTCCATTTTTTATGAATGTCATTAACATAGTACATTGTTTAAGGTAGATGCTAAAATATCACATTTAAATAAACACTTTACTTGGGGTAATTTAAAAAAAGGATATTCCAAATGAGTTTAAACAAAAAATATATTAGGACAAAACTGTATTTTTGTAACTATACAAAAAACTAAAACAACTAAAAATATATTTTTAAAGTCTAACTACTACATATTGTTTTGTAAAAATTTGATACAATACAAATTTTGTAATATTGACCTTGGCGGGCCGGTCACTTTACTCCCGGTCGATCAATCTTATCTGCGGGCCCGACCCCATTGAAATTTAAAAAACGTTAAGAGACCGGTCATTTCCACACTGCGAGTCGGATCCGGCCTGTGGGCTGTACGTTGGCCACCCCTACTAAACGAATCCTTAGTAAACTTGGTATATTATTTTTTAATTAAGAGATCAAAAAGAGTAATCATTAATGATACTCTATCAGATCCTTTAACGATATACAGTACCACAAGGTGGTGTAACTGGTCCCCTTCTTTTTTTAATTTATATAAACGATAATTATTTAAACATTAATAAGCAAAAAGATATGAGTTTATTTGCAGGATGATGCAAAAAAAAAAAATAGTAAGTCAAACATTTCTGAATATTTGTAACCATCAATGCACAAACTTCAGTTGATATAAACTTTGTGGGTAGATTAATTCAACAAATACTTACAAAAAAATTATTTACAATTTACTCCAGATACTATCTACAAATGGCTAAAAACAGTAAAAATTGATTGATATCCAAAACAAATGTAAATTTCTAATCATAAAGAAAAACAAACCGTGCCCGATTTACCTGTTAATAAATTGAGATACAAACAGTTGAAGTTTTTAAAGATTTAGAAATACATATCTCTGAAATTTTAAAATAGAATTAACACATAATTTTTTATATAAAGTTGCACAAGTTTCATTTATTTAAACAACAAAAAGTTTTAAAACTAATTCAGCTAAGATTCTGAGAAAAATATTTAAAATATACGTTCATCCTATGCTTGAATTAAATACCCTTAATTTGGTCCCCCTATTTGAAATAACACATTAATAAAAGAGTCTGTGCAGAAAATTTTTATATGTTTTGTATGTAATCGTTGTAACATATCTAATACATTATATAATGATATATTAGTTAAACTTGGATTGAAGGCTCCAGAATAAAGAAGATGGGAATTTGATTTATTTACACTTTTTATAAAAATATTAATGGCAAACATAATTTTTTTTTCAGTCAATTTTTCAGTTTTTTTCCCATAACAAATATCAGTCACGAGGTAATAATAGAAAATTTTATGTATGCATAATTTTAATAAAATTCAGTGGCAAGATTAACTTTTTCATAAAGCAAAGACTATGTGGACAAGTTACCACAGGATGTGGTATCCTGTGAGAGGGTGGAACATTTTTGCTTAAAACTAGAAAGTTTTTTTTAAAACTATAAATAAGTTACCATTAAAAAACAAATGACAAAAAGCAAACAATAATTTATTTTAATATTTATCTCATCTAAATTAACTAGTGATTCTTTCATTTTTCTATCTATAATATCAGTTATTTTTAATTCTTACGCCACCCCTAATAGACTATTAATTCATTTTTATTAATTTTGGAAATTTAGCAAAACCCAAATTTAAAAGAAAATTGACATCATAAATTTCAGAAAAAAATATCAAAAATTAGAGCGGAAAATTTAAACGATAAAATTAAACACTTTACACTCATTACCTCTATCTTTAAAGTTTTAATAACAGAAATGGTTGCACTAGATTGTACTTGATATATTCATTGTATATACTCCCGAGTATGATTTTTTATTAAAAAAGACTAACACAGAAAAAACTAATTTAAGTGTTTTTATAATAATATTTTATATAATGTTCTATTTTTGCTGCTAATTTTATGTTTGTTTCACAAATTTGTTGCCATATACTTTTTTATTTTAGATTTAGAGTAAAGCTTTCAAAACTGCTATGATCCGCAAAAAAAAAATTCTTATAACCTTACTCGCAAAAATAATTTTCTACAGATTAAGGTAGTTTTTACTGCAATTAAAAAAACATACTTTAAATTTATTTGTGTTTAGCCTTGTCTACTTCGTAATTAAATTTTACTTGTGTATCCATATTTTCATTTTGAATAAACTGTTTATTGATTTTCCAGTCATGATAGCAATTAACCAATTACAAGCAGTTTTCAAATGTGTTTTAACCATATTTGGTATATTCAGCTACTGCAACGGTTTATTTGGATAGAAGCACTCTTAAACCATATCATTAAAACACAATATGCTTATTTATAAACGTAAACGCTAAAATAAAATTGTATACAGTTTTCTTTTTATTATTTTTATATTTCAAATATATAATTTAAAACTCCGCAAAAACTTCAAATTTATGGGCAGCAAAACGTTGTTTGTCAAAAAATGTTTGTTGTTGTTTTGTGCTTGACTGGATCTAACCTCATATACAAGGGTCGGCAAACTATCAAATGAAAGGTAAGACTGCGGCCCGCTAACATGCAAATGATTCACGCAAAATAGAAATTTTGAAAATTACTTTAGATAAATGGAGTTTGAACTGATGAGTAAAAAAGGTTTTATGTATAATTCACGGGAAATTCGAAACTTGCACTCGATATCTTGGGTTATGAAAACTACAACTGCGGCCACATAAAATTTTTATTTATGAAACTGTGCCCGCGACAACCAAAGGCTTACCGACAATTCAAGTTGAGTAAATGATTTTTTGAAAAGTTGAAAAAATTAACAAAAATTAAACTAAATTTATAGTTCTTAAAGTTTTTAAGAATTAAATTTTTAGGCTTTCATTTTCATAACTTAATTTTTATACGAAAATTATTTAACTAAAGGGTGATTTACTTAATTAATAAACAAATTAATTTAAGTAAAACAGATAAGCAGAAACCTACATTTTGATTAAAAACAAAAACTTATTTTTGGAATGCTAGATTATCTAAAAAAATTTACTTATTGTTTTTCTTAAAGTCTTTGAAAAGTTTTCATTACTATTTTTACTAAAAGAAAAACTACTAAAAATAAAACAATGCAATGCACCTTTAAATTTATTTTCATCGTTTATACTTCTTAGAAAGTATTAGAAATCTTATACTTTTAACATCTTAGCTGATAGACACGTGCAAGCATACAACCATGACTTAAAACCGAATAAATTATGTTCAAGACCATTTCTGTTTTCATCAAAATGCGGCCCATGAAAGGTATAACCGGCTAGCTTGAAAATCACAGAATATGAAGTAAAGTATTTTGAAACTCACTTTACTAGAAATTCTGATGTTGGAAGTAAAAATAAAAAAAATTTAGATTAATTACGGTGATCCGAAAATTGTACTAGGTATTTTGGATCTGCTATGAAGCACCTAATGCTTGCCGATTCCTGTATTAGACAATGATATTTTATCCAATTATCTTTAAGTTCAAAACTATGTAATCTTTTATAAGCAAAAACAAAAAAAAAATTTCAATTATCCCAGAAACTAGTTTTTGAGATCAGCATTGTGAAATGCAATATTTTTCTATTGAACATCTCTGACTGCTTTCATTTTTTGCATTAAAATTAAACCATGAATGTCTTAAATTGTTATATTTTGGGAACATGCAACAAAAATATTCCCGCTTAAGCAATACATATAAAATCAGTACAGTACACTCTTAAATACAGTTTAGTGAATAATGAAATAATATAAGTTAGACTGTTTTGCTTGATCTAATTATTTAGGTATTTTCGCAATACTGTTTACTATTGATCTTTGAAGAAATTAAAAAAAAAAGTTACAACAAGTTTTTTTTTCTGGTAAAAGATATTAAGTGTTTTTAAATCTTTACTCTTAAATATGTTTTATTTAAAATATGTTTTTTTTTCGCAATTAGCTTTGTTACTTCTTTAACAGCATCAGAATTATTTTTATTAATTTGTTTGTGGTAGTTTTGTCCTTGACAAGACATCAAACTGCGTCCTTGATTTATGACTCGATAAACAAAATATTTTTTATACACCAGCTCCTTAGACAAAACTGTTTGAGAGAGTATCTATTATCAATAGTTAAGATACTTGTTTGACTTTAAAAACTGAATTTATGTAAACAATATTTTATAAGTTTGTTGCATTTTTATTTGTAAAAGATTAATTGTAAAACAGCATTATGGTTGCTCATATTTTGTTTTAAAATTCCATTTTACTTTATGTTCCTTTTCTACTGATATATTTTAGTTACATGTAAGATAAAAAAAAAAGCTCAATGAAAATTAATTGTTTAAATCTTTGTTATACCATAAACGTAATTATCATAACGGCCTATTGGTAGAGCAAAATAGTATTGTGTATATCGTTTTTTATGTAAAAGTTATTAAAATGACAACCCTGCCAGTGAAAATAGTATTGTCATCGAAATTTGATTAACACTATAATTTTTGTTATGTAAATAAGTTGAAGTTATTTGAAGTGTGATTACTTACAAACATAAAATTTTTTTTAATATTTAATTACATTCGTTTATATAACAAGAAACTCATTTAAACTATTAATACAGATGTAAAAAATATAACGTAATGTTTATATAAGTTGTTATAAATATACAGTTTATGAAGTTCCTGTGTGCTATAAATAGCACAGTTTCAATTCTTTATAAAAATCCTTTTAATTGTGCTATTTAAATCACAAAAAAACGTCGTTAGATTTTAATAATAAATTAGATACTTTTTAATAACAATCGATCAGTTTTATTTATTTCACCAGTTTTCTTTAAGGATTTAGTTATAAAGTAACTAGAAGAAACTTAAATAATAACTTACTTTTAAACTGAAAATGGTATAAAAAGAAATTTTAAAGCCTCCATACAGTTTTGACAAAGTTATTAAATTGTTACAAAATATAATTTTAACTTTTTCTGATAAAAGTTATAGCTCCACTCTATTTAAAAACAAAACTTTTAATATCATCAAATGTGAAATGATTTTTTTTCACCATTTAAGTTAACACTAGATTTGAGTAAAGTAGATTGATTATGGAAAACAATGCAGGTGTGACTTATCATTATTTTTTAGCTTTAAGTCGGTGTGAATTAAAATTATCAACTATTCTACTTCTATTTTTATTCTTTTAAGTTTTAGGCTGAGACTGTATTTTCATTTTTATCTTATAAGACAAGTTTTTGAGTACATTATGCATAAAAATTACAACTTTGTTAATTTAAAAAAATAAAATATGGTATATATTACTAAGTAATATTAATTTGATATTTAAGATATCAACCAACACTAGATTAAAATTAAACAAACACGCAAATTTATAAATAGCATCCCTTTTGTGTAACTAACACCTTCCCGCAAAGATTTTCACTTATGAATTTTTGGTAACAAGTACCACCAAAAAAATCAGTCTCAGTCTTATACAAACACTTCGAAGAGATCTTTGGTTTATTAAAAAACCAACATTTTCGATTCTTATTCAAATAAATCTCAAAAGTGTGCTATTGTATGATGTGTATTCATGATGTTAAAAACAACGGACTACCCTTTGTTTGAATTTTTTATTAGCTAATTTTCGTTTAATTATCTTTTCTTTCATTTTAATGAATGTTTTTTCTGAAGGTAATTAAGATATTAATATTTATTATATTCAAATAATATAGATAAAAAATAAACTTTTTAGTAGCTCGTAAGAAGTGGTAAAAACATTTTGTGTACGACTCGATAACCGAAAGATTTTATCCTTCACCAGGTCTTTAGACCAAACTTTTTAGGCGCTTGTTTTTTGTTCAATAAACAATACTACCAAATTAAAAAAAAAGAAATTTATTAAGTAGAGTACTTATTATTAAGTAAAATTAACTTAATATTAAAAATATCAACCAACATTAGTTTAAACAAACACGCAAAGTAATTTCTAAATAGCACTCCTTTTGTGTAACTAAAACCTTCCTGAAAGGTTTTTATGTATGGAGATTTAGCAACAAGTACCAAACGACCCTTGTTTTAGATAAGGAGTCGGCAAACTACGAGTTACTTTTTAGCCAAATGAGCTTTAGTTTAATCAAAAAATAGGTTTTTGTGGTAAAAACTATATTAGCATCTTAAAATTGTTATTACTGTTTACTGACATTGCTCTTGAAATTGATACAAAACGTAATTATTAATTATTTTTGATTAAACTAGTGTTTTTCTTTTAGTTAGTTAAAATAAGTTACAATGTAAATTCTAAAAGCTTTTTTTGTGCGGCCTGCGAGCAAATTTTTCTATCCAAAATGACCTGCGATTTACAAAAGGCTGCCGATCTCTGCTTTACATCATATAAAAATTTAAGTACAAAATAATTTGAAGTAAAGTCTCACTCGTAAATATAAAATATAAGTCTGACTTGTTTAAATAATTTTTCCGAAAGCTTGTGACCAAAAGGATCAAACGAGAGGTTTTTAGAACAAATTAATTCTTTCGGAAGTTAAACCTAAAAATATTAACTTTTTACTTACTTCTAACAAAGTTTTCAAACAAAAAAATTATCATTAAGTTTAAAAGTTTAAGTAACAAAATCATTTTTAGTTAATGTGAACGTCCGATATGGATTGTATAGTTATGACTAGTACCAAAAACACTAAATTTTTACCTGGTTTATATATTGTAAAGAAGTTACATACTTGAATAAATTTTACAGGTAATGAAATATTTATAATCATCGACAAAAATGTTTCTTAGTTTTTAGACAAGAAATTTGGACAAGACCAAAAAAATAATATAGTTTCTTAAATTTAAGCTGAATAAAAATACTTTATATTTTAAAACTTTATATTTAATTTTACTAATAAATTTAAACGTTCACAATCTGCATAAAAGAATACTTTATAATATAGTTACAACTGTAAAAATTGAAAATTAACAGTATCATAATTTTTTTTTTTAACAAATATAGGTTCAGACTGTTTAAGTTATGATTTTTGTTTTTAAGTCGAAAAACTGCATTCAATATTTTTAAGTTCAAAGATTTAAATAATTTTACTTTTACTAACTTTTTAATAATAAGTTTTTTAAAGAAACCTATACGATGTACTTGCACCAAAGTAATAATAAAAAGATAATAAATATGTTTTTTACAAATTAAAATATGTAATTTATAGAGTTATAAATTTGAGGTTCAATATACTAATACTTTGATAAGAGATTAAATATAAATTGATAAATCAAATTTTGTTTTTTTAAGCAATTAACTTTAAATTTCTTAACTTCTGAACTTCAAGAAAAAGTTAAATACAAATTAAGCAAAAATATCGTCAAAGTTTAAAATGAAACAAAAAAAACAAATACAATTGATGTCGTATAAACTATACAAACGTTTCAAAAAACTTCAAGAAACAAAACGGTTTATGAAAATGTAAAAAAGGCGTATTTTAGACTCAATTGCTATATTTAAAATGGAAGATTAACTAGCATAGGCGTAAATAAAAAAATTTAAATAAAAAGTTAAAAAAGACCTAATTTAATCGTGCTGAACACATTTATTACATTAGAATAATTAAGACCTACTTTTATGCACAAAATGTACGTACTTTTAATTTTTGAAAAAAAAAAAAGAATGGCACATTTAGTTCAACTAATATCCAATTAAAAGTTGTTGTTCTTCTTCAAAGTTGTTAGTTTTTTCTTCAAAGTTTCACGTGTCTTACTGGTCTGAATATAATAAAAATCTAATTGATTACACTTAATTATCATTTTATTTAAAAATTAGAGTTTTTTTGATAAGTGGTTACTTCTACAGCATCAAAATTAATTATTTTAAATACTAATGTATTGCTTTTGAAAACTTGACGTACAAACAACCGACTTTTAGTATAAATTTAAAATAATTCTTTTAATTAGTATTTACAAAATAGATACCATAAAAAATTTTGTTTAAGAAAAACTACAATATAATACGTTCACATGTAGCATTTTATATATTTTAAGTTGTACAATTAAATGACGTACCTTGGCAACATACTTTGACTTGGCTTTCTTTGAGGGACTTTTTTCTTTTTCTTTAAAATATTGTTAATGTTAAAAATAATACTAGTTATAAATAAGCAGCATGTCTGTATGATAAAAATTTATGACAAGTATTCGAAAAAATCTTAAACTGTAATCATTTTTTTTAACGAATTTAATTTTTTACAAGTTTTTTTTTTTGATTTTACAAGATTTTTTTTTTGATTTTAAACTGTGTTTAGTGTTAATTACAAATTAAAAAGACAATTACTGTAATAACAATCACAAATTAAAGTATAGAAAGTCAATATTTATTTTATTAACTTTATTATTCTCAAAAATACTAACAAAGATATTACTGAAATGAAAGACATGAACACCCAAACCAAACGTAAATAAAACTTCTATACAATAATAAAGTTTATTTATATTCCTAATTAGTTTTGTCAACTAGTACATTACACCAGTGCTTCTGAACCTATTTCTAGTGGCGGAACCCTTTTCCAAAGTTCAACTTATCCGCGGAACCCCTAATTTAATTTTACATAAAATGTTAATATAATATTTCCTGCAAAAAAAAAAGAATTTCAGTGAAAAACTATTTTTTTAGCAAAACTTTATCATTGTTAGAAATCATACCAATTGTAATAGTATGAAGGTGAATCAAACTCAAAGTGCGCCAGAGGCAATAGGTATTTTATGATTCTATAATAAATAAACGAAAACAAACATGATTAATTGCAACGTCATAAAAATCTTTCCTTGCATAATAAAAACAAAATGAGAGCTACAAACAATAACGAAATGAACATGAACCTAATCAAGTTCACAGATTACCGTAATAAAAGGGTAAGATTCCTAACGAAAATTAAATAAAAAACATTTAGTGCGAAACTTAAACTTGTCTCTTTGCAATAAGCATATCAATGCGCGGCTGGATTTTGGATAAACTGAGACGGAGACAGGCAGATAAGGTTGGAGTCAGCATACAGTTCCTTTGCTTCGTTTTAATGTTTGTTACATGCGAAAAGCTGGACTCGCAAAGATAAGTGGTGGTGAATGATAAAAGAAATTTTACTGCACGCTTTGCTAAGACGGGGTACTCTGAAATTGCACATATCCAAAAATCTTAAAGCTCCTTCCCTTTGAAACTCAATTTTAAACTTCTATCTTCAGATAGTTGCAGCAATTCGTTTTCTTTATCTGTAGGAAGAATATATCACACATAAAAGCAATATCACACATAAAAGGATTCAAAATCCATAAATTTCTGATGCGAACATCTTCAGGAAAATAATGTTGAAACTTTATAGACAAATGATTAAGGTGGTTGTATATTTCGTCAGAGAAATTGAATTCTATGCATTTTTCATGGGCCTCATCAAACCGGTGAAACATCGCAAAATTATTATTGCTAACCTTTTTTTTCCAAAAATTGATTCTATTTTTTAAGGCCTCAATCTTGTCTGTCATGACAAAAATGGAATTTTGCTTCCCTTGCATGCTTAAGTTCAAAGCGTTCAATTCTTCGAAAATATCGGTGAGGTAAGCTATCCTGGCTAAAAAAAAACCATCATCTTCGAAGAACTTCACTAATTCTGAGCCTTCATCTTTTAAAAAGGTGAACACCTGCTTCTTTAATTCAACGAAACGAACCAGTGTCCGCCCCTTCGACAGCCAGCGAACTTCGTTTTGATAAAGAAGTCGCAGATGGTCAGCATCTAAACTTTCACATAGGTCTTTGAGACATCTGGCCTTTGTGTCACTTTTCTTTATAAAATTAACAGTTTTAATCGACGCTCAGAGAACTTCTTGTAAACAAGAAGGAATATGTTTTGTTGCCAAATTTTCTCTATGTAAAAAACAATGTATCCATTTAGCTTCAACTGCTTTATCCTTCATTTTCCTCACTACACCATTTTTGGACCCAGTCATATTTATTCCACTCTAAACCCTTAGATTGAAATAATTTTCGACACATTTCATTACTTCAACAGAAGTTTTTTTTTTATAAACAAGTATCAAAAAAAATATCATAGAGTTATAATAATTAAAGAGAAAAAGCAATTACTTAAATAACAAACTTTAAAACTTTGCTAACACATATACATTTAAACATTTTTATCATGTAATTTTAAAAAATTATTTCAAACTTAATTTCTGTTAAAATGTTAAAGACCTGGCCACAACTTTTAAAAATTAGAGTATCATTTTTTATCATGTAAATTAAAAAAATTTATTTAAAATTCAATTTCTGTTAAAATTTTATAGGCCTGGCCATATTTAAAAAAGTTATAGTAGCATTTTTTAAGTAAAAATAAGTTGTTATACACATTAAATTTAAAATCAAGCTAATAGACATTTTTTTTAAACATTTTTACAGCATTTGAAACAATATAATATACCAGAAATGAGTTTCTTATAAAGATTTTTTATATAGTTTTATTGTGTAAACATTAGGAATTTGTTTTGATTGCTCCTACATTGTTTAATAAAGTGATATTACAAGTATTTTCATGACTTCACTAAAAATAGAAGTTCAAAAAAATTAGGCAACAAAAACACCTATTAATAATGAATACCCATTAAAAGTCCTACCGCTAGATACACACTAAGCAGATCAATGAACGCTATAATTATTAATGTTTTCCTTTTTTTTTGAAGTTTTACGATTTATGTTTTTTTTCTTTCAAATTTCTTTTTTAAATTTCGAAAGGTTTCGCGGAACCCCTGAGAGGCGTCGCGGAACCCTAGGGTTCCGCGGAACCCCATTTCAGAAGCACTGCATTACACGATACATTAAATAATCTTAATGATTTTTGAGATACAAAATAAGAGTACTTCTTATTTTTAATTAGAATTTTATTTTATGAATAAAACAAATTGTTGAAAAAAGTCTATACACGTCATACTCATACTAAATTTTCTTCATACAAACCAAAACTTAGAAAAAATCTATCACAAATAGAATTTTCAAATGCCTTTTATGGATCTAGCAAAACTTCTAAGTTACTGAAGAAAATTTTCGTCTTCTTAAATAAATTTTAGCGAGTTTAACATAATGTATGAATTTATCAATAACAACACCTTCAATAAATTAAAACTAAGTCAAAATCTTAATGCAAAGTAATATCTTTAAAAAACGTATCTAAAACTCAGCTTAGTTTTATAAGTCATCTTCATAAAAATAAGTAATACAATGAGCTTTGCAACAAAAAGACCCTGCCCTTAAAATAAATATCAAGTATTGTCACAAAAACAACTTGCCAGACAAATTAGTTTAAAATACCTAGGATAAACAACAAAATCTCTTAACATTAATAAAAACAGTTACATAAGTTATGTTTAATTTGAAGCTGAAAAAAAAACTAAAAGAACTTTTTATACTTAAAAGTAGGTAGACTAAAACATGAATCTATGACGAAACAAATAAGCGAAAAAAAATGTAGGAAAAATATGGAGTGGTCTGAGCATATTTTCACAACAACATATATTTTATAATTCAAACTTAGACTATTTAACACTCTTACCTGAAACAAGATATACTTTTAATAATTAATAAAACATAAACGCAAACAATATGTGCTGAGTGAGGATTACACATTTTAAATTATCGGTAATCTTACTGTTGTTAAGCTTTATACTAAGTGTGTATTAATATTAATGATTTTAATACAGACGACTCACTATAATATATCATGATAATACATTTATCATGATATTTTATAACCCTATTTAACTTTAGAGATTTAAACTTTTTATTTCTCTATAGACAGTTAGGCATAAAAAACTTCAAGTCATAAAAAGCTTGAAAAATTGTGTTTCACAATTCAAAATGAACGATATACATGGGTGAACCAAAAATCAATGTGTTTATATTAATAAAATATTTAATTAGAATTTAGGCATGTTATTTTTTAAGAAATTATTGAAATAATCATAAAAAGTTTATTCAACTTTGGTGAAATTATTTGAAAAATAAAATGTAAGGTGAAGCAAAAACGACACAGTGTGATGCTCCATGACCAGTGGATTTTAAATTGAAAATTATTAGTTTTATAATAAACTAATAAACAAATATTATCTTTTCATCAATAAAAATCAATCAGTGAAAACAATCAAAAGGTTTTTTGATATGATCAGTTAATGAAAAGTGAAAAACCAATAAAATACTTTTTATTCAGCAGTATCTTCATCACTCTTCTGAAGATTATAGTGGTTAAAACATATTTAATCCTAGTAACTGACTTTTATTTATTTAATATAAAAAACTAAATAAATTGTCTCTTAAAAATTTTAATGCATCAAATATTGTAATAAGTAACTCAACTAAAAATAAGCATAGTCTTTAAAACTTATAGGTGTAGTTGAAAAGTATTGAGCTTTTTTAAAATACTTAAAAATGTTTTTTTTTAAATACTTATGAGGTTGGATCTTGAAAGTTTAAAAAAATAAAAACTTTAAAAAAGTTATGAGCTGAATGTTATTATTTTTAAAGACTCTTAGATAATATTATAATTTCAAGTAACTTCAAGCCTTTTTAAAACTTTTTAACTATTTTGTGACAAAAACATTAGTTAAAATACTTATATTGGGGTAATCTGTTATACTTAAAACTTTTAGCTATATACTTCACTTTTGTACCAAGTTTACAATACTTTTTTGTAGAAAATCTTTAACTATCAAACTTTATTTTTACTTTAGCATTAAAAAATTTAATTTATCCAGCATAAAGGGGTAGTTCTAGTAATATTAGAGGAATTATTTTTATATAGTTCGATAATCAGTAAAATATAATTAAGGATACAATATACTTCGATAAACTAACAACATTGGTGGAAGGAGACTTGTTGATATGAACTTTAGCATAAAGCAGTAAAGATGTTTCTTTGTGAGATTTGCTCAGTGCAATTGACAGCGCAGTGCTACCATCCTGTTCAAAACATTTAATGCTTTTTGTCGTAAAAATTTAACTAGTTAGGTAAATGTTTTATAGTTATGATTACAAATAAAGTTTAATTTTATTTATTTGTTCCATTGAACTTCAACTTATTTAAATAGTTAAACATTACATAAATACGCTTTAATAACTTAAAACAAAATCTTCATTAACTACAACAACTAAGAAAACAAAATAAACTAATGGATGTTAAAAATAAACAAACTCAGTATAACTATATATATTAGTGTTAAATAGTTTTCGTACTAAAAACATTAAAACAACTAATAGTCTAATTTTCACTTTATTCATCAATCAAAGATTATATTTTAAAAAAAGTAAATACAATATAAACAAAAAAAACTTACAAATTATAATATGTAAAAATTAGAAAATGTAAAGTTAGACAAAAATTTATTATAAAAATCAACACTAACACTTACTGATTAGTCAGAGTCTTAACAATTTTGTACTGTAGCTTTTTTTTTAATTCATTAAATTAAATATTTGCTTTAAAATTCTTTTCGCACAGTATTCATTGAGTTTCGTTTAAATTTTTAGTTACAATAAGACTTAGAATTTAGCCAGGATATTATATTAGTATATTAACATATTAACAAATGCTTAATAGATTTTCATGTGACGACTTTAAGGAAAAATATTTATATTACTGTAGAAACGACTTTAAATCTTAAGTCAAAAGTTTTAGAATATTTTATGTTAAAAATTTTATTAAACTATGTCTCTTTTTAGGATAGTTATTTTTTATGTTGTTGTAGTGGTGAATCATCTTTTCTTAATGTTACTAATATTTGAGAACCTTTAATTAAAAGTTTTTATAGGATTTTATACAACATAAAACTTGTTAGAAAAAGTTCAGGTCTTGTAAATACGTTAAAAGAGCGTTAGCATGCTGTATTATGAATAACAGTATTATGAATAACTTGAATGTTAGTTATAAAACAGTACAAATATAACAATAGAACCTATCACTGATTAATTATCATTATAAAATAATCGTTTAAGCTTGTGAGTTGAGATAGATTAAAAGGACCTAAATTGTGTTAGTCTTTTTAGTACAAATTAAAAAGTTAGTATATTACTCAAATATAATAGACATTACAAATACTTTATTTCAAAGAAATCCGTTATAAAACAATGTTTCACCTTACTAGAGATCTTCAGTTGAAATCGAGCTCTTATTTTCTAAGATTTATAAATGTACACAATAGACAAAACTTATTTTTATGTACTTTTAACTTTACTTAACTATCAAAAACACTAAAATATTCCTAAAGTATTAATATAAAAATTTCTAGCTTAATATTGAACCAAATAAGATACTCTTTTGGGTAATATGAAAATAAGATTATAAAAAAGTGTGTTAAATTTTTATGAAATATAAATATGTATAAATTAATAAATTTTTAACATCGTAAAATTTAACAAATGTTGTTAAAATAGATAACATATATATAGTTATTGCATAAGAATTAGCACTTTAACACTGTCTTTTTACTTAACACATATATGCTATTTTTTAAACTTTTTTCATCTAATCAATCTAATTTTCAAACTGCTTTAAATGTGATTTTTCTTATTTTGGTATGACCTAAAAGTACATTTGATGATGTAATAAGTTGGTTAAAATCAGTTTATACTTCTCAGTATTTTGTTTAATACCATGGTTTAAAACTATTCTTTTCAAGTCAGAGTCCTTCTACTATAATATGATCACCATACAAACTAGGGAAGAAAATTTAAAAACCTTGTCGGTGATCTCAGGGTTGCAATCTGATTGGTCGAGCAGCAGTTTGACGATTTGTGATTGGTTCTCCTCGGCGGCGCACATCAAAGCGGTCGACCCGTCATCGTCCTGTACGTTGACGTCAGCACCGCACTGAAGCAGCAGCTTGCAGGTGCGGAGCTTGCAGTGGGAACAAGCCAGCATCAGCGCTGTTTGACCCGCCTCACTAGCTCGCTTGTTCACGTTTGATAACTGTTAATAAGTTAATATTAACAATAAATATTAATAAGTTGTAATAAATATTGATACAAACAATGACAGAAAACTGTAAAGTGTATAAAAAGTTTCTGACCAAAAAAAATTTTAATATGATAAATACTATAACAAATAAAATTAAAATTGGATATGATATAAGAATTTATAAGTATTAATTAGTATATGTAATAACTAAAAAGTTTATGTTTGATAACCGTGAAATAATATAAATAAAATGACGTATAAATTATAGTTAATATATTAAAACTAGTAAGTTTATGTTTTATTATGTAGTTAGTATTTATAATTTTTTCACGTTTGATTATGTACTTTTGAAGTATTCATAAAGGTTTATGATTTGAACCCGTAGAAGTTAATTGGTTTTTATTATTTTTAGTCTTTAAAGGTAGAAATAAATAATTAAAACTATTTCTTTTAAACTCACGCTTAATAACTGGTTAAATGTTATAAATATAACAAGGAATAATATATTAGAAGTAAAAAACAATAATTTGTTTATTTTATGACTGAAAAGTTTGTTTAAAAAAAAAACATTTATTGGACTTATTTCTAATGCAAATTTTCGTATAACAATGTACATTAATTTAATAACAAATTTGTCATACAAGAAAGATAGTATGTTACTTCTGTTTATGGTAGTTTTTCTTTTAAACTATTTTAGACTAGAACTTGTATTAGAGAGTTGACAAAACATTAATTTTATTGCTTGATTTTTAACCAAGAAAAACAATACTATTAAAAGTATCTATTTTAAATATGAGTGACACTTCAGTGTAAATTGCCACCTATTTTAAGCTTATACCCGCGACAATTTACTCGATTGTTCTACTTTAATTTCCTGATACTTTTCATGCATAAGAGGATTACGCTTTAAAGTAAAATAGATTTAAAAACAAATAAAAAAACCGGTAAAAAACTTAATAAAAAATTTTCAGTCGCATGCATTTTTAAGCCAAATAACAAGCGAGAAGGATATAATCAATATTATTAATAGCCAAAAAGTAAAATAAAGCTAACGTTTAAATTTTTAAAGTCAGAGAAATTAATACTATTTATTGATAAAAATTACATTACATAATAAATTATTATTAATAGAAAAAATATTCATTTTATGTTCGTGAAATTAATCTTACATAGCTAAGTTAGTTTAAACATAAATTAACGTAATTTTACATAAAAAAACCTCAAATTTATTTCTGTATTTGGAGCTATTTGAATTCAATTACAAAAAAAACAGTACATGTATATATTTAGCGCAAAAACAAAGGTGTATTTTTAATGAAACGGAGCCATTCAAGTTATATAAAACAATGACTTCATTTAATGCGCACTACTACGCCGTTTGAAGTTTGACGTTGAAATTAACCTAAGCAG
This sequence comes from Thalia democratica, assembly GCF_965202585.1. NCBI lineage: Eukaryota > Metazoa > Chordata > Thaliacea > Salpida > Salpidae > Thalia > Thalia democratica. The sequence continues at coordinate 6,276,087 of NC_139172.1, forward strand.
ACTGAGAAATTTTGACGCTTCAAATAAACCTATTGACTTTGATTTGTACGTTTTTCAATATTTAAACAAAAAATCTTACAATTTGAGTGATCTAAGTGAAACTAACTGTTTTTTTAGAGATCATGTTTTACGACTCCCACATGTAAACAGCTGTAAATTTGTTAATAAAAGGTATTTATAAATTACTTCCTTATTAATTAAATTAACAACAGTTTTTAAACAACTATTATAAATTTGGTCTACTTTATCAAGTTAATTAAAGCTTTTCATAAAAAGAAAGCACTAGTTGTCATGTACAAAAAACATTTAGTTTAAACTTTAAATTAGCAGTTATGTTAGACAAATTTTCTGTAAAACAGTATATGAAACCTTAGAATATAAAAAAAAATTTTACATTAGTGAATTTAAAAATTGTTAAATGAAGTTGAATGATTTGAAGTAAATTTTATAAATCTTCAAAAATAACTTATAAAAAAATATATACATAAACAATCAGCTAAAACCATTTAAATACTTTATAATACTTAAAGCAACTAATTAATGATAACAAATAAAATGATTTTATAACCATTGAAAAAGTTTAAATTTAAAAACATTTAAAAATACTTAACCAATGATAACAAATTAAATAACTTTACAACTATTGAAACAACTTAAAACTTAAAAACGGTAAAAGTTTAAAAATTAATAAACAGTGATACCAACAGTGAAAAGGTGCCTGAACACGTTGTGCTGGTAGTCGCTCTCAGTATCGCACAGAGCAGCCAGCATGGAAGGTGTGTAACCCGCCTGATTTCCGTGGTTCACGTCCAACCCTTCTATCTGCAGCAGCACCTCGACTATCTCGATCCGACCGTGCGACAACGCGTAGTGCAGGACGTTGTTGCCCTGTGAAAAATATATTAAAAGTTGGTTGTGTTGTTGAATAAAGGAAGAACTTATAATTACTAGTCATACTGATGTATGTGAAAATATATTGCAATGCGTTTCAATGAACAAACAAGAAAGATCAGCTTTTGTGATTACGTACATAAAACTCACGTTTGAACTTTGATTGAGTAGACTGAAAATTAGTAATAAAAGTTTACGACTGAGTTATTATGATTTGAAGCTTATACAAATATAACTCTGTCATATAATATGTTTCTATATTTAAAAAAAAACATTTATTTTTAAACTTGAAAAAATCAAATGCTTAATTTTTTTATGTAACTTCGTTTAGTTTAGTATCACACGAAAAAACTATGAACTAACTTTTTTTACAAAAAAAAAAACAAAGTTATAAATAAACTAGATGTTGTTTAACGACATACTTAAATGTCAAGGCCCATTGTTGTTTACCGCTTAATGTAATATAAATATCTTATCAAACTTTTATACATGAAAAATTAAATCAATGAAATCAACAGCAAAACAAAAGTATCAAAAACTATACAAAATATAAAATAAAACGTTTTTGATTTAACTTTTCAGTCGAAAGTAAAATTTCGATTTTTAGTAATTAAAACTATTTGACAGTGATAATTTAAGTCAAGCATTTTTTAGTTTTTAAATTTTAAAGTTTTGATTAGGTAAATTTCAATTTGCTATAACTATGACCCTAGCTAAAACGTTAAGACCAAAAAATAAGTGTAAATCATAGCTTTTGACACGTTTAAATAACATAGTTCATCGTAGATTGAAGTTTAATGTTAAGTCAAAAAATAAATACTAAGACTTTTAAAATAATATTTGCTAACATTTAAAAATATTTCACGCCAAAAAGTCTTTCCACATCCTTGTACAAGTTTGGACAGTTTACAGAACAAAAACTTTTCTAAATCTAGATGGTTTTTAATACAAATAAGCTTACAAATTTGATATACAAACAATAGATTGTACCGTTTAAAAACGTAATACATAAAACAAATAAATAAAATAAAAACTTAATTAGTTTGTAGTTTGTGATAAGGTAGTAAATAACTAGAGATCTTTACAGTTCAAACGACTTTATTTTTAAATATGAATTAACCTGATTTTTTAAGCTTAAACTAGTTAGGAACATTATACAAAGTAAGTTTTGAAAATAATAAACAAAATTTTAAGAAAAACTAAACATGTTTTTATATAACACAAAACCAAAACAAACATTATCATCAGTCATGTTGATGATCTTCTTGAACAGCTTGTCGGATGCGATTTGCCTGATGTTGTGCACGAATATTTGCAGGTGTTGCGAATTTGAATCGGGTTGGGCTGCAACGTCGAAGAACTCCTTCTTCAACAAGTGAGTTGCTACAAGCTGAATGTTGTGAGTTAAATTCATGAAGACATTTAAAAACTTAAATAATAGCTAAATAATATAATAACATTTTTACTGTTAAATTTTAGTAAAACTGAAACAAATTAAAAAAACAGTCTATAAATCTATTTTTTTTATTAAGCGCAACTTATATAAATACTTGAATAATCATTATAAATAGTGAGCTTTAAAGATAAGAACTATTTTATCAACATAAAAAGTGATAAACAAAAATCTAACCAAGTCGTTTTCATCAATTTCTTCTTCGTTTTCGAGACTGCATTCTAATACTTTACAAGCTTCACCGAGTCCTTCATAAAAATGATAGCTGCAAAAAAAAACATATTTAAGTGTCAGAATATAAATTAATAGCATAAAAAAGTAATTTCTAGATATACACTAGACTTAACTATTAAAACTCTAAAAACTGTTTCATTTTGATGAAATGCAAAATTCCATATATAACTATACACATTTACAGGTAAAACATTTCAAAACGTTTGAAAACACTTTTTGGTATTCTTATTTAGTATGCAGAGCTTCATTGTTAAAATTTTAATTAACTTTCAAATGTCTTGCTGTTAAAAAACTTGTTTGGAACTAAACTACCTAAAAATTAAACTTATAAACATATTTTGTAAAAATACTACTTTACCATAAGAAAACACAAACCTTGTAGATTGCACTTCGCTGCAAGAAGAACTTGAATCAGACTCGACAGTTGCTTGCTTGAACAACCTGGCATCGTCATTCATGTAATCAACTATTTCCTCTTGTGAGTGGCACATGTTTACCTGCAAAAATAACTTGTTTAACTGTTGTAAAAAAATATTTAACAATAAGAGATAATTAATTCATATTTGTTCATTAGTCTCTCACATAAATAATAAGTGTTGTCAACTATATTCTATTTGACCTTTTGTGAAGACTAAATACATATATATGAAATTTTATTATTAAATCAACTAAAACTTTATTAAGTGATATTGCATTAAAACAAGTAACTAAGCTTCAACTTCGTTTTAGTTTTTTGTCAACTGTAAAAACATATTTTTAGTATATATTATATATATGAGATATTTACCATATATACTATCAAAACTATACAAAGTTTTAAAAAAAATAAATATAAAATATAAACTATGTGTAAAATTGTTTTAAATTATATATTCAACAATTAAAACAATGTTATCATATTACATTAATATTTCAATCAGCTTAGTTTTGTTTAAAATGAAACTCTAAAACCAAAAAAAAACTAACAGCTGAAGACCCATGAAGGCCATCTTGAAGGAAATTCTCAGTAGCGATGGGTAGAGTGAGAGGTCTCGACTGAAACTTGCCCCTCACACCACAATCCTCAGAAGATTCGTTTATAAATGGAGAAATTTCAACTTCCTCCTCATCTGAACTGAAACTTTAAAAAATATATATAAATTAAAAATTTCAAGGTAAAGCCTTTATAAACAAGTTTTCTGAAACGTATTTTATGAGGATTTTTCATTTTTTTTATGTTTTTTTTTTCTGAAATTTTTTTATAATTTCAAAAGCACTTAAATGACCAATCTAAAACATATCTAATCAAAAAAATTGTTAAGTTTTTAAAATGAAATTTTTGTAGAAGATATAAAGTTGAATTGCAACAAAGTCATTACTAAGGTATTTTTTAAATATAGAATATACATGTCTAGCTTTTTAAGCGTAAAAAAGGAAACTTATTATAATTTTTTTGTACAATAATGCGCTATTTTTAAGTAATAAAACAAAATTACAACAAGTTAACTTATCAAAATTCTAAGCAAAATAATTAAAATAAACCTGTTTTCTTGTACATCTTCTGCAAATTTTAATGATTTTGTTGAACGATTAAAGCTTCCTGGTTTTTTCATTATGGAAACTGGTTCTGTAAAGTCATAAAAGTTTTCATCAATTATAATGTTTTGTATTTATTAGTTAAAACTGTAAATTTTAAATAACAACACTTAACATTTTTAAAGCATTTATTTAAATGATTGATACTTTTTCTAGCTACTATAATGTATCAATTTTATCCTTTGATGAAAACATTAAACTTGAAAATTTTATTAAATGTAAAAGTTTGTGAGAAAACATTTTTTTTTAATTATAAGGTCTATACAAACATATGAACAAAATTTTTTTTCATATTAAGTCACTGAGACTCCACAATCAAGCAGATAGTGTAAGTAATAACATAAACTAACTGGTGGTTTCAGACATGGAAGAGCTCATTGTTGCATCGCCGCCCCTGAACTCCACAACATTGTTGAAAACTTCATCTTCAGAAGAATATCCTTCATGAATGACTTTCTCTTCGATGATCTCCTCCTCAACAACTTGCTGCTGGTTTTGCATTGAGAGCAGATCTTCTTGCTCTTGTATTAAACTTTCCACCTGTTCGAAATTTAAATATATTTAAGAAACTAAGTGGAATATTTGTAAAAACCAAATATTGGCTACACAAAACATAATTGAAACACACAAAATATAAAGTATTAAAACTCCAATATAAAGTAACTAGTATATATAAAATTTAATACACTTTTAATAATGCGTCGTTTTTTTTTGAAGTACAGCTGAAAGTGATTAATATTTTAAAAAACAAAGAATAACTTTATATGTTTTAGATTCGATCCTTTTTTGCATTTAACCATCCTCAAAAAGGGCATTTATTGGCGCGAATGCAATAAATATACAAAGACATTAAGTAAAATGATGCAATAACCTATAACCTATATGTTCACTTTGTATATACATTGTATATTTAAAACCTTTTTTTAATTCAGAATTATACAAACTTAATGAAAACTATTAAAAAAAGATTTTATAAAGATTTTTTATAATTTTTACCAACTTTTCTTACACTTTATTACATAAAGCTTATAAATTAAATAATTATAAAATATTTTATAGAAAAGCAACTTAAATTTTGAAATGAACAGTCATTATAAATCATTCTGTCATACTACTCAAAACTTTTGTATGAACACTAAATTTTCACTAATAAATGCTACTTCTGAGGACAATTTGTTGTATAAAACATCAAGTATATACAAAATATGCAAAATAAGTATTTGTTTTGTACTAAATATAAACAATTTGTTGTGTGTAACTATAAAAAGAAGTACTAAACAAAAACTAACATAATCAAAAATTCTAAATAAGCCTGAAAATATCAACTGATTTTTAATTATAGGAGTTTAGAAAACTCTTAGGAAGCAATGGAAAAACAACTATAGATTTAAACAAGTAATTGAGTTTATTTTACTACTTCAGAAAAGTGTGATTTATATATATGTCTATTAAAAAGTGGTTTAAGAAAAGTTTGCACAAAAAAATTAAAAACACCACAATTTAAAATGAGTACAACAAATTTAAACATACCTTTCCAACAAATTCTGAAATGTGGTTAGAATGCACAGAATCAGGCGAATCTTCACCAGCCGCAACAGTCTGTGTGGACTTAGAATGCAAGCTCAACTCCAGAGCATTTGTTCCTCTTTCCACTACAAACCTGGCATTTCCAACACATGCGTCCTTGCCAGGGGACAAAAACGTGCAAGTGGAACGATCAACTTGTTGTAAAGCAGGTAACTCTATTTTTGTTTGAGTTGCCAAGTTACATCTTAGGGGAGTGTCAGTGCTTGTACCCCTGCTTATCTGAACTGACTGGGCAATTCCAGAGGTGGTGCTTTTTAAAACTGGGCGAGAAAAGCTAGTCATTGTGGCAACATTGCAGTTGGCTTTGAGACAAATTCCTGACTTTCTTTTTGGGTCAAAGCTCGCTTCTGTGTTTGTTGAAGCACAACCAACATGTATGCACATTCCAACAGCTACAGAATTGCTTTTTATCAGGTCATAGCTGCTAGTTGACTGGTGCAAGCAAACGGGTGGCATTGGAGTGCCTACTCCTACCGTTTTGTATTGAGGTTTTTCAAACTGTATTGGATTGCAACCTGAATTTTTTGTGATAACTTTGACTGTAAAGTCAGATGTAGACGTTGCTTGTACTGAGCAAAGAGGTAGAGCCATTGTTTCAGCATTTTTCATATTACTCCTTTCAGTTTGGCACGATTGGTCAACTGGCTAAAAAAAAGTATAGTACTTCAAATGACAATAAATGAATGTAGATAATAAGTTAATATTTTTATTATAATTTCAAACCATTAACTACCGATTATCAGTGAAAATACCCCATAAGTTTGGTTTATTTAGTTTAAATTTAACTTCTTGTCTTTTATATATAATTCTAATAAGTTTTAAGTCAAGTTTGAGAGAATAGTTCTATTATATATATTTAAGAATGGTTAAAAACTCAGATAAAATTTAAGCAAAAACTTTTTCAAGATGTAGTTAAACTGAAACCTAAATTTAAAATAATATTTGTTAGTGAAAATTAAAAAAAGGCATTAAATGAAACAAAAATGTAAAATAAACTATAGCTCTAAATTTTAACATCTTTTGTGAAAATAAACAACAGTTGAGAACAATATCACAATAATATGCTTTATACTTATAACAACGTATTTTTTTTATTTAAAATAAAAAAATACTAAAAACTAATAAAATATAAAAAACAACTTACAACAGGTTTATCCACTTTTTTACTTGTATCAGGTTCATTTTGGTTAACATGAAAAGCTTCGTTTGTATTTACGTTTTCACCAACACATTTATCGATAACTTCTGCTTTTGTACCTGAAAATTTAAATGTAAACAATAAGTAAGAAATTAAACTAGTTTAAACTAAAGAGTTAACCTTATTTAAATTTAACTATTATAAAATAAGCATAAACTAACATAAAATAAAACTATTGTTAGAAAATTAAAAAAACTAGAAAAAAAAAGTGATTTTTTTTATGGTTAACTGATTTAAAAACAGTTATGCCAATATGTTTTTTAAACGCAAATAAAAATAAACTCTAGTTAATATAGCTTAGTACATAAACAAAATACTAACTGGTGAAAACAGTGTAAATGCTAGAAAAGCTTAAGACATGCTAAGAAAAAAATAAACGTGATTGAAAGAAACTACTGATAGTAAAACATTTTAAACAAATTCAACAACTGTAGAAAACTAACATTTACTACAAACACAACAGCAGTTGCTCAAATTAGAGCCCATTGATAAGCAGTAGTTTAAAAGCAAGATATACACAAGTAATTTATTGAGCAGTGCAAAGAGATTGCATTTGTACTTGAGCTTTTATTTAAATTAGTGACATTTAAATATTTCTAAACTTAACTGTAGTATAAATAAAGTTTTGGAAAATAAGAAATATAAAGCAGTAACTATTAATAATTATAAAAAAATTACATCTTTTTAACTATGTCTACTACAAAAAAAAAAGTAAAATTAAACTAAATATATACACAAAACTTTATACACTTAGTATGAAAATAATTTCTTATTTAAATGTAAAACATACTATAGTTTTATTCAAAACACACCCTAATTTTAATAAAAAGTATTATATAAACTTTTATTTATGATAATTTATTACTAAGAGTAGAAATAAAAAAAAATTATGAGATAAAATCTATGAGTTTTGAAAGTAGTTCATTTTTCTGTAGCTACTAAAATAGAAAATTAAAAATCTTATTAATATTTTTAATGATAAAAAACTTAATTATCTTAATATTATAACTATGTAAGAATTAAAAAAGTTTTTCTTCTTTAATAAAAACTTACTTCTAATTGACAAATTTTTTTACTGATAAATTTAATTTTTCCAAAAGTTTAACAAATAGTAAACTTAAATAAATACATTAAAAACATATTAATATTAATTACAAAATCAAAAAACTGTTAGTTGTCAAACGTTTTACTGGTAACAGTTTATTTTAATATTTTAAGAAGAATAAAAACTGTTTGAAAAAAGGTACACCTACACAAATATAAATATGAGATACAAAACAAAAACCAAAGATAAATTTTCAGGTTAGTAGAGAAATTTGTTATTGCTTTAGTTGTTGTCAACAATGTTTATAAAAACTCTTGTTTGTTATGTTTCCAATATCAAAAATGCATATTTTTACAACAACAATCGTTTTTATGTCGAAAGTAAACTAAAGAAATTATAGTTACATATACAAAACATAATCGTTTTTATTCATTTAGAGCATTATATAAAGTATGTCAAAAATTAATAATAAATCATTTACTTTAAATTTAAAGCTTCGATCAAACATTTTTTTAAACAAAAATATCAATGCAGACAGTGAAAAATAAAATTAATTTTTCAAGAAAAGAAAAAAAAAATACTATAAACAAGCTGTCAATCAAGCTACTTAAAAAGAATTATATTTCTGCATAAAATAACTTTTTTTTTTTAAACTAAACTACTATTTTACAACAACAAAAAAATGTACGTTTTTAGTTGAAAACTAAAGAAAACATTTAGTAGTACTTTTATATTAACACTAAAGTATAAAGATACTTAGCATGTAAAGACTAAGTTAAGAGATTGTTGAATTTTATCAAATGTTCGTTAAGTTATCAAATAAATAAGTTTACTACTGAATAAATAATGGCTAAAATAAACGTGTATAAACATATTTACATTATTTTGTTTTATTATCTTTATTTTTCCATCAACTAACTGAAAAAAAAACTTAAGTTGTTTTATATTTTTACATGTTGAAATCTTGTGTGTTATAAATACAACAGAAAATAATTAAAGAACAACAAATTATTTAAACGCACTTTTTATTTTTTAAAAATTTTTTGTTTAAATACTTTTAAAAATGATTTTAAAAATTCTTTTTTAATTAGTTAGTTGTGTTATCACTTATTTTTAAAACTAAATATCTAAAAAATATTTTCAACTATAGTTTTTATTTACTATTTAGATATATAATAAGGTTTAATATTAAAACAACTAATAAATTTGCAATAATAATCATTTTTCAAAATAAAGTTTTTGTTATTGTTAAAGAAAGTATTAATGTATGTTTTATTTAGAAACGATCTAAAAGGTTTTACTTTTATAAAATAATTATTTTAAATATCAAAATCACTAGTTTTTATACTTAGACTCAAAATATTTTAAATTATTAGGCAATGCTTAGTACATATTATGAAAACCGTTATAAAACTATTTGAAAAATCAAAGCAGCTAAAAAAAATTGTTGTTTATTTTATAGCTCTGGAAAAGTTTAATATTTACAGCAAAATTAGTTCTTATCTTTGTTTTTTGTCATTTTCAGTAGATGAGCTTCTTTTTTTTTACTCTAAAATCTTAGAAATTTGAAAGTTTTTTGTAAAATTAATACGAAAAAGTTAAAAAAAATTTTAATATGTAATAACACACTCACAGATCTGATTTTCGGTTTGAGTATTGACACTTGTCGTGACAGAGTTTCGAACAAGCTTCAAATCCCAAATGCTGAAATCATCTCCACAACTCTGTGATTTGTACTTTCGGCTCGGTGGGATAGGAGGTCTTGGTTTTACTGAAACATGTTTTGCTTCAGGCGGAGTAGACTCGATAGACGTTAATGAAAATTCACTGGACGATTCTTCTTCTATTATTTTAAAATATTTTTTTTAATTATAATAAAATATTTGTTTAAAATAAAATAAGTAGTATATTTGCTACATATCTATGTCTATGTTGATTTTGTCAGTTATTTTTGTTTTGACGCATGACTTGAAACATCTAATTAATTTTAGAACATTAACCATTTTTACTAGTATCGATAATTTTAAATGTTATGATAAAAAAACCAATATATAAAGCAAATATAAAACTTCTAAAGCTTTGAAAATTTTTATAATAATTAATTAAATGGTTATTTATAAATTGTTATTAAATTTTTAGCTACAACTGGTTTTTAAAGTTTTATACAAAACTTTGTTAGAAACTAACAAACAAAGAAAAAATTTCTTTAAAAATCTAAATCAATTTTTGACTTCAATAGCAGATTTCTACTATTAAATTAAATTTAAAACCTTTTAATTTGTTTTGCGAGCATGCCAGTGAATACTTTTCTTCTAAACTTTTATTTTCAGATTGTAGTAGTTTAATTGTCAATTTCAATTGTGGTACAAGTTTAACCTTCAAAAGTGTAACAAACACTTACTTGCTAACTTCAATAAAATACTGAAAAGTTAGTGCTAAAACTAAAAAAAAATTCATTTTAAATAACAATTTCGTTTTTAGTTAACTTCTTGTACAATTTTTTTGGAAATTCAAGGTGACTAAATTATGTTTAAATCAAATAAAATACCGATTTTTAATTTAAATTTTAATAACGATATAATTTATAATATAATTTTTTTTAAATTTCTACCTCATTTTCCAGCATCCGCAGCGATGATAGAGCTTGTGAAAACTGATCTCTCAACAAATACAGCTGATTAGTTGGAAGGTATGTAAATTCTTCAACGCTAGACGGCGTCCTATCATTGCCACTTGAAGGGGTTCTGGAACCGCTACTTGAACTTCTTTCATTTCTTCTCTGTTTTTAATATGTTATTAAACCGTTTCATGTTTAAAAAAAGACTTATTAAATAAAAGTGTCCAATAAACATTAATCTGTTTATTTAAACTAACATTGTCTATACTAAAATACTTATACTTTACCAAACAACGAACAATTTTTTAACAAAACTTTTACAAATATTGTAACTTTTTTTGACATCTTTAATGTACTAATTAAGCCTCAAGCAGTTTCTTTATTCAGTATAAAGAAATATCGTTTATTGCAAACATATTTAGCTTACTTTTAAAACGATAAGTAAAAATAAAAATTAGTAAGCATTTGAAAAGCTTATTGTTATTAAATTGTTTAATTTTTTTTGAGTACTCCTATAAATGACGGTGAAGTTTGAACACTGTTTCGCTTAAGTTTAACAAAGTATTTGTAGACTAATTAAAACTTAAACTTATAAGTACTATCATAATTTGAACATTTTGAACTTTCAATACAACTAAAACCTAAAAAAATATCTTTTGTTGTTCTTAGGTTAGTATAAAAAGAAGAGAGGTATATTGTTCACTTCAATATATTTTTTTAAGTCGAAACTTAAAATTTTATAGTCTATACATTCGTTTAAATAAAAATACAAAATATAATGTGCTGATTTTATTTTAAATTAGTTTAAACATGTTATAACAGTAAATAATTGTTTTTATTATTTAGTCAATAACGTATTTTTATTTACTTTAACGAAAAAAAGTATAATTATTTTAGTTTCCATAAAATAAAAGATCCTTAGTAAAATAATAAATATTTTACTATCAGTTTAAAAAAAGTTAATTTACTTTCTTAAACATTACTTCAGTAAACGTTAATGAAATACGTGCTAAACAAATTAAAACTAAAAAAATGTTTAAGTTATAATTTATAATATTCTGTTACGTTATTTAAATATAAAGTTTCAAAGTTTTCTAATTTTAAGAAAGATTCAAACAAAAAACTTATCAAAAAATACTGAAAAAATTACCATGTCAGAACTTTTAGTTGAGGTCGATATTCTGCTTTCAGTTATCTTATCAGCCGTTTTAAACGTTTTTGATCGTTGCCTATTGCTAAAAAAAAATATTGTTATAAAATAAAACTTGCAATGAGGTTTTAACAAATTAGCATAACAGTGCATTTAAAATCAAAATACATACAGTAGTTTTAATAAACAATTACGTAACAATTTTTGTCTTGTGATTTTAGTTAAAACAATGCAATTAAAAAAAAATTATTGTAGTTTAAAAGCATTTTTCATTTATATACATAAACTATAAACGAATACCTTTTACAAAAAAACATTTTACTTTTTAAAAATAACTTTACCTGCTAACTAAAGTTATATTAATCAAGACAAACAAAAATTAGTTGCTTTTAATTTTGCAAACAATAGCTAATTAAAACAATACTGTACAAATAATATACTTTATGGCTTTTACATTCAAAAACTTTATTGTGTCGTTAGTCTTTTTAATACTTAAGTCTTTAAACAACTACATATAAAAAATAGAGTGAGCAACTAATTGTGTTAAGCGTTTTACACAGTGGTTAGCAAACTTACCATAATCCTTCCAACTTAGTTCTAGTATCATGTAATAACTTCTCTTGTTTTGCGTCTATTACGTTACGTTGTAATATGTCTATTGCTTCTTCGCTACTTTTTATTCCTTCGTTTAAGCTTTTTAAAAGAAAATAACATTTTAGGTTATTTGAAAACAAAAATGTTAAAAACTATTGTTTTAATTAATTTCGAAACTACTTTATTACTTTATTTATTTTAATCAATATTTCTAAAAATTTATAATCGAGTATTGATTTTAAAGTTATCTTTAAATCTTAAGTTGTTTCCGATAAGTAAGTATCAAGTTTACTTCGTATTATCAATGACTACTTTATATATATATTGTTATGTGTATTGAATATTAATTGTTAGAATTTACAAACTTTTTTATTATATCTGGGCATACTTGCAGCTCTGGTCTTTTGTTTTTCAGTTGATTGTTTTTGTTTGCTTGTTTCTTTATTTTTATTTTGTTTCTATTTGCTGCAAATTTTGTTTATACAACTCTAGGCAAATAGAATATAAAACTACTACAAACTAAAAAATACTTGTTGTAACCTTTGTACTACTAAAGTTTTTTATATCGCATATACATATTACGTATGTTAATTAATGAACTCTGATAAGCCTTTGTTATAAGATCTTTACAATTTAATTTTCAAAAAGGCATAAACCTAAGATTTTTAGAATTAGAACTTAGTTTAAGCGATTTGTATAAAACATTTCTTTTCAAAACAGTTTAAACGCGTCGGCTGCAAATCTAAGCCGCTTCTGATAGGCTAGTATTCTATTTATTTTTATTTTAAGTTTAGGTTATAAATTTTTGTTTAGTTTATTTTTTATATATTTCAGTAAAGTGGGATAGGGATAAGGGTACAAATGTTTTTCAAAATACTGCTAAATTACAATTTCACCTCATTTGCATAATATTACAAATGCAAAAAATTCCAAAATCTTCGAACTGCAGGCAACCCATTTAAAACAATAACTAACTATTTAAAACTTTTTAATTGTTAATATAAAGTAATCTAACCCGGAGTTTAACACCAAAAAGTTGAAGTATTTAAATTGTTAGATTTATAGTATAAAAACAACGTTGATAAAACGGACTAAATGCTAATTTTTAAAGCCCAACTCTTAAAAGTCCGATTACAGCAATTAATAAGTTATCTTAATGAAAATATTATGTATCGGTAAAATTTGATAGCTTATGATTACTGTCCAAAGTAAAACATTAATACTCACTGATATCTTCGCAATACTTTACAAAGTCTAAATTTAAATGGGTTCCATAAGGTGTTCTCAACCCATAACCTTCTTCAGTTGTTTCAGGAAGAATTTCTTCAAGTGACTTCATTTGGTGTTTTTTTTCTGTGTTTTTGTAAAAAAATGTACATTGGTATAATTTTCTGGATATTATAAAAATAACATCAAAGTACATCTCATGTTCATTGACACAGATTTTAGAGTTCATAGCGAACAAAAAAGCTCAAGTATGTATTAACTATAAATTTTTAATACAAGCTTAGAGTTAAAAATATAAATAAATTTTATTGTTTTACTTGTTTATTTCTATGATATTTTGAAGATAACCATCAAGCTTTAGTTTTATAATACTACTTTTTTAGTACTGTTTATTTCTTTTTTTACTTAAATAAGTTTTGATTTTTTAATGTGTTAATAAAAGTTATTCTCAAAAAAAAAATATTATCAGATTGTATACCTTTACAAGTTTTTGTTTTCTAATAAATAAGCATAAAAAGTTAATATTTGTGTTTTACATATGTGAATATAAGTTATTATCACAAACGTTTAATGAATAAAAGTGTGGTTATTCTAGACTTACAATGTTTTCTAAAGCAGTTTATATTTAGTTTTATTAAACTGTACAGAATTAGTCTGTATTAAAAGAGTTTAGGCGACAGTAAACTAGAAACCCCATAACATAAAGTAAAAGTTGTTTGTTTTCTTAAAAACTTTGTTTGTCTGGTGTAGTCGTAATTTTTCATATTTGTTTGTATTGACATTTAATTAATGTTTAATTTAAAAACAATAACTTAAAACACAAATTGTTTTGAAAATTCTATAAAGTAACAATATTAAACTGTTCGTTTTTATTATTTAATTAAAAGTTTTCATCTTAATGATAAACAACATAAATATTTATTTAAAGTTATTTTATTTTTATCTAAAAATCAGTAAAAAAACATTTATAGTTTTTTAATCTATCGTTGTTTAACTTGAACACAAATTTTGTTTTTTAAATCAATATTTTTGAGGTTAGCTGTTGTTTTGATTCCAAAATTTTGTTTTGATAAAATCAATGATTTTTGCCTGCTAATAATCTAGGTTTTATAGAACCTTTATTTATTACTGAGAAAATACGTTTTTAAAAGTTTTAATATTTGCAAAGTAATAATAGTTCACTTTCTAAATCCAATATATGACAAAATGAAATGTATAAATTTTAAAATTCGGTTTATAAATAACTGTTTTTATTTAAACTATCAAATTGCAACCAGTTGGTAAAACATTTTTTTAAATTGATTTCTAAGCCTTAAAACTTCAGTTTATGTAATTCTTATGAACAACTTTATTAGAAAAAAATAGTAATTTTTTATGAGTAAATTTAGTTAAATAGGTAATAAATAATTTGTATACGTCTCTTATTTATACCAGATTTATCTGTAATAAAAGCTACGACTAACAAAACAGTGAAAACTAAAAGCTATTTTTTATTAAGCCAATAACAGGACATGAAAGACCGTAAAAGAACTTATAACGATATCAAAAAATCTGATACTATTCAAGCATTTTTTCTTAATAAGATTTTTCTATGTCTGCACTTAACCTTAATCATCAAATTTAAAGCCTACAAAAACTTAAAGTTCTTTATCATTACAATTTATCTTAATGAGTGCATTTCTTTTTCGCACGTTAACAAACTTTATATATTACTGTTTGTAACTCGTGTTTACACAACTCTTATTATAATTTGGCCAAATTGTGGTTTACAACTTTTTTCTAACGGTTGTATAGTATGCTAGTTTGCTTTTCAATCATGCGTTTTAATTCGATATTATTTTATTAAGTTTTAATGTTTATGTATATTAAAACTAGAGTTTTTCAAAAACTTAACAATTGAAAAAATAAAACATAAATTCTCATTTCATTGCATCTTGTTAATTTTTAAATACTATAGAAAAAATTTAATGATTTGTTTTACAGTTTATAAAAAGTTTTTATATTTCCTCTTCTAAGACATTGAAGTCATTATGCTGTTTTCATTAAAATAGTGAGTAAGTTTTTTATTGTTTTTGAAAAATTTAATGTAAATAAAGCTATCAAATATTAAAAAAATAATTCAGGATTTTTAACTTTAAAGATGATTTTTTAAAACTCGTTTGTTGATTTACAGGTGTTCGTTATATTTATTGAAAAATAGATAAAACTATTTTAATAATTTTACAAAAACCAAATTGTATGCAACACCAATTTTTCTATATGTCTTATATGAAGTTTTAAAACCTTGTATAAGTTTTTTAGTGTGCTCTACTCAAACTTTATAGTTTTTAAAACTACGTTAAAACATTTAAAGCTTTGTTAGTATACTTGAATGTTTTAAAAACTTGCGTAAAAATTTACAGTGTTTTATGTTAATCGTCAGCTACAAAATAAAATTTTGTAAAATAATGTTTTTTTATTTAAAGTAGCTATAAATTTAAGTTCTGAAAGTAATATGAACACTATATTAAAAATAAAGTTCATAGTAATATAAAATACTCAAAGTATTGAAAATGTCAGTGAAAAACAGTATTTTATATGTTTGCTTAGTTTGAATTATTTTTAGAGTAGCGGTTAGCCTGAAATTTCATTATACAAATAATTACTTGTTTGTTTACAGTTGTGTGTGTATGTTAAATAATTTTGAACTTGTTATTTTGAACTTGTTTTTCCAAACTTTAGATAGCTTTAAAGTTTTTATTTAGTTTATATACCTTTTGATTACATCCTATCAAATTGCTAAAGTTAAAACACTTTAATATATGTTTTTGTAATTGAAAACATAATTTAAACATATAGAAATGACTAATAAAAAATACTTTAATTATAATTAAACCAAGAGACAGGCAGGAGCAACTTGAAGGTAAACCGTACAAATAAATTATTATTTAGAATTGAGATTTTGCCTACAGCTATTGCTATAACATATACAAACAGTATTATAGATTAGTTGCAAATAAAGTTTAAATTATGTCACAACATTAGTATATATTTTTTTAAATACACCGTAAGTCGAATCAAAAATAGTTGAATATTAAGTAATTGTAAATACTATTAAAAAAAACTTCGTTTTTTGTGGCAAAATAAATTATTTTTAAATTGTCGGTTAAAATAAGCATGCTAGCTGGTTCCAAAAGCAAATGTTTGTACAAGTTCATAAACACAATGAAGAACAAAAGTTGCTGTTGTCGGTCAATGGAAAACTTTCCATTATTATGCTGTTTTCAGTTTTCACGTAAATAGATTACTACTACTGCAACAATAACACAAGCCAGGCTTGTATTAAATAAAAACAGTATTATAAAACTTAAACTAAACAATAAATTTGTACATTTGTTTTGTTTCACTTACTGTTATCTTTGCAAATTGATTTTTGATTGCTGTTATTTTCAACGTATTTAATATCTTTATGTAATGTCAACTCATCACTCATCGTAGTTTTTGTTTAACTGTTTGCTTTCTTTTTCAATTATTTACATGTTTTAAACGAAATGTTCTTTAGACTTTATTTATACTGAGCTGTAAGAAAATATGTACAACATTTAAAGTTATCTTCTATGTTTAATATTAAAACGTTTATTATTAAGTCTATGATACATGACGGACTGAATTTCTAAGAAATATTAAACACAAGTTATAAATTTAAGTAATTGATAAAAGTTTTAGAAAATTTTAACTGTAAACAAAATTGTTTTCAAAAGAAAATTCGAATCTACTTAAAAACTTATACAATGTATAAAACTTTAATTCATTTTATTAACACCTAAGTGAGTATTAATTAATTCTATAAACAACTTAATTATAGTTTTTTATAAAACTTTTCATACTAACTAATAATTTAAAAGTTAATAAGTAAGCTTTTTAATTTTGTTATAATAAATTTATACTATTATCAATCTGAATCTATTAATTTTAATTATAAAAAAACATTTTCTACTAATAAAAAATGTTTTGTTCTAATCATTGATGAAAAAGAAAAAATACAAAATAAAATTAACTGTGGCCTGGACTGATTTAAGCATTTTGATATAAATTTTGTCTAGTATAAAAATTTGTTTGCGTAAAACGTACTTTTTTTTCTTCTGTAAGCTGATAACTATAAAGTAAATAGGAAATGTAATTTTCGCGCTTCTACAACACAATACTTTCCGCTCTCAAAAGCAAGTTTGTTTTCGTCACAGTTGAATGCGCTTTTTGAGTCTCACCTTTCTTCTTTCGCCGAACCTTCTTCCAAATCAAATAAAACTGGGTTACGCGTCTTATTGAAAAGTAAGCAGTTTTGTAATTACTATATCTTATAGATACGTTTAACTTTTGCTAACTTAAAAATCAAAATTATAAACTTTTTTATCTTAGAAAACGATAATTTTAGTCAATTATTAAAAAAATCTTCGAGGTTTGTTTATTGTTTTTCGTTAAAAAAAAGATAATTTATATTGAGGCTTTTGATCAACTTTTTATATCTTTTGTTTTACGAAATGTAAATATATTAGTTTTTCTAAAAACACTTAAATCCTAACTAATAACTCTTGCATGATTTTCAATACCTTGAGTCCGTGTCCTTAAACAATTTTATTTATATGTTAAATTTGTTTTTTTTTATATTTAGCCCTTACTATTTTCGATTTAATAATAATGTTTCTATAGCATTAATCAGTAAAATTTACCAAAAAAAAGTTTTATGTTTATTTTAAGTAAAAAATTTGTGCTTAACATACAAAAAAAACCTTTAAAACTATTGTCTCAATATTAAAAATATAAAAATATAATTACTCAAAAAATACTTATCAAATTATTTGATTGTGAAAATTATGAAAATTATGAAAATTGATATGTGATTGATTTGATTGCATTTTTACAAATCTACCTTTTTTCTTACTTGTAAATTTATTATCATTATTGTTTGCAAATAACAGATGCATTGTAATTTAGATGATTTGGTAAATTTGAATATAAAATAAAAAAACTTTAGAAACTATTTTTTTATAGCAATGATTTTTTTTTAATCTCTAATTTACTTTTAAGTACTGCACAAGACGTTAAAAAGGTACCCGTGGTGTGCGACTCGATAACCGAAAGGTTCTTTGTGCACCAGGTCCTCGGACCAAACATTTTGAGCGTCTTTTTTTTGTCGTTCAATAAGCTATAATATTAACTAGCATAGTTTTAAAACTGCATTTGAGCAAAAATTATTATTTAACATCATTTGGCTTAAGGTTTTTAATTAGAATAAATATGAACTTTAATAATATTTCAGTAGTTGTACACTTTTTATTTTATTTAACACTATAGTATACAGTTGTAGCTAAAAATTTTAATTTGGTTATAAAAAGGTAGTTTTATTAAAAACCAAAGCTTTAAGTGCATTATTATACATCCTTTAGAAAAAGTAAACATATCATTTCTTTCCTAACTTAAATAAAGTTAAATTTAATCTTAAGCCTAGTGTAGTTTCAACATTTAATCGTTCACATAGCGGTTTTTACTTTTTAACTTTACAAATAATAGTTGAGATACATCGAAATAATACACCTATAAAAAGTACACTTGAAAAATTTCGCTTCGCTAACTGCAATTTGTTTCAATGTAAACGTTTGATAGTTTTAAAAAATATTGTATATTTCAAAAGTGTTTGAAAATAATTTCAGTTTAACAATTATTAAAGTATTTTTATGTTTAAATCTCATATTTAAATACAATTGAAATAGAGAAATATTTTTATCAATTTTTTTAAAGCTTTGTTCGTAGACTAAAGAGTATTAAGTTTTAAAAAAATTTGATGTTCTGATTTGTAAAAAAAATATTTAAACTATATTAGAGCATATATATAACTATATATTTATATTATAAAAAAACAAATAGTTTTCAAATCGTTTACTTAGTTTCGATGCTTTATGCATCTCCTCAGAACGATAATAATAATCTATAAATATCGTATAACTATATTTATTTGAGAGCAGTGAAACGCCGTTAGTTGAAATAAAGTTTTAACACAAGAACATCTGTGGTAAACTATATTAGAGGTAGCTGTAGGGTTTTAAATTGTGTGGTATGGCAGATTAAACTACTATAAAATTTTAATATTCATCCTTGACATGATAGGTAAACATAATTTAATATGTGTAGCACGATAAGATACTAACTTTATTTTCTGGTTTGAAAAGTTTAACAATATTTTCTACATTATTAAAAAAACTATCAATAACTAAAATACGATAACATTTTAAACTCTGTTATATACTGTTCTGTTATATAATAAAATAAAATCATAAAACCAAATTATTAATTAAAAAATTTCTAAATCTATAAAGCAAAATCAAAATAATTTGTCTTAACTTAAAGATTACTAAGAAACTTTATCTATGTAGTGAAAAAAAACTAGACTACTGCTTACTGAAATAACTAATTTTTGTAATGTAGCATTTTCGTATAAAATTATTGCATTTTCCATTTAATAATAAAACAACTAAAACAATAGTATTATCCATAGAAAAAGTTTTAAACGTTGTAAAATTAAACAATTTTAAAACTATAGAAATTTGAACAGTTTATAAAATGTTTGTAATTCTTAGCTTCTGAAAATGCATCAAACTATAATGCAAATTCATTAAAATGATAGTTTGAACAAAATTAAATAAATAATTTTGTTATGATAACCTTTTTAAGTCTTAAACATTTTTGTTTTTCAAAATGCAAACTAAAAAAAAAACTATTTTATAAAGTGTAAAAAATAAGTTTCTTCACTTGAATATATTGTTATTACACGTTTTCCATAGGAAAAAATAACTCACGACACTTATGTTTAATAGTATTTTTGCTAGTTTATTGCAAGCATTACAAAACCACGTTCAAAATTTTTACAAAAATAAAAATTTTACCTGTTTTAATAATTAAGAACTTGTTTTATACTGTAAATAGTTATTACATAGAGTAAATGTTGATTCAGTATGAATTAAACAATTAATCTAGAAAAAATTTAAAAAATAATAAATATATAACACCTAGCACGTTTTTGTGTTAGTTCAGAAGTATTTTTAATAAAATATTGTATTTAAGTTTTTCGTTTTAAATTTAAAAATATACAATTCTACTTGTTTCATTAGGTATTGCAAAAGATTTTACTTTGTCTAATAAAACCTTTCTTCTTCTTTGCGTCAGATCTTTTTAACATATACTAACTCTAAAGTCTGTCAGAAGAGCTTCACAAAACTATCTATCTTTAAATTAAAAAGAAAAACTTTTCAAATCGAGAACTTTATAAATGTTTAAAAATTCTTTGTACTGCATAAAAAATTGCAAATACTCAAGTTTCTTACGTGAGATTTTAACTTTTTCGGTTTAAGTTACTAAAACACAAAAAAAAACTACCCAGCTACAATAAATGTTACAAAAAGTTGTAATTTTTCTGTTTTGATAACACGAATGGCAAATTAATTTTCACAGTGAAATTTTCATCTGTAACTTCCATAAAAATAAAATTTTTAAACTTAAAAGATTTTAAAAGTACTGTTATCGATGAAATTTAGATATGATAATTTAAAAATATGGAAGCTAAAAATTTTAAAAAACTAGAATTTAGCTACGATATTAAAAAGGTACAAGCAGACGAAAAAATAAAAGTCTAAAGCGATGAAGATACACAAATAAGTTTAAGAGTCTTGACTTCTTTTTCCGAACAGAGCAGAAAACAACTTTTGTTTCTTTAGACGGCAATTTGATAGTCTCAAAGCCTAAGGTATAAATTACTTCTAAGATTTAGGATGAAAAACTTAAAATTTTAAAAACATAATAAAATAATTTTGACCTTGCTAAATTTAACACGTCTAATTTAATAAAAAATATTATAATACTTTAAGATAAAAAAGCTAAGTTATTTTTTAATCTTTTGCTATCTTTAAGTTTAAACATAATTTACACACCTCACAATTATAAAAAAAAAGTACTAATGATGTCATATGACAAACAGCACTAATACCTTAAAAGTATTAAAAATTTAGTACACTAGAAGACTAATGTAAAATGTAGGTGTTATGTATTATTATTTTTTTAATTTTTTAAAGCAAATAAATTATTTAATTTTTTGTAGTAAAGATTTATTAATAGTGTTTATCTTGGCTTTTAGGGGCCGTTAACCAGTAAAGCGGCGAAGAAAGTAAAATGACATTATATAACTATTATATAATATGTATATATAATATGATAATTATATAATAAATGGGAGTGATATTTTTTCAAACTACTTTAAATTTTTAAGAGTTTGGAAGACTCTGATTTAGTTGGATCATGTAGTTGATGAACACATTAAATCTGCTAATTACTGCAGATACGACTGACTGATACATATCAATGGGAAAATTTCTAGTCTGATGATCCAGGTTGTATCGTCAAAAATGTTTTGAAAAATTATTTTGAGCAATTACTCTTCCCGGAGTTTGTTATTTTGAAGAGATATTCTATTTCAATTTAAGTTTAACTTCGTTCAAAATTAAAGATTAGCATATGTGATATGTAATCAGTAAACTTTAGTAAACTAGTTAACTATGGTAAAAACTTGAGTTTAACAAATAAAATTACAAATGTATTAGTTTTTGTGAAAACAATATTTTATTTTTATTTACTATGTAAAATTTACTATAATTTATTTACTATGTTTAATGCAAGCTAAATTATGCTTCATAACAAAACACTGATAATTTACACTGCATAGAGTTTTTTTCTGAACTGTATGTGCGACCTTTTTTACTATTTAAGCTAAAGTCATAATGTTTTTTTACAACACAATTTTAATAAATTCAAAATTTTTGCTTCTGAAATTGTAGTAAACTTCATGAAGAAATCATTAACATTGTGTTCAAAATGCAGTTTTTTACTTTTAAATTAAAAAAAACGTAAATGTAGTATTACATAGGTATTAAATTGAAATAAAATTCTTTGTATTAAATTTAAATAAATTAATAGTAAGGAAACCAGAAAAAAAGTATTAATTTTACATACCCAATGCTTATAACAATGAATCAAAAACTATAAAAAAGTCAAACAAAATTTTGATAAACAAAGATAAAGTACAGTGCAATTAATATTTACATACCCAATGATTGAAACATAAATGTAGAAAGCGTATAAAAAAGCGATATTAATGGAAATAAAGAACATTGCAATTTATTTTTTTTAGAATTACATGCTTTTAAAAACATGTAGAGTTTCTAAGTGTAGCTTGTATCTCGTTTGGTTTAAAATTTTAAGCCAGCCTAAATTATCCTAGCTAGCCTAAAAGACCTGGATTGTGGTATACATGATATATATATAGTTTTTGTTATTGTTTTAACGACTAGAAAACGCTCAAAAAGTTTGGTCAAAGGACCTTTCGGTTATCGAGTCATAAACCAAAACAGTTTAACGTCATGTCAAGGATTGGTTAATACATATAAACAAACTTTAACAAAAAAATTCTTTTATTCATTACTACCAACATTTACTATGGAAACAACAGTCTACTACGACAGGAGTAACATACCATTTTATCCTTTACTTTTGTTTTTTTTTAAACCGGTTAAAATCCAAATAATTGCTAAATGATATGCAAGCATGAGTAAAATTTTATACACTTAATTAGCTATTAAAAAAAAACACAAATTAATAATAGCAAGGTCAATGTTTTACAGTAGTTTAGTTACTAAAAATAACAATTTAGATAAATACTTTTTTTGTTCAAAATGTCAAAGCAAGCACAATAAAATAAAAAACTTTATGACCTGAATATAAATATAATACATATAACTATTCAAAATATAACTGTTCGTAAAAAATTCATTAGTCTCGTAGTAGCCGTATTTTATGGTATAACCCACCATACTGTTATAGCATCAGCGTAACTTAGGTTAAGAATTTTTAAGATTAGTAGATTAGCATTTTATAGTTAATCATTGTTACCGTAAAATATTTTTTTAGAAAAACTTTAAAAACTTTTTATAGTTGTATAAACAACGTTAAATTTAAAATGAAATGACATAATGAATTTATTTTACTTTAATATAGTGAAATGACAACACATATTAATACAAACAATAACAAACATACCACTACTGGTAAGAATGTTAATAACAACTATGTAGATGATACACATAAAATTAATACTAGTGTAGACAAAAACGATAACGGTATTTGATATTAATTGTAACATTAGTAAGCCTAACGTAATTAATAATGATAACGACAACCACACTTATAAAAATAATAATAGACCTATAACTAGAAGTATCAGTAAAAGCCTAATTAAAATAAATATAGTATAAACAATTATATAAAATCTTAATATAAAATAAAAGCCTAATAACATAATATAGTATAAACAATATTAAAGCCTAATTAAGTAAATATAGTAATAAATAAAGTATAGACACAATTGTACTTAATGATTTACGTTATATTGATAATGAAAGTGTTATTGTTAATGACAATACTAACAATAAGAGAAACGATAATAATGATAATACTAGTAGTACCATAGCCAATAATAATACTAATAATAATCATAAAAATAATATTCACAACAACAATAATAAAAATAAAGTAGTTAGACCTTATTTAAATCCAAGAAGGTAGAAAATAAAATTTTGACTGTCGTCAGTCAAAAAAACGATCTCACCGTTACAAGGTAATTGCTTAATTAAAAATGTCGTGTATAAAGTACGTTTCAAATGAAATCTAAGTGATGGTAATAAAAAAAATAACGATCATAATAATATTAAGAAAATTTACGTCGGTTCAACAGGAAGTCATTTTAAAGATAGGGCATAGATATACTTTTGAGTATGTAAATAAAAAGAATATCACAAAATTGTCAGATTTCGTTTGGCAGTAGTTTGACAGGTATGGTACCAAACCAGAGATGAAATGGAGCATCCTTCACCACACCAACAGAACAACAATATTAGTAGCGCGAGTAAGATCTGACAAATATGCAACCTTGAACTAATGGAAATTGTAGTAGAAGATAGTAAACAGTTACTAAACAAAAGACCTAATATTTTAAACAGCTGTGTACACAGCCGACAGTTCTTCTTTAAATAGCACCTTGGCGTTTTCTCATCTTTCATTTCTCTTTCACATGAGCACACACACTCACTTCATATCAGGGGTGTTGCACTGCCGCAATTACACTACCTTAAAATTTTGTAGGAAAAAATTAAGTATCTATAACGTTTTAGTTATTTTTGAACAAAATCTCTTATAAAACTCCAATTTAGACAACGATCATTTTGCTCACTACACTGCCGCAAACTCTTAGCTGACTACCGCAAATAAACTCAAAATAACAAAATTTCTTCAAGAATTACCGCAAAATCAATATCTTGCTGTAAGTAAGCTAAATTGAAAATTCCCTAAAACAGTACAGATTCAAGTATCATTCCACAAGCGATAGTAATCAAAAAATGAAAATAGCGCTTAGCAGAGACAACACGAGCAGAGACAACACGAGCAGAGGCAACTCGAGCAGAGGCGACTCGAGCAGAGGCGACTCGAACAGAGGCGACTCGAACAGGGACAACTCGAGCAGAGGCAACTAAAGCAGAGGCAACTCGATCAGGCAGGGACAACTCAAGTAGGGGTAATTTAAGCACCGGAAACTCGGACTTGTTTTTTCTTCACCACCTAAGAAAAGTACCATGCGATGCGACGCCACTGCTTCATATTTATTAATATAATTGTATATTCTAAGTTAATACATAATGCTTTTATAGTTGTAAATAGTTTTATTTAAACTGCCTTACTTTTTTTTTCAAACTTAATGAATAAGTTATCTAGTTTGTATTGCAAGATAAATGACCTATTTGAATTTTAATGTCTAAGAACGTAAATGTGACGTAACTATTGGATGTTTTTTAAATGTTTAACAAAATCGAAAATCAATTTTTGTAAAGTACAATATTCAACTCTTACATTATAATGTTTTTTTGTACTTTTTGTAGAACTTTTGCATCTCTGTTTACTAAAATGCTTTTTATTTTAGATTAAATTAGCTGATATTTAAAGCATATAGCTTTATGAAACACATGTACTACAGTTTTTAAAGTCGTATTTTTCTAATAAATTATTTAAAAGCCCTTCAAGTGAGCTCTGTAGAAGGTGTTCAAGTTTGAATAATAACCTTATGTTTTATACATATATATATACCTACTTGAGCTCCTATTCTTTCCTTACAGTATTTATTTTTAACAAAGCTCCGTCAAAGTGTGTTAACTGGCTTTTTAAAATACAGTATCTTGCTAAATGTAATAAAATTTCTTAAATACGCACTGCCGGAGTGCGGCACGCACTTTTGGTGTATCTAAGTACAAATGTGTGTACCTAAGCGGCATGTTACTGTATAACTGATTGAAAGTATATCTGTCTTAAAATGTTCAGAAACACAAAGTCTGAATAGTGAATCTCAAGGACAAGAAATTAAACCATGCCAAGTAGTTAATTTTGAAAAAAATTTAAGAAACACTGCATTTATTCAGTTAACTTAAAAAATAAACATTGTATTTTTTACATAGAGTTGAGAACTCTAATTTTTGCTTCTAAATCAACACTGTATTACTTTAAAAACAATTATCACCAACAAGTAGTTTATGTTTTAGAAAATAAATAATAAAAACTCTGCATTAAATTTACCTCTCTTAAAAATTGTATTTACAATATTTTAATTTTATACTAATATTATTCTAATTTGAATGCTCTATTATTATTTATATAAATTTTGAGACCGTTAAGATATTTTTTAGCACTTAAGTTTCATTAAAATATCTTATAGAGAAAAAAGTGGGAATGATGTTTTTTAACATAAAAAACTGTATGAAAGAACTATAAAGCTATGGTCAATTAAAGGCGTAAAGAAAAAACTATGTTAATGAAGCTATGTACCATCATTTATTTTAGATACTTAATTAAGTATTAATTGTTAGTTTAGTGTTAATTTTTAAGGAGCAGGTAGATTTAAAGGATGACAAATTGCTTGACCTTTATAAAAGTTTGTTGTTGTAGAGGTACAAGTGAGTCTGATGTTTTTCTACCATAATAAAAATAAGGTTGCCAAAAAATCTCAAAACCTGGAATTTTGAACAATTTTAACAAAGTAGTAAAATTTTGATTTGACAAAAAAGATATATCATAAAAAAAAATTGTCATCATCAAAGTTTTTTTTCTTTAAAAACACATTTAAAGTAGCTTTACAGTATTTTTTCAATATTTTTATACAAAACCTGGAAAAAATTTGCCAAAAACATTTGGCAACCCTGTAAAAAAAAAGTGCATTAGGATGTAAAGGCACTTTAAAAGTTGCAATTGGCTAGATAAGTTTAAAATATTATATCATTTTATAATACAAAATAATTGGTTAAAATTTAAGGGCATAGGGAAGGGGGTTTTTGCAATTTTTTTAATAAAAATAACATTGGACCTTATATTAAAGCTTAAAGTACAAATTACAAGCCAGATTTTATAGAATTAAAAGATCTTATTTAACTTTTGAGATATTGTAATTTTTATAAAAAGTTTCTTATACAAACGTATGGACCACAAATTTTTTGGGGTCAATTTTCTTTGAAAATTAAAAAATCACTAAAAACCTATCTTCTCCTTCATTTTTGAGTAAGAGACCTCAAACTTTCAGGAAATGTTTTTTATAGTTTAAAAGACTTTGAATGTTAGAATTTTAAAAATATTTAAAAAAAAAGTCTTTTTTTTTTTTTGAAAAAGATTTTATTTTTCAAAGTTAAGACAAATCCTGCATTAAATCTTTTTAAAACTTAATAATACACTTTCTGTGAAAACTTGAAGAAGATTTCTTTAAAAATGAAGGAGGATTTTTTTTTGCATTTTTAGTCTGTGCCTTCCATTAGGAACCTATTGAGGTCACCGACTACTGCTCATATCTCAAAAAATACTTTGAATTTTTTCAAGCGGTTAGAAATTTCTGATACCTCTGATAAAGATTTACAACATAAGATCAACTTGTAAAAATCAAGGTGGACAATTTTGAAGAAAAAAGTTGAATTTTTAAGTTTGAGTTTTTGTTAATTTTTATATAATAGATAAAATTAAAAAAACTTGTAGTTTTTATAACTTATAAATTTGTAGTTCTAGCTAACTTTGTTGTTATGGAAAAAATGATGTTGTAACATTTATTTTTTGTTGATATTGTTAGTGAGTGGAAGTCATTAGGAAAGAAATAAAAACATTACTTTGTACTTGTAACAAAAAGGTTACAAATTTTCTACAGAAAAATATGAAGTAAACACAAAATACTTCAAATTAATTCTTGTTTAATAAAAGATATTTTTTAATTATTGGAACTTTTAAAATATCAAATAATCATTTAAAAAAATAGTTTAACAAAAATTAATAAAAAATAACAAGTTCAAACTAATAAAAAAATAAGTAGACTTTTAGCTATTTCTTTTAAACCAACATAACGGCTTTTGAACAACCATCTTAAAAGAATTTAGTACAGGTTCCAACATAATAAAAAAATTTCAATACTTACAGTCTTAAGTAGTTTATATCTTTAAAACAGCAGTTTTTTAACTAAATAATGACTAACTACTTTATATATTATTATCTATTTATCAAAAAAAGATGTGCTTTCAAAAACCTGGAAGAAAATCTGAAAAACCTGAAAAAAATTTAGAAAACCTGGAATTTTTTTTATGAAAAACGAGTGGCAACCCTTTTTACCTTCTTATGCCTTTAACACTAAAAAGAAAACACATAAATACAACTAAAAAACAGACAATTTTCAACCAAATTTCTTTCTTCATACCAGTCCTTAAACCATAATTATTTTCTGCATTTTCTTTATTTGATTTAACCAATTGTTATTTAGACCATTGCCAACAAAGCTAAGATCTTTCATGCCATCAATAATAAACAATGAATTTCTTGCGACTATGTGTGCCTGATGATTTCTTAAAAGTACAAAGCTTTTGGTGGGTCATCCTTTTAAGAAATCATACCTGTTGTTAGTTGTGTGGTGATAGTCATTTTTTGTCATTTCTAGTTGTTTGAAATATGGTAATTATCCATTTCTTTCAATATTGATCTTAAAACTTGGAGGCATAATTCAAATAAATTTAAAATGCTTTCCTAATTTTTTTATTTCTTTAATGAAAACTTTATATTATCAACCTGGAAGCATACATACCTTGGTTTTTAGATATTTTGAAAAAATATTTACTACATATTAGATATTTAAAAAAAATTGCTCTATTTTTATCTTATACTTTAACACTCAAAAGTATATACTGAACAACATTTATATTGTTAAAACTCGTAATAGTTGTTATATTAAAAAAAATCCCTAGTCTTGTTAACAATTTTGATTCCTCACAGGTTTTATAAACGACTTGTGTTACAATCAAGTAAAGTTAATGTTAAAATGGAACAGAAGAAAAGTTTAAAAAGGTCTCGGTTGAAAAATTTGGAAGAACACCAAAGTTCTAAGAAATCTAAATTGGAAGTTAAAAAAGAACATATTGCTATAGAAAGATGTCAAAATAGAGAATGTGAAAATACTTTAAAATCTATACAAAATCTCGAAAAGGACAATAATTTTAGACACAATGAAATTGTAAATGAGGACTGTAGTATTTTACCAACTAATAAAGATTCTTGTTTTCCAGATGTTGATTGGAACAAACCCTTACCAGCTTTGGAAATAATTGAACCCAAAGAACTACCTAGATGGCTAAGAAAAGCCAACCTTGAAATAACCAAAAAGTTAATGAAGATTTTAAAGGAGTTCATGGATCCTTTATCTATCTCCAAAACAAAACAAACTTATCCTCCTTTGAAACTGGACATTAAAGGGCTAAATAAGAAAAAAGCAAGAGCTATCCAAGTAGGAGTTTGGCGATCAAATTTTGAAAAAAGCAAAAGAAGAATAGGTGAAAAGATTCTTGACGGAAAAGAAGTTTACTGTAGTCAAGAAATTCCTGAAAGTAGCAAAGATTTTTGGGAAGCAGTTTTTGATGACCCAAACAAGAAATCAATTGCTGACATGTCAAGAGGAATACAATACACTAGTGATCCTATTTATGACTCTCTTATTGTTCCTTTCACTTTAGATGAAGTAGAGAAACATTTAAGTAAAATTAATCGTAGAAAAATACCAGGAGAAGATAACATTACTAAAGATAAATTAAGTCAGAAGTCTCTTAAGGAGATCACAGACCTTCTAAACTATTTTGTACAAGTAAAGAGAATTCCTAAAAGTCTTAAACTATCAAACATTAGTCTATATGCATCATCTGAAAATGCTGTCAATCCTAAAGACTTCCGGCCTTTTGTTAATATGTCCTTATTGCGTTACTTGTTCTCAAGTATTTTATTTTCAAGAGCAGCTGATTTACTTAATCTCAAAACTGGAAAAGAAAGTAACGATGATTTTATAATTAACTTAAGAATTTTGCAAAAGTGCATAGAACAAGCCAAGAAAAAGAAAAACAATCTTTCTTTTGCTTTTATTGACCTCTCAATAGCTTTTGATTCTGTTTATCACCATAAGCTTATTGATGTTCTGGCTAGAAAAGGTTTAACAAGAGAATTTATCTCTTTGATAGCTGATATGTACAATGGTCACAAAAGTAGGTATGTACAATGGTCTACAGGGGATTATATACATTTAAAAAGAGGACTTGTAGATGGGGATCCTTTTTTGCCATTGTTTTTTAATTTAATTTTCAATGAAGTTTTAAGCTGTATCAGAAATAAAGGTACTGTTAAGTTCAAGAAAAACACTTACAACTTTTTAATGTTAGATGACAACCTTGTACTGTTTGCGCAATCAGCAAAACAACTTATATCAAAAGTTAATGTAATAAGTCAAACAATGAAAGAATATGGACTAAGTATTAATTTTGATAAAAGTAGAATATGTAATTTAAAGTTTGATACTGAACTGAAGCAAATGTTTGTTGATTCTCATGGACCAAAGTGTTTAGTTGCACATAAAGAAATAAAACAGATGGAAGCTGGAGATAAATACAAAGTTTTAAATACTGAAATATGTGCCTATGGAAATCTGTTGACCCCAAAGTTAGATGAAATCAACCTTAAGCTAGAGAGAATAAACAAAAGTTTACTTCAAATTCACCACAAGTTTCAAATATGTAAGGATATTTTTTTGCCGCAAGTTGTTCACCAACTAGATAGTACTAAAGCTAATAACGAGTTGATTTGTGATATACAAAAAAGTATATATAAATACATTATAAGGTGGCTTAATCTACCAAAAAACACCCCAGAAAGCATGTTAAGTGCTGAAGTCAAGGAAGGAGGACTGGGCATTACTAACATTGCTGTAGAGATTTTAAAGAGAAAACATGACAGGTTTAATTGGATAAGCCAAAATTACAATAGTTCTTACTGTAATGGTATTTGTGTTAAAAGATTAAAGAAAATAGTACCTAAACCAAAGCTACAGACACAATGCGATTTGGTTGGATTGTACAAAACAGAAGATGGTAAAGGTTTGATGAACCATAATAATGAAAGCGGGTATCAAAGTAGATGGATCAGCAATCCCTTATATTATGTAGAACCCCATGATTGGAAATCCATGATAAAAACAAGATTGGGTTTACTCAAAACTCCTGTAAGTGAGAGTAGAAATTGTTCTGAAGTTTCAGAATATTGCCCATTTTGTAATCAAAAGCAACAAAAAAACAAAGAAGCTGATTTAAATCACATCATGACAGAATGTATTCTTACAAAAAAATTATTATCAAAGAGGTACAATAAAGTTGTCACAATTATAAAAAAGTTTTTGTTGAATGACGCTGATAAGTATAATCAAGTTATCCAAAAGCCTATAATAACTAAAAACAGTAAAGTAATCTTTATTCCACACATAGTATTTTCAATGAAAAATAGCAAACCAGTTGAAACAGTCGTCATAAAGCTTGTTATTGAAGCTGATGATAAAGATCTTGCGCTTGTTGAACAGAATAACGCTGAAAAGTATGATAAAAAGGAGATTGATGACTGGCTTGCTGAAAAGTACGGAGCGCCAATCAGTCCCATTTTCGTGGGAGTGGTGCTCGATTGGAGGGGTGCTTGGGCACCGAGAAGCCACGAATTGATGCTGAAATGTGGAATTCCTGACTGGATGCTCGAATTAGTTTCAATTGAGGTTTTGAAGGGATCTCATGAAATATGGAGGTTTTGGAATGAAAAGTTTGAGATGTTAAGAAAGTAGGATAATGAAGAGGTTTTCTTTTATGTTTAGGTGTTATATATCTATAAATATTTAAAAACTCATAACTTAGTTTGGCTTTTTTCATATTTGTTTAGTTCTATTTAATCGATTTAGCTACACATTTTGAATTTGTATATTCTGCTATTGAAAAAGTAAATTGACACCATTGGATTATGTTAAAAATTTTTACGTTCTATAAAACAGTATCTATAGTTTAAGTTTATATTGTATAGCTAGAGTTAAAAAATCATTTTATTTTAAAGTCTAGATATAATTAAAACAGTTTTGTAGTTCAACAAAGGTATAAAAGTTCTAAAAACATTGTTTATACCTACAAAAATTATAAGTGTGACTTATTTTTAAGAAACGAATGTTATTTTATTAAAAGGTACTAGCTAGTAATGCATAACAAATTTAGCTTATTATATATATATATAAGTTCTGGTTCCATACTAGTATGAAGCTTTTTGTACTATTGTTTTCTTATAGAGCTAAAAAGTCGTTATATTTTATGTTAGGTTAGCAGCTAAGCTTTTTATTTTTTTGCTGCCACATTGTTCTTTTGTTTTCAAACCTTCTAAGAAATAAAATTTAAGTTGATTAAATTTTTGTAAAAGTGCCTACTGCATCAAAAATTGTGTTATATACTTTGACTTAACCTTGCTAAAGATCATGCTTGAAGTTTTATTTATAGCCATTATTTTTTTATAGTAATCAATTAATAGAAAATTTGTTTGAGGAAAATTTTAAAGTTTCAAAAGAATAATTTACTTGGTTAAATAAAACCCTTAAAATATTAAAGCATATATTATCTAAATTCTAGAAGGCAAACTTTTCACAGTTTTTTCTTTCTTTTTGTTCTTTTTTTTTAGCGGACTTCTTTATTAGTTCAACGCAATAAAATTGTACAAACCTTTGTGTGAAAAGTTTATTTTAACCAAAATACGGTACAAGATAAAAATTAAAAAAACTAATGTGTATTACTCACAAGTGAAGCTCAATAAAGTAGTAGTTATGCATATATCTCTTTGTTTAAATATTAAAGTATTCTGTTGATTATACTATATAAACTAGCAAAAATAATGAGCTGATTTCTGTGTTGGTACACTAACTTCTATTTAAAGTTTTGCTAATCTATCAACCACTTTTTAGTATATACTTAATAGTTTTTGTTAACTTATAATAGGGTTTTAATAATAATATTTTATTTTTAAATTTGTATAGCTTACGAAAATTGCAAACGTTGAACAGAAATTTATCCAACTTTATTATACAACATTTTTTCAATTAACAGCTCAGCAGTAGATTCATTTAAAAACATTATAGAAAATATATACTTTTGAGATGCAGCTTTATTAAAAAAGTTTTAGAATTAAAATTGAGTAGTACTAAGCTTTCCAGTTCTACTTACACTTACGGAAGCTTCAAAATGTTGATTATAGTCTCAATCTTTTCAAAAGTTTGGCACGATAAATTACTGGAAAATTAATTCAGTGCACAACATACAATGTTGATGTATAAAAGTAGTAAATGTTATTGAGAAAAACTACTTTTTGAGTGTTATAAAATATAAACAATATGTTTTTTTTGTTATAATTAGCTCATTAAAATAGAAAATGACAAAAAAATATTTAATTAACCTAACTAAAATTTTTGAACTGTGAACCTTTGTATTAGAAAATTATTTGCTGTACTCCTTAGCTTTCAAATATCTTAGTGTTAATGGATGAGATTCATTTAACAAGTTTTTAGGTTTTAAGAATACGAAAAATTAAGAAAAAAAACATAGTTGCTATTATTCTTATCAACAAATTCATTTCACAAATTAAGCTAAGAAAATGTTATAAAGTCGTGGTAAGCCATGCATTTTATAAATATGAGCAAATATTAAGAACTCATTGATTTTTAATAAATTTATTTAATTTAATTAATAAGATAGGGTTTAAGTAGTTTTTTTTTAATGATTAAAAATTAATAGTGAAGAACTACTGTAAATAAAATAATGGCTAATCAATGTATACTGCTTTCGTTTTAAATAATAATTATAAAAACAAATATTTGTGACTCATGTGAATTTTAGGAGACATAAATAACTGTTTAAAATAGTTTTGTAGAAATGTACAAACATAGTTATTGTAACTACGATATTGAAAACAATGTGAAAAGTGTTACAAATGACAAAATTTTCAAAAACCATTAACTCAACTTTGGTAACTGAAGTCGTTAAAATTGACATACATAGCTATTATCTTATATATTGAACGATATATATGTGATCGCAGTCTACGATTTTATCTTACATATTTGTGCATATTTCGGGACTTTCATTTCCGTACTCTATAACTCTTTATTATCACTAACCTCTGCTACATAAATATTATAATTTTTTTCCTCATCCTGCAACTCTAGTTGATTCGTCAAGAACACCTCTTATTGATAGATCGTATATATAATTGTTAATTTCCTTATTGTAACCGTTGGTTATTTATGACTGTAACACAGCACCATTTTTTTAGGACATCTGGATCTTTTTTTCAGTTTTCAGCGCGTCGTTTTCGTCTTGCAAGGCAGATATTTCAATTTTTGTTGTATTATTAACAACGCAGTCACCGAGATCAAAAATGAGACATAAATTTTCGGCCTGCGGTTTATTTTCAGCTCTTAATAAAACTTAATGATAACAACTAAGTAAAAACAAAATTTTGCATTACTTTTCCTTATTGAACTAAATGGTTTCTCTGTGCTATTCAAATTAACACTGTAAACTGTGTTAGCTTGTGAAAGTTATAAAAATTCATTTTGAATTTGAAAAATACTAATATACAAGAAAATTAAAGTATTACATTTTTGGGAAAAATAAAAGATAATTAAAAGAAATAAATGGCATATGTTTTTGTGAACAACGTATAACACAGTACTGTTAACTAAAAAAATATTATTTTTGTATGAGTATTTACCTAGTTTTAATTATGTTTTGTATTACAGACTTTATCATTCTTGAAATTAGTTTGTAAATAAACTCAACCAAGAAAGATATATTTATTTATGATAAAATCTTATTCAAATAGAATCTTCCTTCTGGAAACACATAACATTAAAACCTTTCTTGGCATTTTTTTCTCAACTTTACAAGAAAAGACAAACTTTTACAGTGGTATGTTTGTTTTTCTCATATAAGGCATACTACTTAGAGATTTGCAAACAGGAGGGGTAAATCTTCTTAGAGACTTACGATTTTCAACAGTTAAGCGACCTGATCCATCAACCTTGACAACACATTGATGGCAGTTCTTCACTACCACTCCACTTTCCCCCACTTGCTAAGAAAGTTACCTGTTTGACTTAGTATCACGACATGATCACCGCAATTCAGTGGTGGCAACGATTTTGTGTTCTCATTTATATTTTCCAGAGACTTAACAAAACGAATACTGAGAGACTCTTCCTTTTTATTCCAAAGGTCACCTCACATTTTTGAGATCTTCGGGGTTTTGTTAGTCATAACACTCTTTCTGACGTAAGGTAATAACTTCTTAAAATTTCGTCCCAAAAGGATCTGTTCAGGGGATAGTTTGTATCTTGGATCAGGCGTATTTCTCTGCGTAAGTATAGCTTGTACCATTCTGTCGTTATTTAGTTCTCCATTTAGACAAACGATTCCCATTAACAAACGCCTAGTAGCCTTTACTGCTAATTCCGCCCTACCATTTGACACTGAATGATATGCAGATGACATACAATGTTGCATACCCCTTTGTTTAAGAAAATCCTTGGTAACTTTTGTTGAAAACTCTGGAACACAAGCTGTAGATATTTCAACAGGAACACTAAAAGTGACAAAAATACGACGCAAAGCTTTACATAGCCTTTTTGAACCACAATCATTTGTACCTAATTTGATTCTTTTTTGTTCTGTCCAACCTGAAAGTCTGTCGGCAGCTACAAAATAATACCACCCTTTGAACGGAAAATAATCACAAACAATTGATTTAAAAGGAACTTTTGAAATCAATGGTTCATTAGGAGGTAGGTGAGGTTTGCTTTGGGATTTGTGCGGTTTTCGTCGCCATCCAGTGTGTAAAAATACATTTTTCTGTCTCTGTACCTCCTTTTTCTTCTTTACGTTTTTACGCTCGAACATATTTTTACTACGACCTCGGATGCAAAAGCTATCAGAATTTTGTGTAGACAATCCACCAACCAGAAGTGCATTTGACTCATCAGCATTATTTTGGTGACTTTGATAAACTTTTTTACGGGACTTTATCCAGCATTGTTTACAGGCAGAACACTTAATATACTTCTTATTTTTACTGCTCCAAACAAATTTAAAAGTTGATTTACTACATATGCTACAAGCTATTTTACCACTTGGTTTTTGTGTGGTTTTCTTTAAGGATTTGTATGAGAAAACTGAGGCTGTAACAGCGGGTTTTGACATTGCATCACGTGCCATCTCTTTTCCTTCAATAAAATCGATTGTCTCATTTACATTTTTCTCATCTAGATTTTCCCATCCTAACACCTCTTTACGGATATCTTCATCGGCTAAACCTGTTACTATGAAATTTTTTAGGATTATGTCTGTAAAATCTAACATTTGATTACAGCCATCCTTTGGACATTTACATGTGTACGAGCATGTACTGGCTTTTCCCTTTAAACGGGCAGCAAATGATCTAGTGTTTTCAGTCAAAGCCTGTCTTGCACTAAGAAAGTCTGATCGTCGTACAACAACTGAAACAGGAATAACTGCAAGCTGCTTGATCATCCTTAAAAGCTCTTGCTCACTTAAATTTACTATATCTTCATGTCCCTTCAGAATAGTATCGCCTAGATCTTCCTCACAGCACTGATACAGTTGACGACGTTTTTCTACCTCTGTCATCTCCATGCTAATATGTTCCAACCCTCTTCATTGCAGTCTGTCCCTATTCGAGGACGGTCCATCTTTGGAGGTTTTGGTTTTGAAGAATTTGCATTAAAGTGAACATTGTTGTGAATGATAAGCAAAGAGGTAACTACAGAAGCATCGACATATGTGCAACTCTTAAGAGGGCATTTAATCACAGGCATTGTTGATTCAATTCAGCTAGATTTTATCATAAAAAAATATATCTTTCTTGGTTGAGTTTATTTACAAACTAATTACAAGAATGATAAAGTCTGTAATACAAAACATAAATAAAACTAGGTAAATACTTATACATTTTTCTCAGATAAGGGATACTACTTAGAGATTTGCAAACAGGAGGGGTAAATCTTCTTAGAAACTTACGATTTTCAACAGTTAAGCGACCAGATCCATCAACATTGACAACATATTGATGGCAGTCCTTCACTACCACTCCACTTTTCCCCCACTTCCATGGTAAATTTATCGTTTTATCGCCTTTGTAGATAAAATCTGGGGGGAGATGTATAAGTATTTACCTAGTTTTAACTATGTTTTGTATCACAGACTTTATCATTCTTGTAACAAGTTTGTAAATAAACTCAACAAAGAAAATTATTTTTATTTAATTATCAAAATTTAATTAACACACTGTTATTTTGCTAGCCTTTTTTTAGATACCTTGTTATGTTAGTATTAGATAAACAAAAAAAAATTATTTATTTATTCCTAAACAAGTACACTGTAAGTAACATTTACTTCCTACAATAATAAACAAAACTATAATGAATTTTACAGTTTAAAAATCTTAAATTTTTAAATTCTAATAACTATTAAGTAAACTTTGTACCGCAACAACTATATTAAGTTTATGTACTCTGGCCTAAATGTCTAGAAACATTGTAAATTTCCATTCAATAATTTCTGATGTAACTATTTATCAAGTGCTGTGATCAAGTGTTAGCATTTAAAACCGTAAAAGATTAATCAAACAAGCTGTTCAACAGCTAGACTAAAATATTATTTTTGAAAAGTTTTAATAAAAGCAAATATTAAAACTACTGTGTTACTAGCTGTTTTCAAAAATGTTGATTGTAATTTAGTATACATTTGTAAAAAACAATTATGTCGCTCGCTTTAAAAAGAATTAAAAAAGTATTAGGTATTTAGAAAAAAGTTCACATTATTTCCTTATAAATAAAAATGGTAAGAACCATTAAAAAAAAATCAGTCACAGTCTTTTACAACCACTTAGAATAGATCTTTCGTTTATTAAAAAACAAACATTTTCAATTCTGTAGAAAACAAAAAAATATACTAGCAACTAGAGAAAATTAAGTACGTAAATTAAATATTTTTAGCAAGCTTTAAAATAAAACTAAAAACTACCATATTATTAAAATACTGAATTTCATACTATTACTTTAAAATTAATGGAACACTTATATTTGAGATTAGTCAGTAAAATTTGATATAATTTTTAAATTTGAGAAACTGAAAAAAAGACACTTTGGAAAATTATTTTTGTTTACTGTAACTAAGAAAAACTATTTCTATAAACAACAAACAATTAAAATATTCTCTAGTATTGTACTTGATAAAAAAAAAAATATTTTTTTGATGACATTTTCAATTTTTTATCTTTAAAACTATTCCTTAAAAACACTGTTTAAATTAATTTTTGCCTTAGTTTTTTTAATCCACCATTGTTCTGTGTAATCTAAATTAGTTCTTATAGGGCTTTCTAAAAACTGGACTGTGTAGGCATTTTCTATCTTTTCTGGTATATAGTTTTTGTGAAATTTATTATAATGTATAATTAGAGCAAATTGATCTTTTATTTCATGGTTTAGTTCAGTTTTATTGTTTTTCCATATGTTTCTGTGGGCATTCCACCTCTTAGTAAAGCTATTCATAGTCTGTCCAATGTATAAATTTTTGCATATGTTGCATGTAGCTGCATAAATTCCATAATTTTTGCAATTTAATTGTTGTTTAATTTTCATATTTTGTATTGTTTTGTTATTACTTATCATACTTTTATTATAGTTTCCAAAATTTCCACACAAAGCACACTTTCCACATTCAGCTGTTTTGTTGTTTTCTGTTTTTGTAAAATTATTTTCGTTTATTAATATATTTCTCAGTGTTTTTGGTCTCTTATAAGTTAATCTTAATAATTCTGTACTGTAACATTGTTCATTTTTGCTAAAATTTATAAATTGTTTAAAGCTGGTTGCCCAAGTCACTTTTTCATTTTGTTCTGATTTTTTTATGTTATTTGTACTAGGATCTTTATTACATACTTCATCTAATTCATTAAAGGTATTATTTATTAATTTTTTACTGAAACTTGATCTACTGCATTTAATTTTTAAGTTAATTAGTGCCTTTTCATAATCTTCTGTTTTTTCATTTAATTTTTTAAGTCTATTAGCTTCTGATAAAATTATTCCTCTAAAAACGTGTGTTGGATGGTAAGAATTGCCATTTAAAAATTTTGCTAATTTTGCTGTGGGTTTGGTGTGGTTTACTGTTTTAAATCCGTTTATTTCTGAGCTATTTATAATATGTAAAATATCTAAAAATTCCAGTTGTTTTCCTTCTTCTGTATTTGAGATTTTTTTAAATTGTAAATTTAGATCATGAGATTGAAATTTTTTGGTGAGTTCATCTTGAATAAAAATAGCTTTATCTGCTGGGCACAAAAAAATAATGCAACATATGCAAAAATTTATACATTGGACAGACTATGAATAGCTTTACTAAGAGGTGGAATGCCCACAGAAACATATGGAAAAACAATAAAACTGAACTAAACCATGAAATAAAAGATCAATTTGCTCTAATTATACATTATAATAAATTTCACAAAAACTATATACCAGAAAAGATAGAAAATGCCTACACAGTCCAGTTTTTAGAAAGCCCTATAAGAACTAATTTAGATTACACAGAACAATGGTGGATTAAAAAAACTAAGGCAAAAATTAATTTAAACAGTGTTTTTAAGGAATAGTTTTAAAGATAAAAAATTGAAAATGTCATCAAAAAAATATTTTTTTTTTATCAAGTACAATACTAGAGAATATTTTAATTGTTTGTTGTTTATAGAAATAGTTTTTCTTAGTTACAGTAAACAAAAATAATTTTCCAAAGTGTCTTTTTTTCAGTTTCTCAAATTTAAAAATTATATCAAATTTTACTGACTAATCTCAAATATAAGTGTTCCATTAATTTTAAAGTAATAGTATGAAATTCAGTATTTTAATAATATGGTAGTTTTTAGTTTTATTTTAAAGCTTGCTAAAAATATTTAATTTACGTACTTAATTTTCTCTAGTTGCTAGTATATTTTTTTGTTTTCTACAGAATTGAAAATGTTTGTTTTTTAATAAACGAAAGATCTATTCTAAGTGGTTGTAAAAGACTGTGACTGATTTTTTTTTAATGGTTCTTACCATTTTTATTTATGTTTATCTAAAATTCAATCCTGTCCGGTCTTTAAAATCAAAAGAGGAAGACTACCTTCATCCCATTTTAATTATTTCCTTATATTATACTTTAAAGGCTAAATTTACCAGTTTTCGGGTTTTACTAAAAAATGCAATTCCTCTATATTTACAAAACTAATTAACTTATGTAAGTTTTTTTTTACTTATTTTATAAAACATTCTATTTTTTCTCGACTTTTTATGTGTTTAACATTTTTAGCTTCTTGTTTTCTATCACGTATATTGATCATATGTAACAACTGCTACTAATAAATTACCAAAAACATATACTTAACATTATTTTTAGTATCTTAACAGCACAATTAAAAATACTAATCAACTTTTGAAATAAAACTAAAAAAACTTTTTCTAAAAACTATTTACTACATACTCCTCTAAATCAGACCTATTTTATATACTCAAAGTTATAGAAAGTATTTTTGATGCACTTTTTTATTTCGCTGTTAAAATAGGCCTAATAAAGTTTAATGTTAATAAAAACACTTTTAATCACTTTTTATTTCT
Organism: Thalia democratica; assembly: GCF_965202585.1. Lineage (NCBI taxonomy): Eukaryota > Metazoa > Chordata > Thaliacea > Salpida > Salpidae > Thalia > Thalia democratica. Next base: position 6,316,848 of record NC_139172.1, read on the forward strand.
AATTAGAACAAAACAGAGGCGTTCTATGCTTTTTAAAATGGTTTAGTGCAATTTTATACCTGTTAAAAATTAGTGTATAATCAATTTTATCTTTTAAAATGAAACACATTTTAAAATGATGTAAGTATTTACTCAAATTTTTATGCATTTGTTTAATATAATTAAAGCTAGTTAATTGAGGCCATAGGTATAAAAAATTAATTGAAAAAATACTTTAGTTGTGGTGTACGACTCGATAACCGAAAGGTTCCTTTGTACACCAGGTCCTTAGATTAAACTTTTTGAGCGCTTTTTTATCGTTCAATAAACAATAATAAAAAAACAATAGTTTAGTCATTTAGTTTATAAAAGTCGTAGGCAACATACGGCCCGCTAATGTTTACAAAAATCCATACCGTAAAAGTAAAATTGCGGCCTGCGAGTATGTAAACATGTCCTGCGTAACAAAGTTTTGAAACCTACCGTGAATATTCTTGGAGTTACGAGTTAGTAATGCTCAATCTTCCTTCCCGGATCTCAGCACTCAACATGCCTTTAGATGTGTCTTTTGATAGATTTAAGCATCCTCCCTTCTTTTCATTTAATTTAAGCATTTTAGCTGTCCATATCGTCTGAAAGAAACATTGTATTATATAACAAACAATTAACATTTAACTCTTTTCACTAAATAGATAATAACAAAAATCACAGTTTTTTTTTCTGTAGAACAACTTAAGGAGCTAACAGACATTAAACTTATTTAACATACTTTTGCAAAAGTTTTGTAACCAAAGAGGAGTTTAGTAAATGTACTTCCTGCTTTAAGTTGTATTCTTTTTTTCGTATACAAAAAAACTTTTATCCAGATGGGATATTGAGTCTTCAAACTCCAATCTTAAAACTGGGCTAATAGACAAAATATCCCACCTAGATACAGTCGTATACAGATTTTATTGCTTCTGTTTGAGAAGTCGTCATAGGTCGTCTATGTTATTAAAAGTTTTATAAAGTACTGTTACATTATTAAACGTAATAGTAGTAGTGTTTTAAAAAAAATCATACTTTTTAAAGCACAGCTAGTAACAAAGATAAAGTTCAGTAATGACAGACACTTTTTTAGAATTAATATACAATTGATTTTTCAATAATGAAACTATTATTCTACCTATGTTTACAGAGATGAACTAACTAAAATGAACGAAAAATGTTAATAGTGTGAAAAATGACTTTTTCAGGGTTTATTAGTATATACTTATTAAATTATATATCGAAAATATGATGTTAGTAACTTTAAATACTAACTTTTCTATTAGGTACAATTTTTTTTAGCTTTTTAAAAATACTTTTAATCAAACACCTAAAACTCAGTAGAACTGCCTTATTAATTTTAAGTTTTAATTTTTCAAAAGCAATTTTGACAAAAAGTAGTTTAAATTTTTACAGTTTTTAGTTAATTTACTAACAAGTCAAAATGCCAAAAAAAACCTCTCGGGCGATTTTAGTAGGTTTGGTGGGAGTAGGGGATGATACTTTTAAATTCAAGGCAATAAGGGGCGATAACTAACTTTTACTAGATACTCTAGGGTTAAAACAAGTTCTGAAGATTATTTGACGAGAAATAAAAACCTTTACAATATTTTCCGGGGTTTCTTAAAAAGAGGGCGATTGTTTTTTGTATCTTTCTGAAAATAAGTTTGTTGAAACCCTGGTTTAAATAATAAGTATTATAGAACCCCTACATGACACGTTTTTTTGCTATAAGACTTAATACTTTTATATCTTATACAAAAATGTGAAATATAACTACAACTGATTGTAGCAGTTTAATCAAAATAATTCGGTAACGATTTATACATGAGCTTGTATAAAATACAAATCATTATAGATATATTAACAAAAACTAAAATAAATGCGTCATATACCTTTATTACAAGCTGAGTTAGAACAGCTTATTTAATTGAACTACATCAAGTGATTGGAAAACCGAATGACTTGATTAAAGTGAGAATGAACTTCTGTTTGTTTTAGAAAACATATTAAACAAAAAAAAAATTGTATTACACGAGCTCTTGTCATAATCTTTTTGTATACTATTTTTAAATAACAAAATTTTCAAGTGGAAATTTGTCGTAGAGAAATTAAAAAAAGTTTCAAAAGCGTTTTCGTGTTTTATATAAACTTTTTGTGCCTAGTAAAACTTAAAAAAAAACTGTTTTCCTTTAAATTAATAAGTTTACTTTTGTTTTAATGCTCTACTTATATTAGTGGAAAACTAAAAAAAAAAGTAATCAAAACTAAAATATGAATAGCAAGTTGTTATCATATAAACGTATAAGTTACGATAAAAAAAAAAAAGAAATAAGTTGAGACAGTTTATAACTCAATTTAAAATTATTTTTTGTTTCAAACGCCGTACAGATTGCAGTAAACTTAATCAGTCTTTAAGAATTTTATAAGAACTTTTTATTAAGAATAATTCATGCTTTAAACTTATAGTAATAATAAAAAACTCGCATTTTTGTTTGCATAATATTTTATTAGTATATTTTGAAAATGTAATGTATTTAAATTTGAATTTTCAATTTTATAGATTTATCTTCATTCAATTGCTTGTTTTCCTGATTTCTTTTTTGTTTTAAAATGATAGAAAGGTTGTCAGCAGCACGACTCAATTTCGACATCTAATTTCAAGACGATATTTTGTCTTCTGTTTTTTTGTTCTGTTGTTTAGTTTAAGACGATGTTTTGTCTGATTTCAAGACGATGTTTTGTTTTTTGTTGTTTTTTGTTGTTATTTAGTTGAAGACGATGTTTTGTCTTCTGTTGTTTTATTCTGATGTTTAATTTAAGACGATGTTTTGTCTTCTGTTGTTTTGTTCTGCTGTTTAGTTGAAGACGATATTTTGTCTTCTGTTGTTTTGTTCTGCTGTTTACTTCAAAACGATGTTTTGTCTTCTGTTATTTTGTTCTGATGTTTAGTTCTAGACGATTTTTTGTCTGATTTCAAGACGATTTTTTGTCTTCTGTTGTTTTGTTCTGCTGTTTACTTCAAGACGTTGTTTTGTTCTGCTGTTATTTTGTTCTGCTGTTTACTTCAAGACGATGTTTTGTCTGATTTCAAGACGATTTTTTGTCTTCTGTTGTTTTGATCTGCTGTTTAGTTCAAGACGATGTTTTGTCTTCTGTTGTTTTGTTCTGCTGTTTTGTTCAAGACGATGTTTTGTCTTATGTTGTTTTGTTCTGCTGTTTAGTTCAAGACGATGTTTTGTCTTCTGTTGTTTTGTTCTGTTGTTTAGTTCAAGACGATGTTTTGTCTTCTGTTGTATTTTGTTGTTGATTACTTCAAGACGATGTTTTGTCTTCTGTTGTTTTGTTCTGTTGTTTATTTCAAGACGATGTTTTGTCTTCTGTTGTTTTGTTCTGCTGTTTAGTTCAAGACGACGTTTTGTCTTCTATTGTTTTGTTTTGCTGTTTAGTTCAAGACGATGTTTTGTCTTCTGTTGTTTAGTTCTGCTGTTTAGTTCAAGACGATGTTTTGTCTGATTTTAAGACGATGTTTTGTCTTCTGTTGTTTTGTTCTGATGTTTAGTTTAAGACGATGTTTTGTCTGATTTTAAGACGATGTTTTGTCTTCTGTTGTTTTGTTCTGCTGTTTAGTTCAAGACGATGTTTTGTCTGATTTCAAGACGATGTTTTGTTTTCTGTTGTTTTGTTCTGCTGTTTAGTTCAAGACGATGTTTTGTCTTCTGTTGTTTTGTTCTGTTGTTTACTTCAAGACGATGTTTTGTCTGATTTCAAGACGATGTTTTGTCTTCTGTTGTTTTTTGTTGCTGTTTAGTTCAAGACGATGTTTTGTCTTCTGTTGTTTTGTTCTGCTGTTTACTTCAAGACGATGACATATTTCTTTGATGTTGTTGAAAACACATAAAAAAAGACAACATAAAACATGCAATTTTTTCTTTGGATTTTACCATTTCTTTAGAAGGCGTTCTGTAATAACATTATCATATATATTTTATTGGCTTTATAGTTTGTTAAAAAAAACTTTTAATCCATTTTAAAACATTTTTTACACAACAAATTACTTACAACTTTACGAAGTCTTTTGTTGTGTAACTTTAATTAATTAAAAGTTAAATTATCAAATACTTAAATATAAGTTTGTTTCATTAACTAACAAAATTAATAAAAAACTTACTCAAGCAGCCTGCTTCTTTCATTCGAACCTGAAAAAAATAATGTAACAATAAAAACAAAGAATGCATCAAAAACACATGTAAAATTTTGTTTTAGTTTTAACTTGATAATATTTTTCAATCCAATTTTTGAATAAATATTCATTATTTTAAATTTTAATTAAGTTAACTTCTTTTTTTTTTAATATTTTAAACAAAAACAGTTTTAAGCTTTTATTACTGTTGCCTTTATGTACTTTTATGCAAGATTTACTTAAAACTTGTTTTTAGAAAATTTCGGTTTTAAAAAGCAGTACGTTTTTTTGTAAACAATTGATAGTTTTATATAAATTTATATTTTAATTGCTTAAGCTCTATATTAAGTATGCTGCAAATCTTTTAAGCTTTTTTTTATAAGTTAGTCTGATAGATCAATACAATAACAGTTTTAAAGTACATAAATATACTTAATTAACTTCTTTTTTTTAATATATGCAGAAAAAAATAAACAGCTAGAAAAGCAACGGTTTCGATTTGTTGGATTTTAAATAAAAATTACTTTTTTATTATTTAAAGTTTTAGCTAAGTCTTAATAAACTACAAATAGTTTTGTTTTAAACTTACTAGCTCCTTTCCAAAACTAATATTTTCTTCAAAAAGCGTTTTATTTCTTCTTTTTGATTCGTATAATTCAAAATACAATTTTTTACTTCGTTTATGTTCTCTAAAGTTCCAGTCTTTGAGACTAAAGTTTTAAAAACTTCAATTAAATTCACTAAATTTACAGTTTTAAGTTATAACTTAAAAAATAAGATTACATGTTATTTTCTGTTTACATGTTTTTATTTTCAATTTAATTTTCAAATAAATCAGATTATTAAAATATTATTTATTTAAATTAGTTGAACTCACCGTATAATTTTCCATTTCTTTCTTTGAAGCTTAGATTCCTTTTCTTCTAGTTCCACTTTAGCATTTTTAAGCATCTCAACATTATTCTCTTGTTCTTTTGAAAGTTCATCTGCAGTTTTTGTTAACTCATTTGTCTTCTTTTGTTCTTCTTCGTATTGCGCTCTGTTAATTATTTTAATTTTTTTAATTTTTATGTTTTTATTAATGAGTAATGCAAGCACTTTGTTCGACTATTGGTTTCTAAACTTTTCTCACATGACACAAACTTTTGATTATTTTATATATTTGTAGTATAAACAAACCTGGTGTTTTCCAATTCTCCTTTTATTATTTCATTTTCTTCAACATTTTCCTTCAATTGACCCTTGATGACATTTAACTTCTCTTCCAAATCTTCTTTTTCTCTCACCACCTCCCTTTTTTCAACAATGACACGTATGTGATTCTTCAACAGAGAGCTACTTTCATTTTTCAAACTCAAGATTATCTCGTCTTTATTTTGATTGCTGTCTTTTAAGGCAGCTTTCTCTTTTCTCAACATAGCTAGTTCGTCAACCATTTTCATGTATTCCGAAACCTAATCGGTTTTATTTGTAAAAGTGCAGCTACAGTTGCTTTTCAAGCAAATAGTCGCGTCAATTTTATACAAACTTGCTATCAACTTTATCATACAAAGACTAAACATATGTTTATTATGTAATCAAGAATTTTATTCAACTAAATATCGAATGTCGTCAAAGTATCTTGCGTTTGAAAACATATATATCCTTTTTTATATTATGTTTTACTAAATTATCAAAGACTTATATGAAGTAAAAACTCACATCAATTACAACTTGGTGTCCATAAGCAAAATTCATTGTTGAAGCGAAACACGGATTCATCTTTCAATAAGTTTTGTTAAAGTATTTTTATCTAGCTATAACAAATTCGGATTATTAAATTAATATTTTTGAAATTTTTTAAAATGAATTTTAGATGTTTGTTATGACGTACGTAACTTAGAATATATTTTTATAAAAATGTTAGATTTTAGAAAAATATCAAAAACTATCTATTTGAAGTTAAGTTTTGCATGAAAGTTATAAAAATACTGCAATTTTAATTACCAAATTGCAAAATGCAGTGAAATCCGCTGAGCAGCGAAATTATTTTTAGCATAAAAATGTTTTGTACATATAATCAGTTTTTTACAATTGACTAGAATAAGGGATGATTTTTAGAAATAAAATTGCTGGCCGTACTTGTTAGAGAAGTCTTAACGGACAGGGTACTGTTGAAAAGTTCTATATAGATTATTAAATTATAAGTAAAATTGCTAAGATATAATGATTTAGTTAACACTACCAAGTAACAAAAACTAGGTATACTATCAAAATCCACCCGCGTTTAAAATCCCCCGATCAAAATCCACCCGATCAAATTTCCACCCAAGTTACAATCAACCCGATCAAAAACCTCCCGAGTCAAAATCCACCTGGTCAAAATCAACCCGAGTCAAAATCCACCCGATCAAAATCTACCCGATCAAAATCAACCCGAGTCAAAATCCACCCGAGTCGAAACATTCACCTTGCTTTTATTTTTTTTTTTTGAATCAAAAACCATTTTAATAATTCCCCTCCCACCCCCTAAATACCATTCTCAAACAAACCTCATCTGTAGGAACAACTGGCACTTACTAAATTCTTATTTTTGTGTCCTTTATAAAACGACTTGAGAATAAAGAACTGTACTACAGGTGCAGATTTAACTTACTATGTGATGTTTTTGGAGTTGTTATTTAGTATTTTTGCTTGTCATATGGAATTTTTGACAAAAATATTTTTGTTTTCTTGATTACTGAATATATTTATAAATAAGTACAGCCGGCAAGCAACTTTTAAAGAAGTTTAATTTTTAATAAAAATATAACTAAAAGAGCTAATAAAAATTATGTTGAAACTTTTAAGTAACTAATGGATGTCCAATGAAAAATAATTTTGTACGATCCCAATCACAATCACACGACAATCAATTAAGTTTTACTGTTTTTTTAGTTATAAAAATTTAGAATTTATAATTATTTTAAAGTAATTTTCAAAAAAATACGTTACACAATAAGATTTTTATAAAAACTGTGTGCTACAAGTGAAAGCTACCACTTTTACTACAAGTTAATCCATTTAATCCAGGGGTCGGCAAACGGTCGGCCCTCGAGCATCGAGAATTTTTTTAAATTTAAATGGAATGCGGCCCGCAAAATAAAAAGCTGCAGCCCGCGTGAAGCATGTAAGTATGGCCCTCGAGCATGTACATTTGGCCTGCCAAACTAAACTATATTTTAATCTAAACTCATTTCTTTGTTTTGGTTTTGGCTTTATTTTTGCAGCCTTTTTGAGTTCCTTTTGTTTCTTGGTATTTATTTTGTAAAATTTTATTGCAATTAATTGATTTTTTAAATGGATTGAAAGTTCCAAGCTTACCAGATATTGTTATGTTTTGAAGAATAATTCTTTAAAACACTGTTTTATACCTTTTTGAAGTAATGCTACTGGTCTTGGTAAATCTGTTAACAAACGTTTGTTTGTTTTAACTTAACGTTTCATAATCGAGTAGTTTTAGTTAATCAAATAGAATAAAATTTACAAATCTGCTTTTCTTGTTCCATCAACCAGTAGTTAAGTAACTAATGTTGATTCTATTTTTCTTTCCTAAAGAAAGGGGTCGGCTGAAGTTATAAGGTTTAAGTTCTTATTCATAACATTATGCAATTATGCAAATGAGGTAAGTGATAATACAGCAGATTATTAAGAACATCAACTATACCATTATTCATAATCCACCTTACCCAAATATATAAAAATAAATTAATAAAAAAGTGTTATTACTTAAAGCTTGAAATAGAAATGAGTTAAATATCATCTAATCAGAACTTCTAAAAACATTAAATTTATTATTTTAAACCTTACAACTTGTAGTTACAAGTACAAGCATTGTTACTACAGTTTATAAACTTTGATAAATTATTTTTAATTCCCCTTTACGTTTACGTGACTCCCCTTTAGGCTGTTACGCTATAAAAATCAAAATTTGGGTTAAAAGAGGTTTATGCTAAGCTAGCAGCTATTGTGGAAAATAGCTCATTGTTTAACAAATTTTCCGCGTTTCAGCTACATTTGGCTTCTATGATTCAAAAGTGACCTTAGATCTGCAGCGGACGCTAAAGAAAGGTATAAAAAGTGTTATAGCTCAAAAAATAACTTAAAAATTTTAGAAAATATTTCCTTTACTGCAAGGTTAACATAAATAAAGAAACCTGAGTACTTTATATCATGCTAGTAGGACTAATAGTATAATATCCTCTTCTGGACAAGACATTAAACTGTATCCGTGGTGCATGACTCGATGACTGAAAGGTTTTTCTTACACTTTCTTTTTAAACCAAACTTTTCGAGCGCTTTTTTTCCGTTTAATAAACAATAATAATGTAAGCAAATCTCTAAAAGTCACTCAAGCATGATGTTTTAAGTTAGAATAAATAATTTTGTATACAAGATCAATTATTTTAATTTTGGTAGTTTATACATTTTGTTTTCAATAAATGTTTGTTTGTAAAATATGTTTTGAAGTTTTTGGCGATACTCTCATCGCAATAGTGGCAACTATGCTTACCAAGTTAAATTGAGTTATTTGGATTTGATTCTGAATTGGATTTCTTTAGATGAAAATTTTGAATAATTTAGATAAGAAATGGTAAATTAATAGTTTAAAAAATGTCTTGGTAATAGTTTAATGAAATAATATACTTTTTAATGGTAAGTTTGAAAAAGATCTTTTGTTAAAAGAGTCAAAAATAATGAAAATATTATAGATCGTATAAATTAAAAAAAAAGTAGTACAAACTATTTAACTACATATATGCTTCAGTTTATAAAAAAAAAATGTTAAAGATATTTAATGTTTCCAAAATTACTCAGCTACATTTTAGTCAAATTGGGCAAAATCTACAGAACCTTTTAAAGAGTATATAACATGCTCTTTAAACTTCATATCTACTATTTAACAAGTTATCCATAAATGTATATGTAAGCTGAAACTGACCTAAATTTAACTTCTAATACTTTATTTAAACACATATAAATTCCAATATATTCTAATTTTATGTCTATAAAAACATTAAATTTTTGAATACTCTGTTATAAGGACTTATAAAAGTTACAAAGAAACTGAAAAACAAAGTTATCTTACAAGGAAGCAAAACTAAAAAAGATTATATAAACAAATTGGAGATCTTAATAAAGTTTAAATAAATATTATAAAGTATAATTAAACTTTAATACCACATTTTACTTGAATATGCAAAAGTAAGTGTAGTCCGAGGACGTAGGGATCCTAATGACAGTTCTGAAAATTTTCTAAATTAAACATTGCAAAGTCGAAGCCCAGTGGTTGACACATATACAACATCAACTTAATTTGAAAGATAATTAAAATATATGAAAGCAAATTTCAAATTATTTGTCTAGATCAGGGTTTCCCAAAGTGGGCCACGAGCAGCAAAGGGGGAAGAGGGGGACCATGAGCAGTAAAGGAGCCACAGGGGGGCCATGAGGCCATAACTTGAAACTTACACTAGATATTCTTGAGCTGCAGACAAAGAGCAAAAACAAAGGTCTTTGGTGTTTTTTATCGTATTTAATGAGTAATCTTGTTGAAGGGGGCCATTGCTTTTTCAATTTCTTTAAAGGGGGCCATTTGCAAAAAAGTTTTTGAAACCCTGGTCTAGATCTTAACAGAAGTCTCCTCATTAATGAAAAAGTTTACAAGATTATTTTCTTTAGTTTTATTTAAGTTGTCCCACTCTCAAGCTAACTGAGTCTAGTTTATTTTTTTTTAGTCTAAAAAGATTTGATTTTTTTTTGCATAACTCAGACTAGTCTTTATAAGTTTTAAGTCCTTATAACTGTTGTTCCTAAAAGTTATGTCTTTTTCTTCAAATTAAATCAGTATAATTTATTGAACCACAAAAAACGCTTTAAGTATTTGGTTCTAGGACCTGGTGCAATGAAAAAACATTTTGGTTATTGAGTCACACGCCACAGATACCTTTTAACGTCTTGTCTAGGATCTCTTCTTGATAGTAAGTGCCTTTGTTCTAATTTTTTTTTATAGTTTTTCAGCATAATTAACAGTAAACATTTATTTTTTTGTGTATACTTAATTTTTTTGTAATTCTATGATAAACTAATGGTGGCCTTTTTGCTTTAAATTGGTTTTAAAACGCTTGTTGAGGCAGGGGTTAGCACTCTTTTATAAGCTACAGACAATTTTCTCTAAGGAAGTTGTTTGCTGTTCACACTTGATAAAAACATGTCTTCCATAGGGCACATTTATTCAAAATAGTTGTATAAGTTTTATAGTAGTCAAATATAAAACACTACTCAAACCACAGTGTAGTAAAATAAGCAACTTTAAAGCACTTTTAATTACTTGTTTTTCAATTATAAGCCTAATTGTAAGTTTATACCAGATTAAGGCCATAAGAGGGGGAAGCCATGTTTTTTTACAAGTTGATCATATTTTATAGAGTTTTTTAAGCTTCAAGATGCTTTTTATCATTTTGAAAACTCAAATTAGTTTTTGAGATATGTCTAGTCAAAGTTGGGCCCCATAGTAGATTCCCTATATGAAGGGAAAACTAATAAAACAAAAAAAGACTATTTTATTTAAAATCTATCTCCTACATTTTTCAAGCAATCTTCTTCAAACTTTCACAGTCTAATCTTTATACAATAACAAAAAAAAACTTTACTTTAGACATTCAGAAATTTTTAGTAAAAGTATATATAAATAAAAAAGACTTTTATTTTTTTTTTTCTTAAATTTCAATTTTTTTTAAACAGTTTTTTATCAATTTTTAAAATTTATAAGAAGCGTTTTTTTCTTTTAATATAAGGAACACTTACTGAAAATTTGAACACTATTGCTTGAAAAATGAAGGAGGAGATAGATTTTTAGTGATTTTTAAAGTTTCTGATAAAATTAACCTAAAAAATTGTATGGTCAATTTGTTTGTATCAAAAACTTTTTACATAAAATAAAATATCTCATAAGTAAATGATATTTTTGAATTCTATAAAAACTGGCTTATAGTTCGTTTTTTTAAGCTTCATATAAAAGCCAAAGTTACTTTTTGTAAAAAAAAAAGTGTTGAACCCCCCTATGGCCTTAATTTCCCTTGAATAAGTATGTATTTGTTCAAAAGTACATTTTGGGCTTCAAAATTTTTGTTTGATTGGCTGCATTTGTGCTTGAACTTCTGTTTGCCAACTTAAGTCCAAGGCCTGCAACTGTTACTGATTTCAAGATTGAAGAAGTATTTTGTTAATACATTATCTCACCTCACCAACAACTTAACATTTCTTACCCCTAACCACATTAATTCTTGGGTAAGGTTTAGGATAAAGGTGTACTACGTGCAGCCAACAGTATAAATGACTGGTTTGCCAATATTTGCAAAGTTTAAGTAAAATCCTACCCCAATCATATAAATATGGCTTGCTTAACCAAATTTTGAAATTTACGTTAGATATTCTGGGATTTGAAATAAAGACCAAAAAATGATCTTAATTACTATTTACAGAGATTTTAAACTTACACTAGATAAAATAAAAAAGGTCACATAGAATAAATGTTTGAAATAAATTGGATAATCGAGTTGTTTTGATAAATTAGACAAATTACAGGTTTATTCAAAAGTATTGAATTCCAGGGTTTTCCATATTTAGCCATGGACGAAAAACTTTGCCCACTTCTAGTATATAAAAAAAAAAGTCATTTATAAACAGGATGGCCCACTTAACCTCAAATCCTGAAGTAACTCAATAACCTAGTATTTGAAAACTTAAGTAAAAAACTATCTTGAAAAACTTAGAATTTGATACGTTTTGAAAATACCTAGACTTTCAAACAGTTCTACATGTAAAATAGAAAAATTTAGGCTAGATAGGAAAAAAACAAATAAATAATTTACTAAAAGAAATTTTTAGAATAACATTGCAGTATCCTTTCAGTAGCTTAATATAGTTTTTTAAATCAGGGTGGCCACTAATCCCAGAATCCTTAAAAATAAACTGGAATTTTAGAAACTAGATAAAAATTTAAATATTTTACCCATTTATAACTATTATCTGTAGAAAATATCTTATTTTAATGAAAACATGTATACACCTACTTTATTCTATGCTTCTATTCTCTCATTACAGTAATTATTTTTTTACAGAACCCAGTTGAAGTGTGTTGATTTGTTAACACACAGAAACATATGTTGGTAGAATAAAGGAAGATTACTGTATAATTTGTTTTTATTTATATTCCAGTGAAGTTACTTCACTAGGATCTTTTGTTAGCAAACAATTAAACCTATATTTTGAACAGTTAAATTAGTTTTCATCATCAAATTTTTTTTTAATTAAACACATTTAAAGTAGCTTTACAGTATCTTTTTAATGTTCTTGTACCGTTTTAACACAGTTATTTACTTTAAACTTAATTTTAGACTAAAAAAGACCAAAAAACGTGTACTTTCAAGAACCCAGAAAAAAATTCTCAAAAGTCAGTGGCCACCCTCTGTATTATAATTCTCAATACATATGGTGGGAAGAACTTATGCTGCCAGAAAGCTGAAAGCAGAGCTGTTAGAATTCCAGAAATAAAGTGTTCTTAAAACAGGGTTGCCACTTTACCTGGAAAAACCTTGAAAAACCTGGAATTTGACAATTTAGGAAAAATAACCTGGAAAAACCTGAAATTTGAGAAATTTTGAAAAATCATGGAAAAACCTGGAAATTTGATCATAAAACCTGGAAAAACCTGGAATTTTTGATAATTTTAACATTATCAGTAGTAAAATTTTGATTTGACACAAAAAATCTATCATATAAATAAGATTTTTTTATCATCATCAAAAAATTTTTTATTAAAAACTCAATTAAAGTAACTTCACAGTATCTTTTCAATGTTTTTATACTATTTTATACAGTTTCTTATATAGAAATTAACCTAAAACCAAAAATAAACCCAAAAATGTGTACTTTTAAAAACCTGGAAGAAACTTGGAAAACCTGGAAAAAAATTTGAAAAAACAAGTGGCAACCCTGTTAAAACCAAATGAATATTTGCTTCTATTTAAGTAAAATTTTAAAAATATATAGTTGGCCTTTTTTTTTTGCTATATAATACTTTTTATAAAACATAGAAATTTTGAATACTGTTTAAGATACAGTCACTTTACTTGTACTATAAGTCTCTGATCAGAGTTAGCTTTTAACTGAATACTCAGGGACTTGAAATTTTGAAATTTAGTTAAAAGCATCTGAAAAGTTATACTTATAGAATAAATCTGGAAAAACCTGATGTTTAAGACTATGTAAGAAGTAGCTATTACAAAAGAAATAAATATTATAGATAATAAAAAAGTAGTTTACTTTTTACAGTTTTTTTATTGCTTATAATTTTTTATTGCATTACAGTCATGTACCATTATATTATGTTTTCAATATATTATCATTCAAGGTTTTTTTTCTTAAATTTATTCTTAAAAAAGAAAAGATAGATTTTACTTTTAAATAGAAGAAAATCAGAAAACCTTGAAAATGTTTCTATAAATCCAGTGTACAAAGAATAACTTATTAGTTAAGAATTTTATATAAATTTTGAAAAGTTTACTATTATTTCCTTCATTTCTTAAGCAATTAACCTCCAGTTTTCAGAATTGTAATCTTTGCAAAATAAAAAAGGTTTTAATTACAAAAAATATTTAGACAATCACTTTCTGACCAAAAAATATTCTTCTTTATTAAGTTGAGATTATACTGAAAAAAATTGACACTGATTTTTAAAACTATAGGAAACATTTTTAGTAAAACTTTTTTAAAAACTTTTTAGTTTATTCATTCAATAATGAACGTACTGAGCTCTCTAAATTTAAACCCTTATATTTAAAAAATTAACTAGAACTTAACTTCAGCAAAAAAAAAAAGTGTTAACTAACATGAAGATCTGTAAAATGAGATCAAGTAGTGAAAAAAAAGTCCTTAACTTATATAACCATGCAATGAAAAACCAAAAGTTTTCAGCCTAAAAAGCCATCGGTAAATCAATTTAGTTAAGGGCATAATAGGGGGTGTACTTTGTTTTTTACATGTTAATCTTATTTAGTGAATTTTATCCTAGCATGTTATAGTTACTAAAATAGATCAATATATTTAGTTTTTGATATATTAGCAATTAAGTTGTGAGTTAAATAGATTCTTTATAGAAGGCACAAACCAAAAACACAAAAGAGACTATTTCACTAAATTTATAGCTTCTCCTTCATTTTTAACAAGGTTAAAAAAAAAAATTACCAAGCCTATTTATTACTAATAATTAAAACTTTTTATTTTTATTTTTTTAATAATTTTTTTTTAAACCACAAATTATTATTTTTTGTGTTTTTGTTGTTATTATTTTTTAAATTCTAACATTGAAAGATTTTTTTATTTTACAAAAACTGATGAACTACAGCTTGCATTGGAATAGCACACATTTTAAATAGCAATTCAGTAATTTTTGTAATTTTAGTAAAAATACATTTTTATTGTAAGTTTTAATCTTTAAATAACATTGATTAAAATCAGTAAACTTAGATAAAAATTAAAAAACAAAATATAAGAAAAAAAATTGTCTTTTGCTTGACTAATATTATTTAAATTATCTTTCTTAAACATTGAAATACCAACAGCCAACAATCACAACACTCAAAACTTATTTAAATTAGATTAAATATATAAAGTAACCTTCATTATAAGTCAGCAATATTATAAATGAATTTATAAATTATAAATAAATATTTGTTTTTTTAGTTTCATCTTTTGCAGTCTTCTCATTCCAGAGGTTTTCTTTGTATTCTGCTGTTTTAGCATTAAAACATGCATTAATAGTTAAAACTATAAACAATTCTTAAAAAATTTAGTATTTATTTTAGTATCTTGTCTTAATATTGTTTCAGGCATTTTCATTACTCTCTCATTTGATCTTGATATAGTTAAAAATGAATATTTTTTAAATACTAAAAACTTTCTAACTTGTTTTAATAAACTGATTATATTTCTTAACTTTAGTTAATCAATTTTTGATTTTTTTTTTAAGTTTACTATAACACAAAAACTATTATATTTCAAAAAAAAACAACAAAGTTTTTATTTTATACTCATACTTTAATTTTATATTTTAAGTTGCAGAAATAGGGTAATTAAAACATTAATTCTCTTTTATGGTTCTGAATTTGTTGATTTTTACACAAAAGTGCACAAATTTTATCCTGAGTAATTTTTTTGTAGCTTATTAATTTAAAAAAAATAAAGTTTGTTAAAGTTTTTGACTAGTTTAAACTTTTTTATAATATTCAATATTGAATAATAACTGATATTTAAAAAAATTGTACAAATAACTAAATTATTAAAATGTTGAGTACATACTATTAAATTTAGATACCAAGTGACCTAAATTTACCCTAAAGTTATTTAATATGTAAATCTTATACATAATTGTGTAAGAAAAGTATTAAGAAAGTTCATTTCCTATATTAATTTTGATAGGTCTTTAAAGTAAAATTTTTAATTGATTTAATTATACTCAATTTGTATAGTATCAAACTAAACTACACAAACATTGAGAACATCTGTAAGTATATTTTGTGAATATTTATTTAGTATGTTTTTGACCTAATAATCTGCCCTGTGACTACACTTAAAAGTTTTTAAAAAAACATAAGTATTAGTTTTTTATTTCATAAAAATAAATTTAATCATGCTTAATGACAACTAGTCCTCTTTAAGATTATTTTGAAGCTAAAATTTAAGGCTGTTCATAACTAAGTTGAATAATTGTTATCCAACAAAAGTATTTACACAACAGATTTATATATAACTTAAATTTTTATAATTTTAGTAACTACAAGCTATTAGCTATAGTTGATATGAACGAAATTTTAAATAAGCTGTCATCATGGTCAATTTAAAAAACATTTATAATGTTACTAAGATTTTTTTATTTTTAAAGCAAGAAATGACAAAACTTGAGGATTTTTTTAAAACCTGTCTAGAAGAGTATTTACTGCAAATATAAACTTAGCTATATTGTAGTTATTTTTTAAGTTTTAGAATTATTATATAGTTTTTAAACTTTGCTAAAAGATTTGTAAAATTATACTATAGTTGTATTTTTTACCTACTTAGTTTGCTTTCTTTTTAACGAATGTATTAGATGTTCATTCTACCAGAATTTGATAAATTTACTTAAACAGGTTAAACTAATAAACAGCGTTTAAGTTTTTAAAGCATTTAGTTGCACTTTAACTTAAAAAATGTCAAGAGACGTGCACCTCATAAATCCAAATGAAGTCGGCAAGCTGACAAAAGTTCCAGTTGTTTCAGCAACTAGCAGCTCAATAAAACAGTTCAATTTGAAAGATGGCAAAACTGAAGATAAAGTGAATGGCACTTCCTCACTTCCCCTTCGCTTTGTGAAGAAAATGGATTCTAAACTGCCATCAAATCAGACCAGGAATATAATACAATTTGTTAAAACTGACGTAAGTGGTTCATTTAATGCTGTAATATATAGAATTACACATTAAACATTTTCTTGCATTCTTTAAGAACTTGAAGATAAAACAATGTAAATTGAATTTTAAAAGTTGAGTTGTTTTGTTAGGCCCACTATTAAATATATAATTTTGTATTATAATGTTTTTATATTGTATCAACAAATTTTTCTATACTTACTTTTTATTTGTTAAAAAAAATTGTTGATGTTTGCAAACAAAACTGGTTTTGTTTACAATAATTTTTTTATGAATAGAGTGATCCAATTTAAAACTTTCAAGTAGAAAATACTCTCAAAGTTTTACATTATACTGTAAGTATTAGTTATATATTGTCAACTAAAAAAATAGTCATACTCAATATTATTTTAAATTGCTGTAAAAAAATTAATTCCAATAAACTTATGTTCTTTAAAGCTAATAAAAGCATAACAATTAGTTTTGTAACATATAGAAGTATAATAATAACTAAATTTGTTATAACTTTATTTTATAAAGTATTTAAAATTTTTACAGGGTTCTCAACCAAGTATTATTCAAATAAGCCCAGTTAAAAAACGTGAGTTTAAGTCTTTTTTATTAATTGTACCGTGAACTGTTGCTTACACAGTGTTTTTGACAGAAAAAGTTTTGATATTAGTTACGGTTTTAATTGAAATAAAAATTCTGTTTAAAAGCTTGATTATAAAAATTAAATTATTTGTATAAAATTTTATTTGCTTATTGTAGAAAAGTATTGTAAAGTTACCTCCCAGACAGTTAATACATTTGAATGTTTTTTTTTGTGGTAACATTTTAATTTCTTCCTTTTAGAAAACAATTTTATCGAGATACAACAAAGATTACCAAATGCAAAAAATCTTAAATTTGGGGAAAAAGTGAAATTACCAAAAAATACTTCAATTTTTCCTTCAATGAATAATTATTCAGTAAGTATTTTGCTTGTTCAAAACTTTTTAAAAGGTTTTTTTTTTAAATATTTTATGACACCGACAAAACAAATTATGTTAGAAGTTTGTAAAAAGTCCGTAATTAACTGCACTGGTTGCTATTAGTATAAGTAGCATGAGAATACCTTGATTCGACAAAAAATATATTGAATATAGATTGGTTTTAAAAATTGTTTTACTTATAAAAAAAGTTAAATAGTTTTATGCTTACCATGCATTATCTTTGTTTATTATTGTGCTAGTACTTAAGTGTAATGATAATAATATCAGTAATTTTTATAGCAAATAAGAACTACGAAACTACAATTTCACTATTTTTTAGTGCTTTGAGATTATATTTAGAACAAGCAACTTTTTTTAATGCAAAGATGTGGACTTTTTATTTTTACAACCTGCTAGTTGAAAAAAAATACTGTTTATTTCATTCTCATAAAATAAAAAGCTGATATTTTTATTTTGTTTTTTCTAAACAAAGGTAAACAACTTAATGCTAGACTGGTTATCATATTTATCAAACCTTTTGTGTTATTAAAAGTAAAACAAAGGTTTTCTAAACAAAAAAATATACTTACATTTTAATAAAAACTTTAAAAATGTTAAGTGTTTTCATAGTTTAGAATTTTTGATATATTATATTTTAAAGTTTAAAAATTTTAAGTATTCTGATCATAAAAGAAAAAAAAGGTATGTTGTTTTCAACTATGAAACTTTTAATGAGCTTCTTTACTTGTTAATTTTTAACTTTACTTTGGCCATCTAACAGTTTTACTTTTTTTTTAAAGTAATACATTAATAGTTCAGCTTAAATTGTTTATTCCTTGAAAGCTAAAAAAAATAAAACTTTATTAATGTTATATCTAACATAACTTTTTAATTAATTTTAATAAGTTTTCTATAAGTTTGACATAGCAATAACAGAAAAAAGATATCTAAAGGGTTTAAATCTAAAATCGTGTATTTAAAATGTTATGTACATTATGTACTCATATGTTTTTGACTTAAAAAACAGCTGTCCACCAAAATAGTCCTTGTTTTTAGATTAATATATTTAATAAAAAATCACTACTACTAAATTTGTTTACAAATGTTAATTGAAAAAATAATTAACCTAAAACTAAAAGCTAAATATATCTCTAAAGAGCTATTACAAAATCTTAGCAAGTTTGTTTCTAAAACTACAATTTTAGTTGAATAAATTCGTGTTGACTTGTTGTTTGAAAATATTCCGAGTAATCGTAGTTTTATAAGTAAAGGCAGTTTTAATAGTAATTTTTTGTATGAGTTAGACCGTATAAGTGTATCTACAAAAGTAATACCTTTGTTAAATTAAGACTCCGTCCATTAGTGATATAAATCAAATTGTATATCAAACAGTGTAATTTCCAGTATTTCATCGAATTGTCAAAAACAGGGCAAACCGACGCCGACGATAATGATCGCGTCGCCGAAGCAGCAGAACTCCCAGTTCAAGCAGAAGCCCATCCAGGCGTCGCCGAAGCAGCCGCAAGCCTTGTTCGTTCCAAACAGCCAGCTCAACACCAACCAGTACACCAGCTTCAACATGAAGAACAACCAGCACCCGTCGATGGTGGTCCACACCCCCAGCAACCACTTCCCGCAAACTTCCCCTCTCCGGCCCACCCCCTACAAACCTTCGCCCAGGTGGAACGCTGCCAGGTAATAAAAAAAAATTAATATTTTTTACCATTAAAATTTGTATGATCGAGTGTAATTTTTTTATTTGGCAAAATATGTTTTTGTAAATAGTTTCACAAATTAAAAACTTTCAAAAACGTACCTTTATTTTTTGTAATAATGATTTTAAAAATAAAAATATTGTTTGTATGATACTACAATAAACTTATTAAAAGTATCTTTTGTCTTTTCAGTCCAAATAGAAACAAACGACCTTCTTCTGTGAACAATCTTCAAATGGTAGAAAGGTGAAGTTTTGTAGATATTTTTTTAGTTATTTGATTTTACACTTTTTAAGACTTTTTTGTTTTATTTTTACTAATTAATAATTTGAGTTATTAATTCTATTCTATCTATGTACACAGAAGTTGTCTTATAACAGTATAAAAGCATTAGTTAAAATAAAATTTAAATAATTCAACTTATGGAATGTCATTTAAAAAACAATTTTTTTTTCAATTAATTTTAACAACATCAAATTGATATTATTCGTCAAATATAGACATTGAAAAAAGTGATTATTTCAGCAAATATATTCAGATATAACTCTATCAAAAGCATTTTATAAAAAGTAACAAGTCAGCTTAATGGAAACCAATACTTACATTAAAACTATTCGTTGAATACATCTTTTATATTAAACTTCATTCCAGCAAGCGCAGAAGAACGCCCATCAACGGTGAGAAATCGGGGAAGGGTTTGAGGCACTTCGCGCAGCTGGTATGCGAGAAAGTCAAGCAGAAGGTGACGACCACGTACAACGAGGTTGCAGACGAACTCGTGTCAGATTACGCTGAGAGGCAGAAACTACACAATCCTGAACAAGTTGGTTGATTGGTTGTTCTATCCAATATATAAATTTTTGTGTATTGCTAAAATAAGAGTTGTAGCACTACTTTGAAATGACTAATGAGTACTAGTTGGATGAGTACGTAGTAAACTTAAGCTTTAGAGACATATAGTTTTTATTTAAGCATATTAGTATATATATCATAGTTATTGAACTTACAATAACTCTTTATCAACCTATTAAATAAATAGATAAAGTATTGAAAATGACGATAAAAATGAATAGTTAAGTAGCGTCTATAAAAAACTAGTTATGCACAGTTTTCAATGTTTTTTCTTATTTCAATTAGTTATTTTATCCAATGTCTAGTAAGTTTGTTTACATTAACTATTTTTAGTTCTTGTTTGATTTAATTATATTTTAAGTTTGTGTATTTTGTTTAAAAAATACTTTCTGTTTAAAAGGTTTACTTCATGTTATTGGTTTTTCTTAAACCTTATGTAAAAGCGAAATATCTCTTATTTTTAAATTGATTTTAATTTTTTTTTGTAGCATAACCACCACGCCTTTAACAATTATATAAGCAGTTTTAGATAGCTACGATAGAAATAATTCTACTTGTTTGATCATTAAAAAGTTGGTGCAAATGAAAGAAAATTAAAGTTTAAGTGACGTTTTCAAGTTGCAAATTAAAATAATTAATTTCTATTATCTTGCATTATTTGAACCTCCGGTTTAAACTTGTTACTTACTTGTTTTTATCCATTAATAGCTTTTTTAATTCACTTTGCCCTTATTAGTTTAAAAAACATATTTTACTTTAATGGTAATAAACTGAATAAATCGTAATATTCAGTCAGCATAATACTTTATTGAAAAAAAATATTATAAACATTTAGGTAAACTATTAAATTTTCATCCTTATAATGTTTTACATAGACTTTTCATCTTATTTTTTGATTTTTTTAGAAAAAGAGACTTCAATTTTGAAATTTTCAAAGTTTTAGAGGATCAAAAAAAAATTCTTTAACGTTTGATATTTTTTATTTTTTGTCAGAAGAACAAACATGAGTATTTTTATACTTTACTAAATAGGTTTATATAAAACGTAAAACTCTATCTAGGTGGGTTCAACTCACTATTTTAACGACTTATTTTAGTCTACTCACACTTAGCAGATATATTTCTTTAAATTAATGTTTTGATTGTTACATTAAAAAATAAAGAAATAGCTCTTATTCAGTTGAAATAAAGTATTTTACAGTAGTTTTAAAATTATTCAACTTTTGTGTTTATTTTTAAATTTTATAGTATTAAAAACTTTCTAAAATAATTTATGTCTATTTTTTTGTGTAATTTTCAATGTAATATTAGTTGGAAATTTAAAAACAAGGTTTTACTGAACTTATTTGATTAGTTTGAATATTTTATTGTACTTATTTTTTTTTTATAATTGTGTTTTTATCATCATGATATTAAGCTCTTTTAGTATATAATTGAAGTAAAATTAAGTTATAAAATTAAATTATATTTTGTATTATATTTACAATTATAGTGTGGATTGAGTGCGAAATATAATAAACAAATAAGTTTAATTGTGTTTACATTTTCTAAGTAAAATTAAGTATTTTAACCATATCATTACTAAAACCTATGCAAGATGAATTGAATTTAAATTTTAATAAATGATATTATTTGTATGTAAGACACTATTAAAATGATAGAGTTACATAGAAATATTTTGACACCAATCAGATTTAAAACTAAATTAATTAATATAAAACTGTAAAAGGCTCAGTAGTCAGTACACTAGTTTTTCTGTGAGGCACTTATGTAAGTGGACTCAAAGTTGTTGTCACGACAACTACTCGGCTACTGTATTGTTTTCAGCAACGTATTTTGCACAAAACAAAAACTTTTCTAAGTAGTTATAAAACTAGCAAGATTTCAATCTTAAAAGTTTTCCTGTGTAATATTTATAATAGCTTTTGAAATATCAAAACTATCCAATTTTCTTTCCTTAGAAAAACTTGTAATTAATGTTTGTTTACACTACTTGACCTATTTAAAAATCTTACCTAATATATTAATTTCAAGTGTTTTTGACGATTTGTAGTTCACCTAGTATCATGCTATTTTCGATACTCCTAGTTTAATTTTTTTGTATGTGTAATATTTATCATTTAATTGCATTTTTTTTCATGAGATTAGTAGTTTAACTTTTGTATATTCAAAGTACAATATATATGCCTTTTGTTAGATTATTTGGTCAAACAATACAACAAACTTTGAAATAATTTTTTTTTAATACATTTCAAAGAAAGTCTGTGTATCTTCAGTTATTAAAAAATGTTATAATACTTGATCAAACAAAACAACAATCTTTGTTATGAAATACTTCAGAAAATACATTGAAAGCCTGTGTAAAATTATACAAATATTACAGAACTACGATCAGAAGAACATCAGGCGTCGTGTGTACGATGCGCTGAACGTGTTGATGGCGATGAACATCATTTACAAGGACAAAAAGGACATCCACTGGGTCGGACTGCCCACCAATTCGGCTCAAGAAGTTCAAGCTTTGCAGGTAAATGTTAAATCTTCGGTAAATAAAACTGATTTTTTAACTTTTTAGTTTATTTTTGCTGTTCATGGTATTTAAAAATTTTAAGACACTTGCTTTTAGTAAAATTAGTGTAAAAGCAGGGTTGCTACAAAGTCAGGAAAAGAAAACAAATACAAAAGTCAGGAAAAATGGGGGTTTTTGAAAAAAAGTCAGGAAATTTGATATAAACATGCTCTTAATAGGAAAGTTTGTCATCAATAAAAACTCCATTTTCTTATGTTTTTCTAGAGATTTTGACTGATGAGAACAGGTAGGAATACTACTTCAAAGCTCTTTTTTTAGAATAAACTTAGAGTCACTGAATCTTTTATCTGAAGCTATATAAAGTTTTTTAAATTGAGCAGTGTTATATTAGCTGATTCAAAAGTGATTGAATAATGTTAATGTTTTTGTAAAAAAATTTGCTTTTGCAATTTTACTTGAGTTGAATTTTTAGAACGAATTAAAATATTTTTTTAATATATTTTTAAATTGATTTTAACTAAGAATTAGATTTGGAAAAGTCATAGTTTTTTTAGCTCAAGCTGTGGCAACCCTGTATGAGTATTTAAGGCTTATATTTATTTTTATTTTACTTTGAAAAGTTAATGTTGAACAACTATTAATACTGATTATACCATAAAAATTCCAAAAAAAAACCACTTAGATATATATTTGTTAAATTTAGTTGTGTTTATCAACAGAGTGAAAAAATAAGAAGAGAACAAAGCATTGCAAAGAAAACAAACCAACTACAAGAGCTAATAATACAAGTTAGAAACTTTATAAACTAGTCCTTCATGTTTTAATGATCTTTTCTTTCATTTTATCAAGACTTGAAAGTTACAATGACTATGATATTTAGTTAACAGATAAGACTTAGCATGAACGCGACAAAAATTTTTCATTACCTAAGTCATTTGTTCAAAAATTATTTAACACACAGTTCTCTTTTCAAACTAAAAGTTAATTTAATCCAAACACAGCAAATAGCGTTCAGGAGCCTGGTGGAACGAAACAAGAAATTGGAGGATGTTAGCGGCCCGCCTAACGACAATTCTTCCATACAACTACCCTTTATAATTGTCAATACGAGCAAGAAAACTGTCATCGACTGCTCCATATCTAATGACAAGTTGGTTGTTAATTTTTATTTTGTGATTTAGGGTTCACGGATTCGAAGTAGCGTGCCGACCACTGGTTTAAAGTACAACAGTTTTTAAATACCTTTATCAAAAGTAAGTTTTATACATTAAAAAATATTGTACTGGTAAAAAACGTTAAAATAAATAAAATATTTAGAATTATATTTAGTTTAATTGGTCTCAAACAGAAGGTTTGTATTTAACTAATCATCAATAAGCATTTCTAACATCTTAAATTTATATTTTAAGAACTGTAATTGTATTAAAGTTATAAAAGCGCATTCAGGTTATCTATAAACTATAAAAAATATATAAATACCAAATATAAAATTATGCTTGCAATTCTTAAAAAGTTATCAAGTATTCGAAAGAGAATTTTATTTGAAGAACTCTTGTTAGTGTAGTTTGTAAGTTTTTTAATTTTATTTAATAGTCAAAAAATACAGTTACTTTAAAAAAAAAGACATTTTAAAAATTACTTCAAGAAATATGATAGATTTGTAATTTACATAAATTTTAGTGTTATGTTTTAATAATAAACAAAATAAAACAGTTAAATAAATGTTTTTATCAATTTAGTTTTAGGTTATAATTTAAATTCATCTAATATATATATTAAAAATTTTTAGGCTAATATAAATGACACTATCATACAATGCAGGTACGAGTATTTGTTCAATTTCAACAACACGTTTGAAATACACGATGATATAGAAGTGCTGAAACGAATGGGGATGGCGTACAACTTGGATTCACCTTCCAAATGCTCAGTTGAAGATTTGAAGCAGGCCGTCAAGCTCGTACCATCCAACCTAAAACCTTATCTTGAAGGTTTTTTTTTGAATATTTTTTTGTTGAAACTAGTCACATATTTCACGACAGAACTTATAAATGATAAATCTTGAATATCTTGAAGGTTTTAATGTCTTTGATAGATGATATTTTTACTGTTTTGAGTATTTTTCTTGTTGAAACTAATCACATGTTTTAAGTTCATGACAGAATTTATAGTTGTTAAAGTTACAACAAAACCTTTATTTTTAACAATAGTTAAATCCATGGTTTTATTTTTTAATAATATAAAAATTTGCTCCTCTAAAAAGTAGGTTCTTAAATATTTTATACAATTAGACAGAAGTATGACGTACCAATTGTTTAACAATGGCATTTCAATATATCTTTAAAAAATCCTAGTTTTGAAATTTATATATAAACTATGTTGCTGATTTTATAACATGAAAAAGTAAAGGAACATTTCGTTCAGACAAATAAAACTTCTCTACACACGTGAAAATATTGTTATGTTATAATTTATTTTAAATAAATATAAGTGTCTTGCTCAAGACTCTTTTTATCGAAATTCTTTTTTATACTGCAGGAATGGCTGGTTTTCGAATTCCGGATCCAATTCCAGAAAATGGACAAGCATTTCCTAATAGATTCAGGTTTGGCTAAAATAATATTTATTTTGTTACTTACATAATCCAAAATAAGGACCGATTATTTTCATTTCAGCATAATATGATATAATCAGTACGGTTCAGTTTTTTTTTAACTAATTTTCAATTTTTACTTAAAACAAGCTTGAGAAAATTTTAGTATAAGTAAAAGAAAGTATTATTTGAGCTTACGTACGTGAATAGATAACTTGAAATTTTTAAGTTAAATTTGAATATTAAGTTTTGGAAATTGTTTTAATACGAGTTTATTGTCACAATTTTTTAAACGAATTTTTATTTTAGCTTAACATTTGGATGATGATCACACATATAATTTATTTATTTTTTTTTTATTATCAAATTGTGCAAAGCAGTTTGATTGATTTTATTTATATTTCAGCACGTGACAAAATGGCAAATGTCTACAAGTTTGTCAATAAAAATTGTTAATCTAAACATTCAATTTAAATAAACTAATATTTCAGCATAAAACTAAATAAGTAAAATTTTCAGGTCGGAGAAAGAAGAGCAGGCGGTGAAGCGAGAAACTTACAGTGACGTCACACCCAAGTTGGACGCGACCGACCGCGAAGTTGCCATGGTGACCACCAACGTCATGCAACGTCACGTGTCTTCCAGGTCCTCATCCGCCATGACGTCACTCAATGACGTCATGGACGACGGGTCGACTATGACGTCATCGATCTCCATGTCGTCAGAGGAATCGTTGCCGGGCAACCAAGGTGTGGCCAGCCCCAACGAGGTCGGAGAGGAAAACAAAATTGCATGATTTAAAAAAAAATAAGAGCAAATTAACTGTAGTTTTAATTGAAAAAACAAAGAAAAATTTTTTAATAGTTTTATTTCCAACGAGAACTTGAAACTATTAAGTGTGTGTGTTTTAATTTTTGCTTATGTTTAAAATGTAGTTTTGAAAAATATTTGCCGTTTTTAACTAGTAATTATAAAAAATAAAAAATATTCTCTGTTTAAATCTAATTAACAAAGTTAAACTTTAAGTAAGTCTTCAACTTTTCAATTCTTTAACTCAAACAGTAAATGTAGTTAAGTGTAACAAAAATGATTTGAAATACTGACAAGTATTTAAGCAAAGTATTATTTTCCGCTAGGGGGTGTGAGTTTTTTTTGTGTTCAGTTTGTATTCGCGCGCTATTATATGAGAGTTTTTTTTTTCTTCTCGCGTTTTCCTCGCTATTATACTCAGGATTTTAAACTTTTGAATTGTGTGCACGTTTTAATATTATTGCGCAGTTAGACATTTCATGCTTTAGAAGATCAAAATGTAAGAAGTATATTTTAAGTTTAGTTTTACTAATTGCGATTTTTTTACTGTTTAAGTGTGGTATTAGATTAATGCTAATAATAACAAGTTAATTCCACTAATCAAAAAATAAGAATTTCCTAGTAACGTTATACAATTAGTTTTCACTGATATATAATAAATAACTTTTATAAAGTTTATAATTGAATTCCTTAAAGTTTTCTTTCTTTTTTTTTTTGAGATAATTTAGGTTTTTTTTAAAGTCCCGATTCTAAAATACTTCGATATTGTGTAAAGTGCTTAAACTTTTAAACTATTATATACTCTAGTGCCTATTTCTATTTGAATAAATTTGATTAAACTTATACTTCTTTCTTTTATAAATCTATTTTTATTAAATAAAACATTAATAAAGTTTTTTAAGTGCAAAAAAAAAATGTTGGTATTTAACAGTTGAAAGTTTATTGGTTTATAAAACCTTTAATATTTGCTTGAATACATTTTTAAGCAAATCTAATTTCTACAGTGTTTTAAATGTTACTTAATTGTGTAGTCTAGCATTGCTACAATTACATTTTTGTGGTGTTTTGTTGCCGCAAATATTCTTTGTAAGTAACTACAAACAATTGAGCTTTTTATAGGCTTAATTAAACCTTTTAAAAAGAAATTTGTAAGCAAATTACTAAACTTAACGGAAAAAATTCGAAGATAGTTAAGCTACATATATATAAAATTTATGTTAAACTGCAGAAAATCATTGCATTGTTAAAAAGCTAATATTTTTTACAACATTTGATGAGATTGTTGCAAATAAGATTATAATTAATAAGCTGTAATAAACTCCCTTGAGAATATTTAAACAATTATAAGTTTTCGTTTTATGCTTGTTCTTATATTTATTTGAGTAAACTATTTCTGATTAGTTACTTTCGGTCATCAACTATTTTCTGCTTTAAAAAATAGATATAAATTTATTTTAAACAAGACAAAAAGAGTTTTTTGTTTTACAAGTTTGGAAAGCTAATTCATACATAGAAACAAATTAAAACTTTACGAACTAAAACTAATCAGACTTAAAAATTAAATAAGTTGGTATAATTCTTTGGTTTATAAGTATAGTAAAAATATTAATTTACAATCTTGGTCAACTAATATATTTCAACAATAATCAATTATTCGGACTTACTCAAAACTATCGTTCCTACATTTTAAATAACTTAACTTATATAACAAACAGCTTAAACTATTATAAAACTAGCTTCTTTTACTAAGAATATTAATAACATGAAACAGTTTTAATGTTTTTATCTTTTTTAAACTATGCTTCTTCTATATAAAGTATTATACATTAAAATGTTTATAAAGTTTTTTTCATTTTTTTTTAAATGCTATTGCTAAGTTTAATAAAGCAATAACTTTTAAGCACTGTGCGAAAGGTTAACTTTTATAAGAATCGGTCAATCAAAAAAAAACTCTTTGCGTACATTAAGAAGCAGCATTATCGCAAAAAAAACTTTTGTTATAAAAAATCTTCAGCTGTTGCTTTAAAAAATAAGACAAAAAATCTGCCTGGTTGGATTTAACTCGATATTTCAAACCTTGACCTATAATTTACTTATAAAATTTGATTTCCTTAGTTACTGGCTACTATTTTGAATTTATTACTTACATATTTATTGAAGTAAAAATCGCATACGAACTTCGATTTTACCTCATTAAATAACAGAATATAAATAATATACCAGGAAACCGTAAAGATAAGTAATCCCTAAAGCTTAGAAATTGGTTTGAAACATGAAAACAGAAGTGATTTTTGTTTCGTTATCAAAATTAAATAGTTTACATAAACAAATAATCGAAATTTTAGTTTAAAAATTGTAGAATAAAAAGTCAAACTTATAGAAAGGTTATCGCATATTTTCTGGATAAATTTGAAACCTATTACATGCATAGGTGCAATGTTTAGATGTTATGTTGTTCTGTTTTTAGAATAGTTAAGAACAGAGTTTTCTTTTTAAGCAATTTTAACAAATCAGGGAATAGAGTATGTTTGAATATAAATTGCAAAATTAGGGTCAAATTTAAAGATTTTTTCCACAAATGTTACCAAAACATAATCTTAGTATTCTACTTTCATTTCCTTAGGACACATTACAAAAACAAACATTTTTTTTAGTTAAACTAATACAGTTTTATAGTTTATTGAACGACAGAAAAAAAGACGCTCAAAGTATTTGGTTCTAGGACCTGGTGCACAAAGAACCTTTTGGTTATCGAGTCGCAAACCACGGATACCTTTTAACGTCTTTTCCAGGACTAAATCATTATAAAAGTTTTTAACAAAATAAATGAACAACTAGGTTCCACTTTAGCTAATATTCTTATGGAATATATTGACCACAAAGTAATACCTAAACTCATAACCAAGTATACTAACATTTAAGTTAAGTTAGGTATATAAGGTATATAAATGATACTATATAACAAAACTAGCTTCTTTTACTAAAAATTATTTGTAATTATTTGAAACAGTTTCAATCTTTTTTAAACTATGCTTGTTTCTAAATAAAATGAACGATTTGAAGTTTGTTACATACTTTTTTAAATGCTTCTGCTAAGTTTAAAAACTCTACAGCATAAGAGCTTTTGAGCACCATCAAAAATTTATTTTGTAATGATAAAGTAAACCAAAAATAATCTTCGTGTTCCACAGAATAAAAAATTTTACTATAAATTAACATAACAGTTTATTTATAAAAAATGAATAAAGTATATAGTGGCTTACACACCATTAAAAAAATAATTTTGTAAACTTTTATCAAAAAAAGCTTTAGCTGCTACTATTTAGCTAAAAGCCAAAAAAAAAATCAGCTTGGTTTGTAAATTAAACCCGATATTTACAATGTATAACTATTGACCTATAATTTACTTGAAAACTTTGATTTCCTGAGTTATTGGCTACTATTTTTAATTTATTACATATTTATTGAAGTCATGCTCAAAATCGCATACAAACTTCGAAAATATCAGTAAATAACAGAGTATAAATAAAATGAAAACCAAGAAACTGTTAAGAGTAATAATCCCATAAGCTTAGAAATGATTTTTACTCACAAAAAAACTAATTTTTAAGTCGTAATAGAAATAAAATAATTTAAAGATAATCGGTTTTTTTTTTTAATTTTTAATATGAATTAAAAAAAAAAAAAAAACTATCACACAATTTTACGTACATTTAAAACATGTTACAATCGTTAGTGCAATGTTTCGATTTTTTGTAAGTCTGTTGTAGAATAGTAAAAACAGTGTTGTCCTTTCAAGTAGTTTTAACATATAATTGGGAAATATATGTCTAAATATAAAATTGCAAAATTTGGTTAAAACTAAACTTTAATAATGTAACTAAACTGCAAAAATGTTGCCAAAATATTAGCTTAGTATAATCTTTTTATTTCCTCGTTTTTAACACGTTCAAAAAGAAATTTTACTTAATTAAACTAATAAAGCATTATATCTTTATTTTACAAAATTGATCAAGAACTAGGTTCCACTTTAGCTAATATTGTTGTTGGATATATTGAACACAAAGTAATACCTAAACTCATAACTAAAAATTCTAACATTTCATTTGAGAAATATAAATTTTTGCTTCATGTATGTTTAGTTATAACAACTAATAAAAAGAAAAAATCACTTATATTCGAACGACTAAATTAAGTACACAACTACATAAAGTTCACTAAAGAATGTGAAGCAATCAATCAGTTAGCTTTCCTTGGTGTTTTAGTCAAAAAGAGAAGGATAAATTAAAACAAAATTTACAGAAAACTAACTTTTACAAACATTAACTTAAACCTCATTACCTTTATAGCAAGCGAGGAAAAGTTAGTTTCATTAACATTTTATACAGTATAGCACACAAAATTTATTAAACATAGTTTTTAATTGACGAATAAAACAATATAAAAGTAATTCTCAAACTCAGCTAGTACATTGAAACGCTAGTGAATAGAGTAATAAAATAAGAGCTAATTTAGTCCAATAAAGTCAAAGCTTTTGTTCCGAAAAATGCCAAATATTACCGAGACTATTGTTTATTGAGGCTGATTCTAAATTTATTAAGAAAAATATAATATATATAACTAGCAGAACTTACTTTTCATTTAATCCCAGAGTTCTGTTCACTTCCGAGCCAATCTTTTTCGACCGGTAAAAGACCCAATGACACTAGAAGAAAAAAAAATGTTGTCTACAAGTTTAAATGTCACTATAAAAGTAGCTAAATTAGGCAAACTTCCAGACATCTGAAGTAAAGAATAAAAAAGTATGTGCAAAAGTGTATAACCCGTTCATTGGTGATAGAAAGAAAAACTGTCTATTACTCAGAAATGACATTCTATAGTTGAACACCTAGTGAACAATCCTATTCGTGAAAATAATTAGAATTTTTTTTTTCTTCTCGCGTTTTCCTCGCTATTATACTCAGGATTTTAAATTTTTGAATTGTGTGCACGTTTCAATATTATTGCGCAGTTAGACATTTCATGCTTTAGAAGATCAAAATGTAAGAAGTATATTTTAAGTTTAGTTTTACTAATTGCGATTTTTTTACTGTTTAAGTGTGGTATTAGATTAATGCTAATAATAACAAGTTAATTCCACTAATCAAAAAATAAAAATTTCCTAGTAACGTTAAACAATTAGTTTTCACTGATATATAATGAATAACTTTTATAAAGTTTATAATTGAATTCCTTAAAGTTTTCTTTCCTTTTTTTTGAGATAATTTAGGTTTTTTTAAAGTCCCGATTCAAAAATACTTCGATATTGTGTAAAGTGCTTAAACTTTTAAACTATTATATACTCTAGTGCCTATTTCTATTTGAATAAATTTGATTAAACTCATACTTCTTTCTTTTATAAATCTATTTTTATTAAATAAAACATTAATAAAGTTTTTTAAGTGCAAAAAAAAAAATGTTGGTATTTAACAGTTGAAAGTTTATTGGTTTATAAAACTTTTGTTATTTGCTTGAATACATTTTTAAGCAAATCTAATTTCTACAATGTTTTAAATGTTACTTAATTGTGTAGTCTAGCACTTACATTTTTGTGGTGTTTTGTTGCCGCAAATATTCTTTGTAAGTAACTACAAACAATTGAGCTTTTTATAGGCTTAATTAAACCTTTTAAAAAGAAATTTGTAAGCAAATAACTAAACTTAAAAGAAAAAAATTCGAAGAAAGTTAAGCTACATTTATATAAAATTTATGTTAAACAGTAGAAAATTGTTGCATTGTTAAAAAGTTAATATTTATTAACTTAATAAGTTTTTTGAACAACATTTGATGAGACTGTTAGCAAATAAGATTATAATCAAACAAGCTGTAATAAACTCCCTTGAGAACGTTTTAACAATTAAAAGTTTTCTTATTATACTTGTTTTATTTATTTGATATTTCAGTCATCAGCTACTTTCTGCTTTAAAAAATAGATGTAAATTTATTTTAAATAATACAATAAGTGTTTTTTTTTTAATATGATTTGTACAAGTTTGGAAAGCTATTTCATAAACAGAAACAAATTACAACTTCACTAACTAAAACTAATCAGACTTTAAAGTTAAATAAGTTGGTATAATTCTTTGGTTTACATGTAAAGTAAAAGTCTTAATTTACAATCTTGGTCAACTAATATATTTCAACGATAATCAATTAATCGGACTTACCCAAAACTAATGTTCCTACATTTTAGATAACTTAACTTATATAACACACAGCTTATACTATTATAAAACTAGCTTCTTTTACTAAGAATTTTAATAACTTAAAACAGTTTTAATGTCTTTATCTTTTTCAAACTATGCTTCTTCTAAATAAAGTGTTATACATTAAAAAAGTTTACAAAGTTTGTTTCAATTTTTTTTAAATGCTACTGCTAAGTTTAATAACTTGTAAGCACCATCTGTGCGAAAGGTTTCTTTTATAAGAATCGGTCAAATCAAAAAAATCTTTGCGTGCATTAAGAAGCAGCATTATCGCAAAACAAAAAACTTTTGTTATAAAAAAGCTTCTGCTGTTACTTTAAAAAAAAAGACAAAAAATTTGCCTGGTTGGATTTAACTCAATATTTACAAACACTTGACCTATAATTCACTTATAAAATATGATTTCCTGAGAAAATGGCTACTATTTTTGAATTTATTACTAACATATTTTTTGGAGTCCTACTCAAAATCGCATACGAACTTCGATTTTACCTTATTAAATAACAATATAAATAATATACCAGGAAACCGTAAAGATGAGTAATCCCTAAAGTTTAGAAAATATTTTTACTCACAAAATGTAGAAGTAATTTTTGTGTCGTAATCAAAATAAAATAATTTACACACCAACACAAATAACCAAAATTTTAATTTAAAAAAATTATAGAATAAAAAGTCAAACTTATATAAAAAAGTTATCGAAAAGGTTAAACTTATAGAAAGGAAATACTTTCTGGATAAATTTAAAACCTGTTACAATCATAGATGTTATGTTTAGCAATTTAGATGTTACGTTGTTCTGTTTTTAGAATAGTAAAGAACATAGTTTTCTTTTTAAGCAATTTTAACAAATCAGTGAATAGAATATGTTTGAATATGAATTGCAAAATTAGGGTCAAACTTTTAAGACTTTTTTTGCACAAATGTTACCAAAACATAAGCTTAGTATTCTATTTTCATTTCCTTAGAAAACGCTCCAAAACAAATATATTTTTTATAAACTAATATAGTTCTATAGTTTATTGAACGACAGAAAAAAAGACGCTCAAAGTATTTGGTTCTAGGACCTAGTGCACAAAAAACCTTTTGGTTATCGAGTCGCACACCACGGATACCTTTTAACGTCTTTTCCAGGACTAAAGCATTATATTTTTTTTACAAAATAAATGAACAACATAATATTCTTATGGAATATATAGACCACAAAGTAATACCTAAACTCATAACCAAGTATCCTAACATTAAAGTAAAGTTAGGTATTTAAGGTATATAAATGATACTATATAACAAAACTAGCTTCTTTTATTAAAAATTAGTTTTAATCACTTGAAACAGTTTTAATGTTTTTTAAACTATGCTTGTTTCTAAATAAAATGTAATACATAAAACGTTTTGAAGTTTGTTACACACTTTTTTTAAATGCTTCTGCTAAGTTTAAAAACCCTACAGCATAAGAACTTTTGAGTACCATCAAAAATTTCTTTTGTAATGATAAAGCAAACCAAAAAAAATCTTCTTGTGCCCCAGAATTAAAAATTTTACTAAAAATTAACATAATAGTTTATTTATAATAATAATAATAATAATAATAATAATAATAATAATAATAATAATAATAATAATAATAATAATAATAATAATAATAATAATAATAATAATAATAATAATAAATAAAGTAGAACAAAATAGTTTATTGAACAAAAAGCGAAAAAAAAAACAAAAATTTTTGCTCAAAAATGTTTTGGTTCAATGACCTGGATAGCAAAAAGACCTCTCGGTCATCGAGTTGCATACCCAAACTTAATCAATATTATAATGAGCTAAAAATGAAAAAAATGAAAAATTTAAACTCTAAAACGAAAAGCTCTATAAAAAGAGACTCTATTAAACTTTACAACATTAAATATTTTTCTTAAGAAAAATAAATAGAAAAAAAAAAATAATTTTCCAAAAAATTAAAGAATTTTTACACACTCATATATCTAACACTATATACACATAAATATATATCTAACTTTACGTTAAAAGGTTAAGTTTTTATCTGAAATTTCAATTTTAAAATTAATCCAGAACTTTGCAAATAAATTACCCTGTTATATAATTTAAAAAGAAAAAAAATATATATATATTAAGTTATTTCCTTTTTTATGTGTGTTTAAGAATTTCGACTCTACTACCAACTTATTTTAACCTATCAAAAAGTAAGTAACAGTAAAATATAACTATAACATTGAAGAAAAAATAAATAAAAATAACGTAAAACTGCAATATTCAAACAAAGTAAAATAAAGCTGTATCCATAAAAAAAATTGCTTAAACTAGATAAAAAGTATAGAATAAATATATCATTTTAATTAAGTATTTTGTGCTAAAAAGTTTTTTTTTTCCTTTGATAATTTAAGTTGAAAATAAAAATATTTCACATTTGAATAGCTACATAAACTATTGTAAAATTATTTTTTTTTATAGAATATTAAAGAAGTGATTTTTACAATAACTGAACTTAACTTTTATAAATAAAAACATGAAAATACGTTACAACAAAAAAAAAAAAAAAAAAAACAATAATAATTTTAACAACAATGATATTAACAACAACAAATTTCTTACCACTAAATCAATCAAAAAAAAAAAAAAAACTCTGAAAGTGGTTTACAAACCATTAAAAAAAAAAATTGTAAACTTTTGTCAAAAAAAAGCTTCTACTGCTACTATTTAGCTAAAAGCCAAGAAAAAATGCTTGGTTTCCACATTATTGACCTATAATTTACTTATAAACTTTGATTTCCTGAGTTACTGGCTACTATTTGTGAATTTATTACTTACATATTTATTGAAGTCATGCTCAAAATCGCATACAAACTTCGAAAATATCAGTAAATTAAATAACAGAGTATTAATAAAAAGAAAACCAAGAAACCGTTAAGATTAATAATCCCTAAAGTTTAAAAATGATTTTTACTCACAAAAAAACAAATTTTTGTGTCGTAATAAATTATAAATAATTTAAAGATAATCGGAATTTTTATTCACAAAATTTGAAATAAAAATTAAAAAGTTTAAAAACTATTACATAATTTTACGTACATTTAAAACATGTTACAACCATTAGTGCAATGTTTCGATTTTATGTAAGTCTGTTGTAGAATAGTAAAAACAGAGTTTTTCTTTCAAATAATTTTAACATATCATTAAGCAATATCTGTCTAAATACAAAATTGCAAAATTTGGTTAAAATTAAACTTTTATTTTTGCATAAATGTTACCAAAATATTAGCTTAGTATAATGATTTCATTTTCTTTGGACACGTTCAATAAGCAATTTTTTTTAATTAAACTAATAAAGCATTATATATTTATATTACAAATTTGATCAAGAACTAGGTCCCACTTTAGCTAATAACCTTGTTGGATATATTGAACACAAAGTATTACCTAAACTCATAACCAAAAATCCTAAAATTTTATTTGAGAATTATAAATGACTGCTCATGAATGTTTTGTAATAACAACTAATAAAAAGAAAATTTCACTTTTATCGAAAGGCTAAATTAAGTACACAACTCCATAAAGTTCACTTAAGAATGTGAATCAAACAATCAGTTAGCTTTCCTTGATGTTTTAGTCGAAAAGAGAGATGGAAATTTTAAAACAAAAGCTTTCAGAAAATTTACTTTGACGAACATTAACTTAAACCTCAATACCTTTGTAGCAAGCGAGGAAAAATTAGTTTCATCAAAATTTTATACAGTATAGCACAAAAAATTTATTAAACATAGTTTTTAACTGACGAATAAAACAATATAAAAGTAATTCTCAAACTCAGCTAGTACATTGAAACGCTAGTGAATAGAGTAATAAAATAAGAGCTAATTTAGTCCAATAAAGTCAAAGCTTTTGTTCCGAAAAATGCCAAATATTACCGAGACTATTGTTTATTGAGGCTGATTCTAAATTTATTAAGAAAAATATAATATATATAACTAGCAGAACTTACTTTTCATTTAATCCCAGAGTTCTGTTCACTTCCGAGCCAATCTTTTTCGACCGGTAAAAGACCCAATGACACTAGAAGAAAAAAAAATGTTGTCTACAAGTTTAAATGTCACTATAAAAGTAGCTAAATTAGGCAAACTTCCAGACATCTGAAGTAAAGAATAAAAAAGTATGTGCAAAAGTGTATAACCCGTTCATTGGTGATAGAAAGAAAAACTGTCTATTACTCAGAAATGACATTCTATAGTTGAACACCTAGTGAACAATCCTATTCGTGAAAATAATTAGAAGCTTTTAGGTTTATTGTGTTGAGACAATGTTTTAATATTTTATAGTTAATAAGACGCGAAGTCATTTTAATACATTAAAGCAAACATAAGTAGTGCAAAAATAAAAAATAAATTATATTACAGCTTTTTTATACAATTTTGTGTTAGTTTACAAAAAAAAATTGCTTATTATACTTGTTTTTAATTAATTGATAAATTCCTATCAATTTTTGAACATATATATTTTGTATTGTATCGTTTCAATTGTATATTTCCCTAAAAAAACTAGATGAAGTATATAAAAAATTAAATTTGAGCTGTAATAAAAAAGTCTGATGTTTAAACTTTTTTTTAAGTCTCAATTTCTAAGTTAAATGTATTTCATACTTTTTAAAGTATACATTTTTGATACTTTAAGATGATTTTTCTTTTATAGTGTTTGTATCAGTACATTAGAATTAAAAATATATTTCTAAGGAATTTTATTAGTATGAAATATGAACAAAGATTACTATGCAAGTCTCTTGTAGCTACTTTTATTGTCATTTGTAGATATAGCGATTTTTAAGTGATCTTTTTTGTTATCAAGATTGCCATATCAGCTATTCATGCTAAACAAGGAGCTTAATAAAATGCAGATTTGATAAAAAAAAAACAATATTCTTTGAACATAATATAATTTTTAATTAAAAGTAAAATTGTTTTACTTCACATTTTTTAACCCTATTTTTCTAACCTTCGAAGTAATTAGCTAATTATTATTTTTTGGTAGCATAAAACCTTTTGTAATGGTACTACTAGAATTTATATCCAGTGTACAAAATATAGTTTATTCGTTTGAAATATTTAGCTAAAAATACACTTAATCTAGGGCATTTTTTTCTTAACTAAAAAAGGGCGATTTAGTCAGTGAGTTTTCGGAAATTTTGTAATAAACCTTACAAAAGTAGTTTTTGCCTGTCTGCTTCTAAAAGACATTTTTAAGTAAAGTTATAAAAAATATCAGCGACAATTAAAACTCAACAGCAATTAATTACTCAATACTTATTTTATTCCTAGAAACTAATAATTTCGCACTGATAGTTAGATTCAGATGGAAAAAAACTGGAGTAGATACAAGTATAATTGATTCAACGGAAAAAAATTGATAAAATTAATTTTAAAATTTGATCAATAACTAAGAAAGCATCAACCTAAAAAACAAAAATGTAGAAGTAAAAACAGCAATGTAAGATTACTGATTTTACATGCTGGTATATTGCCGATTTAACTATCCCGAAATAGTGTTACTTATACGCGCGATGTTGGTTATTATCTGACTCCGTGCGCGTTATAAGTATTTATCGGTGATGTTATTTAAATGTTTAGATATGACTTAGCTAAGTTATTTAGCTAAGTCGACTTAATGAATTGCGAACTAAACTTAGACTATCTTTTAAGCTTAGTTTAATTAAATAGTTAGATTGTTAGAATGCTTAACTAGTTGTATATAAGAAATCGAGTCTAGAAACACAAATTGTATTGAAATGAATATAAACTGCGATACATGATAACAAAATATACAAACAAGCTATTCCAATTTACAAGTTAATATAAAAAACAGTCGCCTTCGTACAAGAAGTACGAGGCGACCACAATCTTTTCAAACAATATACTATCAGTACAAAGGTAAAACTAGACTGCCCCCATGCTAAAGCAGTTCGATAAGTAAACAAAGAGATAAAAAGTCCCTAATTTGAGAAAACTCTCTAGCGCCCTTTTTTATTTAAACGCAGAGTCGTTACACCGATAAAAAACGAAAAAAAGAACGCAATAAATTATTATCAAAAACGAATAGTTTTTTATACATATAGCGCACGTTAAATTTTTTTTTTGAGAAGAAAACATTTATAATAGTTTTAGGTACTACTTTCTGATAATACCTGGTGAGTCTTTTTGCAATATGTTTAGTAGAAAGAGATGGAAGGAATTCAATATGAAATGCGGATAACTTATTTACGCTATATAAAAATAAATGATAAAATATTTTTACTTGGATTTCACTGCATAAAGCTTTTGAAAAATTTTAGAACCACTCAAATATATGATAAATATAAATTTTATTAGTTTTAACTTTTTGTATTTTATTAAATAAAGCGAAAAGTTTAGAAATATTTTTATATGAAATTTAAACAGTAATTTTTAAAAACCAAATATTACCACCATTATTCTAAACCTTTAGTTTACCTTTACAAACTATGAATTACTTGGTCCAAGCAATTGTATTTCAATTTAAGTTCAATAAATTATCAGAAACGTTTAGTTTTGTATAAACATATTTCATTTTTCAAGATTTGTTTTGCTAGTGTTTATTTTAAACGCATATAGTTTTTATACACCGTTCAAGTAAAAATTGCTCAAGTAAAAAGGTTTATGATGAGCCATAAAAGTTTTATCAAATTTATGTCGTTAAGATTAGTTCGAACACTTACAAAACCCAGTAGAAGAAATTTATTTTTAATTTAATGGCAATTTTATGTTACATTCTAAAACTTAAAATTAAATTATAAAAAAATTATTACCTAATAAGATACTAAAAGAGTTCAACTAATCTTCTATAAAAATAATTAAAACAAGTTTTTTTTTACTCCTTTGTAAGTAAAAAACTTCAACTTATACTACTTGAATTAGTTTTTAAATATAATTGCGTAGTGCAGAATTTCCTGAACTTATTTTTGCCTACTTGGCAAAAAGTTTTGCAACAACCATAATTAGATATTGCCTCTTACTAGTTAATTTCTCATTTAATTTTTGCCCTTATTCTGGTTATTTTGCCCTGATAGCTAAAATCGTCCCTAAGTTTGGAAACCCAGGTAGTGTATTTATTTTAATTTTCACAAAAATATATTTTTTATAATTAAAAGTTTGTGACTTAGAGTTGAATCGAAAAAATATTGTTGAAAATGATAAGATTTTATTTAAAAAGATTAAGTTTCAGTAGACTAAACTTTTCAGTGATATGAAATACTAAAGTATATATTTTATACTAAAAATTCTTCAATAAAAATTGAGAATCAAAATATTTTTAGATATCTGTTAGTGTTTCTCTTTTTTAGATTATTTCTAGGCTGTTTACCTTAAGAAAAAGCAAAGTAATTGTTGTTTTTTGTAAAACCTCAGAAAAATTGTAATAGATAACTGTTGTAACAAGATTTTTTAAGTCTAAGTCTACTATAAAGTTTAAATCTAAAAGTTTAGTGTACTAAAAGTATAAGACGTAGTTAAATGGCGTTTTAAATTTCAGATGTCCAAACAAGTAGAGCCCATTGAAAAACCAAAACATTTGTTTTTGTAGGCAAATACTTTATTAAGTTACATAACTTTATTAGTCGCGAAACGCCGAAAGTTATTAATTTTGTACAAAAAAAGTAATTTATTCAAAAAATATTACATATTTGTAAAATAACTTAAGTAAGACTGAAAAATTGTTAAGCTTTTACTAAACTTTAGAATTAAATCAAAAACCAACCAAGTTTTGATGTTTTTTTAAGCAAGAAAAACTAATTAGATACGACTTTAGGTATAAATTTTTCAAAAAAAAAAGCTTATAATTAACTAAATTTTACTTTTTTAGTTAATATTACTATAATCTTTATAAAGTAAGCTTTTGATGACATTTTTAGTCAAAATTGTAGTTAAATTTTAAGTTTTTTTTTTTGCATAGTTATAGTTTTAAAACATAAAAAACACAGTTTATTAAATAGAATAATAAAAAATTAAACAAAAATATAATATTCAAAATTTCTTCTGAAGTCTTTTTATCTTGGTATTTTTGAGTTGCGATAAATGTACCAACTGTAAAAATAAATTTTTTTAGTTATGCTGCTTTTCACAACTTATAAACGATCTACAAGTTATATTTTAATTTAATTACATAAACTAAATTATTTCTTATAAAAATTTCCTTTATGCAAAAAAGGGGTCAGCAGTCTTTTGAAAGTGGCTGGTCGCATTATAATAATTGAAAAAAAATTGTTCAGCTCAGCTCTTTTAATTATTGTAGAAAGCAACATAAAATACTATTTAAGATAAAGTGCGACTAAATATACATTAATTAAGTACTAATAACTAGTATATATATAAAACTCCTTATATAAAGGGTCGGCACACTTCAGCATGCAAAGCTTAGTTTATTTAATTTTATTTATCTGTTTTATTAATATTTGAAACTCATCATGTAAATTCTATTAAGTAGAAAAATACTGTACTTTAAAAATTTTCAAAAATTGCTCGCTAGTGTTTGTATCATATTATATAAACCTAATTTGACTGATATAATGATCTCTGCCTCCCTTAAAAATTTATTTGTATCAAAATGACTAAACTTCAGCCTAATTTATTAACAAGGTAAATTTTTTCTTTTAAGCAAGCATTTCACAAAAGAAGTGTCTACCAAAGGAGTGTTTTGACTTGTTTTCTGTTTCCCGTGCGACCCCTTAAAACAACTGGAATAAATGTAACAAAACACGATTTAATATATTTTTAAATTTTTAGTAAAAATTCATTTTATATGTTAAATTTTTGATAACAAGTAAAGTTTAGTTTTAGATCATATTTTTGAAAGAACTAGTAAAGTTCAAGTTCTAATTTTAAATCAAAAATTCTAATCTTTTGAAAAACTATTTTTGAATGATTTTATAACTTGAAGTGTTTCATTTTTAACTTTGAATTTACGTTTGATTTTTAGGTAAACTATTATATACGGAACTGTTTGACTAGGTAATTTATTTGTATATCATTATATATGTTTTTTTATTATTTAAGACAAGTTAATAACTAATTTTGACTCTACTTTGATTTCATTTTCTTATGTACCAACTATTTCGTTATATGTTAGCTTCTCAACATAGGCAAAGTTTTCACTTTGTCGATAAAAACAAAACTTGAAATTGTATTTAAACTTTTTAGTAAAATTTCAGAACTTAATTACATGTTAAAGTTTTTCAATTTGTTTAAAATTTGATTGTTTTTATGTATCTAAGAAATTTTAGACAGCTGTTTAGTTACATACAATTACAGTTATGCAAATTTCTAAAGTGTAATATTAAAAGCACAAAAAATAATCTGTTGCTGAACAAACAATTGTGCGACCCCACTGAAAAAAAGACTTGTATTTACAAGAACAAAACTAAGTGTTCATTTAAACTGTGCCTAATAAGTAAAATAATTTGAACTTTTAATCTAATAACTTACTAGTCGGCTAGGAGCGCAGGAAAGTGAGTGAAAACAAACGATCTTATGGTCCAGTACCCTTCCATCGGCTGGTATCTGATGAGGGGGTATCTTGAAAGCAGTGCGTCCTCATACGCTGATATGACCGGCATTAGATCTGACATGCCTTTGTCGCAGTACGAAAACATTTCGTTAACCTTAAACAAATTGCATTTAAAATTTAGTTGAACTGTCTCGATTGAGCTTTTAAATACAATTGGTAAAAGTTCTAAATTTGGTTTGTATTAGGTAAAAGTAAAAATTTCAAACTGGTTCTAAATACTTATTAACAACAAAAAAAATGTTATTTATAAAAGTAATGTGAAAATAATCACAAAGTTTTCTTTGTTGTTATGTTTTTACTTCATGCATAATTATATTAAATTATACTGAGACTTCAAAACAAGACTTTAAAATCACTTATATCTAAGAAAAAAATATA
Organism: Thalia democratica; assembly: GCF_965202585.1. NCBI lineage: Eukaryota > Metazoa > Chordata > Thaliacea > Salpida > Salpidae > Thalia > Thalia democratica. The sequence goes on from NC_139172.1 coordinate 6,359,176, forward strand.
ATTTAATAAAATACAAAACTAAAACCAACTCTGTAATCGAACCACTTTCTGCCGTAATCCTGCTGCACTTCTTTAGTCATCTTTCCCCACATTTCATCAGAGAGCTTGGACACACTCTTCTCAGTGAAGATGTTCGTACCAGATATGTAGTTTCCAGGTTCGATCATCGAAACCTTTTTTTTTGGATTTGAAATTAGATGGTTATTTTTCGTTTTTGACTATTTTATTTGTTTTTTTTTTGGAAACTTGTTTAAAAGTAAACCCATTTACTTTGGTCACCTAGGTTTAATAGCACTTAGTCAAGAATGCATTAACCTCAAATTAGTAAGTTACTACATAATTTATACTTTTAGAGTATTTAAATTTTAGATTGGAACAGTTTTGTAAGAACAACTATCTATCTGTTTATTAATTAAATGACTTTATAATAATAACTAGTAAGTAGGTAAGTAAACAGGAAGTATTAAATGATTATATGAAAAGTTATGTAAGTATATTTTATACCTTTTTTTTTGTTATTTACAAATTTTTTTTTCAAAACTAACCATTTTCATTTAATCTTTATAGCCAAGGTTTAATATTTTTTAAACTTAGACAATCTATTCTAGGTACTTAATAATTGTACCAATTTATTTTTTATTTAGTGTATAACCAATATTTCAGATTGTAAAAGTTTTAAGCACATTTATAAATTAACACAAACACCTTATTACTGACAAAACTATGTTTTGAAACAAACTTGAACATCGAAGTTTTTCATCTCGTATCGGAGGCAGTCGGAAAATCCCTGCATTGCGTACTTGGTGATCCCGTACACAGACCTGGATGGCGCCATCATGCGGGCTAACCCGCTTGTCATGTTGACAACCCTTCCTTTCGAACTTAACATTTAATATTTTATTGAATATGGTTTGTTTAAAAAATATTGACAAATTAGTTTGAACAACTACTGTGCAATTATTTTTTTAGTTGTAAAATAATATTAATCAATATGAATTGTCACTTAAAACCACATGATTGTATCATACGCTGGAAAATTTTTTTTAGAATAACTTAGTAATTTTTAATAAGTTTAAAGACTTTTACCATCTTTGGTTTGATGAGTTAAATTACGATTTGTAGCGTAAGAGCTTTGCTTACAAAATTTATGATGAAGCTTTTTTTCAACTATTATAAAAAAAAGTTAAAGTTTTACAAATTAGCATACTTTTCTTAAACTTTAACATTAAAAAAAAATTAATTAGTTTTTCATTTTTCAAAATATGTAAGATAAATTTTAATTTAATACAATTAAAAAAATAAAACATAAGGACAAATATAAGACCTTTTAAACAAAGGAATAAGTAACTTGTGTTTTTAAATATAAAAACAAAAAAAAACTTTATAGTTTTTAAAAGCTTTACTTTGAAATTTGTATGTTTGTGTAATGATATAACTTTCAATAACATAACAAAAAAGTTTATGAAAAATACAGACTTTCTGATCATGGGCAGGCAAGCTTTAGTGCACCTGATGACACCGAATATGTTTACTTCACTGACAAATTTGTACAAATCAATTGAGCTCCATTCTACTTCCCCGTATGCTGAAGCTCCCGCGTTGTTAACGACTCCCCACAAACCTGAATGTTAAATGTTTAAGGTAATGTACCGTATTGTAATAGCTAGTATTATTACTGAAAAAACGATAAAAATAATATCTAGTACGAACAGTTTAATTCTTTAACAAAAAGTTAATTTGTAAATATAGTTTCGAATAAAAAACAAACTACAAAATACTTAAAGTTTTTACGTCTTAAAGGTAATGTGTATTTGAAAAACTTCAATCTATATTTAAATATTTTTACTTTTCGACGTAACTTAGTTTTCACGTTAAAGTTTGCAAAAAAATTGCAAAAGGATAAACATTAAAAAAAAATTAAAGTTCTAGTTACAAAAAATAATTAAAATACTAAATTGTCCTTATAGTGTTCTTACTTTCTTGTTCTTTAAAAAACCTGTTTAAGCTTAGTTCTAACAACTATTTTTAAAGTATTTTTTTAAACTAAATTACACTCGTACCTTTCTTAAAAGTCTGGAACATTAAACGAAAAGGCTTTGTAAGGATCTTAATACATTTTAATAAAATGTTCTAAGTACAATATGTACTATGAAAATAACAAATCAAAAGAATAATTACTTAAACTAGTCTTTTGTCAAATAGATATAACTATTCATGAAAATATTTTTAAATCATTTTCATATAGGAAACAAATTTAAAGAGCATTGGTAAAGTAGGTAAATAAAAATATTGTATCGCTCTATTACCAAAAAGTCTTTCTATGCATTAGGTCCTTTAACCATAATTTATACTTTAAAAACTATTAATAAAATTCTAAGCTTTTTTTAATGATAAATAAAAATAAATATTTAAAAAGGCAAAAAGGTTCTTAGTTTATTTTTTGATACAAGCAATAAATTAAGCAAAAAAAAAAATATATATGTCCTGGACAATGACGTTAAACTGTATCCAAAAGGTGTACGACTCGATAACCGAAAGTTTCCTTCGTACACCGGGTCCTAGAACTAAACATTTTGAGCGCTTTTTTTGTCGTTCAATAAACAATAATGAATTTATCACAACTAAAAGTTATTGACCATAAGTAAAGTGGTGTACTTGTGAATTTATAAACTTTTCTTAATTTTTTACATATAATCAATTATACTTAAAAAGTGTATGTATACAGTAATTAGTTTGAAAATAAAATTATAACGAAAAAAGTGTTACACAAAGTTCAAAATAATAATAACTGAAAAACATATAAAACTTTTTATTTCTACAAATCAGCTATTTATTTTAATGTTTTTTAACCATTTTAACGAGCAATAAAAGTCGTCGTACATTAAATAGTTTTATATTTGCTGAAAAATATACAAAGCATAAAATTAAAAAAACTAACATCTTTATGCATTAAAAGTTTATCTCAAATATTTAACCGTATATATATATATTTAAAGATGCTACGTGTAAATAGAAAACGTTTTCTACTATGAAACCCACAACAAACATAACAACAACCTTCAGAATGAAGCTTTATAAACTGAACTGCCTTCTCAACACTTTCATCGCTAGTTACATCTAATTGTAAAACATACAAATTGTCAGATTTTATTTTCTGCAGTTCCATCGCACCTTGACCGTTTTTGTCTTTCAAAAGGCAACCTAAATAACAGTTACCATCATCATAGTCTGCACTTTCAAAATGAATATATTCAGGTTAGAAAAAGTACACATAAATTAGTGACCTTACAACTATCAATATATTTTGAAAATAATAACTTACTTATATATTAATAGACATAATTAAAATTTATTTCTAACTTAAAAATAGTAAATACCAACTTCAAATAAAAAGGTTTATAAGTTTAATCTGCTTTCATTGAAATACTTTAAAAACTATATAATTTTAAATGTAGTTTAGATATATTTAAAACATTTATTAAAAAAATACTATTTATAAAGTTTAAACAATCTAAAGTATTCTAGGTTGAGTGAAATACTTCTTCTTTTAATATTGCTCCAAAAATATCAGCCCATTTAAATAAATCTTTAAAACTTAACCTTTCTTAGATAAGTTGAATAAAAAGTAACTAAGTAAAAAAATATATCTTAAAACGTTACTAAAATAGTTTTTAGATCTTTAGCAAAAGCTTAAATACAACTAATAAAAAAAAGTTTAGTAAGAAGTGTTTTGTTTTTGCATACTGTAGAACAATCGAAGTTTTTTATTTTAAATCTAAACCTGCAAAAACAGTCATTCCTAGCTGGTGCAGATGTTTTGCCAAGAGCAAGCCGAACCCACTGTCGCAACCTGTGATCAAAACTGCTTTTCCTGCAGGGTTCAGCCTGCCTCTTGGAAGTACCATGGGAATTAGCATGACCAAGAAACAAATACTGTAGAACAAAAGTAGCTGGAACACATCTGCAATTTATGTGAAACAATGACCAGTGTAGTTTATGAAATGTATTTAAAAAAACTAAATGTAAAAGTTGTGACTAATTTTTTTAAATCAACTATAAGTTTTGAGTAAACTATACTTTTAATTTAAAACATTGATTTTGACGATGTTTTTAGGTACATATATATCTGAATTATTAACTACCTTTTTAAACAATATTTTCTAAATACACCAACAAAATTCACTGACCTAGAAAACCACTTAGAAAAGAAAACGGGTGTCCGAAAATTACCATCCATATAAAATTTCCCAGGAAAGGAACTGCGACTTTAAAAGCTAATGTGAAGCACAATGCAGCAAACGCGCTTCTACTCACGTCACCAGAAAGCATCCTTGCAAGGTTGCAGCTTGACAGTAATTTAAAACTTGTTTATATGTAAGGTCAAAATAGTAGTCGAGAAAAAGCAAATATTTGCATGAGGGAAAAGCATCTGTCGATTGAATAAACAAAAATGCGGCTATTTAAGTTTAGTGTTGTGCATTAAATTTGCCGTAAAGTTTTTTTTTTATTTAACTAAATAAAATAGTAATCAGTTGTAATGGGCTGCATCACGTAAAAAAGTACTTGAGTTCAAAAAAAAAATTTTTGCTTTTACATAAAATTTTAACTGAAATGTTTTTAAAAAAAAACTTTAGATTGAAACCATAAACTTATACTTAAAAAAACACGAAAAAAAGTAATAATAAATTGACAGAAATGCGAAAAGATCTTCGAGCTAAATTTATAAAAATGTTTAATAAAATATAGAGTTTGTAAGCAACAAACATATACTAAGTATGCTATTAATAAATGACCAAATTTACAATGTGTAGTAAATATTGTTTGCCTATCTAGTTTGATTTTTCGTTTGTTAATTTATATTTTTCTGGCTTTTTCTTAATCTTAAAGTTAATCAACAAAAACCTTAACATCAACAATTGAGTATTTAATATTAAAACTTGGTTTTGATTTCAACCTCCAATAATAATAAAGTAAGTGAAAACTTCAATATCTAATATTTTTATTTATACAAAAATTTTCTTAATTGTTTACGTTTACTTTTTTATCTCAAATAAGTTTTAAAAACTATTACATAAAGTCTTCACTTTTATATGTCTTTCTTACTTAATCCATTTTTCTAATAACGATGGAAGTATTTTGAACTATTTTTCAGAATCGTTAAATCCAGTGTTTGTTATTTATCAAATTTACTTAAACATTAATAAAAATAATTGACTTACAAATTCAAGCAACGACAATTACCCAGTTTCTAGTAAAAGGTAATTGCAAGTTACAAAAAATGTTCGAAAGTTATAATATCAACATTTCATTTTTTAGATATCAAAGCCCAGTGCAAGTTTCTACTAATTTAATGTTAAAATTTTTATAAACAAATATAACTAACACAGAATTACAGTACTAAAAGCTAACATAACAATATCGTACGTAACTGTTGGATAACTAAGTCATAAAAACAATATTTTTTCAGTTTTTGAATTTATTAAAACTGCGAAAAAAACCAGGTATAAAAACAATACAGTTTACTTCAAGGTCAAATTCTAAAAAACACTAGTTCTTTTAACTCTCCATTACTGTTAAAGAGCCATTGTTATAATGTCACATGCATGTAGAAACGACACATGAAACCATTTGTTAGCTGAAATATTCTATAACTACTTTATTTTGACAAATTATATACAAAAAAAAATTAAGTCTATAGTATCAGCTTGATGGCAACAAATACATTATTGACTGTTAGCTTTCACCTGACCATGTTTCTCTTTGATCGATCGATATTTCTTGTAGTATTTGACCGCCACAAAAGCAAAAAACACGGAAGCGACGCCGCAAAAGCCGATGACAGCAGCTGCAGCGAAATTCAGCTCATTGTTGGACTTTATGGCTTGCGGCTTGAAGCTGCACGTGTCACTTTCAGCATTCGCCTTTAAGGCAGTTGAAGGTTTCAAGCACAAAAACCTGTAGGAATCTTGGTAGCAACTTTTCGTCGGGACTTCGAGCCACGGCCTCTCGCCCCAAGTTGCCAGTTCCGCGTAGGCACAATTGGACCTTTTAACGTCCCAACGGTCCGCGTACAGTTTCCCGTGGACATCCTCGTCCCAGACCACTCCGTTCGTGAAAACCCTCTGTTGTTTTCCCCGACCGCAGCTGGTGATGTCCAGACCGATTATATAACGGTGGTCTCCGTGGTGGAGGGGACAACTTGGGTGATTTCCCGCCTTTGCAACCTCGACGATGGCGTCGAAGTCTCGCTTGTTGGTGATTGGCGCCAAAATTCCGTCGTTTCTGGCGCATATCTTTTTAGCCTCACACATCGTCACTTCTTCAGCGTGGAAGATGAATTTTCCGGAGTGAAAACTTCTGACGAACAGTTTGATCTCATTTTGTGCAAAAGCTTCTAAAAATTGTATGATTTTCTTTTAAATTATAAAAATGAAATTTTCACACCAAATAAAAAATGATTTTTTCTTATTTAGTAAATTTTTTTAGTTTAATAAGTTCTGTTTAAACTTTAGTAACAGTTCAAACTTTTAAATCATAAATACTAACCTTTAAAATCTCAATTTAATATTATCAGTTGTTAAACCAATTAAACATTTTTTCAATTAAAACTTTAGTATTTAGAATTTAAATTTATTAAGTTATTATGATTTTATCACAAACTATATTTAAACTTTGTAGAGTAATAATATAAAAGTAGAATATTTAACAATGGTACTTTGGGAAATACTTAAGACTAAAAAATTGTATACAGGCATCTGTTATTGTATGACCGACATATGAGTAAAAACAACAGGGTTGCCTAATGATTTTGGCAAATTTTCTCCAGGCTTTCAAAATTTCTTCCAGGTTTAAAATTACACATTTTAGGGTCTATATTTAGTTTAAAAATAAGTTTATGGTAAAGTACTGTGTTAAGTAGCAAAACAACATTGATAAGGTACTGTAAAGCTACACTAAATCTATCTGTTTTTATATATAAAAAAATTTGATGATGACAATTTATCTTTACGATAGATTCTATGCGTCAAATCAAAATTTTACTACTTAACATGTACAAGTTGTTTCCCAGCGTTTTCAGTGGTTTTTGTTCAAAATTTCAGGCTTTTTTTTTAATTTCTCAAGTTCCAAGTTTTTCCAGGTTATTTTAGTCTAAATTTTCAAATTCCAGGTTTTTCCAAAATTCCAGGATATTTAGCAACCCTGAAACAATTAAAAACAAAATTAAAAAAAAGTTCACCTATACGCAATAGTGTGTAGACTGTAGAGAATTTAATTGTCTGTACATAGATATTTTATTAAATAAACAAAACTTTGTTAATTATAAAACGTATAGTTTTTAGCCTATACTGTATTTAAGTATTTTGGTGATTCAAAATTTAAAGTATTTAAGGAAAAAAATGTACTTTTTTAGAAAATACGCACTTTATTTATAATTTAGTATGCATAGAGTTATATCACCAATGACTTACCATGCACAGCTTTTATTATTAAAAATAAAAAAAACATTTTTGATTTATTTGTAAAAAGATTTGTAATTTTTTTTTGCAGATAAAACTTTTACTAGAGTTAAAAATTCTGTCCGAAACTTAACAAAAATATTGTTTTATGCTCTAAACAAAACATCTTACAAATTTTGAATAAAACTATTTGTTATCTAACTAAAATTTTGTGCACTGTTTTGAAGAAAATTTTAAATAAATTTAAAAGGATTTTTTATTAAAGTTTTAAGCTTATGGTCATAAGTTCTTTTTACACAAGAGTTTCTATTCTTTTTTCATTATTACTAATCATAATAAGCTGTTTTGTGAAACAAAAACATTAAGAAAAAGTTTCTTTGCAAACAGCTAGCAATTAAAACTTTTATTCAACTAAATTTTAACCTAAACCAGTTTTTTTTTCTAATGAAAATAGTGTTTAGTAAAAATTAATATTCTGTAAAGTTAAATAAGAAAAGAAAAAATGAATAATAATTCATAAAAAATAAACTTTTCAGTCTTCAAATGTACATGGCTTGCTACTAAAACCAAACAAAAAGCAGCAACTATTAATTTTGAAAAATGAATATTTGATAAGTTTAAAAGGCTTCAAATGTAAAAATATTTAAAGATATTCTATTGTTATTTTCTAAGAACTTTTTCTTAAAACATTAGCTTTAAAAAACTAACACTGATAACAAAATACTAATATTTTTATATAAAAAAGAATTAGATTTTTAAAATCGGTATAAACTTTACTGATGCCGATTGGAAGGTTTTAGAAACCAATTTTATTGACATCTCAAAATAAAATTTTTGTAACATAATGCTACAAAAAGTTCTTATATGTCTCAGGGTTTTTAACCAAAGCTTCAAAGCTTTGTAATTTAAAACAACTGCTTTAAACTGGTGAAAATGTGTTACTAAAAAATATATGCATATTACAAATAAATAAAAAATACACAAAAACCTCAGGCATTAACATAACTGAAGATTTTATTTTAATATGAGAGTAAAAACATAAAACAAAACAGCTTAGACAAAACTTTTGATTTTATTTAGTTAGCGATTTTGATAATAAACTAGTTTATGTAGTTTAGGCAACTCTTTCTATTATTTTTTTAAAAGTTATGCCTAAAGTTTGATTTATCAAGGTCTTTAGCTTTGTGATTTAATTACAATAATTTGAATGTTTTTTTTTTTAACTTTACGCATCATTTTGCTAGATATTTTTAAGTAAAATAAAATAAATGTTTTTATAAGTACAAAATTCAATATTCTTAATCGGACAAAAGGTTAAGATCTAGTATAAACTAAAATACCTAAAACATACTAAAAAAAGAAAGTTTGCAAATTGAAATACTTGTATTTAATATTTTTATGAGTGTTATTACAAACTATTTGTTGTATTAGGGCAGAGGAAAAAAACGTAGAGTTAAAAGAGTTAATATGCTTTAGAATAAAGTCGTTTTATGTCAAATATAAATGAAACGATGAAATGAAAGTGTATAAAGCTTTGTAATGAAAATAAAGCAATATTATATATTAAAAATTGTTGAACTATAATCGAGCAAGGTATTTTTATGTAGTAAAAAACTAATATTTCAATTGACAATTAGGAAGTCTTATCAAAAAAAATTACATAAAGTACAAGATAATATAAAAAAATTCTGATCAATTATTAGTTATAAACACAGATAAAGTTTTCTTGGTTGTACACTGTGCACTGAAAATTGAAATCCCTACTAAATTAAAATACGAGGGTCATATTAGAAGGTTCTCGTTTCGTCTGTGAGATATTTTACTGAAAAGGTATTAAAAAAATAAGTATAAACAGTTTTCTTACAATTTAGAAATATATTAACAACTATTTATTATCTAAGGAAAGTCCATAGTGAGTATATTGACAGAAATTCGTAACATATGATTTTAAATGAACTAAGCTTCAGATCTAAGTAAAATTTAATTTAATAATTAAAACTGGACATGACTTTAAACTGTATCCTGGTGTATGACTCGATAACCGAAAGGTTTTTCGTACACCAGGTCCTTGGACCAAATATTTGAGCGCTTTTTTTTTCGTTCAATAAACAATAGTTATCGTAATAATTAACATAACACTATTTTTTTGAATTACGCAACTAAAATTTTAATTTTTGTTTACATTTTAGGGTGATTCCCTATTAGCGGGAAAAACTTTAAATTAAACATCAATACAACATTTAAATAATATTTTTCTTATTAAGTTAATTATTTTTCTTTTTAAAACCAAGATAGCTTCATTTTCATATACTATGCTTTGCAAGCTTTTTTAGACTAAAGTAAATGCATTAAATCATGTGTAATTTTATCTGTCCCATTACCATTTAATTTTTAATTAACCAAGAACTATCTTTTTATTAATTTATTCTATTTTTTTTATGGTAGAAAAAAAAGGTAATTAATTACATGATGTTTCACTAATATTGAGCTAAAATGTTATAATTAGCCTCATACTTATGCTTAGTATCTTTATTAACCATATTTTAAGGTCAAAAATAAAAGTTTTTAGTCTATTTTATGTTTTGTCTAAAGAGATACTTGGTCTAAAAAGATACTTTGTTTTAAACAAGCTATATATACTTAAATGGAATTAAATTGATTCATCAAAAAATAATAAATTTGAATATTTAATTGCTTTTATTTTACAATACAAAGCAATATATTGCTTTAAGTTTTATGTACTAAGCTTGTTCTTAATACAATTGGACATTGAGTAAAAAATCCTACTTTTTTATATCTACTAATATATAATAATGAACTAGATTTTAAACTTTTAATTGTTAAAAGCCAAGAAGTGCTTTTTTAGTCTAATGTTGTTTGTGAAAAATTAATTTTTAGCATAAATTTGTAGTTAAAATTCCCGAAGCATTCACAAGCAACAAAGCAATATGACAAAAAACCATCAATAATCAGTTGTTGACAAAGTATATTAAACTAGTATTTTAGTAAATACAACAATCTCTAAAGATTATTTTAACAAAAGACATTGTATAGATATTTTACTTTTTTTAAAATAATTTTTGAGCTCCTAAATCTCATTTATTATAATTTAAAACAACAAACAATGAACTTTACCGCAAGATCAACAACAATAGCATCCTAGACAATCTTATGACCGGTTTTGTCCTTATTAGGACTCATTAGGCAGGAATAGTCACAAGAAACCGCTATTGTGATCTTAAACAAGCTCGCTTAAGTACAAAGTACTGAAGCAACTGCTTGTGGGTAAAGTTAAAAAAATGACACAGCTAAATCATTCACAGCCCAACGTCTCAGACATTGTCAGATTATAGTCTGCTCTCGTTTGATCAGTTTTACTGGCTAATTTAAAACATGTGATGAGAATCTAGTTTTTAAGTTAAGCATAAAGTTTAAAATAAAAAGTAATGAACTAGCAACATAAATCAGTTTGAAAAATAAAAAACAGTGAAAATACACTTATACATATTTGAAATCTCAAAAAAATTAATTTTTTTTATCAACAAACTATAAACTAGATGTAATTTAAGTAAACACAAAACTAACTAAATAATAAAATAAACACAATAATTGACGTTTAGTTTATAAACTAAACATCAATTAGTGCAACACATTCTCTCAGAACACTGCCTAAAAGATTTTTTTATAACTGTATATCTCCTATTTTATTAATAGTTTTTAATCCTGGAATTTGACAATGTAGGCAAAATAATACCTGGAGTTTGGAAAATTAAAAAAAAAAACTTGAATTTTGATCAAAGTTTCAAGAAACATTACAAATAAAATTTTGGATAAATTTTAAATTTAAAACAAAAAAAAAACTTTGATTTATTCATAAAACAATCATATTTTTAAATTTTATTTACATTTTATTTATTGTAAAACATTTTTTAAATAGGTTTACAGTGTTTTTTATTTCTTTTAAAACTATTAATAGAGTTGCCACATACTCAGGATAACTAATGGTTTTTTAAATTTATTTTTTAGGCTGAATCAGGATGATTTTGTTTTTCTATGTAAAACTTTAGATAGTTTAAGCTTTTTTAATAATCTCAGGACATACTTTTTCCAAATTTTTAATGATATTTAGTTGATCTAGTTTCAATATTTTATAACCAGTGTTGTTAAGAACTTGACATGAATTAATTATGAAAAATATCTTTTTAAGAGTTTTAAAACTCAGGATGACTCAGGATAGTTTTTTGACTTAAAGAGTGGCTAATCCCTGTTACAGGATTGCCACTTTACCTGGAAACCTGGAATTTTATAAATTTTGAAAAAATACTGGAATTTGAACAAAAATCACTAAAAAAACTTGGAAAAACTTAGAATTTTAACATTTTTAACATGTTCAGTAGTAAAATTTTGATTTGACTCAAAACATCTATTATATAGGTAAAAAAATTATTGTCATCATCAAAAAATTTTTCTCTAAAAAAATACATTTTAAGTATCTTTACACTATCTTTTTTACAGTATCTTACCTTAAACTAAAAATAGACTTATAAATGTGTAATTTTAGAAACCTCGAAGAAATTTGGAAAACCTGGAAAAACTTTTGAAAAAACGAATGGCAACCTTGCCCTGTATAGACTCTTTACTACCTTAAAATTAGTTTTATACTAAAATTAAACAAAAAACTTGTACCTTCCGAAACCTGTAAGAAGTTTATAAAACCTTGAAAAAATTTCCAAAAATGTATGGCAACTCTGGAACACTGGACCATTACTCATGACCCAAGTAGAGTTAAGAGTCAAGCTAAAATGTCAAGAGTTAGATATCTACAAAATTACCTTTTTTTTTATATGTCTGGTATTGTGCTGTTAAAATTTAGCATTTACTTATTTGTATGATAAAATTAAATTTGTATACTAAAGTTTTATGTTAGCCGTGTAAAAAACCTTTGCAATATCCAAAAACACAGACAACTTATTTTTCACCAGCATCAATCAGTTTCACAAAAATCTGATTATCTGTTAACTCAGTAGTACCATACAGCTTACAATGCATAAATGTTTCAAGATAAAATTACTACTCAGTCTGTGACACACTAATAACTTTAAATAAAAAAAAGAATATGTTTAAATAACATAAGTTAATAACCTTCAAACTATGTAGTTGAAAAACTTTAGTTGAAATAAAGGCCTAGGGGAATAGATTACAGTTATTACAAATTGTTCTTAATATATACAGTTTTAACTATACTATAAGTTCCTTTCTACAGCTTTTTAGTATTCAAATGCAATTTTTGAGATATAGCTTGTCAAAGTTAGAGAGTAAAATAGGTTTAAATTTAAGTGAAAATCACTAAAAATATATCTACTTATGATTTTTAAATTAAATGTTTCATGAAATGTTCCTTGCTGTACAGTATTAAGAAATCTGTTTCAAGAAGTTTGACAATGAATAAAAAATGTTCAAAAATTAACAAAAATAAAGTACTTTTTTTATTTTAGTCATAACATTTTAGTAGTTAAAAATTCAGTTTTAGTAAAGTAGTTATTTAAAAAAGACAAGAAAACTTGTAATTTAAAAAACCTTGGAAAGCTGGACTAAATTTCTAAAAAAAATGTTTTGCATTTATTTCATAATATTAAACAGCTGTTTGCACTTGTTTATTAAGTTTACTTTTTATACTAAATTTTTGAACATAAAGGCGTTTTAATAAAAATATTTCAAATTTTTACCTGTTTTATTGAGTTTCATTTTTTAAAATAATTTTAATACTTGTTCTTGATGACATTTTAATTAAATAAGCTTTCACTTGTCAAACCGTTTTTATGTTAACAAGGCTCTCTTTAATTTGCTTACCAGCAACTTTATTTTAAAATTGACTAGTTGAATTAGTCTTTTAATAAAACAAATTGGAAGTTTATTTTTATCAAAAATGCTCTCAAATTCAGAAAATAGTAGATTTCATTTAACATACTGTTTTGAAATTACACAGCTTTTACTTTTTATTTTAACATCTTTACCTACTTTTTAAAAATAATGTTTCTTTGAGTATTGTGTAATCGTTAATTAAGTGATGTTATTAAAAAACCAGAAACTTTAATTGGTTTATCTGAAAAGTGTAGAGGTCAAGGCATATACTACAAAGATTAGCATTGTGTTTTATATGACATGTTTAAGTACTATCTATAAGTCACATTTTATATTACATAAAAATTGCAGTAACATTTGTTACTTTTATTAAGATTATGCTTTAAAGTTTTTTTTCTATTTTTATTTACTACCACAAAATTATTTAATAATTCCTGTTACTTAAGTTTTTGAAAAAATTTTTTTAAATAAAAGTTATGGTTCTTTTTAACTTTACCCTTTTGTTTTAAAAGTTGTATAATAGTTGTTTACAAGAGGTATACAATATATTGAGTTGTTTAAATTTAATTACTACTAATAAATCTTTTTCAAAAAATATAACAAATCACATTTCATTTTTTTTAAATTTATTTGAATACCTTCAAAGTAAGGCTTTTCAAAAATTTTATCTCATTAATTTAAACTGAATTGAAATTGAAATAAAACTGTAGTGTAGTTTAAATATTTAAAATATAAAATGATGTAATAGTCCAGTGTAAAAATTAAGTAAAATATAAAACTTTGCTGTACTAATAAAACTTGTTAGATTAATTTAAAATTGAAATTAACCAGAAATAAAAATAAAACTAAAACTGCACATTTTAGAAACAAATTTTGAGGAACTAATTAATTTGAATTACTTAATATAAGGATTTGAAAAGTCTAGTTTGTTAGACCAACTGTTCTGGTTACATAAACTGGGCCTTAAATATTTAATGCATAAGGCTTCCAGAATATGTAGCTGAAAAGAGTTCACTGCTCTCACTAAAACTGAAAAGTTCTCTTCTTTATAGTTTGTTGCACACTCATGATTGTCCAATTGCAGAGAAATATTTTTTTTGCAATTTTCTCCGAATTACCATCAAACCAGTTTTTCAAGATTTTTGGAACATGTTAATTGATTCTTACATAATCCTATGAGATGTTTTTCCCATGTAGTCACTACCACAGTGACAACTAAATTTAAAGATAATGTTACTTTTTTCTTGGGTGGGAGAAACATTTTTGTAAGGTCAATCAGTATACAAAATTTTCACTGTGGTAGTGACTACATGGGAAAACATCTCAAAGCTTTCCCGTAAGAATTGATCAGCATGTTCCGCAAATCTTGAAAAGCTGGTTTGATGGTCATTAAGAGAAACCTCAAAAATATAGTTTTCTACAATTGGACAACATTTCTTGGACAATCATGAGTATGCAAGAAATTATAAAAAGAGAATTTTCAGTATTATTGAGAGCGGAGAACTCTTTTCAGTTATACCAAACTAGACTTTTTAAATCCTTAATTAAGTATTTCAAATTAATTAGTCCCAAAAGTTTATTTTAAAAATGTATAGTTTTATTTTTATTGCTGGTTTATTTTAATTTGATTCTAATCTAACAAGTATTATTAGTATAGCAAAGTTCTTAGTATTAGAATTTAGTTAATTTTACACTTGACTATTACATCATTTTATATTTTAAATAATAAGTTACAGTACAGCTTTATTTCAATTTCAATTCAGTTTAATTTAATGAGATACAATTTTTGAAAAGCCTCACTTTGAAAGTAAGTTTTATAAACTTTTTTATGTAGTACTTATCACTTTCATTTAATACTATCTTTTATAAAAACTATAATAGCAGCTTTGTTTGAATTTTAGATGCATATTAAAAATATAACGATTGATGGGTTCAAATCATATGCCCAGAGAACTGAAGTAAAAAATTTTGACCCATTTTTCAATGCTATCACTGGATTAAACGGAAGTGGAAAATCGAACATTTTAGACTCTATTTGCTTTTTGTTAGGAATTACAAATCTTTCTCAGGTACATTGTTTTTTTATAATTAGTTTTAAACAGAATTTGACTACTTAAGAATTATTTGATTAAGGAAAAAGATTTATAGTAATGAACTTAGTTTTAATTAGAACTAATAATTATAATTTATTTAACTTAGCATAATCTGTTTTCCTTTTTGATAATAGTTAGTTATATATTTTTTTCTTTCTATTCTTTTTTGTGTGGTATTATGATTCTTAATTTTTGCATCAAAGTTATTTATACATAGGTTTGTCAAAAATTTATTTTTACAAGTGTTAATGTTAGCACTTATATGAAAGCTTTAATTATAAACTACTAGCCATGTTTTATAGATTTGAAAAGCTTAAATTAAGTTTTGAGAAATTGAAGTAAAAAAAGTACCTGATACAACAAACGTACAATACACAAATTTGTGATTGTCAGTTTTCTAGTAAATTTAAAAATTCACTAAAAATACATATTCTTCTTCATTTTTAAGTAAGAGACCTCAAATTTTTAAGAAAATATCCTTTACTAGTTAAAAAGAATTTGTAAGTTTTTATTTAAAAATTTTTAAAATACAAAAGACAAAATTTTAAATAAAAAGCGAAAAACAAGTAATCTTTTTAAGAATACAAATAATAAGTCTTTGTAAATTTATCAGTTATATAAAATACTCCAAGTATTTTTTTAACATTTTAATATATTTTTACTGCTTGTTTTTTGAAAACAGAAGACTACTAAAAACAAAAACATAGTTTTACAACTAAGAACAACAAAAGTTTTAAAAACTAATAAGTGATTAGTAGGATTTATTTAAGTAAAATAGTATTCATCACAACACCAATTATTAAACAGAGGGTAGTACTTACAAAACAAATTAGTCAATTAACTAAATAAAAAACTTTTTTAAAACAATTTTTTTTTTCAACATAGTTATAAAAAACTCTTGCATTGAAAAGGTTTAAATATTTTAATCAATTGGTTAAAAAGAAGCTAAGGAGAACATAAACTTCAATAAACTTTTAAACATTTTTCATGTTCTATAATGAACCTAGTGAGCTGATGGAATTTGTTTGCTTATATATTTTAAAGAATAAAAATTTTATAAAAATAATTAACAAAAAAAAAGTTTTTTTAGATTTTTGTTATAAAAGTTTTGTTTTTTAATTTTTTTAAATTCTGTTCCAACAGATTTTTTTAAATATTGCAAGGAACACATCCTAAAAATTTGAGGTAGTTATCTAAAAAAACGTAGGAGAAGATAGATTTTTAGTGAAATAGTCTATTTTTGCCGTTTTAGTTTGCACCTGCCATAAAAAACCTCTTGTTGCCTCCAACTTTAACCGGCTATATCTCAAAAATTATTTTGAATTTTTTTAAATCTGTAAAAAGCAACTTGTAGCTTAGTAAAAACTGTATAAAATAAGATTAAAAAAAAGGGTTATTACCCCTCTATGCCCTTAAACCTTTTTTAAGCTATAAGTCTATAACATATATCAACAAACTTTTGCCCATGTGCCAAAACATTATTTTAACCTATTAAGTGTTTTTTAAACTGTAGTGTTATGTTTAAAATCAATCTTTCAACTAACATATTTCAAAAAAAAACTTGTTGAAAGTTGTTTAATATTGTTATTTTTTAGACCTGCCAGCCCTTAGTCTAGATCAGGGGTCGGCAAACTGCGGCCCGCGGGCCAATTGCGGCCCGCGAAGGGTAAATCTGCGGCCCGCGAGCATGTTATTTTTTTGAATTGAATGCGGCCCGCGAAAGAAAATTTTGTGGCCCGCAAGCATGTAAATGTGGCCCGCTGAGCAAAATTATATTTCTGGTTAAATTTTTTCGGTAATTTGGCTAAATTTGATTAGTTCGATTTTAAGTCTCTCTATAACATTCTAAAATTATTTCAAGTTATTACTGTTTTAGTTTAAAGTGTGAAAAAAACAGATTAGCGTTCTAACAGGATATGTTTCTCAGTTTCATGATAACTTCTTTTTTACAACAGTAAGTAAATATCTGAAAAAATAGTGTCAAGAGTGCTTGGATTTAATAAGTTGGTTATATAACACCTATTTATTAAATAAACTAAATGCAAATATTTTCCATTTTGTACAAAAGTAATGAACAGTAATTAACTAAAGTGTCATTTCTTTATAGCTTAGATATTCTTTTTCAATATTTTTTATACCTCAGTTTCTTTTATAGTTTTTTTATTTGTAAATGTTATATTTTAGTGTGAATACATTTAAAATAACATAGTAATAAGAAATAAGGTTCATATGACTTTTGTTTTGAAACATTTAAATTTTTCATAAGTTTTCTATGCACACCAACTTAAAAAAATGCTCATATTTTAAACCACTTTTTATTTAATACTTTAGTTAGTTTAAGTTTAGTTTATGCATACTTTTCTAACATCGTATTTATACATGTCATATCTAAATTTGTACAGACTCATTTAAAACAATATATATGACATAAGTTAATATAATTTTTGTTAGGTATACATTCCATTTTTCAAACATTGTTTTTTTCAAGCTAATTTAATTTTTATTCCTTGCATATCAATAAACACAATTGCTGTTTTTTCGAGCTACTTATTTAATATAAACTTGATATAGGGATAGTAAATTTATAAAGTTTGTACATTGTTAATTAAAATAGTTCAAATTCAAGCAAAAAAACACTAAACATTGCCACACACTCAGACAATCACTATTTGAAGACTTCAAAACTCAGGCAAACTAAGCCATTTTTTAAGTTTTTAGCTAGAATTGCTTTTTTTTATCCAAAAATATCAAATGTTTTTGTTAACTCAGGCTGGCTTTTTTGCTTCAAAGAGTGGCAAATTAAACTTATGATGTATGTTTTGCTCAATAAACAGTGTTAGTTTGAGTTTTGTTATATGTTAAATTTTAAGTCTTGCAGTTGATATAATTCAAAATTTTATTTATATTATTGTGTACATTAAAGAATGAACAATCAGTGTTGCCAAAAAAGTTGAATCCCGGAAAAGCTTTGAATTTGTGAATTTACGGTTAAAAATTCTAGAAAAAAGCTTTAATTTGAGAATTTTTGAAAAAACTTGGAACTTCAAACTATTTTTACATTTAAAGTAATGAAATTTCGATTTGACTCAAAAAAATTACCAAATAAATGTTTGTTTATTAAAAATATATTATAGTAGCTTAACAGTATTTTCTAATATTGATAAATGTTTTAAGACATTTTTTGAAACTTTAATTAAACTTTATACTAAAAATAAAAGAAGAAATTGTACTTTCAAAAACTCCGTGTTGGTACATTGCGCCTTTACTTAAAAAATTTCAGCGATTGTTGTGCTTCGCGTTGGAACTAAACCAAGAAATTCTTTTAAAATGTCAAAGTTAGTAAAAACATCTCTAATAAAAATTCTCAGATGAGCAATAGTTTTTCTATCAGTGCTCTCATGTTAAAAGTTTGATTAAGTCCTAATTTGATTTATGCGACTTTTTAACCTTAACGCATTTCCTAAACACGACTTCATGTTGTCATTGAAGAAACAAAAACAAAAGTTTTTCATTACCGCCAACATCGATTTTTTATAAAAATTTTCAATTATAAACGATAACTCATTTTAGGTAATAAGTTTTGCTACTTTGTTACTTGCCTTAACAATTTTTTCTGATTATTCTGTAGTTACTGAAGATAATAATGTGCTTTGTCGGAAATGACTTCGGTGATTTTTTTATTGTTTTTCGCAATAACTCCTAACTAACGCTTTTTTATTCTTGTAGCTCGTCTTATATTTTACAATTAATATTTTTAAATGCAATATTCTTATTGCAAATAAAGAATTGCTATCATGCTTAATAAAAAAAATTCTACTTCGCTAATGACTCAATAGAATTATATACTTTTGTTAAACTTGTGAAAGAAACTCAATTGTCCATTCCAGCTGACTTATATATTTTTGGTATGTAATTTATTTACTGTTAATAACCTTTGTTATTTCTTTATGTAGTGAACTTTATGTTAACTGGATTGCTAAACAAACAGGCTATTTTAAAAGCTTAAAAACTCAGGTGTGTGTGAAGCTTTTATTTTAAACACTTTAAAGAAATCTTCCAATTCTCAGAATAGTTTTTATGACTCTTGTGTAGTTTACTAATTGTATTTTTTCTTGTTTTCCTACACTTTGTGTACTTTTTGATAATGATGATATTTTAAATAGGTAATTAAGCTTGATTAACCACTATTTATTAGCTTTTTCTAATTTTAATAAATCTAAGCTGGTTTGATACATCTCAGACATTTTTGCTTTTTAGTGGCAACCATGTAAAAGTCTAATTACTAATAAATTATTTTATTAAAGTATTTGAGAATTATTTATGTTAAATCATTTGTTTTAGTTTTCTGGAATACAAACAGGTATTAATTTTATTATGTTAACTAATTACTAAATTTCTTAATGAGTGTAAATTATTTAACTCGCAAAAACTTTTTTCGAAGTAAATATTCTTAGAAATATGATAAGGTGTTGATGATATAACAAATGTATAAAAGTAACCCATAAATTGTCTTTCAAGTTAGGTTTTTATAGAGAGTTAGGTTGTAAGTAAAATTAAAAAAAGTATTAAGTTTAAATTGTTAAGTGCTTATGAGAGTACATATTTTATTAACAGATAGTACATATTTATTAAAGTATATAAGTCAATGTAAATCATAATCTAATGAATATTAATTTTAATAGGCATTCTATGTATAGCTAAAAGTCATTTTAAATAATAAGGTGAATAAAAATAAAACTTTTCTCTAGTGTGACAAAAACTAAAACCATAAGATTATAAATGTCACTAAAACTAAAACTGCGGCCCGCGAAGACTTTGGAAACTTGAAATTTGGCCCGTGACCACCAACTGCCTGCCGACCCCTGGTCTAGATCAAGTTTTCCTAAACTCATTTACAAAATCGCCCCCTTTTTGGAAAAAAAAATTGCACCCCAATCATAATTTATGCAGTAATTTTCCTCTTGAGTACGCACTTTTGAGCCAAAAAAGTTGTGTTTGAAATGTAATTTAGACTGGTACTTCTTTTGCACCTACTTTTGGGCTGTGTTCAAAGTAATTTGCAGGGCTTGAGAAAATAATTTGCAGTTATTTTATTATAAGCCTGGTAAATTGTTTTAAAATACTTAGTTATTAAAAAGCCTTATGTAATTAGTCCTGTTCAAATATGAATTGTTTTGAAACTAATTATCCCTTTAGGTTAGTGGTGGACAACTTTTTTAGTCTGCAGGTCATATCTAGTAAAAAATTCTTTCACGTGTCGACTTGTTAAAAAATATCCTTGCGGGCTGCGTTATTTAAAAAACTAACATAAAAGAAATTAGAAAATCTAGAGCAAAGTTGTAATAAAATGATCTAGTATCATTGTGATCTAGGAAGTGCTATTGTGCACTGAAAAGCAAATTGAAAGCCTATTTCAAAATAGTAAGTATCAAAAAACTAAATTTTATTTATTTTGCACAAGTAGTTTTCAAGTTACTTAGTGGACCAAAATTTGACTTGATCTCGACCGTACATTACCCATCTGAAATCTTAACTGAAACCTGACATTATAATAGTATCTGATATAATGAATTTTGGACATAGTGGTTAATGTGAAGTAACTTATTTTTGCCGCACAATATACTTAAATTATTGTGATTATCAAATACTTATAATAACAAGTAATTTGCATATACACTACATATTTAGAATATTTGATTACCATGTGAGTACATGATAATCAAAAATTACTTTTTTAAATTTTAGTAGTATAAGCTAAAAAACAAAATATTGATTTCAAAACTTAACTTACAAAATATATCTCAATTAGTTACAACAACTGTTTTATTCTATTGAAAAATTGACTTTAATATAGTTTTAATTTTTAGTCTAACTAAGTGACTTTTCAAAAAATAATTGAGAAAAACATCATGAGGTGATAGTTTACAAAAGATAACATAGATTTTTCAAACAATTTATGATCCCAAATAGCATATATGTCAGGTTATGAAATGGTGAGAGGGATTCCATTCATCTATGACCTATTTAGTTGTTAAATGAGAAATTTTATGAATAGAAATATATAATATACTTGAAAATAGTAGTCCTAAGCACTTGATTTTTTTTTTAATATTTAAGTAAACAAAGTGAAATTTTTTGTTTAAGTTTTACCTCAGGGTAAAATATTCAATAGCACGCTACAATTAGTAAAATAGCAAGCTAAAAAGTAAAATTTTATGACTGCCCAAAATTTTAAAATCGCCCCCCTTTTGCCATTTACTAGTTATTGCCCACGACTTACTAAAATCACCCCCAGGGGGCGGTACCGCCCACTTTGGGAAACCCTGGTCTAGATAAGCAAATAAATGTAGCACTTAACTTATAATTTTTTTATAGACTCAGTAAAAATAGTTTTAAACTAATATCATCAGTATGAAGTATATTTTAAAATCATATGCAAGATAAATGATCCATTTTATTATTTCAAAATAGTTTTTTTTGAATTTTTTATGTTAGAATTGAATTTATATTCTAATAAATTGTTATTAATATATGGTGTATATACGGCTTATGACATTTTATAACTTTATACAAACTTTATTTTAATTTTAGCCTTTAATTTTTAGCACATATATATATATATATTAAAGGTTTTATACAAAGTTCTGATCGATAGTGCTCGACAAATCAAATTGGAGCTTAATATTTATTTATTTAATTATATAAAAACTATAATTCAAACAGCTGTTTCACACATTGAAATGTAAAATTTCATGTGATCTTCAGTGAGTTGTAGTTGTAGTTGAAACAGCGTATTTCAAATTCAACTAATCGTACAATAAACTGTACCATTACTACGTCATAATTACTATCAAAAATTCTAAAATCGAAATTTCTATTCACTATTATAATAAACTACAACTCACTGAAGATCACATGAAATTTTACATTTCAATGTGTGAAACAGCTGTTTGAATTATAGTTTTTATATAATTAAATAAATATATATATATATATATATATATATATATATATATATACTTTCCAAAAGGAGGTACAAGCTGACGTAGAGGCTGTTATAATTTACCTTTGTAATTTAAGTAATTTTCACTTATTTCAAATAGTCACCTTTTCAATTATTACTATTTTCAAAAAAAAAAAAGGAATCAAACTTAAAAGCTTAAAGCAGTACTTAAATATCAACACTAACATAAGTTTGTGAATTTAGTATTATATATAGTTTTATTTTTACTGTTGGGTTTTGATACCTAAAAGTATTAATTGTTGCACAAAGTTTCTTAAATATAGAAATAAAAGATATAGTAATAAGAAATTGTGCTATTCAAAAAAAAAAGTTAAGTATATTGAAGAATAGTTGAAAAAAGTTATATAAGAAAAATTTCTTTTTAAAATTGTATCCTTGAGATTTTTTGTATAAATATTTGCTGTGGTGTTTTAATTGTTTTTCAAACTGTGTCATCTTAGAACTAAAGAGCGTCAGCTAAGTAAAAATTAAAATACTGTAAGGTTTATTTGTAACATAATTAGTCTTTCGTATACTTTATCATTGAATATAAAAAGTGTTGAAGATAACCAAGCATCATGTTTTAATGAGATTGAATTAAATTAAAACCAAAAAAAATATTGGGATTCAATTTATTTGCTTTTTAATTTTTTATATAGATTTATTTTTAGTATTACACAGCTTGAGTAAATAACATAAGAAATAAATATTTAGATAATTTAATTTAGACTTTTATTTAGACTTTAATTGGATTTGATTTTGGCTAATTTTTTGTATTTAAAGTTCGAAAATATAACTTTTAAACTAATTTATCCATAGTTTGTAATTTAAAATTAAATTGCTTAATTTGCATGGTTATAATAATTATCAATTTTGTTTAATTTAAATGATTCTAATTATTAAAACTTAAGTAAAATTCAAGTTCAATTACTTGTATAACTACAATTATGTTTATGACTTTAACTCTTATGAAACTAAAGAGTCTGTATTGAGACTATAAAAGCTAGTATTGATAAAAGCCTAATATAATTAACGCACACTAAAACTCAGTATAAAACAACAGTAAACAAAGGTTTTTTAATTTTATTCATTAATTTATGATATTTATTAAGTTGAAAATGTTATACTTAAACTCATCACCCTTCTTCTGGGTTAAAAGGTTCAAATGCATATGATAAAGTACTTTTTAGGTTCGTGCTTCATCATTGCAAGATTTGGTTTATAAAAATGGACAAGTTGGTATTACTAAAGCAACCGTATCTATAACATTTGATAATAAAGATCAATCGAAAAGTCCGATTGGCTATGAATCATACAAAGAAATTACTGTTAGTTTTTTTTTGTAATTGAAATATTAATTGTTTAAACTTGTTCATTAATTAAACTGTTCAACAACATAAACTACTTTTATTTTTCACTAAGACGTTTTTTTAACATCATAAAATTTAACAAATATTACAAATGATGATGTGTTAAAGGAGTGATGATGTTATAAGGATTGTTGTCATAGAATTCTTAATTTCGATTATCACTCATCCGTATACGTTTTATTTTGTATTTTAATATAAAGTACAAAACATTGATAGCTTTAATTTCTTGACACCCCAATGACATTATCAATTTTGCTCCTGCTCGTGACACAATGTTATTAAACTTATTTTTAATTTACATACAAACATTATACTTCTTAATACATTGTTAAGTAAATTAGAAAACGTTAAATTTATTAACTTTTTATTTTACAAACAAACGTTTTCATTTTAATTTCAATTGTATGTATGTAATAGTTTTAAGTGAAGGTAAAATTGACTTGTTGTAAAAAATAATAAATTGTTTCAGATAACGAGACAAATAGTGATAGGAGGAAAAAACAAATACTTGATAAATGGTGTGAACGCACAAAACTCCAGAGTTGCGGATTTGTTCAGGACAGTTGGTTTGAACGTCAATAATCCCCATTTCCTCATCATGCAGGGCAGAGTTACTAAGGTTATTAATTTTTTTTTTACCTTAATTATATTAATGCAAGAAATTTAAAGTGTTAATATATTAGATTCATTGAGCTACAGTTGTACATATACAATGTTTTATTTTGCTTTCAAGTACTTTTTTGTAGCAAACAGAAATACCTTAAGTACTAAAGGTAAATTAATAGATTACTGTTTGAGCAAAATTTTTCTTATTATCACCTTTTTTGCATTGAAAAAGTGTACTAGAAATAGAAAATATTAAAAAATAATTTAACATAATATTTATCTCCAAACTATAAGATAATAAGGTAACATTATAATAATATAACAATAAAGTAAAAAGTAAATTTATTAAATTAATTTTTTACTTGTTTGGTATGTAAATAAACAATATATATAGTAACTGTTAAAAAAGAATTAAACATGAGTATAAAAAAAAACTAACTTTTCAAATAGAAATCTGTGCAATATAAAATGTGATGGCTTTTACTTTATTATGTTTAAAACTAAAGTATAGTATTTGAGACTTAGTTAATGCAGTGATTTTTTACCAACAACTAATGTACTTAACTGAATAATTAATATCAGTCTGAAAATTTAAACTAAGTTTTAAATAACAATTGTTAAAACAGGTGATGAACATGAAACCACCTGAAATTTTGTCGATGATCGAAGAAGCGACAGGTACCTCGATGTACGAGCAGAAGAAAATCTCAGCTCAAAAAATGATACATAAAAAAGAAACAAAACTACAAGCCATAAACAATGTAATTTGATTATTAATTATTTTAATTTGTGGAACTATTTTTATAAGAACATGTTGTAAGACCCTCTAGACCAGCGGTTCTTAACTGAGGGTAATTTTCCCTGTTTTAGGGGGTAAATATTTTTATTACAAGTTACGTAAATAAATGTTTTTTAATTATCTTTTAATTTATAAGTTAGTATTTAATTGTGATTCTTTTGAAGTTAAATAAGTTCTTTCAACAGTTACTCTTTAAATTTTACGATTTTTTATATTAATAAGCTTAAAGTTTAAAAAACTTATTTTTTTCCTCAAAATTGAATACTATTTTGTATATTGGGGGGTAAATTTGGTAATAACCTTCCAAAAAGGGGTAAAACATGAAAAAAGGTTAAGAATCGCTGCTATATACGTTTACTTGCATCACAGTTTGGCAAAAATTAAGCTTTTTGGAATCGAATGGTTCTTAAAGCATTGCTTTCTTGCACTTAGATTATCTGGTCCCAATCAAGTGCAAAATTTATAAGTTTTATAGCAGCTAGGTTTTAGTAAGCTTAATTTATAAAGGCACTGCTTTGAAAACAAAATTGAATATATCTATAAAATTGTAGTCAAATGACATTTGTGACTTGCAGTAGCTTTAAAAATAGCTATTGTCACTTATATTACCACATAAATAAACTTATTGACTTTTTATTAATAACATTTAGTTTACTGCAGATGTTTTTGTGTCAAAACTTTATTCCGACTAAAGGCGTTTCACTGCTCTCAAACAAATCTAAGAACATATTCATGTATATTCCGATAAGCTTAGCTTATCAGGATCTCTAGGATTTAACGCCTTTTAACGTTACATCTTATAACATTTAGTTTAAGTATTTTAAAGAAATTATTTCAAAGAAATGAGTTAGAGTATACAATTTGCTGGTAGTCATAAAATAAGCTTTATAATAAAGATTATTATAAGATATTGATCTGCATGATAAGCTTTTTTATAAGATAGAGGGTCTTCTTACTATATTTCAACAATGTATCACAGATTTGTTCATACTACATATATAAATATCATTTTTTACTTAAAGTTTCATTTTTACCTGACTTACATTTTAAGCATCAAATAAAACTTAACAGAATAAATAACTTAAAAAGGTTTATATACCCTACAGATATTAGACGTCTTTTCACTTTGCTTAAACAATAATACAAGATTTGTACATACTACATGATATTTGTTAAGTTGTGTTTTTTAATGTAGTATAATACTTTTCCTTACCTCACCTACATTTTAAGCACAAAAACTTTAAAATAATCATAAAATTCAGACATTGGACGAGGAGTTGCAGCCGACGCTGAAGAAGTTGCGAGAGGAGAGGGCAGTGTTCATGAAGTACCAGAAACTGCAGAGGGAGCTGGAGAGAACTCAGAAGTTCCTGCTGGCTTACAAGTTCCACATCGCCACGTGTCACGTGGAAGGAGGGGAGGAGAAGCTGATGCAACTCACCAACCAGAAGAACGAACTCGCCAAAAAGGTACTTTATATTGAGTGGCTACAATTTAATTAGTTTGCTTTGTGTTTCAACTCGTTTAATACAAGTTGAGAAATAAAAGCAGTCATCTTTTATCAAGTTGTTTTAAATAAAATTAAAATTGTTCACGTATCAAATTGTTATTATAAGTGAACATGTAAAATACATTAGAGAATATAGTTAGTATAAATAACTTAAACATTATTATTTGTTAAAATACTCAACACCATTAACCATCAACTTAATTTTAATTATCTCAAAATTAGTTTTCAGGTTTTTTGGTACTAAAATTCAACGTAAGCTATGATAAATACAATATGTAGGCTTGCTTATGTTTTGTTACAGTCTTAACGATGGTAATACAAAAAATTAAGTTATATTTATTTAAAAATAATCAGCTTGTTATTTAATTAGCTTATTATTTTCAAAAGGCAGGTCAACTTCACGATCAAAAGGAACAACTGGTCAACCTCATCGAAAGTCAGGAAGGCATTTGCAGTGAGGTGAGTTGACTTCTTTTGTACTACTTAATTGAATCATTTTAAATAAGTGTTTCATCAATTTAAGTATTGTTATATGTGTTAAACATGGTTTGTTTTTTTTATATAAAGTTTTAAAAATCAACAAAGTTCATTAATAGTCTCTTTCAAAACAATTTTCAAATATTGGTTGTAAATTCGTAAGGACAATGACAAACTGTCAATAATGATGTTGTAAATAAAACTGTTTCAGCATTTAATATGATAAACACTAAAAAGGTCACATTTTAGCAAGCTCTGCACATCTATCTTTAAAAAAGTACTGAATGTGTTTAAAACTGTTTTATGAGAGTTATTTTACTTACAAAATGGCTAAATTATTTTAAATGTTTATTGTTACATCGATTCTTTCATTACATTTAAAATGATTCAAAAACATTCACATCAAGCCTGACTGATAAGCTAATGCGTTACTACAAATTATTTATTTTGCAACATATATACACTCAATCACAAAATACTACAGGAAGCGGAAAAGGCGTTGAGAGAGCTTTCAGAGCAGCTGCTGGAAGTGCAGAAGACCGAGGCGAAGGTGCAGTCCAAGCTGAAGAACCAACAGGAACAGCTGAAGAGCGACAGGAAAGATCTGAAGTTTGTTGAAAAAACCGCTCGTGATGTCAGTTTGCTCTTGTTTTATATATAATATAATAAATATTAAAATAATAATATAAAAAAATTGTCAATTTTATTAAAAGTTATTTTAAAATAGTTAAAATTTTATTAAAACTGCTCGTGATGTAAATTTCTCCTTATATATCGTTTGTCTATTGCACAGTATTTAGCTTTTTGGTAAAATACTTTGTTTGTACAAGTGCATTTATTTTTTCACAAACAGTGCGAAAACGAGCTGGCAAAGAAGAACAAAGCGTTGGAGGACAAGTTGCTGACTTGCCAGAAATCGCAGGAGGAGTTTAAAAGTCAGGAGCTGGCGCACGCGAACGCTCAGAAAAAATTTCAGGTTAAAGCACTTCTAAAAATAATATGTTTTTGATTTTTATGTTGTATGTATAAAATAAGTTTAATATCGGTTTGTTTTTGAATTAGAAGTACATAAACATAATTCATTTAAAAAAGGTATATTTCACATGCTTATGTATTACGTTTCTAGTAATTTTTATTTCAGGCAATATCAGCGGGACTGGCCATAGCGGACGACGGAGAGGAGGCATCTTGGAAGCAGCAACTGCTGAACACAAACAACAAGATATCCGACCTCAATACCGCCATCAAGCAAGTATGTGAAAATTTCCATGATTTGTTGAAGTTTGTGTGTGTGGTAGCAACCAAGAAAATGGTTTTTAGTATTTTGAAACTGTAAGAAACCATAAAATTAAATAACAATGAAAATGTTTTTAGTTGTTTGCTAGTTCAGAGGTGTAAAGTAATAAATGTTTTCTTGATTTATACTAAATTTCATGCTTAATTAAATTTCACAAAATAGTTATGAGTTTCTCAAAAACTATTTCATACTAGTTATTTATTTTAAATATACAATTACTGTTGTTTTTATAAGTAATTTCCTTAATAAATACAATTTCATTATATGTTTAAATCATTATCCTTCAAATTCGATAAGTTATTTCTTTTTCGCATTTTTCAGACGCGCATGAAACTGAACCACACGAGAGCTCAGCTGAAGTCGAAGCAGGCCGAACTAAAGAAGCTGGGCAGGAGTTCGACCAATGAGACGAGGCTTCTCAAGGAAGCCGAAGGAAACCTGCAGAAGGTGCAGAAACAAATGCAAGCCATCCATTACAGAGGTTTTATGCAATGAAATAAAACTTGATACTTAAATATTTTATCTGTACAAGTTTTATTTAAACTATAAAAATTAATTTAAGTTTTTTTACTTAGATAGCTGATAAAAATAATTGTTTTAAATGAAATAAAGGTAAATATTAAGTTTATAAAATAGTAAAGATCTCTTCTTTTCCATGTAGCTGAGATTAGCATATGTTAAAAACTGATATTCTATGTTGGAGCATTATTTGTTTTATTAAAACTTTTAAGTCTTGTATTAAAAGGAAACTGATTTTAATAAAGTAAAACTAAAAATAAATTTGTACAGATTCTTTTACTGTATAAATAAATCAACAAAATAGTTATTACTTTATACCTTTAAGATAACTAAGAAATATTAGTTACTATTTTTTTTTCTACTATTTGGTTTAGTATAATAATTTAATCAATATTAGTTTCTTAAACTCTAGCAAGTATGTATATACTAAACTTAATTTTAAACAGAAAACGAGTATGAGGAGTTGTGCAACACCAAACACAATCTAGACGGTCAGCTGAACCAACTTTATAATGAAAGAAGCAATTTGCATTCCAAAATGAAGCTCGAGTTTGATTTCAGGTTTTTGTTGTTTGTACGAGTATGGTGCGGATCTAAATTTAATCTTTCATATATTTTTACTTTCTCATTCACTTTTTTAGACTTTAATTGTAGTTTCATTGATGTGTCACAATAAAACAGTTTCTTACAAAAAATTATTTTTTCTGATGTAAACTTTAGGTATGATATATGAGTTAGAAACTTCTTATTTAATTGAGTTTGATTTCAGGTTTTTGTTGTTTGTACGAGTTTTATGTGGATCTAAACTTAATCTTTCATATATTTTTACTTTCTCTTTCACTTTTTTAGACTTTAATTGTAGTTTCATTAATGTGTCACAATAAAACAGTTTCTTAAAAAAAATATTTTTTTAATATAAAGTTTTAGGTAGGATATATCAGTTAGAAACTTTTTTACTTACGTTTCACTAAACGAAGATTTCAGTCTTTATAAGACAGGAACAAAACTACGAATACTTTTTTTTTTATAAATTTTTTTTTAATTTTTTAGAAATCCTGATAGAAACTTTGATCGCTCAAGAGTCAAGGGACTCGTAGCTGAACTGTTTACTGTTACTCACAATGAAAACACCACTGGTTAGTTTTAAACTATCTTTCAAGTTTTAATATAAAGCACATGAGTTTAAGAGTGAACTAAATATTTAGTTTTTGTTATTAAAAATTATTTAGATAGGATTTATTTTTGTATAAAAAGTTGATAGTTATTAAAAAAAATATTATTTAAATTAAACAAAAAGAAAAAAGTGATACAAGATTCGATGCAGCTTGAAAAAAAATTAGTCATTTAGTAATTTATTTTAGTTATAATCTACTTGTCAAAATTAAAGTTTTAAGTTAAAAAAAAAAGCAAGCAAGCTAAAATAATTATTTTTTCAAAACACAAGTTTTATACTGAACTTACAGCATTGGAAGTAACCGGTGGGGGGAGGCTGTTCAACGTGGTTGTGGATACAAGCAGCACCAGTCAGCTTCTCATTGATAGAAGGTGCACCAAGGGAAGAACCACTTACATTCCCATCGATAAAATGCCCGGCCACAGACTCAGCCAAAATGTTTGATTTTTTGCTGTATTTTGTAGTAATTTAAATAGTTGTAAAAATCTACGTTATTATTACTTAGTATTTTTTGTGTAAAATATTTTGATTTTAGTGATAGAACTAAAATGCTGTAACAGAAAACCATGTTAGATCAAGTTATTTTATTAAATTATTTTTTTAAATTATATTCGTGACATAGTTATAATTAACGTGTTATGTTTGCAGTTTTTGTTTTTATCAAAAAATATCTTTATTTAAGATTTTTCATTTTTGCAATATAAGCATTTAACTTTCTACTTCTTTTAAAGTTTTAAATAGACCAAAGTATCTTTATTGAATAAGTTGTTTTTAATGTTTATAGACACGTTGCAAAAATGTTACTTTTTTTACATTGATTTTTAAACGTCTTGAAATGTTTTCCAAACATAGTTTTAAGTAAATTCAAATTTTATACATCGTGTACTTACCTTGTAAAAATTGCAGATTATAGACAAGGCGAAGAGGTTAGTGGGAGCAGCAAATGTTGATCTGGCTCTCGATCTTATTGATTACGATCCTTCGCTTGAAAATGCAATGAGATTTGTGTTCGGTTCCACGCTGGTCTGCACCGATATTGAAGTTGCCGCTAAGGTTAGTTGTATATTGATTTAAAAAAATCAAATGGTTTTTAAAAAATTCTTTTGTTATATTATTTATATATGGCACTGTGATTGTATATTGTAGAATCCAAAAATGTTACCCTTTACAACAGTATTTTGAAATTTTATTTAACTGGTTTTTTATGAAGTAAACATTAAAATTGCTATTTGAGATGTATTCAATAACTAATGTTTGCTAATTTCTTATAGTTAGCATACCATCCGGAAATAAAATGCAAAACCGTCTCTTTGGACGGTCAAGTAGTCAATCCCTCTGGTAGCTTGTCTGGCGGTAGCAAACCTACCAGTTACTTGTGGGCATTCACGAAGAACAGAGAAATAAAAAGACAAATATTAGATATAGAGGTTTGTCATTATTTTTATCACATGGTTTTGAAATAAAATCTTTTTGCATTAATTTAAAATAAAATTAGTTTTACCTAACTCTAATTACAAACACTTGTTAAGGTTATCAATATTGATTTTTAAACTTTTTGCGTTTTAATTAAAGTTTGTTTTTTTAGTTTTTTTTTCCATAGATTATTGTAAATAATTTTGAATTTTGATTTACTATTGTGATATTGTACTAGATATCAAAACTCATTTTTGCAACTTAAAACAAAATTTAAACAGCACCAACTGAAAGCTCTGGAAAAGAGTTTGATTCAAGCGAACGAAAGCAGAGACAGGTATTTCAAGCTGAAGCCGAAACTGAGTCAGTACGAAGTGGAAATTGAAAACTTGAAGGCCAGATTGGTGAACACCTCTCAAGCTAAACTCGAGCAGCAGTGCAATGATCTCTCCAATGATAAAGGTATTTTACAAGTGATAACTATGACTTATGATGTCAAATAATTATTAAACTAAATTTTTATTTTTAGTATAATCAATATAAAAATATTTGTTTACACTAGTACTTTGTATATTATTTGTTGCTAGCTCCACTTTTTAATTACTTTTTTTTAATTAAATACCAATTAAAAGTTGCGTACTGAATTTTCACAGCAGTCGAAATAAATATTATGACTTCAGACCAGCAAGTAAAGACTTCTTGTACTGAATAAATATCAAAAAACATTTGTCAATAAATTGTTAAAGTGTTTTTTTTTTTTGATCATAGTTCATTGTACATATTTTTTTAGCTCTACGTATTAAATTTGTATTTTATTCTTAATTAAATAATAAATAATAAAATCTCTGAGTACTAATTTTTTTCATCAATTAAAACCGCTGATTTGCAGACCAGCAGAGCGAGCTGCTGCTTCAATCAGAGAAGGAGCTGGGCGAGGCGACGGAGAAGTCGGAGGAGCTGCGGCGGAAGATAGAGGACGCGCCGGCGGAGAGGGAGAAGGAGCTGAAGAAGGCGGAGCAGGAGGTGGAAAGATCGCGGAAGATGGTGGAGAAGATGCGGAAGAAGTTCGATGACAACGAAGAAGTTTGTTTGATGTTGAATATTTTTGTTTTGTTTGTTGAATAATTTTAAAGAAGTTTGTATTGTTTATCTCAAGTGCATTTTCTTGCTGTTTGAATTTCTCCGGTTGCAACGATGAGTTATTTAAATGACGCTAGAAGAAGTTTGAACATTTTTTAGCTAGTATTATACATTTCAAATTCATTAGTGCGTTTTTCGTACTTCTAGCCTACTAATTTCGTACTAATGTGGGCTAGAAATCCCACATTGATAATTGTCGATTTATTATACGAAGATTTTGTAACATTTTTCTTGTTGTAAGTATTCTAAATTTTTGTGTGCGCTTTTCGTATCTATAAATTCAGACGGTTGCGCCGATAGTTTATTTAAGTGACGCATCAACGGTCGGTGATTTGAAGGAGAGTTGGAGTAAACAGAAATATGTATATTTTTAAACGTATAAAAAAAAAGTATTTTACTGTTTGTACTTAAAAATCGTTACTGTGTTGAAAGATTTTTATTTTGATAAGATCAAAAAATTTAGTTGTTTTGTTAGTGAAGAAATTAAGTTTGCTCTGCTTATAATTTTCTGAGGTTAAACTTATTTTACGAAACGAAAGATATCTAATTTTAGGTAACATTTTTTAAATGATATGAACATTTATATAGATTTAATCGTAGTGTAGTTAGTTAAAATTAAAATAAATATTCAACAACATTAAAATAAACAATAAGCGATCGACAAATACTCAAATAGTTTAAACATTTATAAGTCTTACATCATAGTATGGTCGACAATTGATAATAATAATCAAGATTTCATTAAATAAATAACCAACCAACAGATACTAAACACACTGAAGCTTGAGATCCAGGAGCTGGAGTCGGAAGTGGCGGGGAGTAGTGAGAAAGTTGACAAGGCCAAGCAGGTCATCGTCGATTGTGAGAAGAAAATCGAGGAGTTGACGTCGATCTTGAAAGAAGAAAACGTTAGTTGAAAAAATTATTAATTTACAAGATATGTTATTGCTGTGCAAAATTCGTATAAACTTATGAAGGAAAACTAATATGTTGTGTATTAAAGATCAAGATTTATTTACTACAAAACAAAATGAAAATAACTTTCTAGTACTTATGTTTATTTCAGTACAAATTGTATCTCTTACTTTTTACCAATAACGTAGCCTCTTACGTGCAAATCATATTAATGTATACTTTTTTGTGAAAAGCACGCTTTTGTTTCATATATTTAGCTTAAAAATAATCAACTTTTTTAGCTTTAGTATGCATGCATATTTATTAAATCACTACTAAAATATAACATTTGAATATAAAAGTTTTGATAAACTCTTTAAATATATATAAATATGTATAACAAAAGTTTATTAATTTTTGCTTTGTGGGGAAAGTTGAAACAATATTATTAAAACATACTTTAGAAGAAAACTAGTCTTTTTTAAAGTTAAAAAACTGTGTTTTTTACTGTATACTGTGTTTTTTTAATGAAGTAAACATTACTTCTTGCACTATTTTTTAATCTTTTATTTTGTACTAGTATTTACTATACGAAGATACTTAATGTTTAATTCATTCACAATACCTAAAACAAAAATAGTTGAAAATTTTGAACAAAATGCTGTAAAATCTCAATTTTAGTAACACTCAATTCATAACATGTACACCATTTAATCAACAACATGTATTATTCCAGTCAAAAGTCGAGGCTTGCTCCAAGACCATGGAGGACCACAGGAACAAGTTGCGGGAGGCGAGGAGGGAGATAGGGAGGCTGTCGCAACAGCTGAAGCAGCTGGAGAAGGAAACCGACAAGCTGAAGGAGCACAACCAGGACATAGAGGAGAAGATCGGCAAGGCGGGAGACGACAAGAGAAACGCCATCAAGACCGTTTGTTGTTATATTTGTTTTTTTACTTAAATTATTTTTTTGTTTATAGTTTAGATGTGCAAACAAAAATGTGCAGATTAAATATTTAATTATTAAAGTTTCGGTAGCAAAAAAGTTCGACCTTTTCACGTATAATAAAACATTATTTTATATTTTATTATAATATTTTATCAACTATTTTATTATACGTGAAAAGGTCGTTTTTTTTTTGTCTCCTAAACCTGGTAGTAGATAAAATATTTAATTTGCACATTTTTATTTAAATAAGCTCTTTAAATTTCAGTAAATCAAGCAATCTTTTTAAGTTAAGACAAACAGCTCTACAGTTTTGATGTGTAGAAAATTTGAATAGCTTCAACTGTGCAATTTATTCTGATAGAAAAAGGATAAAATGGCTAAAAAACAGACAAGTTTTTAATTCAACGCTGAATTTTTGTTTGGCTTTTATATTCTCAACCATAAATACGTTTTGTACTGCTACTTAAGCTGTGTAGAAAAACTTGAATATTTATAAGTGTAAATTTTTCTGACAGAAAAAGTTTTTAACAGCTTTTTAAAAACAGACAAGCATTTCAAATCAAACTCTTTTTTTATTTCACCTCTGGATACAAATTTCAATGAAATATAATATTTTATAATTAAAACATTAGATATCAAACAATTTCTTACACTGCCGTCATTTAACGTCTGCTATTGCGTTTCTTACGATCAATAATTAAAATTAGTTTGCAAAAACATTCAACTCAATAAAAGTGAAAGATCTAGCAGCTAATTATTTCTAAAATTTTCGATAAAAAAGGTGCAAGATCTTCTGAGGGATTGCGAGTGGATGGAATCGGAGAAAGAGAACTTTGGGGTTTCCGGGACAATATACGATTTCAAGGAGAACGATCCAAAAGAGGCGAACAAAAAGTACAGCAAGTTGAAGGTGGATGTGGAAAAACTGGAAAAAACTGTGAACGTCAAGGCCATGCAGTTGCTTGATAAGTGCGAAGTTAAGGTGAATTTTTACGTAAAATAAAATATTAAATACCATTTATTAGTTGTATAATTTTTTTTAATTATTTTTTTTAAAGTTTTGAATGTAAGGGTAAAAAAAACTAAAAAACTAACACCTTAGATTGGTGATAGCTAAAAACCTTTGTGTTTGATGATCGAAATATATTTTTAGTAATTTGACCTTGATCAGAAAATTAGCTTCCAACTCGTCTTTTTTTACAGTGTAACGAATTGCTTGAGAAGAAGCGAATAGTGGAAAGTGACAAGTCGAGAATTGAAAAGACCATTTTCGAGCTCGACCAAATGAAAAATGAGGCAGTGACTCAAGCTTATGCTCAGGTTCAAATAAAACATTTTTACATTTTTTAATTAATAATATTAATAGTGAAGAAAAATTATATTTTGTAACAACTGTTTACCAATATTGTACTTTCTAAACTAAAGTTGTTAAGCTTATTAGTAAATGGGTATAAAATGATTTGGTACTACAAGTCAGCTTAAAAATATTATGTAATCGAAATAAAAAGAAGCATCTTAAGTATATAACTATAATACAGTATTTAAAGTAATATGCTTAAAACAAAAAAAAAAGATTTAACCTTGATCTGTGTAAATTTTTCAATTTATACTGTGTGACAGGTGAACAAGAACTTCGGAAGTATTTTCTCCACACTGCTGCCGGGAGCCACTGCCAAACTTTCTCCCATGGAGGGCTGCAGCGTGCTGGCCGGGTTGGAGTTCAGGGTGGGTTTCGGAGACGTTTGGAAGTCAAACCTGAACGAGCTCAGCGGTGGACAGAGGTGAGAATTATATTTTTAGTTATTTATTTATATTTTGTCGTTGTCATGCGTGGCTGTAACATTTTATCATTATATTTTTTATCGTTATCGTTTATCATCATTATATGATCGTTATATTTTTTTTTAAGTTAACAGTATCTTTTAGTAGCTTTTTAACTAAAATATTTTAAACTCTGACGATGCTATTGTATTACTAAAGTTACTAAATTTTTTTGCCAAATAAAACATATCATGATTCAGATCGCTGGTGGCACTCTCGCTCATTCTCGCCTTGCTGTTGCTCAAACCTGCTCCCATCTACATCCTCGATGAGGTGGATGCCGCGTTGGATCTCTCCCACACGCAGAACATCGGCAGGATGCTCAAGGATCACTTCAGGCACTCACAGGTTTGTTTTGAGAGGTGTTTAGCGATAGTTTTTTTTTCATGCTTAATTTGGAATAAAGTTTTAATATTATATTAGTTTTCTACGTTAAATTATTTTTTGTTGAACAGTTTACTAAAACTTTTATTACAGCATACACCTGCTAGATTTAGTGTTCAACTTTATATAAAAGATTTTTACTTAAAAAGTTCTTTGATTTTCT
The DNA here is from genome assembly GCF_965202585.1 of Thalia democratica. NCBI lineage: Eukaryota > Metazoa > Chordata > Thaliacea > Salpida > Salpidae > Thalia > Thalia democratica. The sequence continues at coordinate 6,396,107 of NC_139172.1, forward strand.
TTAGACTCAGTTATTCTAACTCATATGAATTAAGTCTCACTAATTTAAAAGTATAAGTATAAGAATAAAGTAAAAGTCTCACTAATTTTTCATACAGTTTGTGGTGGTATCGCTGAAAGACGGAATGTTTGACAACGCGAATGTTTTGTTCCGAACCAAGTTCGTAGATGGTGTGTCCACAGTGTCAAGAGTCAGCAAATAAACATGTTTGTTTTTATTTTAGTAGAGATCTGTTTGGTTGTTTTGATGGATTATGAACTTTTTATTTGAAGAAGGTAGTTAAGAATTTGGTTTTGAATTTTTTCATACTTATTGAGTTTTACCTTTAGTTACAAAAAAAAATTGAAATGAGGTATATAAAATTTAAGGTGTTACTTTTTATCTTTTGCATTTCTATAATGTTTGCTTTCTATATATTTCAATTATAAAAGAAAACATTTTCTAACTAATATTTTTTAGGCTGTAATAAGCAAGTATGTATATATTTTTTCTTATAGTTTAAATTTTTTAAAAATCTGTTAATTTGAACATTTAAATCATAAAGGTTATTCAAAACAAAAATATTGTAGTAATAATAAGTTTAAAAACCTAAAAGTTATATAGTATTCAGCTGATCGTTTATTAAGTTTAAACTTAAAATTTATTTTTTAATGATTCAGGTAAAATTGAATTTTTATTGTTGTTGTATAAAAGTCATTTACACTCGTTTTTGCTTTGCATTAATAAATACATTTGTTGACATTGTTTTGCATAAGTTTCTTGTTTTAAGATTGTATTGTTTGTAATTAGTTGTATAGCTAAATCTTTTATATTTTATAGCGTATTATTTAACTTATAGAAAGTGCTATTTAAAAGTAGCATCACATTTTGCCTTCATTACTGAATCTAATAGTTTTAATTGACAATTGGGTAAACAAAATAAAAGTTTAAAAAAATATATTTTACTTTTGTACCATTTTCTATAAAAATATTAATAAATTGACGCAGTTATAGTTACACTAAAAGGTTCTGTTTAAAAGGTCCATCACGTTATTACTATAAGTTAACATTTGATATTATAAAAACTCTATTTAATTTACCTTTTTTTTATAGAACCATTACACTTTAACTAACGCGTTGTAAAGAATGAGGTAAAGCTTAAGAAACAGTTTGTCTTTAAAAATCAAATGATTTTTAATTCTCGTCTCAAATTGAATACAATTCGTTCATATTTATTTATTCAACGATTTGCAGATATATAGAAGCTCCCTCTTTTAAAAGAATAGGATTTAATATTGACCTAAAAGTTTTGTTTGAAATATAACCCAAGCAGGTTTAATGAAAATCTTAATAAAAAAATGAATAAAAAATTTAACTTAGTTTTTTTTTATAGTTAGTTTTATTTTTAAACTAGTTTTAGTCAATGTATTGTAAATAATAACATATTAACTTCAAATAATGAACAAAAATTAGGGCGTTATTAATTGTTTGTTTTTTGCAAGTAAATTAAATAAATATTTTTAAAGTTATTAAAAAATTCCAATAAATATCATCATAGTAAAAAAATAGTAAGAAACGTGTCATTAAACCCTAGGAATAAAAGCACACCTTCAATAATAAAACATAGTTTACCTTTTTTATACAAAACAGTGTCTATTTACCTTTAATAAAAAATTATATTTAAATAGACTTTGCAAATGTTTTTTTAAATAAAGTTGTGTTATATATGCACTAATAATGTGTTAATTTGTTTGATTTTATTCGTCTAACAACTTGCAATTAAGTTTTATTTTTTGTGTCCACTCATTTTAAATATTTGCTGCTTGGGTACCTTATCGATGCCCGTTGCATTTTAACAATTAAGTGTATAATAAGTTTTAAAAAAAGTGTTAATGGTTTTACAACTCGATATCCGAGTTAAGATTTTTCCGTGCACCAGTCCGTGGATCGAAATAAAACTAAATTTAAAAACACCAAACTAGTAAATTAATAAGTGTATAATAGGATGTTTATAAAAACGGTGACCTTTGAGTTATCAGCTAAAAAAATTGCACTTGGCAAATACCACAAAAACTTAGATGATTTGAAGAAACTTTCACCTTGGCAAAATTCGATTTTTTGATAACCCATTGCAAACTGTTTGGGGGACAAAAAAATCGACTTTAAATCTTTTAAGTGGCCAATTATCGCAAAAACACATTGGTCACATTTTAAGACGACTTAAGGTAAGTTCTTTTTTTTTACCACTTTTTGTAAGTTTTTTTGAATTTCCAGTCTTTTTACTAAAAAAAAATTATTTAAAACATAAATCTCTCAATTGATGAATCTACCAAATCTGTATAAAAAAACAATTAGTTAGAAATAATATTTTCACTTCTCTAACTTAAAATTTCACCAAACAAAGTTAGTTTGTTTATAAAAACCTGGTTTTCTCTCATTCTGTGAAAAAAATGCCCAATCGAATACTTTTTAATTTAACATATTTGATTTTATAAAAATAGTTTTGTATTTTATTGCTAGAATCATTCTTTTATAACTTCAAGTTATTGTAAAGACTTTTCACCAAAATGTGTTTTTGTAAGTACAAATCAGACATAATAAATTTTTTAATAAGAATAAGTTAATTTATAGTAAAATACTTAATAATTTAAATTATAATAAGAATTTATTCTGACACTGTACTTTAGCTTTTTGTTCTATAAATTGTAAAATATTAATCTGTTCGTTTTAATACCTAAAAAATTACATCTTTTAAAAACTTAAAAAAAAAATACGTAAAGGTATTTAATCTCTTTAAATTTTATTATTCAAAGCAAAAAAAGTTGTTATTCTAAAGTTTAGTATGCGTTTTTATATTGAGTTAAATAAAAAATAATTAATCAACTAAAGTTACATTTTATGCTTTGAACTGCGTGTTAAAACAAAATGAGTTAAAAAGTTAACGGTTTTTGAAATTATTAAATTTAATTATTAAAAACTTTTATTTGATTGAAGTTCAAAGAGATTTTTTTTTCTTTAAAGCAGATTAATCAATTTGTACAACACAAAAGTGGAAAAGCGTTTATTTTATTATTCTATTTTGTGTCTATGAAAAATAAACTGGTTCAACCTTTACAGGCATACACTTATTTCTTGATGAAACTTTAGTAAAAATTAAAAAACAAGTTGTTTCTTAAAGTTGTTTGTTCTTAGATCTAATGTGTAAGTTATAAATAATAATAAGAAAAAGCACATGTAGTTATATAATAATAGCGTTAAGTTTATTTTAGAGTCCTCAGAATAAACTCTAATAAGTTTATAAAACTTTATTTTTTAATGGAAACAAATTGTACAACTTACACATTCACAGAAAGTTTGAAAAGTTTTTACAGTTTATATCTTATTTTAAGCTAGTATTCTTCAAAGCTTTATGTTTTGAATTTAAAAAGCAGTTTAGAATCTTTACAGTTGTTATTACAGTAAAATGAACAACAAAAAAGGACGCTCAAATATTTGGTCGTAGGACCTTATGCACGAAGAATCAGTTATCGAGTTGCACACCACGAATACCTTTTTACATCTGTTCCAGGACATAAAAAATATTTTAAATAAAATAAGTCGATTAAATACAGTTAACAAACTTAATTTAGTAGCAAATTAAATAAAATTTATCAATGAAATAAATATACTTCATAGATATGCATTGATTTCAATAACTTACTTAAAAATTTTTGGTTATTTATTATTATTATGACAGAAATTAAATTTAGATGACAGATGAGAAAACAATTTTATTAGTTATTTATTTTAAGCAATAAATTACAACCATGAGCACTAAACCTTTATAATTTTAAAGTGAAGGAAAATTCAACGACCATTTTTTAAATACAATACAAGTGTCGATTTTTAAAATGTAATTTATTAGTAGTTTTGACTTTTAGTTTACTTTTTTTCTTTACGCTTTAAATTGTATAAAACCTTATTAAAAGCAAAATTGACAAAAAAATATATCCAATTAAAGCGTAGCTTTTTTAGAAAGTAATGTATTTGTGAACTATTTTTACAAACAGAAGTTGGTGAAAATTAAAAGAATTTTCGTAGAAGTAAATGAAAAATTTCAAACTTTAAATACTAAATTTTTACAGTAACTTAATAGTGTGTTAATTATTGTGAATAGAAATTAAGTATTATAGAAAGTTATTTGTACAAATGTTAACAGTAGTTTTAACAGCTTCAACTGACGATTGTTTTTCAACATTTATGTAATTTTATTAGGCTAAGAAAAGTTGGGCTAACGTGGTGCTATTTACTAAAAATAATCTTGTATTGTTTAATTTATTATTATTCTACTTTTGTACAATTATGACAAAAATTAAATTGTTAAAAAGTTTATCACTTAACAATTGTTTCATGCTAGAGCGATGATCACAAGTAAAAAAGCAAACAAACTTTTGTACAGATTGCCTTTACAAACTTTTTCATACTAAAATTTAACTTGCTTTTGAAAGGAATTGAATTAACATAAGAAATTTTTTTTTGTAACAAAGTTAAAAAAAAAATAGATTAGTGGAAACTTTATTTAAACAGACTTATTCTGGTAGTATTTGTTTTTTTTTTTCGGTGTTTTAATTAAATTATACTGTTATCTTGGAAAGTTTTATTTAAATATTATTTATGTAAAATCTATTAATAAAAGTGTTCCTTATTAATAAAAGTAGGAAAACATAAGGTTAATAGTAGTATACTTTTATTATACAATTGAAATACATTTATTAACCTGTTTAAATGTTTTGTTATTTGCTTTTAAACTTCTTATCAGCCTAAATCGTTGGTACTTGAATGTTTTGTAATTTTCTTGACAATAATTTTGGTTTTTTTGGCAACAATTTTTCGTTAATTTTGCAGTTCAATCAGGTCGACAAAATAAAATATAAGTAAATAAGGTAGACAACTTGGTTAACATTATTGTTTTTATTATTTTTTTTTTTATATGAGTAATGTGCTAAGTTTTTTAAAGACATAAAGTATCTGCTATATTTAAAATTACAGTTATTACAAATAAATTTTCAAAACATCTCATTTAAACATCATCTCACTGTTCGTTAGTTTCGTCAAAAAAAGTTGTTTTAGTATAAGTTTTTGTAACCTTTGGTGTTAAAACACTCCACTGTAGAGGATAATATTTTTTAGTGTGCTTTTCTTTCAATTTTTTTTTTTGTTTTAGTTAAGACTTTTGGACATATATTCTAGTTTATGTTTTTATCCTGAAATTCGTAAGTTGCACTACACCTTATTTTCATTTAATTTTCAGAAGTATACTGATACTTTAAAGTTAATTTTGTGTTTGGCTTTGGTCTACTTATTGCTTGTTTAATTTCATTATATATAAGGAAAGAAAATAAAGTAAAAAAAAAATACTTGAAGGTTTTTTAAATTAAAGTAAAAACTATAAATGTGAACTTTTAATACATCGTTTTAAAAAAGCGTATGGCTGTTGCAATGGTGTTTGCATTTTCTCCTCTTTTAGAGAACGTAATTTGTTTAAAAGTGCAAACTACGCTTGAGTAGGTTGACTTTTATTTTTTGTTCTAGCTTTAACATAAAACATACAACATCGTTACTCGGGTAACGATGTTGTATGTTTTAAGTTAAGCTGTTAAAAGACGTTGTATTTTGATTCGTTGTCATTTGTAAAATTAAAGGTTTGTTATATTTGTTATTACTATGTGTTAGTTTTTATTGTTACTTTCTGTTCGCATTTACTCATTGTAAAATTCATCGTTCTATTCACAAACTCGATTCCAGTTACATTATAGTATAAGTTTAATAAAAATTTAAGAAACTTATTAGATTAAATAATGCAATTAGTTTAATAGTATAAGTTCAATATTCACTTAACAAACCTATTAGATTAAATAACGAAATTAGTTTAATAGTATAAGTTTAATAAACACTAAATAAACCTGTTAGATTATTTAACGAAAGTAACTTTAGAACTATCTTAGGAACTAGAACTGTGCATCAGGGGCGTGTCTAGACATTTTTCAAAAGGGGTTCACAATTGTTTTTGTTCTTAGTTTGCCGCTAAAGTACGTAAAATTTAGTTGAAAAACTCTGTGTTTAAAATGCTTTTTTTTGCCTAGAAATAAAAAAAAAACATATAAGTAGTAATAGAAAAATATTATATATTTTATTTAGTATACTGTATTAAATTTAGATAAATTAAAACTAAAAGAACCAGAAAATAGTAATAAACTTACAAATTGTATATAAAAATTCAAATCCGTTATTTAAAACAAATATATTACATAAAGTTTATTTAATTAACGAAAATAACAAACATTGTATTATGACTAATTTAGGTAATTAAAGACCAAAACTTGCAGGTAGTCTTAGTATATTATAATCATTGGTTTAAACTTTAAAAAAAAACTTAAAAAATCTGTTGTATAATACAAAACTCAATAAAATACCTTTAAAAGTTTTTGGAAATAAAATTGCAGGTCAGTAAAAAAAAACAATTTAGAAACAAATTAAAAACATTATTTTTACGAGCATTATCATTAATTCATTAATTTACATATTTTTTTGGAACAGAACTAATAAAAAGCACAGCTGGAATAAAATTTTCTGATATAAATAAAAACTTTTGAACTTTAAACAATCTAAAAATGCCAGTAAAACAGAATGTAAAATCTTGATAATAAATCATTCAAACAAGTTTCCCAGAATAGAAAATCCTACTTTAAAATTTTTACCTATTATCACGTCACTATTAAAGTTTTAATTGTAATCTATTTCAGCTGGGGGAAACAAGCATTTTTTGTCACGGAAACTTACTATCTTTCAGTGTTATAAATTCAACATTCATTATTCAAAGTTTATCAAATTACCAAAACAAAGTCAAAAAACAACGTATTTAGTGATATTCTAAGAATCTTTTTTCTTTTAATTTTTCTCAGGGGGTCCACAGGAAACAAGAAACCAGTCAAAACACGCCCCTGCTGTGCATTTTATATAAAAAACCGTTATAGTCAGTTATAAGTTATAACCAGGCCCATATCAAAATACAGTTTTACTGTGTTTTCTTAATCTAGAATTAAGAAACATTTATGTTTTTTTTCAGTACTTATAGTTTAATCATAAGTTAACTAATCCTGATTTTTAGAGCTGTAAAGTCTAAGTAAACAAGTAGTGTTGTTTAGTTTAATTTGAATACAGAATATTGTCTATTAAAAAAGACTCTTTTAGAAGACACCGCTTTTTTTGCTTACTAAGGCGTTTAGAAGTAGCCAAATACAAGCAAAAACAATAGGGAAAAGTCAGTAAAAGTTCATTAAAAAAGGAAAGTTAGCGCATCCTCCTATGCAATAAATAGAAATGATTTCAACCCTTTATATGAGTTACTAAATAGTGTGTTTCATGGAAATTTTTTATCTCCCCTTTGATGAAGTTATTATATCACTAGTATAATCTATTGCAGTTTTGTTTTAACATTAAATTTCTTTTCACACCAAAAGTTGTAATACACAGGGTGGCCATTTTAATTGTAAAAACTAGTGTTTGACAATTTAAGCAAAATTAACCTAAAATTTAAACAGTTTTTATGTATAAGATTATGAAATTTAGTTAGAAAAGAAAGTGTGAGCATAGACAAAAATGTTTGAGTTTTAATTATTATAAAACACATTAAATTAAAGCATTTCTACAGTATCTTTTTAGTAATTTTAAAATAAAAAATTATCTAAAATGATGTTGCACCAATATTGAACTGAAACTATATTAGATGTAAACCATATCTTAAGAATGTGCTTATAACAAATAAGTATATCTTTCAAGTTACGCATTTTAGAAGTTTGTATTAGTGTAAGGTACACATCTGCATTAACACATTCTACGCGTTTTTAGGCAGTTTGATGAAAGTTGCTTGGAGGAATTTCCTGGTTCTTTAAAAAACTTTAATATGACACAATATGATAAAAAATTACATAAAGTCTAAAATTACTTCAATAAAACTTTTTTCAAATGGTCTGAAAACGCGCAGAATGTGTTTTTGTGATGATTGCTACATGTGAAAAGATTTTCATCTAAAAACATGAAGGTCAAAATTTTAAGGTCCTATACAACTTACATTGGGGTTGTTTTCAAAAAAATGTAAATAGTGTGAAGGTGGTAAAAGCTAGGAAACTATTGTTTTGTGCTGTCTATATTTATGTGATTTTCCACACACAAAATGTTAGACTCTACTATTAAATTTTAAATTTTTGAGGTAGAGCAGATGCACCCTAATGGCCACTCAACCTGGAATCCTGAAAAAACCTGGATAAAATTCGGAAAAACCTGAATTTTGACCAAAAATCACTAAAATAACTTGAATTTCGTATGTTAAGTAATAAAATATTGATTTGACACCAAAAATCTATCATAAAAGTGAAAATTATTTGTCATCATTTATTTTATTTTATTAAAAAAACTTTTAAGGTAGCTTTACAGTATGTTTTCAATGTTGTTAATAATGCAGTTTTCAACCTTAAACTAAAAATAGACATAAAAGCATGTACTTTCGAAAACTTGGAAAAAAATCAGAAAACTTGGATGAACTTATTTTTAAACCAGTGGCCATCCTGACTAGCTTATATTAGGGTTGCCACAAAGTCAGTAAAAAGACAAAAGTTTGAAAAAAAGGCAGTTTTTGAAAAAATGTCATAAAATTTTATATACAAATGATCTTAAAAATAAATTATGTCATCACTATAAACTGCATTTTGCTAATGTTTTTTTTGCTTTTAGAATTCTTTTTTTCTTCGGTATGTAATTAAATTTTTGAATAAATTAAATTCTTATATGGTCTCATATTAGTATGTAGTAGAGATACAAGTAATTTGGTTATAGAGTTGTTTATTGCATATACATCGATCATACAAAGATGGTTTAAGGGCATACAAAACAATTTGATCTTATTTTTATTACAGTTTGATAATTTCACAATTTGATCTTATTTTTATAGTTTTTATTAAGCTACAAGATGCTTTATACAAATTTAAAAAATTAAAATAATTTTTGAGATATAGCCAGTCAGTCAAAATCAGAGGCAACAATAGGTTCCTTATGGGAGGCCAAAACTAAAACGGCAAATAACAAGAAACCACTAAAAATCCATCTCCTCCTACATTTTTCGAGATAACTACCTCAAGTTTTCAGGAAATGTTCCTTGCAGTATTTAGAAAATTCTGTCAGTACAAAACTTAAAAAAATAAAATAAAATTTTATAACAAAGTAACAAAAAATCAGTTTTTTTTGTTATTTTTAATATAAAGTATTTTTGTTTATTAATTTTTTAAGTTTTGTTCTGACACAATCTTCTTAATATTGCAAGGAAAATTTCCTGAAAACTGAGGTAGTTATCTAAAAAAATGTAGAAGATAGATTTTTAGTGAAATAGTATATTTTTGCTGTTTTAGTTTGCGCCTCCTATAAGGAACCTATTGTTGCCTCCAATTTTGACCAGCTTTATCTCAAAAAATATTTCAAATTTTCAAAATCTGTAAAAAGTATCTTGTAGCTTAATAGAAACTATATAAAATAAGATAAAATTGTGAAAATAGTGTTTTACCCCCACCTTGCACTTAATCTATTGCAGGATCCCAAAAATATTTTAAAAGGCCCTCTTTAAAGAAATTTAAATCACTATGCCCCCTCCAGCAAGATTACTCAACACCTGAGAACTTTTTTTTTTGCTTCTATCAACTCCTCTAGAATATCTAGTGCAAGTTTCAAATTATGACCCCTTTACTGCTCATGGCCCCCAAGGGGGCCACTTGGCCCACTTTGGGAAACTCTGATATAGTGCTATTACAAATATATTAACCTTTAAAACTATCATAAGAAAGAATGCTATACAAAATATTTTACTGTTTTATTAATAAAAATTTAAAAATTATGTGTAACTTTAATTAACTTTATGTACTTAAGTTAGAGAAAAATCCAAAACAAGTGAATAAAAAAAAGTTTTTAAGTAAAAAAAAATATTGCAACTTAATAAACCCACAAAAGCTAGTATTTCTTGTCAACAAAACAAAATAAGCTAAACATAGATTAGTATAATCATACGATAAACTAACTAAACACATGACAAATGCCAACTAAATACAATTAGGCTACATCCACATGCAAAAAAAAAACAAAGCATTCTCAATTTACTCAGCATAGCAGCTCAACAAGAATTTTTTCTAGCTGCATTTTAAATTTATATTTGTTTAAGTTTTTATGATTATTGTTACACTAGTTTATAACATAAGACCCAAATAGCTCAAGAAGTTTAGGCTAAGCCCTGTTCTAGGTCTTAAAAATACAAAATTGTTATTTGCTGAATATCTAATATTATATTACAGTATAAATAATATTAACTTGAGTAAAGCAGCTGTGATCAATCTCAAACCCTCTCAAAGTATTCACCATCTTACAAACTTGCACAAATTAAACACCTCATTAAATTTCATTTTTTAGTTTTCACAAACAAATTTGTTGGAGCAAAACCTGGAATTTGAGAATTTGTAAAAAAACTTGGAAAAACATTTTCAAATTTCAAACAAATACCACTAAAAAACCTATAATTTTGAAGAATAATTTTTTTTGTTTACTTATAAAGCTTTGATTACATACAAAAACTCTAACATATAGATATTTTAATTTTTTATCATATGTTTTTAAACACATTAATGTAGCTTTACAATATCTTTCTAATGTTGTTGTACTATTTAAGACATTTTTTAACTTAAATTTATTTTTGTATCAAAAATGTACCAAAAAAACTTGTTGTTAAACAAAAGACCCAAAAAAAGTTTGAACATCCTAGCATGTAAACCTTGTTGAAGTCAGTGCAGGCGCAACAAGCATATCTTATTATTCAAATTTGCATACTAACAATTGACTTTAAATGAAAACTATTAAAACCACACAAGGCCACTTCATATGAAGATAAAACAAACTTTAATTTACCATTTTAGAATGTGTCTTAATAATATCTCATTTTATCATAAAACAACTTCTCAAAGCTTAGGTTTCAACAATTATCTGTGATAGGTTGAAAAAATATTTTTAAAGTTTATAGTGAAGTAAATTTGTGTAAATCATAAAAAAAGTATAATAAATTTAATTTAAGGTTTTTGGCTATAAAATTTTACTTATAAATTATAAACAGGGTTACAACTCACACACTCAGGCTAATTATTTTTGAAAAACTCTGGTTGACTTATGCTTCTTATCTTTTTTGATTTTATCATAAACTTAGGCTAGTTTTCGGTTATTCAGACTGATTTTACGCTTCAAAAAGTTGCAAAATCTTTTATAAAATAATAAGTTTAATTATTTCAAAACATTATGTAATTTAATTTAATAGTATTATTGTGCTTTTGTTTCAGACTTAGAATAAATATAGATTATCATGTCAGCAAGCCGTGTTGGTAAGTATTTTTATATTTTAGATAAACTTATTTAAGATCTAAAACATTTTAGTTATAAAATGTTTTACTTGTTTCCCATAAGGGTATACTACTATTAAACTTCTACAACTCATTTTAAAATCTTAAGTTTTATATTGTGATTGATCCTAGGAAACTTAATTGATAAATTTTAAGGATAACTAATTAAAATAACCTAAATGATGTAAATTTACTTAAAAAGCCGTTAATGATATCATAAGTCTTGAAATCTTAATAATATTGAAATCTTTTAAAAATCAAGCACCACTGCAACTAAAAACTACACTCTTACATTCTACTCAAACTATTTTTCTCATAATAGACAATATTATTTTTTATTTATTTAAAGTAAACTTAATATTAATAATAATCTCAGGAAAGTTGATTGCAGTAATGGGAGATGAGGACACTTGTACTGGGTTTTTGTTGGGGGGAATTGGCGAAATAAACAAGCAGCGAAAAGCTAATTATATGGTTGTTGACAAAGATACTCCCACTTCTGATATTGAAGCCCAATTGAAGTTTGTTTGTTTTAAATACAAAAATACAAATTAATAAATTGCAGTATTTCCTTATTCTATTGAAATGAGCAATAAAGATAAGTATAAACAAAAAAGATGTTACATATCACAACCAAGCATCAAAACTCCCATTCTGTCTAGGCAACTCAACTATGAAACTGTGAATCATTTTAAGCTAATAGAAAGATATTTACTACCAATAATTTTTAACTATATGCTAAATTACCACTCACTATTTTTTTTAGTTGTTGACTAAATATTATATGATTTTTACAAATGATAACCTAAAAAGGGTTGCCACATGGTCAGGAAATCAGGAAAAGTCAGGAAAAACTAGAAAAAAATTACAAAAGTCAGGAAAAATGGGGGTTTTTGAAAAAAAGTCAGGAAATTTGACAAAATTTCTAAAAAAGTCAGATTTTGTCAGTTTAGTTTTACAAAATTCCTTATTTTCCAAAGCCTTAAAGTGGTAAAAAATTAATAAAATTGTCAGAAAAAAATTGCAAAAATTTACAAAATTCAGGGTTGCCACTCGGTCAGGAAATCAGGAAAAGTCAGGAAAAATTTAAAAAAATGACAAAAGTCAGGAAAAAATGGGGGGTTTTGAAAAAAGTCAGGAAAAGTCAGGAAATTTGATAAAATTAAAAAAAAAAAAAAAGTCAGATTTTGTCAGTTTAAATTTACAAAATTCCTTGTTTTCCAAAGCCTTCAAATGGTAAAAATTAGTTAAAAGTCCTTTAAAGTCGGAAAAAATTCCAAAATTTTCCTAGAAATTTACAAAAATATTTAATTTTATTTTCAATGCCTTCACCTGGTATAAATTAGTAAAATATCCTTTATAAAACTGCAAAAGTTTTCTATTAACATATTGAACAAGTACCCTGCTTGAACAAGCAGATTTTGTAAGCTTTTTAGTATTGATGATCTGTAGCAAGGACACTTCCATAGTGAAACTGTGATATATACACAAAAGTTTATCTAGCATAATTTTAGAATCAAAGTGTTTTTTGTTTAAGTAAACAATTGAGTTCTTTATAATTAAGCAGTTAGTTTAGTATTTTATGTGATAAGTTAATGTGTATACTTTACCTCTTTATAATTTTTTCAAAACAGTTTAAATTGGTAAAATAAATTATAATAGATGTATATGCCAAGATTAAGTTTACTTAATGTTTGTATTTTTTGTAGAGTAACTTAAATTTCAAAGTAAATAAGAGTATATTTATTTGTTACAAATTATTACTAAATGATAAGAGGAAATATTTTATACAAAAGATATATAGTTTACTTTTTTATACTATTTTTTTACAGTTACTTTAGTATATTCTTTTTTAATTGATATTTAATTTAAGGTTTTTATGAAATAGTTTAGGTAGTATTTTATTAAACTAAGTGAATAATTTATATGAGTAAAACTGATTTAGAAAAGTCAGGAAATTTTTCTCATCTTCATCAGTGGCAACCATGTATATAGTTTATTTTTTTATATCTTTTTTTTTTTTTCAGTTACTTTACTATATTCTTTTTTTATTTGATATTTAGTTTAAGGATTTTATATAAAATAGTTTAGGTAGTATTTTTTAAACTAAGTGAACAATTTATATAAGTAAAACTGATTTAGAAAAGTCAGGAAAAATTTTTGTAAAAAGTCAGGAAAAGTCAGGAATTTTTTCTCAGCTTGATCAGTGGCAACCATGAAAATTATATAATTTCAAATGCCTTTATCTGGTATAAATTCATAAAATATCCTTTAAAAACTGCAAAATATTTCTATTAACATATTGAACAAGTACCGTACTTGAACAAGCAGTTTTTGTAAGCTTTGTAGTATTGATGATCTGTATCAAGGACACTTACATAGTGAAACTGTGATATACACACAATAGTTAATTTAGCATAATTTTCGAATCAAACTGTTTTTTGTTTAAGTAAACAATTGAGTTCTTTATAATAAAGCAGTTAGTTTGTATTTTATGTAACAAGTTGATGTGTATACTTTACCTCTTTATAATTTTTTCAAAACAGTTTAAATTGGTAAAATAAATTATAAGAGAGGTATATACCACATATTCATTAGATGAAGACTTTGAAGTGCTAATAAAAAAACAGAAAATAAATTTAAGTACATATATTTAAAAAAATAGTGTTTGATTAACTTCTTTATTGTTTTAAGGTTTTATTTGTAAAAGTTCGTTATTGTTTTAAGGTTTTAGTTGTGAAAGTTCGTTATTAATTTAAGGTTTTAATTGTAAAAGTTCCTTTTATGTCGTTTCGTTTATGTTGGGAAATGCTAAAAAATGGTGTCTTTTTTCAGACAAAATCAGTTTTTATAAAGTAATAATAAAAGTATTTTGCTGATAGAGCTGTTTATGCAAATACATCAATCATACACAGATGGTTCAAGTAATGTAATGGAAGTTTGATGATTGAATATTCAGCAAAAAAAAATTGTTTAATCTGTATTAAAATTAGATTGAAAGCTTTATATAGTTTCAAGAGTTAGATTATGTATTTTAGAATAAGTTTAAATTAGAGTTTGATTTTAAAAAGTCAGGAAAATTCTCCTCAGCTTGACCTGTGGCAACCATGCCTAAATTATGGTTGACTTAACATAGTACTGTTTTGTTCTATTATTTTGTTTTTGTTAATTTTATACTAAATACAGGGTTGCCAAAAAGCCTCAAAACCTGGAAAATCTGTAATTTGATAATTTAGGCTAAAAAACCTGGAATTAGAGAAATTCTTGAAAAACCTGAAATTTTAAACAGTTCTTACATGTTAAGTTGTCAAACTTCAATTGGACACAAAGATGTAGTGTTTAGTTATCATCAAAAAAAATTTTTTATTAAAAAAACACATTTAAAGTAGCTTACAGTATGTTTTCAATGTTTTTATACTAATGATGAAATTTATACATAAACTTGATGAAAAAAAAATCTTGTGTTTAAATACTTTATTAACAATGGAAAATTTGAAACGATGATAAGTATAAATACAAACACTAATATTTAATAAAATGAGCTATGGTTCAATTATGCTACACTTGTTCTATATTTTATACTTTAAATAGTGAACATCCATTTATAAGTTTATAATTGCTTGTATCGTTTACTTCACTTAACACAGTTTTTGACTTTAATATTAACTTTTAACTAAAAATAAACCTAAAAATGTATGTTTTTGAAAATATGGAGAAAATTTGCCAAGAACATTTGGCAACCCTGTAAATAAAGTTAAACAAGGCTTTAAATAAAAACAACTTGGTCATTAATTCTTATTTTTTTTTTTTTTAACTTAAACATAAACTTGATGAAAAAAAAAATCTTGTGTTTAAATACTTTATTAACAAGGAAAATTTGAAACGATGATAGGTATAAATACAAACACTAATATTTAATAAAATGAGCTATGGTTCAATTATGCTACACTTGTTCTATATTTTATACTTTAAATGATGAACATCTATTTATAAGTTTATAATTGCTTGTATCGTTTACTTCATTAAGTTAAACGTTTTAATTAAGACAAGTCATGAAATCAACTAAAATCTAAATAAAATATATTACTTAGAACTTTTTATTTTAAAGTGCTTTTTAAGAAATTTTTAGCATGTGTTTCTTCGCTTAGTACAAAAGTAGAATTTAGTCAAAATGAACTTAATGCACAGCTAAAAAAATGTTTATTACAAAATTTCTAACTATAATAGCTAACGTTTAAATGGACAGAATTTTTTAATTATGATCTGTAACTTTATTATTTATGCTGCTGTTATTCTTTAAGGCCATAGGGGGGGGAGGTAAACCAAGTTTTTTACAAGTTAATTTTATTTTATAGAGTTTTTTCTAAGCTTTAAGATGCTTTTTATCGTTTTAAAAAATTCAAATGATTTTTTGAGATATGACCGGTCAAAGTCGGGCCGCATAATAGGTTTCCTATGGGAAGGGAAAACTAAAACAGCGAAAAAAGACTATTTTATTTAAAATCTGTCTTCTCCTACATTTTTCTAGCAATCTTCTTCAAACTTTCACAGTCTAATCTTTATACAATAAGAAAAAAAACATTACTTTGGAATTTTAAAAAAAATTGTAAAAATATATTTTTTTTGAAAAAAAAATACTTTTTTTTAAATTTTTGTGATAAAATTTTTTGTTTTTTAAATTAATAAAATTCTAAAGTAACGTTTTTTCCTTTTATTATAAGGAATGTATCCTGAAATTTTGAAGAAGATTGCTTGAGAAATAAAGGAGGAGATAGATTTTTAGTGAATTTTAAAATATCCGAGAAAATTGACCCCAAAAAATTTGCGGTCCATACGTTTGTATTGGAAAATTTTTACAAAAAGTTAAATATCTCAAAAGTTGAATGATATTTTTGAATTCTGGCTTGTAGTTTGTACTTCAAGCTTTCATATAAAAATCAAAGTTAATTTTTGTAAAAAAAATGTTGGACCCCCCCATGGCCTTAAATAAAAAAGTGGTATTGGTAATGTACACAAATACTTCTATTGTTGGCTACACAGTTTTGCTTTACAGTGACTTTTTGGTTCGCAAGGACATAGGAATAGTGCTAATAACTCAATCGGTGGCTGAGATGGTTCGACACATAATAGACAATCATCGTGAGGCCATTCCTTCCATACTCGAAATTCCCTCCAAAGAAGCTCAGTACGACCCCAACAAGGTTTGTATTTGTTTGAATATTTTTTTGTATTTTTAGTTTTAAATAGCGTTTTGTATATTTTTAGACTATACACAAAAAAATCTAACTGAATTATCTTTAATACATTAAAAGCGCTTTAAAAAAAATCTTTACTTTTCATGTGATAAGTATACGTTTTTTTTTGAAAGACAATTTTTTAGCTTTATTTAATACTAATTTAAACTTTATATTTTTGTAAGTGAAAACAAACTGAAAGTTATTATCTGTTTTATAGTATACGAAATATATTAACTTTGTAACTTATATAAAAAGTTATAAATTATAGTTTTTATTGTCTAAGTTTATACATTATTGTAAATTATCAACACTGTAAGTTATACAAAAAACTATTTACAGGATACTGTTTACCGCAGAGCTAAGGCAATGTATGGCGGTGATATGTGATTCTTAATATGTTTATTACGTTTTGTTTGTGCAATAAGCTTTTTTATTTCTTTTGCAAGAAAATGTAAATTTTTCATAAATTATTTTTTATTACTTTTTTTTTCAAATGAAAATCGTTCAAACCATTTTAATTGTAGTTAAAAGTATGTAAATAATTTAGAATTTACACTCTTTCAAATAAGTCAGTTTATAGTTTTTATAAATTTTAAATGTGCATTTTATCAAGAATTATTATTAAGTAAGTTTTAAAATATCTTGTAAAATTGTATGATTTTTGACTTAACCATTTAAAACTTACATTGTTTTCATAATAAAACATTATACTTTGTTCCATATCTTTCTTACTTTATAAATTATAACTAGTAATGAAGTGATATTTCTCTATCAATGACATTGTGTCAAGTCAGCTATAATTTTGCAATTAGATGTATGTGAATGTCAATATCAGCTCAATTACAAAGAACTGTTTATTAATGGTTTTTATAAAAACATTTTAATTTAAAATTAAAATAGAAGTAATATCAATTAAAATTCTAAAATTTTGGAAAGCAGTGCAAAGTAGATAAAACTATAATAAATCTTACTAGACTATAAACAAAACTTTGTTTACTAAAAAAGTACTGTTTTTTTATAGTTAGTTTTTCTTAAAAGTAAAAATGTTTTCGTTTTTGATCAAAGATATCTGGATGCAACTCTTAAAACCTTATAGAGAAATATATACCTGGCATCGAAATTGTTTTATTCTATTGCACAGTTTAAAAAAGTTATATCAAACATTAAGTTAAAGTTTATTATTAAATACATATTTTTAAGGAAGCATAAACTAGAATGTGTGATTCAAATTGTCTTAAGTTGATTTATACAATATTTTTAAATTCTTCTCAATTATGAAACCTAATTTGACTAAAGTTTTAAGTTTTGTGCAACCTGTTTATAAAAAATAAAATAGTTATTTTGTTTTGTCTTTTTAGTATCTTGATTATTTTAATAACTTATTTTTATGTTTAGCTTGAATAAACAATACTTATTTACGCTTTGATGTAGAAACTTTTTGTAAATTCCTCTGCAATTTCATCATTAATGATCTGTTAGATCCAACAATATTAAAAATATTTACATAGTTTTCTAATTTAACAACAACTTCTAGCTTCTCACCAATAGAAAACCATCTGCAATTTTCAGGAAAAAAAACATACAGGGACGCTCAAGTCAATCATTTCAGTCAATCATTTGTTGCAAAAATCAGCAGCTTAGTGAATCACTCACTTCTACATAAAAATATGATCACTTTTATCCAAGTCAAATAGAACACACTAGGATTTCAAAATACAAAACAATAATAAAAAATTCAAGACTCATTTTTCTTCTTAACAAACATCTATCAGAATTTAGTTCTACACATTTGTTTTACCGATTTTTTTTTACTTATTTATAATCCTTTCCCAAGTCATAATCGGTACAACTGAAGTCGTATAACTTCATAATTAAGGTACAGAAAACATCAAATATTTAAATGCATTGACAACAAAATAAAGAAAAAAATTTAAAAAGGACTTACCATTCATAGAGGAAAGGCGATATTACTTAAAATTATTAACAAAATTTACTGTTTTAGCCGTAAATTCTTTATATTTAAAAGCTGGTTTATATATTTACTAAATACGTAAATTTACGCGTTTAGTACTTTTAAAGTTCAATTAAACAGATCTTTGAGTATATTACAAGAGTAAAAAAAGCATTGCTATTTTAAAACTAAACAAAATTAGCCATTATTGAAAAAGTAAATCTATAATAATCTAATAAAAATTATATATGAGTTTTAGAAATTTAAGTTAGTTATTATTCCAAAAAACTCAAATATGTCAAAAAAATTGTATATACTCAAAAAATAAAAGATTTAACGCAGCTTAATTTGTTTGTACTGTTAGTTTGTTTGATGTTTAAAATATTTTGCACAATTTTTTTGGCTACTTCTGTTGCTGGATAAAGATTAAAAAAATTTTAGGATTGATCTTTATTGCAAATTAAGTTTTGTGTACTGTTAGTGTGTTACATGTTTCAAATTTTTTTATAAGTTTACTACTATTGCTAGGACTACCATTAAACATTACATTAGCTAAATTTAACATCTCTGAATTCCCACAGAAATAGTAAACAATATTAAGTAAACTAAAGTACCTTATGTATTTCCAAAAAGTATTACATAAATTATTACCCTAACTTTTTCAGAAACATTTCATAACGCTACTAAGCATATATTAATTAATCCTTATTAATGGTTTAGTAACTTAAACAACTAAATAGTCGAAATGAAATAACTCTTATAATTTTGTTTGTGTTGTTTTACCTTTATAGTTTGATTTATAAAAAAGTTTTAATGTATTTTAAATTTGAATGGTGATATTTTATGAAGGTAATTTGTTTAAGCTCTATGACTTTAGAGTATAAGAAACATATAACAACTCTGCAGATTTTTTATAATAATAAACAAAACTAAGTTGACGTTTAAAAACTGACTAAATTTACTATAAATGCAACAAGATGTAAATGACCAATTGGCTATTGTGAAAGTAGTTGTGAAAAACGTGTGTGATAAATTATTAAGAAAACCAGATATATTACTAAAAAAGTAAAAGTCTTTCTAAGTGAAGTAATGCATTTACACTATAATTAATTACATTTACATACATAATATTAGTTTAATGAAGAAAAAATATATATTACCTTTATAGGTTTAATTTGTTAGAAATACTTCTAATTTTTACAATAAAATAGTTTTTTCATATAAATTGCTTTAACCCTAAGTTAACTTTAAATGTTAGGTAAAGTATGTATTCATTTTAAAACAATTTTATTGATAAAACTTACGTAAGGTTTACATTTTGGATAAAAATAATTAAGCTTAAAGTTTTCCAGTCTAAAAAATGTTGGAGAAATTTGGATTACTTTTGTTAATAATGTCTTTAAGTATAAAAAAACGTCTCAAATTCATTAGCTTGATTTGAAACTATAAATAAAGTTGAAAAACATTTTATATAAAAAACATGAAAAAAGAAAGCAAAGGTTTCTCATTAAAGTAAGTGGAAAATTTTTGGAAAAAATACACTATTCCAATTAAAATCATTAATTGTTTTATTGCATGTTTAGTCATGTGCTTAGTTTTAAACGAAAGTGTTTCATTTAATATTTGTTTAGATGGCACAATGAAAAGTTAAATTCATTACTAAAAAAAATATCTTTATTTACTTTAACAGAAAAAAAAAACTTTTTTATTTGTAATTTATTTAAATTTATAGCTTATAGTTTTACTATTTTAGGTTATTTTTATAAATAATGAAGGGTTTTTTAATTTTTCTGGTTTAATCATAACTCCTACAACGGGTTCGTTTGTTTTTAAAAAACATACGTTAAGTTACTTTTTTTTATTTTTTAGGGTTTTTCATTAACTTTATAAAAACTAATTTAGCACCTTTAAAGTTTATATTTTGTTTTTAAAATTGTATTGTATAGCTAGTATTAAAAAAGCACCAATGTATAGCTAGTTTTGTATTTAGCTAGCATCTTTTTTTTAAGTGAAGGAGTAAAGTCATAAATACTATACTAACTAATTTTGTCTTGTTTCAATGTAAATACAATATGATTTTTTTTAATACTAAGAAAACATTAGCTACTTTCATTGATATTTAAATAAAACTAGATAATTTTCTTTGTTGCTATGACTTACAAGTTCTGTTAGATATCTTAAAGATAACTAAAGTTTATTTTTACATACATTAGCAATTTTTAATACATTTAGCTGAAAAAAAACTTAATCAGCTAATTCTATTTAGGCTTTTTTTTATTTTATATCCTTATCCCTAACCCACCTTACCCATTTATATTAAAGATTAGTCGAATAACAAAGTTTGAATAACTAAAATTTAAAATAACATGAAAAAAAGTTTCTTTTTTTCAACTCAGACTTACCTCTAAGTGTACTAGCCCTATTAGTTAAATACTGTCACTAAAAAAATCAGAAGTAGTCATGATCTTTAGAATAGTTTTAAAAGTGTTAAGGTTTCTTACTAATACTTTAAATGATTTTTTTTACATTAATATAATTAGTACATAGTAAATTTTAAAACTTTCAGATTGCAATATTATAAAGCACCATGAAATTGCTCCTACAAATTGTTTTCGCTTCTCTAGCGTTCACATTAGCTGCTAGTCTCGGTCAAAAACTAAGTAAGTAAAACTCAAGCTTATACTCTGAATTTACTTTACAACTTATTTTGTGATACAAATGTATATTTTAATTTCTAATTTGAATGACCGCTTATTAAGTTATTCTATTTCACTCTTTTTTTTCTTTTATAAACAACTAAAAGCAAAATATCAAAAGTTTATAGTTACTAATTCAAGAAAATTTAACTCTAAAATAAAATTTAATAGAAAAATGCCATAAGGATTTTGACTGCAACGACGCTGGTATGTATTGCAGTAAACTGAGCAATCTGCAAGAGTCAGGAACTTGTGTGTGTAGAGAAGGACTTTATGGAGAAAAATGCCAACCAAGTAAAGTTTTATTTATTACAATTTAAAAAGCATTGTTTTCCTAGGTTCAATGGTAGTGTTGATAAGATAGAATTTTAAATTAGTTGTTCTGGCTATCATTAAAAACAAAGTAAACACTGTTTAAATCAACTGACTGCTAACAATTTAAAACGTACTTTATATAAATATAAATTCAAACAGAGGTATGTTATAATGATGCTCAGTGCAAAAATGATGGTATGCGTTGCAGCAGACTAAAAAGTCTTTATCAAAAAGGAACTTGTGTGTGCAAACACGGATATTTTGGAAAAAAATGCCAATTAAGTAAATTTTTACTTTAATTTTTTTTTTATTACTGTTTATTATTTTCTTTTTTCAAATTTTGTAAAGAATCAAGGCTAGATTTTAATTTCAAGGTCAGTTAACTAACTAAGAAAGTAAACCATAAAACTAAATAAACTAACAGTACAATTACTTTTTGATAAAATAAAACTTGAACAGAGGCGTGCAGTACAAGTTCTGATTGTAATAATGAAGGCATGTTTTGCAGTGATCTGCACAATAGCGGAACTTGTGTTTGCAAGGAAGGACGCTTTGGAGAATCTTGCCAACTTAGTAAGTTTTTCTTGTTTTTCTTAACAGATAAAAGTTTAGGGTCACAACATAAGTAAGACTGAATTTTTTTTAAGTAATAATATTGCAACTATTCCATATAAGTGGAAAATAATAGTGATAGCTTATGCTTATATTTAAGCAAAAACTGATAAAACAAACTGATTTAAACAAATGGTATCATTTTGGCTATTCAAGTTTGGTACAATCAAGTTTTTGCTTTTTTCAGCAAACGAAAAGCTTTTTTTTATGTTGAAACAGAATGTTATAAATTAAATTATCGTATTTTGGGTTTCTGAGATATATAACACTTAGTAGTTGACATGCTTATCAACTATCTACTTAAAACTATATAAACTTTATTCATCTCTTAAACTTTTATAAAAAATTAATTTAACACTTAAAAAGTTAATCAACCTTATTTTACACAAAGTTAGTATCTTACTTGTTAAATTATAAGTAGTACTATCTGTTTATTTACAAATTACAATACTAGTTATAAAAACAAAAAGTCACTAAAAATTAGTTATTACCAATAAATAAAATATATTTTTGAAATTAACAAAAGTATGTTGAAAAATCACATTTATTTTTTACTTAAACAGAGGTTTGTAATGAAACAATGGGTGTGGATAATTATGCTGTCCATGCAAGTAGAAGCTGTAACAACACCGGAAGTACTTTGAGTAAGTTAAAAAAAATGAAACTTCATTGAAAGTTTCTTAATTTTTCAAGTTTGCGTACAAATTTCTAGTTTATTTGTTAAACATTGTTACTTAAAACTCAACTTTTTAAATTTGAACTATGCGACAAAAAGTGTGTAACAAAAGTTTACACTTTTATCTTTACAGTTATTATTTCGTAGGTAGCTCAAATTCTGTACCTGAGCAGAAAAATCAAAGTACTTGTTTTTTACTTAATAGTAGTAAAATTAATTTGTTTTTATTATACGTGTTTAATTGTTTATTATTTCTAGTTTATTTAATACTTTTTGAAACAGTTTGATAACGCATCTCAACAAAAAGCTAATAATTTACAGAAAAGTGCTCTGTTGACAACAAATGTAAGTATGGGGAATGTTACGAAGATGAAAACTATCTTCAGCTGTGTAAATGCCCATTTGGGTACTTTGGCCACGATTGTGAAAAACGTGAGTAGCTATTAAAACACAAGCAACAGTTGTTTATATATATTATAATACTAGTTTTTCTTTGATAGTTGTTTTACTGTTAGAATTTCTATTATTTGTTTTAAATTAAAAATTTTCAGTATATTTTCAAACTCGAATTTCAATTCAAAGAAAACTTTTTACAGACAACTCCTTTATGATATTAAACAAACTGCAATCCAAATTATGAAATAGTTTTATTACTTCATTCTTTTTTTTTGAGTATTAAAAACCAACAGTTCTTTCACTGTTCTCACGATAAGCTCACAAAAAACTAAACATAAAACATTTTCAAGACGTAAACGACAAAGGGTTCTGCCGGATAAACTGTCCGGGCATGGGTGGTTTCTGCAAGGCAAAAGATCAGGTTAGAGGACGTTCTTACTGCTGGTTCGCTTGGAAATGGGATGATGGTTTGTTATTTGTAGTAAATATTTCCCGGTTTTTCTTTTCACGAAATTTTATTAATGCGGTTTATTTATTTAAAAACTTTTTGTTACTAAATTATTACAATGAAGATTTGCAGCGAATAGTTTCTTTTTTTTTTTTATAAAACCCTAAAAGTTTTTTTATAATAATAAACCTTGATAAGTAATTCTTCTGAAACAAGTTGTTTCAAAAAATGTTGTTACTAAAACAAAAAAAATTAATATTTTATATAAAAATGTTTGTGAATAGTTTTATTTTACATGTGTTATCTGACTTATATTTCTTAATGTATTTCTTTATCAAAAATGGATTAAAACTGATTGTCTAAAAGGGTTAAATCAAGTATTGAAGTAATAGTTAGACCAATAGTATCTCTTTTTCCAGTACATGATATTTAAATACAGTTTATTTAAAACCAAGACTTTTGCTTTTTGTTCGATGGAAGTGAGTGCAATTCCGATGAAGTTTGTCTCAGGGCTGCACAGATGACCAGAGGAAAAAACAGATTTTATTGCAAAAAACCAGAATATACTTACGCCGTGTCAGGTAAAAAAAAGAAGAGTTGTATATGATTTTTTAAAGAACTATGTTTTTCAAAATATCTTGTTAACAGGTGAAAAATGCAGTCCGGCTTGTAAAGTCGGTGAACAATGTGTTAGAAAAGGTTTCTTGTTGGAATCTTTTGCTTATTCCGATTACAGTTGCGTACAACAAAAATAAAGGTAAATATCAATTTAAGCTTTAAATTCCTTCAATTTAGACTTAAAGTTTGTTTCAATCTTTTATTTACACAAACGTTTAAATTGAATTATTCTAATGTATCTGTTAATTTGTGATACAAGTTGTATAAAAATTCTATGCTAATTGTTTTTTATTTTGTAGATATTGAAGACCATCAAGGTAAGTTTTCCAGTGAACAGATTCTAACAACTACGAAGACTCAAAACAACAGCTTTTGTTTTGTCAGATTTTTTTTTAATAAATATGCTGGGTACGTTTAACATGAGTGAATTTTGTTTGAAAATAAACGAGCGTAAATGATTTCAGCGCAACTTATAATTTTTGGCCTTCACAAGTTTTGTCCGTAAGAAAGATAAAAAAGTTAAAAGAGAATTCACCTCTTTACCAATACCAGCAACTATACTGGCTGGCCGTTGGGTTAAGTTGGGGGAAAGTATTGGTTTTGCCCTGACACCTTACTAAGTCGTTTGATTATCAAATATGTTCAAGTTTTACAATGTTTCAAATGTAAACATGAACAGTAGTGTTGG
This sequence comes from Thalia democratica, assembly GCF_965202585.1. Classification (NCBI taxonomy): domain Eukaryota; kingdom Metazoa; phylum Chordata; class Thaliacea; order Salpida; family Salpidae; genus Thalia; species Thalia democratica. Next base: position 6,421,182 of record NC_139172.1, read on the forward strand.
CTGAATTGTTTAAAAAGCTCTATTAAAGTGAATAAAATTAAATACAAAAACTTTGTACAAATATTGTTAAAATCCGAAAACCAAGTTAGATTTAAGTAAGTAAACTTAATTTAGTTAGTTTTGAGTTTAGCAAACTAGTTGAAATCAAAACCCATTCAAATTTAAAAAAGAACTTAGCGTAGTTAAGTCAAGCTATCCAACTAATTTAATAGAAAGTAATTAAATAGACTAAAAGCCTTCAAATAAAAATTAATTACAACGAAATAGAAATACGAACAAAACTCTGTTTTTATAACAATACTATAAAATGTTTAAAATCTTAACTTAATGCAACCAAGCGCAACCCGTTGAACCAAACTGGACATTTCTAAACCAGTGCTGATAGCAGACAATGTACTAATATATATCAATGCAAATAGTTCACCGAGTCAAGGAACTTTTAAAATCAGTACAAACAGCGTAACCAAAACACTGAAATATGTTAACACGATTAGCTTTGCTAGTATCAATCTGCAGATAGCAATACTAATTGTATAAATATTTCTTGAGTTTAACAGTGAGCACCTTTATGTGCTCAAAACATTTCGCACGTAACTTGCTGAATATACTTATTTAGTTTTACTCACACCAGCTATATGTGTGCTATCAAATCTCGTTAATGACATTTTTAAGTATACATTACTTATACTTTATTTCAATCGTTTATAATAAAAGTTGCTCAGTTGTATTAAACTCACTTTGCAATGTTTTTCTACCATAAACTTAATTTTAATTTAATGTTACTTACTACAACCTAGGCAAAAAATTTTCATACAAATCACAACTTTTAGTTTAAAGGAAACAAAATTAATGATTATAATTGTGAGCTAACTTTTGGGTAAGATGTTTAAATTTGATTTAAATTTACTCTCACCTAATAACTATAGTAAACTGTTAGAACTTGTTCTAAGAAAACTATTGTTTACTAAACGACAAACAAAGAAGCGCTCAAACTATTTGGTGCACTAACAAACTTTTCGGTTATCTAGTCGCGGGAACCGCTCATTTCCAACCCACGATCAAGTCCCAACCGATCAAATTCCACCCGGTCAAATCTGAGAACCGCTTACAGACCAAGGGTAAGGTTTAGGGGTAACAGTGATAGTAAAAAGTAAAAAAATAAAACAAAATTGTTAAAAAAATTAAAGAATAAATAAGGAAAAATGAAATAATTTTTAGGTGGGAATTTTCAGTATTCGCACACCATTTAGATACCTTTTAACGTCTTTTCCAGGACTGGTGATGTGTGTAAAAAACATTTTATTTATAAGTTTTCGAGAAGTTTTGCTTAACTTCGTAGTTAAATTAGTTAACTTTGTATCTCAAAACACGTAAGTAAGCAATATTTTATATTATAATTTTTTCACCGCCTATATAGTTTGAAACTAGATTTAAGCATAAGAAAAAAAGTAGAATTCTTTTGAAATTTTGAAAATTCTACAATAAAAGCAAATGAAAACTGTTCAAATGTCAACTTTTAAACAACTTTGCATATTTTACAAAGTGCTGTATATACCTCCGAATCATTATACATCATAAATCTAGTATGTGGCCAATAAACTGACAAGTTGCTATTCTTCCGCTGTAACAACTTTATTTAAATCAGATTTATTTTAAACTACGTAGTACTGAAAACTTTCTTTAAATTTTCTCGACGCTAAAATTTTTAGACCAAGTTCAGTTCAAAAATTGTATACTTGATTGAAAGCATCTTTATTTTTATTTTTTTATCTTTAATCAAAAAATGTTGACAAAATTTCACAGCTCTTAATTTCAATACTAATAATCTTAATAGTAAACTTTTTTTTTTTACATTAATCTTTTACATACAATTTAATTTCATATATGCATTCTTCTTTAAAACAAACGTTATAATTAGCTAATTTAGAAACTGTCGAAAACAACAATCTTAATTTATTTGTTATAAATTGTAACGCGCCAAAAAGCAGAAAGATTTTTATAAAAATAAGTTTTCTAAGCAAAAAACAATTATCTAAGTATACAACTGTTGATTGTGGAAAGCTAATTCTTTCCGAAATCCAAGATCCGAATCCAAGCAAAAAACAGCATTGTGTAGAAATAAGAATTTACTTTTTTTTCAAGAAACAGCTTTAATGAATCATTATAAGCTTTCCAGATCTTTTTTAGAAAAGCAGACTACCTTTAATAACTATCCTTCTTTATTCTAAAAATTTCAAATCCATTTTTTATATTTGCTAACTCATTTTAAAGCAAAGCAAATGAATGTTCAAAAAATAAGATGTTTTAAAATAAAATTTTTAGTATTAACTTGTCAAGACTATATGCTTGATGATCTAAGTCTAAAAACGACTCTTATATTTACAGAAACCTAAATTTTTGCAAATAATCTTTAAATAATTATGAACATACTTATATTTCTAAATAAGACAAATAAAAGATTGATTAAAAAATCAATGAAAAAACAGTCGTAATTCTTTAAACTCGTTAAGAGATCTTTCGTTTTAAAACCATTCAATTAATATTTAAATGTGTTTTTACATAAGACGATTATTTTTGTTTTAACTAAGTTAATAGATTTTAAAGCACTAGCTGAAAACGTTTTAAATCGAATAGTAGTATAAAGTATTTTTACTTTACTTTACTAACGGTTTTTATTTTCGCTATCAGCTAAATTAAGCTAGCTGGCTTAAATTAAAGTATGATAGATCAGTAATGGTTTTAGACTTAAGGAGAAATATCATTCTGGTTAATTCCCTAACTTAGTAAACGTTTCAAATTGTTAAACTTGATTAGCAAGATATGCTTATTTTGAAAGTTATTTGAAGCCCCCATATTAATTTTATAACTATATGCTCATTAACTTTACAAAATAAGTTTCTATTCAGAACTGCACTCTACCTGTCCGAAAAAATAGCGCATTTTAGTTTTTTCATTAAATTATTTTTTATCTATTTATGGATTAAAAGAAAAAAAAATCTTAATTTTTTCTTTGAAAAGAACACAGTAGTTTGTAAGATGGATAACGCAATATCTAGTATACTGCAGCATATGAGTATAAACTAGATAGTATTTTTTAGAAACAATAATCATAAACTTAAATTAAATTTCAGGTTTTAGTTTAAACCAAATTTATTTTTAGGATGGTTAATTTTTCTGGTAGTCTAGTAGTTCCTAAAGTCTTAAACAAAAACATTAAAAACCTACAACTTTAAACACTTTTTATTCATAAAATGATAAAATTTTGACTAGATAAAAATAACTGGTATATGCTAAAGAAAAATTATTTTGAGGAGCTTAAAGTAGGGTATCTTTTTAAATAATTTATGTACTCTCAAAAACCATATTTATACATGCAATTTAGCTTTCTACGACAAAAAAAACTTGTAGTTTTAAAAACTTGGAAGAAAACAAAAAACCTAGAAAAATTTTGTAAAAAACAAGTAGTCACCCTGCATTTAAGTATTTTAGTATAAACAAAGGCTTAAATAAAATATGATATAAAATTAAAAATGTGGTAATATTCAAAGCCATTTGGTTGAGTCATAATAACACTTTTCTAAAGGATATCATTTTTCTAGACCTCTATTTAAAAAATATCCGAAGTAGAAAGACAAAGGTTATATATTAATACATTTTTAAGGTTAAATCACTATTTTTAACGATTTTGTATAAAATTCAACAAGTTAATAATTACTTTATTTATTTTAGTTAGCTTACCAATTAAACTAAACTAACTAGTGTATATTCAAAAACGCGTTCAAAAATAACAAACCTTAGAAAACGTAATTTACATCGTAATTTAAAATACCAAATGTTTTTGTATTATTTTACACAAGTAGACGTTTTAAAGCTATAAATGTAAAAATGTTTATACTCCTTTTTATAACTACATAACAGTTATTGACGTTTTTTCATTAGAACAATAGAAGTAGTACACTAGCAGTAAATTTTTAAACTGCTTTTTTATACTTTATTAATTAATTTATTAACAGATAAAATATTTGTCCTATACAAGTCCTTAAACTACATCCAAGTGGTGTACGACTCGATAACCGAAAGGTTCTTTTGTGCACCAGGTCCTAGGACCAATTATTTTGAGCGTTTTTTTTTTGTCTAATAAACAATATATTATTTAAAACAGTATCTTAAACTTTTAAAGCGTCTTTTGTTAACGAAAAGTTAAATCCTCAACTCCCGTATGCCTACAGACATCTACACTGCATGGTAGTAATATTTATTTCAATCTAAATTCATCATATAAAATAAAGTCTATAGTAATATTTCATTTCTAACAAAGTTTTTTTACAAAATTTAATGATACTTACTTTTACTATTGAAAAAGCTACTAAAATCATAAATTAGTTTTGATCAATGTTTCACTTAATAGGATAAATACTTGAAAAGTTTTTTATGAAGTTGGCAATAGAAAAATTAAAAAATGTCTAAAATAGTAAAATATGGTAGAGAAAACAAAACTTTCTTTTGTTTTGTATTTTAATATCAATGACTTTTACTAGTTTTAGCAAAATGCTTGTACATACTTTTCTTTAAGTCTGAACAATTGCTTCACTGTAAAATTACAATAAAAGTAAACTTTTTGTAAATTCTTAAAACACTGATACATCTCATTTAAAAACTTTTATTTAAAAAAAAATATGACGGAATTGTGTATAGTAAAAGTACAAAAAAAAAATTAAAATAATATTTTTGGTTTTTTTTTGTTTTTGAATTTTACTCAAAGTTTAGAAAACAATTTAGGACAACAAAACTAATTAACAAGCATTATAAGAAATAAATATTTCACTATTATAACTTAGAAAAAATCGCAAGTTTTTAAAAATATATAAATTCAAATAGACAAAACTTAAATGAAAAACAAACGACTAAAGGTTAATAAACTAATTTTCTGATAAATATTTTACATATAAGGTTGGAAACTACATAAAAATAAAATACTATTTTAGAACGAGAAAAATAAAATTAAAAAACAATGTGAATTGAAAAGTAAAAACTATTATGTTATTAAGTTCACTAAAATTCTTAAGCTTCATTTTTAAAGTGTATAAAATAAGCATTATAGTTTACTAAAAAAAAATTTAGCATACTTTATTGTTCATCAATTTTTTTAGAACTTTTAAAATTTATATAAAATATTAAATATACACGTTAAAGTTTAAGATTATAAAATTAAAAAAAAACTAAAAATTTTCATACTAACTAAACTATACATTTATAAAAACTTATGATATGATAAGAAACTATATTAAAAAACAGAAATAATTTTTAAAAACTAAACGTCTCCTCAACGTCAGTTCAAGCTCTTCTTCTTCTTCCTGTCATCCTTCAGCATCTCCGCGAACTTCTTCATTGCGTCGTGGACCCCGGTGCCCTTGGTGGCGCAGCACCCGCTGATGGTCCACGGGTGCTCGCTCAGCACCTCGTCCAGCTGCATCTCCGTCTGAATCGTCTTCACCGCCACCGCGCTTCCCATGTCCTGCTTGTTGGCCAGCACGATGACCGGGATCAGGTTCTTGTGGATGTGCGCGTCCTGGACGACCTGCGTCAGTTCCGCCTGCGCCTCCTTGAACCGCATCCGGTCGGAGCTGTCCACCACGAAGATCATGCCTGTTGAGTTGACGTATTGCAATATCATGTACGAAAACTCCTTATATAAAGTAATACAGATTTAATTCTTGTGGTATAAAACTGCTAATTGATAACGAAAAAGTAACAATCTTGAAAATTATGTGCGTAAATTATCAAAAAAATTTTTTAAAGTCTGACTTAAACTTTTTAGATGAATAAAATTAAAGAACATTGTAAGTTAAACTATTAAAGGAGTTTAAAATTTTTAATAAACTGTAAATACAAAGTTTATAAGATATTTGAATTTAAGATACAGTTGTACAAAATTTTGCTGAAGAAAATAAAAAAGTAAGAACGAGATTTTTCTAAATGTCGTTTGTGTGTTTAAGTTACTTTTCCGCCTTTATCTCTTTATAGAATTTTAAATACTTACGTAACTTTTTTTATACAACAGAATAAAACTTTATTTGAAAAGCTTTGAAAATGTATACTATTAAAGATACCAAACCATTAAATTAAAACAAGTTTTATTGCATATTGTTCTACACAATTTTTTTTTCAACTCTAAGTTTTTACTACTATCATTTGAAATACTATAATTGAAAATAAAATTGAAGCTAAACTTGAAAATAAACAAACAAACAAAAATGTAATCAAACATTTTCATACCAGTAGCATCTTGGTAGTAATGTTTCCACAGTTGTCTCAACTTGTCCTGACCCCCCACATCCCAAACTGCCATCTGAAGTCCCTTGCAGATCTTCACCTTCTCTACGTTGAAACCGATAGTAGGGATCGTCTTCACTTGCTCTCCAAGCTTCATCTGGTACAAAACTGTTGTTTTTCCTGTAAAAAGTTAATCGTTTTGTTAGTTAACTTGTTAAAATTATTTTATTTCATGTGAAATGTTATTTTATATTATCTTAAACAAAAAGGATGTGTTATTAAAGCTAGATAAGTTCTCCAATTTTGTTTAAATAACCTTTAAATTCAGCCCCCTTAATTTAAGCATACTAGATAACAACTAACTTATAGAGAATACTACAAAAATATTTACTTAAGTGCTGTTTGCCTGAAAAAATCTTTAGTGTTTTTGGTTTTTTAATAATTAAAACCAAAGTTAAATTTAGTGTAACTTTATAGATGAAGTTAATAAAGTTATAATTATTTTTTTTCATCGTTTTTTTTTTTTATTTTAATCAAATCTTGATTGCAGAAAAAATCTCGGTATGATCGAAAGATTAAACAAAAAACTTTGATCATTACAAAAAAAATCTATACAAAATGTTCAAAAAAAAAAAAAACTTTTCAATTCCAAAAAAATACACTAGAGTTACTTAATGTTGTGTTTATAGTTATAACACTAAATATGCAAACAATAGAATCATTTTGAATAAAAAGACTTTGTTTTGTTTGAAATGATAATTTACAGAGTAATTTATGTAATTAGTTACGCTACAAAAGAACAATTTAAAATAACTTTAAACACTAATAAAATTATTTCTTGCTATAAGTTTATAAAATTAGCATCATAGATCTTAAACAAATATTTATTTTTTGTTATTATTATAATAGTTAAAACATCCGTATAGTACTTTTTTTGTGAATTAAATGCACGAAATAAAGTGTTTGAGTGAGAATAAAGTGAAAGTTAAAAATAAATTTGAGTAACATTAAAATGTTGAAATAAAAAATAAAAAGGATATGTTTGATAATTAGCATCATACAAAAGGTATAAAAGACGTTATCATATTTTGTAAAAGTTTATGTGTACTTAAATAGTTCGTATTCTGTACTTAAAATACTTGTGTTTTTTAATTAAATAATAATTTGTGTTTTATTATGATATGTTTTTGCCTATTTTTTAGTTGTATTTATTTTCTATTAATCTTTTTTTTAGTTGTCAAGCTATGTAAGGCGGTTCAAATAACTAAATACTTAATAAAAGTTAAAATTAGCATTTAACTTACTTGAATATCATAAACTAAAACCTTGAAAAAGAAATCATTTTACTGTAATAATAGTAAAACAATAAAGTTAATGTTTTCTAAGTGAATTTTACCTGCGCTGTCGAGACCAAGCATTATTGCACGACTTGGTTCAGCTTCAAAACTACTGAACAATTTTTGAATCATTGCACCCATGATTTATTAGTTGTATTAATATCTGGTACATAAAAAAACAACAATCTTATTTTAATAATTGTTTAAAACTTTATTGCTTTGCTACTTTACATACATAGAAACAACTAGTTGTTGTTAATTAATAATCATGTCCTGGGCAAGACGTTAAAAAGTATCCGTGGATTACGACTCGATAACCGATGGTTTTTTCGTGCACTAGGTCTTAGGACCAAGCATTTTGAGCGTTTTTATTTGTCGTTCAATAAACAATATATATTATCATCTAGTTGTTTTATTAATAAGAGTATTTTTCACACATTTTTTAGTTTTAAAAAAATAGCATGTTTACTTTTTTTCTAAAAAGTTTTCGAAAACCGATTTTTTTCTAAAGCCGATCGGTATAAGTGTTTAAAAATAAATAAAAAAATTTTAATTATTTGGTTAAAATACTAAATTCTTTTGTTGATGTGAAAACAAAATACAATTTATTAAAATTTAGTTCTAATAATAGTATTATTTTAACATTCTTTTAAGAATAGTATATAAAACAAGCTACTCACCAGAATTTAAGTTTGAAAAACTAATTACTTGTTAAATATTTTTTTAGCAATCAAGCTAAGTGTTAGTTAAAGGTTTTAAGCTAAAAAGTTAACATAATTAATTTACATTAAGTTACGTAAAGTATTTGAAGTTTAAAAACACTGTTTATTTTATTCAAAACTTATCCCAAGGTAGACGTTATTAGATTACTGCAAAAAAAACTTTAAAATTTTAATAACTTAGTATTAAGAAAAGAGAAAATGTTTAAAAATAGTAATTAGCATGTAGTTTATTGAACGACAAAAAAAAGCGCTCAAAATATTTGGTCTTGGGACCTGGTGCACGAAGAGCCTTTCGGTTATCGAGTCACAAACCACGGATACCTTTTAATATCTTGTCCAGGACGCATATTATAAACATTAACTAGTAACAATATAGAAAAAACGCAATATCTTAAATAGATAGAATAGCTAGTTAGTCATGGGTGTTGTTACTTGTTTTTAATAATTTTGATTAAATTTGAATTCAATAAATATGTAAGCTACAAAATTTTTAAACGTCAACATCTAGTTTTAAATTTTTAATTCTAAAAATAGTTATGTTCTTTTTCTTTTTAACTATTTGCAAAAAAAGATATTTAGTATCTTGTTTATGATAAAAGGTATACCTATACTATTTTTTTTTCTACTTTAAATAAACGAATAAATAGCAACATTGTGTAAAACAGTTAGACTACATTTTTTTTTTCAAACTAAAGTTAGTGCTGAATAAAACTAATTTACTGAATTCAAAGTATAACTTAGATTTTTTTGTTTGTAGCAAAGCTTTATTTAATCAAAATAATAAATTATTTCAAACAGCAAAACACTGTTTTACAATTTTTAAGCAATTATTTTGAAATCATTTTATGCTGCATTATAAACGTTTTAAAATTAAAAGAAAAAATTAGCACTTGGACAGACATCAAGTAAAAAAATACTGGCCGCTTTTAAACACTACAACTAGAACGATTAAAAATTAACTACAATGAAACTATTTTGCTTAAAATTAAGATTTTTAATTCTTACAAGATTGTTTTTGTACAAATACTTTAACTCATTGACTTCATGAGTTTTGCATACTACCTTAAACTAAGATAAAACAAAATCAATTTATAAAAACGTTGTATTCTACTTTGTCTTAAAAAAAAATTGCCATTTTTTGTAATAAATAAACTTAATAAAATGATGCATTACACTTTTAAATATAAATACAGTATTATAAATGCTTGAGAATTTACTTAATTGTCCTAATAGTGATTCATAAGTTGAGCGTCACAATTACGTGTACAAAACAATCTTTGTCGCTTATAAATGATTATTTTCGCTGTTTAAAACAAGTTTTATAAATAAAAAAGTCATATGATTAAAAAAAAAATACATATAAAACTTGCAAGTTATTACTTTTTTAGTAGACATATTTACATTACTCAAAATGTATGCAGTGTCGTAATTTATTTTTCCTAAAATTGTGTATAAATGTAAAATAAAAACATGCTGTAAAAAGCGAACAATTATCAATTTATAAAACAAAAAAAAATTATTATATCAAAAGTACTTCGTAAAAAACTTTTACCTGTATAGTTGTTACTATTCTACTATTTATAATTCAACTCTATACCTTGCTTAAAAATTTAACGAGTTATCTGTAAATTTTGTTTGTTTTTAGTGTTAACTTAGACCAGATTCAATGATATTTTAAAGATTTTCTAAGAAAATAAAAAAATATTTTGAATTATATAAGTTTATGAACTGAACATTTAATAAGCCGAAATAAATAAAAGATTATTGCGTAATAAATTAAATTGACGTTATAAACTTAAGATACAAGTTTTAGTATTTTAATTCCAGTTCCAAAACCTGTTGTAATAAAATTCGACCTATTTAAGTCACGAAAACCTTATCTTTTACCAACTACATGTATTATTATTAGCTAATTTTAAGAAATAAAAGGAGCGTCAATTTTTTATCAAAATATTCTACTTTAAATATTAATTACCAAACTATTCATTTCATTTATTGGATAACAAAATTTCAAAGCAAAAAGGTTTTAAATTAAAAAGTACTTAACTAAAACAGCTAAAGATTGTGAAAAAATGACGCTTCGTGCAAAAGTGATATTAATAGAAAAGTGAAGCTCCGTTCAAAAGTGACCCGTTCCTAATTTAATTCAACAAAAAACTTTCTCACTGAGACAACCAACATAAACCAAGCCACAAATATTAACTATCGCTTGATGCCTTTTTTAGAGAAATATTTATTTGTGTTATATACGGAAGTTTAGTAAAGCTTGTTAATTTTATTGTTGTCTTAGAAACCATTTCGAAACAAATTTAAAAGGAATTAAATTAATTTGAAAAAAGAAGTAGCTATGAATAAGATATAATATTGAAGATTATCAAATACATCTTCATGGTTGTTTTTGGAAAAAAAGGTAGGTAATTATAAGATTGTGCTTTTCAATTTCTATTTAAGTATAAAATTATTCAAGGTCAATGCCACTAAAAGTAGATGAAGTTTATTAAATTGCATAAAGATCAATGGCTTTCATTTTACTTAAACAGAGTTTGGACTAAATAGCGTCTCCTATACTAAACTGTTAATTATGTCTAGAAATACATTATAACTTACTTTTTCTCACATTTGTTTTCAATCAAAATAAAGTTATTATAAGTAGGGTGCACTGAAAAAATGAAAAACCTATTTGATAACGAAACTGAACAACTTTCTGAGTAGGTTTTGAAAAAGTAGTTTTTTGTTTTAATTTTTACATATTTAAATAAGGGGTGAGCAAGCTGCGGCCCGCCAAACGGAAATATGTGGTACGCGACGTATTCAAAGTTTTACAAGAATATACTCAAAACAAGCATCCTTAAAAAAATTATAACTACTGCTTTTGAATTTACTTTAAATGTTAGTAAACGTAGAGCTTATATAAAAACTTTTCAACGACAATTTTTGTGTGTAAAGTTTTTTTTTTTTTTTTCAAAAATAATTTTCAGAGTCTGACCCGTTAATTGTAAAAGGCTGCTGATTTTGAATGTGGTGGAAAGTACCCATTATTAAAAACTAATTCTAATTTAATAATTTTCTGACTATTCTGAAAATTAGTTTTGTAAATTACTAGTTTTATACAAAAATTAATGAGAAAAAATCAGAATTTAATAATTTTTAAACTTTTTATAATTTTAATTTAAGATCAAAAAAACTTTCATGTATGTTTTTGTATAACTAGTAACACTTTTCTGAAGTTTTAATAATGTTTTGACCTTGTTGTTTCTGAATTTGTTTTTATTTTAGTATTTAAGAATGTTTTCTAAATACATAAGTGTAACTTAAAAACGATATAAAAACAGATTAGTTTTAAATTAACCTATAAAGTTTATTAAAATATATAATAAAAATTTTGGAGTATAAATTGTATTTGTTGTTTATTTAATTTTTTATTAAAATTAATTTATACATAATTTTTAACCTCTGAAAATGTTTTTAAGATAAATCAAAAAATAGCTTTAATAAAAAATATTTTAAAGTTTTATCTTAATAAACCTAATTCTAGATTGATTACTTTTAAGACTAATACTTAGTTATTTAATATTTAGGAATAAATGCTTCTAAAAGAAAAGTAAAAGCTTTTGTATTTTTAGAAGTTCTATTAAACTAAACAGATCTAAAAAATAAATTATTTTTTGTTTTATTAGCCTAATTCTTGAATACTTATTTATCAATTTTATCACTAAGCCTTAATTTTATATTTAAAATTACTTATGTATTATCTAGATTTAAGTTTTTATATTTTGTTCATAAACAGACTTCCAAAACAAAAAATATAAATAAACACTTAGCAAATTTTTCTTAAAAATTTGTAATTGAAGTGGTTTTAACAAAAGCTTTTTTTTTTTGTTATTTAAGAGAACATAAATTTTAAAAAGCTAATTGGTATATGATATAAAATATTTAAAAGGCTGAATAAATAAGCATTTATGTAAATTTGCTTCGTTTTATATAAAAAATTAATCTTCAACAGATCCCCAAAATGCCTGAAAATGTGAAGAAGAAAAAGCGATGTGGTTGTAAAAAAACCAATCTGGCTTGCCGTAAGTTGTAATATACAAACGTGTTAGTGGTTGTAATAAATTGTTTAAAATTTTAGCATTGTCTTCAATTAGCAACGACTATACGAATATGTGTAATGACTGTCGAACAAAAAAGAATTGCTCAAGATGTAAAAGAAAAAAGTTAGTTTTTTTTGTTACATTTTCATGAACAAAATTTTACTAGTTCATTTTTCTCATACAAAAAAATCATTCTTTCATTTACCTTTTTGAAAACAATTTGTAAAGTTAAAAAAAGTACAACTTTTTTTTTGAATAGTTGAAGAATATAATTTTTTATATGTATTGTTTTTGTTATAGTTTAGTTTATAAATTATGTTAATAATTTATTTTTTGATTAATAAACAACTTTAGTATTTTTTTAAACTTAATGTTTCTTTTAATCATAAACTAATATTTTAAGAAAAAGTTCTTGTTATATAAAATTTACAAGTATATTTTTCTTGCAAGTTAAAAGTTTAAAGTTATTTCAAAATCTTCTATTCTTCAGTAAACCCTTTCAGTACAAGTTTCAAAGCTAAATGATGAAAGTAGTTCTAGGTTTATATGATATATTCAGAGTTTATTATTCAATATGCACGAAATATATGTATTTAACAAACTACTTTTTAATGATTGATAATTAATAACAATTACATAAGTAGTGTTTTTGTAAATGTTACTTTTATTGTTATCTTATCTTGAAAATTTTTAGTAAGTTTAAATTTACAAATAATAAATTTACTAAGTAAGTCGATCACCATAAGTATTCTATTTTACAATTGTATACTTATTTACCACAACAAACTGTTTTAGATATCTTAAAACTCCGACTTTTAACATAGCTACAAACTAAATTGTTGGCATGATTTAGTATATAAGTTTGTTTTTGTCATTATGATTACAATTTGCAGGTATGAAAAACAATTTAAGAAAGATTTTTGGAAAGATTTAGAAAATAAATTTAATGATAGTTCACCTTCAAACTCATTTGAAAAGTTTCTGGAAAAACAAAAAAGTTAGACTCCTAGATAGTTTTTTTTAGGTATTTTTATCATTTAATTTCTTTTATATAAATGTTATAGAGTATTTAACAAATTTACTTACACGTAAAGAATTTCCAAAATTATACATTTTTGACAAGTACTTTAAATCCTTTTTGAAAATTATACCTTTATTTACAATACCATTTTACCTTAGTTTTCTTTCAAAAGCCAAGTTTTTTGTTAACGTATAAAGATAACTTTATTAGAAGTTTCCCTGAATATTTTAATTGTTGATATAATGTTTACTAACAATATATATACAACTAAGTAGATAATTTTGATGTGATATTAGATAACATATATATTATAAGGTCTACATCTGAAAAGTATGTTTAAGTTGTACTGGGGATCTCAAAATATCCGTTTATCTTTTTATGATAGTATTGTTTGTGCTTTAGCTAGATATGATACTTTTTATGTCTTAGACTAAATATTGCTCAATAATCTTTTTAAACGTCAGGAAAAACGTTTATAAATTTATACTAGAATTATTGTGTTGTGTTTAGTTTTTTTATTCAATTTCAAAACATGAAAATTTAAAACTATATATTACTTAATTGCGTCTAATATTAAACTAAATAGCATTAAAAACTTCAAGAAAACTGTGAGTTAAGCCATATTCGTTCACTTTTTTTGAATCTTTATTATAAGTATTAGTTTTATATCAAATGTTACTAAATTTTTTCATTATTTTTATTTCTTTTCTTTTAACATTACTTAAAACTTTTTTCTAAAAATAGATTACATCAATCCTATTTTTCTATTACTTGGAAATAACTTTTATTAAGTATACTAAATAACTTTAAAAGGTCTAAATTAATTCGTTTTATTATCAACAATCTATCAAAAGTCAACAAATGCTTTTTTTTTAATAAAAGTAAGTAATATTGAGAGTAATAATAATAAAACAAGTTAAAAAGTTATATCAGCAATGGAAAACAATAGAAAAAAAAGATATCTTCTGAAGTGTCTAGAAGTTTCAAACTTTTACTTTGGTTTTGAAAATTATAGTCTTTGAATAAGTACTAGCAGCTATGCGTTACTATAGTTTGTATGGCTTTTAAATTAAGTTTTAATTTAAAGAGAAACAACATTACGACACAACATCTCATCCTAGCACAAGCAGCGATGCATCAATTGAAAGCAAGAAGTACAGAAATATTCATAAAAAAATAAAAGAAAAATTTTATAGTAGCAAGCTGCAGAAAATTAAAAAAATCAAGCAGGAAGAAAGGCGAAAACTGTACAAAATTCAACGTTTGCAAGAAAAAGAAAAGCAAAAGCTCAAAAAGCTACAAAAAAGAGTTTTAAAAAAGGAGAAGGAACTAGAAGAAAGCGCTTCAGATAAAAGTTTGTCATCCAGAAAATGTCCATCAGAATCCAGCGGTGTTTCGAACTACAAGCTTCGACAAAACATCAGAAAAAGAAACAAAAGTAGAAACAGAGCTTCGAAACGAAGGAGAAAGGTTAAAACATTGCAGCCGTTGTTAATAGTACAGAAGAATGACGGAGAGAAAATAAATATAAAGAAGTTGATGAAAAAAGTCAGATTGGTTTTAAAGAGCGATCCGAAAAAACTGGAGAATCAGCAATTTCAAGAATCTCAATCAGAATAAGTTTTAGTTTTGTTATGCATTAAATGTTACCTACAAAAGTGATATTTTATCAATACTAATAATAAAATTTTCAAGTCACAAACTCAAATTCATTGGATATATACTTTTTAGTCAACAAAATTGTTTTTTACGTTTGCATTTCTCAACAGTTATTGATAAAAGGAATTCATAAAACTTGTAGACTTGAATAGTTTATATGAAAAACCATTCGCAATATGTTCAAGTTTTTTTCTAAAGTGTTATAGCTAAAACCGTAAACCAATACTTTTGTAAAAAAAAATGTTAGGCTTAAATTTAACTTAGTTTAAAACTAAAATAGTTCGCTATTTAAATGAAGCATACTTCTACTTCAATATGACTAAATGAACAAAAGTATTTTTCCAAGCTTAACTTTAACTTTTCGTCTAAACTCTAAATAGTTTAGTAACATAGACTATTAACGAGAACTTTTATACAAAATTAGTTTTATAAATACAACTTACTTAATATTACAACATCTCTAAAAGTCTAAAGTACAGTCTAGCTAGAAACTAATACATTCTTTATAAATGCGTAAAAGTGTACAACATTATTTACAGGTTATATTGTTTATTGAATGATAAAAAAAAAGCGCTCAAAAAGTTTGGTCTAAGGATCTGGTGTACAAAAAAACCTTTCGGTTATTGAGTCGTACATCACATGCTTGAAAAATTTATTACGAGCTAAAACATTCAATTTTTTAATATAAACTTTTAAACCTTAAGAAATAAGCAATAAATAAAATGAAAGAATAAAAAAGAAAGTTAACGGAAAACACCTAAGCTATATGTTTACTTAAAAAAGTTTTATTTATAATGTACTGAAAAACTTGACTAATTAGATAAAAATGAAAATACGATCTAAACCTAAAACTCAAAAGAATAAACAAAGAAGTAAATAACGTTTCTAGACTTTAAAAATTAACTAAAATTTGATTTTAAAATCGAGAAAACAATACTGATAGCAGACATGAAAATACTTGATAAATAGGTCACAACTTTTTAAATAAGGTAAAATTGTAATAAGCTAAAATACTTTTACGTTGAACTTTATCAGCATTTTGTGCAAAAGTTTATTAAATAAAATACTTAAAGAAGGTTATATTTGTGTAAATAAACAAAAAAGTATAATATAAATTTTTGTTACTTTATAAAGAAGTGAATTTGACCATAAACTCATTTTAACTTTTATAAATAATAATATAAAAAATGAGTAACGTCACATTTTTACACTATACACTTAATGAGAAATGAACAAATAAAAAATTTAAAAATAAAGTAAATCATTAACAATGAATAATTGTAATAACAATAAATTTTCTTCAACAAATTTATTTTTATTATTTTTCTGAATACTTTTCTACTCTAAAAATTTAACTATAAAAAGCAAATATTATTTGCAAAGATAAAAAAAGAAAAATCTTTTTAGGTTACCTCAGAAAATTAGACTAGTTATAAGTTAACTTTAAATAGTAATCTCAGCTTAACTTTTATTTATATACTTAAAAAGCACATATATCACTAAATTTTTATATGGGCTTACTAGAGAAATAAACATATATATTGTTAGTTTGTAAAAATTCTGAATCTAAATCAAAAATAAATCTTAATAAATAATCTAATGAATAGCCAGATATAAAATGCTGCAATTTAGACTGAACCACTTTTATTGTAACCAAATTTTTAACTAATTTATTGGTTTAATAGATGATAATTATTATTAACCCCCTAAACAAAAGTTAATAAAGAAGTAGTAATTATCACTTACGACCTCGATAATCTCTATTAAATAAAAAAATTTAAGTTCGTCCTGAAACTTTTCAAAATAACTTAGATTTTTTAAACATAATTGTAGCTCTGTCCGTAATTTACTACCTTGCTAAGCTAGCAATTTGCGACCACTCTTGGTGTTGAATCTAGGTAGGAAATAATTCGTTTCTGAAGACCTCGTATAATAGTTAAGGGTGTTTTTAATACTTTTAAATTAATCATTAAAGCGAGCTGGTAACAAATTATTATTAAATTTAAACATAAAGAGACCTAACTCTTATAAATATAGACTTTCAAAATTTAGTTTTCTTTTTTATGGTTTTTAATTTTCTAACACTATCATCATATTTCTTATAATGTATGCATTTTAAAGCTCTGTTTATCAGAAAATTAATATCATTTAAATATTAGATATTTTTTATTTGCTCTTCCCCAGCAAAACAAACCTATCTAATATTGCTCATATACAAAGAACTAAAGACTAAATATAATGCTTTTTTTATTTAAAAAGTGTGTTGTTTTATATAATACACCCTATGTTTATTGTAATTAATGAGGTCGAAAAATACATGACGAGCTCAAACTTACTCGCTTGACCTTCAGAAAACGTTTATCGTTGCAGAGGGAGAGTGAGTTCTGATGTGTTTCTACCTTAAAAATTGTTTTTATAGTTTCTATATGTTCTTACCAATCTAAGTTTTTGTCTATAAATACTCCTAAATATTTATAACCATTTGTTTTTTTTATAAATTTCTTACCTATATTTATATTAAGATCTGTATTTTTCAAAAAACTTTTTTTTGATTGATGTAGTAGCATACTTCTGGTTTTATCGGGGTTTAGTTTGAATTTGTTTACCATAATCCCACCTGGTACCTTACTAAGTTCAGTTTCATTTAGGTATGTTGAATACGTTAAGACTAGTTTATTCTGTAATTCATTTGTATGTATTAGGAATAAGAACGGTCCTAATACTAAACCTTAGGTGCTCCAGCTTCAATTTTTTCCTATCCTCATCTCCTAAAGCTAACAAACTGTTTCCTTGCATCTAGATATGAGCTGATAAGTAGATGCTTATTTCCTCTCACACCATAACATTCCAATTTTCTCAGTAAGATATTTCCATCTACACTATCAAATGCTTTACTTAAATCAACAAAGACTGCACAAACTGCATCTCCAGTATCAAAATTTGACAATACCCCTTCAACAAATTCGAACAAAGCCAAGGTGGCGGAATGACTCTATCGAAAGCAAAACTGAGAGTTACTAAAAAAATTTTGAAAAGAAACTGTACAGGCGGTTGTATACTTTTTCAATTATTTTATTTAAATTAGATAGAAGTAAAATGGGTCTACCATTTTCTGGTTAAGTTTGATCCTGATAAAAAAATTAAATATAAAACTTAAATAGCTTAAAGATTCTTATAACAAAAATTACTTCAAACTTTAAAAAGCACAAAAAGTATTAGCTTTAGGTTTCAAACTCATAATTTTTATTAAAACTAATTTTTAGAAAACTAACATTTAGCTATCAACGTCTGAAAAAAAATGTAACCATCTTTTTTTTATGTTTTTTTTTATCGAAATAACTTTAAAGTTTAAGGAAACTAAAGTGTAAAGGTTTTACTGTACTTACCTATAATTTTAAAAACAACAAAAAAACCCATAAAAACTGAATATGATTTTTCAATTACTAAATAGCTGTCAATTATGTTTTAATTTTATAAAGTTATTATAAAAATTTAATTTATTATATGATCTGAGGAAAACCGAATATTTTTACTACTAATGTTTTTTTTTCATCTTATATTTTCTTAAGTAGCTTTAACAAAATAAGTAAGTTTAAAGAAATTTATTAGTGTTTTTTCAAAGTTACTAACAAACAAAGTACAACTTTAAATTTACAAACAAGTGTGTTTAGTCTTCGTTGACAAGTATTTCAAATACTAGCTCAAATAAGTGAACTTTCAAATTAAAAAATTTTGAACTTTAGCCTTTTTTTTTTGTTCGATGGTGTTAAAAACAGAACATAAAATGCTGAAAAACAACTAAATATACTAGTTTTGTAACTAAATTTTTAGTATGTGATAATGGCTTTATAATTATACGCGGTAACTCAAAGCGCTAAAAACTTTTGCTAAGAACATTCTAGTTGATATGTTATTATTGTATAAAAAGCACGATACTTTTTTTGTAAAATAACTTATTGTATATGTTAAAAGAAAACATTTGCTATTTTAGATTTATGATGTTTGTCTTAAAATAATATTACTTAACACTATTAAAAGCAAGTTAATTAATAAAAACGTTTAGTTTAAATCGTTTAAAAAAATCTAAAGCAACAAAACTATAAGTTTTTAACTTTTTTTGTTCACTTTTCTTTTTAATTAACCAGGTAAAATTTAAATTCATCAACTTATGTATATTACGAGAACGTAAGCATATAAACAGCAAGTCTTTTGTAAATCGTAAAAATGCTAGTTTATTATCTCAAATAACATTGATTACAACTAGCAGTCCATTCATGCATGAAAAACGTTTTAACACCAGCAGCGCTAAAGAGCTCACGACTTGAAAGCATTTCGTTTGGCAAATTGATTTAAATCATCAGTTGCTTCTTTAAAATCAGTTATATAAATAAACCACATTTGTGGACACCAGTTTCAACCAAATTTTCGTTTTTTATGTTAATAGTGATAGATGAATAGTTAATTAAACTTTTTTTAAATGTTACTAAAGATTGTTTTCAAGGTACAATCAAAAAATTACATAAACCAACTTGATGTTTTATCTAAAGTTTTATTATGCAACACTTAAATTACATATCAAATTCCACTATGTATTAAAACTTTTCTACTAAATAAATCGTATCTTAATATAATTTTAAACTAAATTAATGAAAAAAATTATAATTTACAAAACGATACTCAGTTAGTTTACACATGAAGATAAAAAATAGAAACAACTACAAAATAACGTTAAGTAGACAACTTTATTTAATTTGTTGTAAATACTTTTATGGTTAATGTGGTCAGCTTGGAAATAATAAGCAATTTGAGGTCTAAACAATTTTTGATCTTTAATATTAAAATAATTTCAACTATTTTCAGGGTTGCAACTTTTTTTTTGCAAATTTTCTCCAGGTTTTTAAAAGTACACATTTTTGGGCCTATTTTTAATTTAATAATAAGTTTATAGTAAAAAACTGTGTTAAACAGCATTAAAAAGTTACTGTAAACCTACTTAATGTGTTAGAAAAAATTGATGAATACTTTTTGTTTTGATCTTTCTGATAGACTGTCAAATCGAAATTTTACTACTTAACATGTAAAAGTGGTTAAAAATTCCAGTTTTTTTTTACCTAAATTATCAAATTCCAGGTTTTTTTGCAACCCTGTATTTTTGACGTTTATTTAGTTTATTAACTGAAATACAAAACCAATAATTTAAAAATTCTACATCTACCATTCTAGGGATAATTTTTTCAACAAACCACATTAGATAACTTTGTTTATGATCATGCTTAGTTATATAACAAAAGACAGTTTTATGATGTAAAAGTTTATTATCCTTCAAACACATATATAATCACTACAACTTCAGACGGTAAAAGGTAATAAACAAGTTTGTCAATAAAAACAAGAGAAGATATAATGGCATGACAAAAAGATAGAGAGGTCAATATAAAATTCGTACGCCGGTCCTAAACACTTTTTATGTATAGTTCTAAATAACTTTATTTAACTTGATACTCTGCAGCGTTGATTTGAAAAAAAAAAACTAAGGGCTCGATAAAATTCCGAATAAATTGCGAACGACAAAGCTAATAATACCTTTCATTTCACAACCGTGTTAACAACCAGTTTGAAAAGCCGGTTGCTTGTTTCACAGACTGTCGTTATAGATCGAGCAACTTCAAAGTTTGAGGGCAAAATGAAAGTTTTCAGCTGATCGTTTTGTTGGGCAGTCCGCATCTGAATGGCCTGACGTGTCTTGGTTTGCGAGGCTGGCTGCCCCCACTTTCCAACACAATTATCAGCCTGAGAATGCAATCGTGAAAATTTGGCCGCGTGAAAAATAAACAAGAGTTAAGATGATGTCAGAGTTGAACGCACCGGTACGATATGAAGTTTATCTGGTAATATACAATTTTTAAAATTAACTTTTAGTTCACTGATAGTTGAAACTTTCCCGGAGCTGAAGAGTAGAGCTGGTATACATAAACACGACGAAAGCCCAAGATAACCCAATTGAAAACTTACAGAACGCGCACAACAAATTGAAGCAGCTGAAACATTCAATTTATCACCGCAACTCACAACCGGAATTATTAGCAAACAGTGAAGTGGCAACTCACGTCATCATATTAGCGTGACGTGGGGCGCGTCGCGACGAGAAGCAAAAATATCAAATGTGACGTCACAAACGAACGGGATTGCATCAAACAGAGTTACAGATGTACATCAAAACTTGCATTGTAAGCCGAAAGAGTTAAAGTTCATTGAAACTTGTTTTTAAATTAACTTTTCAAAATAGCAGCTTTTAGCAACCTGTGAAAGAATGACGCTTGAAGTTATCAACTTAGTATTACTCGTGTGCAAATACCAAATCTATTGAGCTTTGACGAATCACAAACTTAATTCATGACCAAAACAAAAATAAACCATGATTCTGTTAGAAATATATATAAAATTAAACTTTTAATCAGTACGAAAATTATAAATTTGTTACAAAAAATACTATAGTTTACTAGAAGTGTTCGAAAGTACAAAGACATGATTGAAAGGGGACATTGTCTTTTTTTTCTTTTGGGGTGGATAGATAATTGTAAAGACAAAATATGAAACTCAAACAAGGCTGCAAGGTGAAATTTGTAGACCTTTGGATCACGAAACCTGCTTCTAAAAGATATTTTTCTACTATATATGTATATATTGCGAATCCGTATTGCTTGCCCGCACTTTAACAAGTTTGCTTCTCGTTACGGCACACATTGCAACAAGCAACTTTTACCCTAGATACACAACTTTGAAGTTCTGCATACGAAATATTTTACTTGCAAGGTAGTAAAGTCGACGACTGTGGAGAAATATTTGATTGTTAGCAAGTTGTGTTAGGACGACAACTTTCCTTCATTTGTGACATAAAACTGTGGTGGATGAAGGCAGAAAACTCACAATATATATACTTGTTTTTTATGTACAACACCCCGTATAATAAATCGTCTCGTTGTAAAAAAAAAAGAGTAGCAAAACTATATATGTAAAATAAAAACGCGCACACGGAAATCATAGTAAGATGGGATAGAAGGTTGCAACTCTGATTCAATGCATTGACTTGGCATGTGGATGACACGTTTTGTGATGAAAACGTTTTTGTTATAAAGGTACGACTTTTTGGCGAGTCGAATAATTGAACCGCATAAAGACTGGTGTAAAACGACGCCTTTCTACGTATTTACAAGGCTCAAAAAGGAAACGCAAGTTACATTTTTCAGCTAAAAACTTGTTTGTACTCGCGCACAGTCTAAAATGTAAATTGACTAAAATCATAATCGAAAAAGTTAAAAGCAAAAAGGAAAATAGCTGTTAAAACTCAATCACAAGCTCATCGAGAATTGTGCAGTGGTGTGACGTCACACAGCGAAAATGTACGAGGGCGCGACGTCGCGTTAATTAAATGGCAAAACTTGGATTAAAAACGATTCATATGTAACGACTGTTGAATAGCAGGTCGTCGCTTTTTTTTTTCGAACACAGATCACATCATTTCGTTTTGAAGAAGGTCGTTTGGGAGGAGAGAGTGGAGGGGGGTGTCTTCCTGCTGGGCTGTTAATTTAATTTGTTTAGTAAATGCATAATTTTTATTTTAAAAAAATAGTGATTTAAGAAATAAGGCTTGGAGTAAAAATAGTACTTAAATATAGTATTTAAATTTCTTTAACAGTGATGAAACAAAATAATATTTTAGGTAAAATTAATTTATACAATAACAACAATAGTAACAATAAAAGTAACATAACAAATATAGTCGGAATAAAGTTTTAACACAAAAACATCTGTGGTATATATTCCGATAAGCTTAGCTAATCAGGATCTCCAGGATTTAATGCCTTTTAACGTTACATCTTAAATATAGTTATACACAACATAACACCAATAACATAACAGATTTATTACCTGATTGAGGTTGTCCCTGCTGCCACGGTTGCCCTCCTTGCTGCTGCCCCGCCTGTTGACCCGACTGCTGTCCCGAGCTCCACTGCTGCTGGTTCCACATCTGCTGGTTGAACCCGCCCGCTCCGCCGCTGCCCTGCTGCCACGAGTTGGCGCTCTGACTCGCCGCCTGGTTGTAGTTTTCCACCTGCGTTTCAAAAAAACAATAAAAATATTCAAAACTATTTAGTGTAGTTTTCCTTCTGTGAAAATTTTATGAGTTAATTATAATAATCAAAAAGTTAAAATTAATTATAAATAATTAGAAAAATATTTTTGATAAAGACAATAAACAAATTATAATAAAAAAATAAAACTTTTCTGATTTATAAAAAAAACATAAAAAATATTAAAACTTAATAAAATGGTAGAGATTAGAGAATGAGAAAAAATAATATTCCAACTGTGCTTTTTACAAACAAGTTTCTTCAAACAACCTCGCTATCTGAAGCGATGGAGGTGAGGATCATGAACTGTCCGAAGCGGTGGAAGTTCATGCTCTTCTTGGCGTTCTGCGCCTCCATGGGGTTGCTGTACCTGGCGATGGCCGTGTTGATCGGGTAGTGGGCGGTGAAGTTGACCAGCTGGCCGAAAGTCTGGCACAAGTTCCTCACCTCTTCCACTTCGATCTGTTACGTCACAATATCACACTTGTGAATTGAATACTTTACATTTAAATCTTAACTTATAATCATTGATGATTGTAGCAATGAGCTACTTGAAACATTTGCACTGTATTTTAACAATTTTTTTGTTTTAAATAAAGTATTTTGAAGCGCTTTCAAGCGGGCTCAGTGAAGGTTTATTCAGTTGAGTAGATCGAATACTATTTTCTTTAAATTTATATATTTGTGTTTTATCACTTATTATATTACTTATTAAACTAAATTGATCAAAGTTATCAACTTAATTTAAGTATCATTAATAAAAACAAACCCCCTGCATAAAGTTGCTGATGATCATGCAGCATCCAGTAGCATTCGCGCCCTGATTACTCCAACCTGAAATATTCAATTTAAACTTAACTGTAATACTCGGTAGAGTTTAAATTAGTAGATAAACAAGAAATTTTGAGTTTTGGAAATTAAAATTGTAATGAAATAATGAATAAATTTTGAGTGTGGGATTTAACTAGGCAAAAAAGTAGTAACTTTATAAATTTACATATTTGTTAAGAAAAAGACTCAAATATGAAAAAATAAACACTGTCAAGTTTAGTTGGATAAAAGCTACAGATTTTTGTATGACCTAAAAAGGAATACTAATGTTGCAAAACTTGTTCGATAAAACTTATTACTTGAGAAAACATTAAGCTAGCAGCTAGTTACAGAATACTTTTCTTTAAATCTAGTTTTAATTATTTAACTTACTAATTTACAGCATTTATTTTTCTACTTTGACAACAATAAACTGAAAAAAAACTTTAAGCAATTTCAAAAAATAAAAATTTTATTCGGTTCTTTCAATATTAAGACTACAGTAAAAGATTTATAAATTTAATAAACAAAACTATAAACTCACCTTGTTCGTTAGCAGATGCGGTGGGCTTGGCCTGTGGAAATAAATTAAAAAATATTTATCATTGTTTATTAAATCAATTTTTTAATTAATTGCAAATTAAATCAATAAATTGTTTTGTTTTTAAAATTCGAACATGATATATTGATGCAGGTTTCAAATTAGTGAATGATAAAGCACTTTTAAAAGATAAACAGGTAATTAATAAAACAAGTATTTTTATGTAATGTACTTAGGCAGTAAAACAAAAATTGACAAGATATACATTTAAATTTAAAGTGCTGTTAGAATTTACTGTAAAAAAGAATACACAAAACTTACAAAAAAAAAAGAACTTATTTTTATTTGTACGACTCAAAAATCTCATGAAGCTTTTTTATTAATTTATTACTAACAAGCTAAAATATCATAGGCACAAAGTAGTTTTCTATACACTAAAGAAGAATTATTTGTATGGTTCAATTTATTTAACAACATCGCAAAAAAACAATGAACAATATTAGTTAAAAGTAAACCTTTACTATTACTAATTGTAAACCTAAATGAAGCTAGTGCATCCAAAATTTTCATTAATATGCAGTTATTTATCATTAATTATTAAATTATATTTCACCTTTATTATTATTGCAAAATTGGCAGGCAAACTCCTTAAAGGTAAATTTCAATCCAAACACAAAATGTTCTCAAGTTCTCACAAGTAGCTAAAGCGGTGAGAAAAAAAACAATTTGAAATATTATAAATTTTACATTAAATTCAAACTATTTCATATGTCAATACTTTCAGCTATTTAAAATTTAAACAGTATTTTTAGGACTCCCCAAGTTGGTCGAAAACTCCTGGGGTAAGGGGTGACTAGTAAAGGAGCCATAAATTGAAACTCACACTAGATATTCTGGAGTTTATAGTGAAGAGAAAAAAACCGTCTTAGCCGTACTTATGGGTAGTTTTGAAACTTATACTAGACATAAGGAAATAGTTTTTAATCATTACTGTACCATGGCTTCCCAAATTGGGCCATAATTCGAAGCTTTTATTAGATAAGTTGATGATGAAGAGCAAAAATGTCTGAAGGCGCATTTTTTGAGAACATTTATTGGAGGTGTCTATAGCTTTATATTTCATTAAATAATTTTAAAAAACCCTGATGAGAACCATAACTATGTATTATACTTAACTTATAAGCTTAATATATGAAGAAATAATAAATCTACTTCAATATTTTATTTAACGAATAAATAAATGGCATCAACTTTTAAATTAAAAACCAAAGCTAAATATCTATATAAGTTTTACATTTTATTTCAGATTGAAAGTTGTTCATGGAATTAGTTGTAGTTTATTTATCAAAATATACACTGTATAGTTTCTTTGTTTTGATATAAATTTTGAAATAACTGATTCTTAAGTAAAAGTTACTCATATTTTTCTATATTGATAGTTGCTTCCAAAAATATTTACACTAATAATCCTAATAAATACACCAAAGCTCTAATTTCTGAATTTCTAAAATACAAACACTTTTTAAAACATTCTGGAACGCCGTGTATCTTCAATAAAAACAAAAAATAGTTTTTGCTAACTTAATTTATTCAATTTTTAACAAACCCAATTATTGATATAGTTGTTCTTATTGTTACAAATTGATATTAAACTGAAAATTACTGGATTGTATTAACACAAAATTTTCTTTTTACTTTAAATTCATCAAAACTTTTGTGTTGGTTTGATTTAATATTCTTAATAGATCATGGTTTCTAAGAAAAAGTTTTGAAAATTTCTTACTAGATTACCTAGTTAAAAAATTGAAAATCTAACTAGACAGTTATAAACATATACTTTTCATTTGAAACTATTTCGTAAACATGAAACTCTGCGGACTACAATATCTAGAATTCAACATTTGTTTATGTAAAACTATGCTTTTATCAACATAAGAAGTTAGTATCCTATGACAAGAAATCCTTTTAGACCAGGATTTTCTAAACCTCTAGTCTGCAACATTTTTGGCTATCAGGAAGCATTAAATAGCAAGGTGGCGAAATAGTAAATGGGTAATTAAGTAGTCGAGAGGTGATATCTAATAACAGCTGTTTTTAATTTTTCTGCGAAGCAGCGGAAGTTTGGGGAACTCTGTTTTAGTTTAACAGAACTACACACATAACATATTTTAATGAAAGGCTGAAATAATCTAAACTAGATGCAAATATAAAAATCAAGCAAGCGATGCATATTTAAAAGATCAAGAAATTGATTGTTTAAGCCGTGGTTTCCCAAACTGGGCTAAGTGGCACCCTTAGGGGCCATTACAGAAAACTAGGGGATGAGCAGTTAAGGGGCCATGAGGTCATAATTTTTAACTAACTTTACATATTCTGGAGTTGTTGATAAAGAACAAAATGAGGTATTAGGCATTTCTGTAAGTAGTTTTAATAAAATTTGTTCAATGGGACCATAGCTTTTATTATTTCTTTAAAGAGGGCTTCTAAAAAAAATTTGGGGGACCCTGGTTTAAGCTAACAATTAATTATGTGATGCTACTTCCGAATTAATTAAAACACAAAAGATTATTATCAGTACTTTTTAAGGTTTAATATTTACATTTAAAAGTCTAATTAACTTATATGAATCTTAATCCACATCCTAAGAATTGTCAATAAAACTTAGTGAAGTCAAGGAAACTACTAAATTTTTACTAAGCCAAGCGTTGGCTTTTTGAAGTACAATGTCAATGCTTCAAAAAAACTTATGTACTATGTTTATTTCTTATAAAATATTAATTTAAAAATCCAGACCATTTCTGAATTTTACCGCGAACACATTCACCTGTGGTTGAAATGCAGTTTTATTTCTTTACACTGAAGTCTTTCGTGTGAACAACTGTAATTGAACAGGTCATTGCGCCGGTATAACTAAATTGGTTGGTTTGGGCATATACATATTATTTTTCGATTAACTTTTTCTGGTGAAACGGTGAATAAACATATACTACTTGCAGCTACTGGCGATTATCACATAACATTCAAGTTTTAACAATAGCGACACAAAACAAAAATTAATCATTTTCAATCAAAGTATGACTGAAATAAAACATAAAGTTGTAGTAATTGAGTTGTTAGTTGTTTCATGCAAGAAAAACATTTTTCAGTAGAAGTAGTTTTTTTTTTGTACATCTACCATTTTCATTTAGTTTTTATACTTGCAAAAATTAAGCCTGTATCTTAAAATTTAATGAAATATCACGACAGCAAATGAAAAAATATAGTACTAGTTAGTTAAATTGTAAAAAAACAACAAATTAATTTTTTGGTTTATTAAATCAATTACTATGTTATTTAAATTTTGTATTTAGCATTTCATAATCATTTTCAAGTGTTTAAAATTCATGAGAAGCATCAAAAAGTAAGGCATAATTGTTTAGACTTTCACTAAAAAAAAAACTGATATTTGAAAATAAATCATTATAATCAGACTGATTTTGGTTTGGTTTAAACTTGAAATACATTAAAGAAACCATTATTAAAACACCAAACGTGATTACTACCTAAGCTTGCCTTGGCGTAAATAAATGTACCATGTTAGCGTTTGTCATAGGTAATAGCAATTAATTAAGTCTTGAGTGTGGAGCAGAACGTTCCACTTTAATTAACACTTGGAAAAAAAAAACTTGGGAAAAAAATAAATGCCAAACTTGATGATTTTTTTACAACTAAACACGGCGCGCGAAATTATCTAACTGGGCATGCACAAATCACTGCGGATCGTAACCCACTTGCTCCTGCTGCTGCGCGCCCTTCGAATCCATCTGCTTCATGAGGGCGGGGGTGATGTTGGGGTCGTTGTCGGGGTCGATCTGCGTCGTCAGGCCCGACCACATCTTTCCGGGCAGGAACTCCGGCACGCTCACTCCGTTGTCCAGCGTTCTGCAATTTATCATTTGCTAATACTGAAGTTTATTTCAAAGTGGCGGTTATGAAAGTTATGCTGTTTTTTTTTTTTGCAAAAATAGACAAGATTGTTTAGGGCAGTAAAGTTTCAATGTTCGATTTTTTGTTTACAAACAAAATGAGCTTGACCTTAGGACTTGTGAAATTTTATACATATATATTAAAACAAACAACTCTATATACTTAATTAGTTTCAAACTTACTTGAAACCAAAAATAAATAATAATAAAATTATGCATTCTTTATTTTATCAAATACTTTATTTAAATAAAAGACGTGTTCAAATAGTAGAACTTAGTCTTTTTTAATATATAGTCAACTAATTAATCATTTCCATTGCCCGCAAAAAGCAAAGAAAGTCATTTTATTTTTTTGTTGCACTCAAAACTACCATAAAAATAATATGCAGTACTACAATCTATATACTTAAATATAAAACTAACATGGGAGAAGCCGGGTTTAGGGAATTTACTGCCTGATCCTCCTTCAGCAATTCAGCATTGGCGGCGCCTGTACAAATTATATTTGAATAAATTACAGTGCATCCATAGCAAATGGGCAAGTGTCAAATATGCACAAAGATTAACTTTTGCTTGACGTCATATTTGCATGAGGTGTCACTTTTGCAGGGGTTATTTTATTTTTGTTTTTATTTTTACTATCAATGCTATCCTTAACCCTTACAATTGGTCGCTTACTTATTTCTCAAGTTTTTCCTTCTTTTAATTTATTTTTTTAAGCTTATTCCAAAGTGACTCTTTGTGCAAAAATGTCTTAGGCATAATAGATCCTTTCCCATAACAAACACATATACAATTATTAACTTTAAGCATACAGCAATGAACCTAATAGATATTTGCTAAAATACGTTTTAGAGTGTTTCTACAAGTAACAATGAAAAATTTAGGAAACCTTCGTTCGGCTTGCTTGGGTCGGGAAACTGCTGCTTCAGCCTGCTCATTTCATCTTTCATTTGCGGCGGGTTGCCTCCCCAACCTCCCGGTCCCCCCATGGCTGAACTGAAACATAAATGATTTTTGAAAAAACTATATAAAAAATAAAAAAATTTCAAAAATTCTAAGCAATTGCTCCACATTTTTCTAAGGAAGATATTAATTATCAACTAACAAGTTGCTTTGTGTTCGGACTGGAGGCTGCATTCCTTGATTTTTAGGCATAAAATTGGGCAGTGAAATACCAGCAGACTGCATGAGTTGCATCTTTGCGTTCTGTGGAATATTAACATAAATGAACAAAACTAAGCATGATGTTTATTTTGAAGAATTTTTGATTAAAATCTTAATTATAATTTTATCATCTTTATAACTACTTGATAAAAATAACTAGACCTCCATGCTTTCATCAATTTCCTTTAGTCTGTCTGTTATTTGCCTAATCATCATTTGGTCAAGGGGGCCTTGGACCTTTAATTATTATCCATAATTACTTTTGTTGTTCAACTTACTGTATTAAATTCATTTTCTTTTTTTTTTAATTTCCAATTAGCTTTACTAACTTTAAAATTCAAACATATTTATACACTACTAATCTAAAATATAAAGCTAAGGTTAAATTCAAATAAGACTCACAAGTCGCGACTTATTGCTTTGCTGTTCCTGAGCAAGGTGTATCCAATTTCTCAAATTTGTAATGAAACGTTCGTTATTCTGCCAGTTTCCTTGGAATAAAGCATGTGGCATTCCAGCTTTTACTGCCTGTGTTTTAACAAAAGTAAATATATATAAACTTGAGATACATGCTAAAGTAAATTGCAGTCTTTTTTTATGTTATACAGTTTAGAATAAACATAATTTAAAAAAAAACATTACTGAATATAATTTTGTAATTACCTTGTAAAAAATTGGTTCAACATAAAAATGATAAATTGAACAAGTTTGGTTTCATATATATTACAATGCTTTTAACTATCTTTAGTTTAATTAAGCAACTAAACCTGTTCCATAAGCTGATTAGGGTGAACCATCTGATTTCCAATACTTTGATGCCTGTTCATAGATGCGTTATTGCCCATCATACCTGTTTTTAAAAATAATAGTTATGTTAAATTATTTTACATATCATAAATTTGTTTAAAATATAGCTATAAATAACCTTTTAATTATAATTAACAAAGCTGAATATATAGTATACATAATAATTATTGGACCTACTTCACTAAAACTAAGATTAACTCACCATATTCAGGCATATTTCTATTACCAGGTCCTCCGTACTTCTGCTGATTATGAGAACCCCATGTGGAATTGTCGTGGTAGTTATTTGGCCCATTCCAATTGTTTGGTTGCTGAATTGATTTGTTATTCCAAGGACTGTTTCCCTTCCAAAGATCTTGCTGTCTATTTTTATTCCAATTATTATTGTCATTCCAATCATTACCTTGTTTGTGATGGTTAAGACCGCCCATTTGACTTTGAGTATCCCATTTGTTGTGGTTCATATTGTGGCCACCAAAGCCCATACCTCTGTTCATTGGTCCACCTCCCCACTTTTGGTTGTCATTGTAGTCTGGTGGCTGACCCCATTGAGAAGTTCCGTTGTCAATGTGTCTTGAACGCATATCATTTCTACCATAGTTATCAGTAGCTGGGTTGTTCCACTGATTTCCCATGTTACTGCCATAGTTTCTGTTGTTCATGGAATTGTACCTTGCTCCACCATGCATTCCCATAGGTGGTCCATCCCATCTGTTGTTCATACCCTGGTTGTTAGGGTTCCACTGGTTGCTACCACTATTCCAGTTATCTCCACCCCTATGATCATTTCCCCATTGTTGGTTGTTTCCATAACCACCTGGACCATGGTTATTAGAGCTGTTCCAGCTGTTTCCTTGAGCGTTGCCATGCCAGCCTGAGTTGTTTGACATCCTTCTAGAATCATTCCATCCAGAATTTTGCATCTGTCCAGAGTTTCTTCCCCAGCCATCAGTACCGTTTGGGTTCGGAGGATAGGCAGCAGAGTTTTGAGAGCCAGGTCTTATAATGCATGATTGGCTTGTATCCCATTTAGTTTGCTGATTCACTGGAGTGATACCCCAACCCTCATGCATGTTAACTAATCTAACAACAGGATCAATTTTTTCCTTTGCATCAGTTTTTTGCTGCATGTCTGGTTTGGACTCAACTGCAGCTTCATTTGGTTGCTGTGGAGCAGGCTTAAGGTCATCTGAGTTTGTTGTTTGAGTTGGTGCTGCAGAAGTGTTGGGGTTCTCTGTGATGTTTTGGTTGTTAGGCGCAACAACTGCAGTCAGTTTGTTTTGACTATCTGAATTGGAAGTTGGAACAGCAGGGTTTTCAGAAGAACTTTGGGGGGTTGAAGTCTGGGGGCTTTGTTGGTTGTTAGAGTGGTTCCACTTTTGTGCTTGTTGTTCAGAAGATCCCCATGCATTAGTTCCATTGTCTGCTCCACCAGAAACTTGCTGAGGAGGCTGAGGTCCCCAACCTTGCTGAGAAACTGCGTTTGGTCCCCAACTCGGAGTTGTGGAGGAGAGCTCCTGAGAAGTTTTGTTGTTCCAGTTGAACTGAGGGTCTTTGGCGTCTTGCTGCTTTGTCCAGCCGCCTTCACCCTGTTGTCCAATTTGCACATTGGACATCATTTTGTTGATGTCGTTCATGTTGTTTATGCTGTGATCTTTGATCTGCTGCTGAGACTGCATTTTGGACCAAGAGTTGTTTCCGTTCCAGCCCTGATCGTCAGGAGGTGCGTTGGTGGTCGACTGCTGAAAACTGCCATCATTTGATGGCGGCCAGTTTGTAGGATTGTTACTCATGATCTAAAAAAAGCTTTTGCATTTATCTGTAAAAAAGTTTTTTGGATTTAAGCAAATTCTAAAATAAAGTTTTTTTTAAAATTGGTCATATAATAGCAAAATATTGAAAATGAGACAAGTAAATCTCATTGAAGATCAAGAAAAAAAAATTAAAGAGAATTTCAAAGAAATATAAATAAACAAACTAGTTTGAGTATTCTGAAGTTTATTTTACTTCAAACTAGTCTGAGTTAGCATGAGTCATCCTAAAAAATTTTAAAAACTCAAACTAGCATGAGTTAGCTTGAAAGTGTGGCAACCATCTTTCTACAACACTAACTTCTTTTAATCAAATCATCTTTGTCAACAACTTAAAAAGTTTTTTTTTCATTATCCAAAAAAAAACTTTAAATATGTCATACCAAGACAAAGCTACATTAAAATCAGAAACTAGTTCTGATTAAAACGAAAATAACAAATTTAATTTTATAATTTTTTTAAAACTTTTTTTGTTTATTTACAACCATACACACAACCTATTTTGTAGAGTGTAAACTAACTTAGTATACTTTTTATAGATTTCTTATGTTCAAATTAACTTTTGAGACATAGTCTGTTCAAGTAAGAAAGTACAATAGGTTCTACATGGGAGGAGAAAACTGTACCTACTCTGGTTAATATCAACTTATCATTAAAAATTTATCTTCCACATTTTTGAGATAAATGCCTTGAAATTTCAGTATATCAATATTTGAAAAAAATACATGTTGTAACGATTGTTTTTCATTCAATTTCAAAGGTCAGGGTTGACAGAAATTTTTGGCATGTTTTTTCAGATTCTTAAATTTTTTCCAGAACTTTAAAATTACTTGTTTTAGAGTCTATTCCTAGTTTAAAATTAAGTTTGAGGTAAAATAAACTGTATTAAGTAGTAAAGCAACATTGAAAAGATATATTAAAGCTTCTTTAAATGTGTTTCTAAAGAAAAAAAATATATATACAATAGATTTTTGTGTCAAATTGGAATCTTACAAATAAACATTTAAAAGTTGTTATTCTTCTAGGTTTTCAAGGTTTTTAAAAACTTCTAAGAATCCAGATTTTTCCAGGTTTTTTTAGCCTAAATTGTCAAAACTGAGGTTTTTCCAGGATTCCAGTTTTTTGGCAACTCTTAAAAATGTTTAAAAATATTGCAAAAAAAATCCTGAAAGGTTGAGATATTTATCTCTTAAAATGTAGGAGATTAACTAATAACAATATTTATTTATATACCTTTATAGTTTTGTTATCTCATGAGGTAACTTTTGTACATTGATCAGCTAAAATTGAATATATTATTTAAATATTGAAAATCTATAAAAAGCAAAATGTAGCTTAGTTAAAACTGTGCAAATTATAGTAAATTTATTAAGAAAAATTATTATTATTTACACTATAACTATAGCATTAACAAAAATTAGTAACATAAGGGATTGCCACTCTTTAAGGCAAAATAGAGAGTCTGATTGACTTGAGTTTTAGAAAAATAATAATTTAAGTAGGGGTAGGGAGTACTTGGGTGATGTTTGCTGGACTTATGAGTCCATATGATTTGGATGTGTTTTTGTTTCATTAAGAAGAATCTTAATAAAATAATTCAAAAAAAGGAAGCTTGCAGCCAAAAAAAAATAATTTCAACCCTAAAAATCACATACTTTTTAATTTTTTGATTTAAAAAGTAATAAAATCTCTTAATTTCTTATACATGTCCTAGACTTATAATTTATGTCTTAAATGAAAGTCTATACTTAATGACATATTTTAATAGACATATTAACTACTTTTGATGTATTAAATAAACCTAAATGTGCAAAATTTGTCTGTAAGGGGTGGGAGTACAGCACATTTTTTGGTTATATTGTAAAATTCAAATAAGCAATTTATGATTCAGATGTGTTTGTGCTAAGTTAAAAAGAATCTTTAAAAAACTTATTATTTTGCAAAAAAAATATTGCTGCCCAAAATTCAAAAAATATGTGATTTTTGGGGTTGAAATCAGTTTCTTGGGCAGCAACTTTTTTTGCAAAATCCTTTTTTTTTAAATTTTTATCTTCCAACTTTTCTGAACTTCTTTCAGGTTTAAAAAAGTACACAATTTTTGTGTATTTTTAGTTAACAGCTAAGTTCAAGGTTAAAATTGTACTGAATAGTATAACAACAGAGAAAAGTTAAGCTTCTATAAAATGTGTTTTTATTAAAAAATTTTGTTGACAAAAAAAATCTATTTGTATGGTAGATTTTATATGTCATATTAAACTTCACTACTTAACATGTAAAAATTGTTGAAATTCCGGTATTTAATAATTTTTTAAAAAAATTCAGGTTTTTTTCAAAATTTCTCAAATTACAGGTTTTTCTATGGTTCCAGATTTTTCAGCAAGCCTGATTATTATAAAAATTGGTAAAAAAAAATAAAAGTGAGTAGTGCATATGTTGGTGAAAATTTTGATAACTCTACT
This sequence comes from Thalia democratica, assembly GCF_965202585.1. NCBI lineage: Eukaryota > Metazoa > Chordata > Thaliacea > Salpida > Salpidae > Thalia > Thalia democratica. The sequence goes on from NC_139172.1 coordinate 6,455,977, forward strand.
GCACAACATTTAGGCACATTCTGAGAGTTAGGGAAAATATTTTAACTAGACAAGCATTTCAAAAATTTCAACTTTAATCTGTGGCAACCCCAGAAGTCAAACATATTTTTTAGAAATTTACCCTTATTAAAAATCATGAATTATATTCTTTTTGGGATATTTCTTGTACCAAAAACTTCATTGATTTTTAAGATTAGTCAGTATAAATTTATATTTGAGGTTATAAATCAAACAAAATAGTTCTCAACATATTATTTAAAAATAAGGAGACAAACACAAGATTAATTATTCAAGAATTTTCAGTTTTATTTAATTTTAATTTTCAGTTTAGTTAAATTTAGTTTTCAGTTTTATTTGTAAAAATAAGTTAGTTTTGCAAATAAAAATCTTGAATAATTAATCTTGTAGATAAGTCAGTATTGTAATAGAATTAAATATAAAAAAATGCTTTTTATGATCACTTATTTCAGAAACTTCAAAAATTTACTTTCTTTACCTTCATTTTCAAATTAGTTTATTCAGGGTTGTAACTAGTTTTTGGCAAACTTTCTCCAGGTTTTCAATATTTCTTTTAAGTTTTTAAAAGCACTTGTTTTTGATATATCTTTAGTTAAAGGTCAAGTTAAACATAAAAATGTGTTAAATAGTATAACAACATTGATAAAATACATTAATGCATTTCAAATCCATTTTTTGATAAAAGAAATTTGATGACAAAAAAATTTTATCTATATGATAGTTTTTGAGTGTTGTATCAAAACTTTATTTTTTAACATGTAAAAATTAAAATATCAAGTTTTACAGAGACTTTTGTTCAAAACTCAAGGTTTTTTTCAAATTCCATGTTTTTTTGCTTAAGTTAACAAATTCCAGGTTTTTCTAGACTTAGTTTTCACCATGTTTAAGGTTAAAGTTTTCTTGACTGTTTATTGTGGGATATAAATTGAATGTCAAAAAATGTACAACTTAGTGAAAATATTAACCAATTTTACTTTTAGATATGTTAAACAAAAAAAAATTAAACATTGTATAACTTTTTGACGCATTTAATTTTATTCCTGATTTCATTACTTACAGGGTTGCCAAAAGTTTTTGACAAATATACTGAGGTTTTAATTATTTCCTCCAGGTTATTTTAAGTACACATTTTTGGTCCATTTAGTTAAAAGTTAAGTTCAAGGTAAGAAACTGTGTGATATAGTAAAATAACATTAAATGATACTTAAAATGTGTTTTTTAATAAAAGGATTTTTGATTATGACAATAAGTTATATCCATATGGTAGATTTTTTGTGTCAAATTAAAATTTTACAACATCAAAATTGTTAAAACACAACAAAATTATTCAAAATTCCAGGTTTTTTTACAAAATTTTCGAATTCCATTTTTCTTGGTTTTTTGGCAACCCTGTTACTTAACATGTAAAATTGTTCAAATATTTAGTTTTTTAAAAAGTATATAAATTCTTGGTCATCTAGGATATTTACCTAATTTTCAAATTCCAGGTTATTCCAAATAAAATGACAAATTATTTATGATACTACTTATCACCAAAACTTTATAAAAAATTTTATTGATTTCACATACTGCAAACAACTTAATTTTACTAGATTAGTTAAGGAATTTTTTTCATTAGCTCAGTGCCTAGACCAGAGGTTAGCAGCTTTATGGAACTCGCTGGCCTATTTAGAAATTATCTTAGAAACTACTTTAAAAAAAATATTTGAGAGCTATAATTATTTTTAAAAAGGTCTGGTAATCAATTGAAAAATATTATTCAAGATCCAAAAATGATAATTATTATTAGAGCACTGATAAATAGTATTTATTTAATTAAGAGCCTAACTGTAAGTTTTTTTATACAAAAAATATAACTTTAAGTGATTTTAAAATGTATACTTTTGGCTAAAAAGGAGCCGGATGTTTTGACTTTTGAGGGCTGCATTTGGCCCGTGGGCCGCAGTTTGCTGTCCCCTGGCCTATACTAATATATTTGTGTAAATATATCTCACTATTTACAGGGTTGACAAATGTTTAAGGCAAGTTTTCTCTAGGTTTTCACAATTTCCTTCCAGGTTTTCACAAGTACATATTTTTTGGTCTATTTTTAGTTTAAAGTTAAGTTTAATGTAAAAAACTGTCTTAAATAAAATAAAAACATTGAACAGATGTTAACGCTACTTCAAATGTGGTTTTAGAAAAAAAAAATTGTATATGACAATAAGTTTTTTTCTATATGGACAATGTAGACTATTTGTGTCAAATTAAAAATTCATAGTTAACTTTGGAAAATTGTGTAAAATCCAGGTTTTTTTACTTCAAAGTTTCTCAAATATCAGGTTTTTTGGCTTAAATTGTCAAATTCCAGGTTTTAAGTTTCCATGTTTTTTGGCAACCCTGTATTTAAGATTAAAATCTCTAATAAATAAAATTGATATGTTTATTGTTATCAATTTAAGATTTAAAAACTGATAAAATAAAGAAACAGTGGTACATCAATGCAAAAATTTATTTAAATTATCAACTAGACAGAAAAATGTGAATGCTCACTACTATTGTCTAAGATTGTATAAAATAAAACAGGATGAAATACTATAAAAAATTTACAGTCATTGAGCCTAGACATAAATTTAAGAAATAAGATTTGATAAGTTTTAATGAAAATAGTAATATGTAACTTATAAAGAATAAAAATATTAATCATGCAATTTAAATAAAATTTTCTTTTAAAATCAAAACTAAAATGATTAAAAAATTTGGCATAAAATTTAACTAAAAAAACTTCAAAATAATCAGATTTTTATGCATATTATATTGTGTACCCACAAAATACATTACATCATTTTCTATCACTCACTTTGTTCCATGTAGCAGTTTACAAAAGAATTTAAGTTCATTATACTTTATGTAAGTAAGTTTAATTTTACAATTTGGGTACTTGCAATAATGCTTTTGGACTTTTTGGCGCATGCGCACTAAAACGGTGCATTTTAAGTTATGAATCAGGGTTGAATTAATACTTGATAAAAACAAACCATTTCCTATTTGTTGTCGATTCGTTTCCGAATCAATTCTTTTTTTATATATTTTTTCTATTTATATAAACTTTACTTTAAAAATATTTTTATTCAATCAATTTTGATTGAAAATATTATTTTCGGTCGAAGTTAGTGCAGGATTGCCATAAACTTTGATATGCAAAAATGAACTTTAAACGTTTATTAAACTATTGTTTGTTTTATTTTAAAATATCATTCTTGAGTAAGTTTTGTAAAAAAATTTAAGCAGAGTTTTTAGAAAGCATTACGTTTTGACACTTTCTCCTAACTTTTATTAGGAGAACACATTTCTACTAGCAGTCGATTACTAAAAACAAACAAAATACAACACGCTTGAATAAACAGCTACAATTAGTAAAATACTGATTTAAACTAAAATCTGATCCATATGATTGTTAAATGTATAGGTAGGTTATTCTTAAAAAAAACCTTGCTCTAAGAACTCAATGATTGAATCGCTGTTGTCAAGCTTTAGGTAAATGAAGCAAAATCTAACTGCTCAGTTTTAAATTTCTTTAGTTTTTATAAAACGGAATTGATTGGGAGTTGTAGAAATATGTGTTTTTTTTTATTTTATCGCTGTGTTAAACAATTATTTTTGTTTAAAGCTCTAAAATATACTTTAGGTAATTTTTAAATGTTGTTAAGGTAAATCAGCAATTGTTAACACAAAAAGTTTAAATGAACTGAATTAATTTAAACATGTAAAATATGTTCTAAAAAAAGATTTAAGTTGTTATGTTAATAGTGTATATGTATAATAAAAGATTGTTTTTATTGTTTTTATAAAGTTATACTAATAAGTTACTGACATAAAAAAGCTTTATAAATTCTTGCACGTATAATATTTTATTATTAGATCATAAATTATTTTTAAATTTCTTTTAAACAGTTATTCTCATAATAATTTATAGCTGTGATAGTTAAATTATTGAGTTAATTTTTTGTGCACAATAATTTTCAAAAAGTGTAATATTCAATTTTAACTACGTAATATACCTACTACTGTATAATCTAATCACTCAATGAGTAAAAGAAGTACAGTTTTTTAACTGTATAAAGAAATTTAGTTATCATAAAGAGTAAGTTTTCTAAACAATATGCAAAATTATGCTTTAAAATAACCAAAACTATTAGGGTAGAATTATGTATTAAATAAAAAATTTACTGTGTACTACCTCAAAAAGTGACCCATCGTGCAAAAGTGATACCGTGCTATTCTGACCCGCTCCCAGTAAAACTGCATTAAAAATATAATTAATATGCTCAAGTAGGAACTAAAATTGAATATAAAGAAACACTTCAATGTTTTTTTACGGATTTCATTTAATATGCGCAAGATATTTAAAATAAAGTTTAAACTAGTTTTTTACATAAATAAAGTATTTATTCCACCTTGTCAGCCAAGCAAATGTTTAAATAAATTGTAAGTAAAATAATAATATTTTGTTATGTGAATTAAAATAGTTTATAGCTTAAGAACATTTATTTAAGTATTTTATAGTTTATTTACCAATTATTTTCCTTACTTTTTGTTTTCTAGTACTTATATTAATTGTTAAGTATAGTTCTTTCAAAAGCCTAATAAAGATGTTTTCTAATTTATCGCTAACTACAAATAAATTCTCTAAGTATAATTCGTAATTTACTTTAAATGGCTGCCAAGCTTTGTTTTACAATTTACTCATTACTTAACGATAATTTTAAATAAAAGCAGCTTTGAAAGATGTACTTCCCTTTGAATTCAGACTTTAAAATTCCTAAAATGCGTAATCAACAGGATGCTGACTATATAAAATTAAATTTTAAACATTTTATTAAATATATTCTTAATTAGTATTTAATTCGATTACTTAAAAGTATTGATCGTGCTAAAATGTCAGTCTGTGCTAAAGTGTCATCTGTGCTAAAGAGTCACTTCATGCTAAAGTGTCAGTCTGTGCTTTAGTGTCTTTTCGTGCTAAAGTGACGCTTTGCTTTTCTGACATCTACACGTGTATTGAAAAGTAAAACAAAAGCTCACGTTGTAACTAAAACTACAACTGCGGTCCACAAAAATTTATTTTTAAAACTTGGTCCGCGCCCACGGAATTACTGGTAAATCCTTAGGGTCAAAAATATTACGTATACTTGAGGTTTTTTTGATACATCATTTAAAAAAATTATTTGATAAATAATGCATAATAGGTTATTATGAAAATAGTATATTATTTTAAACAATAACATCATAAAAGATAACTAAGTTTTTTCTTAAAGTTTAAAGAGCCTTAATTTCTTTAAGGGTTTATTTAAATGTAATTGATTATTTACATAATAATAAAAATTAGCTTAATTTAATTGTGTTTTTTTTAATCTGAATAAAAATTTAATAACTGTAAAGCAAGACACATATTAACTTTTTGTTTGTTAAATAATAATCTAGAATTACAAACTTAATTAAACTTCTGTATAAAATTTAATAATTTTTGGTCATAAAAGATATTGTTTTTTGTCTAATCTAAATAAAAAATGTCATATTTATAAAACAAGACGAATGGTTTAAGACATTTCGTATGTCAATTTGATAAGAATTGTAAGTTCTATTGAATGTTTTGTTTGTTTTATATAGATTAAGAAGTAAAAATTAGTAAGACTTTTAAGCCATAAAAGTTAATTATTATTATTTTATTAAAGATAAACAAAAAATCTAAAAAAGCAAAACAAACCGTTCAAGGTGTTTTTTTTTGTAAATTGAATAAAAATTGTTTGTTGCGGTTATGTATTCAAAATACGCGACTGTCTGTTTTTTGATGTTTGCAAAACTTCATCTTTTAAAGATTTAATGTTTTTTTTAAACGAAGTTTTTATTTCTTAGTAATTAAAATTACAATCTTTCATATGAAGGGCATTGTTAAATTTTGTAACAAAAACGCCTTAAACCTAATGATTAAGACATGAAGTATTTAAAATTTATAATGATTATACCGCATGCTTATAAAACTATTTTATAACAGTCTGAAATCATAAAATGTATCAAATTTAACTTAAACTAGTACCATTTGTTTAGCTTTTATAGATTTAGAACATATCTTTTCAATTAAACAAACACAGCTTTGAAAAGTTTTAAAACTACTAATTGTTAAAAATAAACTTTATAATTAATAGATTAGTTAAAGCAAAAAAATCTAGTTATATTGATTCCTTAACTTGATTGTTTAATCTTTGTTTTGATATTTGTAAACAAAAAATATCTTCTTTTGTTTAGCCTTTCAATAGAACATAAAAGTCACTTTGTTGAAAATTTGGTTAATTAATTTTGATTTCAACTAAAAATTTTACTTTATTTTTAACCCAAAAGCTGCACAATATCGCGTTCGCTAATAAATGTTTGTCAAAAACGAAAATTGACGTAGCTGGCTTACAATCAGATTGCAACTATAGCCTAATTCTAATTTTGTATTGTTTATGTTTGTACTTATCAAGTTTTACGACTTAAAAAAGTAAGTTTTAACGCATTTTATAGACGTATTTCATTTACCACGTGATAATCTGATAGATATTTAACTAAAAAATATCCGAATTATAACAATCATATTATAATTAAAAACAAGCAACATTCATAGATAAGCTAGTTTTGAATGAACAATAATTCTAATCATAATTTTTTTTTCTGCTAGTTTTTGTTTTATAAACTCAAAGATACAAACTATAAATTAGTTAGCTGGTGACATAGTTTTCAAAAGGTGCAAAAATAAAGCAATGTTCAATAAAATTCAATAGCATAAGTTTTATGTTCTAATTTACTTTATTATTAGTCGTTTACTGTTTTTAATGTTTCAATAACTGATTATTATCTAAAACTAAACCATGTAAGAGCTATATCATATTAGCAAGATGAATTGAATGTATGCCTGTCATTGGTTAAAATTACACTTATTATGTTGTTATTTGAATTTTTAAACTTTTACTTTATTGCTTTTTTAACATTTATTTGTTACTGTACCTTACATTTTAGATTTTTAGTCTATATAACATTAGAACAAGTTTTTGTTTTAAAAATAAAAAGAGATAATAACTAACAAAGTTTGAAATTAATGTACATTATTAAAGAACTATTTATATTACTTACGTTTATAAGTTAGGTACATAATTTTTAAACCAATTTATTTACAGACATATTTAATTACAGTTTAAATTCCATAAAGAAGTTAGATATTTTGTTTGTTTTCCTAAAATAGTACTTAAAATTCCTTACTTTTCGAATATACTAATTTTAATTGTGAGTTAAAACAGATAAACTACTTTTGTAAAATTTATATTTTTTATACTTAAAAATTCTATTTTTAAACAAACACTTCTTTAAATAAATTATTAAAAATTTATACCTATATTTAAACATACTTATTGACTTTAGAATATAATAAAAGTTTATTATTTTGCAAGGTTTTATAAGTTTTTACGCCAAAGTTATTTAAAGTTCTTATTATATTTATATTGTAATTTTTGTTTGTTTTAGATTTAATGAAAGTTTATTACACTGTGATTTTAAAATTCTAATTAAAAACGTTTGTAGGTTTATTATGTTATTTCGTATAATTATATTAAATTCAATCATCTCGTTGACAACATATTAAAAGGTATCAATGGTGTGCGACTCGATAACCGAAATTTTTTTGTGCACTAGGTCGTAAAATCAAATATTTTAAGCATCTTTTTTGTCGTTGAACAAGCTATAAATATATTACAATTTAAAAGGTTAAGTTTTTCTTCAAATTTTTAGCCTGATTGATTAGGAATTACTAAAAATGTTATGAGATTTTATTTGAATTTTAAATCAAGATTTTATAAAATTTGTTTTATAAGTTAACAGTCCTTACTTTTTGTTTATACTTATTGTGTTATCCCTAAACAAAAATTTATTTTATTATACACTCATAGAAGTTTTATATATTTTTTTTAAAATATATTTATTTAGGATAGCTGTCAAGTTTGCACAAGCTTATAAAAATGCACGAGGGGACAAAACTGCACGAGTGTACAAAAATGCACGAAGAAACTTTTGCACGAGGGGATAAAATTGCACGAAGATAATTTTGCACGAAGGGTCACTTTTGCATGAAGACACTTTTGCACGAGCAGACAATTTTGCACGGAGACATTTTTGCACGGGTTGAATTTATTTATTTATTTACTATCACTGTTACCCCTATCCCTTATCAGCAACTTTTTTTTTATAATTTTTTATTAATTTATCTTTCAGTTTTTTTTTTGTTTGTTTTTGTTTTTATTCATTTTCTTTTTTTATACTCTCGTGCAAAAATGTAACTCGTGCAAAGTTTACTCTTGGTGCAAAATTGTCTTCGTGAAAATTTCTTTTCGTGCAAAAGTATCTTTGTGCAATTTAGTAACCTCGTGAAATTTTGTCTTTGTGCAATTTCGACCCGTTCCCATTTATACAGTATACGCTGTATGTAAATTTTTTTACATATGATATTAATAAATAAATTTTCTAATTAGTCAAACACTAGTGTATTACATTTTTAACAAAAATATTCGAAAATGCGATATATTTGTGTTTAAAATATATAATTTAATTTTAAAAATAACTAAGTAACAAATAAAGAACTAAAACGTTAAGTATATATTTATTCGAGAACAGAAAATTAATTTTTATTTTTTAAGCAGATTTCTAAAACAAGATAAAATCTTAAGTACAGCCAAATTTTACCTGGCTCTGGGGTTGGTAAAATATATTAAAGTATAACAACAATATTTTTTTCTTGTCACTAAATAGTAACTAATTACTAACCGCAAGTTTAAGTCGTATGCAGCCGCTGCAATAATATTTGTCAATAGATTTTATCATTTTTTTTTGAAATTTATCATAAAATCACTGCAGCATTGAGTTATGGCTGAAAGTCACACAAAGTTTAGTATAAAAACAGGTGCCGTAGAGTTTAGTGGTATAAAACTTTCGACTGTGTTTTTCGTGTTTTTCAATATACGCAAATTTTAAATTAGCATTTATGAGAGACTTTGCACAACTTGTAACTTATAGTAGCAATTAGACTTAATTAAACTAATTTAGTTTTTGGTTAATATTTATTTGATTTTTTTTGTTGAAAAATATCAACCTGGAAAAATGTCTTGCAAAGGTTGCTATTACCTTTAAGATAATCTAAAGATTTTCGGTACTTTATATCACTTCATCTTAAAACATGAAAATATTTTGTTTAATAAAAATAAATTTTACTTCAAACTTTGATTTTTTCTATAGGCTTAACTAATATCTAGCATTTTTTGATAGTTTTTTTGTAAAATATTTTGTTAAAAAAAATGGATAAGCTCATATAAATTTTTAGAATTTTTTAAATAATATGGTAATAATTTTAAAAAGTAAGAACCGTTTAAATGTTTTATGTATTTTTTGTAGAGTTTTTAATTATTTAAAGTAAATAGAGTTAGTAAAGTTTAGATATGGTTCGGAAAACTACGACCTAAGGGCAAAAGCTTTGGCCAGCGCTCTAAAGTTTAGCTATAAAACAACTAATGTACAAAGAACAAGTTTAAGATTTTACACAAAAGAAGTTTACAAAATGATCTTTGTTTTGCATGTGAGTGAATTGTTCACTCATTTTTGCTTTACGAAAATACTTTACAGCATTCAGGCCTGTTTTTGTAAAACTAGTTGGTATCTATTGATTTTAGAGTTTTAAGCTTTACTAAAAAATGTTATGTTTGCACCTTCAGACGTGAAATTTATTTTAATTAAGACTACTTTAATTGACATTTTTTTCATATTTAATGAAATAATAGTCGTTTTAGCAGCGCAAGATCAGACTGAGGCTTTATTTTCGCTCTGATCAAAAGTCGTTAGTTAAAGTTCAGTATCAGCCTGGCCGTAATGTATTCATGACGACCCTTAGACACGTTTTATTTTGAACATTTTCGTTTCCGTGTTCTAATAGTTTATCAAGATTAAGTAAAGTGAAACAGGTGTGAAAATACAGCTGATGGTCTTGAAGTCTGATGCGAAGATTGATGATTTTATGACGGAGAAAATAATTTAAGCTAAGTTGATATTTGTCAAATCATTATCATTAGTTAAAGTTAACTTAATTAGAAATTATTTTTGCGTGATTACTTGAAAAAAACAAGATTTTTTTTTTTCACTGAGTCTATTGAAAGACTAAATTTAACCCAGAAAGTTTTATCACATTTAATTTGTAACTTGTTAATAATTCTAGTTGCTATTTTAATTAGTTATTAAAAATGGGAACAGAAGACGTAAAACTGAAATCTTGCAATAAAATTAACCGTAACAGGAAACAAAAAGTAAAACTAAATTCATACATAAAAAATATGTTATATGTTTAGATTTTTTGAAAAAAATAAACAAAGATTTTTACTTCTAGAAGGATCTCTTATCAAAGGATAGTTGACCTTAAATCTCGTTTGACGAAGTTACTGGACTTACGGAAATGAAAATTCGTATACTTGCTCATGATGACCTTAGTAGGTGCACAATTCAATTTAAGGCTATCAATTGAGTAATTATGACGTCACAGCAAAATCACGTTTTTAGCAGGATTAGTCTCGTTTGACTAAGTTAGTGCACGTACAAATATGAAAATTCGTATACTCGCTAATGAAGACCTTAGTAGGTTCACAATTTATTATTTCAGGGGTTGGTAAACTACAAACCGCGGAACAAGGCTCAACAAAAAAATACATCGATGTTCATATTAGGTAAAATGCAACTAACGTAGTAGAAGCAAATTCAAGCTGTTTTATAGTAAAAATTTTATAAGTTTGTTTTTCTTAGCATCAATTTGTTGTCTACTTAGTTGTTTTTCTTACATGTATTTCTTACGTTTTAAAAAACACTGCGACCCGTGAACAACTTTTTTAAGTAAATTTGGCCCGTTTTTAACAACATACTATTAACCTAAATACTTTAAAATAAATAATAAACTCACCAATAATATTTCAAATTTACGCAAACAAATGTTTATGACGTAGTTTTGAAATTTAAAGTTTAAATTTGATTCTTTTCAATTAGATGGAAACAAAAATGCCGTGGTTCGAAAACTACTTGTCTTACCCTCCGTTTTACACTCAGTACGCATGCGCTGAAAGAGGAAGGAGACTGTTCAAGGAACAGTGCGCCAATTGCCACACTGTAACAGATGATGAGAAACACTCGCCGAAAGGTTTGAAAAATTATCAATTTGTTAAATGTATTTTAAGTACACTCTGTTTTTATATCAGAGACTTAAAGCTCAATCTTTTGTATTTAAATTAATTCAGTGCGTGTTAAAAAAAAATGCTCGTCTAATGTTAGTGAATTTGTTTTAAGCATATGATGCAATAAGCAAAACATTAATTAACTAATACAAAAAAATAAACAACACCAACAAAACCTGTCATAAGGCTAACAAAATCAGTAATGAGTAATAAGTTGTTAATTTTCAGGACCAAGTCTGAAGAATGTTTACAAAAGAAGCCCAGCGTCAATTCCGGGGTGGGAATTTAGCGAAGCTAACAAGGATGTGAGCTGCAGGTAAGATAAAAATAATTAAAATCTAATTTAAGCTACCTGTTTTAAACTTTTAAAACTTTTTTTTTAGACAAAGCTTACACATTACAACTTCACAGTGATATTCTATTAAAAAACTCATGTAAAAATTCCTTACATTAAATATTTTAATTATAACGATTATAAGCAGTTTAATGCGTTAAAAAATCTTTAGTTTTTAATTGTTTTGAAAGCCTTCAAACATAAAAAAATTAGGCTTTTTAAGTTTACGTAAAAAGGAAATTTATTTAGTATATTTAAGTGATTAGGTTTATCTTATATTTTTTGAAATATCTTGTATTTACGAATTACGTATCTAAAAATAAGTCTTTCCCATAATGTGCTCTAGTGAAGAGTAATGTGTAGATTTTTTTGTACAGAGATAGTTTTAAACTATGTAAAAGAATTTATTATTGTTATGTAATGTATTCAAAAACTAAAAAAATTTTTTTTTTGAATATCAGATAACGTTTAAACACATTCTATTTTAGTTTACACCTGTATTAAAGTTACGACAATTCAAATTCTGACTAAAATTTAAATAGTTTAAACTCTTATAAATAGTTTGAAAGATCCACATCTCAAAAAAAAATTATATCTGAAAAAAACAGCGTCTAACTAATAAAACTATAACAGTATATTTTTTTTATTTTGAAAAGAAAAAAATTATAATTGCTGAAAATTGTTATACTTTGTTAGGTTTTAAAAAAAAGATAGTAAAATATATAAAAAAAAATTTTTTGGTATATGCCGAAAGATGTAGTGAAAAAAAATTATACGTTATAGTAATTACAAGTTTTAGAAAAGTGTTCGAATTTTTTTGATAATTTTTAAATTACCTTATAAGTTAAGTTTCACAAATCATTTAAAACAGTCATTCTAAATTAGCAGTCATAGTTTATGCAATTTTGTTATTAAGAACTTCGTTATCTACTTGTTTTAAAACTGAAGCTTAATTTAAAGTTAAGTAAATTTTTAAAGTTTATCATTATTTTCATTATTTTACTAAAATATTTTCATTTATAAAATTTATGAAGAAATGTTTATAAGTTTTTATCTTATAATGGAAATGCTTCAAAAGCATAAAACTATAAACTATTTTCGTTTTAAAAAAGATAGAGAGTTTAAAATGCAATATAATTAAAAAGTTTTACAATATAAAGTTTAATATTGTTTGAGTTTGCAGACTGTCTTCATTTGGTTTATAACTTCTCGAAAATTACAAAACTGTTTTTGTTTAGTTATATTTCTAATAAAAAAATTGAGCAAGTCTAAGCTTTGAATGTAGTCAAACTTTTTTAAAGTGCCTTTACTTTGAAATGTTACTCAAAATCAAACTACTCTAAAGTGACATGATTAACATTAAAAATGTTTTAGCCGATATTCAATATATAACATAAAACAAAATATTTTATAAAAAATAAAAGTGCTTTTGATAAGTAGTTTTACTTGGTAACAAACAACGAAACTCTAAGTGTTTGATTTTGTACAGAAAACTATTTTTCTAGATGGGGTGAAAAACAGCTGTTTGAATACCTGAAGGATCCGAAAAAGTTTATGCCTGGCACAACAATGAGACATGATGGGTTGAAAAAAAGCCAAGACAGAGTTGACTTGATTGAATATCTCAAGTCAATATCCGACAAAAAGAAATAAATGATGTATAACAAAACAAACAAATGTTTTGTTATAAATAAATACTGGCACACTTATTGAAAAAGAACCGTTTTTTAAAGCTTAGCGCAATTAGCAATGGTTACAGATTAGAATTAAACATACTTTTAAACTTTTATATCTAATGAGCTTTTAGTTGTACAAGAAAAAAATGAATTTTTTTTCAACTATTACTTAAATTGGTTTAATTGGTTCAAACAGTTATAATAAATATGCTGGATTTCGTAATCTTTAATGTTTTACGAATAGAAAGTTTGAGAGGCAATAGAATAGAAGTATAGAAAAAATCAAGAGTTAAATTTCGTAAACGTTTTCTCTCTGATTAAAACAGAATTAAATACACATCAAGAACGAGAAACTGTTTAAAACTTTAAGAAATAATAAAATATTTAAAAGAAGTTCTACGGCAATAAAAAGTGTGTCATACTGTGTGCGGCTGGTACCAGTTAAGAATAAAAAATTTAACATAGCCTGTAAAAAACATAAATGTCTTTAAAAAAAGAATAATATCTTTTATAATTTAAGTTCTGAACTCTTTATTATATTTCTAAATATATGAATTACACACATATTTGTTGACTAACTGTACTTACGTGCATCAATTTTAATGTACTGTATTTATAAAGTTTACAATGCAGTTATCAATTTCTAATTATGAATTAATTTGAGCCTAATCAACATTATAGTATTTCTATTCAAAAATTAGACTTAATCTATATGCGAACTAAATTAAATATACACATATAAGCTATAGCTGACAAAAATATTTATGAAATGGTCAAATTGTATATACAAACTACTAAAAAGTTATTGATTAAATATATTAATAAACCACAATTCTGAATGGTAGTTATTATTGAAATGTTAACATACTTAAGGTACTTATGTATAGGCGTCTTAAAAAAATTATACAAAACCATAGTTGTTAAAGTTGTTTTTTGAAATTAAAACTTATTTATTTTTTATAAGATTATATAGTTAATATTAGTTGCTGATAAATAAGAAAACTTTGCTACTAAAAATTTATATTGTAAAACCACAAAATAATTTATATTAAAAATATTTTTTGTATGCTATTTAGAAGGACTTATATCTAGTGTAAATATTATTTTATAATTAGCTGTTGTACATAAAATGTTTTAAAATTTTGCTTAATTGTTTAAAACCTATTTTAAATACACATTCTGTTTGCCCAATTAATTATTTCGCATAATAGTTATAAAAGTATAGCTAACTTGCTTTTAAAAAGTATGATTTCAAAATCACAGGACATAGAACATTTTAATGTTTTTTTCAGTTTTTGTATAGTTTTTGTATATAATACGCTTTTTTTTACTATTGTTTGTTTTTCATTAGTAAATTAATTTCAGTAGATAAAAAAGTGTAGCAAGATCATTTAGTTTCAAGACATTTACAAAACTTTATCTAGTTAATAACAAAGAGCAAGAACACAAAAATGAAAATAACTGTTTTTAAAATACCACAGATGTTTTTGCGTTAAAACTTTATTCCAACTAACGGCGTTTCACTGCTTTCAAAAAAACTTAAGAACAGATCTACGGAGTCTATAAAATAATAACACACATTAGAAAAGCATGTACAATTATGTATAATGTTTATATGAGTAAGTAACTATAAACGAACTTTAATGTTTAAAAACGAACTCAATTGAAGCAACATACAAGCAAGCAAATCAATATATTGAATATTGCTTACAAATGCTTATAAATAAATATTGCACACATAAAATAAAAATTAGTTTTATTTAAAATATAATTTATTTTATTTTAAATTTGTGAAAAAAAAAATGTTTCTTAAAGAATCTAAATAGTACTAGAAAAATAGCACTTCATTTATAAGAAGGCAAAACTTATCCATTTGATATAATAAGATTTATTCAAGTTTACAAACCATTTAAAATAAGTTTGACTAAAAAGTGTATTTAAAAATATAAAAGTTGAACTTATAGTATTTAATTCATACTTCGTTATTTCAAAGCAAACATTTCTCATAATTTTTATTTATGAGTACAATAAAAAAGGGCTTAAAGTATAACATAAAAAACTCATTAAAATTTCTTTAAAAAGTTGTTAATGAGGTTGAACAAACACTTTTCAGTTTAAATACTTTGGATATGGATTAAGTGAAAAAAGTTTTAAATACATTTACTAAAAGTTAAATAAAACCATTTTGGTACAATAAGTAGTTAAGCAGTATCAAGCCAAAAACTAAAATAAATAAGTAAAACTGAAAATATTAATACAGAGTATATGTATAAAACTAAATTTATTTTTAAATTAATACCAAATTAAAAAGGATAGTAAACTGTATAATTATTAAAGAAAAAGAAAAGTATTTTATAACTTAAAAGTTGTACTGACTTTTATAGAACATGTTGTTTTAAGTCTAGATATTTTAAATTTTAAAAACTAAACAAATTGAGTATTAACAAAGGTTATGTTTTAGTACATTCTTTTATGTTACCACAGTAAAGTTTATATAATTTTATTTACTAAAACTAACAATCGATCATCGTAATTCTATTTATATGCATTTCAAACGTTTCATATAATTAAATAAAATATGTTTTTATAGTTTGTGGCATCTAGAGCTGTGAATACTTTAAAATGATTTATTAATTATGTTTTAGATATTTTTTTTTCACAAAACTAAATAGTTTAACCTTTTGAAAACAGCTTAGATCTATTATTAACATTTAAAGTAACAAAATAGACCAATTTAGTTTTGTATTTTTATAAAAATGTAGATTAACAATAATTACAGGAGTGTGGGCATCTCTTTTTAATGAAACCGCTCCAATTTCCATCCTCACACAAGTTTTGTTTTTTCCACAAAACACAACTTTTTTTGTATCTGTCGTTGTCGTGACATTTTTCTGTTTTTTTGTTTTAAATCTTTTTTATTAAGTTTTCAAAAGCAATCCATTGAAATTTTTTTATTAATGTCAATTACATTAAATTTTTCATTAAGTTTCAGTGAAACTAAAAGTGGTTTAAATTTTTATTATAAAGTGGAATTATTATTTAAATCATATTTTAAGATCTTTTTAATCACAGACAGTGTAATTAAAAACGTTTAAAAAAGTAAATTAAAAAAAACAACCAAAACATTATAGCCTATGGAAGTTATACAGTTTTTTGAAGTATAAATGAAATTTAAAATACATATAGTTTAAACGAAGTGAAAAAAGTTTTAAACTGTAATTGAGAGATTGATTTAATAAAGTGCAGTAGTTTGACTTATAGATTAACTTGAAAACTAACTTATAAAATCATTTGAGCAAAACTTGCAAGAAAGAGGACAATTTTTCCTCATCCATTTTTCGTACTTTCCTTTGCAGTAATCAACTTTCCAAAGAGAGCATTTTGAAAAACTGTCCTTGCAAGCTACTATGAATTAAGTAGAAATTATTTCGTTTGTAGAAACTTTAAACATAACATAAAAAATAGTAATACTTATTAAATTTTTAATTAATAATTTTTTTTTAATATTTTCAGTTGGATACAAAGTATGTTTTAAAATAAACATACAACCACTTGTTTCTTAACTACTAGAGTTATTAACTTTAATAAAATCAGAGTTTTTGACTAATTACATTTGTTTAAACCAATTTACTTTACTCCTAAAATACTACTGAGCTTAAATTTATAATTTATCAATAAATTTAAAGGGATTTAAAGTACTTTTGTTTGACATTAAATAAGACATGTTTAAGGTACATAATTCGTCAAAGTAGTAAAAAAAACATTTTAATTTTTTATATTAAAAACTATTGGTTTCAAAAAAACATTGTACCTACTTACCGATTTAAAAGTTTAAAATGTTTTATGTTAGATCATTACGCTTACAGGTACAGGGATACTTTTAAGGCATAAGAATATGTTAATATTTTGATTGCCATTTTATATCACATAAAAAAGATGTTTACAGTCGTAGAAGTGAGCATGTTAAAGTTTATTAAACAAAAAAAAAGCGCTCAAAATATTTGGTCCGACGACTAGGTGCTCGAAGAGCCATTCAGTTATCGAGTCGCACACCACGGATACCTTAAAAGGTCTGGACATAAAAAACGTTTACAATCGTAATAGTAAAGGTGAATGAAAAAGCATTAGCCCTGTGACGTTTTACCTACCTACATAAAAACACGAAGAAATGTTATGACATACTTTCTGATTTTTAAATACTAAAAGAAAGCTAAAGGTACTTTAGACTTTATTTTAGACTTTTACAGTCTAATTTATAAAAAAATTAAGATTTAAAAATATATGAAAAAATAGTGTAGAAAGCAAATAAATCTTTATAACTGCTTAAAACAATCATATTTCATTTTAAGTTACTTACGTTTTTTTTATCTAAACTAATTTAGCTTTGATTTTTACCCTTTCTCAATCTAATAAGTATATCATCCCAGATTGATACTTACTTTAAAAAAAATTATAAAGTAAAAATTTATAAATAAAAACACTAATCAATAAATTTTCTGCTTAATGTTAATAAAAAGATTGATGCTTTATAGTATAATCACAAAAAATTGATACAAATTACATTATATTTTTTAATTCAAACAGAAATTCAGTAAGATCGTCAGTTCAATTATAAAACGAACTTTCATCAACAGTAACTACTTTAAATCTCGGAAATATGAGCAACTTCTAAGTACATTTCCCTAATTTAGTTCTAAAACGTTTTAAGTTTTCTGAACATTAAAAATTTCCCTAATTATAGAGATTTACTTAAAAAATAATAAAACTTACCCATGTTTTTACAAATGACACGATACTTTTTCATTATTTTTGAAGTTTCAAAGTATGTTGAAAACCTAAAATTAGTAAAAGTGTATTAAATAGTAAACTTGAGTTTTCAAAAAAGTGTATATATAATCTGTTAGCCTTTGAAATTTTATTTTAACAGTATTAGCTTTAAATAAATGTATGTACCTTACTTTATTTCATATTTTTAATCAGTTAAGAAAATAACTAGTTTATGTGATAAAATAAACTATTTTTGAAAGTTTTTAAAAACTACAATAATATTTTATTAGGAACTTAAAAAGAATTAATTAAAACACCAGGAACTATCTTTTCAACAATAACCAAGTATGTTTTTTTTATACACACTACTTTAAAGAGCTTGTATAAATGTTATTTAAACAAAAAAAGATGAAAAAACTGCTTTTGCCTTGTTTAAATCGTTTTATACTTGTATATATATAACATCTGGTCAATATGTACAAGTTTTTTGTTAATAAGATTTAAAACTCACGTAACATCAGCTTTTGAATTGCAGTTGGCGTGATTGTTAAGAAGTGCACTTATAATTTTACTGGCGTATATAACTCGGTTTTTTAAATTACAAATTACAGCTTCTTCGGCGCTTGACTGTAGCTTTTGCTTGATTTGAGCTAAAAATTAAACAATTTAAATAAAAAAACATTTCGTAAAAACCTTAATACTTCTTGTTGTAAAAAATTGTTACTGTTGCATTTTTTTTTCTTATTGTGTTAAGTTTTGTTTAAATAAAACTAAATTTAAAACCTCTATTTTTCTTATAATTTATAGCTTTCTAATACAAGATTTTACACATTGATATCAGTTATTTTTTTCCTGTTTTATGACAACTTTAATAATAAAGTATACGTCAATAAATATAATGTCTAAAATAAAGTCGACATTGCAAATGAGTTTTGTAACTAATAAAAATAAGTGTTATTACACATAAAACTTGTTCTAGAACAAATTTTCCATATTTTATTTGAAGTATTAAAATAAACAGAAAATGCGTAAAACTTAACTAACTAAAAATTTGCTTATTTCTAAGCTAGTTAAATTTCTACAACAAAAACATATTTTTTCTATTTATTTCTTTAAATCGTACCTAAACTTAAATTAATTCGCCTTAAATTCTTTTACGGAAAAGCGTAATTGTTAAAAACTAATAAATACTGGTTTGAGAAAAAGCATATTTAAAATATTTTTTTTTTAAATTTAAATTTTTAAATAACCTTTTAAGTAAAACCAAATTATAAAAAAGCACTTCCATCCGAAAAAATAAAAACAAATTTACTTTTTGCAGTGAAAAATCTATTAAAAATAATAGATTAGCATGAAAAACTGATTTGTAAACTATCTTTTACATGCAAACTAAATAAAAAACTATAAAGTTTAAAGACTGATTTAATCTAAGCATTAACTGTTTAGCTTGTCAAAAAGTAACACGTTTTAATTACTTGAGGTTGACGTAAATAAACTTTCTTCTACTTTTCTTATTTGCAATCCAGTTTTAAAGCTCAGCTCATCAAGATTTTGACACAAGTCTATCAAAAAACACTTTACATTGACTAAGAATAAAAGTAATACAAAACGATACATTTTAACATTTAATCAGTTTAATAAACATCAACATTAACAAGCATTGCCTAAAGGAGCGACTTGACCGGTATTTTAGCTTACAAACAACTTTTTTCTGTTTGTTCTCTTACTGGTTTCACAAAAAACAACTTTTATTGTATTAATATTAAAGAAAATATTGAGGTTTAACTATTCAATTTTGAATTTTTTTTATTTGTAACACTTTTTCGTAAAAATTGACTTTTTAATGTAGTACTTTGTTGACAAAAGCTCTTTTTTTATTATTATTTTTAGATTTAAAAATAAAGTTTTCATTGCTTGTGTTTTTAGATGAAAAAATACATTTTCTATTCCTTTCAAAAAAAGTCAAATAAACACCTGTTGCTCATAATATTTTTTCCGAATTTAATGTACTTTAAATGTTTTTCTATCAAATAAAGAAAAATTTTAAAAAGTAAAAAATAGTCGAGAATAATAAAAGAAACAATCTATAAATATAAAAACTGTTTGTTGAAAAAAGTCAAAAACCATCGGTATGGTAAAATTTTTCAACCGATGTATACTTCAGTAAGAGTTTTAAAAGATACGCTATAAACTAAAAAAAGCCGATTTCAAAACACTTATCAGTTAATAGTAAAAATTAATGTTATTTATGAACAAATGTTTGTGAACTTCAACAAACTCAAGTTTTTAGTAAACTTCTCTTATAAATTGAGTTTAATTTTTAGTTGTAACAAATCAATTTAAAGTAATATTTCAAAGTATTTTAGCTGCATACTTAATATTCAAAAAATCCTATTTTCAGTCTAATTATAGAAGCATATTTTTTAAGAGTTTTTTTTACTAATAATTTTGTTAATTGTGGAAAATTAAAAATTAGCAGCGGTCGGCAGTATTTTGCAATTTGTTTTTGTAAAAAAATTGCTCGCGGGCCTCGGTTTATAGGAAAAAGTTATTTTCGGGCCGCAGTTACTTGAAATAAATGTAGTAGTAAGTAAAAAATACAGTTTTAAATCAACAGTTAGATAAAATAAGAAAAATTAAACCACTAGCATTTACTTACTTATAAACAAAGAGCTTAATTGTAGTTTTTTATCATAAAAACATTATTTATGTTGTTTTGAAAAATTATGTTTTTAGCTGAAAAATACTTCGTGGCCGAAGTTTTTGATCCCTTAGTTATTATTTTATACTTTACACTTTGAAATGCTTAATATAGTAAAAAAATTGAAAACAAATAAGCATATAGTTATGTTTTTCCTGTTAGATAAAGTTTGTATGAATAATTTACTTAAGATGTAATTGCATAAAGTTTTAGTAATACAAACTATTTAATAAACAAAAGCTAATACTTGTTTTGGATAAAATAATTGATTAAGTGATGTAACTATAAGTATGTAGAAAATATCTTCTTTGTTTTGAATTCGTGATTCAGTGCTTTCACGCAAATTGAAATCTGTGCACACTAAAAAATAATAAAAAAAGTTCCGTGCACCCAAAATTCAAAACTCCCCAAAATTATAATAACTATTTTCCCGTAACATCTATTGTAAATTTTAAAACTCCCCTAAAATGTACCCAAAACTTTTTTTTGCTGTTCATCATAATCTCCACAATACTTGGTGTAAGTATAAAAGCAAATTTTCGCGCACCAAAAAGTTCTCCTGCACACTAGCGTGCAGTGGATTGATGCACACCGTAAACATCACTGGTTTAGAAAATGATTTCGGATTTTAATATTTGTTCAAGGTTTCCTTCTTTCAAAGTTTCCTACTTATTTAAAAAAATTTCTAATTTTTTTATAAATTTACCTTATTTTACTACTTTAAAGTGTTTTCAAAATAAATAATTTTAATACGTTTTAAAGAAGTAAATAAACTAAAAAAAACTAAACCAAAATCCTGTTTATTAAAGTTTTCACTATTAAAATTACGCTTAAACAAATAAAGTATCTTAAAACTTTTTAAATGGCTACTTTTATACAAACATTAAATTAAAATTATTGCGATTTAAAAAAAAGTATTAAAAAGTGATCCATTTATTCACCCATCTTAAAATACTTTTGCAATGTTTCATTCAAAATGTTTCCTTTCTATCGGTCAATAAACTCTAAAACATATTTAAATATTAAACTTGAAGAATAAAAAATAAATATTATATACTTTCAAGTTGAAGTGTTGACCTATTTAAACGACGGTATATATAGTATTTGATTGTTAAAGCAAAACTTTATTTATTTTAAATATTAACATAATAATAAATAAATTTGTATTATTTTAAATATTCTAAACACTATAAATCCTAGAATTAATTTTATTAGGAAGACTAACAACTTGTATAAAGTTGTTTTAAGTACTAACTAATTTTCCAATTTATAACTAGAAAGGTTAATCTTTTTTTATTTCAATAAAGGAAAATATTTCAACGCACGAAAAAAAAAAGTTTAATTTTTATGAATAATCTACGCAAAATTCACTATTCTCTAAATACTTTTTCTTAAAGTATTTACTTTTATTTCTAGCTAAAATATTTCCCTTATTTTCGTTCAGACTTCACTAAAACTATGGCAAAAAAGAATTTAAAATGTTGGTGTACTATTTTAATTCTAATCTGAACTAAATTACGTCACATTTTTCTATGTTCTTAATACCCATCCAATGTTTATGCATGTAAAGTAAAGTTATTTCTACTAGGTTGCACAAGTTTGGTGAAATTAAAAGTTGGACTATTTATTTTTTCATACTTGCCTTCAAAATACCTAAAAGATTAAAAACAACAGAATTCTTGTATAAAGATTAATAGCTGAAATTTTATCGACTAAATGAACAATCACAGCTACTTAATAAAAAAAGATCAAAAAATGTATTAAAATTAACGGTACAGTACAAGCAGTTGGCTATTTAGCTTAGGTGATTTTATTTTGTTTTGTCTGTAGATAATAATATGATTAGCATTTTATAAATTGACATGGTCTGAGCTGTTAAAAAAACACGCCTTTTTAAAATTTATAAAAGTAAAGTAAAATAAGTATTTTATGTCTTAAGCCTTCATCACTGTGGCTTTGTTAAACTGTTAGATCTGATTTTTAATTAATTTTCAACCACACCAGTTAGTGTTTAATCTTTCATTAAAAAAAGTCGAAGCGACAATGGATTGATTATAAATATACAACTCAAAGGAAATTTTTGTTTGATGATATTGCGGAAAGAGCTTATTTTTTGTTCTTTCTTTCATTAATATACAAGCTTAAATTAAAATTAATAAAAATAATATGCCTATTTATAGTACAAAAAAAAAAAAACATTTTAAATAAACATAGCCTGCAGTAAAACTTTTAATAAGGAAGAAAAAATTGTTACAGTGAAATTATAAACGTGATATTTTTTAAAATTTTCTCTCAGAATGTTGAAAAGACAATTTTTTCTTAACATATATTTTCTATTGCGTTGGGAATTAAATATAAACTGAAATATTTTTTTTTGGTATGTTATAGTTTATAAACAAAATCACAACAGTATGTTTTTGAAGCTTTACATCATAAAAACTTTAAACATTATACAACGGATAAGCTTATTAAATAACAGAAAAAAAGCACTCAAAAAAGCACTAGTTGGTCCTAGGACCTGGTGTACGAAAAAACCTTTACTTATCGAGTCGCACACCGGGTCATAGTTTTATGTCTTGATATGATAAAAATATTTAAATTAAAAAAAAATCAAAACTTACCTAATATTGCTTTATTACGTTTTATTTATAAAATAAAATATTTTCTTTTGATGTATATGGTAAAGTTCATAACAAGTTTTACTTTTACATAGAATACGTCAACAACGTTCAAACTAATTTTAAGCTTTAAAAAATTGTACTATACAATCAAAATTTTTTGGTAATAACATGATAGGCTTCAATAAAAGTTACTGAAAAACTTATACATAGTTAAAACATAAAACGAAGTAAAAGTAATTACTTTTAAATTCGGCGACTCCGCAGCAATAATATTTTTGATAAAAGCGAAAAATGGATAATATTACTCGTTTTAACAGAGTTTAGTTCAAACAATTTTGTAATTTTCATTTTGAATGGTAACCAAACTTTTACACGCTAAATTTTTAAGATTGTTTTACAGAGTTTTACTCTTTACTGTAAAGCAATACTTACGATTAAGAAATTACATTCAAACTAAGAACTTATAATTTTGAAACAATTTACCACTATAATACTTTTTTTCTTCTCGTTTTGTTTCTTTTTAATTGTTTTTAACCAAAACAAATTTAATAAAAAAAACTTAATCTTAATTTAAAAAAAAATTCTTAAAATATTTTTATGAATTTATTTTATACAGAATAAAAGCTATCTAAAACACATGTTTATTCTTCTACGAAGTCAACGAGTATCAATAAATTTAACATATATTTTGCTCAATTACGCAGAGACCATAATTTGCCTCTTCGCAGTCTCTATCGTCATAAAAACCGTCGTCAAAAATGACAGCACAGTTGCCGTTGTCTCCGTCTACTATAAGGTTTCCCCAAGCAGTTTTTGTTAAGTCATAATCGAACACTTTTCCCGACGACCAATACATATATGTTCCATCTTGATAAAGATCAGTAAGCCCGATCCAAATTGCTCCTAGTCCGTTGTTCCACGCAGAGTCGACAATTTTTTGCATTTGACCATCAAAATTTGAAGTTATTTTTTTATTAAACTTTTTATTTATGTAATAGTTAGTGAAACCGCTTTTATGGAAGTTAATTTTGGCAGTAGAATTCTTTAAATCAAAGAAAATTATTGACTTCTGTGTGTTGAACTAGTTATACAGTTTTAGAACTTTTAAAATGCTGATGAAAACTTTTTGCTTATTTTTAGCAGATAACGCAATTTGCAATATACAGTGTGCAATACTTGAATTTCAGAGTTTGTTTTTAAAATATTCAAAACGCTATACAAATATCGAGAACTTGTAAAAAAAAGCTTTTAACTTTGTTGAAGTTGTGTTTTGGTAGCTTAAATGTTGTAGCTTAGCTTACAAGATATAAACGAAATAGAAATTATACTAAATGTTATATTAATATTAAAACTCCTGCACAATAGCAAAGGAAACTAATAAGGTTTAAACACCAACAGTTTTGTTGTATTTTTAATAAAAGTAAAGTTTGTTAATCGTCATTTTTATTTTTAATTGCTACATTTATAAATTGATCACTTATGAAAAAAAAAAGAAATTAAATATAAAATAGTTTTTGTAAATATTTTTGTACTTAATATCTATATTAATAAGTTTTATAGCTGAAATTTTGAAAAAGTTGAAATTTTTACAACAATATGAAACACAGAAAAGTTTTATCAAAAACACTTTAAGCCTTGGATAGAAGCCTATTGAAAAAAATTCTTAGCAGAATAAATCTATCCGACCATAATTAAAAAAGGATATCTTATTTTAAAACTAGCAAACGTACCTTTTAAAAACAAATTTAATCTAGTATTGGCCTAATTTGAAACTATTTATTTGCTAACTATAATTTTCCATACGGTTTATTGTGCACAAATTCATGCACTAAAAACACTAAACTATACAATTAAAATGGATTTATAAACAAAGTTTTGCTACTAGCTATAAATTTTTAGTTACAAAAGATGATTTTTATAAAACCAAAATTTATAAATTTCAAGCTAAACAATCAAGCTTAATATTTCAAAAACATTTTTTACTTATTTAGTCAAGTAAATGCTAGAATTAAGCTTAGACTATTGTGTAGATAGCATTATTTACTCAAAGTTTATAAGGTTAAATTTAGCTTTTAATAAATTTTCATAAACAGTTATTTATCAAACATATTAAAATAATCTTATATTTGTTTGATGATATTACATTAGTTCATGAACAACAAAAATAATAGTTTTAATATGCCATATTCTATTTCAAACTACCTTTTGTTAGATAAAAATTTCTTCTTCGTTAACTTTTATAACTTTTTTAGTTTTCAAACTTTTTGCTTAATTCTTACTATTAAAGGTTACATATATTTAAAACCTGTGGTACTTGATACCGGTTTAACTAATTTCAACTTCTTGCACAATATCTCCTCCTAAAGCCAAGCACATTCCACGTGCTTTGTAAAAAGAAGCCTTAGCTGGTGTTAGAATAAACATTTTACCGATACAGGTGTCTGTAATAAGTAGTATCATGTTTAAAAACTAACTAACCTTAATATATAAATAGTTTTTATCTTTTACAAAAACTGGTTGAAATATTTTTTAAAAGTAGAAATGTATATTTGCTATGTTTAAAATGATACGTTGATATATACTTCAAAAAAACTTGTATCTCTATTAAATATAATAAAAAACACTTTTAAGATTTACGGTAGTAAATTTTAATAAAATATTACTCTCACATTTTTTTTAAATTTTAGCATAAAGTAAGTGGTTTTAAAAAGGGATATTTTTTCGGTTCATCACATTAATAGTTTTCAAAGTTATCCATAGCTTACACAATAAATCAGAAAAAATAATATTTTAAGCACTCTTTCTAACTAAGGAGCACAATTTTATACAGTAAGTAAATTTTTTAAAACCTGCATATTGAACATAATTCTAAAAATTTCTATAAACTTTAAAAATCAATTGTTAAAACTATAAAAATATGAAGTATTACTTCCTTAAGATTATTTTCATTACTTATCGATATAGCTGTAAAAAGTAAGTTTGTTTCTGTGCAAGCTTTAAGAAATGCTGCTTAACAATACACTTAAAGTATTGCAGCTTCAAGAAACAGAAACTATTTAAGTTTTAAAACTTGAACAAATAATAATAAACCTATAATTTTATTTTACAAACATAAAAAATACCTTGAACGCAAGAATCCGTACAAACATCCAAACATGAAGAAAACTTAGCAAAAAGTGCAGTAAAAATTAAAAGATGGATCCAAGTTTTCATTTTTTGTATCAAATCTATGCTACATTTTTAGTTTAATCTTATTGTGTTTAAATTAGTTTAATGTTTTATTGTATGAAGTTGATAATAGATTAGTTGTAAAATTCTTCAAACTTAGCTTGAATGAAGTTTTTTTTTATACGTAAGCTTTAATAAAACAATTTGTTATAATATCTAAAAATTATAAATTTAATACCCAAGTTTTAGAAATGACGAATAGTTTAACATAAAATAATACTTTTTAGGTTGAAATGTAAAGTATTAGATTGAACTGGTTTATATACTACTGAAACTACAGTGTAAAAGAACCACATGTTGCTTTTAAAGTAAAGTTTCAGCAGCTTAGTTTCCAAATGAAGTGCGTTTTAGTTTCTACATCTGTCGTTTGCTTTTTAATAGTAACAAAGTAAACATAAATATATATCTAGGTCATGTATAATTTGAGGCTCAGAACATTTTTGTTTCTCTTTTTATAGCTTTTTTTTTTGTTAAAAAAAAATTGATATATGCATTTATTTTCTAGCTTAAAAAATTTTGTTCTCAGTTTTACTAAGCTGTATACAAAATATTAATTTTTCAAACTTAACAAATTAAGTTTGATAAGTAGATAATAAAAAACTGTGTAATTTGCTAAACTTTATATTTGAAAAAAACAAACAATAGTATTTAAAGCTCTGAATGTAAAAATCTATTTACGAATTAAAAATAGTCGACCTTTATAACTTCAAAATTTACCTAATCATTTAAAACTGACACTTGTTTTGTGAAAAAAAAATATTATAAGTAAGTTTTGATAAAAAAGATACTCTGCTTGATAACATATATGTTGATAATAAATGAGGTTTATCAGAATAAACTGTGCTATTTCTAAGATGACTATTTCTAACTGTTTAATGAACATTGATGGTTCAGCAATATATAGAAACTTTAGTGGTTTTAGTGCAATTTAAGTTTTTTTTTAAAGTTTTCTAAAAAATTAAATATTTTAATTAACACTAAAAAAATTAAAACTTAAATAAGTAAAAAAATGTATTTGAAACCAAAATATAGAGTTTAGTTACAGTGATAGTGACCTAAACAACTTGTTTGTAGATGTAAAATATTTTTATTGGTGAAACTTTTTTTTTACAAATATATTGCACTCGATTAAATCGAGAACAATAATAAACAACAAAAGTACTTAATTAGATCAAAAAAATAATAACGAAATATGGTTTTATATGATTGTAAACTAGAGTAAGAGTAAAATTTTCGCAAGTGCAACAACAAAATCAAAGTTTTATTTGAGAAAAGAAGAAAGAAAAAATCTAAAATTGTTTAATAACACTAAACACTGTTTGTATTTGTATACTTTGTTTTTTGAAAACTTTTTAAATCTCAGTGTTAGTAATTTATACACAACAAGTACGGATAACTTGGTTTTGAGGACACTTATGAGTCAAGCAAACAAAAACTCATTTTTGTTAGTGTACTCAAAAAATAGTAATGTTTTAAATTTATACCTTAAAATTTTTATACCTAACTCTTTGAAGACTAAGTACTACAAATTAGAGTCAAAATTTTAAGCTTTTGGTTGTTTTTTAAATATAATTTTCAAATTTATGAAAAGACGTTTTCTTAAAGCATTTTATAGACATTTAAAAGTCGATTAAAAAAGTAAAGCAGTACGAACTCTTGTGAGGAACAAAAAATAACGACTTTGGTTGCAGTAAAAAATAATCTATTTACATAAGGAGCTTGGTTAAAAAATTTAAATAGTTGCAAAGTATAGGAAGATCTAGTGAGATGAGATAGTGAAATACTGAGAAGGAAACAAAGGCATATAGCAGCTATAAAAAAGGAGTTTCTTGTGTACAAGCTAGAGACGAATAAGAAATGATCTCTGTAATGCATAAAAAAGTTTAAGGCATTAGCTATTTGACCAATGTTACCAGAAGTATTTTTGTTTGTTGTAGATTTTGTTTTAATTTGTCATGATAGTCTTTAGCTCCCACTAAAATTTTACGTATATTAGCGTATATTTAAAGTTTAAATAAAATCCTATATAAGCTACCACATTACAATATACAAAAAGTTGTTTGACTTAAGCATTCATCTTTTGTTGGGAGTTTTTTTGAGTCTGTAAAGCTCTTAAACGTTTAACTTTTTAATTTAATTTATTTTTTAATTTATTTTATAAAAAAGATTAAAAGTTTAGTGAGTTTTATTATGAAAACAACCTATACTAACTAATGGTTAATAGTAGAAATATAGTGACAAGTGTTTAAATTTTAACCATTAGTTAGTATAGGTTTTTTTCATAATAAAACTCACTAAATTTTTAATTTTTTTTTAAATTAAATAAGGAAATTATTTTTGACAAAGTTTAGTTTTTATTTTAGTGTTAACTTGATAAAATACATATATCGAGCTGCTATAATAGAATAATTATTTATAGAAAAATTTATGAAAGTATTTGTATACACAAATTAAGTGATATTCGCACAAAATTCTTAACATACTTAAAAATTAAATTTTGGTAAAACTGATACCTAAGAAACCAACACGTTTTTTGAGAAACCAACACGTCAACCGTCAATTTTAAAAAGTGAAGGGTTGCCACTCTATAAGTAAAAGAACTAACTGTAGACAGTCAAGAATTAAAAAAAGAAGTGCGGCTCCGGCTTAAATAGTCTTTTATGTTATTCTAATCAATTTAAAAGTTACTGACCCACTTTGAGCTAGAACAGGAATTATGAAAAACTGTTAGTAATATGATAAGAAATACAAACTAAAAACTGCAGTCTTCCAAGTCACATCTTAATCAAACACAGCAATCTCTTCTTTTCGAATACGTACTTTGAAAACATTGTTAAAGTTTGTACCAGTCTTAATGTAAAATTTCATTTTGAAAAAAGAGTTAGATATTATTATGTAGCGCTGTACCTTTTAATTATTCAAGTTTTAACAACGTTATAACCTTAGTACCTCTCAACCAATAAAGTTTTGACGTTAATGCTAACATTTGTTTTTCTTGTTATATTTTATCACTAACGTGTTCAAAGTGACTCTAATTGTCAACTTTTTTAAGGTTTCTATTTATAAATAGTTTACGGCTTTTTAATCAACAAAAATGCTTTTAGATTCAGAATTTAATTGTTTTTTAATTTTTTACTCTATACTGGACTATTACGACAAATTATAAAATTTTAACGTTGTAAATACAAAATAATTTTATTACAGTTTAAATTACTTAGATATTGTTCTTCAAAAACCTTAGCCGAAAGTATCAAACAATAATTAATGTGCTTTGTTTTATTTTTTGATTAAGTTATGCACCGGAAAATAGTTGTTAAAATTTGAATTGTCGAATTCAAATTGTCAGGTAAGAGCTACAGACATATTCAAGATTTTAAGCTAGCTTACTCATTGTCGAACTTTTAGATTAACATTAACTAAACCAACTTATTTAACTTAAAATAGACCTACTTTTAATTAAAAAAAATTACAGCAAGAAATTTTAGAAAGTAACTTTTAAACTTATAATAAACCTATTTTTCATTAAAAAACTGTAACATCTAATTTAAGACTCGTAATTTTTTTATTATTTGGCCTAAAAATTTGATTCTTATAGAGCCTCTTAAGTTTTTAAGAGTTTGTATCGATAAACCCTGACATTTTGTCAATAGTTCATTAATTTTATGAAATTACTTTTTACTGCAAAAACAATTTTTATAAAAAATATTACAATTTTAAATAACTTTCAAAAAAATGCGGATTTTTTTTAATTCACAAACTTTTCAAGCTTCACAAGCATTTAAACTTTTTTCATAAAGTCACCTTTTATGAAACAATGTAATTTGCGCAAGATATTTTCTCGTAATATTTAGTGTAAGTTTCAAAACTACCCTTAAACACATTTAAGAACTTTTTTTTTGCTTTTCATCTTAAATTCAAAAATATCTAGTATAAGTTTGTAATTGAAGCTTCATGAACCCCTTTTTTAAATAGAGTAACTTACACACAGTTAGTTTCTGTTATCTAAGATAAAACTTACTGTAAGTTGTGCTTGAAGAATTTAACTTAGATAATGCTACAACCACAATCAAAATAAAATAATGCTTATTCACTTATCCGGACAGTTTCAGTCAGAAAAATTGAAAAAAATTCAATCTTAAACTCTAACATTTTTGTATGATACAAGTATTTAGGCTCTTATGCTGTAAGAAATTTTAGAGTGATTTTATAAACTCTACAGTTTTGTTAATTATTATGACGTAATAATACTACTAAAGATTACATTCTATCTTTGTTAAAAACTAGCTTAGTTATCATTAATCTGTAAGCATGTAAAGTAAGTCAGTTTATAATTTTTTTATTTTAATCTATTATTATTTTTAAATTGATATTTTCATTTAATCAAAAAACTATCTTTTTTAAAAAATAATAGTTAGAGCAGTTGGAATTACAAATAATAAATTTTACTTGCTTGACCCTCAAAAAACGTATATCGTTGCAGAGGGATAGTAAGTCTGATGTTTTTCTAAATTGAATAAATTAATCTAAATTTTAGCCTTTATTATTTATAGTTTTATTATGTACTCACAATTACTATGTATTCGTTTTTATTATAACACTTTCATCATGCATTGCATTATATGGGGAAGTTATATTATTTTATGAAAAAATTGATTTTTTGTACTTATCCGGATTTTTGGTTATCCGGTCATGTTTACAGAAAAATCTTGCCCAACGTGTCCGGATAAGTGAATAAGCACTGTAATTATAAAAAAGTAATACATATTTTAGTAGTTTGCGTTTCTAAGAAACATTATTGTCATTGAAGGAAACGTTTTGTATGATTAAATTAGATAATAGGATTAAAAAATATCAGTATTTGTATATAATATCTATTTCTATTTAATTTTAAAGATACAAACCTCATTGTTGGTAATATCATAAGAAAATCTTGATTTTTTTAAGAAAAAACAAAAACGTTTTCAAGCAATAATTGTTATTTATAAAGTTTTATGGTTTGCACAAGTTATTGTTTATTAGACTAACAAAACAATATTGTAAAAGTAAATTATTTTTGGATTTAACACTGTTTTGCAAATAAGGATTTATATCAAATTAATAGCAACATTAATCAAAAGTTTTTTTTTCATAAAAACTTTTACAGAATTTGATATTAAACAAAACTTTGAAGGCATAAATATACAGTACAAAAAAAAAAGTAAAATAAACTAAAAACAAAAATATACAGCAAAATATTTTTGCCAAAAAGTACTGTGAATAAATATTTATATTGTTTTAAATCAAACGTAAAAATGCAATATAAAATTCGACATATGGAGAAATTTGTTAATCTTCGTTGCAACATCTAAAGATTTTAAACTCAAATAAAAAGGTTAAAAAAGTGTAAGTTATGAAAGTCGGGTGAAAAAGGCAAGAAGTTTTCTAAGAAGTAGATTGCATTGCGAGCATGTTGAAAATAAATAGTGTGAATGTAGCGGCTACAACAAAAACAATTTGCACTTTTTCTTTGCCGAACTGACGCATGTTTCTGTGTGTTAAACGAGTTGACACACTTCAACGGAGTTACTTTTTGCAAGGACTTAATTGAATGTACTATCTCGTTTAACACAGAGAAACGTGTCAATAAAGAAAAAGTGCAAATTGTTTTTATCATATATTCCAGCGAACTTGTTTCGCGAGGATCTTTATTAACAAATAGATAAACTTTGAATTTTGAATATTAACACCGGCTATAACGACAAATCGTCCATCTTGGCTTTGAACACCAGCTCCGAGTCGCTGTCTTCGGTGGAGGACGACTTCTCGTCGTTCGAATCTACTGTGACGTCACAATCCGACCTGCTGATCTTGTGCTCGTAATCTTCCTCGGCAATCCGGTCGATCCTCTTCTGCTGCCTCAATATTTTCCTCTGCAGCTTCCTGATGAGCTTGGCCGACTTGTCCGGTTCGATTATTTCCACGGGGGCCACCACTTGGTGGCGTTGTTGATCACCGCCCCCGTCGACTTGAAGGTTCGTTTCCTTGTTGCTATGCGGCGTTGTTTCTGTAGCTTCTTTAAGCTGTTTTTTTTTAAATAATTTTATTTGCATTTAATTATTTTTAGTTTGTAAATGGTGATGAAATTTATCATTAAAAAAAAAAAAGTGAATTTAATTAAATTTTGTGGAACAGAAAAATATTTGTTATTTGTTTACATTTATTTCCTACTTTAAGACCTTTTATAAAAGTTAGGACAATAGGCATGAAATTAACTTTCAAAGTAAAATTATAAGTAAACAATTAAACGTGTATTGTTAACTTTTCTAAAAGTTAGATTATTAAATTAAATTTGAACGCAAAATTGAGTATTTCAATTAAATATTAATAAACTTAAAGTTATTAAGAGATAAATAGTTAGTTGAACTGTTAAATAAACTTGTTATAAAATGCCGAGTATGCTAATTACTGGTAATTAATAATAAACTGGCAAGTAACAAGCAGCTGTTTATTTAACGTATATACGCGTGTTGATACAGATGTACATAAAAACAAATTTTATTAATTTACTACAAAAACAAGTATCTGTGAAATGTTATGTGATCTACTTATTACGTTTATCCAGTTTAGAAAAATTGTTAATTAACATAACATGATGGTGTATTAAAATATATAATGAGAAAATAAAAATTGAGTTAGAAAGTATCGACTTTCCGTTGAGTTACTTATAGTTTGTGGTGACTCAAAGCTTCCAGCTGGTTTCTTTTCTTACTAAATAGTTTTTTTCCTCTGTTCAGAAGCATTAAAATGCAGCTAAAAACTTCACTACATATTATATGTACAGCTCTATTTAGATATGTTAAACATTTTTTTGAAACTGCAGTTTGTAGTTTTCAGTTTATGACGTTACTACGAGTTTCAGAGTGCAAGATTATTTATTTGCACTCTGAATTTAATATAGTGCAACTTTATTTATTAGAAATTACTTATAAAAATTGGTGACTTTTATCAAGTCTGCAATCGTGTTGGATTCTGAAATATTTGCTCAATTTTTTTTATGATTACTTATGCATAGCTTGCGTTTGGTAGAAAAAAATTAAAAAGTGTTTGTCAAAGTGATTATTTTATTAAAAATTGCACCGATATAAAACTATTGATAAGTATTATTAAAACACTTTACAGGTTGTCGATTTTAAATTTAGGTAGACTTATAAAAAATAATGTAAAGATTTATATATACCAATAACTATAAAAAGTGTTTTCAGCTTTAAACTGCTTAGAACTTTTACAATTGTATTTTTTGATGAAAAGTTATTTTAATGTATACTCCTCTTTTTAAACATAATTCATAGAATACTTGCTATGATTCTTACAATATTTGAATATTCTGCTGACAAATGATCTTAAAAATATCTAATATCAGATTTTTTACGACATAACAAGTACATGTTTACAAACACATTAGTTGTATGTCTTTTTACAAACAGTCAAATTAAACTTTCATTTACCTTTGTATTATGTATAATACGTTAAAAAACTTATAAAAAAGGATAAGCACTGAAATTAAATATATATTTGAATACTTTAATAAAGTTTTAAGGCTTTTAAAATTAATAAATCAGCAACATCTAAAATATAAAAGTGGCAACAATAGATTTTTATTTTTAGAAACAACTTAAACAAACCTAGGAATATATAAACTTAAATAAAAAAAATTAGAAAGCATACTATAACTATTACAGACAAAACACTAGTTATTCGTAACTTTGTTATTATTTCGTACAAAAACTAACAGAAGTTGTTGTTAGTGATATTAAAACTAAAAATAATTAGTTGTAGTTCAAATAAGCTTAGTTTAGGAAAAAGCATTAACAAAAAGAAAGGTTTTGTTTAAACTCTTAATGTATACCTCTAAAAAACATGAAGAGTTTGCATTTATGTCCTCCTGTTATCAATTTTTTCTTTTAATTTACAAGAAAATAAGGATTTAATAAACACTAAAACAAAAAACACTTAATTAAAACAACAAGAACAATCAATATATGTAATTTTCCAAATAATTATTATTTGTTCTAAGAAATCACAAAAGTAGTTCATTATATTACAAAATCTAAACATTATTTATGTAATAATAAATAAATACAAACTTTATTTGTTAGATCTTCAATAGTTTGCTGAAATTCTACTTCTTTCATTTCTTTCTCAATTGTTTCTATTTTCAATTTATTCACACATTCTTTTAGCTAAAAGTTATATTCAAAAATTATTTTAGTCACTTGCAAAGGTTGAGAATTAATTACAAAAAATGTTATAACTCTAAAGTTAACGTTTTTAAAATTAAAAAAACATAAATATAAAAATCAATATATTTGTTATCTTAAACCTTATATCAGTCATATAGATTATGTTGTAAAGTATATTAATGTTTGATATATCTATTTAAAACCTTAAGCACTTATTTTTATGCTAAAAAACTAGGCATCTTAAAGGCAAAACATAACAAGGTGGGGAAAAAAACCTAAAGAAAAAGACAATTTTGACTTACAACAAAAACAAACGAGGAACAATTACAAAATACCTGACTCTCCATGGTGGCGATTTTGTCCTGGTACTGGTTGATCTGGTGCTTGCAAGCCATCTTCGTCTTTTCGTTGGCGTCCATGGCGTCTCTGAGCACTGATATTTCCTCCTCGCTTCTGTGGAGTTGCACTTTGCACGAGTGGTTCTGTTTGCAATACAAAACAGTTATATATTTAAGTTTCTCAAATCGCCCTTCTTGTGTTTCAAATAGTATTTGTGTTTTTTTGTCTTTATCTTAATTGCTATTATAAAAAACTATTAAGTTTCAGAAAAAATCAACAAAGTTTTTTCATTTAACTTATTTTATTGCTTGAAGTACTTTTAAATGCGTCGTCGGCAATCAAGTTAAGTTTTTTTTTTTTGAAAATAGAATACAAAAGAGTAAACTATAACTGCGATATTTGTAAACAACTAACTCTTTTTGTTTTTACTTAAGTTAGTTAGATAACATAGTTATTTACGTTAACCTTGCGTTTGAATGATGGAACAAAATATCAATGAACAGTTTTTTAGGTTACTGTAAGTTACAATTATAACAGTATTGAAAACTCATTTTAGCCTTTATTAAGTTTAGATCATAATATAAAGCATAAAACGTTATGCACTGAAAAGTATTGTGGTTTCATAAAGTGAACTTGTCATTAGCCTTTATGTCAACGCGTGAAAGACTACATTAATCATTTCTGCAACGGCAGATTTGTTTACTTTTCTAATTATCACTTTTTATTATTAAAGGGTTTTAATAAACTTAAAAGTGTTCTTGAAGAATTTTTTATTATTTTTAAAAGTCAGAAGTATAACCATTTAAATTTTGTAAAAAATAGATTTTGTCCAAAGCATGACAATTGTTACATAAACTGTTAGATTAGAAAAGAATTAAAGCTTTTTTTGTTTTGAATTGATCAACTGTAAACTTCATACTTTTTTTGTATATAAACACAAAACAGTTTGTAGCTGTAAAAACAAATTTATCACGGAATAAGTTTTTACCAGCCTATTTTTTAAGCATTCAAACTTTATTAAACTAGGTGCTTTATAATACTACAAGTTAATAATTAACAGAATTTGATACAAGAATTAAATTAAATTTTGTATTTAAAAGTTTTATACATAAAATGAACATAAGAATACAAACTCATAGCCAATACACAAAAATACTATTAATCTTAATTGAACTACTACAATATACAACAAGGTAATATTGAAACTGACGCTGGTTTCCAGCATTGTGATCTGCTGCTTGAACTCGGCGTTGTTCAGCAGAACTTGCTGGTGCTGAATGCGCATCTGCATGACCTGCTGCTGCAAGTCGAGTATTATCGACTTGTTCTGCTTGTTCGTGCTGAAGTTGAACGTCTGCGTCATACTACTGTTCATCTTCTCCATGTGTTTCTGTTGATGGGAAATTAATATAAAATAAAAAATGTGTTAAATCTGGTTTGTGAAAACTAACACTGGAAACAGACGTTGTATTTGAATTTTATACCTGATAATTAAATTTTTATTTTAGAAAATGTTTAAAATTAAATTGCTTTCATAGTTTTATTATATGTTAGGTAGCATCTTCTCCATGTGTTTCTGTTGGTGATTTGCATTAAATGAAAGCTGGTTTGTAAAAATAGTACTGAAATAGAAGTTAGACTTGATTTTATGGTAATATAAAGTCTTACTGTTTTTGAATTTAGGAATATTTTTATAATTAACATATATACAAATAGCATTTGTCACTTTAAACTCCTCATCTATGGCTTAAAATATTTCTGATAACAACTTTTAGTTTAATAATTTAGCTTTCTTTATATTAAATTAAGCAGACTTTATATTTAAACAGCATAATAAATTTTTTAAATTCTTTTAAAAAGTAGTATAAAATGATAATAGATCTAAAACATAAAAAGATAATTAAACCTGATTGTACAACTTATTATAATCCAGCAAATACACGCAACAAAACATTTTGAAACTATTAAGTTATACTTATTTTAGTTATAAAACATTGAAGATAATAATTAAAATAAAATTTGAGTATAAATTTAAACAAATCAAACAAATTATTTACAATTATTACATAGCTTTAATAAATAAAATTTTATGTTTGTACCGATTAACAAAACACAAAGTTTTCTTTTTTTGCATTTTTTTTTATTACTCGAAAAGAGTTATTTGAATTTATTATCACTGTTATTATTATCAATGTTTTTAATAGATTTTTGTACCAATGAAAAAAAAACAAACTCAAGTAAAACATACTTTGAAAAATATATAACTGCAAAATTAGTTTTATTTGTTTAAACAAGTGGAATACTTTTAACTTAACATGATTATTTTAAACCTTTTTAATTGATATAACAAATAGACCAGTTAAAAGTTTACACAAATACAAACTATTAGTTTTTATCAATTGTTCACGTAGTATAATGTATTACCTCTTCACTTGTCTACTAAAATAACCAATAAAGAACATGCATATCGCTTTTTCGAGCATAAAACTTCTTAAATAACCATAGTTGTACAGTTTTATAACAAAAGTAAATTCTATATTAGTAAACTTATAAATGCCAGAGACAAATTTTAATCTAAATAAACTTCAAGTTCATTATAGTTTTGATATAAGTGACAAAGCATTTGTTTGAAAGGTTGTTTTTTGTAAAAACTGTGCTTCTTTATATTATGTCAGTATATAGTATAGCACCATAATGGAAATATATATCAATAAATCTTCACTTTTAGTACGAATCTATTGAAGGTTTGTTAAATTTTAAAATCAAATGCTTTTTACATATAGTTAAAAACTTTTAAGATCATCACAAAGTTGTGCTATAATGTATAATTTAATAATAAAACTTAAATAAGCTGATAAAATATATCAAGAGACTGATATTTTATATTAAATATAAACTCGATAAAATCAAGAAATTTCCACAAGTTTACAATAATAAAAAGTGGCATTATTGCCATTTATAAAATAAGTATCCTCTTTAATTACCGATAAAAGTTTTCAAAAATAGTTTTAAAACAAGAAAACAACTGAAATCAATCGAACTAACATTGAAATTATTGTTGAGCTGGGACACATTTTGTTTCAGTTCTTTCAGCAAACTGCAACTCTCAGCTTCCCTAAGTTTCGTAGCAACGAGTTCTTCCTCCAATTCTCTAACTCGTGATTGGTCCGTCAGTTCCCGGTTACGCTCCGATAAATCCACGCACTTTTCCTGTGATTCAATAAGAACTAAATGTGAAAAAGTGCAAAATTGGTCCACGACAGTTTGAATTTTGAATTTTTTAACTCTAATAACTTTAAATTGTTGTGAAATATTTTTTCTAGTAAATATAAAAGCAATGCTGTCAAATTATTATTAATTAGATGTATTTTTTATAACTTTCCAGGTAAAAATATGAATTTCCAATAAGAACTAATAATGATTACCAACTTTTAGGTTTGAGAACTTGTCTTCCAGTTCAGCCTCCTTGTTTTTAAGTAAAACCAATTTTTCCTCCAGTTCCTTCGTGTAACTTCCTTGAATTGAGCCGACATCGGATTTCGTGCAACTTCCCGATTTGTTGCTGATGTCGGATTTCGTGCTGCCCACTGATTTGCAGTCGAACGAGATGTTTCCTGTTAAAACAAACACATAAATGACTTGATAGTTTCAAGCACAAGTATAAACATTAAAATAAAATGTTAAAAAACACAGACAATGTTTTTTTAATTGTTAAATATTTATTTATTTAAACTTTGTTATAAAATGAAACTTGATTGTCTTCTTCAAATTTCCTTAAAGTCTTGAAAATAGTAGAAAGTACGTTAAGTTACACTTATTCACAGATTTATAATTCTTCATAAAAACTAAAATACAAAATGAATTTATGGAGAACAAAAAAACTTTACTTTTGAGTACAGGGCGGCCTTAATAAATTCAAGTTCTGTTTTTAGACAAACAGAAAACATAATATTGATAAAATTTATTTAACTTTTACTAAATAAGTATACAACTAATAAATCTAAAACTTTAAAAAATAATTAAACTAAAAATCAAGTAAAACTAAGTTTTTGTGTTTATTAAAAAATATTTTATAGCTAAGCAGGACTCAGAATTAAAATATTTCATTTTAAAGGTTTACTTTTTTGAACTTAATATACATATTGATAGCTTAATAGTTTAATCAGTAAGTTTAGTTAGCTGATTTTTAAATAATAGTTTAAATCAGTTCACATATACAAACGGAATGTTTGCTTTTTATTTTTCTATTTTAAGTAAAAGTATAAGGAAATTTAAAAAAAACAGACTTCTTTAGTATTTAATTTATTTTTATTTGTTTAATGTAACTATATAAAAAAATTTAAATATTTGTACGCACATTGTAAATAAAATTGACGTATAACACGTGCCGAAGACAAGCGCTTTAAAAGTTTATAATTACAAAAAAGTAAAGTTGATTAAACACAACGTAACATGTTTTTCAAGTAGCTAATAATTGAATTCGCATCATACAAACTGAACAAAAACTATCAATTTAAATGCTAAGCTTGTTTGTATGTAATAACCTGTTTTATCTTCTACAACGTTCTCGTTACTTTTTTCGTCAGTACTTTTTACTTTGCCTATTCTTCCCTGTCTTTTAGCTAGTGCCAATTCTTTTTGAAGACGAATTTTATCTTCAGCATCAATCGCCCTATTTAACCGTTCCTGTGTTTAATAAAATATATATTTAAAAAAATAAAAACAAAATAATTTAGTTTAAAGTTTATATAAGTTTGATTGTTTTTATGATTGTATTTTTAAATAATGCTTCATTTGAAATCTTATATAAAATAATTTGTAATTGATAAAGCTTTTACAAAATATACCTATTGAAATATTGTAGCTGTTATTTTTTTATATTTTAAACAAAAACTCCTTAATTTCAATTTTATACTCATAAGTTATTACCAAAGTTTTCAAAAAAGATCACACTATAGAAGAAAACAGAGTTACAGATTTTGTGCAAAAGATACTTCAACATAAACTAAATCTCAAATAAAGCTTTAATAAGCTAATTAGTTTTTATAAAGTAAGTCTGATGACCAACTGATTTTTATCTGTGTTTCAAAAATTTTGTTAAAACGACTTGGTTTGAATTGAATTTTTCTTACAAACTTCATATTAATCATTTTACAACTACTTTTGAAATCAAGAGATAACAAACAACTGTATTTTTATTTTGAACAAAATTTAACATTTAATGTTTGATTACTAAAACAAACAGAAAATAATGTAAAATAATTTACTAACACTCTAAAAAAAACAGCAAACAGTTTAACTTAACTGTTTTCATTAACTTTTGCACATGTTTACTTAACAAAAGATAAATATAACAACTTGTAAAAAGATCAAAGCGATAGTTTAAAACTATTTTTCAACATTACCTTTTGTATATTTCGTACTAAAGCATAAGTTGGTGTAATAATTCAATTTTATAAGATAAAACTAAGCTTAAAAACAACTTAAAACAGACTCTTGGAAAAACATAAAAATATGTCAACAACAAAAGTAGTTATTGTTTTCTTTATACAGACAATTTAAAAAATTTTAAATGTGTATTCTAAATTTAATTTTAACATTATTTACAAAAACACCAACCATTGGAATTATTTTTTTAAATAAATTGACAATCAAGTGATCTAAAGTTGTAAGCTTGACAAAGAAAACATCAAAACTTACAAAAGTAATCCTAACTAATGGATATTCCCATAACTTACAAGTTAAAAATCAAAATACAACCTGTATGAGTTTGTCGGCCAAATTCAGGTTTTCTTCCTCGAACGCCTGCACTTTTTGCAACAACAACCTGTTCTCCGTCTTCAGTGTTCTCATCTCGATCATGTCTTCAGTTTCCTTCGATCTCGTGTCGCTATATTCCTTCTCCCATCTGTTTTTGATGTTTTAAATAAATTAATTGTGTTCCTTATTATAATAGCTAATAGAAAAAGTTTTTGAGTGTTTTAAAATACCCAACTCGACTGATATATTATTACGTCATTGAGCTTAAAGTACGTATTATTTTAATATTGAAATTTAGAATACACTTTAATCTGAAGCTATAAAACTGAGCTTTTTAAGGCCATAGGGGGGTCCAACACTTTTTTTTACAAAAGTTAACTTTGGCTTTTATACAAAAGCTTTAAGTACAAACTACAAGTCAGTTTTTATAGAATTCAAAAATATCATTTACGTTTAGAGATATTTTATTTTTTATAAAAAGTTTCCGATACAAATGTATGGACTGCAAATTTTTTGGAGTCAATTTTCTTGGAAATTTAGAAAATCACTAAAAATCTATTTCCTTCTTCATTTTTCAAGCAATCTTCTTCAAATTTTAAGGAAATGTTCCTTATAGTATGAAAAAAAACGTTACTTATGAATTAAAATAATTTAAAAAAAAATTTTAATTAAATAAAAAAAAGTCGTTTTTTTTCAAAAAAAATAAATTTTTACTTAAAATTTTTAAAATTCCAAAGTAACATTTTTTTGTCATTGTATAAAGATTAGGCTGTGAAAGTTTGAAAAAGATTGCTAAAAATGTAGGAGGAGATAGATTTATAATGAAATAGTCTTTTTTCGCTGTTTTAGTTTTCCCTTCCCAAAGGGCCTATTATGCGGCCCAACTTTGACTTTTCAATTCTCAAAAAATGTTTTGAATTTTTTAAAACGGTAAAAAGCAACTTGGAGCTTAGTAAAAACTGTATAAAATTAGATCAACTTGTAAAAAACATGGCTTACCCCCCTATGGCCTAAATTCATTAGTTACAATATGCAAAAACGTATACAAAATACTTGTTAAACAACTTGTATAACTTGTACAACAACTATAAATAAACTGATTGTCAATAAATTCTAAGTAAAAATTTAGAAATTATTTGCCTTTAGTGAGACTTAGTACAGACATAATTCAGTGTTTAATATTTTATTTAATATATTCAAAAGAAGACTCGCAGAATAAAAACTTCACGTTTGCTTAATACTAAAATAAATAAATAATTTTGGGCATCAAACGTGCGAGAATAAGTTTGTTTATTTATCACAATTTATCGTACAGTAATACTGTTTTCATTAAGCTTTGATAAGTGTGCTTCAAATTTCTTCATTAGCCGGATCTAATTCTAATTACCGCTATAAAATACTAGAAAACCACATGAACTATTTAACTTTTTATAGTAACGCTAAATGCAAAATAAAGGACTTAATCTAGTAACAGGGCTACCACTGCGTCAAAACGAAACAGATTCATTACAAACTCTACTTGATTTTTTAGGTTTTGCTAAATTAGAAGTCAATTAGAATCTAGTACGACCATTTTTTATAACAAAACTCTAACTTGCGTTTCAATTTTAGTAAGCTTGGGTACTAAGCTCATAAAGTGTAAAAGAATAACTATTTTAGATGATGCAGTCGTTAACTAAAACCTTTCATTGATACTAAGCTCATTTCTATAAAATAAACAAGTTAAATGATAAAAGCTTAACTAATCAAACTATAAAATTTAATCTAAATTACGATTCATATTAAATTAATATAAAAGCTAGTAGCCTGGCATTAAAAAGTAAATTTTAAATAGCCTTAGTTTTTCTAAAACTTAAAACTAGCTTGAGTGGAATTTTTGAAAAAAGTAATATACGAAAAAAGTGAAAATCTAACAGCTCTTCAAACAATATTATTTAAGATGATCAGCAAATTACTTATAAAACATTAATCCATCAAAAAATACTACAACTTTCTAAAGTAGATTGACTCCATGTCACGATAATGAAAGTATAAACAAAAATAACTTAAAAAAAACTTCAAACGTTTCTAAATTAAACAGAGTAGTTTTTAAAAAATGGTGAGTATTTATAGCGGTATTAATTTTATGTTGAAACTTTTCAAAAGCAATTAATAAATATCAACATATGTATGTTCTATATAAATCTGTAGTCACAAACTATCTATTTTATCAAGTATATTTAATACAATGTAACATTTAAAACTAAAAATTAGTTTTACTGCACCTTTTAAAATAGTTTCTTAAATAGTCAAATCTTTAACATATAGACAAAATAGTTTGCCAAATAAAGCTAATAAGTACTTAATTTGGTTTATAAAAGTAATAAATCATATAGAAAACAAAGCAAAAACGTATAAAACAATAAACGAAAATCTAATAAACATAAATAATGTTAAAACAGTAAAATAAAAATACTAGTTTACTAGTATAACTGATTACTATAGTTTACACTTTTCGGGTATTTGTAGAAAACATGATCAAAGAAAAAAAAAACTTACTGTAAAAATCTCATCATAACTTTGACTCTATCAACTTTTTCATACCTTAAACTCACTACTTCTTTTGACAGAAACATGTTACAAATTAAAACCCAGTTACTACCAACAAAAGTTTTCATACGAAATTAAACTTATTTTAAACTTGGTAGTCACTGTTACATCAAACACAATTACTCACAAACATCACTCAATAGTTTGCTTGATAAAAATAGTAAATTTACAACATACATATAAATTTTCAAAAAAGTTGTAAGGTTATTAATTATGAACTACTTAAGTAAGTAAAAGCATAGTACAAAATGTAAACTTATTCTTAATGCTGCCGTTTATAAATACTAATAGTTTAAGTTTATAATTACTAAAGTTAATTAACCGAAAATTATTTTTAATACAATTTACATATTTGGTATGTAAATGTTCTAAGCTTGACTTCATATATATACTATTAAATGTTTTACAAACTTTTTCATTTTTTTCGGGTTGTACTTGACAATTTTGTAAGCTTTTTCAAACAGAATATCTTGATTGTTGTTGTAATACACCGGAACTTCTTTGTGAACCAGCTGTAAAAAATATACACTAGGTTTTGAAAAACTATTCTAAATTTCAGATTATAACAATTTTACAGATGAAAACAATAAAATATTAGATAGAAATAGTAACTGTTTTTTTGTTAATTTACGTTTAAAAACTTTTAAAGAATGGTATACAAAAAAATTGTAAAACAAATCTCATGTTATCATTTTACACTTACTTTTAAACAAGCTAATAATATAACTAACCCTTAACATTCTTTCCATATCCATGTTTAGAAGTTTTTCCTTATTATCAAGAAGTATCGTCAATCCAAGACGAAAAATTATTTCAATTCCCTATAAAGTAATTAAACATAAAGATTGCAATAAATACATAATTTACAATTTAGTTTAGTAGTGGAAATATAACCATCTAATTGTTAGAATATAGCAATAAAACTTTTTATTTTTATCAAGTTCTATAATGTAAAGTTATTTTACAATTAT
The DNA here is from genome assembly GCF_965202585.1 of Thalia democratica. Taxonomy (NCBI): domain Eukaryota; kingdom Metazoa; phylum Chordata; class Thaliacea; order Salpida; family Salpidae; genus Thalia; species Thalia democratica. The sequence continues at coordinate 6,500,467 of NC_139172.1, forward strand.
AAACGGTGTATCAAAATTATCACTGTAGAAGTTTTTAAACAAGTATAAAATACATAAATAGTTTACTTTTAATTGAAGCCAGTGGTTCCCTAGAATATTAAAAGCTGTGCACAATAAATCATTTAATAACTATTTATTTGCACACTAGGTGATTAGGTAAACAAATATTTTACACAAAAACTGCTATTATTATGTTTCTGTGTATTTTTACTACACTAAAACTTGCTTAGAAACATCATAAAAAAGGTTTTGAAAGTTAAATAAGATACAATTTCAATATTTTTAAATTATTTATAGTATTAAACTTTATTTGGACAACAAATTGACTTTTGTGCACACTTTGAAAAACACTGCTTAAAAACAAACCCGATGTAATTCATAAATTAACAAATTATTGTTTAAAAAGTAAAACAGTTTTAATAACTAATTACACTTTTTGGTATATATCAATTTAAAAAAATCTAAAACAATTCATGGCAAATAAGAATACTTTTTAACCTCAAATTTTTTTAACCTAAGACTAAACTACATTTATATTACTTTAAAATTAAAATTTTACTGAAAAATATTCATACTCAAATAAAACTAAAACTATAATAAAATTAGTACTTTTAGTTTTTATAAGAGAAATCAGTTTTATTTATGACATGAGCAATTGAATTGCTGTTGTTAATATAAGCTAATACTTTTTATTATGTTTATTATATATTTAAGCAATCTATTTTATCAAAAAAGTAAATAATACCTTTTCAAGTTTTATGAAACTCAGAAGCCACAGAACAATTTTAAAATTTATTCAAGCTTATTATATATACATCTATTAGAATCTAAACTTTTTAAAAACTTTAACAGTTTATTAATGACAAACTGTATACTAGTTTATATATCGAGGAAGATATTCTTAATTTTAAAACTAATTAAAAATAAAGTTATTTTATACATTTGTAATTTAAATATCAAATTTTAATGTCATAGTTTTTGTATTGGTAAAAAGTAAAGTTTAATTTTTTATAACAATTTAACAAAAACAAAAATTTATCGAAAACTAAACTTATTTAAAATGTAATATTTTTAAAACTACTTTAAAAACATTGTTTTTCAATTAAACAACCATGTAAGTTATAATTTTGAGCATTATAAAACAAACATAAACTTGACTGTTTAGATAAGTTAAAAAATTTTCATTAAAACACAAAAGCGCATAAATAAAAAAATTAAACTTTTCTTAACCTACACTTCTAAGCTTACAAAGTTCTTTAAGAAAATAAATTTCCTTAAGAAAATAAAGTTTTTTTACATAAATTATTCAATTTATACTTCAATTTAATTTAAATTACAAGATAAAACTAAACGGGACTAGAAACAATAGAAAACCGCACTGTGTACAAATAAATTTAATTTTTAACTTAAAAAAGACACTCTGATGCGTTTTAAAAAAATACAAATTATCTTCAAGACTTTTATAACTAATATACATAGACTTTTGTTTTATTTTTTTCCTGAACTGTTTTAGTACTATGTCATCAAGTAAAAAGTAATAGCAAGTAGACCTCAAATTGTTAAAGACTACTCAATATTCAAAAAAAAAACTTTACCTCAGATATGAACACGTCAAGTATTCTGGCACTTAGGTTCGTGTCGAATGTGGTGGCCATGAGTGTAAGGAACCAGGACGAAGCGAATGATGAAGTGTGAAAAGCTTGCGCTTGCATGTGCACGAACAAATCGTTGCAATGTTCCTGATAGCAAGTTAAAATTTAATTGGGCTTCATTTCATAAGCACAGTCAAATTATGATTATCGAAAAAGGATGGCAGCAAAAAATATGCCTATAATATTTCCAACTGTTAAAAAGTATAATACAGAGCTTTATGCTTTTAAAACAAATTGGTAAGAAAAAATAAGAAAATAATTTTGTGGAAAAATAAGGATAATTAGCTTAGAAACGCTATCTATAATTAAATATTTTAATTTGTACAAAACAAAAATACCTGCAGCAGCAATTCAAATTGGAACATGCACAGCCCCAGGTAGCTCATGGAGGGTTTGAACAGCTCACGAAGTCCGTAAGAGTGCATCAAGGACACGAACACTTGGAAGCTGTCCTCCTCCGGCAGGTGCATCAGCAGTAATCCTGCTATGAACGCTGATCCCTGGCAGTATCCCACCTCCCTATCCACTAGTGAGTACGCCTGCAAGTTTGTTGCTTACATTTGTTATACAAAAAATATAAGAGCTGCGGTCATAAAGGGTCGAGAAAAATCCAACTTGTGTGGTAAAATTTGGTTACAAATTATTTTATTTTTAACAAAATATTTTAATCTTCATAGTATGATTTTTTTCTGACTTTGAACTGTATTAGCTTATTGAAGTTGAAACTTACAAAGTATAAAATAAGTTAATATGTTTTTAATTTTATGAGCTTTCAATATCTACAAAGCAATGATAAGCTTGGATAAAATCTCGAAAAATAGAACATGATTAATTTATAAGTTTCCCTCATAAAAGGTTGTATGAACTTAGCATTATAAATATTTTTACTGAAGAATTCATAAACTTTAAAACTTAATTTTACAACAGGGTACAATTAGAATTTTTAAACTAAATATACAATAAAATTAACAACTTCGTTAATACACAGAAATTCGGTTTAATAAACTATCTACTAACTTATTTATAATTATACATACAGTTTAATAAGTATTACCGCTGTAAATTATATAACAGTTTAAAAATCTAAGTTTAGAAAAAGCTATTCTTCTATGTAATTTATTAACTAAGAATAAAATAATTAAATATAGAATTCCTAAGCTATACAAACAAGTAAAAAAAACTACTAATCTATCATAAAATCTTTTACAAGATTAAAAAACTTACAAGCAGTCTTTATACAATACTAGCAAGAATCAATTACACTTTGAAAGTAAAAACTAAGAGAATGTCAACATTGTACACTAAAACAAAATTAAACGGATGAATTTAAACTGAAAACCAGTTATATTTAACACACTTGCAGATATTTTTATAAATATTATTATTAAAAACAAATTTTTAGTGTTATTATTAATTTATAGGTTATTAGAAAACCTATAAACTACAACTTAAAGAGAATCATACCTTTATTACGTTGAATAGTACACTCTGTCCATTTTTGTTTTTGAAGAACTTTTCTTCCGGATAAGTTCTGGTGATGTCCCTCCTGATGAGTTTCTCACTGGGGGAAGTTTTTTTGAGAAGGTCCACGTAACTGACGTTGACATGGAAACTGTCCGCCTCACACAGGAGGGGCCACAATAACTTCCTGTACGAGTTGGGAATACCTTTCCGAATTATTTCCTTTAAACAGTGTAGTTATTAATTGGATGCTAAAAACAGTTGTAAAAATATTTCTAATCTAATAAAGTAATTGCTTTAGTACTTTCAATTAAGAATAATTTTTTGTATGTAAAAAATTAAAATACAAATATTTGAAATATTTCTAATAACAATAAGTGAAAATATAAATTCTATTAAAAAACTTAAGTTATTCAGGTTGAAAAAAATTATGTTAAAAAAATGTCATAAAAACATTTAAAACAAACTTTGTCATTTTTTATATTTTCAAAGCAGTCAAAACTTCTTTAGACATATCAAAATCTTCAAAAAAATTTATAAAAATTACTTGAAAACTTATTTATATACTTTAGCAAGCTTTTAGGTATTATAAACCAAAAAAAAAAACAATTACAAAGTAAGGACAAATATTAAATAAATTATTTACAGTTTGGAATAAAATAAGACTTAAATACTTAAAACAAACTTTGAGCTTAGGTTTGTTTTTATTAAAATCGCTCCATTTTGTAATTATTTGTTCCCATTTTTGAATTTTAAGTTCTTCAGAAGTATTTTCATTTGTATGATTGCTTTGTGAAGAAACCTTCCTCTTCTCTATGCACTTCAATGATTTAGTATCCGCTTCGAGTAATCTAAAAAATACAAGTAAAATAGTATTTTAAATAGTGATAACTACTTTAATTACTATAAAATCTGTTTTCTTTTTTAGATTTATTATAATTTGTAAAGTTTGTTTTAATTATTATACAACTAAAGTTGTAAAAAAAACAATTATATGTATAAAATAAAACTAATAAATAAATAGCAAAACTACTAATAGCTAGCTAAGCCAATAAACAAGAAGTAATAATAGATGTAATACTCCATTTAATACTAGAAGTCTAAACAGGTTCAACACGAAAGAACTTGTTTTCTTTTAAATATATTTTTGTATGAAAATTAGAAACAAACGTTAAAATTATAATTAATAAAATATTTCAAATAAATTAGTAACAAAACGAACCTATTTTGTTGTCGAACCTTTTCTAAGATTAACTTTTCTTCGTCGTTTAAATTTTCATCTATTTCTATTTAAGGTTAATGTATAAGTATAAAAAATTTTTTAAAAACAATTTGTAAAATACAATGTGTATAAACCACTACAGACAAAAAATGTAACTAAATTATTTTTATAGAAACATAAACACAAGTTGAATTTATTTAGTACATGCTATGTCTTAAACATTTTTAGAACAAAATAAGGATATAATGCATTATCAAACGATTAAAACTAATATAAAAACTTAAAAAGTGACTTAAAGTAGAATAAACGTGTTTAAAATTTAAGTTCTAGTTTATTTATATTATGATATTAATCTCAAAATTGATTGCATGTGTTAAAAGAACATTTTTTATCAACTAGACTAAATGAAAAATAAAAACATTTGACTTATGAGTAACTGCATACTTAATTCAAGAAATATATTATGAATACTAACCTGAAGTACTCATTTTGCTAGAAGAACCAAAATTATCTTCCCGTAGGTTAGTAGATGAGTTTACCAGATCTTTAACACGTTTTTTAAATGATTCTGTTCAAATTTAAATCAAGTTTTAAACAAATCAGCTTTTGTTTTATTTCTAATCATAGAAAGTAATAGATTTAATTTGCAAGTAAGATACATTTTGAATCTTTTATAGTAAAACTGTTTAATTGCAGTTTAAAAAGTCACAAACAGCAATAAAAAAGTTGAGAAAAAGACAACATAGATGAAACAGAAAACTTAAGTTTATAAAAAATAAAGTAATACCAGTAGTTATTCAAACTCTAATTTTAACTTAAAACCTAAATTAAATTTTTTTATGTGAAGGTTAACCTTATTAGAGCAATAATTGAAGTAGCAGTATTTCTTGTACTTGCATATCAAAACAAAACTATCTATATTTTTACTGGGGTGTACTTTCAAGTATAAATAATAGGAGAAATACTTACAATTATTTTATTTTACTACTTATTAAAAGATATTAAACTATCGAATTGAAAACTAACAAAATATAAATACATAAATTTGAATAAGTTTCAGAATATATTCATAAAACACCAATAAGTGATATATATTAAAACACCTATGTTAAATCTTAGTCAGTACTATTATAAAGAACAAACTTAAAATATAATATTAAACGTTAATCTATAACATAAATACACTTGAATTTTTTTTTAGTCAACTTTGATAATAAAACTAATTTCATAATTAAACAAAATGTTGCTTTTTTAAAAAAATATCTATTTATTTAAAATTATTATTTTTAAGTTATATAATCTTTTCAAGTTATCTTTTTATTTTTTAACTGACATGTTATGTTAATTATAGATAAAGTTATACTCTGTTTCTGGACAACAATAGAAGATAAAACATATTTAACTTTGTATATTTAATTTTGATTATTTAAGGATCAAATTGAAGTTTAAAAATTTCAACAATAAAAAGCTAGAATAACTAGTTTTCTACTGCTGGATCTGACCATAATTTGCCAAGATCTGGTTAAAAAAAAATTTTGAAAAAAAAACATGTATCTGGTCTGGGCAGAATCTAGATTTATTAAAATGGTCCTATATTGAACAAAAATTTATATTAAGGTTCCACATCCAGCAAAGCTTTGCCAGATAAAAAGCTATACCTGGTCCAGAACTTTTATCTAAATTCAAAAAAATAATTCACTTAATTAAAATAGCAAAACTAAATTATTCAAATAAACATGCGCATATAAATACATACTTTAGTAGATCAGCAAAATTTCTACAAGCATATCTGCAATTGTTAAAAGCTTAATCATTCTATAAAAAAATTAAAATTCTGAAATTACTGTTAAATAAAAAAGTTATCCAACAGAATTACAAAATAATTACAAGTAGTAATCAACAAATTCTAATGTTAGTAATTCCCATGCTATATCAAGGCAACATAACCATTTTTCTGAAATTATCTTATGTATAAATATTTGTCATTATAAAGCTAATATAGATTGCAATTATCAATTATAACTGAGTTTTGAAGCTTTAAAACTCCTGAAACTTTACTTAACAGCGTTTGAAACTTTATTAAATACCAGCAAAAATATTATTAATTAATTAACTTTATTGGAAAATTTATACCATTACTGAGTTTTACCACAAATATATTTTCAATGTTCAAATTTCAACTTTAACTTTTCGACAGAACTGGCTTATACACAACTATTCTTATCAAAGTTTTATAAAAATACAAGGAAAGATTAAAATTTTTTGATCTTTAGCAGGAAATTTTTTATAACTAACATTGTTTATTGGTAAAAAACACCAGTAACTTTTATAATAAAAATAAATATACATAAACAATAAGAACTTAAAAAATAAAACAAATGTACAACAAATAGTTTTCACTTAAGAATCATGTATTAAATAATGAGGCATACTTTTGCAAATGTAAAGCTGTTCTTTTTTTTTTGAGTAACAAAACGTTGTTAGATAATAAAGTTTTTGTTATTTACCAAAAACTTCATATTCAAAAACAGTTATTTAAATTTGAAAAATAAGTTTAAAATAACCTATATTTATTAATTTTTACTGAAAATAATATAAAAAATTATTGAGTATTAAAACTTTTTTGCAAAATTGTTCAAGTTATTAGTTTAAAATCTACTATCAGGCATATTATCATACAATTATAACTAAATATATAAACCATACGAAACTATAAATTTTAATTTTTAGTTAAAGAAAACAATAAAAAATCTTACGTAAGTAGGAACTTCTGCCATCATTGTGGTGCATCTTTTGAATTTATACACAAACCACCATTACAATACAACTAAAATTAAAAACATTCTTGTGTTAGTGCACAAAGTTTTATTTAATTACAAAATATTTTAGAAGCAATAATAAAATTAAATAGTGTCTTTTGCATTTTATTTCAAATAGTTAAGTTTATAATTTGTTATAAAAACAATTTAAAACTATTAACACATGCATGCTTTTTGTAACAATTAGCTGTACTTCATAAAACGTTTGCAAAAATCTAACTTTGTAATTCAATACTAAAACATTTTATTAGCTAAACTGTAATAACACACATTCTATGCTTTCTTTGATAAAGTTGTTATTTTGATTTAAAACAAATGCTATTTTTTAAAAAAACATTCAAAAATCATTAATAAATAACATTAATTTAAAAAGCTTTTAGTTGTTAATTGATTAGCAAGTTCTTATTCTATTTCATGCATAAAGATAACAATCTTTTTTTTTCTGCTAATATTAGTTAAAAACATTCACAAAGAATAAGTAATTAATAATATTTTTGCTTAAATTTGATGTCATAACTTTTTATAGAATCTACTTCAAGCAAATTAAATAGAGAAACTTTTTTTAATTTATTCTAATTTAATTTAAACATTATCATAGATTCTAAATAAAGAGTGACTGAAATTTGATTAAATGTAAGAAAGACTAGTCTACTTTTTTACAAAATTAAATAAACTAGCTAGGGCTTTTCTAAACCCTAACATAAGCTAGTGGCAACATAGGGGAGTGTTTTCAAAAAGTAATTTTATTTTATAAAGCAATAACTAAGATACCATTTATGTTGATATTGTTATTTTTTAATCAAAATCAATTTTTTGAGATGTACCAATCAAAGTTGGACAGCTCATTTAGTTGAGTGTAACCTAATCTAAAATCAGAGTGGTAACTATTTTTAAAGAAAAATCTTCAAGGTTTCTGATTTTCTTTGAGGTTTTTATGAAGTATCAACTGTTTCTTTTTTAAATAAAAATAAAATTTAGATAATTTTTTTTTTAAAGTTAATTAAAAAAATAATTTTAATACCACCTTAACTTGTTTTCTAATAATTAAAAATCTGAATAATATTTGACTTCATATTTTGTATAACAGTTATTTACAATCTTACCTAAAGAAACAAAATTTGCTGAAAATTTAAGTCATAATTCCCTTTTTTAAGTCTAAAGTTACATGTTTTTCAATTTTTTACATGTCTTTAAAAATTTTTAGATTTTCCAGGTTTATTGGCCACCCTGGAAGAAGGATATTACAGAAAAATCTTAACTCTTTACAAATTTTTCAAATTTAGTTATTAACCAATTAAAATAACATATTGAAATATTTTGTTGATTGCCTCTCAAACAAAAAGTAGAATACATGTATGTTTAGGCTGGAACAGGGACGTAGCTAGCTCAAAAAAATTACAAATCTGCAAATATCAAAACATCTGAAATGACGCGTGATAAGGGGAACACCAACACAGCAATTTAAACTACCTCTTATGTTATTGAATTATGAAAATATTCTCATATGAAAATATGCAGTTATGTTAGTACTGCAAAAATGGAATGTTAAAGCATGGGTGATAGTTGTATACAACAAAATTTATTTTGCTCCATACCCCCTATGACTTTTATTTTGCTTTATGTGTTGCCACTTGTGTAAACCCATAAAAACTTTTATTGAAAATAAGTATAAAGAAATCACAATTAAACTAAAAAACATTTATATTGTTTTCAAAATCAAACAATTAAGCAGTCAAAAGAAACAACCTTAAATTATCCAAATTTTTGTTACATAAAATTGTTTGATTTTGAAGCTACAGCTTCCATTAGAATCAATTTTGCAATGCAGCTGTTTGACAAACTAATGCTTTAACGCGCTAAATGTATACAATTTAGATGTATTTAATTCGTTTAATATTTACCACAATAAAAATGCTAATGAGTACATATATGTCAAAATTATCTCCCAGGAGTGCATAACTAAGTATCAATTAATACTAAAAGCTAAGAAAGCAAAGTCTTTTCAAGCTGAAAGCAAGTTTTTTTGCTCATAGGTATACGTTTCTACAGATTTGCAGAAACGTACCAAGCCACGTGCCTGGGCTGGAACAATGCACATTGCCATGAACAATTTGAAAATTAACCATTTTTAATTGCTTTATTGAGTAAAGAAGAATGTCATTCAATGGAAATCGAAGGATATTGTGGAAGAAACACTTAATGACAAAGTACTTTCAAAAATGTTCTAGTGCATAAAAAGACATTTATGTTTGATATCATCAGCACTAATCAGCAAAAATGGGACAGGATTATGGATGTGCCAATACAAAATCAAATGTCATATTTGATGGTTTTTCAAAGACTCGGTAAGAGTTTTTTTTTTATATGAAGTTTTTAAGGTTGACCATAAAATTTCAATCAAATAATTAATTGTATTCATTCAAAGGCATACCATTGTAGTCATATTGGTGAACAAATTAAGTGTCCAGTAAATACCCCTTAGTAGCCCCTTCAAACTGATGTATCAACAGGAAAAATTAATATAAATTTAGGAGCAACAGTTGAACCGAGCTTGAAGGTAAGTAAACAGTAAGATGAACACACAATAGAATTTTTTAACTAACCAGGATGAATTTAACATGGAATTCAAGATAGTTCAAAATTTATTTTTGTCTGCATTCTTAAAGTTTTTAAATAAAATCTTATTTGAACTTTCTTTTATAATATAGCAATGTTAAAACTCTATTCAAGTACTTTAAATTATAATTCTGTGTTAAAAGATTTGATACTTAATCAATTTAGTTTAAAATAATCTAGGAGTGATGTAGAGTTATGCATTGTAATTTAGTATATATTATTATTTTTACAGATTGTTTGTTGTTCAATAACAAAATAAAATTGCTAAACAAGGAAATATTCTTTACATTCTTTGAGGCAAAAAAGCCATTCTGAAAGACTATAAAATGAGTTACATCTAATAGCCTGAGTTTATAAGAAAATTAAAGACAAAATTAATATAAACCAATATCTGAAAAAAACAAAACTTAAATACCTTAGATAACTAAATTAATAACACAAGTACTTAATAAAAACATATATTTTATGAAAAATGATCATGTAAACTAGATTGAGAGTTATGAATAATATAAGTAGTCTGATTAAAAAAAAAATCATTAAGGCTTAGTTTAAAAAAAATTCAAGCTAGTATGAACTATCCTGAGTAGTCTGAATGTTTTGCAACAACAATTTTATATAAATATATTAAATATTAATTTTTTAGTGATACTAACCTCTCAACTATAAACAAAACTATAATTAAACAGAGCATGTCATTTCAAGTATTGATTAATAGAAAAAAGTAGTCGTTGCTTCGAAGTTAATGATATCTATATAAAAAACCTGACTACAAAACAATCATGACTTGAGTTACAGCTAAATAAAATTATAAAAGAACTACCAGGGTTGAGGTAAAAAGGCCAGACTGTGTTACATCAAACTAATCTGAGTTTATGATAAACTGAATAATAACTTATATGAGCCAAAAACAAAAAAATTCTTATTTTAATCAAGCTTAGATATTTTAAGAATACCAAACAACAACGCAAAAGGATTTAATAAAAACAGAGCTATTAAGAAACAAAAAATCATAAAATAAAATATAAACTATAATTTTAAAAAATATCTAAACTAGTTAGAGCTTTTGAAAAAATGTTTAAACTAACATAAGTTTATCAAGAATTTCAAACTATCCTAAGTAGTCTAAGTGTGTGGCAACCCTGAACTAATCTGTGTTTTATAAGAGAAGACAAAATTTGCAATAGTTTAACAGATAATAAAAATAGTATTATTTGTTTTCCACCACAGACTTATTTAACTGTATAACATAGAATTAATATATTATTTCTTTATATGATTTTAAATGTATTACATTTTACAACAAAAACAAAACTTCAAATGGTAACAAATAAAAATCTATAGCTAAACATTACTTGTTTTTATTTTCATCTAAAAATGTTTAAATATACAGTATCAATATATGCTAACCTAAATACTATGCATTACAGTTAAATAGTAAATAGTTACAATACAACATAAAAAGGTTCACTATATATTTAATTTACCTAGTGTTAATATTAAGTTAGTGATTGACAGACTGTCCGCTAGGTTGTGTTAAAGACACTATTTTCAACACAGGTAGTTTTTCTAAACTTTAGTGTCATTTTTTTATGAATGACTAAAGATAATTAGTGAGATGCTCATAAGTCTGAAAGTATAACAAAAACATTTAAAACAATTCTGCAGTTTAAAAAAAAGTTACGGTTACAATTCCTAAGAGCTATATTAAAAAATAAATTTGTCTGAACTACTTAACAATGCCTTTGAGTTTCCAATGTAGATTTTTCAAGGACGTTTTCAAAAAAAATATTAATTTAAACTAGGTAAACTTATTTTTTAACAACTAACTTTTAAAGAACTATTAATTACACCACTTTGAAATAATTTCTAAGTGTTGACAAAACTTTTTCAAATTTTTTTAATTTTAATCATAGCTTCTGTGGAGCTCTTGAAACGAGTTCTAAGAAAAACACTTTACAAAATATATTTAACAGTTTGACTTAAAATTTATAGGCAATTTTCAAGTTTGTAATTATATTTAACTGTTCGAACGTTCCACAAACTTTATTTTAACGACGTAAATCGTTTTAATAAAGTTTTAAATAATAATTTATCGTAATTAGATTTTGCAGCTTCGTTCTTATATTTATAGTGCTTTGATGTTTTTAATATTTAAATTAACTTGCAATGGTATTTTTTAAATTTATTGAAATAAAACTTCATAATAAACTTTAAGCTTGATTAAGTTGTTATGATATTTTCATAGCTTGCATATTACTCTAATAATTTCTGGTTCTAATTATAAATAAATTCTAATAAATATTTTTATATGAAATACTAAACGTATTTTGCTTTAATATATAGTAAGTTAACTATTTAAGTACTTAATTGATACAAATAAGTTTATATCTTTTTAGTTTGTGCATTTGTGCAATTTTCAAATAGAATGTAATTATACTAGACTCTATTACAAATTATAGTTTATTTAACAAGCAAAAAATACTCAAAAATTTTTGGTTTAACGACATGGATACACGAAAAGACCTTCCGATCATCGAGTTGTATAGTGTATACCCAATTTTAATCAAAACTGTAATGAGCTTAAACATAAAAAAATTTACACTTAAAACTTAACTCTAAAACAAAAACTCTATGAAAAATGAGACTACTAAACTTTACAACATTAAAAGTTTCACTAAAGAAAATTTTCCAAGTAAATTGAAAAAAAAATAATTAAAAGTTAATGTCTAAAGTTAAACTAAATAAATGTTTATTTAACTCAACATTAACTAATCTTAGTAATTTTTTAGCAAATGCTTACTTTGATGTGCTTAAAATGCTTTGAAAAAAAAAATCAGCATTGTACAGAAATTTTGTTGTAAAAGAATGAAGTTTAAACATAGTTAAGTATTAAATTAAGTAAATTTAACGCAAATTTAAAAAGAAGTCTTTTTACATTGTAAGGTAGTTTGCTTATTACCTTACAACGTTTAAGCGTGATCATTATGGAAATTATTATGAAAAAAATATCAAAACAACAAGTTATAACAAATGTACGACTTGATTACTTCAAGGTTTTTCGTACACCAGGTCCTTAGACCAAACTTTTTTGTTATCGTTCAATAAACAATAACATATTATTATGAAACTTAATGTATTGATATATATTCTGGTCTTGAAATTTTATAGTGGTAAAATTACACGCTAAAGTTTTAAAACTGAAGTGAAGCAAATGCAAGCAAAACTGTTTTTTTGTATTTAAGTTTTAATCATTCCTGTGAGTTTATTATTCCTACTAAAGGAGTAAAAAAAAACTCATTAAATTGATCATTAAATTCACAGGTTTTTCTTTTGTAAACGTATAGTTTGTAAACACAATAAACTTTAAAGAATAAAAAATATTAATCTAAAAAGTATAAAAGATCTAATGATAATCAATAAAGTTATACTTTAAAGAAACTTAATTAAAACGTTAATTAACATTTTAAGGCTTCTAATTATGACAAAAAAATAAACTTAATTTTATTGAACTGATTTGTATAAAATAAAGCATATTCACTATTTAAATGGCAACTGAAGTTAAAGATTTAAAAACATTTTTAATTTAAAGTTAAGTAAAGTTAAGCTTCTTAAACTTAAGTAAAGATTGCTGAATTTACTAATAATCAAAAGATTATCAGTTCGTTAAACTTTAAATAGCTAGTTAAGTATAAAGCCCCTTCAAATAAAAGCTGTTGTTATATTCATTTTATTTTACAAACTAATCGTAAGCTCTTAGAACTTTATTAGTTTCTTTAATTTATCTATTTCATTTGTATATACTTATATAACATCAAAGTAAATTAGTGTTTTAAAAGTAAGTAACAACACATTAAATACTTTAAGAATAATGTTATTATTTTAGTTAAGTAGTATTAATTTTAAAACATATATTATCTTGAACATTTTAGTAATTGTTTTATATCAACCATAAATATTTAAATTGTCTGCTAAATTTTAAAAATTTATTTAGTATTTGCATAAATCATTTCAGGTAAACTTGACTTTTGCAAGAAAAAAAGCTGTTTGCTACATTAAATATTTTATTATTTAGAGTGTAAGATATTAGTCTTTAAAATGTTAAACATTCTTACAATAAATATAATTTTGAAATTGTACCCATAAAATGTGAAAAAAAGATAGGAGTATTATGATGTCGTGTTATAACTTAATTTAAAGATGGTTAATATGGAATAATATTTAGTGCGTTACATCTACTACAACGGTTACAAAATATAATAGTGTTTCGAAATGTAAGCTAAAACATACATTCAAAATATATAAGCTACTAAGTATTTTGAAAACTATAAAAGTGATTAAATGGTTATTCATATATCTTCAGAAAAAAAAGTTTCTAAGTATATCCACTTTTTGTTGTAACCACTTTTTGTTATAACCACTTTTTGCCCATTTTGAATCCTTTATTCAAATCAACCTAACTCTTACTTAATTTCATAAAAGCAGTAACTGAAGTTAAAACATGCTTTTGTTAATAAATTTTTCACAGATCACTGATAATTCACAAATTAACTGTTTAAAATTTAAATTTAAGCGTTTGTTAACAAATATCTGAGCGAAACAAGTTCACTGGAATATATAACAATAACAATTTAAACAGTATTCTTTATTTATTTCACTAACACATGTTTCTTTATGTTTTTTTATATTATGAGTTGTTATATCTTTTTGTATTTTACTTTACTTAATTTAGATTTAATATTTACAAATAATATATATGTTTGTAACAGATGATTTACCACATTATGTATTGTATTTATTATTAACATAAATCTACAATAATTTTTAGTGTTCATTATATTTATACCTATTTTAGCTTGTATTCTTTCCTTACAGTATTCATATTTTTACAGAGCTCCGTTAAAGTGTGTTAACCCGTTAACACATAGAAACATGTGTTAGTGTTATAAAGAAAGAATACTGTTTAGTTTAATTACATGTTTTCTGAATTTTTGTTTTAAAGAGCTTAGAAGAAAAATTGTATATAACTGTAGTATACATTTTGAAACTTTTATAAGGTATACGATATTTTTTTTAGCTGCAGCTGAGACAGCTATAAAAACTATCCCAAAACTAAATTTAGTATTATTTCCTTTATTAAAAGTAATCAAAAAAGAAAAAAGGACCATAAAAAACCTTTGCTAATTTATAAGTTTTAAAACTTTTACAGTGAAACTCGTTATCAAGCTTTACTAAGTACTTTTGTAACTCAGATAGCAATATAGTTTTGAAGCATTTGATTTTCGAAATCTAGGCTAAAACGCAATATGTTGGTAAAATGTTGAATTTTTTTAGTCATAATTTGAATAAAAGGTGATGTTAATCTATTTGTTTGTGATTCTATTATTAAAAAAAAAGTTTGAGGTAAAAATGCTCTTCTAATTTTCTGTTCGTTTTGAATTGCACAAGTTTAAAGAATTGTAAGTGTTTTTTTACGAATACTTCTATCATAACTTCTAAAACTCGTTCAAATTTTTAACACTTTTTATTGTCTTTTTTTTTTATTAGGACCAGTACATCAATCTTTCGAACCTATTTTCACTTACTAATATAATAAACATTTTTACTGCTAAACAATAGTGCAAAAATTATTATTTTTATTTGGTAATTAAATTAAGACATGAGACACCCAATTTAAGTAGTTCAGAAAAAAAGTTATGCTTTTTTATACAATATCAAAAGATTTACCTTAGGTTACGCTTTTTTTAGCATTTAATTTTATTGTCTACATGATTTTCTTTTGAAACTAAAGATTTTTGAAAGACGTAAATAAAAACTGTTGTACCAAAACTTGTAATATTATTTATAACAATTTTTACGTAGGCTTACTCATTTATTGATTGACAATTTTTTTTATAAAACAATGTTTCACTCAATTAATAATGCATACTTAGTTATAACAAGCTACCTATTTAAAAAGAATACATACTCAAGGCGTACTCATTTAGCCTTATCTATGGTTTTGATGAACACAATAAAACCTGTGCCTAAAATACTTGTTAGGTTTTGAAAACAAACAATATAAATTGTCTAGTTTGCATGATAAAATAACATGCATCATAGATTATTATATAAAAAGTACTTTTTTAAAAACTTGTTTTTGTTTCAATATATATGCAGGTACGTTTTCAGCTTTTGAAACGATACTTTAGAAAAAGAAATATTGTATTAAGATTTTGTACGAGTAAAATTGTATTAATAAACTAGAAAAGAGAAAAAGGAGCGTTCAAGCTGCTACGTTGTTTTATTAAACTATTAAGAAAATTTAATGTTTCAAAAAATATTTTATTAGTTTTAGAACGCATATAACAGTACTTGTTTTTAAAACTTATGTTTTTCAAAGTTTAAAAGAAATATATGATACATGCTAGTTATAAATAAATTTAATTAATTTAAATTTTTTTTTAAATGGATTTTGAGAAAATAGGGTAAAAGTTGAATGATAGTATTGAATATTTTATAACTTACTTAATTTAACATGAGTTTGACAATTAATTTTGTTTTTTGACACTTTCCTTAGCTTCTAGATATTTTCAACATTTTAATGAGTTCTAAACTTTTATAAATACAATAAGTCAAAATAGAATATTTAAAATAGTTTAATATCTTACTCATAAAAAGTGAGAAATTACGAACAAACTTTAATTAAAATCATCTCCTCATAAAACTTTAACGCTTATTTGCAACTCAAGTTTTACTGCTAACAAGTTTTTAAATCTACAAATTATATTTACCAACTTCACCATAAAAAGTTATCATTTTAACATTTTTGTACAAATAAAAAAATTATTCTTATAGTTTTAAGTTCATAGATAATTAAAACCAGTAGAAAGCAGTCTGAATAATTTCTAAAACTTTAAAAAACTGAAGACAATAAAAAACTGACCAAAATACTTTTGTATCAAAAATTAAAAAAAGCTAAACAATTTACCTTTATAACATTATTGAAACTTTTAAAAACAGCATTAGCAAAAAAAGTTACTGTAATCATCTAATAAATAAGACAAATGGATGGATATGTAGGCACATTAAAAAAAAATCATAGTATTTTATACTTTAAACCCATTAAAAAGTTATAACTCTAAAAACTACAGCCTTTGATATGATATGAACTTATCGGACGAAATAAAATAAGTGCAAAAAAAAAGTTTTTTAACCTGATTAAAGCAAACAAATGATTCTTCTGAAAATAGTATACGAATTAAAATTTTAACACAATAAAAAAATTAAACCATAATTTTTAAATTAAAAAATTTAATTATGACTCTAGTTAACGCTTTGTCTTAAAGAAGAGAAATCTCTTTCTTTGAAGTGAGCCTGCCTGAGCACATGTTCGAT
The DNA here is from genome assembly GCF_965202585.1 of Thalia democratica. Classification (NCBI taxonomy): domain Eukaryota; kingdom Metazoa; phylum Chordata; class Thaliacea; order Salpida; family Salpidae; genus Thalia; species Thalia democratica. The sequence continues at coordinate 6,517,611 of NC_139172.1, forward strand.
CACACCGATCCTCACATCCATCTGCGTCGTCTCAGTCTTCAACCTCCCCAGCGTCTGCTTTATCTTCACCAGCGGCGTTCCGTCCGTCATGCTGCTTCCCTTCTCCTCCATCTCTATCTTCACCTTCTCCAGCTCCTCACTCACCTCCGCCAGCAACCTAGACCTCTCAGTCACTCCGCTGCTGCCCTCACCGTACTTTTCCTTGGTTTCACACAACTTCTCCTGCGCCCTCCTGAAATCCTGCACCAGGTTTTCCAGCTGCCCGTTGATGTACTTCTCCCTGCTGCCAATCTTTTCAAGTGTCTTCTGAATTTCAGCTTGAATTTTCCCCAGCTGCTGCTTTGATTCAGCAAAAGTTGTTTCGATTCCGCTCTTGTGCTTGTCAATCTGCCCCTGATGGGCTCTCCAGTCCCTGTTGTTGCTCTTCACCGTCACCTTCAGCAATGGAGTCACTCGCTCGATCTCCAGCTGCCACTCCTTGCTGCTTGTATTTGACACCATTATCTCCTTCTGCTTCAAAACTTCTTTATTGGTTTGCTCGGTTGATTTGAGGTCGAGAAAAATGTCAGCTTCTTCATCCGAGTCTTCAGCAGCAACCAAATTGTCTTCAATGTTGTCCAGCTTGACCTCAGAGTCATCTTCATGCTGCATGACCTCCTCTTCTTCGTCTGCCTCCACTTCATACAAGGGTTTTCCCCAAGAAAACTTGGTCTTCACCAGCGCGTTTTCAGCCAGTTTATCCAGCAAAAAGCAAACGTTCGGCCCGCTGCCAGACTTGAGCTTGTTTGGTGGAAAGTCAGTGTCAATGTCCATGGACCTGGCTTCATTCAAAATTCTGGTTATTGTTACGTTGGGGTCATCATACTCCTGGGGTTGGTCGAAACTCCTGTCAGCGATTGAGATGAGCCAGGCACAAAGGGAAGTGAACATGTGGAACTGCTCGCCAGGGTTGGTGGGTATGGCAAAGTAGTGCCTTGAAATGGGCTTCATTTTGTTGGCCTCGATGAAAAGCTCCTCAAAGTTGAGCAGTTTCAGCTTATCCAGCAGATCGGACATGACGTTGAAAATTTTGTACGTTGCTCCTGGGCCTCCGTCACGATCTTCTCCCATGTTTTTCTGAAAGTAAAAATATATTATATGCAGCTTCAATAAAAGTTTAGAAACAAAATAGTTGAAATAGTTTGTTAAGGGTGATTAAGATTTGGATATTAAAAAATTCACAATATATTTGTTAAAAACATTTAACAAAAAATTATTACAAACAAATAACACAATTTAACAACTAACTTATAATTTTTTGTTTCTGTTTATTATCAAGTTCACTCTTGGCCAACAGTAATTAGTCTTAGGAAATGTTATAAAAACTTTAATAATGAATTGAAATATAAATGTTTTTAAAGCCTGTCAAATTTTATTAAAGTATACGTTTGCTTATAATAATCTTAACTGAGGAATATTAAAACTTAGTCTTCTATATTTGGTTTAACTTTATACTATTTACAACTTTAGAAAACAAACATGAAAAAAAGTAATTATCTTTTGATAAAACACTTTAGTAAACTACATTTAAGGAAAACAAAAACCTTATAAACATATATAATACATTCTAAGTTGTCTAAAACAGATTCCTTTATAGTAACTTAAAAGTATGTTTACAAAAATAAACAATACTAAAACAAAACTTAAATATTAAATAAAATTATGGTAGTTATTATTTATAAATTGAATAAACGACGAAAAATAAATTCAGCTTAAGTATTCATGCTGATAAATCAAAACTATATCAAAGCTAACTTTTATAAGTGAATAAGTATATGTATAAAAGTAATTGTAAATGAGTATTTTAAAATATCATTATAACAACATTTAATCCAACAACAAACTTAATGTCTACTAAAGTTTCAGTAATTAACATGAACTGTTTTATATTGAAATAAAATATTTTATTAACTTAGTATGTAGTTATGAGTACTGTAATTTTTATTCATTATTTTGGAAGATTAAAGATAAAACACACAAAAACTGTTTGAATTTTACACAAGTAAATAAAAACAATAAACAAGTAAAGTTTTAAAGGTAACCTTTATAAACTTGTACCACCTACTAGCTGTAGGGTTGCTACTCTTATAAAAAAAATTATCTTGAGTGACTGAAAACTAGTCTGAGTTACAATAATTTATAACTAGATAAAAAATTTAAAAAAAAGTTAAAGCTTTAGAGAGAACCACCATTATTCTATAAGTATTGGCTCTTAAACAAATGCTAAAGGTACAAACAGTAAAATTTATACAAATTGCTCTTTCAAAATTGAAAAATATCAATGAAGTTTTAAAGTGTAATTATTACAACAGTTTCAATTACAAACATGAACATATGTATTGTAATTATTGTTTTTTAAGTTCTTAGAAGTTTAAAATTTAATTAAAACCCTATTTTTGATCTAAAGCTTTTAAGCTTTTAAGTTTGTAAAAAATACTAGTAGTTTGTAGTATCCTTAAGTAGTTATTGCAAGATTAAAAACTAAAAGTTTAAATAATCTAACGGAATAAAGAAATATTTTTACTATTAAAATAATTTACATTGTTAAAATAGATAAACATGAAACAAAAGTTTAAAAATAATACTACGAATACTTTATATTACTTGGTTTGAGATCTTTTACGAATAACAGTATTTGATATTGTAAATCATAAGCCTTATATGTACATGTTCACTAGAGTTCTTACATGTGGAAAAAACCACAAAAACACTCAATGAAAAACTTTAAGTAATCTAAAGAAGCGTAGATTGAGGCCTTGTCAATTTTGCTGAAAACAATCACTTTGTAAATTGTATGAAACCATAAAAATTTGACTTTCAGGTTTTTGGTATAAAATATATCAACATGTAACAACTATCACAAAAACATATTCTACCAGTTTTAAGACCGTTTAAAGAGTGTTTCACGGAAACATTTTTGTTTTTATGTAATTTTTTATCATTTATCATTATTTATTTTTTTTCAGAAATTCAAGAGGTATAAACATGAAACTTTATTCATTTAGAATGTGTTTTTGTGATAATTGCTATATGTAGAAAAATTTCCAACCAAAAATAAAAGGTTGATTTTTTAAGGTCCCATACAAATTACATAAGGGTTATTCTTAGAAAATTTTATGAAATCTCTTGATCTGCTTATTGAAACAATCTAAAATTTTACACAGGGTGTTTTTGTGATATTTGCACTGTTAATATTGATGCAATGTAAAAAAAATGAGCTGAAAAAACAAAGGTGGCAATATTTATAAGCAACTCAATGTACACTATCAATTTTAATAGATGTAATAATAAAAAAAAATATTATGTTTATAACATTCACTTAAATTTTACAGAAAAATTGTTATTCATTTTAGTTTAATTTTAAGAATGTATATTTGTTTAGTTTCTGTAAAAATATTTAGTAAAACAAAACCAAAAAATTATTTTAAAATATTCGAAGTAGAATTAAATTTTAAACTTAAGTACTAATAAAGTAAAAACATTTTTTTAAGTTTTTGACTTTATCACTTTAATATTATAGTTAAGAAATACATAGAAATATTGTTAAACAAATATTAATGTTTTTAAAGTTTTTTAGTAGAACTTGATTGTATAGGGGTCATAGAGATGTTAAGTGACCCCATGGTGCAAAAATGTTTTCATGCAAATTTGACCTTTAATAATTTATTTAATCCTCTTTAATAATTACTAATTGATTTATATATTTCAAATTTTAAGAATTCTAAATGATTTTGTAAATTATTTAACATTTTTTTACAGTCATAACTTTAATAAGACCTACATAATTTTTACTTTTTTCTCAAGTTTTAGTTTTTCAAAATTTATGGGTAAAATAACTTTTTAACTTATTAAAATGTGGTCAAAAAGTCAGTTATGCTTAACTTTAGGTGAGCACCAATATCAAACTGAAATTATAATACATTTGATGATGTCTTATTTAAGCATAACTTTAGGCTTAATATACGATACTTAGTTTTAAACAAGCTATATAAATACAAAGAAAGAACTAAATAAAGATATTACAAACTTAAATATTTAATCAATTTTATTTTACAATACAATAATCAATATGTATTATTGTATGGATATAATCACTTTATAATGTAAAATATAAGCAGTTACATATTTAAGTTTATTAGTTTATGATATATAAGTTTAATTTTACACATGTATTTATAAAAGATAAACTTTTAGCCTAAAATTATTATTAAATAAGACATAAAATGTATTATAATTTCAGCTTGATATTGGTGCTCACCTAAAGTTAAGCATAACTGATAAGTTTTATAATTATCTGAATTAAACAATGCAAGATCTAAACCCAGTGGTGATCACATATACAAAAAAGGGTGTTTTAAGTATACTGTTTCTCTTAATTTTTCTTTGTTAAAATTGTTTAATATCATAATCTTTTCAATTAGAATCTATAATATAACTTTTATTCTTAGTTTATTTTTGACAAGATTTTCGTAAGAATTCAAATTGTTGTAATTTATTTCATGTAACTTTTCATAACTGTTTTTACTGTTTTGTATTAGTAAATCTCACATGTTTTGTATACTTGGTTCTTTCCTTAATAAGAGCTGTTTGAATAAAATGGATTTTTAATAACAACTTTTTATAAAAATGAAGCACAACGAATTAAAAAAGCTAACTGTTTTCTTAAATTACGTAAAGTTTGTTACAACTAAATAAAATTTACTGTTTAGAATTCAAACATTTTAAAATAAAAAGACAATATTAATCAAAAGTGCAAACTAAATTTTTTATCATTAAATTCTATATAAAATGACTAGTAATCAAATTAAACATGAGTAAATAGTAATAAACATCAAATAATTTATTTGTAAATGAGTTATTTTAGCTAGACTGTGAAACTAAATAATATAAAAACAAAAACTTAAGGTATTTTTGTGATACTTAAGATTATTCTAAAACAGACCAAGCTAAACTGATTAACAATAAAACTACTATTGATTCTCAAACTTTCTTTAAACCTTATGAAAATAATTACTCACTCAGAGGTAATAATAGAAAATATACATGCAAATATCATTTCAACTATGTTGGTTGGCACGAATCTTTTTTCTATCGTTCGGTAAAAATGTGGAACAAACTTCCAAATGAACTAGTATCGTGCAAAAATCTTATACATTTTCGTTTAAACTTAAAAAGATTTGATTTAAATAAAATATTTACCAGTAAAATTTATAAGTGATTAGTTTTGTTCATCTCTTTAGCCATTGATTTGGTGTGTGGTACGTAGTTTATTGGTAGTTTAATCTGTAACTACACCTTCCCCTTATAGATTTTAGGTACTTTTCAACTTTGATTTTTTTGGAAGGGCTGTTGTTAATGTGCTTTGGGCTTTATATTTTGAAATTATTGGATACTCAGTTGATTCCTAAGATAGATTTGTTTACTGCTCCTCATTTTTGAAGTGATTTTTGACTAAATTTGCCGTCATAACGAGTGGCAAATAGTAGCTCAGATCAATGTTCTGCGAGATGAAGACAGGTTCTGAAGATTTGACAGAAATGCTTGTTACAGGTATTTGTTGCTTTAGAACGTATAATTGGAGATTGGTGACGTTGGAATCGTTGAATTGTGAAAGTTTTAATTTATTCAGTTTGTACCTTGTATAAGTTATATGTTTATGTTTATTTAATCACTGTAATTTGTTTTTTCTTTTTATGTTAGTGTCTTTCAGTTTAAATGGCTTAGGTTTTAATGCCTAGGTCCTTCGTTGGACAATAAACTTAATAATAATAATAATAATGATAATAATAATAATAATAAATAATGTTGGAGTACTATATCTAGAGTTATATACAAAATCTGTAGTTTTCTGAAACTATGACTTTTAGAATAAATTTAATGCTGTTTTTAACTTTAACTAAAAATCTAAAACTTTGTTTAACCAGGTTCCTTGATTTTTAAATACATTCTTTCAGAAATTTAGGTTTTACAAGCACAGACAAGCTCTTTAAAGCGAATCATTATTTGTTATATTTAACTTAAGAAAAAACAAATAACGTATTAGTTTTCCTTTACAAAATAAGGAACTCTAACTTTTTTCTTAGCAAATAAATGAATAACTACTTTATAAGTTCAAATATTGTTATTTATTTAGTCACGTTTTGTCAAAAAATCACAATGCTAATAGTATTCTCAAGAATTTTTTGTTTCTTTTTGATATAATAACAATGTGCTTAGCAAACAGTTTGATATTTAGGTTTAGACGTCATTAAATTTACCTAATTTTTAATATATGTTTAGACTTTACAAACTGCAATTTAAAACATTGTTTGTCTAACCAAATACATTTTATACCATCTTCTAGTTCTAAAGTGTATTATTTCAAAATATTTTTTTTTATTTAATGTACTTTTCAATGACCTAAAACATGATTTTAATGATTGACTATATTGACATAGTGCAGTGTTACTAAGCAGCATAAAATTGCGGGTAATTGTCTAAATTGCGCGAGCGTACAAAATTGCACGAGGGGATAAAATTGCACGAGTTAAAAAAATTTCACGAAGATACTTTTACACGAGGGCATAAATTTGCACGAGGGGATAAAATTGCACGAAGGGTCATTTTTGAGACACTTTTGTATGAGTAGATAATTCTGCACGGGTTGATTTTTTTTTGATTTAAAAATTTTTTTTATTTTTAACTATTACTGTTACCCCTAACCCTTACCCTCGGTCAGTAATTTTTTTTTTATCAATTTGTTTTCTAGTGTTTTTTTATGTTTTTTTTTAATTTTTATCTTTATTATTTTACTCTCAAGCAAAAAGGTAAATTGTGCAAAATTAACTTTTTTAGCAAAATCGTCTTCGTATAATTAAGTTACCTCGTGCAAATTTGGCTTCTCGCAATTTTGTCCACTGTGCAATTTTGTTTTGGTGCAATTTAGTCCTCTCGTGCAATTTAGTAACTTGTTTCAATTTTATCTTCGTTCAATTTAGACTTGTTTCCCAAAAATGCAGTTCTTAATTGAAGAACACACATCAATTTTTTTATTATTTACGTACTTAATTGCTATATAAGAAAAAAAAACATCAATAAGTTGTTTTCAGCTTTCACCTGTGAAATAAAACAAAAAAAAATCGTTTAATACAAATCTAACAATAAATTTTGAATAAACATAAAATGTCTTCTACAAACTACAACTTGACATAAAGTATTTTTTACGTATTCAAAACTGATAAAACTTTATAATCTTACCCAGGGTTTCCCAAAGTAGGCCAAGTTGTGCCTTGGGGCTATGACAGATACTCAGGGGGCTACGAGCAGTATAGGAGCCACAGGGGGCTATGAGGTCACAATTTGATGCACAGACATTCTTGAAGTTCAGATGAAGAGCATAAAAAAAAGGTCTAAGTGTTTTTAAATGGTAGTTTTTAGACTAGTTTTGTTGAAGGGGGCTATAGCTTTTTTTAATTTCTATTTGAAAAAGTTTGAATAAATATTTTGTCTACTTTGTCTTACCTGTCAGGTTTTAAAATACATGTACATATAAGAATAATATTAGTAATAAATGACTACATTTTTAGTAATTAAATTTATTTATACTGAAACATCTAGAAAAACGTGCTCCTAGCAACCAGAAGCTTCTTCTACGGGTTTCTTCTTCAATACTGGATCCCAAGGCAAATGAAGTCTCCTGAAATGCGGATCGCTTCCACGAAATGACCTCCTACAAATGGAACACTCCCGGTTACCTTGAGTAGAAATTGCAACCGCGCAAACTTGGCAGTAAATGTGGCCGCATTGGGTGAAAACAAGGTGGTTTCCCTCCAACAAGATTTCCTTCCACGAAGAGAGACAAACTCCGCACGTTTTTTTGTCGAGAAACTTGATGTCCTGGTTCGAATCCGGCCTCGCTTTTATCGAATCTATAATTTGCTGAGTCGACATAATTTTCAGAGGTTTGTTGCCAGGCTTTTGTGTCACACGCTTTTTAATTCTGTTAATTTCATTATACAAGCGTGCTCTTTTCCTTCTAGCTGCTACCTCTCGGCGTTCTCTTGCTTGATTTGCTCTTTCAGTATTCATAACTTTTTAAGAGACCTGCTTATGATGAATATTATTATAAACTTTTTGTTTGTATAATTAAACAAAATTAAATGTAAGAGTTTATACTTTTTTATTGTTAAAGCAACCATTTTCCTTAAATATTTATTTTGAACTCTTTTAAAAACTAAAATTCTTTATTATTAGTTAAGAACTAGGCTCTTTAATGTTACACTTCTACTCTTAATATTTATTTTACAGTATTAATTTGAATAACAATTATTTTGGAATTAAACTCATAAACAATTTTTTTAAAACATAAACTATTTGATATAAAATGGCTTTAAAAAAAAGTTATAAATCTAAAAGAGCAAATAAAAAAGACACCAAAACTATTTTATACTAAAATACATATTTAATTATAAACTATTTATCAATTAAAGTACTATAAGTATATTATACATTTAGATGATCTGAAACCAATCTATGTTTAACTTTTTAAACTTGTGGTAAAACATTAAAAAAACACTTACTATTTTACAGCATTCAGAACAAATTAAAAATTTTATATATATCATGTGTTTAATTTTTACATTTTCAAGCTGTCTTTTATATTTCAAATAGATTTCCAAGCCTCTTTACCATTTAACTTTTTTTTCAAATTGATCATAGTTGAAAGGTTAAGTAATACTTTTAAATAAAATTTTGATTGTTAATAAAAAAGAAATGAATTAGCAAATGTTTAGAATTACTGTAAAAATTTTTTAAACAAGTTTTTAGGAGATCATTTATCAAGATATAAATTTATTAATAAGTAACATTGCAACAGTTTAAAAAAATACTAAAACCTATAACTATGATAAGATTAAAAAAATAAGTTTTTTGATATGTTCTATATCAGCAAAAATAGAAAACAGTATATAGTAACTATCAGATAAATAAAAAAACTGCTGTAAAATTTTAAAGATGAATATTAAACTGACATGTTGTTCTAAGTTATTTTTTCAAGTACTTTTATTTAGCCTATTTTATAAATTTTTTTTTATCAAATACTTTGAATTGCAAAAAAAATTCATAAGTAGTCAGTTATTCTCAAAGCTTTTTTTTAATAGAAGTATCATGTGAACAATTTATTGAAGTGAAGTTTTTAGATTTTGCCTAAAACAAACATTACTATGTAAATATTTTTCTAAATTACTAATAAAAAGTTAATATCTAAAAAAAAAAAAAAACTCATACAGGGTTAAGGATCTGTAAAACTACATGAAAATTATAATTTCATATTCTAAAAAAACAAGGGGCAGTTATAACTTGAGTCTTTACTACCACTAAAATAAAATTATTTTAAGGCTTAGATTTAGAAACAAAACATATAGCTTATTTTAAATTAAATACAGGTATGTATATGTTTACAAAAAACTTTTTATTTTGTACTATACCTTTTTTAAATTCTAAAAGTCTTTAAAAAGTTTCTACATTATTTTAAACATAATAAAAATTCTACATCTATATTTTAAACTTTAAAGTTATTTCTTTCAGATAAAATTCTTAAAAAAAAAAATTTGTTATAAATAGAAATCGCTTACAGGTATAACAAACAAGATTTAATAAATTATTCAATCAGTATAGCAAGAATAATGTTTTAGCAGGACTAGTTCCCACTAGACTTAAGTTCTTAGATTAGCTACATTTTTGCCTGAGTTCTTAAAAAAATTATCTTATAATCAGTCGAACATAAAAAATTCAATTTACTTTAATTGGCTTTTATTCAGTATACTGTAGATATACTTATGTTTGTTATTCAAAACAACAATACAAAAATAAATTTTAGCAAATACTAGAACAATCAAAATTGTATAATGAAACTATAGTTTCTATGTAAAAATAAAAAACTTCAATTAAACTAAAAGAAGAGTAGATTAAGTAAAAATACAAACTGTTTCTAATTTTAAGTTTCAATTGTTATACGCACGTTAATTAGCAATAAGTTTAAAGTAAGTAATTTAAGTTACTTTGTCAACAAATAAAAAAAGTGTTAAGTTTTTCCGTTCCTTATGTTATGTTATCTCTTAAAGTTGTTCTAAAATATTCAATTAAAAACGTACTTAGTTGCACGTGCTTTGGGTTTCCATCCTTTGAAGCATAACAATATCCAGCCTAAGGGTCCAAAACTAATCTGATTAATAAAACTTAGTCTGAAATAGATCTAATGGTCATGCATATTAGTGTAAATAATTATATATTTTAGGCAATCAAATATATTTTTTATATTCTTCATTAAACTTCTTTTATTTTTTTTAGTTGTTAACAAGCTTAATTATGTTTGCTAAATAAAATAAACTATACTTAAGTTATTAAATTAGAAAAAAAATATTATTTGAAATTAAAATAACGAGTACTACTAAAACTTCTATCAGTAATATACGCCGCACATTTTTTCAGCAAATTAATCTGCCCAGTTTTTAAGATGTATCTAATAGTGGTAAATTTTCTTTTTACTAATATTTTAGGGGATTTACAAAAGCAAAGCTACTGTAAATGTAAATTAACTTTTTCTCAGGATAATGGATAATGGATCTGGATAATAAATGTTTAATTGTTTATTGAGCTCAAAATGTTTGGCCTAAGGACCTGGTGTACATAGGACCTTTCGGTTATCGAGTTGTACACCACATTCTCATAAAGTTTCTTGGGCTGAATATTCTACACATGTGTCGCTGATTGGCTGATCTATTTTCATAGAGATAAAACTATCCAACCGTAAATTTTGATGCTATTTATCATATTTTAGAGCCATAAGTTGTTACAAGTTAGCAAAAGACTTAGTTTAAAATTCAAAAGTCTATTCTCAAATATTAAGCCTTACTAGTTTCAGAAATTTGTATACAATTTAACTGTAATACATCTGTAGGATGAGAAAAAATTATTAAATAATAATTTAACTTAGGATTATTTATTTTTACTGCTAATATAAGATTATGAGTGATGGGGTTCATTAGTTTGGTTTACAAATTCACAGTAATTACCTAGGATGAAGTTGCATTAATGTCAAGCTGAAATTATATTGAATTTAATGTCTTTCTAACTATTATTTTAGGCTTAAAATCAATGTTTTATGCTAACTATGTTTAGCCTGAAATATAGTTTGTTTTAAACAAGATTTAAATACATAGTGAGAATAAAATTTATTTATGACAAACTAAAGTATTCGATTGATTATGTTTTACAATATCATAATTAATTTAAAAATTGAAAAGATATAATTGCTTTATATTGTTTAATAAAAGCAACTATATATTTAAATTTTATTAATTTATGATATATAACTCAATTTATGTACTTATAAATATAAGTTTTTAGCCAAAAATTATGGTTAAGAATACATCAATTACAATATAATTTCAATTAGATATTGGTGCAACATCATACTAGATAATTATCAAATTCTTATTGGTTTTTATGTAATAAAATATATATAGGATTGCCACACAATAATGAGCTCAGAGAAACTAAAAATAATAGAAAATCTCAGGGAAACTAACGAAATTTTTAATTTTCTTAAACTCTGGGAAACTCAAAGCAGTTTTAAGATTTTTAAGAAAACCTCAGGATTTTTTTTTAAATAGTTTATTAAAAGTATTTAAGGATTTGAAAAAAACTCCGGGAAGGTTAAGGTTACTCACAGAAGATTTTATGACTCAAAGGATGGCAAACAAAAATAGAATTTATTAGGATTTAATTTATATTATTTCTTGAAGTATTAGCTTATAATATTTACAGTTTTAGTTAGTTTTAATTAAGTTCAGGTTAAATGTATAAAATAAAGTTCACAGGGTAACTTAGGCCTCTGATTGTTTTATAACTTTGTTTTGGATCTAAAACATTGTTTGAACAACAGATATCTAATTTGCCACAAGAACTTTTTTAAGGGTATAGGGGGTAAAAGCCAATAACTTCTATGTTTTGTTATTTATATAACTATGATTCTTTCATTAAATAACCATAAGGAAATTACAGTTGAGGCCAGGGGGTTACATCCATGTAAGATACTCACTAAATCTTTAAAACATTTATGTTTTATATATGAAGGGTATCTTTAAGAAGTACGCATCCGTGTAAGGTACGCACAAATTTTTCAAAATATTCATCTATTACATTTAAAGAGTATCTTTAAGAAGTGTGCATCCGTGTAAGGTAAGAATAAACTTAGGGGCATAGGGGGGTTAAAACACTTTTTTTAGAAATAAATATTAGTTAAAGGTCAGTTATTCATTAAGAAAAAGTGTAACCCCCCTGTAAAAAAAAATTAGGGGCATAGGGGGGTTAAAACACTTTTTTTGTAATGTGATCTTGTTTTGTATAGTTTTTAATCAGCTACAAGTTGCTTTTTACAGACTTTAAAAATTCAAAATAACTTTTGAGATATAGCCGGTCAAATTCGGAGGCAACAATAGGTTCCATTTGGGAGGCACAAATAAAACAGCAAATAACTAGAATTCACTAAAGATAAATCTCCTAGCATTTTTGAAATTACTATCACAAATTTTAAGAAAAGTTCCTTGCAATATTTAAAATACTGGTGCAAGGAATTATTAAAATTATTAAAAAAATATATATAAAAAATAAAACAATTTTTTTTTTGTTTTTTTGTTATAAAATTTTTTTTTATGCAAATGACTTTTCTAAACATTGCAAGGAACATTTCCTAAAAATTTGAGGTAGTTATCTCAAAAAACCTAGGAAAAGATATATTCTTAATGATTTCTAGTTATTTGCTGTTTTAGTTGTGCCTCCCATAAAGAACTTATTGTTGCCTCCGACTTTGACCGGCTATATCTCAAAGATTGTTTTGAATTAAAATCTGTAAATAGCATCTGGTAGCTCAGTAAAAACTATATAAAATAAGATCACATTCTAAAAAAAGTGTTTTAACCCTCCTATGCACTTAAACTTATCCTTATCTTACACGGATGCATACTTCTAAAAGATACTCTTTGAATGTAATAGATAAATAATAATTGGCTTTTTATTATTTTTCCATAATTATTTGTGGTTACTTACATAATTATATAAATAAATAAAAATATGGAAGTGGTGGGCTTTGAACCCTAACACAGGTGTTCCTGAGCAAAAATGCACAGCCTTACTTAACCACTCGTCCATGTTACCTGTGGTACAGTAGCACATTTTGCGTTTATTAATGTAAAAATTTTAACAATTTTTCAAAAGTTTTTGCATTGAAATTTATTCATAAATACTAATTCAGTAAAAATATGATAACATAATTAAATATGTACCTATTTTGTTAACATTACAAAACAACTAAATTAATATTTAAATTAATTTAATTATTATATTTAATAAAGTATAATACTTGCTATTTAAAAAAATACAAAACAACAAAACAAAAAATTATACGTAATACACACAACAAGTTAATACATAAAACACACAAGATAATTGACTTACTTAAATTAAATAAAAGTAATAGTTACTTTAATTTAAACTGTTATGCCTAAGTATAAGCTTAAAATTTTAACCTACAATTAATAAACTTTTTTAAATCCTACGCCTACCCCTTACACTCATTTTATTTCTAAACTAAATAGATCTCATAAAATTTACTCCTTAATTAAACTAACTCTTAATTATGTTTAGAATTATGTTTTTCAATAATTTTAAAACTTTTTCAACTATGCTTTTATGTTTATTTTCGCCAAAAAAAAAACTATTATAAAATTATATTAAAAACTTGCTTGAATATTTTTTTTTATTTTTTGTTTATATGTGATAAGAATCTCGAATCAAGATGTTTTGTGAGCGTTTTGTGTTATTTTTTATTTAAAATTTTGTTTTCGCTGAGTGTTTTCAATGAAAATAGCTTAAATACAAATGAAAAATATTGTTTTAAAGAACAAAGAATTAATAAAATTCATTACTAAACGGGTTATCAACTAATGAGAATTTAAAATGAAGTTTTTGATTGTACGAACCTTGATTTAATTCCTTTGGTAAACCTGTTTTGACCATATATTTAATATTCTGTCATTTATGTATTAAAGGGTTGTAAGTAGAATTCAAAATGTTTTTAAAGTGTATTCTTGTCTCTTAAAACGTGAAATTTTATAAATACTTAATTTTTCTATAAACTTCTCATCAAACCATCTTTTAATAATATTTTGATATTTACATACAAAAAATTGATCTATACATGACGTTTAAACGACGTTTTATTGTTTATTTATATACAAAATGTACTAAATACCATTGTTTTTATTGAAACCGATTAAGTTATAACGTTTTTAGGTTTTCTTATTTTTTCTGAGTTTTAACATAAAAATTTAATCACTATTGATTATTTTATATTTTTTTACCTAAAAGTACGATTCTTTTAATTGTTTATTTTAAAATTTACGTAAATTTGGTTTTTTATAGGTAATTATTAAAAAAATCATTAATACTTAGTGGTTTATAAAAACACTAATTAAATTATTATAAACTAACTGTTTTATATTATATTACTTATATTAGTTATTTTTCAAGTTAACTTAATACATCTAAGTTTAATATATTAGAGTAGTTTTAGATTATTTATTTATAATATGTTTGCTTTTTTAATGTTATCGCATCATTTTGTCCCTGGTTTCGTAAAAATTTAAAAATTTAAAAGCTTTTTATGCTCTTTAGCGCTACAAATTTTAAACGAATCAGCGACGCATTGGTGGAATATTCAGCAGAAGTTTCTTACGAGCTATGAGATTTAACTTTTTATCAATTAAATATTTAGTGATAAACAATCAGTTAAACAAAAACAAAAATGAAAGAAAATAAAAATAAACAAAAGTTAACTGAATTTTGTGTTTGATAATGTACTATAAATCTTGTTTAGTAACATATGAACTAAAAATATACATTTCACTTTATATTAATTTTTAAAAGTAGATAAACAAGACTAACAACAAACGTGTGAATACTTGAATTATAGGTCACTCACATTAACAAGAAGTTATCAGTGTATATATAGGTATACATATACGTATTACATAATTTTTTAAAGCAACTTTCTTTAAACGTTTAAGTACTTTATTTTTATTTTTAAGATCTAAAAATTTTACTTATGGGTTCTCAAGAGTCCGAAGTTGTAACTAAAAAGGTTTTGTAACAATTCAATGATTTTTAATTATAAAAAAACTTAAAAAAAAAACAACTCAAACAACTGATTTGCGTAGGCTAATTGAATGAATTTTGATTTTTTCCAATTTTCTTTCAAATTTTTAAGATCTAAAAATTTAAAAACAAAAATTCATTCAATTAGCCTACGCAAATCAGTTGTTTGAGTTGTTTTTTAAGTGTTTTTTTATTATTAAAAGTCATTGAATTGTAACAAAACATTTTTAGTTACAACTTCGGACTCTGGAGAACCCATAAGTCAATTTTTAGATCTTAAAAATAAATTTTAAGTACTTAAACATTTGCAAGAAAATTGCTTTAAAAAATTATGTAATACATATATGTCAGGGTTGCCACTCGGTCAGGAAAAGTCAGGAAAAATTTAAAAAAATGACAAAAGTCAGGAAAATAGGGGGTTTTGAAAAAAAGTCATGAAAAGTCAGGAAATTAGATAAAATTTAAAAATAAGTCAGATTTTGTCAGTTTAAATTTACAAAGTTCCTTGTTTTCTAAAGCCTTCAAATGGTAAAAATTAATTAAAAGTCCTTTAAAGTCCAAAATCCAAAAAAAAAATCCAAAATTTTCCTAGAAATTTACAAAAATATTTAATTTTATTTATAATGCCTTCATCTGGTAGAAATTAGTAAAATATGCTTTACAAAACAACAAAAATTTTCTATTAACATGTTGAACAAGTACCCTACTTGAACAAGCAGATTTTGTAAGCTTTTTAGTATTGATGATTTATAGCAAGGACACTTCCATAGTGAAACTGTGATATATACACAAAATTTTATCCAGCACAATTTTAAAATCAAAGTGTATTTTTATTTAAGTATATAATTGAGTTTTTTATATCTAAGCACTAAGTTCAGTATTTTATGTAACAAGTTAATGTGTATACTTTACCTCTTTATAATTTTTTTAAAGTTGTTTAAATTTAAAAAATAAGTTATAAGAGAGGTATATGCCAAGATTAAGTTTACTTATTATTTGTGTTTTTTGTAGAGTAATTTAAGTTTTTAAAGTAAATAAGAGTATATTTATTTGTTACAAATTTTATACTAAATGATAAGAGGAAATATTTTATAAATGAAAGTAAAATTAAATGAAGCCCACAAGTTGTGGTTTGATTTAGAGAAAAGATTCTCTTCAACAAGTGTAGGGGAAGCAGATGAAAGCGATTTAAATACAATGAGGCAAATGATTTTAACTGCCAAGAAAATGAAGCGGAATGCAGTTCAGATGAAGGAAACCATATCTTCATTAGATGAAGAGGTTGAAGTGCTAATAAAAAAACGGAGAAAATAAATTTTAGTACATACATTTAAAAAAACAGTATTTGATTAAGTTCTTCATTGTTTTAATGTTTTAACTGTAAAAGTTCGTTATTGTTTTAAGATTTGAGTTGTGAAAGTTTCTTATTGATTTAAAGTTTTAATTGTAGAAGTTCCTTATATGTTGTTTCGTTTATTTAGATAAATTTATGCTAGGAAATTCTAAAAAAATGTGTTCTTTATTTTTGAAGGTTTCAGCTGTAAAAATTGATATCGTTTTAAGTTTTCTGTTGTGAAAGTTCGTTATTAATTCAAGGTTTTAATTGTAAAAGTTCCTTATATGTCGTTTGTTTATCTAGATACATTTATGCTATAAAATTGCTAAAAATTGTGTCTTTTTTCAGAAAAGCTGTATTTATAAGGTAATAATACAAGTATTTTTATGATAGAGTTATTACAAACATCAGTCATACACAGATGGTTTAAGTGATGTACTGGAAGTTTGATGATAGAATTCAGCTAAAAACTGTTGTTTTTAACCTGTATTAAAATTAGATTGAAAGCTTTATGTAGTTTCAATTCTTAGATTATGTATTTTAGAATAAGTTTAATTTAAGAGTTTGATTTAGAAAAGTCAGGAAAATTCTGGTAAAAAGTCAGGAAAAGTCAGGAAATTTTTCTCAGCTTGATCAGTGGCAACCATGATATGTAAACCTATATATACACTGATAAGTTCTTGTTAGTATAGGTCACAACTTTTTTAAAGAACGTAAAATGTAATAACCAAAATTTTATTTTATTAAAGTTTTTTTTATAAGTATTTTTGTTAAAAAGGTAATTTTTATTTTATTTAATGATTTAACTTGAACAGTAAAACCAATTTTATGTTTGAATAATTAAATAAACTATTGTAAATTATTTTTTAAGAATTTTAAATAAGTGATTTTAACAATAAATGAACACTTTTATAAAATAAGAATATAAATACTGTAAAATTTATGCTTTTAATTAGAAAATATTATGTCTAAATATTATATACAATGTAAAATATTTCATTAATTTTGTAGTATTTTTTTAAAGCTTATTTAATTGAGAATGAAGTAGTTATAAACATTATAAGAAAAAAATTAAAGTACTTAGCAATATCATTTCAGTTAAAATTATCAAAAAGCCAAACAACCGCTTTGCTCTTTATTATTGAATTAATAGATACTGTATTTTTGTAAATGTAATATTAATATTAGGTAATATTTTTTAAGTGTAATAGTTGGACCAATTTAGATCTTGGACTAGATGCAAAAAACCTGCAAATAAAATTGCAAACTTGCAAAAGCTGAGACAGCATAAAAAATTTGTTAGGTTATACGCTTATCCCTAACCCACCTTACCCAAAATTTAAGAAAAAAATGAGTTTTTATAATTAAAAATAACATTAAAAGAGTATTAAAAAAAATTGCCGACTTAACAAATATGCAAACTAAATTGCAGGTTTTTCAAGCTGTATTCTGTATCCAAGTGGTGTACATATAATCTAAAGGTAATTTACCAGGTCTTAGGAATAATTATATGAGCAATTTTTGTTGTTCAAAAAAGATAAAAATCTAATAGAAGTATAAGCTATGTAAAATTATAAAATGCAGGGTTGCCACAAATTGAGTTAAGTCATGAAAAAAAAGACAAATTTCAGGATAAAGTGAGGATTTTCAAAAAACTCAATAAAAAATCAGGAAATTTGGTTTAATCATGCTCTTGATAATTAAGTTTAGCACTAATAATTGCATTTTGCTGATGTTATTTTCTAAAAAAATTAACTTTTGCAAAAGATGAATGAATCATCCATCAAAAAAAAACTATTGTTTTAACCTCTTTAAAAATAAGGTTGAGAACTTAACACAATTTAAAGTTTTTAGTAATGTATTTTTTAATCCGTTTTGATTAAAAACTTGATTTAGAAAAGTCTGGAATAGTAAGAAAAATTTTTCAGCTGCATCTGTGGCAACTCTAAAAATCTTATACTTAAAATTTGTAGTAAATTTTTGTATGTAACAATTATAACAAAAATTTCTAGTCTATGATTATAATATTATATCTAATACAACTTAAACCTTTTATCAAGGTACTTGAACTGAATTATCTAGTTATATAAATAACTTGATTTATTTTGAAAGGTTTAAGATTAAACCTACACTTAAGATACCTTTACTAAAAATAAACTTAAATGAACCAAATATGAACTGATTGTATATTTACCACACTTTAGAAAGATGGTTAAAAGATTAACTAAAGTAGTTAAAGAAGATACTTTATGTAGTTTTTGCAAGTCACTTGTTGTAAAAATTTCAAAGATTTTTTAGTAATTTTTAAACTGAAAACTAGTAAAAATTCAATGTATTTGAATTTTGAAACCTTCTAAAATATTTGAAGAAAAAAAGAAATAAAATGATTTTTGTAAACAAGAAATCTAATTCTATCTAATTATGTAACACCTAGTCAAAAAACTAGTTCCAGTTTCTAATATTACAGAGAGTTGTACAAGATAATTTGATTCATAACGGCTCTAGAGCTTAAAACCAAACAATCAGTTGAAATAAATTACCAAACTATATTCTAGTTTTAGTCTGTTTTTTTTTTTGATAAAATATTTTTTTTTAAAGAATTAGATCATTTCTGAAAAAATTTATGTTCTTATTAGTATTATTAATACCATGATTTTCAAATTCAATTGTTTTATAAACTATCATAAAATTTTGATCCAACTCAGTTTTGAGATTAATTAGGTACGTATTGATCTCCTTAATAAACTACTAAGGGCATAGGGGGTATATCACGTTTTACACAATTTAGTCTTATTTTATTGAGTTTTAACTATATTAGCAAGATTAACATTATTGACCTGCTATATTAAAAATAATTTTTGAGACTACAACATTTGCAAATAACTAGAACTAAAACATAAAAGGGGGTGAAAACTAAAACGCAAATAACTAGAAATCACTAAAAATCCATCTTCTCCTACGTTTTTTAAGATAACTGATTCAAGTTTTCAGGAAACGTTCCTTGCAATATTTAGAAAATTCTGCCAAAACAAAATTTGAAAAATTAAAAAACAATTTTATTATAAAAAAACAGAAAAATAAAAAATATTTTTTAATTTTTTTAAATTTTCTAAATTTTGTTCTCTGGGAGCCTCTGGTGCCATTAAAAAATAAAAGTTTTGTTGAAGTGTTTTGAATTTTTTTATACCAAATTGTAAATAAAAAACAAAAAGCAATTAGCCTCCTAGCTTTTACCAAAATTGAGCTAATGCCTTTTGAATTCGTTTTAATAAAGGTTTTTATAAGATTAACAGGGGGCTAATTTTAGTTAGTACATTTTTTGTGGTTACAATAACTTTTTGTTTTTGAAATTTACAAAAGTGTTTTAAACAGTTATTGATAGCTTTGTTTCTCAAAAGATTACTTGAGTCAAAAACATTTGTTGACATTTTTATTAAAAACAAAAATAAAACAAATTGATGTAATCATTTTTATACTAGTATGGTTTTGAAGTTTTTCTTATTTTTTAGCTTGGACATTTTCTTGCTATCTTCTCTGATAAGTTGAATGTTTTCTACAAACAAATATTCATTTCTTTAATAACTAAAATTTCTTTAAACTGTTTTACACCTGTTCAGTTCAGCAACATTCTGACAACACTCATGTATTTACTACTGTTATTAGGTATAGGTAGTAAGTATTTCTCATTAATCCTTGTTTTTTAAAAATTTAGTAAGAAAGAATGAGTGCAGACTAGATTTAAAAAATAAAACATTAAATAACTTTCAACAAAGTCTGCTAGATATCTCTTATCGTCATACACAAATAGGCAGTTTATGTAACTCATTCTTATTTCTAAAGCTTGTGATCTAATTTGGTCTTATTTAAGAACCCAAAGCTTCAGAAACCTTAGCCTTTACTGATAGAAAGTATTATAGTCAAACAAACTTTAAAGAACTAGTTCTCTTCCAAAATTGAGATTAATGGTATTTAAAGCAGAGTTTGCTTGTTTTTGTAATTTTGAAGTGTGTTAATTAAATTCAAGTCTTTGCCAGGAGCTGCTACACCAGGGTTCCCTAAAGTTAGCCAAGTGGCCCCCTTGGGGCCATTACAGAAGTTTAGGGGGCCATGAGTAGCAAAGGGATAAAAGAGGGGCGGCATGAGGTAATAATTTTAAACTTACACTAGTATTCCGGAATTAATGATTTAGAGCAAAAAAAAGATACCTTAAGCTGTAGTTTTGAAACTTTCACTAGAAATTATGGAAAAGTTTAGGATGCTATAAGCTGTAAAAAGAAAATTCACAAGGCCATAATTCAAACCTACACTAGATATTCTAGAAGTTAAGATGGGATGAAGGTAGTCTTCCTCTTTTGATTTTAAAGACCGGACAGGATTGAATTTTAGATACACTAAAATACCATTTTTTATTTTTGTATAGATATTCTAGAGTTAATGATGAAGGGCAAAAAAAAGGTCTTAGGTGTTTTAATGGTAGTTTTTTGAGAAATTTTGTTAAAGGTGGCAATAGCTTTTTTAATATTTTCAAAAAAGGGGCCCTTCAAAAAATAGTTTAGGAACCCTGTGCTACACCTTACTTGATACCTAAAAAATATGTCTTAGGAGGTTCAGCTAACGATGACATATCAAAATTTGTATTTCCAATCAGAAAATTCTTGACTTGTCATAACTTATCTTTTTGCTTGCCTTTCATTCTTCTGATGTTTTCTTTGTCTGAAAATCCATAACTAGCTATTCTGTAAGTTTCTATGCATTCAAGATACAGCAAGTCAGTTGTGTTGATGTTGTTTTTTGAGGTAGAAAAAATTCTTCTAGCTTTTTTTAAATTATTTCAGTATTTTTAGGCCATAAGTGCGTGTCTTTTTTTGCATTAATACTTTTCACTAATAACATGTGATGTTGTTTCTTCAAGTCATTTTTTCAAGTAGCTTCTTAAGTACTTCTTTAAGTCATTTTTAAATGCTAGCAACTTTTACAGAGCAATATTAATTTTCTATAATGAGCTAACAATTCTTTATAAACAACTTTTGTAGCATCTGTTTTTGAAAACTTTTGTTCCTTTCCCCATAATTTCAGTTTCTAGTTCTTGGCTATTTGTATCATTACAAATTAGTGGTTGCAATTAAGTTGGCAGTCTTTTACCAGTTATACTTATATAAGATAGACCTGTTGACTTATCATACAAATGTTGGTATGTATCTTGTGTGGAACTTGTATTTATATATTAACAATAAAAATACTAGTACCCTATAAAAGTTATGTTCTAAAATTTTTAGTAGACTAAAATGAAAATTAATTAGTTGACTTTAGATAAAAAACAGTTATAGCATTTAATTTGTTTTGAATAAAAGCTTATCTTAAACAACAGAACCACTTAACAAATTATTAAGTAAATAACTGAAAATATAACTAAACATGTTTTACTATATGCAGCTGTTTTTAACTAAACCACTTATTGTTTGGTCTGTTTTTGTAAGTACATTTTAAATTTTTATCAACTTGACATTCAACTAAATAGAATGCATTTGTAAACTAGAAAGTCAAAACGCATTAAAAGAAAGTCATAAAAAATCAAAAATATATTTCTTAAATTTATTATGGAGAATAAAATTTTTATTTATGATTCTTATCTACAAAACAGTTGATTTTCCCAACTTTAGTTGTTTGTATATTATAAATAAATATAATTTTGTATTTTTTGATTTTTAAAAAACAAAAAAAGAGATCTCAACTGGTAGAGGAGATTGATTATATTTAAATAAGATTCTATATTAGATTTATTTAAGCACTGAAGAGGTTTTTGACCAAAACTTAGTTTGTAAAATAAAGTCTTGAAAGAATAAATTCTTAAATTAATAACAGTTAAATGCAACTTATGTTATGACTTAGATAGAATACTACAAAATAAAACTAGCTTAGAAATAATAAAAAAAAGTTTGGTAAACTTATAAAAATACTGATAAAAACAATTTTATCAAATATCATAAGCTTAATTCATGTCAAAACTAAAAGCTATTTTTTTTGTCCCCTACTCTACATGGTTTGACACGCTGAATTTTTTTAATGTTTAGATGTTTTAATATCTGATAAGCTGTATATATATATATATGCTAGTTTTTCGTCTTGAATAAAGTTTTTGCTCTATTAATATTTTCAAAGTGTAGTACAATGAATCTTTTTAAAACTATACGTAACTATAAACTTACTTTAACTAATAAGTGCCTATAATAAAAAGTTTAAACAAGCCTTAATTTACAAAACAGCTAAATGATATCACTATTTTATTATTAATTAATTACTACATTATCAATAGTAGTTATGTAATATTTAACACTTTTCAGAAATAATGATAAAAAGCAAAGAAAGACTTAAGAAAAAAGAAATCAGAAAGGCACTTAATAGCAATCCAGTTGACATAGCACAGCTAAGAAAGTTGTCAATATCTTACGGAGGGCTGATCAACAGTGAGTTGAGAAGGAGAGTGTGGCCTCATTTGCTTGGTGTGGCTGATAAATTTGTTGATGTGGATGATGATTTTGATTATAAATCCAACAAAGATTACAATCAGGTTCCTTTATATTGTATAGCTTATAACCTACCCTACTGCTTGTACTATATATTTTTTTGCTTTTTAGTAAAAATATATTTATTTAAGCAATTGCTTTATATAAAATTTGTTAAAAAAAAAAAAAGTGTTTAAAACTAATGATTGATTACAAAAAGTCTTCAAATCTTAGATACATACAACTAATTGAAATGAAATATAAAAGTTTTTATATGTGTTTTAGAAAACTTAGCTAGTATTTTTTGCTAAACTCACCTATTTTGATTTAATTTGTTATAATTAGACTATTTTTTTAATCAATCTAGGACACTTTTTTATTTCTTTAATTAATTTCAGTTAATTATTAATTAACATGTTATTAGCACTATTAAAATAATTAAAGTCATAGGGATTTAATTTTTTTTTTACAAAAAGTTAACCGTTGCTTTTAGTATAAACCATAAGCTATTTTTTATTGATTTTTTAAACTTTAGAGGTATGGTAGGTTTTTTTATAAGTTTCTAATACAAAGGTATAAACCACTAAAATTTTTATTGTCGGTTTTTTTGGAGGTTTAGAAATTCACAAAAAAAATATATCTTTTCCTAAATTATCAGCTATAGACCTTAAATTTTTGGAAAGCATTAAATATATAGTTGAATTTTTTTTTGTAGCTTAAGAATAGAAGTTAATTAAAAAAAAAACAAAAAAAGATGTTTTTAAAGCTAAAAAACCTGGAATCCTGTTAAACCTGTAGTTGAAAATTCTGGCTAAAAAAACCTGAAAAACCTGGAATTAAAGATGTTTTGAAAAATATCTGGAATTTATTAAAAATCACTAAAATATTAGGAAAAACCAGGAACTTTAAACAATTTTCACATGTTGATTAGTAAAATTTTAATTTGACACAAAAAATTTGTCTTTGGGCTCTCCATTAGAAACATATTGAGTTCACTGACTTTGATTGTGTATATCTCAAAAGTTCCTTGTAATTTTTTTTATGCAGTTAAAAATTTGTTATAGCTAAAATAAAACTTACAAAATAAGATCAACTTTAAAAAAAAGAGTCCCCAAAAATGAATGGTTGTTTTACAAATAGTGAGGCTAATTTTTAGTCTTTCATTTTTTTCTTCTTTGGCAACCCTGTTATATGTTACAATACTTATAAAAATGTAATCTAAAGCGTTTATTTAGAGAGTCAAATACTTTTTAACTATAAAATTCAGATCAGTGAGTACAATTTAGCACCAAATGGTTTAAGAACTTTAATTCGTTCGCTTTAGAAGCAATTTCATTATGATATAAGGTTTAATATAAGTTCTCTGCTAGTTTTCATAAAACCTTATTCAAAAGTGGTAATTTTGTTTAGGTTGTATTTGAAAATACAATTTGAACAAGGTAAAAATATCTTAAGACATCAAGTTGTAGTAAGATTTTAACAGTAAACTAATATTCTTTTTTAAGTTTGAATAAACAAACTAACTTACTAACGTTTTTCCTTTACTCAATGTTTTTAGGCAGTATAAAACATTTAGAATGGTTTTATAAAAATCAAAAATTTGTAGAAAGTTATTTAATTTCGGTTGCTACTTAGGGTACTAAGGCTAGTCATGAAGCTTTATAAAGCTAATTTTATTTTAATACGTTTGTAAATTCATGTTTTCTTACAGTTTAGGAAAAAATAACAAGACAATGAAAAGTTTTTTAACCTAGTTGATAAGTAGTATTTGATTTGAATTAACGAATAAATGGAAAGTGGTAGAGATAGCTTTTGTTTCTTAAAAAATAATTAATTTTGTGCTATAAACAATATTTCAATAAAATAATACCCTGAAACAGGGTTGACATTTTCTATAATTTTTTTCATCAAAATTATCTCGATCATATCATTTTAAGTTGAAACAATCAAAAGTGCTTAGATTTGTTTGTTTTAGACTTTCCAGTATCACTCAAACAATAAAAATACATCTTATTTAAATACCAAGTTTATTTCAAAGGTCAAACTGGACGTGGACAGATGCCACTCTAACTTTCCTGATTCCTTCCCGATGAGCAAGCGTCCTCAGGCGCAAGAGGAGCTGACGAAGCTGATCATCGACGTGCTCCACCTCAACCCGACGTTGAACTACTACCAGGGCTACCACGACGTCGCCATCACCTTCTTGCTCGTGTGCGGTCCCACGGAAGCCCTACCCGCGTTAGAAGTGCTGTCCACACACCACTTGAGGGATTTCATGGACCCCACCATGGACAGCACCTGCCACATACTAAACTACCTCAGGCCCATTTTGCAGGTTGGAATTGGAATTTATAACTTTTTGTTTTTGTTATTTACTGTTAACATTTCAAAAGTTTTAGTTTGAACTTATGTTGACTTTGTGTTGTTATTAACAGAGGTTAAACCCTGAACTAGTGGAATTCATAACGAAAGCTGAAGTGGAAATGACGTTTGCCATAAGTTGGCTCATCACCTGGTACAGCCACGTTTTCAAGTAATTGTTGCATCTTATTTGTTTTTGTAGTCAGGTTTGAAGTAGTTTTAAAAATATTTTTACATAAAAAAACTACTTGTCCTGGTATTATCGAAAATACCTGAAGTTTAAGTACAAGTTGCTCAAACAAGATTAACTTTTCAAAGAAACGATATTTAGTATCGAAAATACTTGAAGCTGTGCAAACAAGGTTTTTTAACAGTTTAAATTTTCCTTGTAGTATAGTTAAGTTTATAGAATAAGTTCTTTTTTGCAAAGTATTATTGTTTAACTTTGAAAATGGCTGAAGTTGTACAAACTTCTCTCAGTTGTAGTTTGTAAGTAAAAATACTTTTTCTTTTAAAAATGATATGTTATATTTTACTTAACAATAAACTGATCGCAGGTCGCACTCGAACATCGAGAGGTTGTACGACTTCTTCCTGGCCTGCCACCCCCTCATGCCCGTCTACTTTGCCGCGCACGTGGTCGCCAACAACAGCCGCGACATCCTCCAATCAGAGCGCGAGATGCCGTACGTGTACAAGAGCCTCCTCCAATCGGCCTCCGACCCCGCGCTCCCCCTGGAAGATCTCGTGTCGCAGACCTGCGCCTTCTTCGTCCAGTTCCCGCCGTCCTCGCTGGCGTCGGAGGAGGACTGCCACCTGGCGGTCACCACCTTCCACGATTACAGGCTGACCGCGCTGCAGGGCGACCCGCGTCGCAAGCTGGACAAAATGAGGTGCGGGGATGGAAAAGTTGGGGACGAAAAAGTGGTCCTCTATGAGGAGAAGTCGGCCAGGTGGGGCAGGCTGAGGCGGGTTGGCCTGGCAACGGGGGGAATCGTTGGCACGATCGCCCTCGCCGCCACAGGGGTCATCATTGAGAACGCCCCGACGATAGCCAAGTTTCTGTTCGGGTGATTTTTCGTTGCCAAGCAACGACTTTGCTGATTGAAGATTCCGAATCCAGGAAAAGTGTTTTTGAAAAATAATTTCAATAAAAGCTCAATGTTTTGAAAAAATTAATCTCTGATTGTTTTATTTATTTGTTATTGGTAATGTGCAATAGGGTGAAAAACGTTAATTTTATGAATATTTATTTTGCAATATGCAATGCATTACCAAACATTTAAGTTTGTTACCTTCTTTTTCTAAATATAAAAACAATTTGTTATAAAGATGAAGTTTAATATTATTTTCTTAACTAAATTGTTATTTCTAAATTTTTAATTAAAACTATTCTTATACTTGGTTGTTTAATTTCAATACCAAGGTTTTGTACTCTACTTAAAGAAACAATAAATTTATTTATAACAAAAAAATTAGTTTCTGTTAGTTTGGTATTGACTGATATTGAAAAAAAATCTTCTATATTAGTTTGTTTAGATATACTGACTTATTCTCACTGTTTTAAAAATATGTATATAAAACTGCTTTTTATAGTGAAAACAATCTATTATATGTCTATTTTTCAATTGACCGTAAATTTAAGTAAATAATTTATCGAAAGATTTTGAAAATTACAAATTTTAATATTTTCTCAAGTGCAACTAAATTACATGACAAATAAATGTTTTAGGTTTATACTTTTGAATATTAGGCTAAAGTTTTGAATAAAAATAGTTTTTCAATAGATTTATTATTTGGATATGTTTTTTTTTGTAGCTTTCATATAGCTTCTCTACTTCTAATAGTTATTATTTACTTTAGAAACAAAACAAAAATATTATTTAAATTTTCTGTATCATTAATACTTATAAGCAATAATGTTTATTTTTAAAATTTTAATTAAACTTGTTTATGGTTTATCAATGTTTATAGCTAACACTGCAGTAAATAAAATCCTATGATATTTCTTTTTTATTTACTAAATTATTTGTTGATTCAACAAATAAAGTTTGAAAATTTTGTTTAGAAATAATGTTTGATAAAAATAATGTAAAATTATTACTAGTAGAAGTTAAAGAAAACCTAAGGTGAAATAAAGTTTTGCAATTTAACCTAAAATTAACAATATGTTTTTAAAATTGATCGGCATGATAATATAGTAAGGTTGTATCAAGATTTACTCTTGAAACCTAATATCGTACATTTTTCAAAATTTTCTATTTAGCTTAAGATTTATTTGAGTATATTTCAAAAGTACAACCTTGAAATTTATCTTAACTAAAAAAATATAAACATAAGAATTTTCTTTTATTTTCATACATCATTTGCGTTTATTAGTTCTAAATTTTATTTAAAAAGTGGTTTAGCAAACAGAAGGATTCAATTAGTTTGTAGTTGCGGATCAGACGTCAAAAGGGTACACGTGGTGTGCGACTCGATAACTGAAAAGTTCTCCGTGCATTAGGTCCTAGGACCAATTATTTTTATCACTTTTTTTGTCGCTCAATAAAATAAATATATAACTATTCTGATTTGTAGAGATTTCTCAAGGAAGTAATAAAGCTGCATTTGTTTGACTTGAATTTAGTGTATACAGAATTAGCAAAAAATACAAACATCAAAAACGGCTAACCTAATTGATAACTGCTAACATTTAAGTTAATTACAG
This sequence comes from Thalia democratica, assembly GCF_965202585.1. Taxonomy (NCBI): domain Eukaryota; kingdom Metazoa; phylum Chordata; class Thaliacea; order Salpida; family Salpidae; genus Thalia; species Thalia democratica. Next base: position 6,545,752 of record NC_139172.1, read on the forward strand.
TTTTAATAACATAGTTTGGGTATACTAGCATAATAAAAGTAAAACAGTAAAACTTATTTCTTACAAATTACTTTAAAACTTAAATAACCAACACTAATTAATTTGAATATACTTTTACAAACTAACTTTTGAGTGATTCACCTACGTAATAGTTATGTACTTTAGTAAACATAACAGAATGTTTAAAACCCTACTAACTTAGTACAGTGCTTATCCACTTATCCGGACACGTTGGGCAAGATTTTTCTTTAAACATGTCCGGGCAATCAAATTTCCGGATAAGTACAAAAATTTTTTTTAAATTCAAAATAATATAATGCAACGCATAATAAAAGTGTTATTGTAAAAACAAATACATAGTAATTGTGAAAACATGTTAAACAAAGAAAAAAAAACTGACTATAAAAAACACGAAAATTTTTGATTAAGGTTAAAGTCAATTTAAGGGAAACATATTACTCTTAACAAACTAATTTTTTTGGAAGTTTTATTAAAATGAGAAACAATAAACGTTTGTTATACAGTTTTTTTCACGTTTTTCAGTATTTATAAAATCACTTATAGTTATCTTACAGCATGAAAGCTTAAATATTTTTATCATACAAAAATATTAGTCTTTAATATTGAAATTTTTTTGAATTTTCTTGTGACCGAAACTGTCCGGATAAGTGAATAAGCACTGTACTTACTCTACTGTGCCACTGGCTTTAAATAACTTCGTCGATAATGCATAGTAACATTTTGAGGTTTTTATTTATTTCAAGCTGACACATCAGTTTTTGGTCACTTGGATAGCTTTTTTTTGTCTCAAACAGTGGCAGTCCTCGATTTTTTGAATAATCTCAAAAAGTTTTTGTACTTTTTTGACCGTTATTTAAAAGTGAGTGTATTTAGAACAATTTAAATGGGTAGCTGTCAAATTTGCACGAGCGTACAAAATTGCACGAAGATACTTTTGCACGAAGAGATAAAATTGCACGAGCAGACAGTTTTGCGCGGAGACATTTTTGCGAGGGTTAATTTTTTTAATTTTTAATTTAGTTTTTTAGCTATCACTGTCATCTCTAGCCCTTATTCTCGGTCGGTAGCTTTTTTTTTATAACAATATTTGTTACTTATTTTTTTATTTACTGTCACTGTTACCCCTTACCGTCGGTCAGTGACTTTTTTTAAAGTTAAATACCTTATTTTTTTTGCTTTATTTTTTACTCTCATGCTAAAATGTAATTTGTGCAAAATCGTGCCAGTGCAATTTTTTGCCCTCGTTCAATTTAGTAACCTCGTGCTATTTTGTTTTCGTGCAATTTAGACCCGTTCCCATTTAAACAAGTAAAACACTTAAACTGTGCTTTATTTTATAAAAAGTTTATAACCACTTAAAAATACTAAATGTCTAAGATTTATTATATTCGAAAACACTATGTATCCTGGTTATGCATGACTTGTTATGGGTAAGGTAAACAAAAAATAAAAGACAAGAAAAACTATTTGTCCGCCGGTTTAAAAGTTTGCACACCACTTACCTAAACGGTTTATTGGTTACAAAGTATTGATATTCAAAGAGAAGTAATATACTTGACTTACAAAGCATTAGTAAATTATAGTTATTGTTAATATGTATTTTCACTCACCTTAAACAAAATTAATGTAAATAATCTATCTAGCAGTTTAAACATTAGGTGCGGGCGATTAACGTAAATGAGCTGGAAACTGAATAAACAGGGCACGAGCATACAAAATTGCACGAAGATAAAACTGCACAAGACAATTTTATTTTGTCTTCGTGCAACTTTGACCCCTTCCCAATTAAAGAGCTAGTTATCAGTATACAGGACAACATAAATAATGAACTATATAATAGTATAAAAATATAAATCAGTAAGGTATGGATTGTGGTACACTTAATTGATTGGTACTACCCATCATTAACAAACATTACTTAACTTAATTATTACATTATTAATACTGGATGCATTTTTAGTTTACTATATGCAAATTAGACAGAAAGTTTCAGTAATGTATCTATTATATTAGAGAACCACAAAAAAACTGTTATAACAACACTATTTCAAAAATATAATTCGCTTTTATAAATAACTTGAAATTACTAAAGTGACCAAAGTGGCTTTTTTGGTTAAAATTATTTTGTTCAAAAGACAATTTAGTAAAGTAAAGTATCCTATATAGAAACTTGAAAAACTACTTTTTCAATTCATTCGGTGAAAACACTGGTAGTGTTAGGAGCTCCTAAAATAGGAAATATTTTGTTCTTTTTTGTAAAATCAGGTAAAATATTTTTTTTATTTAGAATTTTAAGTATTTTATAAATTTTCTAAAAATATTTTTTTCAATAATAAAAAAAATCTATGAGTTTTTAAGTATTTTTTTCCTATTAGTGAACAGCTGATGTATTAAATAAGTACACCTCGTATTTGAATATATATATTTTTTTTTTTTGAAGGTATTTTTTATGACATAGAAAAAAAGAATTAGACTAATGTGTAGAAAGTTCAAAGGCATCATTAGTTTTTTTAAAACTCTACCAGTAAAACTTTTTGCTTTGGTAGTTATGAATTTTTTTATGAAAAACATAATTTTGCAACTTATGGGTGGCATAAAAATTAATTAGTGTACTTTTTATATTATTTAGAAAACTTAAAATTTCTGTAGGACTCAGGGTTTTTGATTATTTCTTTAATATTAGTTATACTTATACTTATTTAAGATTAGTTTTCAAATCTCAAAATACAGCTATTTGTTAAAGCACATTTCAATTATTATTACTTATATGTCTTACAGTTTTTGTGTTTAATAGTAACTTAATATAATTACAAAAATTTTATCAAACAATCTGAAGCATACTCTGGATATTTTAGTGTATTTTAAGTTGAATTTTGTTCTTAATGATTTGACAAGTATAAGTTGTTTCAATTGGCAGAATAATAATTTAATGAACTACAATAAATTATATTTATTCTGTACTTAAAACCACCATACTTATTTTGATGAATTATTCTATATATACTTAATAATTTTTGCTTTATTTTTGTAGAGATTTAACTACTTTGTTCTCCTTATGTTAAAGTTGAGAACTTTGATTGTCATCTTTAAAGTAAAAAATACACGAGATTTAACTAAAATATACTGTGTACTCAGATGGCTAAACGGTCTTTTAGCATACAAGCTCCACTGACAATAGTTGATAAATTTATTTTTTTGATAAAGCAGCCTAAATAACTTAAAAAAATTAAACACAAAATTTTATTAGAAACAAAATTCTTTTTACAGTTAACTATGAATAAAAAGTTTTAGTTCAAGCTACCTGTTTAAGTTTTTAGATAGTTAGTTTAAAAAAACAAACTTTATTCAAATCAAAGGAAAACATGTATTAAATGTTTTGTTATTTATTATACTTTTAGTTTTTTTTATTAAATTTTTTAAGTAAAAAATTTGAGCTCCCTTTTTCTTACGGTTGGTTATACATTTTCACTTCTAATACGTACTGAAATTATTTAAAACTTTAGTTATCAAAAAAACTAAAATTTCATATTTACTTTAAGTTTCAAGTTTACTAAACCGTTTGAAAAGCAAATGAATGACATCTACTAGATGGTTGACGAATTTTTGGTTTTAATCCTACAGCACACGCATACTTATCGTATTTCAAATTAGATTTTAAATTTAATCTTTTTCTATAAAAAATTCTTTGTTTTTAACACTCAATATAGTTCAATTAATCTATGACTATATAAATAACGTACTTACTGTTTTATATATTATCACTAAGTGCTACAATTATCATAATTAGTTCACTACTTACAAGCACTTACTTCTGTAATAGTTCTAAGAACTATTTTTTCTGGTGAAATTTGAATAACTATATTGTATATTTTATGGAACTTTTAGCTTAATAAGTAGGTCAGTTTATAAATTTTTAAGTCATGGTTATCACTTTTATAATAAAAACACTATAAAAGATAAACTCAAAACTAAAACTGCTTTAAACTAACACTGATTTAATTTTGCAAACTAATGAGTGTAGATTCTAAAAGTAATAAGCCTTTCAGTATTTCAGTCATTAATAAATCATTTATGTATAAAGTTTTACAAAAACTCAATATGAATTTTACATATCTTAAAGTAGTCTAAATTAAAGCAGTTTTTAAGAGGTGTATTAAGATAGTTTAATGTTTTTTTTTGGTTTATGTATTTTTAAATTGCTTTTAATACTCGAGGTTTAAAATTTGTTAGCCTCCAATTAGGATTTTTAATGGGATGATTCTTTCAAATGTTTTCATTTTGTTTTAATATTGAGCTTTTGAACGTTGAGTGTAACAAAGCCAGTCAACTAGAACGCAAGTATCTTAGACAACGCTATCGTCTTTAAGGGTTGGAGTTATTGTTGATAAGACCTAGAGACTGAAAATTAGACACAAATTGTATAGATATTAGTGTATATTTATGCTTTACTTAAAAGAGTATAATTTAAAACAAAAGTTCTGTTGAGTTTATTGCTTTACAATTGTTTCTCGCTTACGCGATGATCACAAGCAAAAAACTAAACTTTAATTAATTATAAGAATTATTGTTTGATTAACATTTTATTGCTTTAGAAATCTCTAAATATCTTTTAGTTAAAATTAGTTGAAGTATTAAAGTATTTTTCAATTAAACTAAAATGGTTTGTAAGTTAAAAATTTTCAAGTTATTTTTAAAAGTAACTTGTATTTTAAAAATAGTGAGATATAACAGTGTTTTGTGGTTACTTAAAATAAAAGATACATTACTAAAACTGCCTGTCTGATTTGAATTTAACAGACTAAAACAGCATTTAGTATTTATAATAAAATAATTTGATAAGGTAAGGTTTAATAATGTTGAGTAGTACCAATAAATTGAACGTATTTATAAAGTAATAAAGTTAAATTATTAAAATAATAGTTTATAAAAAAAAAATTATGGAAATTTACCCTTATAAATTTAAACTACATTGAATTTTTTTATTTTGTCTTTAATCCTGATAATTAGCTTTTTATTTAATCTTTTCATAAACTTAGCTCAAAAAGTGTATCACATTTATTTTAAAGACTTTAAAACTTGTAAATAATTTTTTCAGACTTATTATTTATAAAATTATACAAGCTTAATTACAAGAAACTTAATTTTATGTAACACTAAATTTATAAAATATGACTAACTTACACGAGAAAGATGTTTTTAAAATGACAAGTTTACACGAGGAAGATTTTCTTAAAATGATAAGTGTAGACGAGGAAGATGTATTTGAAATGACGAATTTACACGAGAAAGATGTTTTTAAAATGACAGAAGAACTTAAAGAAATTGAGTTTAAACTAAAGAATATTTTTAGTTTAAATTCAAGTTCTTTAGTTACGAACAAAAATATCTCATTTTGCGATTTTGAGCAGGGAAATGTAGGAAACTGTTGTTTTGTAGCTGCGCTCGCATCTATGTCACAAAGACCGGAGTTTTTAACGGAAATTGCTCCATCAATTCATCGTACCGACAAAGGTGTGGAACTTCACTTCAACATGTTCTGTGAAGGGGATCCCGTCAAAGTTACAATAGACGATGCGCTGCCGTTTAATAAAAATAATAATTTAATTTTTTCAAGGTCTGCGAGAAAAGACAATGCTTACTTAGCGGCTTTGTTTGAAAAAGCTTACGTAAAACAAGTTTGCAACAAGTCTTACGAAAGTTGCGATGGATTGACTTCGGCTATGGCGTTTTCATCTTTCAGCGACTCAATGATCAGTTTTACTGATTGGACGAAGGAAAGTTTAAAACAGGATTTTATGGAATTGCTAATGTATGAGCTTGATAACAAAAGTTCTGTGACCATTGGCGTAGAACCACCTTTTGATATTGATCCAGAAGAAAAAGTTAAAATTGGTCATGCTTATTCTGTGATGGGTTACAATGAAGAACACAAAGCTTTTAAACTTTATGATCCGAGGGTTATTGCAAAGTATTGTGTTTCGAGTAAAAACTTACCTCCTTCATTTACTGCCACAGCTGATCCAAACAAGGGAGAATTTTGGATAACCACAGATCAGCTTGAAAACAGAGAAGTTGATCTAACTGCCTTGCACGCTAAGAGCATGTACAAATCTTCTTATCAATCAAAAATAAAATTGAAGCGAACTGGTAAAGAAACTTTTGCAGCACCATGCGTCTACAAAGTAAAAGTAGTAGAACCGTCTGCTATAATGATCAATTTATTTTCTTTTACTTTTGACATACTTTCTTCTATCAACGTGGAGGTAACAACTGGTGATGACGAGTCAAGAAGAAAAGTTGAAGTTAATCTCGAACTGCCCGGCGAAACACATCATTACCGTTGTCAGTGCCCAGGAGAAATAACAAACGAGTGTATTCAAAAGTTCAAGCTTCAGGCTGGCACTTACATATTTTCTTTTCAACTTGGTATATTTGAATTTGCAAAAGAAGATTTAAAACAAAAATGGTGCAGGGAAAAAATTGAATATCTGATTAAAGTAAGTTCTGTTTCAGAATGTACATTCGAACAATTGGAATATGAAAAAGAAGTTGTTTTTGAAATTTTACCAGATGATGATTGTGAGTAAATTTTTCCATATACTTCATGTGACTGAACTTCATTGATAAAATAAACTTTTTGTCAATGGAATTCAGTGACATGTGGTAAATAAAAATATGTGACTCACGTTGGATATTTATCTTCAACCGATGCAACCAGGACTTTTGAACACATTTCTGAACGTTGGTTTTTTTAATGTCTATAATAAACTATGATTGTACAACTTGAGTTGTTTTAATTACCTAAGTAAGCACACGAGTGTGAAGTCAGCTTGATAACGTTTTTTAATAATTTTAAAAGAATGTCCAAAATTTAGACCCAACTATTTTCCTTATCTTAATAGCTAGATAAAAACTTTTTTTTTATTTTAGAGAGCGGTTCTTTGGTTTTAATATTAAAAATAACTCATTGGATTGGGGCTTGACTTTTAGTGTGGGGTCCCTTAGAAAAAAATGAGTTTTTCTCTCAATTTTTACTTAGCTCTAATTTAAATAAAAAAAAAAAATTTTTTTTTTGACATTCATATTTGTTAGTAAATAAATCCTGTACAACACTTTTTTTTTCCAACTGTTAATATTTTGTACTATTTAGCCTTATTCTAGAATTTCTAATTCCGGAATAAGGCCAAACAGTACGATATATGAGTTTTGTTATCGATTTTTACTTGAGCTCGAATTTAAAACAAAAAAATAAGTTAAATTAATTGGTATTTTAAATTTTTATATTTATATGTGAATAATGTTAAACAATTTTTTTTTTCTATTGTTAATATTTTGTTTTATTTGGCCTTATTTCGGAATTAGGAAATCTAGAATAAGGCTAAATAATACAAAATATTAACAGTTGAAAAAAAAAGTGTTGTACAGGATTTATTTACTAATAAATATGAATATTAAAAAAAAAATGGTAATGTTTTTTTTTAAGTTAGAGCTAAATAAAAATTGATAAAAAAGCTCATTTTTTCTAAGGGACCCCACACTAAAAGTCAAGCCCCAATATCAAAGACAAAAAACCGCTCTCTAAAATAAAAAAGTTTTTATCTAGCTATTAAGATAAGGAAAATAATTGGGTCTAAATTTTGGACATTTTATTAAAATTCTTAAAAAACGCTATCAAGCTAACTTCACACTCGTAGACACTCGTAGTAAGCACAAATGTGTTGAATGATTAACTGAACTTACTTTTTCTACTATATACTTTTTATCAACTGAAATAAAATTAAACTCACAAGAAAAAGTTAACTGAAGTTTTTTTACTACAAAAAACAACAAATTTGATTATAACTTTCAATTTAAAAAATTAAAAGTTTTGTTTATTAGTTTATCTGTCTGCATTTATAGGTTTAATTTTTGTATTTGGCATGATTAATAATATAAGAATAATTATGAAGTACTGTACGTACCAGTGATGTTTCAATAAAATTTTGTTGCTTATAATAAAGTTATTTTGTAAGCAGAGTTGTCATATTTTAATTTTTGTTTATTCAGTTTCCAACTCATTTACGTAAATCGCCTGCACCTAACGTCTAAATTGCTAGATAAATTATTTGCAGCAATTTTATTTAAAACCGAGTTAAAACACATTTGAACAATAACTAGTGTTTACTATTTTTATTTTAAGTCAAGTTTATTATTTCTCTTTAAATATCAATACTTTGTAATAAATAAACCGTTTAGGTAAGTGGTGTGCAAACTTTTAAACCGGCGGAAAATTCTTTTTCTTTTTTTTGTTTACCTTACCCATAACTAGTCATGTATAACCAGGATATATAGTATTTTCACATATAAAAAATCTTAAAAATTAAGTAGTTTTTATTAAGTCGCTATAAACTATTTGTACACTAAAACAGTGATCGTCAAGGTGTACACTGATGCACACTAGTGTACACAAAACTTTTTTTGGGGTGCACGGAAACTTGAGATTGTACAAAAAATACATAGAGTTAGATTAAGTATGTAGTTAATTTTTAATAAAAGTATTTAAAGAATACTGAACTGTAGATTTTGTAGTAATTTCGGAGAAGTGTTCAATTAATAAGTATGTAAGACAAAGCCATATAACTAAGATATCATTGTCAAAATAAGGTAATATAAGTAGAGAGATCAGTTAAAAAGAGGATCAAATAAAATATTTCAGCTCCAGTTATTAAATGGTTTACATGTAAATACCAACTGAGTTATGACTTTTAAGGTAAAATATGCACTAATAAAAGTGTTTACGTAGTCCCAACACTAGCGGCGCTTATTAAAAATAGATCTTGTGGTGCACCAATTTTATTTTTTTCAGCTTGGTGTACACAGAATTTGATTAGCTTGACGACTACTGATCTTACTTATACTTACTACTACATATAGGATGTCAACCATAGCTTCCTAAACAATTTTATAAGTATTTTGTTCTGGTAGTTTCTCTTAACTCTTTTTCAAAGCAGAGCCATTTCAATTTAAGTTTCATAAAATCTAGCTGCTTTAAAAACTCTAGTATTTTGATTTTCAATCATCTAGTCCTGACAAACAGTTAGATGATTGACGATATAACTTGTTTTTAACAAATAACTTTTGTACTTTTCAATCTTCGTATATAAAAAAAATCTTATGTTTATAAAACTTTAAATCTCATTTAGTTTTATATTATAAAAAGCACAATGTTTCAAAGAAAACCTCAGTTATTCAGTTATCATTTTATTACATAAAATAAAACTTTTTGTTTTTCTAGTGTCGAATTTTTATAAGTTAAAACTTCACGAAGTATTGTGTTATCAATAGTTTAGTAAAATTTTAAAGTTTGTACAAACTATGCATATATTACTACAAACTTATAAAGTAACAGCTGTAAAAAGATGACAAAAACTTTGAAAGTTAAGTATTTCATATTATTTTTGTTTAGATATTGCATAAAAAAAATTCCAACTAACTTAGGTACGTAAAATTGAACCAACAATCTTTTTAAAAAGCAGTTATGCATTTTTTTATTACATTTTTTGTATAGTACGCACTACCCGTTAAGCTCGTTTGCCTTGTATTTGAAGCGCGAACTCAGGGGATAAATTACTGTATTTGATATTTTTTTACAAACCGCGTAAAATTTAACTTATAAAGATTGTTATCAAAAAAAGTCAGCCATTTATATTTATGTATTACAATTTATCAGCCTAGCAAACTTCACAGTATTAAATCGTTTTTAACTTTACTGTTTTTTTTTTTTGGAAAAAGGTTTGTTTAATAGTATTTTAGTTGTTTTTCCTCTTCTAATAAGTTTTTATCCTTTTTTTAATAAACGAATAATAAGAAAATTAATAAACTAATATAGTTTAATTTTACTTGTAGAATTTTAAAATATAAAATTTATACATCTAAGAACATCATCTTTCATTCTTAATTTAACTATTTTTAGTATAAAACATAATATTAAAACAGTTTTATGCTCTTAAATTAGGGTACTCTAACTAGTATTGTTTATAAGGAATTCTTTAAATTAAATTAGAATGTTCTGGTTTATCATAATGAATTATAATACGACCAAAAAACAGTTTGTAACTTGCAAATAGTAATGAAAATTTTGCAACTAATTCAAGTATAGCAGTTTATATTTACAGAGAAATAAATTTTATTCAATTGGTACGAATAACATTTGCCCTATAACTAAGCTGCAAAATTAAAGCTAGTTAGGTATATTTAAATTGATTAAACAGCTACAACTATTTATATTTTAAGTATCGACTTTAAATTGTATTAAGTTCGAAACTAGTTCAAAAAACAGCTCGTATTATAAATAACAAAAAGTATATTTTAGTGTAAAGTAATTAATCTTATCACTAATATCTTATATTAAATAATAGTAAGAATTTTACATATTAAAACTTCATAGTTACATTTTACTATTATTTTATGAAATATTTTTTAAATTTCTAGTAGTTTTGCCCTATAACAAAAACTTTTCTCACCAAAAACAAGTTAAAGCTAGTTTTGTTCAATTTATAAGCGTTAACTGTTATTTTGTAATCGTACAGCATTGGAAACAAATCGGAATCTGTATTGGTGTTTTTTTAGAATTTTTTAGGAATACAACTTCTTTTACTCTTATGTAGTCTATTAAGATCAGATTGGCTCGTGACCTTGAAGTTGGTGCTCTCGTATTTGTCTAATACTACGGTTGAAAGAGGCCCAACACCATATTCGAACAAAGTTCTTCCATCAGATAAAATTGCACTGGACCTTTCACAGATCAGCTTTTGAGTGTTCGCTGGGTAGTCACTGTTGGACTTCTCAATTTTGGACTTTAGTACTTCAACACGGTCTCCTTGTCCAATTTCTACAGAAATATACTCGACCTTATTTCTTGTTTGGTCGTTTATTTTAACAATTACATGCATTCCACCACGAAGTCTCAACACAAAATGAAGAGTGGACTCTTTCTGGATGTTGTAATCAGACAAAGTCCTTCCATCTTCCAATGGCTTACCAGCAAAGATCAAACGTTGCTGGTCTGGTGGGATACCTACAACATTGAAATCAAGTAATGAGTTGTTGTTTTACATAAAAGAGTTTAAAAATTCCTCAAATCTTTACACAATTATTACATGTTAGAAGTTTTAAAAAAAGCAGATTATAAACGTAAATTTTCTCAGGGTTAGGCATAGAAGCCAAATGTAGCTGAAACGCGGAAAATTGGTTAAAAAATGAGCTATTTTCCACAATAGCTGTTAGCTTAGCATAAACCTCTTTTAACCTAAATTTTTATTTTTGTAGCAGAACGGCCTTAAGGGGCGTCACGAAAAGGGGAATCCCGTTATACAAAACATTTTGAAAAATAATTTATCAAAGTTTATAAACTGTAGTAACAATGCTTGTAACTACAAGTTGTAAGGTTTAAAATAATAAATTTAAACTGTGACAAGTTAAATCATTGTATAAGGTTCTAAAGGAACACTGCTCTTCAAATAAAGTAAATTTGGAAATATTTAAAAAATGCTCATGCTCATAACTTTTATTAAAAAAATCATCAGTATTAAAAAGCTAATTTTTAGTATGTTTTAAAATTTCAATTAGTTATATATATTTTTCATTTTTTCAGATAGAAAATTAAATAACTTATTTAAATGTTAATTTAAACTTATTTAAACTTTTTTATATTGGTTTACGAAAATAAGACGAAATAAGACTTTCAGCAAAATAGTAAGCTTAGTAAGCTGTTTATGAAACATTGCCAAATCCTTAATTACACTAAATATACAAATTTTTAAATTTACAAAGTGTTCAATTTAATGTTAAGTAGCAAAATAGAGGAGGGTGGAGTAAATCTGATGGTTGTCTACCATAAAAAATTAAAATATCCTAGAAATAAAATAATAAATTGTGATTAAAGTCTTAGAATACTTAAAGATTTTTATCAAAAAGTTTTCTTTTTATTTAAATTTTTGTATTCTCTTTTATATGTTGAATGTTATAATGAATTTTCAAATGCCTTATTTAAATTTCAAATTTTATGATTTCATTCAAGTAATATAGTTTATAACCAAAACATTACTATATTCAAATTACTATTTATTCAAACATAAGTTTATCATTTTTTCAAAAACAAAAATAAGGTTTAACATTTTTTTTAGTTTTTAGAAATGTCTCTTTGACTTAATTTTTGCACATTTTTGCTGGTCACTCTTTACTCAAAAAAAAAACAACAGATTGAGTCTTAATGAAATTGGTAAAAAAGATTTCTTGTAACAATCTATCTGCAAATTTTAATTTAATTATGTCTTGCATTATAAAGTCTAGGACTGTTTGTATAGGAGCCATATACAAAGTAGCCTACAAATGTGCATAATTGTGTTAACCATTGAAATGATGAAATTGGTTAACCTGTGTTATTAAATTAGTCCAGTTTTATAAGCTAACTCTTATTAAAAATATCTTTGAAGACTCTCCTTTTGTAGCAACTAAATATTTTAACTGTATACTTATTAATTATTCAAGAATTATCTAAATGACTTTAGACTAGTAAAAAACACTTTACCTATTATTTTAGCACTTAACAGTTATATAATGTTTTCTTTTTAATATTTATCATTTTATTTACTCTTTTTAGCTCTTCTTTGATTTCTTAAATAAGTTCTTCTGTTATTTGATAAATAGTTTTGTTACAATTTTGGTTTTGATAAATTATGTTTTACAAGAATTCTAGAAGTTATGATATTATAGCTTAAGTTTAGAAGTGTACATATTTTTCGAAAAACAGCTGTGTTTAAATCAAAACTAAACAATGTCTTTTATTCACTAAAAACAATTAATCAAGTATTATGTAAAATAATCCAAAAAAAATTAAAATAAGTTTTGTGTAATAAGTATAACAAAATAATACTTAAATAATTGATCTTAATCATCTTAAGAACAGAATTTTAATCATTAAGAACAGTTTTAATAAAATATTCATTATAAAATTTGATGGATTTGCTTCATTAAAAAAGTTTTCAGCTCACATTTCCCATATCCTACAATATATGAGCAAACAAGTCAAGTTATGGCTTTTAAAGCATTCAAATAGTCAATGAAAATGTACTTTAACTTTTGTGGTGGACTTTAGATAAAATGTTTGTGCTAAAAATTAATGTTTCAGTTTTAAAGTTTGTTTGTATCATGTAAAAAACATCAGTAGATTAGTTTTCTTATAGTATCATCCATCAAGTCTATACTAAGATATTTTATACAACTAAAAACAGTTTCAATTAACTTTTAAGATATATTCAGTTAAAAAAAAGTTTCAGATACATACTGTGTGTGGCACTCTTAGGCTAGTATGAACTTTTTTTGAAATCTCATGCTAGTGCTGATATCCTTTAAGTATCTCATACCAGTTTTTATGCCTTAATTATTTCTTATTTCTTACAAATATTGATTTTTTAAATTCTTCTGTAATTATTTAGGTATCTTTTCGTATTTAAACTTAATTAGTATTATTTTTAATCAAAAATTTTATAACAAAAATGTTTTGTTTCTATTTAATTATAAACTCTAACTAGTCTGAGGTAACACAGACTGACTATTTTGTCTCAAAGAGTGGCAATTCTGATTATTATTAACTGAGCTAAATTATAATTACATTAACTTAGTACTTAGAATAGTTAAAAGCAAAGTATACATTTGTAAGTTGTTTAAAAAGTAGGAAAAACATCTATCTAACTAACTAATGAATTTTTATTAAGTATTAAGTAAGGAAAAAATAATAATATTTATTTTAATAGCTTATTACTAACAAAACAATGTTTTACTCCTATATTTGCATATAGGAGATCCTCAGTTGTTGTTAACAAATTTGAAAAAAAAAGTTTGACCAAATAAATGGAAGTAAAATAAAATTAAAAACAAAATATTGAAATAGGCATTTAAGTTAATTGATTAATTTTAAAAAGGTAACAATATTACTAAAAAAATATGTACAATTATGATTCCCAATATTTATTTAATCCAAAATACTAAAAAAATATTATTTGTTATTTTATGATAGTTAACTTTATAACAGCCTATTTAATATAAAGCACTAAAACATTTATTTGTCACAGCTGGTTAAAAATGATAGCTGTCAAAATTGAAGCACCTACTAGGAAGAATAAACAAAAATACACTTCTAAATGGAAATATGTTCCTGAGTTTAAAGGTAAAGTAGTTGATTATTGCTTTACATAAATAAGACTTATCTATTAAATATAGAATATGATTTTACTAATAGACTGGATTATGCCTGATGTTTCTAGTTCATACCAAGTAATGGTGTAGATATTTTAAGAAGAGATTTAAGTCTTAAATACCATGCTAATACTAGCCAACATTTGAAAAAAATTAGTTTTAATTAATTATCCTACCAAAAATTTTGAATAACAATTAAAAACATATTAAAGGCATAGGGATGTAGATCACCATTTTTACAATTTAGTCTTATAATATTGAATTTTAACTAAGCTCCAAGTTGCTTTTTACAAATTTAAAAAATTAAAATTACTTTTTGAGATATAGCAGGTCATATTGGACAGCAACAATAGGTTCCTTTTGGGAGGGGCAAAGTAAAACAGCAAAAAAGACTACTTCACTAAAAATCTATGTTCTTCTACGTTTTTCGAGATAAATGCCACAAACTTTCAGAATATGCTCCTTGCAATTTTTAAAAAATTGTGTCGGAAGAGATTTTAAACAAATAAAAATAGATAATTTGTGACAAAAAAACAAAAAAAAAGCTGTTTGTTTTTTATTTATTTTTTTATAATATTATTTTTTTAATTTTTAAAACATTCTTTCTGACAAAGTTTTGAAGTACTTTAAACAACATATCCTGAAAGTTTGAGGTATTTATCTCAAAAAACGTAGGAGAATATAGATTTTTAGTGAAGTAGTCTTTTTTTTTTGCTGTTTTAGTTTGCCCCTCCCTAAAGGAACCTATTGTTGCCTCCCACTTTGACCTGATATATCTCAAATTTTTTTTTATTATTAAAACCAGTAAAAACCATCTTGTAGCTTAAAAACTCAATAAAATAAGATCAAAATGTGAAAAAAGTGTTAACCCTCCTATGCCCTTGATACTTTTATTAAAATTTGTTTGCATTTCTTGATTTAAAAAATAACTAAAATAATTTTCATACTGCTCTACTATTAGCATGTAGTTTTCATAGATATTCATTTAAAACTTCAATAACAGGTTTTATTCATTATTTTTTTCATAAATGGGCTAGATTATGCATTCTTGTTTTCTAAAATATTATCATTTTGTATAAACTTTACCGGAACACAGTAAGCTGAAAAGGGGTTAAAGCGGCCATTAGTTATAATAAAATAATCTTGCTAAAAAAAAATTCTACAAATTTTGAAACATAGTTTAACAAAGTTTGATTCTTTTTGTTTTAAAATTGGTTTTGTTGTTTTTCTGCTTGAAGTGTTTAAGAAGTTATGTAAGTTTAAATCCAACTAGTTTTTGCCTCTACAGTTTGAAAACTACTTCGAATTCTTAATAGTTTTGACAAAATTTTCTTGCAGAATGTTAGAGAAAAATTTCTGTAAGACTAATTTAGAGAAACTTTTTTAGCATTTTTCTTAAACTTTGTTGAAATAGTATTGGAAAATACAATAAGTTATTTAAAAACTTAAAATTTTTAACTTAATTTTTTTTATTTGATATTTTTTCAAAAAAAAAAAAGTGCAAATAGGCATCAGGATGTTGCTTGTATAAACCTAAAATTAGTTAATTTCCTAATGATTGCTTTATTTTGTAAAATTGTACATAGAATTTTTATCACATTTGCTTAAACATAAAAAAATGAAGATATTTTAGCACCAAGCAGTTGAAATATTCTCTTTTAAAAATACTTTGTAGTATATTACCATAAATCATCAATGAAATTTTCAAAAGATTATAAGTTTTAAATTGAGAAAATATATACTTTTTTTTCAATTTTTTAAAGAATTCTGACATTTTTTAACACTAAACCAAAGAAATCGAAAAACCTAAAAAAGTTTTTATATAAAAGCTTCTAAAGTATTTTTTAGCAGTTGATGTTGGCCTTAATTTTGATAAAAATTTTAGGTTTTTTCAACTTCTTTTTCTTTTTTTTAAAGGAAAAATTTGCTACATTTAAGCTTACATAGTTTAATTTTATTCACAGGCCACAAATGAGATATTTATATATTCAATACTTATATAATTTTATTTTACTGAGATATTGTTTCTTCCAAAGTATTTAAGTCCACAGTTTTCATTTAATAAGAATGTTTAATATTAAGTTTTTAATTTAATTTAAAATTTATTATTAAAAATAATTAAGAATAATATACTACACGTACATTTTTTTGCATATTAAAGCAATTTAAATCTAATTAAATTATATTCGAACATTTTATAAACATGATAAAAGTATTATCAGTAAATATACAATTATTTCTAGTAATCTATTAAGTTTGATAAAGTGTATTTGTATGAAAGTTGTTTTTTATTTTTTGTTCAACTTTTTAATTGAAATATTTGTACAAATTAATCAATTTTTAATGTTTTATACTTGAATAAATTTTATAGCTTTCTACTTTTAATTATATTTTTTGTTTAGTATTAAATGTGTTTGTTCTAGTTCAACCTATTTTAGAAAATTTTTTTGACTAAACAGGAATTTATATCACTTGAAGCACTGATTTTAGTAAAGCCAACCGCAAAAAGTTAGTTAAGATTTCAAGAGAATTTTTCAATTTGATAGTGCCTGTCAAAGTTGTAAAAAAAGTAGGATTTTAATTGTCCCAGGAGCACTCATCTCTTTAAGTTAGTTTTTGTTTTAATATTTCATTTATTCTATATAACTCATCAGTGTTTGTAATTTATCTATTTATTTATTTTTAGACCATGTTCCCTAATTAAAAAGATACTTTGGTCTTTAAGTTAGTTAAAAAAAAGATTTTTACCTTTCTAAAGTTTTTTTTCAACTTAAATAAAAGTATGATTCCTATTTTTCCACTTCATAATATCTATATTGTTTTTCTAACTCTTCGTTTTAAAATGTATAATAATATTATATTTAACTACAATGGATTTTCAAATATTCAAAAAATATTTTTGAGTGATAAACAAGTTTTTGAAATTCTACTTCTCTATAAAAAGTTTCAAATACAAACATATGTAAAACAAAGCTTTTGTAGTTATATTTAAAAGTTTTAACAAATTTACACAACTTTTCTTATGTTCTTAAGTAAAAAACCTTGAATTAAAAATTTTTTTTTGCAATGAAGAAAAACATAAAATTATCAATTAAACTTAGATATAAATTTACTCAAAAATCAACAAACTTTAAAACTTTTGTATAAAAATTTTTATTAGAATGCTAATCCAAGTTTAAGTAAACATTAGAGATTAAAAATACTCAAAGTGCTTTATTTTTGTTACAATTTGCTCTTGCTTTATGTCATGTAATACAACTTTCTGATCAAAAGAACTGTAATTTTTATTTTTGGTTAACTTAAGTATTACTTCATGAATACTGTATCAGTTGAATTGAAGTTAAATAGATTCTAAAGAATTTTAAAACAATGTATAGCTCGATCTTACTTTGTAGATTTTTAACTAAATTTTATGTTGTTTATTTACTGTTTATTTAATTTATTAAACAAATTTTGAAATATAACTGTTTAAAATTGAGAGCACAATAATTTTTAAAATATTTAAAAATTTTAAATTTACAATGATAAAAAATTAAATGATTTAGATAAACATTTGAACTAGAAGAAAAGTTTTAAATAAGTTTTAAATAAATATATATAAAGGTATATGTTCTGTAACTATAAATAAATAAATGTTTGTTATATGCCAGTTATTTCATTTCCTAATTGTTTGCAATTTTAATTATTATACATTAAAAATAACATACTTCACTGCTAGGGTAACTTGAAGTAATTTGTTCTAAATGTTTTTTCAGATTAATAAAAAAAAAATATAACTCTTTTAATTTTTAATTAGTTCAGTGTATATTTATTTTTTTATTACTAACAGTTTTATGTAACAAATTTTGCACTTAAGTAAATTTAGTTGTGTTAAATATGTTCACAAAATGTTGTTCTTGTGTTTTTTGAAGTTATAGAACTAATAGTTTTTTCACTTACTGTTTTGTAAAACAACTTTAGTAGTTATATAAACTACTTGTTTTTTAATTAAAATGTGTTCAAAAAATATTTTTTGTTTTATTAGATCTTTTAAATTTATTTAATTTTGAACAAAAACATAAATTTCTGGTTATTGTTTATAGTCATGTTTATTAAAAGAACAATCATTTTAAAAGTTATATACTGTAGCAATTGACTTTTTAAAGTGATGTATGTTAAAAATTAATGGTTTCAATAGAAAATTCCTCCTTCGTGTAGTTTTGTGCTATTTTAGTGTTATTTTCAATCAGAAATAAATAATTACGTGGCTTAAAAATAAAAACAGTTACTGTTTAAAGCAATTTGTTTTAATTGCTTTAGAGTTTCTTTATGTTTTAAGCCAACTTTACAATCTACAATATTATTACTGATGTTTTTTTCTGATTATTTTAATTAAATAAGAGTTTATTTAGTTTTAGTCTATTTAGTCTATTTTTTACTTTAAATGTAAAAATTTACTAATTTAGTATACTAACTTTATTAAAAATTTTAGAAATAGTAAACAGTTTTTTATTCAGTGTGTCAACTTATGAATTGTTGGTTTTGTTAAAACTTTTTTGTCTTGTTGATTTACTGATTTACTAGTTTTTTAGAAATGCTTAAACAAATTAGTTGTATAAACCAAGCTTATGTAACATTTCAAAATATTTTTAAATTTAATTTGTGTTTTTATTAAACCGATATTTTCGTTCAGATGCTTAAAACTAAGTGAAATTTTTACCTTGTACCTTAGAAGTTTTGTTTTTAATAGAACATTTTGATATTCAGTATTTTTGATCTTAAAATGCACTTTAAGCTGTATCTTTTTATCAATTTTCTTTATACCAAATTTAAAGTATTTTATAATTATTTAATCACAAAAGCTTTTATAGAAATGAAATTTTGAAACTACAAAAGTAAGCTCTACTTTTTATGTGAAAACTACCTTTTAAGAATAAATAGTGTAGAAAATATCTTAAATCTATTTGATTAGTCTTTTTAATTTCACAGTAGATTATATGATGTTTTTTGACCTATTTCTTATTAATTTTTCAAATCAATACCTAAAATAATGAAATAAAACAGTTAATTATCAAGCTTAAATTAATACCTATTATTTTTATAATTTAGTTTTAAGAAGTACCAATAGAAGCAATTTAGTTCTAATAGCTTTAATCCATTTGTTTTTCATTATTATGATGAACAAAAAAGATTAAAAGACCAGCATAAAATTTGAAATAAGTTCTTCTAGGTGTTTTATATTGTAAAGTTATTGTAAAATAAGTTTTACTGTTTATAAGATGTTTTTTAAGGTGTTTTTTAGTTATGTAAATAGTCTTGCTGGATTTTAGACAGTGAACTATTTACAATTTCTGCAATTAATAATTTCTGCAATGCTTTGATTTGTTTTTATTGTTTGTAATTTTATATGTTGACTATGATAAAGCTTTAGTTTTTAATATATTCTTTTTAGCTAATTTATCGCAAATTTATTCAACAAATAACTTAATATATTTCAAGTATTGGAAAAAACACTTAAATTAGCTAAGCTTTAAAAACTAAACTTTAAACTAATGATTTTTTTACATTTAAAAGTTTTCTGTATCCTATTGGTAAATGCACCGAATTTGTACACGTCCAATTATTAGAAATGATATCATTTGTTTTTCTAAGGTTATCCAAAAATCCTGTTCACTGTAGGAATATATGAAAACTAAATAAACTAAAGAGTTTTTTTTTAATATTTATTATAAAACTGATAAACAACCTTTTTTTTAAATACACTTAATAAATTTCATTTTGTGTTTTGTGTAAAAGTCTAAAGCTATATAAATATTAGAGTTCAATACTTAATTATTGTATTTTATAAATTAATCTATTAATAATAAAAAATGATTTTATCCATTGTTATCGTTAAAATTTAAACCAACATTTATTACAAAAAGGTTACATATTTTGAAGTTACTGTAAATTATAAAAAAAATCATATTCTAAGCATTAAGTACAATTTCATTTAAAGATTTTTAAAAGAATCGTCTTTTAGTAAAAATTGAAAAACAATCTTATAATTTACTTTTTTTTAAATAAAAGTGTTTATTACTGTTATTTCGAGACTGAGTTTACAGAAATATAAAATTTAAGTTTTGAATTA
The DNA here is from genome assembly GCF_965202585.1 of Thalia democratica. Classification (NCBI taxonomy): domain Eukaryota; kingdom Metazoa; phylum Chordata; class Thaliacea; order Salpida; family Salpidae; genus Thalia; species Thalia democratica. Next base: position 6,566,117 of record NC_139172.1, read on the forward strand.
AATTTATTTTCTTGATTAGACCTAAAGTACATTTAAAAGTTTTACGTTTTGTTTTTTTCTAAAGTTTTTATATATTTATTTAAATACATTAGAAAAAATTACTCAATTAAAAATAATATTTTGAAGCTTATGTTAAACTCAAATTCACATAACTTAAAATTGAAACAGTTACATACTAAGCAAATATTTTAAATTTAAAATCCAAACTTAAACAGCAGTGCGAACTCAAATTTTGCAAATTTAAGCGACTGTGCGAACTCAAAAAACACGAACCTAACTGATAGACTTCTGCATTTGAAAATTTTAAGTATGAACAAAAAACTGCAAGCAACTTTCAAATCAGCTAAAGAATGATACCGGAATTTGTACTTTAAGTTTGCAAGAATTATTCTTTTAGTATTTTAGTATAAAGAAGTTATTTTCCGTAAACTGAAAGTTAATAAGAATAGCACTATAGTATAGTGTTTTAGTTGTAGACTAATTCATTTACTGAAATTCAAAAAAAGCCAAACTTAGCTCTTGGGCGATACTTAACGGTTAAAAATCTGTATATGTCAATTTTCCAATACAAGTTGAATGAGGGCAAAAATAGCAGAAAAATTCTGGCAACTATGGGGTTAGGTTAGTATAATTGTGAAAAGTATTTTTTCAGTTTATTTTCAAAGCTTTTAATACTTATCATAGAAAAACCCTGCTCACAACTTTTTTTTTGTTTAATACATCCAATAAATACTACTTAAAATATTATAATCATTAACAAAGATCATTAAGCAGTAGTGCTTTTTAAGGATTATCTTTTCAAAACTGTGATATTATTTAAGTAATTTCGTTTTACTTTTACTATTAATACAAGCGAGGCCTCAAAAATATACTAACTTTTTAAAATGGTATGCTACTTATTTAAGGCTAATAATTCCGATTTTAGATAAGTTTATACTACAATTTACAGATAAAATACAATACAAACCTTCTTTGTCTTGGATCTTAGCCTTGACATTTTCAATGGTATCTGAAGCGTCAACTTCTAAAGTGATGGCTTTGCCAGTCAATGTTTCCAAAAATATTTACATTCCACCACGAAGTCTCAACACCAAATGAAGAGTGGACTCTTTCTGGATGTTGTAATCAGACAAAGTCCTTCCACCTTCCAATGGCTTACCAGCAAAGATCAAACGTTGCTGGTCTGGTGGGATACCTAAAACATTGAAATCAAGTAATGAGTTGTTGTTTTACATAAAAGAGTTTAAAAATTCCTCAAATCTTTACACAATTATTACATGTTAGAAGCTAAAAAAAAAAGCAGATTATAAACGTAAATTTTCTCAGGGTTAGGTTAGTATAATTGTGAAAAATATTTTTTCAATTTATTTTCAAAGCTTTTAATACTTATCATAGAAAAACCCTGCTCAAAACTTTTTTTTTTATTTAATACATCCAATAAATACTACTTAAAATATTATAATCATTAACAAAGATCATTAAGCAGTAGTGCTTTTTAAGGATTATCTTTTCAAGACTGTGATATTATTTAACTAATTTCGTTTTACTTTTACTATTAATACAAGCGAGGCCTCAAAAATATACTAACTTTTTAAAATGGTATGCTACTTATTTAAGGCTAATAATTCCGATTTTAGATAAGTTTATACTACAATTTACAGATAAAATACAATACAAACCTTCTTTGTCTTGGATCTTAGCCTTGACATTTTCAATGGTATCTGAAGCGTCAACTTCTAAAGTGATGGTTTTGCCAGTCAATGTTTTCACAAATATTTGCATTCCACCACGAAGTCTCAACACCAAATGAAGAGTGGACTCTTTCTGGATGTTGTAATCAGACAAAGTCCTTCCATCTTCCAATGGCTTACCAGCAAAGATCAAACGTTGCTGGTCTGGTGGGATACCTATGATATAAGAGAATTGGTATTATAGTTGTCGAAACATCTTAGCTTATATTGGCAATATTTTTAGATTTAACTTAGAGGTTAAAAATATTTACTAAAATACGTTTTTTAATGTGAAAATTCTAAAGTACTAACTTTGTTAAAAACTTTATTTTTTATATATTATTATTTTATTTGACCTTTTTCATTAAAATATTTAATATTCTTTTTAATTTTATTAGCTTACACGATTAAGTAATATATAATTTTTACAAACATTCTTTGTCTTGGATCTTAGCTTTGACATTTTCAATGGTATCAGAAGCTTCAACTTCTAAAGTGATGGTTTTGCCAGTCAATGTTTTCACAAATATTTGCATTCCACCACGAAGTCTCAAAACCAAATGAAGAGTGGACTCTTTCTGGATGTTGTAATCAGACAAGGTCCTGCCATCTTCCAATTGTTTTCCAGCAAAGATCAAACGTTGCTGGTCTGGTGGGATACCTATTAAATAAAATAGTAATTATATATCTCGAATTGTTTCAGCTATGTACATTTTTACAAAATGTTCAGTGTTTAAGTTATCTCTTGGATATTGTTAAACATTCATCTTATAGATTTCTAGTTGAACGAGTTAAGTTTCGAATAGAAATTAGAGTCAGTTTCCTTGACAATTAATGAACACATAAAACTGTTTCTTAATTCTTAAAAGCTTTCAACTTAATTACTATTGAAAGTAAACTGTTACAAACCTTCTTTGTCTTGGATCTTAGCCTTGACATTTTCGATGGTGTCTGAAGCTTCAACTTCTAAAGTGATGGTTTTGCCAGTCAAGGTTTTCACAAATATTTGCATTCCACCACGAAGTCTCAACACCAAATGAAGAGTGGACTCTTTCTGGATGTTGTAGTCAGACAAAGTCCTTCCATCTTCCAATTGCTTACCAGCAAAGATCAAACGTTGCTGGTCTGGTGGGATACCTGTTAAATAAAGAGTATCTTATTCTTTGAACATTTTATTTTTAAATAAAAATTTAGACCATTGAGTATTTTACTATTACTCAGACATTAAGACATATTTTTATGAGGTTTGTAATAGAAGGAGATTTGTTATTAACTTCTAAATTAGTGTATGCTTTTAACAAAGCTTATTTTACACCTTCACATTTCCTTGTTTAGAAAAGGTTTAAAATTAATTGCTTCTAATTTCAAACTTAACTTTTACAAACCTTCTTTGTCTTGGATCTTAGCCTTGACATTTTCAATGGTGTCTGAAGCTTCAACTTCCAAAGTGATGGTTTTGCCAGTCAAGGTTTTCACAAATATTTGCATTCCACCACGAAGTCTCAACACCAAATGAAGAGTGGACTCTTTCTGGATGTTGTAGTCAGACAAAGTCCTTCCATCTTCCAATTGCTTACCAGCAAAGATCAAACGTTGCTGGTCTGGTGGAATACCAATAAAATGTTATAATTATACATCTTGAATTGAATAAGTTCTATATATATATTAAATATTCGATTTTTAAGAAATTTTTTATATAGAGTAAAACATCTATTTTAGATCTTATCTAGTTGAACAAGTTATGCCTTAATTTTAACAAGTTAGAGTCAGCTTACTTAAAAAAGCTAATTGAACACATAAAATTGATTCTTAACTTTTCAGATCATTAAAGCTTTTTGTTTTCACTTTAAATTTCAACTTTTACAAACCTTCTTTGTCTTTGATCTTAGCTTTGACATTTTCAATAGTATCAGAAGCTTCAACTTCCAAAGTGATGGTTTTGCCAGTCATTGTTTTCACAAATATTTGCATTCCACCACGAAGTCTCAAAACCAAATGAAGAGTGGACTCTTTTTGGATATTGTAGTCAGACAAGGTCCTTCCATCTTCCAATTGTTTTCCAGCAAAGATCAAACGTTGCTGGTCTGGTGGGATACCTGTATTTATGTTAAGCTATTTAGTTTAGAATTAATTAGCAAGTTGTGTCATGAAAACTTTACTACTTTATAAAATTGTTGCAGAACTCAAGATTATCAAATATTTTTTTTAATAAAGTTTTATATATATTATTGGTACACTTAAAACTTATGTTTTACAAAAATTAACGTAGATGAAAAGAACACTTTTGTGTTTTTATCAAAACAACAAATTCTATTTTTAATTGTTAACATTATATGTAGCTTTCAGAAGCTATAAAATTCAGACTTTTAACATATTAAACTTGAGTACTAAAATTTATACTATTTACTTGCATATAGGAGGTTTTGTACATCAACTAATATGAACACATAAATAATTAAATACTGAAGTTCTATTTTTTTTTTAAATAAAACAAGTCTGATATATTTACTTTATATTACGTTAATTCAATTAGAATTTAATATTTAAATGGATTTAAAGATGCAAAACATACAACTTCTTTATACTAACAATATTTTTGTAGTAAATATTTAATTTTGTTAAAAAACATTTAATTTTTTTTTAAACATTAGACACTTTACTTTAGAGATATAATCAGTTTTGTAAAAAAAAATTTGATACAACCATATAGAAAAAAAATCTCACGGCTAATTTTCTTATAACTTAAAATATTTACTAAAAATCTATATTCTTCACTTTTTAAAGGTATTGTGAGCTGCTGTATCTGCCCTGGTATCCATTTTCTTCTTTTTGGAGCGCGTGGTGATTTGTTGTAAAGATAACGGTTTATAAGTATCCTTATTCTTATTATGATGTTTCGACATATACGATTTTAATAAAGTAGGTTTAAGCTAAAATATATTTCTTTTTTAGTTGTGAAATTTATTTACAAAATTATAAGAGAAATAAGTGCATGCAAAAACTACAACACGTGATTAAAAAAATAATACAATAGTTACAAAACTAACAGTTTCTTCGAATTATACTAACTATCACCCCACAATCGTAGTGAATTTCCGAACTCTTAGTCCCTTATGCGTCGATAGCAACTATTGATTTTAAAATCTTGAGTGAATAGATTCTCTACGACGTTACTTCCCACAGTTTAACAATGTTTAGTGACCGATGGTTTTTAGAACTCACTCTTTTAAGAAAACGCGCTGATTTTATATTAATTCAAAGGAAGTTTTACTCCTTATATAAAAAAATGTTTGTTTTTTTATAAAAATATGTTTGTTTTTTTAATACTGGAAGCTCGTCACAAAGTCTGCGTAAAACAGTTTACAACCTCCACTTTAAAATACAAAAATGAGATGTTAATATCATTACAGTATTTATTTCAAATTCTTAGGATTCTTGTTTTTTAATATAGAAACAAGTTGTAGGAAACCAGCTATGAAAAAAAAAATATTTAAAAAAAAATTAGACCAAAATCAAAAGATTTTTTTTTGTTTCATTTAATACAGAAATGAGAGAAAAAATCTGTTTACTTATAGTTGTTTAAAACTTATTTAATATTAGACTGAGAATTTCTAAACAATTATAATAGTAAATAATACATTAACTGAAAGAGATATATTTTTAAATATATAATCTATACTTAATTTTTAGTTTGCACCTCTCATTAAGAACATATTATACTTTCTTTGATTTATTATTTGGTGAAACTACATTAAATTTTTCTAAACTGAAATAACAACTGGTAGCTTATAACTCTATTTAAAAATTTAGAACAACTTTTAAAAATGATATACCCCTTACTTCCTTAATACTTTAAGGTCTTGAGTTAGAGCAATTCAATTATGAAAAACTAATGGACTTAATTGTTTTTAGATTTTTCAGTATGCTAAGAATTTAACTACCATCAGCTGTAAATATTAAGTTTCAACTGCTTTCAATTTAAAAGTTTAACAAACCTTCCTTGTCTTGGATTTTAGCCTTGACATTCTCAATGGTGTCTGAAGCCTCAACTTCTAAAGTGATGGTTATACCAGTCAGTGTTTTAACAAAAATTTGCATGTTCAATAACAATTTGCAAACAACAGATATTTAAATTCGACAACTTTATAAATTATACTAAAAAAATTTAATTTATTTTTAAGAAAATAATTTTAAAACAATAATTTATGGTTAAACACTACACTATGATTACAGAAACAAAACTACTCTATTATCTAATGTTTTTATTTAAACTGAAATAAATGTTCAAAGGTAACTTTTCCTATATATTAGTTATAACAAATCAGATTCACCGTTTTTTTTATGATTATAATTAAGTTTAGATTTTGATTTTAAAGTATTTACTATCTTAAGTTCTCCAGAAACTGATTTTGTATATATATAAACTATCAAGTATTCAACAACAATAATTTTTTTATCAAAATAAATTCCATTTAAATAAAATTGATACGCCCAATTGATCTGGGTTTTCTAAACAGACAATAACTAGTAAGTAAACAATTCTTAAATTTTAAAATTCATAAAAAAATAGTTTTTAGCATGTGATTACTTTTGTGTAGCTTTCTATTAGATGCTTTATTTTGTATTTGGAGGTAAGATTTAAAATTAAGGTTTACCATAGTGAGCTAAATCTTCTTAAGGAAATCAAATACTTTTTAGGACTTGTTAATTTTTCAGTTTAAAAAAATGTTCTGAGTGACTTTAAACTGTCCTTAATCATCCTGATTTTTTAATCCTTAATTTTTTTTTCTTTAAAAAGTTAATTTCTTGAATTAAAAGGGAATAAGATAATAAATATTGAAATTAATTAAACTAAAACTCTTTCAAAATTAGGAAGAAATATATATTGAAATTTTGAAAGAATCTTTCAACTATCATGAATTATTGTAAAATAAATTATGTTTACCATAAAAAATACAACTATCCTGAGTCAGCCTAAAACTTAAAAACAATTCAAAACATCTTATGTTCTCCTGGAGTGTGTGGCAACACTTTTATTTGGACTAGTTTTGTTTTTGTACTCTTAATCTAAGCATTTAAATATTAAAAAAAAATCCATTTAGTAAAAAGTAATATACATGTAATCAAAAATTTTTTAATACTAGGTATAAACAGTATAATCAGGTATTTTTATTTTAGGGAAACATATGACGTGGGGACCCTGAAAGTGATATTTAAATTAAACATACAAATAAAAAGACTGCTTAGACAAAAAGACAAGTTAAATTGTGGTTTAAAAGTAACATTAAGTTAGCCTAAATTTTTAAAGAAAACTGCAAAAATAAAATAATAGATAAAATCACAAATAAAAAGAAATTATCTAATTAAAATGCATAAAAATAACAAAATAATGGCATAAGGGCTTGTTATAAAGGTTAAATTATTCTGAGATTATAAAAAATAAGCTATATGACAGGAGTTTTGCAATATATTAGTCAAACAAACTCAACTTGAAAAAAACTGATTATCCTGAGTAGACTGAAAAGAAGTAACCCATAATATTAGGAAAAAAGGTTACTATAACAAGAATTGACAGTCATTGTTTGACAAAGTTTTCAACTTTTAACAGGAATTACTTTTCTTATATACCAAGGCTATAAAAGTAATTTGTTTTTGTTCTTAATTATGTCTACAAAACTGTTACTTTTAGTGTCATTTCAACTTTTACCATAAAACTATTAGAGGTGCTGCTTTTTAGAAGCAGTTTTAAAAGTTTAACATATTTTTCTTTACTTTTTGTTTATAAGTATTTTAGTGCTGCTACTAAAATTCATTTATACTTATTAAGTATTAAAACTCTTATTAGAAATGCTGCCAATTTAAAACAGTTTGTAAAAAATGTTATTCATAATTTTATTATAAAATTTATCACTTGAATATTATTGTTATATCCTTGCAAGTAAATTAAAATACTTCAAGTCTGTATTTATTTTTTTATGTGGTTCAGCACTACAAAGATTTAAAAACTTTTATCTTAAAATTTATTGAAGTTTTTCACTATTAATAGCTTGAAGTTGAAAAGTCGTAGATTAAAAATTTTATTAGTAAAATTACAAAATAAAAGAAAAAGACATATATTTTGATATTTGTTGAATGAAAATGTTTGATATTTATTCTTAAAACTCAGTGAAACTTACACAAAAAATATTTTCCAAAGCTGCTTCAAGATCAATTGTTTTAAACTAATATAAATTAGTTTTATACTTCCAAGTTATATTTTTATTTAATTACTTAATTTATGCTTAAATGTTAAAAAAAATATATCTACCAAAATCAGAAACTACTTATTTGCATTAATGAATTTAAGTCTTAAGATAAGTATAAGGCTTAAGTAAAAGAAGCAATGATGGGGAATAAATCAGTAAGAAATAGTTATTCTTCTTATAAGTTAATAAAATGTGTTTAAAATAAGTTATAACTATACATCTAGTTTCAAAAATACTAGACTTACTTTTGTTTAATTTCCAAATAATTGTATATAAAAAAAGTAAATGGATAATTGTTTTACAACTAGGTCTAAGTTAAACATTATAAGTAAATTTAAACTGTGTAAATTATAATTTAAAACAATGTTATATGAAGTATAATGAAATGGTTGTGTAAAGGGTTGCAACAAAACCTGAAATCCAGTAAAAGTCTAAAATTTAAGAAATTATGAAAAAAAAGCAGGTATAAATCTGAAATTTTGATAATTTTACATGTTAATTAAAAAAATTTTAATTTGACACAAGAAATCTACTAATTAAATTTTTTATAAAAGAACACTAACAAAGTAGCTTAACAGTATCTTTTCAATGTTGTTATACTATTCTACACATTTTTTTATCTTGAACCTAGTTTTGAACTAGAAAATAAATCCAAAACCTGGATTTACATTCAAATTTTGGAAGCAATTTAGAAAACCAGAGGCAACCCTGTTATAGTACAAGATTTCTTTAGTTTTGTACTATTTTTCTTCTAAACCAGGCCAAAAAAAATATATTTGTTTTTGTTCCTTTAAAATGATTTCTGCTAAACTGCTACTATTAATGTCATTTCAACTTTCACACAGTTTTAATACAAATTCTAATAAATTTTATCTTAGTAAGAACATTCCAACATTCAGTCATGCGTATTAAATTGTCATGTCTATAATTAAATGACAAAGTGTTTCTACTTGAGTATTTTAAATTTAATACTAATTGAGGTAGATAATTTTTAACACAAGTACAGTTTAACACATTATACGTCTGAAAATTTATATAGAATTTATTCTTTTAAATCGTTAAAACTCAAAAATATTAAAAAAATTTTAAATACCATAAAGGTTCGATCACACCGCTATAGTTATCAGACCACAAGCTTTCGGCAAACTAGGCCCTAATTTTCGCTTGTTTTCACAGACAACACTTTTGACCTGAGGTCGGACGGGACGACCAACAAAGCTTAACTGGGTCTCAGTTTACCGATTTTTATGGTCTGATGTTCAACACTTTATGTAAAACTTAACTTTAGATTTCTTAGTCTAAAGGTACACATAAGTCCAGCAACCCTCCAGATTTAGGTTCTGTTGGACTTTCGCCATTGTTTTCTTTACTTGTACTTAAAAGACGTTTAAAATAATCTTAAAGAAAACTTTCAAGTTGGATTATTGAACTTTAGTTAATAAATTAAGTTATTTACAAATCGTTTTATTGTTATATTTTAACAACTTTTTTGTTCAGATTTCTTTTAACATACAGTATTAGCACTATATAATCCGGTATATTATCTTTATCAAAAAATTTTAGTTATTATTTTTAATAAATCTAAGTTATCAGAATGTAATTTATTTGTGCTACAAATACTAAAAAGTTTTAATAAGTTTTTTAAACTTCAAAATATAAAGTTAAGCTTTTTTTTCTATTATTCAATGGAAAACTCAAAATTCAATTTTTACATAACTTGATAATCAACACTAACAAAGTTTTTTTTTTAAATCCTTTGTTTATACCAATATCAAAAATCGATTTCAACAAACACAATTACAATTTTATTTATAAAACTAAACTTAGTTACTAGTTTATAGATTTTTCTATGCTAAAAATTTAAAAAAGTAACAATAGTTTAGTTGAATTTCAAACTTACAAAATTTTAGATACAGTAATTTTAGATACATTAAAAATTCATTAAAATTGAAATTATTTTTGAAACTAAATTTAGTTTTTAGTTGCTAGTCTATACACTTTTGTAAGTTAAGAACTGAAAAAACAACAATTGTTTTGTGATATCTACAAATTATTAAAGTTTAAATACAGTACTGACTACTGACCTCAGTAAGCTTCGCTACACACTTTAAGAGGTACGCATATGCACTAGATATTGTAAATAAATAAAAACAGAAGTTTTTTTCAAACTGTATATTTCCGGATGAAGTCAACTAACACTGCTCATTAAAAACCCATACAAATTATTTTTTTTTATGTACAACAACTTTATAATAACAAGTTGCTTATATTTATTAAATTACATTCAATTATAAAAATTTTGATGATTCTAAGAAACGTTATCATTTTAGTCATTTTATTTATTTTCGTATTTTCAAATAAACCACAACGGATTTTATTTTATTAAGAATAAGTAGATTAGCTGTTATTCGCTGCGTAAAAAGGATTTTTTTTCTTAAAACTGGAAGGGAATTTTTTTTAATCTGGTTCAAAGGAACCTACGTACCTTATTGAAATCCCTCTGTATATCAGAAACAAAACTGAACTTTAGTTATTTAACTAGATGTTCTTTTTTTTTATTGTGCTCTTTTACTGAGAGAGCTTAAACGTTTCAAACATTTTAAAAGTCTAATGTTGTTATATTGAATCCTGCTAATCAATATGTTAGCAAAAAAAATGTTCTAACCTGTTTAAATATAATTAAATTTGTGGCTGTTAATGCCTATTTAGCTATGGGAAAACTTTTAAATTTTACTAAAAATTTTGAACTTTTTTCTTCTATCATAGTCAATAGCAATTTTTAAACTTAACATAACTCACCTAACTAAAAGTTTACATCAAAATAAGCAAGCTTGATAAAACTGTTTAAAAACAACTCACAATAATTTGCAGTAGGAAAAGAACCTATGAGTAAATACTAAATTTAAAAACTTGGTGTTTATAAGACGCATAAGCAGAAGCTAGATATGCTGATACTTAACACTTTGTGCTGACTGTATATTCTACTGTCTGATGATTATCTTTAATAGTGAAAATATATAAGTTTTTTAAAGGTTAATATTTGTATTAATTTTAACTAAGGTGAAATATTTTTGACTTCTTTTAATCTTAAGAAAATCTTACATAGTATATTTTGTACCTATACATTTTCAATTTATTTTTTTCATTGCCTAATTTTTCTTGCTTATTTTTGTAATTTCTTTTCTACTTTTTTAATTTTTTAAGCAAATAGCTTGTTGAAAAAATGAGCTTTACTTTTAATTAGATTTAGTTTTTACTTAAACCAGGGATTAGCAATGTATAGCATACTACTTTTGGTAGGTATTTATTTTTGTTATTTAAATATATTAGATATATATTTAATAGCAAAGACGAAAATTAAGCTACAACAATTTTTGATTTTTACGCAAAAAGTTTTAGTAGATTTATATTTAATTATATTATTTGTTACTTGTAACAGTTTTAAAAACCTATTAATTTTATTATCCCTTTAAGAAATTATTTAGGGATAGTCAGTCAGTTGTCATTATTGATATTATTGTAAAAAAAAGCATTTTATTTACGCGTTTTCATAAGTTTTTAGTACCATGTACGTACATCTTTTGCAATTACTAGCAAATGCAAAGTTTCATCAAAATAATACTTTACCTCATTAAAAAACAAAATAAAATTTGAACAACTAAATTTATAAAAAAATAACTAACAATGCTTTGTTATATTTAAATCATTTATAACTTTCAAATCTTATAAATGCGAACCATTCCAAAAATATAACTTTAGTATTAAGTTTTCTCAAACAACTTGAGTTTATTTAAAAAAAAAAAACTTAAACTTTGTCTGTTTTGTACAATTTCGTTCGTTAAATTCTTTTACATTTGTCCAGTACAAGACGTTAAAAGGTATTTGTGGTGTACGACTCAATAACCGAAAGTTTTTTTCGTGCACCAGGTCCTAGAACCAAATACTTTAAGCGTTTTTTTTTATGTCGTTCAAAAAACATTTTAAACTATTTACCGTTAAAGCGAGTTTATAAGTTAAAGTGAACAAGGTGTAGAGCTAAAAACTATCACTTAAGTCGAAATACTGTCTTAGTTGTTGCTCAAAATTAAATACTTTTATTGATAATTTTATACTAATAATTAAGAAATTAACTGAATTTTAATATAGTAGTTAAAACAAATGATAAGATGTTTTAATCATTTAAACGAATTATAATTATCTTTGGTTCTTTATGAATGAACACGGCTTAGTTTAAAAATATAAATAACTAAAAAAAAAATTGTTTTAAAAGAGAAGCTGATGATGCTGTAAAGCATAAGCTTAAAAACGTAAGAATTTTATGAAATTTGAACAAACAAAAACTATTCATTTCGGGCTGGTTTATAAATTTAAAAGAAATATGATTACTTCAAATACTTTAAAAGTGTAATTACTAATTTTTAAACTATTTTGTTCATTGATTATCAAAAATAGCTTACTATGAGCCACCACTGCACAGCAAATAACATAAAGTTCTAAACTTAAAAAATATTTTTACTTAAAGTTACAAAACAAGATAATATTTCCTACATTTAGAAGCTCCTACCACTGCCAGTGTGTATCATCGAATGAAGTGATAAGGCAATTATTTTACAAATTTACGGAGTAAATTAGAAAAAAAGAAAAATACGAAAAATGTTGGCGGTTCATAAATAAATGCTACATGAATATAAATTAGTAGTTTTTAAAAAAGAAGGCAATTATATGCAGCTAACTTTGGAAACCATTAGTTTTCAAGTGAAAATTAGTGCTTAAGCAATGTAACGAAGGCGATTCTCGATTTCGTTGTTTTATACTTTTCCGCCAGTTGGCGCTATAGTAAGCCGAAATTGTGTACTTATTTCAAGATAACGATAAAAAATTGCTCATTGGCCTTTAGCTCGCGCACTACGCGCAGCTCGATTCTATTGTTCTTTATTTATGTTTTTTTTTTGTCTAATTGTATTGTATTGTGCTCAGTTAGCCTTATGACCGTGCGGAAGGCACACAAAGTTTAAGACTTTTAGACACTAAATGAATTTGAGAACTTTTTTATGATTTTCGTTTTATAAGATCTTTATACTTATTTGTAATATTGTATTGTTTTGTGTTCAGTTTAGCCATTGTTGTGCATGAAACACGACATATATTAAGACTCTGTATTATTAGTAGTATTATTAGTAAGACCTATTTTTGTATTTAAGTTTGTAACATTCAGACACTTTAAGAACATTATTAAGAACATTTTAATTTGTAGAATTTGGTGTTTAGTTGTTATGTTTATATTCGCAGTTTTATTCTACTGATATATTAGCTGCTTTATAACTTCTACTATCTAATTGTCATATTATCATCACTTTTTCAATAAACTCACTTCATTAAAGAAATTATTTATAATAAGTTTAAACATAATTCTTAATTACTTAGTTAAACCTAATGAGTAAGGTAAATTCAGTAAACGCCTTAAGAGCTAAACGCTCAAAGCGTTTAGCACAAAAAAGGGGACTTCCCCCCAATTAAAGGTACTTCCTACCACAGGCCTAGGACTATAGCAATTTTTACTCATTTTAAGGAACCCTGATCTAAATCATTTGTACAGTGTTCCTTTATTAGTCCAAATAAGTAAAACACATAATAGTACCAAATTTAAAGTTTACCTTTTAATTCTTGTATAAACATTAATAGCTGCTATAGTAACGGGAAAAGACTTGTTATTCCTTATAAAATGCTTCAACTATTTCTTAAAGAACTATATATGTAATTGTTAGAACTTACGTTTTTTCAAAGGAACTTTTGTTATGAATTTGTTGTAATTATTTTTACAAACTTTTCTAATTAATTGCAACAATTAGTGTTCTAGACATTGATCTAAAGAGAAAATATAAGTCTTATAGTTTAAAAAAGTCTGTTATAAAACATTTATATTATAAAACATATAAAACATCTTTATTTTATTATTGATTGAAAACAAACAAGGTTATTTACTAAACACAAATATATTTGAACAAATTTTCATCAGTGTGTTAAACTTGCTACAAAATAAAGAAAATTTTAAACTTATATAGTCTTATAATTGCATCAGAAATTAGTTGATCAAGCAAAACACAAAACAAAATGTAATTGAAATTCTAAATAAACATAATTTAACATAATATAAAAGCACTAATTAATTAAACAAGGATAATGAACAATCAAATTCTCTCTGCTTACATAACATGATTTGTTTAAATGAATGTAAATAGCTTCAGTTTTGACCAGGTCAAAAGTATTAATACAACTTCTTAATATTCTAAATTTCGTTTCATTATAATTTTTTCCACAAATGGATGTTTAACTAAATGTTCTCATGTTAATGTTAAATATATTTATTGCATTTGAAGATTCTATACTAATTGTCTTTGGCTGATGGCTAATATGATCTTTTACACACTTTGTAATGTGTTCTTTAATTCTGGTTTCAAAGTGCTTAGAGGTTTGACCAACATAACTGTTTGAACAACAGCATTAAAACGAGTAAACCACACAACTTTTATGTTTGTTAGATATGAGGTTTTTACCTTTGGGTCTCAAAATAGAACTTGCTGTAAAAATAACTCTGGATTTAGCAGCTTAGAAAGATATACTTTTTCCGTTAACTTCTTTATGTTTCTTTCAATCTGAGTCAACTTTTTTTGTTTTCTTTTTAATCTGTTTCAATGTTTTTTCAATCTGAGTCGATTTTTCTTTATTTGTAACAACTGTAACAAACTGATGAAAGTTTGTTGAAATATACTTGTGTTTAGTAAAAGATCTTGTTTGTTTTCTATCAAGTAAAAAAGCAGACTAATGTCTAATATATCTTTTTGTATTAGAGATTTTCAGTTAAAATGAAACTTTTATATAATCTATGCTAACTTGTTTGTAAAATAACTTAATTATAACTTTAGAAATCTAAAAGAAACAGTGGTGGTTTAAAAATATATAATGCAAGCACTACTAAAAAACATGACTTTTTTGTTTTACAAAAAAAAAACTTGACTAAACTGAGTTTTAAAGTTAACTGTAATAGTATTCGGATTTAAATTTTTAAGAACAAACAGATCATTATTTTTAAAGTTTATTACTTCTTTAACTTTTGGTTTATAAACCAAGATTTTAAGTATGAAAATGTAGACAATATATTTAAAATTATACTTAGTTCAAACAAAAAACTGATATAATTTGTTAAGCACTAACCTTTTACTTTCATAAATTATGTATGTGTCCTTGAAAATACTAACAAATATTTAATAATTATTGTTACGGTCTTTCGATTATAAAAGTTCAACCAAAAAAACAAATTCTTCATAAAAATGTTCAGGTCATCGAGCAACACAGTTTGTTTGCTATATATTAAATGTAGAACTACAAAATTTTTTATTTACAGTGTAGTTACAAAAGTTTGGATTGATAATTTTGTTTATCGACCTAAATGAAATAAACTGAGCAATCAATAGTTGTAAGAATTTTTTTTAATATAATTAAATATATAAAATCAAGTCAGCACTTACAATTTTATCAGTTTATTGAATTATAAAACAAAGTGCCTTACGTTTATAAGAAAATATATTTTCTTAATTAATTCTAAATTTGATAAAGGTACCGTATATGATGTAACAAGGCATTAAGTCAGGGGTCGACAAACTGCGGCCCGCGAAGGTCAAATATGCGGCCCGTGAGCACCTTATTTTTTTGAATGGAATGCGGCCCGCGAAAGAAAATTTTGCGCCCGCGAGCATGTAAACGTGGCCCGCTGAGAAAAAATATATTTTAAGTTAAATTTGTTTGATTAACTTAGTTTTAAGTTCCTGTATAAAATTTTTAAACAACTAAAAGACTTTACTAATTTAGTTTAAAAATTTGAAAAAGACAGGTTAGCATTCCACCAGGTTTTGTTTCTCAATTTCATAATAACTTTCTTCATACAACAGCAAATTATTTTCTGAAAAAAGAGTGTAAAAAGTTCCATGAAATATTAAGATAGTTATATAATACCTATTTGGGAAAAACTAAATGCAAGTTTTTTCCATTTTGTACAAAAGTAATGCACAGTAATTAAGTAAAAATGTCATTTCTTTACAATTTAGTTTTTTTTTTCACACGTTTTTTATACCTAAGTTTCTATCACAGATGTTCTATTACTAAATGTTATATTCTAGTTTGCACGAAATAACATTTAAACTACCATAATAATAATAATAATATTAATAAAAATAATAATAATAATAATAATAATAATAATAATAATAATAATAATAATAATAATAATAATAATAATAATAATAATAATAATAATAGTAATGATAATGATAATAATAAGAAGAAGAAAAAGCAGAAGAAATAATTTTTATTTTATTTTGACACTTTTGACTTTTTGGAAGTTTTCTTTGCATTTTGAATTAATTCATATGCACACCAATGAACGAAGACGCTCATATTTCAAACAACTTTTTATTTCATACTTAAGGAGATAAAATTTAGTTTATGCATAATTTTCGAACATTATTGTTTCTACATGTAATATCTAAGTATCTACAGACACACTTAAAACAATATATATGACATAAATTAGAAAAAACTTTTGTTAGGTATACTTTTTAGTTTTTCAAACAATGTTTTTTGGAAAAATAGGTTAATTTTTATGCGTTGCATACTAATAAAAACAGTTGCTGTTTTGTGAAACTACCTATAAAATACAAACTAGATTGAAAAATAGTAATTTATTAAGCTTGTACATTTTTTATCAAAATAGTTCAAATTCGACCAAATAAACAAATAAAAATTCCTACACTTAGACTAAGACTATTTGAAGACTTCAAATCTCAGGCCAATTTAGTCATTTTTTAGTTTTTAGCTTGAATTGCTTTTTGTATGCTAAAATATTATAACAAGTAGTAGCTTCTACTTGTTTCAAAAGCTAGAACGAGAAAATAACTTCAAATATTTTAGCACTCAGAAGATAAAAACAAATCAATTAAGTAAGGTAGGAAGGGTAGTATAACAAGTAGTAGTTTACTACTTGTTTCGAGAAGTACAATGAAGGAGTCAAAGATAAGTTAAGTGGAAATTACATCAAAGGAGTCAAAGTTTTAAGTGGAAAATTACAGAAAGACTTGTGCGTGACGTAGTAAGTAGAGAAGAGAGTAAAAAAATAAATAAGTTTTTCTTAGTGTGTTAAAAGGATGTTTGGGTTGTTGTGCGGGTGTTGTTGACGGATTGGGCAAAGGGAATAGAAGCTCTGCAAAGGATAGTAGAATTGCTTGAGTTTTGTAAATCGTAACCAGCGTACAGCCACTAGCTTAAGAAAACCTCGAGTCAGTTGTGGTAGAACTTCATCACGTTACTTTATCACATTGT
Organism: Thalia democratica; assembly: GCF_965202585.1. NCBI lineage: Eukaryota > Metazoa > Chordata > Thaliacea > Salpida > Salpidae > Thalia > Thalia democratica. Next base: position 6,583,464 of record NC_139172.1, read on the forward strand.
CGCATTGACATGCTTGTTGCTAATAGACGAGTTCAAGTTTCGCACTAAATGTTTTTTATTTATTTTTCGTTAGGCATCTTACCCGTTTATTACAGTAATCTGTGAATTCGATTAGGTTCATGTTCATTTCGTTATTGTTTGTAGCTCTCATTTTGTTTTTATTATGCAAAGAAAGATTTTTATGACGTTGCGATTAATCATGTTTGTTTTTGTTTATTTATTACAGAATCATAAAATACCTATTGCCTCTGGCGTACTTTGAGTTTGACTCGACTTAATACTATTACAATTGGTATGATTTCAAACAATGAAATAGTTTCGCTAAAAAAATCGTATTTCACTGAAATTCTTTTGTTTTTGCAGGAAATATTGTGTTTAACATTTTATGTAAAATTAAATTAGGGGTTCCGCGGAAAAGTTGAACTTTGGAAAAGGGTTCCGCCACTAGAAAAAGGTTCAGAAGCACTGGTCTATTATATAAAAATGATTAAAAAACATAAAAAATAAAAGTATAGCTGTTACAATACAAAATTGCTTTCTACTTATAAAGTTTATAAAGGTTCTACAGTTCTTTATTTAGAAAAACGTTTTTGTTCATTGTTAAATATAAGCTATACAATTAGATATATACAATAAAAGCATTTTCTACGTATAACAAAGTAAACTTCAAGTATTAAGTTTTCAATACAGAACATAAGAAACATTAACATAAGAAACTAAAATCTGAAAAAAACAAAAGTATAAATTTGAATTTCAAAAATCTAATATATTCAAAAACAAAGCTTTTTCAATTTTTGGAAGCTGTTTGCAAAATTAAACATAAAAAAGAATAAAAACTTATAAATAAACAAAGATAATCTTATTTTACTACTTTAACCTAAAGCTAAAGCTACAAGCTAAAGCTTTAAAAAAATGAAACGAATCAAGTTAACAACTTACTTTCATCCCTTTTAGTTAGTCATGATTGTCTAAGTTTTTGCTAGACTTTATGCTAGCTAAATTAACTTTAAATCAAAACAAATTTGTTACATTTCAAATTCATTTTGGTATAAATCTGAAAGCATAGTATGAATAAAATGTTTGTTCTGTTTATTTTACTATTTTTACAAAAAACAACCATCAATAAATAATATCCACACTTAAAAATTTAGCTAATTTTCAGAAATTTTTACAAGCAGTTTGTTTAGTGCTCATTCATAAAGTTTATTTTAAGTTTTCTAGTTTAAACAAAACTAATAACGTTTTTCAACATCATTTGAAACTATTTCCGTGGTTTTTGCCAAGTAGCAGCACCGCACAGTGGTGACAATAGTCAGTAAAAAACAAATGGCAGCTACAACAGATAATATTTTGTTGGAGTACTCGTCGACACCGACTTCTACGCAGTTGTATCCTTCGTGGCAGCAAAAGTCCTTCGCCTTGCAATACCGCTCATCTACTGAGCTGTTGGTTGATTTTTCACAGCAAAAACCGACATTGCAGCAGTTCTTGTCTCTTGTGCAGCTGTCAGCTAGTAGAACGCAACTGTTTTTGTTTGTATTTTCTTTGCTTTCTACTTTGACTAAAATCATAACAATTGAAAGAAAAAGTAGTTTGATTTTCTTCATCTTTTACAGTTGCTGTAGTTTATACAGCAAAATTCAAAGTGAATATATTAGTTTATATGTAGTTTGTTTGTATACGTGTAATGACTTACTCATAATTTCTGCTTGGTTTGTCATACATTTTAAAAGCATTTAAATTGCTATTACTGAAAATATGCTTATTAGCTTAAAAAACAAAAATTTTTGAGATGTACCAAAATGCATTGAAGTAATTTGTTTTACTATCTGAAGAATTTAACAAAATTTCAAGCATATAGTTTAAAATACAAATCAAAAATAAACATTTTTGATTTTGGTAAAAAGTTATATAGGACTAAAATAATATTTTTAATTTAGGTTTAATAGCTTAGTGTATTAAACTATTAAATTTATAAAACCTTTATCAAAATCTTTTAAAAGTTAACAGTTTGACCATAAATAATTGGTTAGTAAAGTTTGAATAAAAATATGTTTTTATGATTATTGTTTGATGAATTTTCACTTTACTTTTTTTTTACAATGACAAAACTAAGTACTTTTATTTTCTATTTTTTTCTCATTCCTTTCTTAAAATTTTTGAAATTGCTAGAGTTATCAAAACCTCATAAAAATACATAAAAAAGTTCAATTTTTTAAAATTATGTGTTTATTTATTTTAAACTAAATATCTACTCTATAGGGACTTTTAAACTTGTAACTTAATTTTGTTTCTATTTTCTATTAGGTAAAGTATTGAAATAATACTGTACAGTTATTATTTAAATAGTTATTTTGCCGTAAATTGAAATTCTTGAGCCTCACTACCATTAACTTTTTTTTTTGTGAGACTGGAAGCAAAATATTTTGACATACACAACATTATATACTTTATTTTTTCAAGACTTTATTATGCACACTAAGTTTCAGTCAAATACATTTTACGATTAAAGTTTAAATCTGCAAGAGACAAAATTAAAAAAACTATTTAATTAAGAGTTCCGCAAAGCAAAAGTCTGCAGCTCGCGACTTACTTTTTAGCAAAAACTTTTGAATTAAAAAAGTATTAGTAATGAATTTTCACAACTAGCTTCTTAATTTATTAACTACTTTATACTAGTATTTCAATATATCTTGTTCAACATCATTTTAGTTTAAATGGTAATTTAATTTGTTCTAAAACCTAGATGAACACATTCCGCGGAAATTAGTTCTCGATATGTTTAGTCGTGTCACCAATAATATACAAGGTTATGAGATTAATTATTGTGCTTCCAGTACAATTCTTTTTGATTTGGACAAGATGCAAATTGGTTTTGTAGATTGAATTGATTGTATTGATTAATTGTACAAGTTTTAAATTTGCAGCGTATTTTTAATACAAGTTTTTTTTTTTCAATGACGACACTACGCTGAAATGCAAAAAAAAGTTTTTTTATATTCAGAATGCATTTTGAAAAGCAAAGTGACGTATTTTTGATAAAATACATGAAAATGTATTTGGAAACAAGTCTAAATGTTAATTTAGAATTAAAATTTTGTCCATTGCTGTACTTTTGTTGTCAAATTTAGGCGTTGTTGTTTCAAACACAATGTTACATAAATCCAGAACGGTCTTAATCGACTGTGCGAATGGTTAAGCTGTAAACTCTACAATGTGATTTGCTTTCAGCAAGATTTCGTATAAAACAATACGTGAGATTTGCAACTTTTTGCTGTATTTGATTTGTAAACTTATTTCGCAAGTACTTTAAAAAAAAAATACATATAACTGAAAACACCCCGCTATTATTATCTATAAGTTTTAGAGTGGTAAATAACTACAAATACTGAATAGTTTTTTACATTTCGTAAAGTTATTTAGTCTTTAATTTTGTGCTTCAGCATTTAAAACTAAATATATAATAGCGTTCACAGTTTGACACCTTTCTTTTTCTATTAATCTTTCTTTTTTTATTGAACTTCGTCACACTTCAAAAAATTTGGTTGTCTATATTTGTAAAAAAGTTTTTTTTTTTTGATTTTAAGAAGTATGCTCTTGAAATATTATTTAAAAATTCTTTGATTTATAGTTTAAAACTTAGTCTATTTTTTCGTACACCAGTTCCATAGACTAAACTTTTTGAGCACATTTTTTGTCGTTCAATAAACATTATAATTTTTTTTTTAATACTTCTTTATTATTATTATACATTTTTTCCATTTAATTAAATTTATTAAAAAATATAGGTACTCTTGGTAAATAAAATTTCAATTTTATTAATTAAATCTTTAATTTAACAAAAATATACAACTTGTGGATTTTTTTATTACTGCTTGTATGCATTTTACAATCTCACTTATTATGAATGAAATTTAATCTGTGCACACTAAGCGCTATTAAATACTATTCATGTGCTCACTTTGAGATACAGTTCGCAAAATTTATTAGTTTATAAAAGCTGCACAATGATATTTTGTTCCCAACTGAACATCGTATTTGTGATTATAATGTAATTTAAGTATTATACATAAGTTTATTTCTCAACTACCATTTTAACCTCGAATCATTATGCATTATTTGTAGTAAGTCTTGTACTTGAGTTGCATAGGTGCTTTTAACTTTACAGTCGAGCAAAAAAAAAAAAACTTTCAAAATTATTAACTAAATTTATCTGTCTATTAAAGTATAATTTTTAATCCTATACTTAAATATATTTATGCAAATTACGTATTTTATTCGCGACCGGTTTCGGTGGCAAGAGATTGCGACCTTTTCAAGCAAAAAAAAATCCAAGTAAATTGAGCATTCTTTTCTTGCTATAAGGATTATATAGTTATTTGCTTATAAATAATATTAAAATATAATACTTATAAAACTGAATTCGTGTGCAACATAACAATCAAAACTTAAATTAAACAAAAAATGTCTTTAATTTTTGTAACTTGAACTATCTAGTTTCTTGTGTACATTATTATTACATAATTATTTACAAAGATAATTGTGTTTTACATAAGTTTTAGCTAGTTAGTTATTCGTCTAGTCATAAGTATAACAATACCGTTGGGCGTTAAGTATTTTTATTGATTTTTAAAAATTTGACGACGTTTAGCTATTTTTTTACTACAGTTTATCCGTTATTTAATCAACAAAAAGCTGTAAATGTTTAATATAATAAGATGTTAGCACTGTTTTAAATCTTATTGCTGGTTAATAATAAAAAAATTCTAGCCTTTTTTAGTTAGAATTTTAAACATATTTGTTCATTTTAAAGTTTATTTTTATTCATTTGTAAAAAAACTGACCAGATAATATTTATTTCATTACAAGCTATTTGTTATAGTTTGTCAACTTTGAAACTTTTATTAGTATCTTGCATTAGGCCGAATATTTAAACTTAATTATTGTTTTAAAGATAATTATAAATTTCTCCAAACTTTGTTCTAATCATTTAACCGATAAAAAATCAAAAGTAAAGAAAATCAACTATTAAGCTAACCACTAAATAAAAAGAATAAAATTATATTGTTTCTAGCAACAAAAAGTTGCAAAAAAAAAAACAAAAAATTTAAATTTAGTTATAGTTTAAAAATCATATTATATAGAAAAGGCGTATATAGGCTTCTACTTCTATTTTATAAAAAAAGTTATATAAGTTAGTCGAGTTTTAATTGCTAATTGGTCTAAAATTTTTTGCTAAGTTAAAAACACTTTTTTTTTTCTACGAACGCCGAAATTTAAATACAATTAAAGTTTTTTTATTTCTTTTATAACATTTTATCATCTAAAAATTTGGTAGAACTTTTAACTTACTGTATGTTTGTTTTTCGTTAAAAAATTAGAAAAATATTATAACTTATGTTTGATAGACCTTTTTTTCACATCAAAAAGAAAAGCAGAATTTATCACGTTGCATGACTTAAACTGAAAACAACATTCAAAAATGCAAACTCTATGTGTTTTGCTCCACAACTTTGTGCATTTTTTCATATGTATATATGCAACATATAAAATGTATTGAACGAAATTTAAAGTTGCTACTACAAATATTTATAAACAAAATAGTATAAGAATTAAAACTTTTATTAAAATAAACAGTGTAATAAAAATGTACTGTAAAAAGATTATATTTTGTAAATATATATATATTACTTTAGTATGTCGAAAAATCTATTCATTAATTTTATCATAAATAACTTATATAGATAGTATAGTTGTAGTATTTTGTAAAACTAAAACACTTTAAGTATATTTTTTCAACTATAAGTATGTTTACAAACAAAACTTTTTTAGTAATAAACTAACATTTAAAACCTAAATACAATAAGTTTTATAAGTTTATAAATTTCAGGTTCGACTAAAAGGTAGCGGCTGGCAACTTCTCTAACATCTGGGTCTTATAAAGCAAGGTATAATTTGTTTTTGGCAATGTACGACCATATTTAATAGAAACTAGAAAAAAACTTTATTATCTAAAACAAGATGTAAACAGGAATCTAATAAAATTTGATCACCAAAAGTTTTTTCGTGAACTAGGTCCTACGTCCAAATAGTTTTAGTTCATAATTTTTGTTGTTCAATAAACAATATACACAATTATTTTTTTCTGTTATTCTGTTTTAGGCTGTTAATTAGGCCCCAATATTTGATTAATAGTAATCAACTGAAAACCATATCTTTATCAGTTCAATAAAAGTTAAAAATAAAACAACATAATGTCAAACGCTATTAAAAATATTTAAAGATACTTGATGAAAATTTATTTCAATGTTAAAAAAGCGCAGTAGTTCTTTTTATGATTTACAAAACATTTTTAGATATAAATTATTCTCAAATAAATGAAAAGTTGTGTTTGTGTAATAGACGATTTTGTTTTAACTAGTTCTCGTAGTGCTTCTTACAAACTCCAAGTACAATTTAGCACTCATTCACAAAAGTTACCAGGGAAGCTATTGTTCAAATCATAGCAGCTAGTAAAATATGCATCAAAATACTATAACTATAATAAAAATTAATTTGTTTATAAAAATAGTAAAAATATAATAACTAAAGTTGTTATAAATTTTAATTATTACAAGTACGTGTATTGGCAGACATCATTTAAACTTTTAAACCTTCATTTTTAAAATTAGCAAATTGTTTCATTGTTAATTTTTTAAAAGTATTTTTTAATTGTAAATCATTTGTAGACTTTTTTAGCCACTTTTTGAGATTAATTTGGTAAAATAGTAATTTAAAATTCAAAATTTTTTCTATCATGTAGTAGTTCATTTGTTACAAAATGATACTAATTTTGTATAAGTTCTGGAAAAAAATATTTAAACAAAATTTATGAAAAATAACATTTAAACTTGTAGTGTTATTTCAAATGTCGTATAATAAACTTTTGTTAGCAACTAAGATTTAAAAATAACTTAGTTTGAAAATTGTTATAAAGGTAATAAAAATAAGAATGTATTTCTGAAATTTAAGTGTTTTGAAAAGAGTTTTAATGTTTATAAAGAGTTTTCTACCTTGAAAACTATAAAAAAAGAAAATGTTGAAAAGTTATTTACTTGTATATCAAAAATAATATGGTAACTTTAAAAGAAAATGTGTACAAATTATTTTTTTGCATTACTTAACTGATAGTTTTATTTACCTATAGAATTTTTCAAAGTTTATCAGTAAAATTAAAACTTCACAGAAATTTTAAATTAAATGAAGTGAAGTTTGATGTTTTATTTACACATATAGTTCGACAAAAACAAACTTTTGTAAATATAATCTATAAAGAAAGTGATGAACAATGTTGCAAGACCAGATGCAGACTTTATAAGGTCACACACAGAAAAAGCTAATAAACTTCTTTTAGAAGCTAATTATTCTAAGAAAAGTCAACACTTTTCAAAAGCAGTTGAGGTAAAAACATATTTTATACTTCCCATGATTTCAAATATTAAATTCATAACAAATTATATTTATAGTAAAAGTTGGAGTTTTTATTAGTTTATTTTAAAGATAATCAAATAAGTTTTTGAAATATTTGCATACCTTTTAAAGGAAAAGTTGTAAATATAAAACACACTTTAAAATAGAGAGTTTCCAATAATTATTAAGCTTAAAATTTAGAAAACTTTTTTTTAATGTTAAAAGTTATTAAACTATGAAAGTCTTAAAAAATTTACAATAAACAGATTGTAAAAATGAACTCCAAGCAACAAATAAAAGAATACTTTTAAATAATATTGATTTTTTTGTAGATAAAAATCACATTTTAGTTCTCTGACTCTAAAGCTAACTACTTAAGGATTTTGGTACTTGAGTTTAGACTATTTTAGCAATTTAACAAATGCCCTTATTGAATCATGTTAGTCTTTTCTTTATATTATACATTCTTTGCACACATTATAGCATCTTATATGTCACAGACAGTGACTAAATGTAAACAAAATACTATCAAAAGTAAAGTTGTTGATATATGTGTAAATGCAGGAGTACAAAGTAGCATTGAGTCATGCACTTTTGTTCAAAACTGAAGTCATACCATGCTTATTGAACTTAGCAGCTGCCAATATAACTGCTGGAAATTGTAAAAAAGGTGCTGAAATTCTCAACTTACTTCTTGAGGAAAAGCAATATGCTGATAAAAGTGAGAGAAAATTGTAATTATTTATAAAAGGATTTTAAATTACCCAGGCTAGTTAGATTTCTTGGTAATGTTTAGGTCAGATTTTTTCTTGACTTCAATGGTGTTAGTAAACATCTTTTTTATAAAATAACTGTTTTTGACTAATACTAAACTTGTTTAAAATCTATGACACAGTTTTTGTTTTTTAACATTGGAATTGAATTCATATTTTTTAAAAGTTGGATTTTATATTTTAATTGATTACTATAATTCTTAAATTTAACACGGCTTTGTTTTAAAGTATAAAAATTTAGTTATTATAAATGTTTTATGTTGCGACTAATAAGGCTTTCAATTTGAAACACCAATGTAATTTGTTTAATGAACTAAAAGTTGCTATAAATTACTGCTAGTGGTCATAGCTTAAAGTTTATAATTTAGTGTTTTTAACTTGATGTGAAGTCAAAAGATTATGATTTTTATGTGAATTATAAGTAAATTTACAAAACTTACATTTTGAAGCATTTGTATTATAAAGGTTAAAACTAACCAATAAAAATAATGGATTGAGTTTAAGTTTTTTAAGTGTGTTACTACTGAAAAAAGTAATTTTTTTTATAACTACACTGATAAACTTAGATACAATGAAATGTATAATTAAAATAGGGAGGTAAAAAAAAGTACTCACAAACCACATACTTTTTCATGAACTACAAAGAATACTAAAAAAGAATAACTACTGACTTTAGTGTTGTTATGCTTATCTTAATTCTAGTAATAATGTATAGTACGTTTAAAAAATGTTCAGATAGTTTAAGTCTTTAAAATATTTAAGTTTTTGTATTTTAAATATTTAGCTTATTTTAGTTTCATTTGAGATAATTAGTACAAAGTGATTTAATTAAAAAAAGTTAGGTTTCATACAAGAAAATATTTTTTTAGTCAAGTCCAATGGAGTTTTACAAGGACATATTTTTTATCACCTTGGGAGAGCATCTTTTCAAGACAAAGACAGGTCCAAGATTTATTTTGAAGACGCTGTTCAAAAATATAAGTTTGTATTTAGAATATATATTTAATTTAAATATTTAAGATTTTAATCAAAATGTTTTTGAATTTCACACCCACAATATCCTTAGAAAAAGCTACTGAACAAAAGTATTAACGCAAACATTGAAGCCATGCAAAAAAGCTGTTGAAAAAAGAAGTATTTTTAGGTAGAAACATGAAATTAAAACTGATAAATAAATATAATTAAAAAAACCTTAAAATGACTTGATCCTTGTTTTTAATTCATCTTAAAATACTTCTTTCTTATTAGCTCTTAATATAACCTGTAATAAAATTTAAAAATTTATTTTCTGTCTACAACAAACATTTAACTGTTAAAACAATTTTTTTTCTTAAACGTTTTCCAAGCCTTTGGCAACATAAACAGAAAATACACAAAAAAACAAAAAAAACATATATTAATTTAAAAAAGTACTTTAAACAACCTTTAAAGTCATAATTTGATTGTCTTTTAGTAATGTTGTTAAAATAACTACTTTTTTTGGTCTATTATATACAATATATATGGTCATCTCTAGATCATTCTTGCCAGACTTAAAGTTATAAAAGTTTAGTACTATAAAAATCTTAATGTTCTAAAATAAATTAAATACAGCTTCTTGGTCTTCACCTAATTTTTTGTTGTCTTTTCATTTAAGTGTACATATAGGTATTAACAAATGGGATGATGTATTTTTTAACATTTTTACCATACATTTCTATCTGTATACATCTGACGAGTTTATATTTAATATTAAGATATTTCTTTTCCACTTAGTTCATATACAAAACATAAATATTGTACTGGGTATGACGTTAAAATGTTCTGGTGTATGACTCAATAATCAAAAGGTTTTTTGTACACCAGGTCCTTGGACCAAACCTTTTGAGCGTATTTATTGTTCAATAAACAATAATATTGTAATGTAAATGGTTCAGTTTTTTAATGAAGATGGCAGATTAAATAAACAAGTATATAGATAAGATCTACCATTTACATATTAAATATAGTACAAGAATTAATTTTATATTAATATATATATATATATATCTAAACATTAATAAAGTAATTACTAAGTATAATTTGGTTTGCTAAAATTACAGTTCACCAATCAATGTGTATGTAAAATCAGGTTTTATTTGGTATCTGTTTATTGGAACTAAATTAATTATAGTTTTTATAATGTCCTTTTTTGAAAAATTTGCAAACAAGGAGACTACTTCAAAACTAATACAATAAACACTCTTTATATAAAAGTAATTAAAAAAACTCTTTATAGTTTTGCCAACTGTATTTGCAATGTGTACATGAAAAATTATACATCTTTATTGTATTATAAAGTTTTTAGATTTTTACACTGTGTTAACAATCAATACTATTGGTTTGAGTTTACAACTTGTTTTGAAGGTATTTTACTGTGTGTGTATTTTACCTCATATAATTTATTTACCTAATATCCTTAACCATTAGTTTAAAAGTTGTTTTAAGGCTTAAGAGCTTAATGACTAAAAAATAAACCTTACCTGTTAAACAATTTCTTTGACTTAAACAATTTTATAACAACTTTTTATTTATTTTTTTTTGTACTCTATTACTTCAGATATATTTAATTTTTTAACTAATCTTATTTAGATATGACATTTTTGCTACTTCCTTTTCTTTATTTTACAACTTTTTTTTGAACTTAAAAAAAACTCTTTTTGAAGTATATTTTTCTCAGATTTAATGTTTATGTATTACTATTTTAAAACGAATTCTTTGACTTTATTCAAAAATTATACTAAAATGTAGGTTTGTTTTACAATTATGTATATTAAAAAGTATAATTATTTGTTTCTTTGTCAAAGTCTATTTTTGAAGTATAAGTTTTTATATAGTTTTAAAACATTCTAAAATTACCAATTCTAATAATAATGATGATCCCACTATCATCTAAAATCAGCTTTACGTATTTTACTGAAAAAATAATTATATACAGAATACACCTTAATATAAACCATAAAAAACACATTAATGCAATACAATTATAAAATATATAAAACAAATTTAATTTAAATATTTATTTTTTAACCTGCTTTGGTTTCTTGAAGTTTTGTTGTTCCCTTTATTTCCGTCTTTTGTATATATAAATTTTCTGTTACTTAATAAATATTTTTTTTTTAAATTTTTATGACTAATATTGTAATGGAATGCTTTCTCAAAGAAAAAGTTATTATATACGTCTGATAGTTTTGTGATATACTGATTGAGAAAGTTATAAGTTTTGGAATATATTAGATAGATGTTATGAAACTTAAATAACTATTCAAATTAAAAAAAATCACTATGTATAAAAAATTTATAACTTAAAAAATTAAGAGCTGAGAAGTCGAGTACAACACACATTGCGTCTGCTATGAACGAACTAGCTGAAGTTTATATCTCACAAAGCAACTTCATACAAGCTGTTGCTACGTTGCAAGAAGTCTCCGATCTTTACATGGGTGAAAACACTGAAAAATCTTGTCAAACTCTCCTTAAAATGGTTAGGTTTTGAACCATTAATTAGTATATAAGTACTACTTTTGGTAGTGTTTCAAAATAGGTTTAAAATGTAACTTATGTCAGTAGAAAACACATAAAATTGAACCTCAAACCTATTATGAAACGGTGCAACGCGTACCGACTTAAATTGGGCTGGGGAGAAGCATTAACCATCTCAATTGTGAATTTAATTTTGATGTTTAAAATACGCTAAAGCTGCAGAAATAACTTAAATGTACTGTTTAATAATGAATATGACTGTATTAAAACTAGTAATTACCCAAAGAAGTAAACACGTAGCAAATTATGCACTTAGTTAGTATGCTTGTTTACTAACTACTTTTTATATTTATCAAGTAAATTCTTTTAAGTACTTATAAATTAAATACTTAAGTTTAATTGATTTAATAAGCGTAAATGCAAGAAGAGCTAATATGGTTTTTACAAAACTTAAAGTACGCCACAAAAGTAAAAATTCTAAGATAGTTGATTTTTCACAAAAATTCTTGGTATTTTGATTGTGTTACATAACTCTAAATTAAATTTTGAGTTGTGATAATTCGTAAACTTTTACATAAAAAAAATTCTGAGGAGAAAAAAATTAGAGTTTTAAGTTTAGTGAAAAATGAAACCTAGTTGTATTCAGACTATGTTAGTTGTGAGTTTCTGGAGAAAGATTAAGTTTAATACAAAAGTAAGGACTAAAACTTACTTAAAATGATTTAATTTTGAGAATAGCTTTTAGAGAAATTGTTTTGATAAAATTATTTTAAAAGAGAATTTATTTAAAATCAGACAAAAAAGTTAGAAGAATTTTAAGAGAATAGTTTTATAATAAGTAAGTTTTATTTTTTTTTACCTTAATACATCCCTCAATTTTCTAATCAACTTTTTTACCATAATCAAATTCTTTCAACTATTTTTATATTATTGTTATAATAATTTATTATTATAATTTAATTAATATTGTTGTTTAGTACTAAATTAATAATTTCACGCTTAGGGTTTTGAGAAAATTCTTTCTTTACTTGTGATCAAATAATCATTAAGTATACAGTTAATACTAACAAAATATAGTAAACCTGTCACTTACGTACGCACTTTGAACAAAGCACAGAAGTGCGTACCCAGCTGGTAGTGCGTTCCTAAAAAAATTAGGTCTTTAATTACCTACGCTAAGCCTAATACATGTACATTTTTATCAATACCTTTTTATAATCATATAGTGTGGAATTGTCAATTGCAATTTTCTTTATTTTCATTGTTATCATATTTTTATGCGATTTTCCATTTGTGTTTCAATCATGGGGTTTAAAAATGTCATTCTCACAGTTCAGCATTCTCTTTACCTCAACTTTGTTTAGATGCTTATATGCTTTTTACAATTACATTTTTAGGAAGGGACATGTAAATTTTTATTGCACTAGCCATTTTGAGAATAGCTTTTAAAAAAATTGTCTGGATAAAATTATTTTAAAAGAGAATTTATTTACAATCAGACAAAATAGTTAAAATAATTTTAAGAGAATAGCTTTTTAATAAGTAAGTTTCAATTTTTATTTTTAGTTATATAATTTTTTTTTTGAACTTTTAAATACTTTTCATTCTTATGTTTTAATTATGAGGTATGTAAATTTAAGTTGTACCGTTTGTTATTTTCATTAAATGGTAAACTGTAATATGTATGATTAAAATGTTGAATTTTATACACAGTTTTTAACTTTAAAACTTTCTTTAGCTTTAATTTATCTAAATTTTATACAGTATAATTGATTAATATATAATGCTTTTATATTACTACTTTTGGTTTGATTTGTAATTTCTGAGTAGGATAAATAAAAAAACTTTGAACACAGCATTTTTCAGCTTTTAGGTGCGTACGTAAGAAATGTGTACCTAAGTGACAGCTTACTGTAGCAATCTTGTCATCGTGTAAAAAGTAAACTGTCAATACTTCTACTAAAGTAAGGGTCAGCCACTTATTTAATCGGCATTCCAGATTTACTAAAAAGATTTTTTTATTATTTTGGTTGTATGATCTACTATATATTTTTTTCGTGGGCCAGACTTGTTGAAAAACATCCTAAGCCGTGTAATTTTGCAAATTTATACTTTTAAAAATAAACAACATTTTAAAAAGTAATACTGTATTAAAGTTATAATTTTATAGGAATTAATGATTACTGAAAATATTTTATTATTTTTTAGTTAAGGAGAAGTTTTTTAGTTTTACCAACGGAAAATATTTTTATGAGCTTTCTTGATTATAAAGATAAACTTTTATGATTAGAAAAATACTTTTAAAGAATCAATATTTGGAAAAGCTTTATGAATTAAAATGAGTTAATGTTTTTTAAACCCATAAAGTTTTCAGTTGAACTTTCATTAAGAACAAAAACAAATCCTGGTAAAAACTTTGAAGTCGACCAATGTTCGGGTTTTATGACTTGGAAACGGAAAGTACAGCGTTTTTAGTTTTAGTCAGCTGAAATCTCCTATTTGAAGTAAAATAGAAAAACTTTAAACAGGGACAAATATTACTATTTTAAAATAGAGGCTACTATTATTTGTAAAGCAGTAAACTTTTTATTAATAAAAATAAAAATAGTTTTTTACTATTTGACTTTACAAGTTAAATACGTCGTCTATTTTACAAAATTAAAAACTAATTTAAGTATGATTTGTATAAAAAATAGAGAACTTGTAGATAAATTATATATTTCAAGTAACAAGTTTTTAGTAGTAAGGCATTGAAGTTTTAAATGCGATGTTTCAAATTTCCGACAACCTAAATTATCAGTTCTTGTGCGACACTAAACTTTTGTAATTCATTTCAAACAGTTCAATAGCGTTATTTTAATTCTTTCAATTTAAACTTACGACAGTTGAATGTTGACAACTCAAATATGATAAGTTAACTCAAGAAATGTTAAATTAAGACATTTCAAATTCAACAATTTGAAAAATAAAAGGTCTAGTACAAAAAATCAGAACTTTTAATGTAGTAATTATAGCCCAAGTATTTGTAAAACTAGTTACGATTTTCTTGGTCAATGATCACGTGTTTGAAAGTATCCTTACTTTTAGCTTCAGGGCCGAGAAAATGACCTCTACTCACGTATTCATTTGTGTTAATTTCTCGCTTAGGGAAATCTTTAGTGCAAAGCACAATTAGGTTATGAAAATTGCTAAGGATTTCTTCAGGTTACACTTTGTAGGTTGTTGAGGGTTTACTCTTTCTGATACGTGAAGTTTACTTAATCAATCTCGCAATATTAATTTACTGATTGATCAGACAATTACGTTAATGATAAATTAAATAAAGTAATATTCACAATAAAAGTTATTAAGCTTGTTCCGTAAACTTGATTTTCTTTCTAACAAATTTATAAAAACTACTGTTTATCTCACGCTTTGCGTTCTGGTAAATAGTTTTTGTCGCTATCTGTGATTGATGGAACTTAAAAAAACTTGTAAGTCTATCCTGGATTGTTCAATTTTTTTTATTTGTTTACTGCGCTCAAATACTTTTTTATTCTTGTTATGGTTTCGTGTGAAAGATAAATTTAACAACTTTTTTTCTAAGAAAGGAATACTTTTTCGAAATTTAATTTATAAAATTTATTGCGTTTAATACAACATTTTTTTTTGTAATAGTTTTGTGACCAACCTTATGATTGATTTTTTTTCTTTTGTCAATTTCAGATGATTTGAATTTATTCTGCTTTTTTTTAGATTCTCTTGTCTCAACTCTTTTTTTTCATTTCTGGTGATGCGAAAGGTATTGTTCTTGTATTTTGTTGCTGAAAAATCTGCGATCTTCTTCTTTAAAGATTCAGTTTTTTTTGCGCGTCTCCCTTAAAATCTTCCCTAGAAGCATCACTGCAATCTTCTTCTAGTTTAAGGGTGGGCAACGTTTTCAGTCAGCGGACCAAATGTGAAAAAAATACTAGTGTTGGCGGACCGGACCATTTCGTTTAGTTTACGAAAGTTACCAGGATATCCAGTAAAATTTTCCATAAGTTTTACTTGTGACCTTTTTATTTATTTGTTTTTCTTATCACTTCAGACTTCACAATATTTAATTTAAGTTTTGTATGTCCTTCGAATTTCCGATAAGTTTTAATTTTTAAAACCTCAGTATATATAGCGTAATTTTTTATTTTGCTGTTAATTTTATCTACGACTTTTTTGTGTCTTTTTCTATTCAAACCTCAAAATATAATGTAGTTTTCATAAATCACAAATCGCGGGCCACAGGTTATACCTTTTATGGACCGCTTAATGTTTATTCCTTAATGTGCAGCAGTTTTTCAACCCCTGATCAAAGTATGTTTCAAATTTTAGTTTAGCGGGCCGGATTTACATGCTCGAGAGCCGCAGTTTGACCTTTTGCAGGCTGCATTCCTTTAAACTTGCTTAAAGTTGACGGAATCAGCTCGCGGGCTGTACGTTGCCCAACCGTAACCTAGATCCTTAGGTTTCGGGTATGCTGTAAAGCATTATTCTAAGAGTAAATGATCCATGCATTTTAGACTCTTTCACGAGATTTCGCAACGCGACACCTCGAGATATTTCCTTTTATGTTGAGAATATTTTATGTTATAGAGGGGTTGTTCAAGGGTAACAAGGATAGAAAGGGTATAGAAAACATCTCAGATTAATGTAACCGAAAAAAAAAATTGATAGACTAATAAGCACATACTTATGAAACGTTCAGACAAATTAAAAGTTTGAATTGCTACACTCAACGCACCACCTGACTGCTGAATGCCACTGATTTTAAAACGTCGTCTGTTTTGTATAGAATGCGAAGAACGTTTTTTATTTACGATATACAGACTTATTTATTATTTTAACAATAACTTATATCCATTTGCGTAATTTTAAAGACACAAATAACAACGTAGACAATCTACATAATTTTTACTACTATCTAAGATAAAATGCGCTTTTCTTTTACATATTTCTGGTTTCAAATTTTATTTTTATATCTTTTTTTTATTTTTTTAAGTTCGAGTCGCTTATGCGGTACGTGTTTTTTAATTTGTAGCTAAGGTTTTTTAATTTTGCCATAAATTGGGTATTTCTAATACTTAATTATTTTTATAAGTTAATAATACTTTTATATACTTTTCTAGTAAAGTTAATTTTTTTTATATCATACTCAAGTATTTCAAGTAAATGAAATATGTCTATATACAGTATATCGTTTTCAACAAAAATCTTCGAAACTATTATTTAGACTTAAAAATTTAAACGTATTTGGATAGTATTCAAAGGGGAGAAGAGTTTTAAGACCCTTTCAGTTTCTTTAAATTCTTTATATCTTTCTCTTTTCCCCTTCATGTACAGTTTATTGTCAAAACACTCAAAAACAAACCTTTATATCTTCACGTAACGCATTTTATCAAGAACATCGCAAAAACCTCGCCTTTAACTAATCTCAATTCTTAGTAATTTTTTTACTTTAAAAATATATAATCTTGTACAAGATTCCATAATTTCAATAAGCTATATTTTTGGTTTGACTTAAATACTTCTACGCGTCTTTTTCCACCCTATTTAAAATGTGCTGCACAGTCCTCTAAGTACTAGATCACGTCCTTTTTCTAATTATTAACGTCTTTTTCTATTAGCTAAACTACAAGCGTTTTATTTTTGTGTTACTATGGCTCATTTGAGGACTTTCAACGTCTTTTTATCTTATCGCCGGCAGCTAAAATTTTTAATAAAGTCCCATGCTTCATTTCTGCTATGTTGGGTGACTTAATGTCTAACAATTGAATTTGTTTTGCTCAATTGAAACAACGTATAACGACAATAGCTTGCTAAAGTACTTAACTGTTTTATTTTTATTTTGTTGTTACATTATCTTATGATTTATAACTTCTTTTTAAAGTTGAATACGAGTTAATTATTTTAGTTAAGTATTAGTTAACTGTTTATATGCTTATGTTTTCAAGTAGTCAAAGTAAAGATGTCTAATTCAAAATTTACAGTATTCGGTCAAAATAAAACAATCACTCACTATAGCGAAGTACATATATGTATGTCTCTTAGTAAGATGAAGCTAGTAAGTTAAGTTAGAGATGACACAGTATATAAAACGACTATCGCGATTATTATTAAATTAATAATTCTCTTCATTAAGGAATACAACTTTAAACATATAAAAAATACTACTGACGTTATAAAATGCTGTTTAAAACAAAATACATGTAACAAACAATTTTATCGTTCTTTATTTAAATTGTTTCGTTTTTTTGTAATAGTATTCTTTTAAAATTTTGTCCAGTTAATTTAATAACTATCTTTATTTAGAAATATAACTTTAAACATATAAAAATTACTATTGACGTTGTAATAGGCTGTTTAAAACTAAATACTTGTAAAAACTCTTTTTTATCGTACAATTTTTAATTTATTTTGATTTTTGGTATTTATGTTATAGTAAAATTTTGTACAGCTAATTTGATAAATATCTTCGGTTTAGAATATTAGTTTTCAAGTATTAAAAGTACTTTTGACATAAAATTGGCTGTTTAAGACGAAATACTTGTAATAAACATTGTTAATTGTACATTATTTAAATTATTTTGATTTTTGGTATAATGTTTTTGTAATATTTCGTACAGCTAACTTAATAAACCTCTTCAGTTAGAAATATTAGTTTTAAAGTCTAAAAGTTACTATTAACATCAAAATCAGCTGTTTAAGACGAAATACATGTATTAAACATTTTTTATCTTACAATATTTTAATTATTTCGATTTTTTGTAAAAGTATTCTTCTAATATTTTGTTCAGCTAATTTAATAAACCTCATCATTCAGGAATATAACTTTAAAAATATAAAATATACTATTGACGTTAAAATAGGCTGTTGAACACGAAATACTTGTAATAACCCTTTTTAATCGTATTATATTTGAATTATTTTGATTTTTGGTAATTTTGTTCTAGTAATATTTCGTACAGCTTAATTAATTAACCTCTTCGAATGGGAATATCAGTTTTCAAGTATTAAAACTCCTTTTCTTGCAAACTTGGCTGTTTAAGACGAAAAACATGGAATAAATATTGTTTATCGTACATTATTCTAAATATATAGATTTTTTGTAATAATATATTTGTAATATTTCGTACAGCTAATTTAATAAACCTCTTCGTTTAAGAATATTAATTTTAAAATATTAAAACTCTTTTAGACGTCAAAATTGGCTGTTTAAGACAAAATACTTGTAATAAATATTTTTTATCGTACACTAATTGAAATATTTATATTTTTTGTAATAGTATTCTTCTAATAATTTATACAGCTAATTAAATAAACCTCTTCATTTAAGAACGCAACTTTTAACATATAAACATACTATTGATGTTATAATAGGCTGTTAAAACTAAATACTTGTAAAAACCCTTTTTTATTGTACACTGTTTGAATAATTTCGATTTTGGGTATTTATATTCTAGTAATGTTTTGTACAGCTAATTTAATACACATCTTCGGTTGGTAATACTAGTTTTTAAGTACTAAAACTCCTTTTGACGTCAAAATCGGCTGTTTAAGACAAAAACCATGTAATAAACATTGTTTATCGTACACTTTTCTAATTATTATGATTTTTTTGATTAATATTTTTATTATATTTTTGCTAATTTAATAAACTTCTTCGGGTAGAAACAATAGTTTTAAAGTATTAAACTCCTTTTGACGTTCAAATCAGCTGTTTAAGAGGAAATATTTGTAATAAACATTGTTTATTGTATATTATTTGAATTATTTTGATTTTTTGTAATAGTATTCTTCTAATATTTTATACAGCTAAGTTTTTAAACTTCTTCATTTAAATATACAACTTTAAAGATATAAAAATACTATTGACGTTCTAATAGGCTGTTTAAAACTAAATACTCGTAAAAACCCTTTTTTATCGTATTATTTCAATTTTATGTAATGGTATCTTCTAATATTTTGTACAGCTAATTTGATAAACAACATCATTTAGGAATATAACTTTAAACATCTAAAAATTACTATTGACGTTATGATAGGCTGTTAAAAACAAAATACTTGTTATAACGCTTTTTTATCGTGACCTATTTGAATTTATTCGATTTTTGGTAATAATTCTTGTAATATTTCGTACAGCTAATTAAATAATCCTTTATAGTTAGGAATATTAGTTTTAAAGTATTGAAACTCCTTTTGAGGTTCAAATCAGGGGTTTAAGACGAAATACGTGTAATAAACATTGTTTATTGTATATTGTTTGAATTATTTAGATTTTTTGTAGCAGTATTCTTCTAATATTTCGTACAGCTAATTCATCAAACCTTTTTATTTAGGAATATAACTTTAAACATATAAAAAATACTATTGACGTTGTAATAAGCTGTTTTAAACCTTTTTTATTGTACACTATTTGAATTATTTCAATTTTTTGTTGTAATGTTCTTGTAGTATTTCGTACAGCTAATTTAATAAACCTTTTCGGTTAATATTAGTTTTAAAGTATTTAAACTTCTTTTGATGTCAAAATCGACTTTTTAAAACAAATAATTTTTTTGAAATAGTATTCTTGTAATATTTTATACAGCTAATTTAATAAACATCTACATTAAATAACAACTTTAAACATATGAAAAATACTATTGACGTGATAATAGGCTGTTTAAAACGAAATACTTGTAATAACCCTTCTTATCCTACACTATTTAAATCATTTTGATTTTTCGTAATAATATTCTTGTAATATTAACTACAGCTAATTTGATAAACCTATTCGGTCAGAAATATGAGGTTTAAAGTGTTTAAACTCCTTATGACGTCAAGATCGGCTGTTTAAGACGTAATACATGTAATAAACATTGTTTATCGTAAACTATTCTAATTATTTCAATCTTTTGTAATGGTATTCTTCTAATATTTTGTACAGCTAATTTGATAAACCTCTTCATTAAGGAATACAACTTTAAACATATAAAAAATCCAATTGACGTTATAATAGGCTGTTTATAACGGAATACTTGTAATAACATTGTTTTTCGTACATGATTTGCTTATTTCGATTTTTGATAATAATATTTTTGTAATATTTCGTACTGCTAATTTAATAAATCTCTACGGTTAATAATAATATTTTTAAAGTATCAAAATTATAATTGAGGTCAAAATCGGCTGTTTATAACGGAATACTTGTTATAGCCCTTTTTTATCGTATAATATTTGAATTAGTTTAATTTTTGGTTATGATTTTTTTGTAATATTTCGTACAGATAATTTAACAAACCTCTTTGGCAAGGAATATTAGTTTTAAAGTATTAACCTCCTTTTGAAGTCAAAATCGGCTGTTTAAGACGAAATACTTGTAATAAACATTGTTTATCGTACACTATTCTATTTATATCGATTTTTTGTAATGGTATTCTTCTAATATTTTGAACAGCTAATTTAATTAACCTTTTCTATTCAAATAATAACTTTAAACATATAAAAAATGCCATAAACGTTATAATAGTCTGTTTAAAACGAATTCTTTTTAAAACATTGTTTATCGTACACTATTTGAGTTATTTCGAATTTTTGTAATACTAAAAATGGGAGTTTGTGTAATCTAGTTCTGAGCATCCAATAAATCATGTATAATCACTTTTTTTTTTATGTATTGCCTTTTTTGTCTGTAAATAAAAACAGACAGATGGCATTATAGATTGTCTGTATTTGTTTCTTAGTATACTTAATTATTGTTTAGTCCTGTAATAACCATTATATATTATTTATAATGCATTTCATGAAACTGGTTATAATCTGTCTACAGCACAATAACTATATAGGTACTTATAAGAGCTTAATGTTGTATATAATACAGTAAATTTAATTTGTATAAGTAAATAAACTAACTGAACATAAGTACTTTAAAAATGGTAAAGTGAAGGCAGCTTATATCTTACTGCCAGCATAATGTGAACCCATAACTTAATTTTACATTCTGTTATTATAACGCAAACAGACTCACGTTACAATGAAAGCTTATGAGCAGTTAGATTAAAAACAATAAAAAACAAAACAATATAAACTTATTGCTTGTAATTACTGATAGGATTACAGAACTACTCATCTTCAAAAGTTTATTGTCAACTCCAAGTAAAGCAAAAAGTACTAGTTCTTATTAAGTTGTAAGTAAAAGCTATGTTATAGTATAGACTCTCTAAGTTTTGTCATTCTGATTTGGTTTTAACAGTTAGTTCTTTAGTTGAAGTAAATATTTATAATTAAAAAAATTTATTCCGAAACAAAGTAAATAATCATGTTTTTGCAGCAGAAAAATGTAAAAAGGTAATGAATACTTTATATAATGGTTTAGAGCTTTATACTTTACGCTTATTAAAACTTACAAATCTGATTAAGTTTTACAAGTAAACGTAAAATTAACAATATATTTAATACTACAAATTTTTTTTTGAAGCAAATTTAATACAATGGGACAATTTATTATAAAAGGATAGTTGGTTACCTAAGAAAATATTTTTTGTTATTAGAATTAAATTTAGAAATAAATATGAATCGAGTTTTATAACGTGCCATCCGTAAAATATTGTACATGTTTAAACATAGTTAAGGTTATAAGGGATGTCTTACTTATTTTTCATAAAGTTGTCTTATTAATTTTTTGTCTCAGCTACTTATTACTATTTACAGCTTAAAAATTTTCAGAATAGTTTTTGAGATATAAGTGATAAAATTTAGTTAGTATTGGAGTTACGTATTGTAGAAAGTCAAAAAATGGTATTCCACAACATATATATATAATTATATTCTTTTAAAATTTTATACAATTCTTCTAAAAGTTTTTTCAATTTTCTGTAATTTTTTTACACAAATTGGAGGTAGCATCTTTTTTTATCAGAAAATTTTCTGTTTTTAGATTAGGTTTATTTTTTCATAATATTTTTAGTTCTGTCGAATATATTGAGTTGAATTTTAATGGGTTTTTTATTATTAAAATAAATTTCCCTTCTAATTAATTGTTTTATAAAAGTGGTCTTTAGCTAATCGCTATTATCCAATTTAATAAAAAAAGTTTCTTCGGGCCAGGTCTATTAAAAAGAATGGTTTTAAGATTTATTTATATATTAGAAATATAAAAAGTTATAATAGAAACTTTTTGAAACAAAGTGGTAATACAATAATGGGTAAAAATATTAAAACAACGGCAAATCAATTAGCCAGATGGTTTATGTCTATAATTTTTTTAAAATTCTGACTAGAACATAAAATACCAATACGTAATACCAAATTGTTTACGAAGTTTAAATAAATTGGATTCGACGAGACTATAGGTTATTGGACTAATTATAAAAAGTAAATCAAAGTTTATACTTAAAACTTTGAGTTTAACACAGTGTTGTTTATTTAGTTTTTTATGTCCTGCGTACCAACTTTATAAGCTTTTTCGGTTGCTTATTCAGTATTTAACTTCAGCTTTGATCCAATACCTTCATGTCACCAAAGAAAAAAATCTAAATAGGTTTTATACACAGCAATAAGATTATTTTTGTATTTTTATTCAAAGTTTTATTTAAACTACGATTTTGTTAATAATTTGAAGTTAAACAGTTTCGTTTCAACTAACTTAAATTTATATTTTAGTTTATAATATCTGATCAACATATTAGGAAATAACCATTTTAAAAATATTTAATCTTTAAAACGGTTTAAGTACTTACAGGTAGTCACTTAATAAATGTTTAAGATTAACTTATTATATTTAAATAAAATATTTGATTGTCTATAATCTACTTCTTAAAGTACAACGACCAAGAGTTGTCTAATAGAATTTTATAACTCGGCCTGATAGGTTTGTTAAATGTTTTTTATTTTTTGTATTTAAAAGCATAAACATGACAACAAATTTATAGACGCCTTAGTATTATAAAATTATCGAATTTTTGTTTTTATTAATTTGATATTTGCACTTAGACACTTAATATAAGTAATTCTTTTAGGTTTTGAAAATAATTTAAAACTAAAATTAGTACATAACATTTAAAGGTGGAAAGTAGTATAAATATATATACGACACATTTAATTTTTATATTACAATATTTGAGATTATTAATTTATTTTCTTATATATTATATTTAGGGCTTTTAACAGTTTAAAAAAAAAACGTGGATTAGAGGATCTACTGGAGAATTTTTTTCTTAAGTTATATAAATTTTTTTATTTATGCTGATTAAACTTAATTACTTGTTACAATTTTCGAAACGTTACTAGAATTTTGAGAGTTTCTAATTTTTAAGTACTAGAAGTTAAGAATCTTGAAAAAGTAAAAAAAAAAACAGTTTTTATCAAACATAACAGTTTAGACGAACAAATTTAAGTTTTTTAATAAGTTAAAAGTAATAGTTTTTGTATCTGAAATTTAAGTATATTAAAATACACAGATTGAGTTGTTATTAAAACACGAAGACATATTTACAACGCAACAAACAAAAAGTGTTTTGAAAACATTATGCGAAAGAACGGAAGAAATTGAAAATTTTATTTCAAAATGTGAGTTTAACTTAGTTTTAGACGTTAAAAAATATTCAATAGTTTGTAATTTAATAAATTTTACTGTTTTTTAACTGATCTGACTTTTTTGTGGAATGGGTGTCACTTTTGCACGAGGAGACACTTTTGCACGGCAACTCTTTTGCATGAGCGTCACTTTATCACAAGGGGACACTTTTGCACGGCGTCAATTTTGCACGATGAGACATAACACATATAAGACATATAGGTGTCTCTTTTGCACGACGACATTTTTTCACGATGACAACTTTTTACGGCATCATTGTTACATAACGATACTTTTGCACAACGTCACATTCTACGATGAAATTTTTCACAACGACATTTTCGCAGTATGACTTTTTTGCACAGAACATCAGTTTTGCATTTTGGTGAAAAGTTTTTTAGCTAGTACCAAATCAGTAGCATAAAAAGAAACGGAAAACTAAAATTTAGTAACATACTTATATAAAAGGCAAAGTTGAAAGATTTGAAATCTTAAACAGTAAAAGTTATTGTTAGAAACAAACTAACGAAAAGTTAAAATTAAATTATTTTTAAAAGATTCCTACCAGGGACAAATTTTTTTATTTATTTAGAAACTAAGATAAAAAATACTTTAAGTGTAAGTAAATTATTCTAAATTATTTTGAACTTTAATATATTAATCAACAACTATGTCTTTTTAAATATTTTACTATACGGTTAAAAGTTTATTGTCCATATGATGGACCTAGAAATCAAAACCTAGACCACTTAAACTGAAAGACACATTAAAAAAAAAATTAACACAAATAGTTTATTTATTAAAACAAAGATAAAAACATAATTTGATTTAAAATTTATAGGTTAACAAAAAAATCAATGTTTTAACCACAAATTTATTTTTATTTACGCTTTGATGTAGAACGATCAACAACAAATATTTAAATGCATTGACTAACAACAAAAATAAAAACCTAACGCTTCAAGGACATTAAGAACAGACTGGCCAGATGAATAGTCATTAAATACATTGAACAATGACTCATTATTAATAGTGTAAAGGAGCTGCTAACAAAATTCAACTATAAACTAAGCTAAATCTTAAAATTAAATCAGCGGTTGATAAAATTTACTTATCAATTTTATTGTCACAAATATAATGCAGATAAAACTTTTTAACTTTAATCGAAGTTCTTTAAAATTTTTTGCATGAAACTAATTCATTCGGTAGTTTTTTCCATACTTCAACTGACCGATAAAAGAAAAAGAATTCTGCCAAGGTTCATTATTGAAATATTGCAGCTGTTAAAGACTAATATGGTATATTTTTTTGAACATAAGTTCAAACTTCTAAATGTTACTCTCTCTCATTAGCTTATCATGATCATGCAACATTATAGTAATGAAATAATCCAAGTTTATATCTATATATAGAAGGTAAGTAAAAAATATTACTCAAGATTCGTGTTTAAAAGCCTTGACAAATTTACTTAATCTTTATGTTTAAAAATTAACGAGATTCAGATTATTTTTATATAAAGTATTCAAAATTATATTTATTTAAAACTAGAAAATTTATATTCACCTAGTTTATTTAAATTAAGATTATAAATATGAATTAATAAACTGTGGTACGTTATTATTATGTTCTACGTAAAACTTCAAATAAATCTATTGTTTAATAACTATATTTAAGCACTGACAAGGTCTTTGACCAAAACTTAGTTTGTAAAGTAAATTTTTGAAAGAAAAAACTTATAAAATTTCACATTAGAAATTCATTAAAAAACTACCACATTTTATTCATTCGAAATAACTTGCATTTAAAAGCAAATATTATTTAAGTTGACAAAAAAAAAATTAAATTTTTATTTGATAAAATAAAATTAGAAGCGTTCAAAAGTGAAGTTGCGTTCAAAATTGACTGATAGTTTAAAATTTTCGCAGTTCATAAGTATATCCGTGAAAGTATGACGCCGTGCAAAAGTGACGCTTTGCAAAAATGTCGCCATAAAAATGTAACGTCGTGCAAAAGTTTTGACGCGAAAAATGTCGCCGTGCAAAAGTGACGCCGTGCAAAAATTACTCTGCAAGCAATAGTGACAACCGTGCGAAAGTGTCTCCTCGTGCAAAAGAGTACCCGTGCAAAAGTGTCCCCTCGTGCAAAAGTGACCCTCCGTGCAAAAGTGTTACTCGTGCTAAAGTTACGGTCGTGCAAATAAATCGCCATGCAAAAGTGTCCCCTCGTGCAAAAGTGACGCTCGTGCAAAAGTGACCCTTTTTGTTCCCTTTTTGTGGGTTTATGTAAAGTAGTATGTTAAACGAGTCAATTTTTTTTTTTCGAAACTTTAAGTCTTTTGTTGTGTGCGTTAATAAATTATAAAAATAATAAAAAGTTTTTAATAATGCATTCTAACTGTATTCAAAATATATAAGCTGCATGACACAAAGTGAAAATAAAGCTGATAATTGATTTTAATTAATAACACTTCTACGCAGTTGTTAAACCGTGTAACAATAAACTATAAGCCGTGTTATAATAAACATTAATGTTTTGGTAAAATTACTTTGTGTTAATTAAGCTTAAAGTGTTACAATACATTATTTTTAATCAGATTAAAATCAGATTGCCTTTTTTTCACTAAAAATCTTCTTTTTATAGGTAAAGTGAAATGTAAAATAGCTTCAGTATATGTTTCAATGTGTTTGGAGGGTGACGCGTTGAACACATATGAGGAAATTTTGTTGGAACTCGGTGAACAGCTCAGTGTGGATGAAAACAAGCTGAAAGCACATGTGGTTTACTGCATGGCGAGTTTGTACCATAAGAAAGACGACCCGGTGAAGGCTGCCCAACTCGTGTCACAAGCGGTCGATTTATACGGTTTTTGTTTGTTTATATATACTATTTTATCTACTTAATTGTTCTAAATGCTTAAAAAATAATCTGGTAGACCTGTTTATATTTTGAAATAAAAATAAGGAAACTGGAAGTTAGACTTTTTAAAACTTGATATTCTTTAAAATTAGCCTTACAGGCAGTTGTTACCATTTAACTTAATCCAAAGTAGTTTTTGAGCAATAAGTAAACTTGGCCAGTTTGATGGCTTCATAGAAAGAGCAGACTAAAAAGGCAAAAAATACAATTAATTTATATTTTATCTTTCATTTTAAACCATTTTCAAAGCTTTTTGTTAAATAATTATAGTAAACTACATACAGGTTTTTCTAACTTTTAGGAAAATACCCTTTTTTTTTGTTAAATGGGAATTTTTGAAAAGTTCTAAACGAAAAATATATACTATCAATTTAAAAAATATAAATTGTTAGCTGTTCTATATTGTTTAAAAAAGGTTTGCTGAAAATTTGAATTCTCTAACTCAAAAAAAGTAGCTAGATATTTAGTAAATTTTAAACAGGGTTGCCACTTTACCTGGAATCCTGGAAAAACCTGGAATTTGAAAATTTAGGAAAAATAACCTGGAATTTGAGAAATCTAGAAAAAAAACTGGAAAAACCTGGAATTTTTAATAATTTTAATATTTTCAGTTGTAAAATTTTGATTTGACACAAAAATCTATCATATAAATACGTTTTTTGTCATCATCAAAATGTTTTTTATTTAAAAACACATTTAAAGTAACTTTACAGTATGTTTTCAATGTTTTTATACTATTTAACACAGTTTCTTATATAGAAATTAAGTAAAAACTAAAAATAGACCCAAAAGCGTGTACTTTTAAAAACCTAGAAGAAATTTGGGAAACCTGGAAAAAATTTGGAAAAAACGAGTGGCAACCCTGTTTAAATTTTTGAAAGTAAATTAACTTATCAAAAAATTCAAGCCATAAGTTTCTTATCGATACTTATTAAACTTATTTTAAACTCCGAATTTCAAATTTCCAATATCCAGATTGCAGTAATTTAAACAATAATAGTCACAGTTTGTATATATGTTTTTTCAATGTGTCGGAATTAGAATTGTCGTTGTTCAAGTTTTGAATTGTCACTGTATGAAGTTTTGTGTTTAGTAGTTTAGTTTATTACAATTGAATTGTTATATTCTGAATTGTCAGAATTTTAATTATTGTACTTTTAATGTGGCAACAAACAAATTATAACTACTTTGATGTACATCGCGTTCGTGAATGGCAAATGAAGTTACTTAAATGTAAAACATCATTTATCTAAGACTACTTGAAAAAGACGTTTGCAAGCAACTTAAATGTTGAAATTGATCATGGGAAAAAATTAGTCTGTCGGTCTATGTACTTTTCAATTGTACTGTCTGTTTTTATTGAGTAAACACGATTGCCTGCTTAATAGTTTTTAAGGCATAAGGAATATGAACACTTTTTACAAAAATAAACACTGGCACATATTTTAAAGCTTAGCGTCTGATTTTTTCAAATTATAAAAACTTAAATAAGTTTTTGAGACAAAGTTGTTTTTCTTAAAAGTTTCCACTACAAACATATAGACCTTAGTTTAGTTATAGTCCTTTTTTTGAACTAATTCAAGTTAATAATTTGAACTAAAAAAATAAAAAGACAAATTTTAAATAAACTTTTAAATTATTAATAAATTAGTCGCGACTAAAGGTGAAAACTAGAAAAAACGAATAAAAATAAAGGTGGAGATAAATACTCTGTGAGATATTTTTTTCCGTTTCGCAAGTTATCGGGTTAGAAATGATCGCGAGTTAGAAATGATAGTAAGCCGTGCAAAAGTGACCCACTGTGCTTAAACGACGCACCGTGCAAAAGTAACACTTTGTACTAAAGTGAAGCCGTGTAAAATTGTCCCAACGTTATAAATGACGCAGCATTCAAAATTAACGTACCGTGCTAAATTGACGAACTGTGCTAAATTGTAGCTGTGCTATTCTGAAACCTACCCGGTTTTTTGTTGTCAGATTTTTTTTAAATTTTAAAACTATTATAAATTTATTTTGTGTTTTGAACTAGACGCTTAAAAAGTTAAGGAACCATTCTTTGAATACTTTAAGAGAAAATGGATTTTAGGTTTTTAAAAATATGTGTTTGAAATTACTTAGAAAAGGGACTTTTTCTGTATTTTGTGACCTACTGAATCCTAACATTCAAACTTAGATCCGGCTGATTATTGCCATTTTGGATTCGGATCCGGCCTGAATCCTAATTTGAAAAAATTATTTCGATTTGGTTCCTGCTGGATAATAAATTGAAAAATATATCCTGATTCGGGTCTGGCTGGATTTTAGTTTGAAAAATATATCCACAATCGAATCTAGCCGGATATTATTTTGAGAAAAGTATCTGGATCCGGTCGATAATGTTTTGAAAATATTAACCGGACCCGGTAAGTCACTGAATATACTATATTTACTTTAGTTTTTTTGCAAATAGGGTAAAAGACAAATTTTAGGGTTTTGAAACTTATACTAAACATTTTAGAATTCATGATCAACAGCAAAAAAATGTTAGACTTATTTTCAGGTAGTTTTAAACTTACATTAGATACTATTGGAAAATTGTTGAAAATAACACTAGATGTTACTAGAAAAATTTTGAAAGTTACACTTGTTTCTGGAATTCATGATAAAGAGCAAAAAAGGCCTTCGGTGTATTTTAGGGTAGTTTTGAAAGTTCTATTAGATATTACGGGAAAATCTCTAAAAATCACACCAGATATTACGAGAAAATATGTTATTTACAATATATATTCTGGAGTTACTGATATAGAGCAAAAAAAAGTCTTAGGATTGTTTAAGGGAATTTATTTAACTTACTTTAGATAATACGTGAAAATTTGAGAGATTTATAGGATCCGGCCGGATCCAAATTTAAAGTTAAGCCAGGATCCTGTTCCGACTGGATCCTTGCTTTAAAATGAGATTAGGATTCGGATTCGACCGGATGCTAATTATTTAATGCGTTTTACAAGCTAAATAAAAATAAACTGTTGTGCCGCTTACGCGGTAATTGTCTCTTTTTTACTTTCTTCTTTTTTCTCAAGCGTTTATAAATTCAACAATCTCGAGTAATTTAGAGTTCTTTTAGTTTCTACTGCATTGCAGCGGACTGAACTCAGTGCAGCTTTTCGCTGCACTTAAGTTTTAATGGTTTCAATCTTGTTGTCGAGTTGATTTCGATTTTAGAACACTTTTTGAGTTTGGTTTAAACATTTAGTTTTTAGTTTCTGTTATTCGAGTATTGTCGTCTTTTAAAAGAATTGATAATTTGGTTTATTAGTGTAATGTTGTGCAGTATTTTATCATCTTTTCGTTTCGCAAATTCATTGTAAATATAATCATTATCACAGATTCGAACTAAGTTTAAATTAGTATAAGTAACTGATTTATTAAACCTTTAGTAAATAGTAAGTAATTCTTATTAGTTTATTCAAGACGACTATAATTTAAGCGTTATCTTGGGGGCATCTTCTATACAAGTTAGAGCGCACGTTGCGTTATAAACCAGGCCAATAATAGTGTATAAGTAGAAGCTTTGGTGATAGCGTCACTGTATAGTTTAAAAAGTATTTAGTTGTAAAATGAAGGAGGAGACTAATTTTTAATAAAATGCCTTTTTTTTGTATTTTTAGTCTGCGCTCTTTAAGGAACCTGTTGAATTAATTTTAAACTCTAACGGTTAAATGATTACTCAATTTCGGACAAGTCAAATACTGTCAATTCAATTCCGTTAATTTGGATGCACGACTATTCATATTCGGACAATTCAAATTCTTTAAAAAAATTTGAAAGGGTCACAACTAAACAAGTAATGTATATTTGTCAGGTATAAAAAATACATATGTAGGTCCTATCAATATCTAAAAGACTTTTTTTCTTTTTGCAAAACATCAAATATTTTTTGAGATATGGCTTATATAAAGTGAAAAACATAGTTATTTTTAGTAGTTTTAAAATACCTTATAAAATATTTAAGATTTTGCAATAAACAAAAAATGGCTTGTAGACTTCAATAAGATCTACATATGTATTTTTTTCAAAATTGTATTGCTTTTTGAGATATAGTCTTTTTAATGCTTTTTTAAGAATTTGAATTGTCGGAATCTGAGTTGTCCGAATTTGAATTGTCATGTAACCGATAATTCAAATTTGGACAACTTAAAATCAGAAAATTCGATAATTCAAAAATTGATTACGGTATGCTAAAATGGGAGACAAGTTTTAGTATCGAGGTTTGGTTCTATTTCAATATGTCTGTTGCATTGGTATTGCTTCTACGAACATTTTTAAACTCTAATTAATGAACATTTTCTTATTGTTCTGTTACGTTGTTTATTTGCTTCTTAGTGACTGAGGACCTCGTCTTATTTATTTTACGGTATAATTTATTGTTTTGAAATTATTAAGAGAAGTTGATTATTTCAGTAGGGGTCTTCCATGCCATATCACTCCATCAATCTATATAATAATTAAGGTATACTGTTATAAGGCTCTAAATCCTAGAGCTCAAAACAATTTTTTTGTACGCAAAACTTTACTAACTTTCACTGCTCATAAGCAAAAGTGTTACTAAGTTTTTACTGTTTTTCAGTTTCAAATATATGTTTATCGTGAATATATTTTACACTTAAATACATTGTTTTACATTCTTTTTAATTGTATGTTGGTCGCTTACAGGCTCCGTAGAGCTATAATTTATAAGCATCGAAACAATGTAAGTCAATATGTTATTGCTTATAAAAACATTTGTTTTATTTTTTAGTAATTTAAGTGATTTTTATGATGTACCGAGAAATTTTTAGTTTGTTTTATCTGTATATAAAGTTATTAAAACAAATATTTGTACATAACTACTTACCTACATAAACTTATTGGTATGAAATGCAGTAAAGTTATAAAGAGGTGCAGGACTATTCAAATTCCGACGATTCAAATTGTAAAAAAAAAATTAAAGAGCCACAACCTAAAATGTAGTATACAATTAAAAAAAAATGTTTAAATAATACTTACACACCATTTTTTCCTTTTGAAAAATTAAAAAAACGTTTTTGAAGTATGGCTAAAATTATTTTTTGAGTAAAGTAATTTTTAGTATTTAGTATTTTTTTCTTTAATAAATACTTTTTCAAAAACAAAAATTTTTTTTAGGTTTTAATTAGACCTACATACACAGTTTTATTTTTTTTAAATGTATACAACTTTTTGAATTGTAGTCCTTTAAACATTTTCAAAGAATTTAAACTGTAATGCTATCCTTATAAAGTCAATATTATTTATTCTTAATAAAGTAGTTATTTTCACTAGTCGTTAAGTTGATAAAGATAGAAGTTTCTTAAACTACTTAGTTTTGAACTTCAAACAAAAAAAAAAGGAGTTTTACTTACATTAATTAAAAGTTTTACTTTTTATACTACTAAACTTACATATACCATAGGCACTGGCGAGTTAAACTTATTTTGCTGAATAAACTTTAAAAAAGACAAAAGTATTTACTGACATAATGTTAATTTAATCAAATATTTACTTTTAGATATACATAAAGTTTTGATAATCTACTGTATTACATTATACATGTAAATCAAGTTAAGCATCTTATTTATAATCTTTAAAAAAACATTTAAAAAATAAATGTCCCTAAACAGTGAATGAATAGCAGAGTGGCTATTTAATCAGAAAAACTATTAAATTTTATGCTTTTTTAAAAAGTCCTGAGAGTATTAACACAAATTATGGAAAAACCTAGAATATTTTACTATTTTTTTCTGTATCTAAATTAGTAACTAATGTAGACTAATAATAATAAGTTAAAATTTTACTATAAATTAAGTAATTTTATATACTAACACATAAACACCTATCTGTGAACAGAAAGAAACATAATTTTAAATAAAAATATTTCTTTAAAAACTGCTGTAAATTTTGCTTTTATACAACGTTTTCATAGAAAGTAAAAATAAAATATTAAAAAAATATATCGCAATAAACGAATATATCCTGTAAAGAAAATAGTAATCAAAAATAAACATTTTTGAGTAGTTAGTTTAATGTTATATAATATCACAAAAAATTATTGTAACCTGCATTTAAAACTATTGATGTAATATACTAATAAGTACTAACTCTCACAAATAGTCATAGTGAATTTTAGTAAGCTAATGTTTTCATGTCTTAGTAACTTAGTCTTTTGTGTTGAGGTATAAAATAATGCTGTCTAGTTCAATACTTGCAGATATATAACATGATAGTATCTGGAAATTTTTAAACTGATTTCAAAACAAGTAAGATAAAGACAAAAATATTTCTTCTGTTTAGATCTTTACAATATCTACACTACAAAATATTAAAAAAGGAAGGTTTTGAACGATTTGTAGTTTAAAAGTCAGGTAGAAACGGTAGAAAACATAGTAGGGCAGAGATTTTTAAAGGAACTAAAAAATAATAAGTGCTTAGAAAGTTCAATAAAAAAGTATAAAGTTGTATAACCAAAAAAATTTTAACATTAATAGGTAAATAGGACAGTCATGTGATACCAAAAAGCTGTTTTAGAATGTTTAAACTATTTACAGTTTATATAAGCTGGTATATGACCAACATAATTCAAACAGGCATAGTTGTGCTTCCTCGATATTAAAAAACGTTATAAATATTTCATAGGTAAACTAGGAGATAGGAGTAAGCAAGGTGATTGTTTCTGCATTCAAGCCGACTTTCAGCTACAAGGTAGTATGAAGGAGGAGGCAGTTCAGAGTTTACATCACGCCGTACAAGCTTACAAAGATGCAGGTTGTAAAGTTGAACTCAAAACTTTTGAAAGTTTATTTTGATACTAACCCATCTTTCATTTGGTTTTATTTTGATACTATTATTTGAGAATTTTTTAGAAATTTCATCCTGAATAGATCGTGTCAATATGTTTACTATCATTTTACTTTTCAATTTACATTACCTCAAAGTTCATCATAATAATGTTTATCAAACATTCAAGTAAATTTTGAATTTTAAAGTCAAGTTGGTTTTTGAATTTACAATTAAACGTTTTGATCATCATGTGTTATTTTAAACTCATTTAAAAATTATTATTGTTGCTGCGACTGTTTTGTTAATGATAGTTTAAAAGGTTTTTTGAAAAGTATTTGGATATTTATTATAATAACTAAAACTTATATTTTTGTTTAAATTGATTTCATTTGTTGAGTTAGTTTTAAGTTTTTTATTTAATAAAAGTTTCAATAACTGTTCTCAAACTGTGACATAAATTACATAATATTTAACAAAAGTTGGTAACTTTAGTTTTCGATATAAATCACCAAAATATAAAATAAGTCATAATTTCACTTCAAGTTTCGTTATAGCTAGTTTTTCAGGTTAGGTATTAATTTACAGTTAAAAGTAGAAGAAAATTTATTTTTTAGGAGTTGGATAGTTTTTTAAATGTTTAAAATTTATATATTTTTTAATTTCTAACAATTTATAATGCCTTAGTTTATGCAGATTTTTATTGACCATTTTAATATTTATTTTTCATGTAAAGTAATTAGTTAGCCAAGTGTTGTAATTCGTCTTGTTTTTTAGTTGTATGTTTTTGTTTCAATGAAGTTGAAGTTCTTTTATCTTATACAAAAGTTCTTTTTTAGCCCAAAATAGTTAAGAGTAAATAAGTGGTGTGTAGCTGTTGACCGAAATATTTTTATACATAATTTACCATATTTTAAGCGTTTCTTTTTTAATAAAGTAACTTAATAGTTATTGTTCAAATAGCTTGATAATTTGTTGAAAAAAAATAGTTAAATATTTTTTGGATTAAGCACTATTGACAAACATCAAGAATGAATAAGTTCTATATAAATTTTAATGTACTTTATTTTTTTGTTCTACCTATGCTTTCTATAGTTTGCCATTATTATAAGTTTTGTAAATCTAGAGTTTTAACTGATATGAAACTTAAACTATCTTACACTAAGAATGGTGTGCATTCAGTCTGAATAAGTAAAGTATAAGTAGTTTTAGAACCGTTAAATTTACAAACACCTTGTTTGTAAATTTGAACACTTGTAATTGTGTAGATACGTAGCAAAAAAAGGCAACTTTGGTTCTAAAATGTTATTTAAATTTATAGAGAAACTTATTTTTTAGTATTATCTTTTTTGTTATTTTTGTTTTTATTTATACAAAAGTAAATAAATAGTTTTAGAGTTAAATCAAAACCTTAATTTTGTTTTTAAAAGTTAATTCTATTTTTTTTATCTATAAACTTGTACTTCGAAATAAATTTTATTTGTTCATAGTGATTTGATTAACGTTTATAACTATTTCAAAAATGTTAATATACAGTATTCTCATAATGTATGAATTAATGCTTGTATAGATAACTTTAGAGTTTATATGAAAAAAATGGTACGATATTCTATATTTAAGTCAGTTCGTAAAAACTAAAAAAGTATTTGAACATGTTTCAAAGTTGCTCTAAATTATTTTTTTAGGTAATATTTGTGGCAAAAAATATTTTAATACTAGTGTACGTTTATTATCTATAAATTATAATAATAAATTTAGCGTTAATAATTTTCTTAAATTTTTGTTTGTTAAAACAATATTAAAATTACAAATTTTCACTGACAAACTTGATAACATTACTTTTAAACTGATTTCAAATTTATATAAATCCTAATTAATTATATTAAAAGAATTGTAATAGTTAAATAAATATGTAGAACAAAACAAAAATATAGTTACTCTAAAAAACTGACTCTGTTTATTACAAAAATCTAACGAAATTAATTATGCTGTATATAAAAACGTTTATAATATTTTTAGTAATAAAAATGGATATGAAAAATAGTGTAGTTATTTATACCAAATAAACCTTTAAATAAAGTATAATCATCAGTTTAAGGTTTTTTATTAGTGTTTAGAACAAAAATAAAAGTTTTATAAGTTTAACTAGATATTTTTAAATAGTAAATTAATAAAAAATACGACTAGTTTCAGTCAATAGGTTATGTTGTTCAATTTTAACTACAATTCAAAAGTAAAGGATTAGTTAATATAAACTAGGTACGTATTTTATCAGATGTAGTATATATTAGAAAGAATGAATTTACAGTAACAGTTTTTAATCTTTTGTACTTTTAAAAGATGTTTGTTTTTTTGAACTTATTTACAAAAATAATTTTTTCAATATCAACTACAAAAAACCTTCTTTTAGTTTGAAACCACTATTGAAGATTAAAAAAAGCACTTGGTAACATTTATTATCAAACAAAAATAAAAATTTTCCTTTGAAAAAATTAAACTAGAAGTTTTAAAAACAAAACTTAAACTATAATATTCTTATATAGAAACAAGATCTAATTATTCGTTGAAAAAATAGTTTTGTTATGTAGAAAATTGATATTTTTAGTTAAGAAGTATCACAAGTTCTTTAATGAGTTGGAACTATGAAAGATCAGTTACATGGTGATAACATTTTGTTTTAGTTTTTTTGCTGAAGTTTTTATTTAAAAGTTTAAGTTAGGTTTTAGTAAAAGAATAAATTTCCAATAACCTAAGTATTTTAGATGTTTTAATTCTGGTACATTGTTTTACATAAATACGTTTCGATGTTTCTGTAGATAAATATTACTTGATAAAAAAAAACTTTTAAGATAAATTAGAAAAAAACTCGGTATTTTAAAGACCTCTTTTTTTATGAAAAGAAAATTTATGTGTTTTGCACCTCACACAAAAAATTGAGTCAGAGCAGGGATTTAGTTTTGAAATTTCTAACATTCGTATTATAATAACAATCAATAAACATAAGTTGAAAAGACTATTAAACTTTGAAAAATAGTTTCAACGAGTTTTTTATTTTAAATATATGGTTTAAAAAAGTAATCATATGCAACTTTGTTGTTTTAAATTAATTAACATCCTTGCTTTCAAGTAACGTTGTAAAAAAATTAAAAAATATCTATGAATTAATAAAAAAATTGATACAGATAACAAAGTAAGTTTGTGGCAGTCGTTTGAAAAGCTTGGAGATATTTACATGCAAGACAGCAAGTATGAAAAAGCGACAAGTATGTATAAAAATGCTCATCACGTACAAGCTAACGGTGATGTCAGTTTTTATAATGATATAATTAATAAGCTTGTTTTTTTTATAAAACTTTTTTCAAATTACTTTTCATACGAGTTAAATAGCTTGTTGTTTTAAAAATTAAAATTATTAAGAACATAGTAACTTTATTCAAAAAGTATACTTAAAAATTTGAATATGATCTAACGTTTTTTAGTATCTATCTATGTTTAAGTTTTTTTTAATAAAATTACTTACAGTAACCTCTCGCTTATTTACGCACATTGTGTCCACAGAAAAAGTGCGTAAAGATATGAGAGATCGTAAAGAAACGAGAGGTGCCAAATATACTCACTATAATGGGTGTTTTTTAATATTGCTTCTAGTTAAAAGTAGACTGGGCACTTTCATTTACAAATATGAAAACAACAGATCGAACTATACATATATTAATAAAAAGGATTTGAATTTCTCTAAAATAATAATAATACGAGTAGAAATAATTTTACTATTTTAATAATAAGTAGAAATTATCTTAATCTTTATTTATATGTAGCATTTATATTCTATTCTACTTAGCAAATTCAATTTATAATTAAGCATTTCTTTACAATTATAAAATGGTGTTTATTAATATATAGGGCAAGACTGCTGTATTATTTCTTTGTGTTTTAAACTCTAATTATTTCATTATACTTTCATTATTAAACACTGTCATGTTTATTTCAGAATTTTGATTTAATCTCTTATTGTTAACAAAATTTCTGATATACTGAGGTTTAAGTAAATGTTTATCAATTAGTCAAGAAACATAAATTTACAAAGTCTAAAGATATAGAGAGGTGTGTTAGCATTCAAAAACGTATTTTAATTTAAAAATATTCATTAAACGTATTTGTGCAATATTAAAAAAAAAATTAAATTTTTATTTTCTGAATTTTATAGAATTCTGAAATGCGTAACTAAACGAGAGTGCGTAACGTCACGAGTGCGTAAAGATCCGAGAGGTTACTGTACTTTGTTATTTACAATTTTTAGTTGTAAAAACAGCGTTTGAAAAGCAATAAATAATTTAATAGTAATACTATTATTAAGAATGTTAGATACAATATTATTTTTAAGAAAGATACTAAAGAATTCCAAAAACAAGTTATTTTTTTGTCCTGGGCATGACGTTAAACTGTTCTGGTGTATAACTCGATAACCGAAAGGTTTTTTGTACGCCAGGTCCTTGGACCTTTTGAGCGTATTTTTTAGTCGTACAATAAACTATATATTCGTAACTCCAACAGAATTTGAAAATAAGGCTTGTTTTAATGTTTTTGTATTTTTTGTTTTGCCTTTTTTAATGGCTTAAAATTCAAAATTAAATAAAAATTCAAAATTAAATGAAGATTAAATGAAAATTTGCCAAGTAGATTAGAAATTAAGTAGAAATTCATTTAAATAAAATAAACTTTTAACTAACTTGGTAAACTAGTTTTGTATTGTACTACTAATTATTATCTATCAGGAAAGCTCAAAAGAACTGGTTACTAAACTGAGTATGGCACTGAATTACGAACTGAAAGTAAATAGAAACACTACGTAAGTATGCTATTGTTATTGATTTATGAGCATATTTTTATAAAAATAAGTAAGTATTACAAAGAAGTTATTAAAATTATTTCATACTAATTTTTAAACCAAAAAGAAAAACTTCTAGAATTATGAAAAGGAAGCTTATACTTGCTAAATTTTTTTTTAAAAATTCCAATTCAAAAAACTTTCAGGTTGTTATCAAACGATAACAAAGATGCTCAAAATCTTCAGGTAGCCAACTCAAGCAAACAAGAAGAACTAGTTTCAACTAAAATTAATGAAGAGAAAAATGTGGAAACAGAAAATAAAAATGATGACAATTCGGAGGTAGAAAATATTGAAAGCGATTACAGTGTTGCTTCATCTTCTATTAATCAAAGTGAACCACAAGTTGAAACTTTATCGAGGTTGAAAAAAGTCGTCATCAAAGTCAATGATGAATATGAAGAAAAGTTTGTTTGATTTTTATACTATTGTTTATGTAAAATAATCTAGACACCTTTATTAGTTGTTTATACTTTATAATTTTAATTAGAGTTTAAGTTAACTTTTTGTAATAAAAAGTTAGCTAGAAAGTGATTGTAAAAGTTAAAACATGATTTGTAATTTTTTTTCCAGTTGAACCAAAATGAATCTTAGCCTGACTTTTTAGTAGTTCTTGGTGGTCATATTTACATAAACGTTCACTACGAGACAAATATGCATAGAAAAAAACTTCAGTTTGTTTCGATTTACTCTTAGCTTACCGTAGTAAACTTGAGGATAAATATGGAAGTAGGAAGCAAATAATTTAGCAAGCCTCAACAGTAAATCTGATGATCTTTTGAAGTGGGCTTCAACTTAAGCTTCATTTATTATTTTTCCTTTTCTTTCTACCACGAGTTCAAAATTCTATCTTTATCGTTGTCACAAGTTATATGTTTGTCAACACCAGTTTTAAGCCACTTTGTTAAAGCAAAGCTGGTATATCAGTTGGTCTGCATTGAACCTATTAGATTAAAATCTCTTAAGCCAGGCTGTTAGTTTTCATACCAGGAAGTCACTTAAATGAAAAGCACCTCAAAAAGTATCAAAACTGTTCACGAGCTTGATAGTCACAAATAACTACATAAGTGATATTAAAAACACTGTAATCGTCTAAATTTTGTTGCTTAAACTAAATGTCGATCCTGTAAATATACTATTTGCCTGTCCAATAAAACATAAAAAAAGGATATTAAAAAA
This sequence comes from Thalia democratica, assembly GCF_965202585.1. Lineage (NCBI taxonomy): Eukaryota > Metazoa > Chordata > Thaliacea > Salpida > Salpidae > Thalia > Thalia democratica. The sequence continues at coordinate 6,623,548 of NC_139172.1, forward strand.
TGTATAAAGAGGTTTTACAGTTAATAAAACACTACTTTAACTTTAAGGATGTTTGTATTCAAGGGTACCTAGTGAACGATTTAATACAAAGAGTCTAGTTACCATAGACATGCTATGTTGTAGCTTTGGTAGATTTAATACATCGAAAGGAAACATTTATATGTCAATCGATAACAAATTTGTTTTACTATAATTCAACAGTGAATAAAAGGGCTACTTAAAAATGTTCTTATAATAATTATCTAGTCTTGTTTGATGTTTATAACAACTGTTTAGTTGTAAAATTTTTGTTTTGTATTTATGGTTATAAGTGATAATTTAGTAATACCCAGAAACTATTATTTTTGTAAAATTAAAAGTGAAAACAGCTTCTAGTATTTTTTAGATAATGTTTATCTTTTAATACTTAATGAAATGATTATTGATTGAAAAAAATACTGTTTTGAAATTTTGAACAAAACTTAATCAAGAAAGCTTAGAGTAAAGTTTTTTTAGATTTATATTTTATATTTTGGTAACTTTAACAGTTTATAAAACTTAGTAACTATTTGTTGTAAATTATATAATATTTGTATTCAATTTTCCGAATTAACCGACTACATGTTGTATAGATTTTGGTTTTTAATAAAAATAAATTGGAATAATTTCCACAGCAGAAATGAAAAAGTAGCTGAAGCATCCTACAGTAGTTCAGAATCAGATTCGAGTAGTACAAGGTTTATCTACTTTTATATATCTTTTTATACAATTTATTAATTAAATCTATCTGGCTTTATTTCTTAGCATCTATTTAACAGCAACACTGAGTTTTAAAAAATGTTTAAGGTTCGGTAAAGAATCATAGGTATTGATAAACTGTTACTAATATAAACAGTAGAACTTTTTACTTCTGTAACACTGTAAAGACATTTATTCAGCCGACAATATACTTTGGTATAAATACATTTATTTTGCTTTGTTTTAATTTAAAGCAACGCTAGTTTTCTTATTTATAATTCAAACTCTGTTCAAATTAAACCTTGTTCCTTTTTTAAGGGTATATGTAAAATTGTTAAGATAAGTGCTACGTAGCATGTTGTAGTAAGTTCCCTTTTCTACAGATAAAAGTGACAGTTTTTACTGAGCTTAAAAATAATTTAAGTTTCTATATAAACTTCATTTATTTTAACTATAGAGTTTAGAACAAATAAATAGGGCACAGTAATCTATCTATTTACTTTAAGCTTACCATTTTTATATATTATTAAGTGTTTAAATGAAATTATATTAAAACAGAAATGGTAAAGGTTCAAAAATATCCGACTTAGAACTTTCTAATGCAAGTTTAAAAAAATATTTTTTATAAAAGTTTCTTTGTTTTTTATAACTCTTAAAAACTTTAAATATTTTTATTTAAATGATTAAAAGTCCAATAATGCTATTTACAACATTGGAAAAGCGTTTCTAAGAAGTTTTTAGATAACTATTAAGTTTAAAAACGTATTTACTACTTTCTGAAGACAAACAGTTACGAATCTGTTGTACCAGACAATATCTTAGATATATATTAAACTACTTTGAAAATATGTCTTTTTACTTAAAGTACTTTTAAAGTGAGATCAATATACTTTTTTCTAACTTACTTATACAAATACAGGCACACACGAAAATCACTTTATTTTAATCGACAGTATAAAAAAAATTGTGAAAAATTGTAAGCTTTAAATCTCTGCACTAAATTTGTTTTGCATTATAAAACTAAAGTAGAAGTTAAATGACAAATATATATATATATCACTTTAAAGTGCTCTTAACACAGGCAACATTTAATCATGATCTTTAAAAGGTCTTCATTTCTTACGAAGGACGAATAAAAAGAGTCAATAAAAAAATTAGCTCTAACCACCTTACACATTCATGAAAACTATTCATTTATAGCACTTGTATAACACCTTTCTAATAAATATACCTCAAGTCGAAGTTTTTGACAAAAAAATAAAAAATCTATATGAATTTCAGTACAAAAACTGCAATAATTTTCAAGAACTTAATTTAAGCTTTTAACTTTATTATAAAACTTAGTTTTCTAAATTTATTAGAAAAAATAGAGATTTATATAGAAAAGCTTTAAATAAGCTTTAATTAAACAAAGTTATTTATGTATAGCCTAAATAAAAAGAGGTATTTAATCATAAAAACATATAAAACATATATTGTCACGCAAGCAGCAAGTGCAATATATCTCAACTCAGAAAAACAGTAGAACAATGTGTTTAAACATAATAAAGTTTAATACTTTATAGAGCGATTTACTTATTAGTAGAACTTAAATAATAACTATTAAGAAATAATAGTTATTATACCAAGAAATAGACAGCTACTTAAGATTTGTTTTCTTACTTAAAAATCGGTTTCTAAGTTTTAAATAGACCTCAAACTATAAAGAAAGTGTTTGTCATTTACTTTAGAAAGATGTTTTAGAAAGGTGGAAATAGAATTTAACAAATCTTTAGTGAGCAACAAAAAAGTCAGATAACGTCCTCATTCTTGCTAAACCAAATCATTTTAAAGTGGAATACTTAGAAGAACTTCACCTAAAATTATATTGCTACCATTTATAACAATAGATTAATAGCTCAAATTTAAATTTTAAAATTAACCCCAAAGTATCTTTAAAATATATATATATATCATTATTCAATCTATTGTTATGAAAAGTTACTCTAAACCTTGGAATTGTTATATGAGTCATTAAAATTATAGATGATCTGATGTATTACTTATCTTTTAAGTTGGTGTATATCATTTTAAGTTTATGGTCTTAAAAATCATTAACTTCCATATAAATCAGAAACCCTATTTAAATGTGTTTAAACATTAACACATTGTATAAACTCAAAAAGCAGTTAAAACCGCAAAAGCCATGACAGTGGAATCAATTTTAAAAAGCATTTATCATTTCCCCACTGACAACTAAACCACCAGCTACGATCTACTGCTGGTTGGGGCTGTAGACATTCGGGTGGACGTTGATAATGTTCGGGTCCGCAATCTGCCCGTCCACAACCCTGCCAGACATCTGCGGCATCTGCTGCCTGGTACCGCTCGAAGCAAAAGTGGCGGAGAGATCCGCCTGCACGTTGGCTGGTATCAGCTGCTGCGCCGGTTGCGTCGGTATCAGTTGACCCTGCTGGTACAACTGCTGCACTACCGCCTGCTGCTGCATCGCCTGCTGCTGGGCCACTTGCTGCTGAGCCGCTTGCTGCTGCACCGCCTGCTGCTGAGCCGCCTGCTGTTGAGCCACTTGCTGCTGCTGCTGCTGCTGCCAGTACATAGCAGCCGCTTGTTGCTGGTCGTACTGCAGCTGCTGCTGGCCCAAGTGCATCTGCTGCTGAATCCTCTGCACGTTCTGCATGCACAGCAAGTCGTTCATCTGCTGGTCCGATGCTGCCATCTGGTGGTGCGGCATCACCTGGTTGCCAGCCGGGATCAGCGATCCGCCTCCGCCGTGAATCAGACCACTGTGAAAAAAAATCATCATTGAATGCATAAATACTTGTTTGATGTACATATAAATACCTGTTGAATTTAAAGGTTTTGATTGGTGAAATTTCTAAAGTTTAAGACCTTCTTGGTTAAAGTATAGAGATTTAGCTCATTGTTTTGTTTTTGGTTAATGAGATTTAAACTTTTGAATACCACCTAGGTAGTTTAAGTTTTAACTAACAATGCCTAAAGATTCTTTTTACTTTATTAAATAAATCTGAAATATAAAAACAATTAATTAACATGCAAAAATTCGAAAGGGCAAAGTCTAAAGTACATACTTAAAATTTACTCACACAGAACAACGATTATTACACAAAAGTGATGTGCAAGAAAACTTAACCTATACAAACTTCTATATTTATCTTCATAATATTTGAATATTCGAAGTAAAAAATGTACGAAGTTTTAATTTACTTTGTCTTTAAAAATTATTGAACAATAAATTAACCTACAACAAATATACAACTTTAAAACTAAATTAAGCTTGTGTACTTATAAGAGAGTATATTTACTCTTGTAAATAAGCCACCTTGATTTTATTATTATATTTCAACTAACCCTTGCAACCCCACTTGATTGCTCTGATGAGGCGCGTATTGAACCGGAAATTGACTCATCGGTTGCATGTGGTGAGACCTCCGGATGAACCTTTATTTTCAATTACAATATTAAAGTTGCATCAAACAAAAAGTTAAGCCATAAGGTGCAAGCTTATAATTTCTCTTGCATAATATAATCATCATTAACTTATATTTTGCATTAGAAATTGTTCTAAAAGAAAATGCATCATACCTTTTGAAAAATAAATTAAATAAACGTGGTTAAAATATGTATGCTTGCTAACCTAGCCAGATAGCTTTTAAAAATATTTGTTTTTTTTAATGGTAATCTTTATACTTAAAACAAACACCTGTCCATATCTTTGTTCTTGCGCTTCGGTTGGAACTTGTAGTCCGGATACAGCTTCTTGTGCTCCTCCTTCATCTTCTGCGCCTCCCTGTTGTAAGGTTCCTTCTCGTCTGCGGTGAGGGCATGCCACTCCTTGGAAATTGCCGAGCTGAACTGGAACGTTTGCTTCCCGGGGTGCTTCTTGTGCAGCTCCTTGCGGCGCCTTGTTGCGAAAATCTGGCAAATGCAACATTGTTAGGTTTAAACTGAAACAAGTTAAAGGCAGTGCTTTGTTTTTAGTTTTATTACCTAAAATTAAAATAAATGTTTAAGAAAAATCATCAGTTTCGTTGAAGTTTGCGCAACATCATTATAATTATATTGTTAACTTTATAAACAAACCAAGTAGTTGTTCATCGGCCTCTTGATCTTCGTCTCCTTCATCTTCCTCCTGGGAGCGTTGGGCTTCTTGAAGCTCTGGTACATGGGCCTTCCAGCGTGCATGGCGCCGTTTTGCGCGGAAGCCATAATGTCCGGGTGGTTCCCCCTGTACCCGCCTGCACGGGGATTTCCCAGCGACTTCATCTGGGGCGGGGGGACCTGGCCCGGCATGTGCACCGACGAGTGCTCGTTCTTCACCGACGTCAGGTTGGGCAGCATGGTCACCTGACCTTGCATCTGCTGCCCACCAGCGGTTGGAATGCTGCAAGTTGAAAGCTGGTTGTACGCGGGCGAGTTCACGTACTGGTCGGCCGGAGAGCCGTGCTGGCTGTAGCTGCCCGGGTGGGAAGCCGCCGGCGAGTGCTGATTGGTCTGGATCAACCCTGAAGGGTAATTCCCGTGGTGAATACTATCGCTTGAGTTGCTCCTTGAGTGATGCTGCTGCGGGTAACCTTGCGGGCTGCAAACCTGCGTTGGGTACTGCTGCCCCGAAACAGGGATGAACGCAGACGAGCAGGGCACCATGCTGTTGCCATTGGTAACCACGGTCCCTTGTTGCGGGACGCTGGTGACCGGCAGTTGGCCAACATCTTGTTGGGGAATGGTGCCGGCTGAGACGTACGGGTAATTCATAGTGAAACTATCTAATAAGCTGCAAATTAGTGTTAATAATTAGCTTTCACTGGCCATTGTTTAACATAAAAACAAAAACAAAAAGCTCTAAAAGAATGCTTTGAAAGTAATTTGTTACAGCATTATTAGGTTTCATTAGTTATTATTCAATAAATCTGCTTTGAAAACAATAGAGAATAACATTGTTTTCAGCGAGTCATGCAATATACCTAGCTAACAAAACAAAAACTGTTAAAGTAAGATTTTATTGATAAAAACTGCTTTGAACACATTTTGTAAAAACAAAGGATTTACTACTATTTAAAAGTAAAAACTTTTCGATACATATGTGTTTAAATGCGTTTTCTCATTAAAGCCTAACTAATTTGTGTCAACTTTTGTTTAAAAACCTTTTAAAACAAAACTCAAACGTATATAAGGTTTAGTTTATTTAGCTACTCATATAACCTATACTTTTAAATACTTTTTAAAATTTAAATAACGTTTTAATTGTAGTGACAATATATTTTTAGATAAAAAAACGCTCTGTATAGTTTTTAAAATTTATGTGTAAGATAGTTATATAAACAAATGCATAAAGTTAAATTTCATAAAATACAGCATTTTAATAGTTATTTGCTAATTATGTTTATAGCGGCTAAGAACAATATTCTAAATTACTTATATAATTTTTATATTTAAGCATAGATCTTTATGCATAATCGTTGTTATTTGTATAGTTTTTAACGAATTCTTTATAATTACTTATAGTATAGAAAAACACTACAATATTAAAATAATAACATGAAAAATAAATACAATAATGTAATGTTTAAAGTTAACCTGCTTTTGCGGGTCTAATAAAAAATATTTTGTAATTAACTTACCTTTTTTAATAAAACAATTTGCAGTATTTTTTTACAAATAGTAAATTAAACAAACAATATCTAAAACTTTGAATTAATATTCAGGATCCATTTTTTGTAAACTTGAAGTTCACAAATAATAAATCTATTGATATTATTTTGTAACGAATGAATTTTAAGTAAATTTCTCAAAATGGCACATTTCAATTAAATTCGCTCCCCGCGGTTGTATTGCATTTTGTTAATGAAATATGAAACAAAAGTTAATTTACATTATATTTCATTCAAAAAAAAGTTAATGTACAAAAACTTTGCTCATTATTCCACGTAACTGTTCATTATAATGAAAGATATGTAATACTCGAGCACTCTTATACACAGCATAATTTGCTGTTTCTACGTTTTAAGTCACTAATCACTTTTGTGCTTAGCACTGAACAAATTATCTATGATTTGAAATAATCATACGATTAAGGTTTACATTGTTTTATTCTAACTAACCAAAATTCATTGTTTAATCTATGTACTTTTGTAATTTGTGTAATCTCAAAAGATTAAAAGCTTTTACTAATTTTACTTAGTTTAAGCAATCATTTAATTTTTGAGGATTTTAAAGCAAGGTCTTAAACTATTTTAAACCTTGAATAAAACGAAATTTGTGCTTCATTTTCAAGAATTGTCATTTTATGCACGATTCGTAACTTTTTGTACGAATAAATAATTTTCAAAAAATGTCACTTTTCTATTGATTCGCTAAAAAAAAATTTTGAAAAACCTTAACCACTTATCTAGAGGTTGAAGACTTTATAGTCAGCGGGCCTGATTTACTAGATAATATCTATCTTAAGCCGTACTTGTTTAAAAAAATCTTGAATTTCCTCGTAATACTGAAAAACTATACTAATGTAAAACTCTTAGGGTTATCTTAGAGCTATTTTCTAGTTAACGCTACTGTGTACTAACAATACAATAAATGTATATATATGTAGTCGAAATATACTTTTTGTACTATTAGCTTTCAAACTTAGAAATACGTCGCAGACTCTATCCCAATCCCAATAAAATTCTTCTTATAATGACCTGATCTTGATTGATTCTGACAACCCATGCAAAAAAGTAACCAATTAAAAAATACTAATGGTTGAAAAGTGTCACTTAGAGCAGTGATCTTCACAATAATTGAAATCTTTGCACACTAAACTGGAAAAAAAAGTATGTGCACCCCGGGCTCAAAACTCCATAAAAATATGCCAAAGATTTTTTAATGTTTTTGATCATTACATCCAGAAGAGTGCAAGTTTGAAAATTAAACTAGTGCACCCTTAAATTTTTATGCACCTCAAAATAGTTTTGTGCACACCTTGAAGACCCTTGAATTAGTGCATTAGTAAGCACTCGCGTACAAAACTCACCAGTAAAAAAAGTGTTGCAACCACAAAAGTTCAGCCTTTTGTAAGAGGAGCCTATACAAAAAATGACGTCTATACAAAAGCTACACTCTTATTTAAAAGCGTAACGTAAAAGTTCATAAGTGTAACGTTGTAATTAATCATAACTTTATTTATTGCAAAATTGACACCAGTGTTGTATTATCCTCCAAACAAATATTAAACAACTTTGTATAGATTTTGCTTTATTACATATTGATTATTGAATTTATTGAAACTGTTAAAAGAAATATATAAAGCCTGTAATTTTGTCGAACTAGGTTAGAAATTATGAAAACTAAAACTATGAAAATATGTATTGTAAAAATTTAACATACTTTTGCCGTTTTTTATTCTAGTTTTCTTAAAATTAATGACTATTTAATAAAATTTATTAAAGTTCATATTTTTAAATAAAATATTTAAACCAATCAGCGCATTATTATAGCTTATTTAATATCTGCTATAGTGAAACATGACCTATATTTCTTCACAACTATATATATATATCACTGTTCTAACTGTATAACATAACTATATTTAACTTGTCAACTAAAAAATATGTAGTGTAAAAATGCTCAGTTCAGCTAATATAGTCATCAGATTCCAATTAGATAATTAAATTGGTAATTGCAAGCAATATATAAACCAGGATTTTAAGTAATTTTAAGCAAGATCAACTACTTGAAAATAAGTAATTTAATCCTTTAAAAATATAATCCTTCTGGGCAAATTTTGAAATGTTTAGCAGTAAAGTAATTGAAATTATCAAGTTTTAAAATTCTAAACAAAGATTTTTCCAAGTTTTCAAAAACAGAAAAAATAAAAACAAAAGTAAGCATACTAGGTCACAAATAAATTTAAAAAAACAATTGACAGTAACTTTTTAGCATTCGACACTTATTTAGAAACAAAAACTAAATAAATTGAGCGTAAAACTTTTTATTTAGTTTCTTCAACTAATATTTTCTGCACACGTTTTAACGATCATTAGAGTTCACAACATTAGAAAACTTGCTTAACGAACAAATTTTAGTTTATCTCACATACACACATATAAGTCTTCTTATAATGATTTGCTCTTTATTGATTCCCACAACCTATACAAAAAAATTAACCAATTAAAAATTACTAATGGTTGAAAAGTGTCACTTTAAGCAGTGATCTTCACAATAATTGAAGTGTGTGCACACTAAACTGGAATTTAAAAATATGTGCCTCCCAAGCTCAAAACACCATAAAACATGCCAAAGCCTTTTTTTTTTTTTTTGGTTTTTGTTCATTATATCCCGAATAGTGCACATTTGAAAATTATTTTTGTGCACCCCAAAATATTTTTGTGCACACCTTGAAAACCCTTGAATTAATGCATAAGTACTCACTTACGTACAAAACTCACCATAGAAAAAGTGTTTCCACCACAAAATTTTAGCCTTTTGTAAAAGAAGCCTATACAAAAATGACGTCTATACAAAAGTTACGCTCTTATTTAAAAGCGATAAGTTCATAAGTGTAATTTTATAACTAATCATATCTTTTTTTCTTGCAAAATTGACAACAGTGTTGGACTACCCTCCAAATAAGTATTAAACAACTTTGTTTAAACTTTTGTTTTATTAGAGAAAACGTCAAAGTAAGATTTAAAGCTAACATTCTGCCTTACACTGACTATTTTATTTATTGAAGTCATTGAAAAATATATAAAGCAAGTACCTTTGTCGAACTAGGTTAGAAATTTTTGATCAATAAACTGTTAAAAAAAAATGAAAATATTTATTGTAAAAAATTAATGTACTACTGTTGTTTTCTTAAATTAGTTTTTTTTTAGTTTATTCATATTGTTAAATCAGATATTTAAACCAATCAGCGCATTATTATGGTTTATTAAATATTTGCTATAGAACAACATGACCTATATTTCTTCACAACTATATATAAATATATATGCATCACTGTTTTAACTGTATAATATAACTATATTTAACTTGTCAACTAAAAAATATGTAGTGTAAAAGTTCTCAGTTCAGCTAATATAGTCATCAGATTCCAATTAGATAATTAAATTGGTAATTACAAGCAATATATAAACCAGGATTTTAAGTAATTTTAAGCAAGATCAACTAATTGGAAATAAATAATTTAATCCTTTAAGAATATAATCCTTCTGGGCAAATTTTGAAATGTTTAGCAATAGAGTTATTGAAATTATCAATTTTTAAAATGCTAAAGAAAGAATTTTTTAAGTTTTCAAAAACGTTACAAATAAAAAAATTGTAAACAAAAGTGATCATACTAGATCACAAACAAATTACAAAATAACTGATAGAGAATTTTAGTACTTGACCGTTCGACACTTATTTAGAAACAAAAACTAAATAAATTGAGCGTAAAACTTTTTATTTAGTTTCTTCAACTAATATTTTTTGCACACGTTTTAACGATCATTAGAGTTCACAACATTAGAAAACTTGCTTAACGAACAAATTGTAGTTTATCTCTCTCACACACACATTCATTATAATACCAACTGTTTAAAAAAATTATTAAACAGCTCGTTTAATCGAACCCTTGAGCTTTTACATTTTTATTGATAGTGAATATAACCCTTTAAAGATATGCATACAGAGTTTTAACAATCAAACAAAAACTGTACAACGGTTAAAAAAATGGCATCTTTTATTTTAACTAGGTGGTTGGCTACTTTTTAAAAAAGTTTCTCACTAGTTTAATAGTCACCAAGCTTTTATTTTCACAGCAGTGATACAGAAAGAAACCTGAAGAAACGTAGAAAGTTGAAAGCTGGCAGAAGAGACGAGATAGCGAGATATCGAGGTAGAGGTTTATCCGCACAACCACTCCCGATAAACGAGGTACTAATTAGAGTTTGAACGGGAAGCTTATTGGTAGAGAGAAATGAATAAAAAAAACTTAAATTTTTGAACAAGTTACAAATGTCGACCAGTGTTTCTCGAATACATTAGATTATGAAAATACTATATAACTGATATTTAGATTCTTAACAATTTTTTGATTTAATCTTTTGTTAGAATTAAGCAAAAAACTTAACGATTTTTAATTAGTCAAAATTTATATGATTGGAAAAAGAATACTTTCTTAAACATTGAAAAAAAATAATGTTTGAAGGATATGTGAATTTATACTTAAAACATTAAATAATAATTTTTATAATTTGGTTAAGAGTAACAATCAAAAGTATATGATTTTTTAAAACAAACAAAATAATAAAAGTTTAGTATTTTACTACAGATATTATCTGAAAGTAGCGATGAAACTTCAGAAAGCCTTCCATTTGTAGCCAGCAACAGTGAAGTTAAACAAAAGTTCGATCTTATTTAATTAAAAAAGAATTTTTAAATTTATTTATTCAACTTTGCATCAAAATATATAACTTTACGTGTAATAAAACAATAAATATCAATAAGTTAGTTGTTTTAGATTACATTTCTAAATTTATTATATGTATATGTGTAATTTAATACTAAAACTAGGCAATATGAGAAATTACTTATAATTGACTTGATTCTAATTAAAAATAAAGTTTATTCTAATATAACTGTAGCATTATAAGTAAATGTTGTATTTTTTAACTATATAAGGTATTTCTTGGTAAATAGTCTCTACAAAACTTTCAAATACTAAGTTTATTTTTAAATAATTGAATTATATAATTCTAATAGCATAGAAGAGGAAAAAATAGAAAATAAATCTGCTAGCTTTGATACAGGTAAAATACTATATTAATTTTAGCTTATACTCTAAAACTATAAAACTATTATTTAAAAAAATAGATAGCAGCAGTTTTTCAACTTCGTCTGATGATGAGGTTCAAATAGAAAATGTAGCAAAACCAAATGAAAATGTCCAAGAACAGGTTATAATGAAATGATATATGATACTTTTTGCATATCGTATTTATTTTGGAAACTCTAACCTACAAGTGTAGTTTTACAACTTTATATAAAAGCTATAGGTTTTTCAAGAAAAAAGATAAAAATTACTCAATAAAACAACTCGAGTTTTCAAATTCATTAATAACTCTAACAGCTAAAACTTGGCTTGTAAAATTATCTCCAATCTAACTAAAAAATAACTCTGTCAACTTTTTTATCTATGTCAAGCTTGAAATTATCAAAAGTTACGTTTAGCGTTTTTGTAGGTACAAGAAGTTAAAAACGAAGAAGTAACAGATAAAAAGCAAGACCTAAAACGCTTGTAAGTTTGTAATTAATAAACATACACTTGTGTTTAAAAATTAAAACAATGAATTTTAGTACTTACTTGTTACCAGGACTCACACAAGACAACTTGATTCAGAACAACTTGCACTGCAACGAGCGAAGGTAAGAAAAAAGAATGAAAAGAAAAGAAAAGTTAAAAACTCCAAAGCCTGTTTGATTATGTAATTAGGATTAGTTTTAATTTTTAACTGTTTAAAATGTTTTTTAAACACTATTAATTACTGTTAAAACTAAACCCATGCCATGTAAGTTTATTTTGAAATTATCTAATTGAAGTTTAGAACTTTAACAGATTTTAGTAGGATTTGTATGAGCCATATGAATCTTAACTGCTTTTAAAACTATCAAACATAAGTGCTTGTAATACGTGTTTTACTTAAAATTATTTAAAAATCACTTATGGGAATTTAAAAAACATTTGTATTAAAATATTAAACTAATATAGATTTTAATGAAAAACTTATTCTAGAAAAAACTACTTTTTAAATTTTAAAACATTTTTTACCCAGTTTAAGTAAACATTTTCAATCAAAACTTTTAAAGTATTTGTTTGTAAATTTATAATCAATACAGAAAAGAAAATAATCGAATTTTTGGTATAAAAGTTATGCGTTGTAAAATTGTGTAACATAATAATTATCTTTACTGTGTTTTTAACTATTAAAATCATCAATTCATCGAAATTTTTGTACTTAATATTCAAATAAGATGTTTTTTGCAGCTTGATATTATAGATTTAAATCTACCAGTCACAATAGTACTGAAAATAGTACTCTGTAGCCTAAACTAAACACCACTTTTTAATATTTTTATCACCACAATTAAATGTTGCAAGTATCAAAGTACTTTAGTGTGAAGTAATGTGTTTGAACCTTTTCGCAAGGATCACTACAATCTCGCAAGGATTGTCAGGTCTAAATTTGGGGCTAAATTTCGAAAATGAAAATATCACGGGCCGCTATATATGCTTTAGTTTTAGTATTATCTCTTTATAAAAAATTCGAAATATCTAAGGCAAGTTTCAAGATTTTATATTCACGGGCCACTTTTGAATTTTTGCGGGCCGCATCCCATTTAAAATAAAAGCATGCTCGCGGGCCGCACTTATACACTTCGTGGGCTGTATTTGACCCGCGGGCCGCAATTTGCCGTCCCCTGTGTAAAGTTATATAATTTATTTTTACTTTCTTGTTTGTACAAACATATGTTACCATTTGAAAGTACTTGAATTCTACTAAAATATTAACATTTCTACAAAATAAAAATAGAACATCCGAAAAAGTTAGAAATATTGTTATAAGGAGGACTTAGATATAAGCTATATTTTACAATTAATCGAGGAAAAAATTGTAACTAAGACAATACGTTCTATTTTCTAAAGTAATAAAACAAATTAAAAATATTTTCTTCTTCTACATGTTTTTATTTCTATAGTCAGTCTATATTTTGGTTGGTAAGTGGTTCCTTCTGCCGTAAAAATCTGTCACTTCAGCAAAATTAACCCTCTGTACAAAAGTATTTATCTTTTCCTGCAAAACTGACTCGTCTCGTTTGTAAATAGACCAATTAATATTATGTTTCTTATAAAATCGTTAGAACATATTTTGAAAAAATTTTATAAGTAATAATACTTAAATTAGGTAACATATTAATAAATTAAAAACTTTTTTAAACTTTATTACACCATTTTAGACATAATTTTTTTTAATTTTTTTGTAGAATTAAAAGAAACATGGTAGTTTGAAAAACCTAACATTAAAACTTAAGTCACTATTTATTAAAAGTCAGTTAGTTTATACCACAACCATGTTTCAACCGAAGAAGTAAAAAGCTAAAAACTATTATTGAATCGAGAAGAACAGCTTTTAACAAAGCTTTTGAAACAGATTTTTTATAAATTAATTGCAAATCTGAAAATTTTTCCAATAAAGAATTTTAAATATTCAAACTCTTTACAAAATTTTGATAACAAGATGATTACAGTTTTCTTTAAAACTGTAACTAATTTTTTTGATATTTAGAGTTATTTCTGTAAAGCGTAAATACCCTAAAACTAATCACTCATAAATTTGGAATCATTTCAAAATTCAAACTTTGTTTTTGTATTATAATTGTAATATAAAGTTGATTTATAGATATAATTGTGCAAACAAAAATTTCATAGAAAAACGAATAAGTAAGTCAATTATAAATTAAAAAAAACTATCATGAACTACTACGACATAGTTTCAACTTTTGTAAGTTAAGTAGAGTTTTAGTTTAATTATAAATGTAAAGAAATAAAGTAACAGTTTAAATTTTTTAAAAATAGTTCTTTAAACTTTTCGCTTTTAAATGAAAAGTTCAAGCAACAAAACTAAAATAAGATAAAGAAAACTCATTGATTAAGTTCCAACAATCTTTTCTTTTTTTAAATCTTAACTTCTGTCGAATGTTTTGTTTAATAAAATTTTTTTTTTTAAAGTTCAAAGTAATTGCATATGGTTTTTTTTCTACATAGTCAAAAACTTATTTCCAAACTGGACATATAACGTTATTTTTTGATAAATAATAGCAATTTTGTTTTTCTTTTAAGCTCAAAATAATTTAGAATTAATTAGAAAAACATCAAGTACAAAAACTTTCAATTTTTTATTGCCTGTTAAGTTTTCTCATTTTTTACTTTGCTGATTTTATCATTCAATATAAAGTCTAAAAACTATAGAAATCAATAGGAATATTTTGCTTATGCATGCAAAAGCAATTTTTTTTTTTAATTTATGTTTGTTTTACATAACCTATGTTTTACTTAAAGTTATAAGGTTTATAACAACATATAAAACTATCTTCAAACTATTTTTAAAATAGTTGTCGTTATTATACAGTTTTAAGGGTTTTAAAATCAGAAAGTAAAGTATGACCGTATTTCTTTAATTAGTTGTTATATTGAAACTTGAGGTATTTTAAGAGTTACTATTAAGTTTTTTACTTATTCGTTCGTATACTAACAATGTGTTTAAAAATACGTGATAAACACTTGTTTAGACTCTCCGTCCGATATTTTTAAGTTTTCGTGCTTAAAAAATCCATATTTTGTTCAACATGATAAAGTATTCAAAAAAAATATATATATCTACATTACGATAATCATACATTTAATATTTAATCTCAGCTAAAAAATTCCTTCTCTTAATAACATTTATTTTAAGCCTCGGTAATAATTCGAAATGTTTACTTATTCTCTTCTTATAATTTCATATAAAATTTTCAAAAAAAAGAAGACACATACAACAGTGTTAAGTATTTAATGACACTTTTGTAAAAACAAGTAAGATTTGTTTGTTTTGTATCTAATTTAGTTCTAATTTCTGGTGAGTTTTTGTGTTAATTACTTAATTTACTTTTTATTTATAGAAAATAACATAATTTAATCCCACGAGATTTGCTGAAATAATAGCTAAACATAAAGTTTTTGAAAAAGGTTTCTTGTCTTTGTAGTTTATTAGAGTTTCTCCTGCTTCTGATGATAATAATAAAAAGTACATCAAAATTAGCTTAAGTAGAAAAAAACTTAACATGTATAGTTAACACAATAACAACATTCAGTAAATTTGGTAATAGATTCAACCAAAACGAAGTTAAAGTTAAAATATTTAAATTAAGTTTTAAAATGTTTAGTGATATTCTTTGTAATAAAATTTTAAGAAACTAAAAGATAAATTTCTAACAGTTTTATTCACTTACTTGTAATTTACCGACCAAGAATTATATTTTAAAATCATTATAAACAATTTTGATAACAGTAGTTATAAGTCGAGTTTATTCAAGATAAACAAATCAAACTAATCAAAGAGTATTTATTGGCATAACATTAAGCAAATAGTGCAGGTTATGATAAAAACAATATACTATGAATCAAAATTGTAAAACAAAATAATGCATATTTGAATCTATTAAGTTTAAAACTTTAATACTGACAATAATCAGAAAAAAAAAAGAAAAATTTCTAGTTTTTCAAGACAAAAAATTGATTATATATTATAAAGTTTAAAATTTATTTAAAACTAATCTTGCTAGTTTTTAAGTTTAACTACCTTGCATTAAATAGAAAATGTTTTTTTTAGTTGGTTTATGATTTTTTTTAACTTATTATATGTAAATTAATATTTTTAACGTCAATTATAACAACTTTAATTCTTGAAAGACTTTTGTATACTAAAACAAAATAGATTCATTAAACTAAAAAGTAGTAAACAAAATTTATAGAGTTTTATTAATTACAATAGTTTGCAAAGTACTGTTTATTTATTCAAGCAACATATGTTTCTCTGTGTTAAACAAATTAAAAAAGTTTTAAGAAATTCTATAAAAATAAATACTGCAAAAAATGTTAGACGATAAAGAAAATAAATATGTGTATTTACTAAAATAAAAGCTATAACTGTTGTAGATAAATAGTAAAAGTAGACACAATATATGTTTAATAACCCGACTGATTTACATTGTAAAGTATAATAAATCAATAACATTAATTTATAAATTTATCTGTAGTACTATGAAAATTTATACATTGGCTATCTAATACAACTTAATAATTCTAAGTTGTAGTTATCTTTTTTTTTAATGTAGCAAATAACAATTACTAACAATTTTTAAGTTCAATTTACTGATAATTTGTCCTGGACATGACTTTAAACTGTATCCTGGTGTATGACTCGATAACCGAAAGGTTTTTTCGTACACCAGGTCCCAGGACCAAATATTTGAGAGCTTTTTTTTCTTTCAATAAACAATAAATAGTTGTTCTGGACATAATGTTAAATTGACTCGATAACCGAAAGGTTTTTTCATACACCAGGTCCTTGGACCAAACTTTTTGAGCTTATTTTTTTGTTGTTCAATTAACAATATATATAATTTAGGATAGGAGTAAGGTAAAAATTCATAAGATTAAGAACAAGTAAAATTAAAACAAAAGTAAAAAAAAATAAATTACATCTACCTTAAAGGTTAGAAAATTACTAAATCATAAAAAAAAGCAGTCTTCAAGATTTTTTTAAATAATAGTTACTTTACAATATTGTGCTCATAAATGTACTTACAATTATAAGTCGATACAATATGCATGTCGAATAAAGTTTTGTGTTTAAATAAAAAGTAAAAAGTTATTGTTAAATCAATATTTAACAATTATTCGAAGTCTATACTAAACTTATACAAATATTTACATGTTAACTAAGTGTAAAGTAACGAGGCAACTATGAGTTAAATAAAAGCCTGCTTTAAAAAATCTTTTCGCTGATCTGTTGTGCGTATTGGCTTATCTGAGATTTAAATACATGCGTCGATTTTTAGCTTAGAGTTAAGACATAAAATCATATAATTTTATTTGAATAAGATATTTTATTTAAGCACTGACGAGGTCTTTAACCGAAACTTAGTTTGCAAAATAAAGTCTTGAAAGAATAAATATACATAAAACATAGTGTAATTAAATAAGAGAAAGACAAACAGATTTGATAATGAAACAAAACATATTTAAAAAATCAAAATATAAAGACTTTGTATTAAGTTAAGAAAAATAGAATAATTATCTAAATATGTTTAAAGTACGTATGTATGTTTTCGTGCTGCTGAGGTAGCTAAACTTTTTTAGTATGTCTGAAATATACTTTTCATTTCCGTAAACTTAGTGTTTCGACAATTTCTCATTAATATGAGTTTTAATAAAAAAAGTTTCTTTACATACAAAAACTAGCTGTTTTCTGAACAAGTTTTAAAATTAACACGAGAAGTACTTTTCCTGTTGTCGTCAAACGTTTTACTAAAGCTTTAATTTAATGTTTTTTAAGTTTTAGTTTTTGTTAATAGTTTTTTGGTATACTATCAAAATCCACCCGCGTTTAAAATCCACCCGATTTTTTTATTTTTTCTTTATTTACTTATTATTTTTTTATATTTTTATATTTTTTTCTTTTTTTTTATTTATTTTTCACTATCACTGTTACCCCTAACCCTTACCCTCGATCGGTAAGCGGTTCTCGAATTTGACTAAGTGGATTTTGAACGCGGGTGGATTTTGATCGCGGGTGGATTTTGAACGTGTCCCAGTTTTTTAATCTGTTTTTTTTAGAGCCGTTTTAAAACTAATAATGTTTATAAAGAAAAAAATTGATATAAAAAAACTGTATGCCAAAACATGTAGACTTAATTTGAAAGTTAAGTTACACAAAAATAATAAAAGTTAGATTAATTAAATTTATTAACTACTATAGTATGTAACTATAGTATGTAATAAATATTATAATTTTTTCGTGTTTCTTCATTAAAATAAGGTTATAGTCCTTCTTAATTTAGTGTGATAAGACTTACAGCATAAAGATTAAAGTCCAAAACATTAGTAGAATATTTGTTTCGTTTTTAGCAAAAGTATACACTTTCTTATAAATCACTTTAACCTGGAACTAAACGTATATTTTTTCTGAGACCTTTGAACTAGGTGTTATGTTCTAGGCTAAAACTAAAAAAAAATCAATAAGAGTGTTGCAAGAAAATTTAAAGACAATGAAAACTAACAGTATTTTTTTCCCTTTTTGTTTATTTATTTTTTGTTGTTAAAAAAAGGTTTATAAAAAAGTTTACTACTATTAACTTGGCAATTTCTTAAAGTTTTTTTAATAAAAAACCATCAGATCTCGAAGTGTCTTTAAAATTAAATAAATTTCTACAGTTTTTTAGTTTTGTAAAAACCGAGTAAGAGCTAACAGCTTAAATAATAAATTTTTGAATAACATTCAGTGTTTTTTATGCAGTCAAAGTTTAGTCTAAATATTTGAAACTAAGAATTGTTAAAGTTTTTATATTTACAGAAAAATCAGTTTATGATAACTTACTAAATTAATTTAGTTTATTTGCAAATTTAAATTTGGTCAATTTTTTGATTAATACTTTGTTTATTAATAATTTTTTTATCAAAAAAGGTAGTGTAATTTATTTTTATTGAAAAAACATTATAATATTTTAGTTAAACTTTTCTATTGTACTTAAAAATTTTAAAATAACTTAAGTAATAATAAAGTTTATTTTGATTTAATAATTAAAACATTTCTATCAACTTAAAATATTTTTTTTTAATTTTCGTTTTACTTTAAAAAATTTTTAAAGTTTGATGAATAACAAAGGCTTTGTTAAGTACTAAATTTATTGTGTCCGCTATACTTTTACAACTAAACTATTAAATTAGCACTATATTAAACAAATAAAAATTATAACTAACTATCGATGAAAAATTTAACAATTTTTATTGTTTTAATTGTCTCTGCAAAATTTTACCATAGGATTATGGTAGGCAGCCTTTTAAGACAAAAAGGCTAAACTTACTAAGGAAAATTAACTAAGGCCACATTAAAAGAAAAAGTTCTTGAGTGTACTAAAGTTCTTTTTAAAAGTTTAATTTAAAAGTAAATATAAATAAGATGAAGTGTTAAATAAAGCTAACATAACATAATTCTCAAAACCAAACGGTTTAATCGTACACCGATTTTTAGACCAAACTTTTTTAGCGCCTTTCTTTTGTCGTTAAGTAAACAAACATACATAATAAAAACTTTTTCACAAGCAAGTAAAGAAAACATTTGTAAAACTATTACGAGCACCTTACGGACGAATTTGAATGTTTTGTAGGCCAAAATTTTGCCCGTGGGCCGCAGTTTGCTAATTATTAGAGCCGTTGGTTATTCTCTTTATAAAACATGATATTTTAGTAGTATTAACCAATAACAGAGTTAAGATTAAGATGCTTCGCGCCATCAGCAATAAATAGTAAACATTACTTCACGACCATCAACAACAGGCAACAGCATCCGAGACAACATACAACCAGTTTCGTCCTATTTAGGACTTATCAGGCAGGCATAGTCGCGAGAAACCGCTGTTGAGATCTTGTAGGTTGTCTCAGATGCTGTTGTTGTTGATCGTGCGGTAAAGTTCATAATTTATTATTTTAGTAGTTTATAGGTTTAAACTTATTTTAAATATTTAGTTGTCATTTATTCAGTACAGTAACCTCTCGCTTATTTATGCACATTGTGTCCACAGAAAAAGTGCGTAAATATATGAGAGATCGTAAAGAAACGAGAAGTACCAAATATACTCATTAAAATGGCTGTTTTTTAATATTGCTTCTAGTTAAAAGCAGACTGGGCACTTTCTAACGATTTGTTTACTTTATTTATAAATATGAAAACAACAGATAAAACTATACATATATTAAAAAAAAAGGATTTGAATTTCTGTAAAATAATAATACGAGTAGAAATAATTTTAATAGTTTAATAATAAGTAGAAATTATCTTTATTTATATGTGACATTTATATTCTATTCTTCTTAGCAAATTCAATTTATAATTAAGCATTTCTTTACAATTATAAAATGGTGTTTATTAATATATAGGGCAGGACTGCTGTATTATTTCTTTGTGTTTTAAACTCTCATTATTTTATTATACTTTCATCATTAAACACAGTCATGTTTATTTCAGAGTTTTGATTAAATCTCTTATTGTTAACAAAATTTCTGATATACTGAGGTATAACTAAATGTTTATCAATTAGTCAAGGAACATAAATTTACAAATTCTAAAATTATAGAGAGGTGTGTTAGCATTTAAAAACATATTTTAATTAAAAAATTTACATTAAACCGAATTTGTGCAATATTAAAAAAAATTTAAACTTTTATTTTCTGAATTTTATAGAATTCTGAAATGCGTAACTAAACGAGAGTGCGTAAAGATCCGAGAGGTTATTGTACTTGTAAACATTTTACCAGCTTTTTTATATTACTCTAGCTTTCTGTTTACAGCATAGCATAGAGCCGTTGAAGCTTTTAATAAAACAGTTTTTCTAACTTTGGATATAAACTATTAATTAACTGCAACAGACTTTGTACTTAATTAAAATACCTTGATTATAATACTTTAGTGAAAAAGTAATAATTAAAGTTTAATTTAGCAGGTTATGTAAAAATAGTTTATTTATTTACTGATTGTTTTTACTTAAAAACATTATCAGTATCAACCAGATATTTCATAATTTTTGTTTAGGTTAATTTGTTGTACTACTTTGCAAATATTGCTTGCGAAAAGCTCAATTCACTTTTAATTGCTATATCGTCTTTAAAAAAGTGTCTTTAAAAAGGAGCGACTTCTGCATCAAAACAAAACAAATAGTAATTCATAAAATATAAAATTCAGATTATCAAGCAAGAGTCTTTTAAACAGAAAAGTGATCTCTTGGTTTTAGCATTTAAAATAAAATCAAAACATAAATCATGTATAAGAAGAACAAAATTTAAAATTTGTACACTTTAATCCTTCAATAAAGTTAATTAGTAATAGATTTAAAAATTTTTTGAGTTAGGGATTACAAAACTGACATCCAGTGGTTTTGTTTAGTGTACAAAAAATATTGACAAGTTGCTTAGTTTAGAATAATATTATAAGACTTGACATAATTGCTACAGGGTTGCCACTTTACCTGGAAACTTGGAATACCCTGGAAAAACCTGGAATTTGAGAAAATTTGAAAAAAAAACTCTAAAATCCTGGAATTTTAACAGCTTTCACATGTTCAGGAGTAAAATCTCAATTTGATTGAAAAAATCTATCATATAAATAAAAAATGTTTGTGTCATCAAAATTTTTATTTATTAAAAAACATATTTAAAGTAGCTTTACAGTATCTTTTCAATGTTTTTATACAATTTAATACAGTTTCTTACCTTAAACTTAACTTTAAACTAAAAATAGACCCAAAAATGTGTACTTTTAAAAACCTGTAAGAAATTTAAATAACCTGGAAAATTTTTTGAAAGAACGAGTGGCAACCCATGTTGCTAGGTGTTTATGCATTCATCTGTAATACTTTAAGGACGTATGAAATGGTGGACAAGTTCATGGTAGTTTTGTCATTACCAAAAAAAAATTTATTAAAAAATACATAAGTAGCTTTACAGTATTTTTTCAATATTTTTATACTATTGAACACAGTTTCTTTGTTTCACCTTAAATTTAACTTTACACTAAAAATAGACTCAAAAATGTGTACTTTTTAAAACCGGAAGAAATTTGAAAAACCTGAAAAAAATTATGAAAAAACGAGTGGCAACCCTGATAAAAATACTAATTTAAAGAGACCTATTATCTCCTTAACAAAAGGCCTGGTCTCTTTCCTTTTATTCACTGTAAAACTTTTTTAAACATCAATTAATTTTATAACATTTAAAGTGTAACTTTTTCTAATTTAACAAAAATCTATCAAACTAAGAAAACCCAACACTTAATAATAAAAAAAAATTTTTTTTTTCTATTAGTTTTCCACTTTTTTTCAGGCTTTAAAATGTTTAAAAAACAAGTCTAGTTAGCTTTTATAATTCCTACAATTCTCAGGATTGAATTTTATTAAAATAAAATAAATAAAGTTAAATGTTTTTATATATTAATATATGTTCTGGAATTTTAAGTTTTGTTTAATCTAAATAATCATAATCAATATTTAGAACTATATAGTGTTTTTTCAAATCTAGATTTATAACTAAAACGTTTAAAAGTAAATATATTGTCAATTTTTACAAGGGGGTATAATTTTATTTAGCTACAGAAATCCAACCAGCTTTAGTTTTATATGGACTTCATTTTATGATTATAATTTTTTTAAACAATGGTTTCTAGATAAAATTGTATAAAAAAGCACAAATTTTCTTTTCGCTTTTTTTTATTTACTAAGTGCTGGATACTTATTTTATGATTTTTTTTTATTAAATTAAAAGCTTATAGGTTTAAAAATAAAAGATAATTCTATAATAAGTAATGTAAAGTAGTATAAAGATTTGTTCATTATTTAAGTTTTTTTACATTATTAACTTATTTCTGTGTTGTTTAAAATTATATTTTATAAATTGTCTGAAATTTAACTGCTTTATGAAATTAAAGCTTCCAATCACTCCAAATATTTGAAATGATTTTGTAAAGAAAGTGCAAGAAAGATTTCTATTGATTTTATTTAAAAAAAGCTTCAATTCTTATTTGCATAAGACTTTTAATGGACTTGTTTTTTATACTTACAATAAAAAATATAAATAAGACTCAAATTTTCAGAACAATTTATATTTCATTCTTATTTCATCAGTTGTATACTAAGCAATAAAAATAAAATTTCAAATCTAGCTTATATAGTTAAAATGTAATCAATGTAAAAGTAATAATAATAGAGCAAAGGGTAATTAACAATACATAAGTAATTCTAATTACAATGCAACTAAAAAAATAATAAAACATAGTAACAACTTATAAAACTAGTTAAGAAAACAACAAAACAGTATAATCAAATTTTTCTTAACAAAATACAAATAGTCTCAAGTTTAATTAAATCAGAAATGTGAAAACAATTTTTAATAATTTTAAATCTTTTCATTTATAATTACTTGCACAATTAAGGTTATTTACTAAGTGTTCAGCAATAGCAGATCATTTGAAGCATTTATTACTTTAATAGATTTACTTTTCTTATTACTCATACAAAATTCATCGATACTTTTTGGAATATGCTCCTTTATCCTTTTGCCAAATTGTCTTGAGGTCATTTCGACAATAACTAGCTTCACAGAAGCAGTTAAACTTGTAAACTACCATACTTTTTTTTAAATTCTGCTATCAGATCTTTTCCCCCAGGTCTAATCATTGGTTTGGATACAAAAATAACGATTGGCTGATAACTTTATGGTTATTTTATGAAATGTAAAATGTTTTGTACATTATAATTTGTATAAAAATTAAAAGTTTCTAAATGTCTGAATTTCTAGCAATGGTGATTTTTTTTTGTTTTAACTTATGTAGAAGCATTATTACCTTGACAAATAGCAAAAAACTGGAACTTAATTAATATTAGCTGATGGTGTTCTAAATAAAATTTACAAACAAAATCTTGTGTAAATATTTTGAAATTTAAAATATTTGCTGTAATGAACAGACTTCCTAAAGCATAGTATTTATTATGTTAACTTTTTATTAGAATGTTTTAAAATTTTTGGAACTAATAAGTTTAGCTAGCTACAAATACAAATAAACGACAAGAAAAGTATACATGTAAAAAACTGGTATGCACAGAACTTTTCTATAAGTCATCAATGGTGCACAAAAGCTTAAGAATAAATCAATCACTAACTCTTCTGTTTTTCTTTTTATTTCATCTACTTTTAGTGGTGGTTTTAATACTTTAAACTTTCTTCCTCAGAGTTTAATTATTTAGAATCAAGTTTTATGTGAAAATTTTATTCAATGTAAAATATAATGTTAGAACAAAGTATACTTGCTACATAAAGTGTAAAACGAGCATAAAAGTAGATAAGCAGCATTGCATTTTAGTATATTGGTATAATACGTTAAAATATCAAAGACCTTCTAAGTGCCTTTAAAAAGCTTAATCTTGTTTTTAGACAAAAAAAGTTCAAAAAAGAGAAACTTGTCAAATAAAAGGTAATACAGTGTTATTTTACCATTAGCTCTAGACTTTTATTTAACATTAGAAAAAATAATATACTTCAAGAGCTTGCTCTGCAACTAGATAATAATCTACTCAGCTTACTAAAAAGAAAGAAGAAAATGTCGGGAGCCAGTTTTTTTTTACAAAATGTCTTTTTTTAACACAAGCATTGTTGAATAAATTGCAAGTTTTCCATTCTGTAGATTCAACTTTTTTAGGATGGACTATAACGACTAAAAAGACTAATTTACTAAAAATCTATATTCTATGTTTTTTGAGATAGATATCTCAAACTTTTAGGAAATGCTCCTAATTTTATTTAGAGTTTTATAGATATTGCACAGAAAAGATAGATTTTTAGTGATTTCTAGTTATTTCTAGTTTTAGTTTGCCCCTCACATAAGGAACCTAGTTGCCTCTAACTTTGACCTGCTCTATCTGATTTTTTTTTGAATTCTTTAAAAAGCAAATTGTAGCTTAATTAAAACTTTAAAGATAAGATCAAATTGTGAAAAAAAAAAATTCCCCCCTATTCCCTAAAATGATTACTCTTAGTTGAAAGGATGTGAGTATTTCTTTGCAAAATATATTTTTAATCATCATGATTTCCATGCTAAATCATTCCTAAATAGGGTGATATATTTGATAGAAAGAAGTATAGTAGTGCAACAATTATTTTCACAATTAAAATCTTATAGCATGCAAATTTCCAACTTTCCTTTTTTAAATAGTTTGTAAACTTTTTTTCATAATTCTGAACTTAAATATTTTTTTTTGGAAAAAATGAATTGACATTAGAAATATATGTTTACAAAGGCAAGTGTTTCAATATGCAAGTACTCAATTAGACTGTAGGCATTTTTTAGCTAAAATAAAACTAATAATAACTTTTAAGAAAGTTATTTTTTCTAAACACAGAGCGCCTTAGGCTAGTAGTAAGTAAATAGTCTAAAGTTTACTTAAGAGTTTATTAGATCATGCACAAAGTAATGATAACAATAAGAGACTTTGTAATACAATTTTGACTTAACTATTTGTACTATTACTAATAAATACTAATAAAATTAAAATTTTAATAGCAACCATGTAATTATGATCATTGATCATAACTTATAAATGATTTAATCACAAAGTTAAATTAAAATATACCTAATTACCTTTTAAATTGATGCTTGTATAATGTTATACTTTAGCAACATTTTGGTAACGTGCGATACTTTTTATTTAGGTCTTCTAAACAATTTAGTTAAAATGACAGATGATAAAAGTTCAAAAGAAAATAAGAATCCAAGCATCAGTGAAAAATCTAATGAAAGCAAATCAAAGACTGAGAAAGACACAAACATTAAACATGTAGAAAATAAGGTCCAGTTAGGAAACAATTCTCCTTTTCAACTAAATGAGGACATGGTTCAAAAGGCAGTTCAGTTTTTTCAAAGCCCAAAAGTGCAAAGCAGACCGGTCGGTGAGCAGATACACTTTCTCAAAAGCAAAGGCTTGACACAAGAAGAAATAGATAAAGCTTGCCAGATAGCAGGAGTTGACATCAACAACTTTTCAATGCCGCCTCCAGTTGAGCAACCCAAAACGTTGTTGCAGTTGTTAAGCTACTACTCAACTGTCACTCTGGTTGTTGGGAGTGTCTTGTGTGCCATCAAGTGGCTCTACTCCAAATACATTGCACCATTTTTTTACAAGCACTTTACGAAAAGACAAAAGAAACTGACCAGCATAGACAGCCAGGTTAAGGCGATGGGGGAAAGCCTAAAGAAAGAACAAAAGAAAAGTGATGAAAAACGAAAAAAACTTGAAAAGGAAATAATGTTATTAAGAGAAAAAATTTCAGGTTTGTTGAAAAATAGTTTTTACATTTTTATCATGTCCATTGCAACCTAAAACTATGTCACAACTAAGCAAATTAAGTAATTTCCTTTTAAGTACAAGTCTGTCCTTTTTTTACTACCGTTACAAAATGATTAAAAAGTTTAATATAAAAGTTCCAGTACTATATCTTGTATATTGATAAGTCTAGCTGTAAGAAGAAAATTTTTTTTAATTCAAGTTTTCTTCTTAAAAAAAATATTTCTTTTTTTTTAAGATAACTTTTATAAGAAATTTGTTGCTTTTATTCTGTGTCATCAGTTTAAGTTTATAGTCATAAGTCATGTTTGTTCTGTACATAGCTTAATAAAAAAATATTATGTATATCAAATATCAAAAACAATAGCTACCTTTGGAGCAAGCAAATAGTTTTTTGTAAAAATAAATACATTTTAAATAGTTACTGAATTGGGTATAGTTACAGACTATCATACTTTATTGTATTAGCTATTACTTATTGATTAAATTTTATATCCAACCCTTACTTTTAATCTTTAGCATCAAAATAGAAGTTTTTCAAGTTGTTTAGTTAGCTCAGACACCATTGATTAAATAAAATTTTATTCCTTAGCTTAATAGTTTAAATTTCATTAGCATAGAAGAGAATTACCAGCAATAAGCGCTAAGTATTTATGCAGTTAATTAAATGTGGAAAAGTAGCACGTTTGCTCACATATTTTAAAATTTATTAAATTTAAAGTCTGTATTTAGAAATAGGGAATACTTGGATGATATTTGCTGAACACATGTACCTATATGATTTAGAAAAAAAAAATCATTAAGACAAAAAAAGAAAAAAAAAATCAATAAAATAATTGAACCAAAAAGACTGATTTGAACCTCAAAATTACAAATTTTCATTTTTGACTTAAATAGTAATAAAGTGACTTATACATGTCCTAGACTGATAGTTTGTATCTTAAATGAAAGCCTATAGTTATAATGATACATTTAAAGACAACTCAATTGCTTTTGATATAATATGTCATCATAACATGTTACTTTTTCAAATATTTAAAGCAAATTTAAACAACATTTCTTGTGTAATGTTGTTTAAATGCATGTTGATATAGATATAAAATACATTCTAAATCACTTTAAGTTATTAGATATTATGATTATTGAGCGCACCTGACTAAAAGCAAAAAATCTAGACTTATGTGTTATAAGAATTGCATGTAAATTTATTAAAATTAGTGTAATTTTGTTGTTTAGATATAAAAAGTTTTTATTTGATTAAACTATAATTACTTTTGTATTATGTTTTTTTTAAGTTAGGTTTAAGTATGTTATTGTTTTCACATTACTACTAGTTAAAATATTTAAGAGTATTTTATTTTTACTTGACACTTAATTTGCTAAATTGTTTAAATATTAAAATTCTCTATTTTATAAGCTTTGTATCAAACCATTCTTAGTTTCAAAATCTTAGAAGTTTATTTTTATATTAGCTTTATATAATACTGTATACACAGGGTTGCCAAAAAACCTGGAATCCTGGAAAAACCTTAAATTTGAGAAATTTTGAAATAAACCTAGGATTTTGACCGAAAATCACTAAAATACTTGGAATTTTAAATAAATTTTATATGTATAGTAATTAAATTTTGATTTTACACATAAATCTATCATAAAGATTTTTTTTAAAATTATTATTATTTTTTTAAATTTACAGTTGCTTTACAGTGTCTTTTCAATGTTGATATACTATTTGAAACATTTCTACCTTAAACTTGATTTTAAACTAAAAACAGACCCAAAATAAAAAACCTGGAAGAAAATTTTCCAAACTTTTTACTTAAAAGTCATATCCAAATAATATTATTAGAAGATGGAACGTCTCTTAAAGTCTGCTAAGTGATAGTGTTTGTATCTTTATGAGTATTATGTTTACTATGTTATTTCAAACGGATAGTCTATTAAATTTTATAAATTATGTGACAGTTATTTTACAGTATTATTCTAAAAAGTATCAGTAATTTTGCAGTACTCTTAAGTTTTAATACTAAATAATGCATTTTAATGCTTCAATTTTATTTTGCAATGTTCTTTATTTCTTTATTGCACTCTTATTTTGCAAGCATTAATTTTATATATATTTTATATATAAGCTAATATATATATATATATCACATCACTTAAATTCTAAAGGTAAGTAAATAAACTCCAAAGATTCATTATCAAAAAAAAAAATTAACTAAATTAAACAACCAGCGATATTTTTTAATTTTTTTAAATGCTTCATTTTACAAAAAAATTTGCATAATTTTATATTATTTATATTATAATTCTTGAAAGTTTTGTCAATAAGTATAGGCTTTCATTTAAGATCTAAATTAGAAGCCTAGGACATGTATAAGTGACTTTCTTACTATTTAAGTCGAAAAATCAAAAAAATATGTGATTTTTGGGATGCAATTTATTTTTTGCAGAAAAAAAAGTTAAATTTTCTTAAAGCCAAAACACATCCAAGTCATATAGGTACATGTTAATTTTACAAAACACCAAAAAAAATTCACGTTTTATAAACAAATTTCATGACATATTTAGCAAGTTAACAGATACTGTTAATCCTACAATTACTTACTGTTAATTTTTTTAAATTACAACCTATGAAAACTATCCTTTTGTAGTTATTTTGTTTGAGTTGTTATAAAATAAAAAATAAAATTAGTTTTAAGTAGTAAAATAGTTGTAATGAAATATTTTATATCATATATATTATATTTTATACTCCTTGATATTTTTTTTGCATTTAATTTTACTTTAAAGTAATACCTTGATATAATAGTACCAGTTGTATAAGAAAAGTATCAAGTTATATTTTGATGAATTAGTTTATTTTTAAGTTTTTATTACGTTTTATCTTGTAATTTATCTTGTAAATTTATCATCTACAAGTGTATAAATTTTCCAACCCTGAATTTGTTCGCAGTTTTATAAAAAACCCAACAATTTTTCACAGAAATCTACGACTTGGTGGAGCCAGTCAACAAGAGCATGTCGTCGTTGAAGTCTTTGATTCTTTCCAGCCAGCAGTTCCCGAAACCCCCGCCGAAACAATACATCCCTGAGTGGCAGTTGAAGCCCATTGCGGCTGAAAAGAAACCAGAAGAAATTTCAAAAGGTGATGTTAAAAGCAACACAGATGCATCGAAAGAGGTCAAGTTTGAAACAAGTAAAGATGAAATTTCAAAGCCAGAAGTTACTAAGGAAAGTATAAATGATCTACAACATTGAACTCAGTTGAGTGCAGTTTTTGGACATTTTATGTTTGTGTAATTACTTGATTGCAATGTTTAGTCTGATATTATGTTTTATAACTTAAAATTTTGGTTTATGATTATTTGGACCTATATAACTTATGATGAAGTTACTAAATTGTTTATGCTTAAAAATAAAATAAAAGTTATATAAATAAAAAGTGTTGATAACTTTTTAAGTTTGAGTGGTAGTAGTAATTTAAACATTTTTAAAATATTTTATAAACTTTGAATG
Organism: Thalia democratica; assembly: GCF_965202585.1. Classification (NCBI taxonomy): domain Eukaryota; kingdom Metazoa; phylum Chordata; class Thaliacea; order Salpida; family Salpidae; genus Thalia; species Thalia democratica. The sequence continues at coordinate 6,653,467 of NC_139172.1, forward strand.
CAATTATTTTTTAAACAGCTTTACATAGTTGATACGTATAGTCATCTAGTTAGTGCAGTAATTTTTTACATATTTGAAATACTATTGTATAAAGTTTTAATTTTATTTACAAAATCATACTTATGAACTCGAAGTTGTAATTTATTCATTTGATATTCCAAAGAAATTATTGTTTTGTTGCATATACTAAAACTTAGTTTAATACCAAGTTTTTTCTAAATTTTAATTAGAAGTTACATTTATTAAGTTTAATTGTAAAGTTTATAAAATTTAATACAATAATACTTAATAGTTTTAGTTTTTTATATAAATTTTTTTAATATGAATAAATGATGTGAAATAGTTAATTTAGGTGCCTTTCTTCATTGTTTGTATGAGAATGTTGTTAGCTGCTTAGATAAAATATGTTCTTTTGTTATGGTAATTTAATAAAAAAAAATATTTATTTTCAATTGGAAACGCTTAAAAAATTATATTAGTATGATTTCAAAATAACCTAAGTTATTATTTTTCTAGCAAAAAAAGTATTTATTAAAGTCTTTTAACTAACTTAAAAAAATATATTTATCACAGTTTTAGCACAATTGTGTAATAATAAAATAGCTGTTCTGAAATTGAAAAAAAAAGATAAAACAATTTAAAGTTTTTTAAAAACAAATAAACTGTTTTTTATATGAAACACTTAAAAAATTGAACAATTTGACAACGTTTTTTCTAGACAGAGTTGACAATAAACCTGGAAACACTTGGAATTTGACAATTTAGACAAAAAAACTGGAGTTTTAAACAATTTTTACATGTGAAATTATCAAAATTAGTTTAAAAAAATTTACCAAATAAAAAAAATAGTGTTGTTTGTATTTTTTAAACTTCATGTAGCAATACAGTATATTTTCTATATTTTAAGACATTTACCATAAATCTATTTTTATACTAAAAACGGACTAACAAACTTGTACTATCAAAATCCTAGATTTTTTTTTTATAGAACCTTTTGCAGTTTTGTATGAAACCAAATGGGTTGAAGTTGATTAAGTCATAGGCTTATAAAATACATGCATTTATACATTTTCTTTCTAATTATTCGACGTACAAAGTAAATACAATGTCAATGGAGTTTCCGTCAATAGCTATTACTTATTACCATTAATAGCTATTATTATTTGTCATTTCCGTCAATAGCTATTACCGTTTGTAAATACTTAAGTCTCAAATAATATTCTATTGGTTTGTAACCAATATTCAAAACAGTTTTTACTTTATGTTTTATACATTATGTAGTGTAAAAAGTAGTTATTTATTTTCCTATAAGGAAAAAAATGTTTGGTTAAAATTAAGTTTTAAACTAATCTATTTATTACTTAAAAATACCATAATTTAATGCAATGTCTTTTATTTGAAATATACTACTTTATATACAATTAGTTTTAGTTTTTTTTTTGACTAGTATTTTAAAATTATTAAGTTTATTTTAAGCTTTTTTTGTCGTTAATGGTAAAGTAAAATTTTATGACAATTACAATGTCATTGAAATAACCAAGACATATATTATATTATCTGGTATGTTGTTTTATAACATTTTAACATAAGACTTAACAACCATTTTGCGCATTTGGATTCAAAGTGAGTATTAGTTTTAGTCAGAAAATATTTTAGTTATCTTAAAATTAGTATTTGTTTCATAATACTATTACTGTGGACACGTTAATTCATTTACAGGGTATTTATTTGGTTTATAGGCTAAGTCAGGCTAAATACATTAACTTCAACAATTGCACTTATAATAGTACAAAGAAGCAAACTACAAATAATTGTATTTTGCAACCTGATTATTTTGTAGATATAAGCAACTAAATTTTCTTATTTTCTATTCAGCTTTAATCAAAGTTAAATTTATACATCTATATTTTTTATTTTAAACATCCATATACGGTAGCTAGAAGTTTGTTATGTTTAAAAGTTCTTATTTTTTTATTAAAAGTAGTTCTTGTAATGTGTAAATGACTATGAAAACTGTAAGAGTATAAAATTTAACTCTACTAGAATATTAAAGGTTTGTAACAACTTAGATGTGAATAACTCTTAAGCTAGTAATGTTTATTTCTCCTCAGAATACAAAATTTAAATAAATCAAAATAAAATGCTAGAAATAATTTTTTAAACGCATTTCATAAAACTTACGTCATTTTTATAGAAGTTAGTAAAAAGTAAATGATAAAACTCGGTCATTAATTGCATTGCGCTTTGAGATGACTAGATTTTTAACTGTTATTTATGGTATACTGACATTTCCCACCTGACCAATTCCAACCCAATTAATTCCCACCTGAATCAATTCCCTATCAATTATCAAATTTACATTAGTTTAGTTTTGTACGAGTTAAAAAATTTAAAGTTAAAAGAACTTAACTAAAATTGTAGTTTTTATTCTTCATAAAAACAATAAAAGAATAAATTTAGTGATGTAGATCATAACTATTTAAATTAAAGTTTTTTAAAATAAAATTGTTGTTATTACTGGGTTTATCGTGTTTTTGACTAATGTAGGTTTTCTTTTTTAACTTTCACGGTAATTTAAAAAAATTAAAACTCGCGGGCAGCAGCAAAATATGGCCTGTTACTAGTAAAAGGATTTTATGGCAAGTAAAATTAAATCCAGAATTTAAATAAAGCAAATTTTAGTTTTTTATTATCAGATATATTTTTTATAATGGTTACTGGTTTATGTCCAATTAAATCTATTTTTTTACGAGTTGGAACAGTTGACACACAATAAAATTTCAGATTTTAACATTCATTGAAACAATAAATAGTCTAGTACTTTACAACATAGTTTAATTACAGCAAGTTATGGAACTAAAGATTTATACTACTGCTTATTGTTTGTTGATTACTGAAATATTTTTATAATAATTACGGCTAACAAGCAGCTTTTACTAGGAAAATTGGCCAGTTTAAGTAAAAGGTTTTTATAAAATCCAGATAAAGTTTTAACGAAACTCAAGTTTTTTATTATCCGAACTTTTTTTTATAATAAAATTTTCTATGGTATAGACTTTTGTCCGATCAAATCTACTTTTGTAACAAATGTTGAAATTAATATCGTACGGAATAGTTTTCTTAAGTGGAAGTTTTGTAAATTGAAAACTTTATTACTGCTTCATATTTCATGCTTAAAACAGTATTTAATTTGCTAATTTTAGCATTAGTTTTAGAATATTGTTAAAATAGAAAAAAATTGCATTTTACTAGTAAAATGCTACCCTTGTTACTAAAGTTTTTTTCCAGATCAAGCTAAAAACATATTTGTTAATCAGAGAATCATTTTAAGTCTTAGCCTTAAAACCAACTAACGTATGACAAAAGAAACTATGACATGCATGTCGTTAAGCTTTGTAATGATTCCTCAGTGCAAAATTGCTAAGAAGGTTTTATGTACAGATATCTTAAAACAATGTAGCCTCAAGTTAGTTATACTAAATTGGATCTTATTTAGAATCACAAGCTCGAAACTAAAAATGTATAGTAAAGTTGAAAATTTGTTTTTTATGTGAAATCTGTAAAATAGAGAAGACTGTTAAGTGTTTAGTTCTGTAACTGAATATTTGACCAATGAGCTGGAAAATGAAATTAAATCTGAAGATTTATTTTTTGAATATATAAACTTTGTTACCAGCAAACACAAGGATAACTTAAGTATAAAAAATAAAAACAAACTTAAAAAACAAACAGCTTCAAAATATGGAACCCTTGCTAAATGCAGCGTATTTAATCTTTCTAAAAAAGAATTATCTGAACAGGAAATTTTTGCTCAAGTTTAAGCCTTAATTTCTCCCTGCCGGCAAAACAACTTAACAAAGAATAAATTTCTTAGGTTTTGAAAAATGCTACAAGCAACATAATAGACTAAAACCGAGATCACATTCAGAGGAAATACCAACGAAGTTTAATTTTACTGCTTTAGCCCATAATTACTGCAAACTAAAGTCAGATAAAAAGAGTTATTAAATGTATATGCGATAAAAAATGTAATTAAAAACTTAAAAAGGGATGATACAGTGATAGTTTTAAGACCAAATAATGAAATGGTTGTGTTATTTTGGATAAATAAGATTTTTTAAGTAAAATGTACGAGATAATTTCATGAAACAACCAAATTTTTCAAACCCTAATTGTGCAAATAATTAAAATTTCAAGAGATTTAAAATTATCAAAAACTGTTAAAGAATTTTTGATTTAATGAAACTTGAGGCTATATGTATTTCATTATGAAAATTTAAGTTGTGGAAACATCAAGATTTTGATTATACTGTTTCTATGTTTTCATAGATATTTTTATAAGTTTACCAATATTTATTTTATTTTTTTAGTTTCATTGTAATTAAAACTACTTATGTATTGCTAATTACCTTTTTCTCATCATTATTACTTTTACATTGATTACCTTTTGACTATATAAGCTGGATTTGAATCTTTATTTTTATTGCTTAGTAAACAAATGAAGAATATGCATGATATATATACTGTTGTTACTTATTATTTACCATCTTAATATATATTTTTACTTTTACGTTTATGTTACAATAAACGAATAAGAATTGATGGCTCACGGAGATTGACGCGAAAGAAATAGAAGGTTTTTGAGATTGTACAACCCAATCTCCACGAGAATTGATGTAAGGGCATTCTATGGTTGGCGTCGCAATCAACCTAGCTCACAAGAGGACAATGTAAGTCCTCAATATCCTGATTCGCCTTCAATGTTTTCAGATGATTCGAACGACGCCAGAAATAATGAGACAAATGAAGCTGATGGGGATCATAAAAATGTTAACGAAGAGCACATTACTGCTCCTATGGTTCCCATAAAAAAGAAAGTACCACTTGCTCTGCGAAGGTTAAAAGACTTAAAGCCCGAGGTCCAAATTGGTTATATTAACAAAAAAAGAATGGATTCACATTAAATTGGATATGTTTAGTTGTGTAGAATTTAATTGTGATTTTTTTTGTTGTAGTACAGTTATATTATTTATTTTTAATCATTTATTTATTGAAGCGTTATATTTGGTTGAAGCCAATTGAATTTTATTAGGATATCCAATATATTTTAATTTTCAATGCTTTTTGTTACTTATCTAGATTCCCTCATTTGAGCTTTGTTTCGTCTTAAGTTTATTTTTCTCTAAATGAGCTGAAGGGGATGTAGAAATATTAAGCTAAAACTCATTTTAGTTTATATATTTATACTTGTTTCAGATATTTAAATTGTTAATTCACTTAATTCAACGAAGAGTATTCTTCAGTAACTACAGTAGGTTTAAGGATCGTTGATTTTTGTAGAAATTTTTAATCATGTGATTTTTAACATGATGAAGGTTAGATAGAAGTTGAAACGCTTGTGTTATTTTTTTAATTGTTCAAACTTTTTTGGCGAGTTCTAAGAATAGTTTTTTTTGTCCAATTATTTTGAATAAAAAAAAGTCTCAAGGTATAATCATGATAAGGACATCCTAAAAATATTTTGTAATCTAGATGAATAACTTTGTCTCTCCATAGTTTTACCAAATTCTTATACAAAACAGTGTAAAATGGTAACGTTGATGTTTGTCGCTTGTACTGCTGACACTTAAACTTAAGACTTAATTGTTAATCACATAATGTTTGAATGAAAACCTGTCAAGTATATTTACAATTTGTATGCAGATAACAGAGATGTAAAATAAAAATCAATGTCCACGTGTAAATAAGCTTATTTTCAACAGTTTTCATACTTTTCTTTTGTTATTAAATGTTTTGTTTTTTCGAATAAAAATTACTGTATATGATACTTTTTACAAAATAAATACTTATAAATGTATTAATCTAAAATAAACATTTGGCTAAAAAGTTTCTACTAAAAGTTTAAACTTAACTGCAAATTTTGTTTTTTTTTACTTAAAACTAGTTAAATTTATCCTTTAGTAAGCCTTAAAAAGCTTAGTTTAATTTACTTTTTGATTATAACTGTTGCGCTAAAAACAAAGTTAACTTAAAGTTTTGTTTCGTAAAATTGTAATTAAAAACTATTTTTATACTTACTAAAACTGTATTAAAACTTTTTGTAGCATAAGATTACAAATTTGATTAAAATAAATACCGACTAAAACACTAAAGTAACTTAGATTGTTACGTTATTAAAAAAATTGTTTTAACAAGAAAAAAAAAACAATAAAACTTTCAGAAACATGTCGTAGTCGGATTTTAAAAAAGAAATACAAAAAATTTTCAACTAAATAAATTTTTAACAGATCGTTTTTAAAACACAAGCTTTTCCTAAATATGCTGAAGATTAAAATAGGGTAAAAAATATTTTAGAAATGTCTTACATTTAAATCTTTATTAGTAGACAAATCTTGTTTTGAATGCTTGCTTTTTAATTCTCGGATGCGGTTTTTTTTTAAAAAACAATATTGGACTAAAATGTTTTAAGTTTTGTTTAGTGTATGTTGCCTACTTTTTTAAAATTTTTGTTTATAAACTTCAGCTTTTTTATTAATCACCACACTTAAACTTATATAGTTTTAGAACTGTAGAATCAATTTATAAAGACAAACTAGCCAACTTAAAAAACTCGACCAAAACTAACTTAGGTTCAACACTTATATCAAGTGTGAACTCTAAAGTTTCAGACAAAACCTTAAAACTAGGCTTCCAAAACTCTTTTTATAATTGTCCCTTTTCAAAAATTTTTTTAAACAACTCTTCACTTCATTACAAACCCAAAAATACCAAGTGTAAATTGATTGCGTTACTATCGCCCTCATTTATTTTACTCTTCCTTAGAGTATTTATTGTAAGTTAGTTGTTGCCACCTTATTAGTTATCTACTCCTTATAACCGAAAACTTTTCCCTCCCCAAAATTCGCCCCCTACTGGTTATTGCCCCCCGACTTACTAAAATCACCTCCTTTTAGAACATGTCATACTTAAAGTTTGAATTTAAGATAAAACCTTTTGGAAACCAAATTTTTAAAGTAAATAATAACATAATTTCATGTGAATTTTATTAAATAAAAAAGAGGAAAAAAGCCTTATAATTAATGTAATTTCTAAACATTTTTATAACAAATATTACTTAATCATCTTATGATTTCATTTAGAAGAAAAACCTAAATAACACTTAAACTTTATATGCACAAAATGAACACTTTTCAACACATACATAAGTCTCAGTTGTATAATTTGTTTTTAAACTTTATACATCTAAAAAGTTTTACGTATGTGTTTCAATTTTCTAAGTTCAAAAACAATCGCACTTTTAAAAAATTTTGCTTTACAGTAGATAAAGTTATTTTAAGTGGTATTCTGTATTTAGCTGAAAAGTTTGTATGGGATGTTGACGAATAACATTTCGAGGTTGTATCCTGATATGTAATAAATTAAACGACAGCTCATATACTAAAGAGCTAAACTTTTTATAACAAAACAAGACTTTTTTCATAAAATAAAATTCTATAGTGAAACTATCTAACAATTATAATTGCTAATTTAAAATAACAATAGAACTGCTTTATCTTAAAATTGTAACATTTAAAAAAAGTTCTTCCGCATAAAACTTGAATAAGATAACATTTTATAGATTTTAGTTTGAAAGCAAATTTTTCTCAAGATAAACATTTATTTGAAAAACACTTGCTTAAATCGCTTTATCAAATTTTTTCTCCTTACAGGCAACTTTCTTAAGTAAAGAGAAATTCCTAAGTCACGCCTTTTAAGGGATTGTTTTGTAACTGCGTTACTATTTATTAACATGAACATAATATTTTACCTAAACTAAAGCTCATTTATTTAGTTGTTTTTTTTTTAAATTAAGTATGTATTGTTTAAATGTAGCATAGAAAACTTATAAATAAAAATGTAGGGCTAAAAACATTCATTTAAAAATTGCAAAGCAAAAACAAGCTTTTAAGTATTTAATTCACATCAGTATTCTGAGTTTTTTGACTTAAATTTACTGCAATTTATCTATTTATTCAAACCTTGCATAATGTAAACAACGACGAATAAAGTTTGCTTAAAACCAGCCCATATTAAATGTTTAATACACCAGCTCAAAGTGCATTTGTTTGAACAAACAATTTTGTTTTGTAAAAAACATTACATCTATGCTGCAAAATAACTATCTTATTATGTTAAAAATATAATTTGCTATTAAAAGTTTAATGGATAAATAAAAACACTAGGTATTTTTAGTACATTTACTACTTACACAATTTGGTTTTACTTGAGGTATTTGAGAATGTTATATAACAAAAAACATGTTATAAAACTTCGTTCACTGAAATAATTAAAATATTTCGGTAAAAACAACTTTGTGCTTGATATAAAATTCAGAGACCTGTTTTTACTTACTTTTTATTCATAAGAACAAATCGTAAAAAGAGAAAACGAATAATCAAAAAAAGCTTCTTGCAAAACACGTTACTCATAGCTTGAGCTTAAAACTTTCGATTGCTCCAAATGCAGCCAAAACAAACAAAACTTATTATAAACTTTGTAACTTTTAATACTCAATTGTAAAAAGTGAGTGATTTCTTAATACTATTTAAATCAAGAAACTGAAAAGGTTTAAAATCAGAGGTTATAAATGTTAAATTTTAAATAGTAATAAAGTATAATACTTTTGTTGTAGTTGTATAAACATATCTGGTTAAGAAGTGTGCTTGTGTTGAACTAGACCATAAAAACTTAATTGTTTAATAAAAGACACTTACTCAATCAATTTGAAGAGCTATTTAATATAGTAAGAAGAAAATTAACTTGTTATGTTTTATTTAAAATGTATAATTAATGTACTTAATTTTCTTAAAAACAAAGTTTTAACTGTTTTAAATGTCATGAGGTAATGATAATAAACATAAATATTAATGCAATTACTTTAAAATGGCTTGAAAAGTCAACATGCAATGAATATAAATGCAGCTAAATGTCAATTAATTTATTGTCTTTTTTAAATATTCCGCAATAAGTTTTGAATATAAAAACTTCAAAACACTTATTATTCTATCGACGACTAATTAATATTTTTTTTACGTTTCACATGACAATGATAAATACTTATTCAGATGACCAATAAAATTTTGTTTTCTTTAAATTGAAATTCATATTTCAACTAATAAAATCTTTAAAAGGTGTTATTAAAACTTCTATAATGGAAATTGAAGCTAGTGAAAAAAATAAAGTGGAATAATTTTCACAAGTAATTGTTTTCAGACGCTTTTTATTTTCAGATAATTTATTGCCAGTTTTCTCAAAAAAGAAGAAAATTTACCAGATGTACTTAATTCAAATCTACTTGTGTGTAAAAATTGTTTTTATTCAGTTCCCTTGGTCCCCCTGATTTCTCCTTCCATGATCATCTTTTCGAGATCGTCTTTCGTTTTGTCTTCCAACCTTCTGATGTCCTGTTGTTAGTATTTCAATTTTTTAAATTCGAACTGTTGTTTATCAGCATATTAGTTGAATTACTTTAGATTGGTCAAGAAGAAGATTAATCAAGTTATTATTTATTAGTATATCAAACTACTTCAAATTTTATTGTAAAAAATTCAAACTTAAATGTTAACATAACTAAATTATTCAAACTTTTGTATCATAAATATTAATTTCTTAAAACTTGCTTTGAATATTGCTGTAAAATGTTTTTTATTTACGATACAAAGATGTGTGACTCATCAAATATTTTTATACGTAGTATTTGTTAACAAACCACGTACAATAAAGAAATGACGTTACAAAGTGACGTTATCGAAGTTTTTTGACAAAACAAAGTTAAAATTAAAAGCATTTACCATGCGCAATCAAATATAATTCAAAGTTTGGTGACTCATTTAAATTACCAAGTAAAAGTTTTGTAAACAACCTATATACATGAACAAAATTTTGCTTTAAATATACAGCTCAACTAAAACTACAAGTTTAACACTTTTACTCGAAACTTGATGACAACAATTAAGTAAAACTTTTTGGTGGTATTTATATTTAAACATTAATTTACTACAAAAAAAATCCTGACAAAAGTTTTTTAACAAAACAACACATTTTACGAAGTTATACTAATTACATGCACAGCAATCAATTAAAACTTCTATTTATTGAAAAACTTATATACTACTTATTTATGTACCTGCATAGTCAACCCGTACCACTTATCCATCCAACAGTATACTTGGCGGTGAAACGTCGTGAAGACTCTCTGCTCCTGGCTGTGTATCATCTTCTCGATCTTGGCTTAAATTGTTGGTTCATTTATCATAAATGCTTATCAATGATTTAATAAAATCGTATTACAAAAAAAAAAAAGAATGCCGTCTATTAGTGAATTGAACGTCTGATTAAACATTAATTCATTCCGTGTTGTACATGTGTGCGTAAATTTGTTATACAAAACTGCTTCAATAGAGACTGTTTTTATTACAGTCATAAAACCAAATGTAACTAACTACTTTGAAGTAAAATTAATCTTTATAAACAGGAAGTAAAATTGCAACTTTTTCAAAGATTTCAATGAAATACATTGCATGGTAATAAGTCTAATTTTTCAGTTCTAAAAACATCTTATCTAATATTTATAAAGAAAATATAATAAACATAACTACTTTGTAGTCCCAATAACATCTTACTTAATATTTATAGTGAAAATATAATAAACATAAACTACTTTGTAGTCCCCACCACTTGAAGTTGCATTTCACCAACTTGTAAGCGCACATCATCGGCATCTGTATCATTACATTCTAATAATAATCATTTAACCTTATACATAGAATAAAATAAAACCTTAGATTAAAAACCTCTTTTTTGAAACATATATAACTTAAACTAGCACAAACTTGTGGAATACATTGTTATTAAAATTATATAAACATATAAAGTAAATAAGTACTTGATGTTTCAAATATATCATTACTAAGACAATTTAGTATCTAATGTTCGGAATACGTTATTTTTAAAACTGTATATAATATAATAAATAAATTAGTACCGGAGGCTTGGAGTCCTGGCATCCGGTTTCAGCCAATTTCATCTGCATCGAAACTTCTTTTATCCAGTGCGGTCCCAATGGTCCTGTGAAGCATTTATCTATTTAACTATATTGTTTTTTTTATTGAAATGAAACTAAATGTGAACTAAAATACTTGACTTTAATAAATATAAACTTTTAATTCAATAAAATACTATAAAATTACATATTTTCAAACCATCAATTTTTTTTTCCAATTGATACATACTTTAACTAAATTCTAAATTAGAGAGATTAGAACAGGGTTGCTAAAGGTTTTTTGTCAACTTTCTTCAGGTTTTCAGAATTTCTTCGAGATTTTAAAAATAACAAGTTTTGTGGTCTATTTTCAACTAAAAATCAAACTTAAGATAAAAAACTGTCTTAAATAGCATAACAATATTTAAAAGATATTGTAAAAAAACTTAAATTTGTTTTCTAAAATAAAACTTTAAATGATGCCAAAAAAATAATTTTATGATCGTATCTAATCGAAATTCTATGACATTTTATGTGAAACTTTTTTCTAACTCAATATTTTTTGGTAACCCTGTTAGAAAGAGATTTGTCAAGTTATATAAGTTTTTACATTTAGTGACAGTATTGTGGTCACATTATGAAACCACACAAACCTCTTCCAGCCTTCTCGGAACTGACGATTTTGGGGTCGAACTCGGGTTTGTAGTCGGAAGAGCTGACGGCGTCGTTCGCGATGTCGATGGTGATGACTTCCCTGTGCTTCAACTCCGACGCTGACAAGCCGTGCACGTTATCCTACAAGAATTTGAAAATATTACTATTCAATTTAAAGTGAAACCACTAAATAAGGGTATAAATAGGTAACAAATACAGCACATTAACCATAAAGTTAAATTAGCTAAATTGACACACAAAACTTGTAAATAATCATCATTGATTGTAATAAGGGTAACATTTAAAGTTATTATCAAAACGAAATGCAAAACAAATGCACCAACATTTACATCACAACAAACAAAACTGCAGCTAATTAGGAGAATATGTATATGTATATATGTATACTAACTAAAAACAAACCTGTTTTCCGTCATCGGCGAGGTGGAGAGACTCGATGGAAATTTCGAAGTTGGCGCCCAGGTACGGGTTGGTGACCACCGTCTTGCACTTGGGGTACGCGTTCCACGCCTTCTCCTCCAAATCCAAACTTCCCTTCGGCATGAACACCCGAACGTAGCTCGGCACTCTGTGTGAGTATTTTAAATTGAACAAATTAAACTCGTGTGTTAAAATGTTTATGTAAATTGTTTGTTTGTTTTGTATTCGCTCTTTGTGCGATCAAACGTTTTTAACTATGAACGAAATACGCAAAAACTAAAGGAAATAAATCTTTAAGCTTGATGAAATTGTTTTGTTAAAAACACTTTGAGCGGTTATTTAAAACTGGTTGTTTTAATATATGTAATAACTTATGCAAGTATAGCCATAAAATCCGTTTATATAATGTAGAATTGATTTTTTGTAGAGACTTCAAGAAAACGAAAAAATAAAGAAGCAACTTAGTATCAAACAAAGAGCAGAGAATTTATTTTAGTAGAAAGAAAATTTTTCCGAGTATATTGTTTACATTTAGTCACCATCATCTAATCTAAATGATTCAGAGATTCTACAATTTGTTATACCCAACAAAAACTTTAGGACAAAAAGGTGAACTTTTAAAATTAAAACTTAATCTTTTAATAGATTTGTGACTAGCTGAGAAATACTTTTTTTTTCAAATATTAAAATCTTTTTTAAATATATATAGGTAAAATAAGAAATATTATACACATACTTTAATTAGCTAAGGGTATAAAGAAACAAAAATACTTAAATTATTATGTGATTTAGCAATAATTATTATTAGGTATTTAAAGCAACAAAAACTCAAGATAAACTAGGTACAAAGTACACAACTTTTTTAACTTAAGTAATTTTAACTAAAGCATAATTAGTATTTAATTACCATGCTTCATTATATTTCAATCAAATTGTTTTTATTGCTTAGTTTGTAACAATTTATTATGTTACATCACCTACCATACTGCACATTAAAATAGTCTGAACCAGTGTTTTCCAACTCATGTTTATAATCGCTCTTTAGGCAGAAATAAAAAAAAAAAAATTGCCCCCGTAACAGTTTAATCTACTAATTACTTCTATAGATTCCAAGGTTTTCTAAATTTTAACTTATAGCGCCCGAGGGGCGGTCAACCCACTTTAGAAAACTCTTAAGCCACTTTATTATTAACATTTAAAACCATTTTAAAGCAATATACATGATTTTTCTTAGTTTATTTAATTTGTACGACGTTTCGTCTTTACAATAGTCATTATCAACACTAAAACAGTGGAAGATAACTAAAATTAGTTCTTGAAAACTAAACATATACGACAAATTAACTGATAATTATTACTTTTACAATAATTGTTATCAGGATTCAAGACGACAAATCATTCCGACCTGCTCCATTACACTTTAATTATTACTTTATTGCTTATTTTACCACATCACATCGTTGCACATAAAGGTTTAAATAAACCACTGTTTCACTCACCTGGATTCGAGATGGTAGATCTTCTCGGTGTACTGTCCCTTCTCCCCGTCCTTCTCGTATGGCCGGTTCTCCAGTATCTCGATCCCTTCGCCCCCTCCCGTTTCCTGTTTGCTCGCCTCCGCCACGCTGAACAGCTGAGCGACCTGGTACTCGGCCACCGTCATCGGCAGGATCACCCTGTACTCTTTGATTAGCATAACTGTGTGTGTTCTGAAATTGATTTGATGCATTTCAAAAAATTGTTTTTTGTATAAAACAAAACTGATATCATTAATCCAGTAAACGTTAAAAGATGTGGACAGTTTAAAAGGAAATGATAGTGTGGATGAAAACACTATCGTTTGAAACAATTAACAAAATTGAGTTTTAAAATTATATTGTAAAATGTCTAATATATGTTAAGATTAAAAAAACTTAAAAACAAACAAAAACATTTCAAAAGTTCAATTATTAAAAGCTATGATCAGTTAATTAAATTTTAGTACAATTTTATTTTTACTTTCTCTCAAATATAATTATAACACAAAAATTTAGAAACCAAAAATTTCTACAGGTGACTAATAAAATACTTTTGTTGAACCTGAAAAACAGATTGTAACTTACGCACATTAAAAAAAGTATACAATTAAATAACGAAAAGTTCAAGAAAATTTACGAATACTCATTTTGTAAATAAAGGAATGACAGTCTCTCTTTGGAACGACTAGAAATACATTTTGACTTTAAAAACATAACTTACAATTTCATAATTATTGTAAAGCTAGATTTAATGCAATTAACTTTTAAAGGTAAGTAATATATATATTAACTTAGACAACTAAGCCTAATTAGTTCTAATTAGCACAGTAACTTACCAAATTAATAAACAGCAATGATAAAATTAATCTAGTAGCTAATATTGAAAATAATAGCTATGAAAATAAGCTTAAGCAGTTCTTAATATTTTAAGATTATTTTGTTATAACTAATTAGATATTATGTAGTCAGTATTTCAGCACTAAGAGCTTTAAACCATTTTATACAAAATCTAATTAATCCAGTAAATTATAATAAGAATGCCAATGCTTAAGTTAACATAACTTAATTGCAACAATGCTAGGAACTTGTTTGCATCATATAATACATTCATATTTTATTAAATAGTATTTTGCATTATACATAAAATAAATATTAAAATTTTACATATGCACATCAACCAAATTAAGACAGAAAAATAACTATTTTTTTAGAATAGCACCAACACTTGCTATAAATATAGAACACGCTAAATTGAAATCCTAACATTAATTAAAATAATTATATTTTATTCACGAAAGAATAAGGAATGGATTAAAAGCTAGAATAAATAGTAATCGATCCTCGAGTAAAGAGAAAACGTCTCGTTGTGTTCTAATTGGCTGACATTCCTCTCACCTCCCCGGTCTGCCTCAGCTCCTCCAGTTCCGCCTTCGTCTGCTCCTCCAGCTCCCTGATGTCCTTGAGCGTCTTGCCGTACCAGTTGGGCAGGCTGCAGTACAGCTGCCTGTGGAACATGAAGAACAACTTCCTCTCCTGCGTGTGGATCATCTTCTCCACTCCCGTCTGCAGCATGAACCACTCGAACTTGCACTTGACCAGCTTGTAGCAGCACATCACCGGCGCCCCCCTCGCCTTGTACTCCTTCACCCAGTCCTTGCCCAGCTTGCCCCTGCCGTCTATGGTGAAGTCGGCCTTGGCGGGGTCGGTTGCCGGGTCGTAGTCGCTCCTGCTTATCTCATCGTTCGCAATGTCGATGGTCACCACCTTGGTCTTCTTCCACAAATCAGCGGGCAGCTTGTGCACATTCTCCTGCTTGCCGTCGTCCTGAACGTGCAGCGACTCGATGGATATCTCGAAGTTCTTGCCCATGTAGTCGTTGGTCAGCACGGTCTTGCACTTGGGGT
Source organism: Thalia democratica (assembly GCF_965202585.1). Lineage (NCBI taxonomy): Eukaryota > Metazoa > Chordata > Thaliacea > Salpida > Salpidae > Thalia > Thalia democratica. Next base: position 6,669,003 of record NC_139172.1, read on the forward strand.
AGGCGTTCCACGCTTCCTCCTGCAGCCTCAGGCTTCCCTTGGGCGCGATCTTCTTCACCATGCTCGGAACTTTCGTCTCGAGGTGGTAGATCTTGTGCGTGTACTGCCCTTTCTCCTCGCCCTTCGCGTACGGCTCGTTCTTGATCACCTCGACTCCCTCGCCGCCGCCAGTCTGGCTCTTGCTGACCTCGGCCACGGCGAACAGTTGGGCGATCTGGTACTCCTCGACCGTCATGGGAAGGATGACCCGGTACTCCTTGATGCTGTACGCCATACTCTTATTTACTTGTCTGTTTGAACAGATATGTATGTTAGCTTGGAGCTTTGTGTAATAAAACTTATTTTGTTTTTGAAATAAATTTAACTGATAGTCTAAACTAGATATGTTAATGTATTTAAAAACTGAACAGGTTGCCACTCACACAGGCAAAAAAAGTTACTATTTATTAAATAATAATATTTAATAACAAAATTGGAAACACCATAAGCTAAAAAAAAAATTTTTGTAAATCTACCACAATATACTTTACCTTCTATATTATATTTTGAATATCTAAGAGTGAATAACATACGTTTACTCAGTTTTTTACAAAACTGATGTAAGGCATAGTTTTGCAAAACTATAAAAACTTTTCATAAACAATTCAAAACATCAAAGGTTTTAAAAATTGTAGAAGCAGAACAAGTAGTATAGATCTTTAATAAATATTACTCAATATTAAATAGCTTCAATAAATTGATTAAAGACAAATATATACACTGATTGAACAATTATTTACAAATGCCTTAGATATAATGTATGTAACTTATATTACGAAATCAACTTAAGTTGAACTGCAATGAGCTACATATTTTTTTTAAATTTCGATTGTTCATACTGATATTGTAGAAACTTTGAAACTAAAATGAAACTTTAAAGCTAGCTGAAAGGCAGTACTTAACTTTAAAAAAAATTGACACTATGAGATTAGTAAAAAATTAAACCGTAGTAAATTAGTTCAATAAAAAACACAGGCTATTATAATCATAATCAACTTAATTTCATTTAAGTTCTAACAAAAAAATTAATTCAAATTTTTTAAAAACTAGCCTAAGTTTTTACTTATTCAAATTATTCTGTCAGCCTCAGCATTTAGCATTAAAATGGAAGTGCAATTAAAAGAAGTAAACACCAACTTGTTAAAAACTTAAACGTAAAAATTAAACTAAAAAGCATATATTTATTAAGAAACAACTCATAACACTAAATTAAAAATTATCTTTATATATATATTTTTTTTTATAGATAAACAAATAAAAATATATTACTTACAGTGGAACACTTACTAACTATTTGCAAAATTTACTAATTAAAGTTTAGATTTATACTAATTTTACATTAAAGTTCATATGACTTATGTTGCAACATTAGTTTTTAGACTGTAAACAAATTTTTGCATCAATTGCAGCTTTTATTCCAAGTATTTAAAACTTATGATTTTACTTAATAAAATTCACGTTAAAAATTTTGGAAACTATTTTTTAACTAGACTGAAATAAAGTAGTACATGATAAAACAAATATGCTTTATTCAAGAAAAAAACATTATTTGTATATAATATTTGCACAACTTTTAGCTAAATTTGTGAGAAAAAACTTATAAAACTGTTTCTTCCTAATAGTTAAATTTAAAATATTAGTTTTGTACACAACAAAGATTTACACCATAATAGAAAAAAAATTAGTGCTAAATGATATTTGTTTAAAACTTATTATTTAAGATTTAAAACTGTTAAAATCCAGAATATAAATATTGTAAATTCAACAAAGTTTTAAATATTTTAAAAGGCAAGCAGATTTTAAATGTTTAAACAGTTTTGAAAATAAAACTAGGTATAACTGATAAACAAAATATTAAAATTTTACACAATATTTTTTCTATTATGAAGTAATTCTGTTTTGTACAATATTGATATTTTTAATTTAACTTTTAGGAAGAAATGGTTATAAGACATTTTTTGTCACATATTTCTTTTTGTCACAAAAGTTTTGCAAGTTTTATATACAAATAAAGCATTTTTTACAAAACTTTTGTTGTTTTTCTTTTTTTTCTGACCACTGATTTTTTTGTTGAGTTTTAATCATATCCATATATGTTAAAATTTTTATTCGAATTACTTTTTAACTGTTCTTTTAAAAAATATTTTGAACTTCTCTGAACAGAAGAACATATTTTCAAACTTTTCTCAGAAAATGTTATCTGAGAAATAGCTGGTTTATTATGTAGAACATTAAATCTTATTCAAGATTTTACACACTTTATATCTAAAAAATCTGCAATTAAAACTAAATTATTACCTATAACTGTAGACACAATTGAAAATGCTTCAGTAGTCTCACAATTTAAGTATAAAGAATTACAAAAAAGGAAGGCTAGCTTTAAGTAACAGCTATAACGAATTTCACAAAGAAAGAGGTAAACAATAAAAATTGCACCTAAACTAAAATTCTATTAATCAGGGTTGCCACTTTTTGAAGCAAATACCTAATTCTTTAACAAATATCCTCTAACAATGTATAAAATAAAATGGAAATTTCAAAGTAATTAAGTAGTAGTTAAATCAAATCATAAATAAAACTGGTAATTATTATTTTGTACAACAACTGCTAAAAACAGTATTGCTGAGAAAAAAATAACTCAATTATCTTAAAAGTTTGCAACTTACTGTAAAAAAAGTTAGCTAGCATAAATTTTGCTCAAAAAACCTCTCAAATATCAGGATTTGAAAAGTTATTTTTAACTTAGCTGAGATAACTATACTAGCTTAAATGGCAAGCCTGATGATTATAAACCTCACGTAGGCATTCAATCGAACTAAAAAATTCAAGCAGCTTAGTGTTAGAAGTTAATAAGTAAATTTAAGTAAAATAGTTACAACACATTTTTTTTAAACTGAACATTAAAAGTTTGTTTAAATTAATCTATTGTTACAACAAAAAAATTAAATTAGCAAAAATAGGAAGCTTAAGATTATGGAAGTTTATTACATTATAAATATATTTTTTTGATACTTGTCTAAAACTACTCTGACAACTTAAATAGCAGTATTACATTAAAAAAGTTATATAAAAAACTTCAAAGCTTTTTCTAGTCTCATATGTCATAATTTTAAACTATTTGTAAACCACAATAAGCTAACAAAGTTTGTCAGAGAAAATTTTAATACTTAATAGCTTTAAGTACAACTCTCATCAAAGCTTTAGCACAAGATGAAATCGGCCCTACCACTGTCAAAATATACCCACTTTCACCAACCCCATCTATTTTCCTTTGCTCTTTACTGGCCTTGCTCAAAGACATAAAACATTCAGTTTCTTTTTGTACTTCTATCATGTTTGAACTCATAACTTGAATGAAACGCTCAGAAACAACTAATTTCAGCACAAAATCCTCCTTTTCAAGCAAACACCCCAATTTCTCTTCAATATCTCCTTTGTATGCTTCCCACTGCAGTGTATTACGCCTTACTTTAAAAAAATCTTCAAGAATTTTCAATAAACTGTACACAGCTTTTCCGCAGTCCCCTAACTTTCCACCAATTTTTAACAAGCACTCTCTCTGTAACTTTTCAGTAGGATTCAAAAAGTTTATGAACTTAACATTGCTAGTAATTTTGATATTTTGAATGACTGATTCTTCCGGCCCATAAATAGACCTTTTTGAATGTCTTGGAACAAGTATTCTAATGATAACATTATTTTGCATGTTTGTTACTTTACCATCAGACCTATCTTTTTGAGATGGTGAAGTGTCCTTTGTATCTTTCAAAGTATCTACCTCTTTTTTTAGGTTTTGAGTAGTTGTACTACATAAAGTTGAGGCTTTAGCTAAAACCTCTTTTTTGTATTGAAAAGATTCTTGTTTTATAAAACTTGTTGCAATACCCTGTTTAATAAGAAATTCTGCCAGATCAAGTTTCTGGCAGTTTTTGTGAATAACCAGGATAACTTTAATAGGTGAATTAAAATATAAATGACTGCTTTTGAAATCAATATGTAATCTTTGGCCCTGTACCACCTCACCAAATTTATTATTTTCCACCAAAGACCAACCGCTTTTATAAGTTAAAGACTTGATGCTGTCCAAACAGCAGTGCACTGCTTGAAGAGGAAATTTCAAAAATTCTGGTTTAATTGTTCTTAGGTTGTTCAAATGAACAAGTTTATTTTTGCCATAATCTACAAATTGCACTTGCAGTCTGCCATTTGAATGATCACTTGATGTCACTCTAGCACGGTAATAAGTCTTATCCCTTTCATTGTAAGCAACACAAACAGAGTTTACTGGGGGTGAACATGGAAACTTTTCTGTGCTGCAACAGGCATAAGACTCGTGTAAATTCTTTTGAAACACGAGCAGCTCATTTTGAAACTTTTTATGTAAACATGAAAGCTTGATGGACTAGAAATATTGCAGACAACAACGTCAACTGGCTCATTGCTTCCATACTTAGCCATGCTGACAACAGATGTGTATATTGAAAGCTTTGTACTGGGTGTAAACTCTTTCAAGGGAAAAGAGTCATTAAAAAAAGGATTTTTGAATTGAACAGATTTATTGTGATCACCATACTTTGTGGTTGACTTTTGACAATTACTGAAACTCTTTGGTTCTCTTTTTGAACCTTCATCTACAGACATATACTGAAGGGTATTATCACTTTTTGAGTCAATTGACATATTCATCATGGCATGATCAGAATAGTTAACATTTTTTGAAGAAAACTTTGAAACTTTTGTAACAAGTTTAGAAGAAGGATTAGAGTAGGTGTTTAATTCTTCACTTAGCCTGGCCACTTGGACTAACTTTGTCTTGTACTTTTGTAATAATTTGAATGAATTTGTTTCTTGGTGAACTTTATTGAGAGAATTGTCATCAAGTAACATTTTAACATGCTTTTTAGAGTTAACAAATGACTTGTTTATATTTTCAAATATTTTTTCTTGAATTTCAGAATATTTGTTCTGGTAATCACTTAACAAGTCTTTAACTAATTGCTGGTTTGTTTTATTAGAATGACCATTCATAATTAAGCTAAAAAATCAAGTCAACCTAAAAAAACAAAACTTTTTTTTTCAATTTACTAACATTATTATTTAATAAAAAATACCTATAGACATCTTGATTTTCTACACAAACTTTCTCTAAACGCATTAAGACTTGAAATTCTAAGAAAAACTTATAGCTAGAAAAAAAATAAAATAAACATATAAAATACTGTTTTAAACTAAAAGAAACATCAACAGTAAATTAAAACCAAGTTTAAGTCAAATAAAGACTTACTTGGTTGGAATAATGAGATTTTAATTTAAATATGGAATGTTTTAATAGAATAAAATTTAACACTTTATAAAATACAATAAAACTGTCCAAACCTAAACAAGTAAATTAATTTAAAACTAATTTGAAAACAATTCTAAGTTTTGTGGAACAAAAAACTTAAAAAAATGTCTACACTTTAATGGTTCTAAAATAAACTTAAAAAGAAAATTAACTACAGATTTTTTAAATAAATTTAACTTGCTGAAAATAAAACATTGATTAAGAGCATAGGGGGCTAAATCAATTTTTTTCACAATTTGAATTTATTTTATTGAGTTTTAACTAAGCTACAAGATTATTTAAACAGGATTAAAAAAAAAAAAACTTTTGAGATATAGCAAGTCAAATTTGGAGACAACAATAGGTTCCTTTTGGGAGGGCACAAACTAAAACTTCAAAAAAAGACTATTTCACCAAAAAACTGAATTATTATAAGTTTTTCGATATAACTACCTCAAACTTTCAGGAAATGTTCCTTGGAATATTTAGAAAATTTGTTGGAAAAAATTAAAAAATAAAATAAAAAAAACTTTTTTTTTGGTTTATGTCATAAAATCTTTATTTCTATTTTTTTTAATTTTGTCTGACAGAATTTTTTGAGTATTGCAAGGAACATTTCCGGAAAGTTTCAAGTAATTATACCAAAAAACGTAGGAGATAGAATTTTAGTGAAACAGTCTTTTTTTGCTTCTTTAGTTTGCACCTCTGATAACGAACCTGTTGTGGTCTCCAACTTTGACCATCTATATCTCAAAAGTTATTTTGATTTCTAAAAGTCTGTAAAAAGCAATTTATAGCTCAATTAAAACTTAATAAAATAAGACTAAATTGTAAAAAAATATTTTCTTGAATTTCAAAATATCTTGAGTTATTGTTTTATTTCTAAATGTTTTTGTGATTATCTTAAAATATGTATTATCTTAAAATAAAATAAAAAAAGTTTTTTAAACCTTAAACTTGACTTGTTTAATTCAGAAAAATTGCTATATTTTTCAAAAATGTTTAATATTTTTAATAAACTAATGTTTTATCTAAAAAACTACTCAATTTTTTTAATCTAAACTTTTTATTTAACATTATTATTTTTTAACCTATATATGTTTTTTCTTTTAAATTACTTCTGAAATGTTTCCTGAAAATTTGAGGTCTATAGCTTTTAATGTATCAGTATAAACTGATTTTTAGTGAATTTTTTTAATTTTTGAGTAAATTGAAGACAAAAAAAGGTGGTTTTTACAATTGTATCAAATTCTTTTTACAAAAATGATTATATATCAACAGTTAATTAAATCTTTTTAGATTCTATAAAAACTAAATAGTTTATAACTAAATGATAGCTTTAAGTTCATATGAAAGCTTAAAGTAGCTTTAGTATAATACAGGGCTTTATAACAAAAAACTATCTTGAGTGAGCAAAAACAGTTTTGAGTAAACATGGGATTTTTTAAAATCTGTTGAAAAATTTTTAGATTAGTTTAAAAGCTTATATCAACTTTTCAAAATCAATAAAACCTTAGTTTTTGAACAAAATTGGTTATAAAACATCAAAATATAAAAACTGAAACAACTAAATCTCATTTAAAACCTAAAAGTCTGTACTTTATATTTTTTTTAATTATAAAACAATACTGAGTTAAAAATAACTGGCCTGAGTCACTTGGAGCTTTTTTTTCTATCTGTTCAAACTAGCCTAAGTAATCCAAAGATTTTCAAAAAAATGTTAATCTCCTGAATTATTCTGAGTGTTTGGAAACCTTGATAGTAGCCAATGTTAATTTTTGTAAAAAAATGTCTGCTTCTATGCATTAGGTCTTAATTTTGAGGCATTTTTATCAGTGTTGCCACTGGTTTTTGAGAAACTTCTTCCAGGTTTTCTGAATTTTTAGCAGGTTTTTGAAATTACACATTTTTTGGTCTATTTTTAGTTTAAAATAAAGTTTAATGTTATAAACTGTATTTAGTAGTATAGCAACAATGAAAGATACTGTAAAGCTACTTTAAATGTGTTTTATGATTAAAAAATATTTGATGATAACTCAACATTTTATTATAGATTTTTTGTTAAAACAAAACTTTAGTACTTTCATGTGAAACTGTTCAAAGTTCCAGGTTTTTTTAGCCTAAATCAGGGTTTCCCAAAGTGGATGGTATCACCCCCTAGGGACAATTTTAGTAAGTTGGGGGGAAAACTTTCAAAACTTTGGGCAGTCAAAAAATTTTGAAACTTACATTAGATTTTCTTGAGTTGCAGATAAAAAGCAAAAAAGGTCTTAGGTGCTTTTGTTAGTAATTTTGAAATATACACAGGATATTCTTGTGTTGCAGAAGAAGAGCAAAGAAAGTCTTAGGTGTATTAAAATGGTAGTTTTATGAGTAGTCTTGTTGGGGGGGGGGGCTAGCTTTTTTAATTTATCTAAAGGGGGCTATTTGAAAAAAATGTTGAGGAAAGCCTAAATTGTCAAACAGGTTTTTTTAGGATTCCAGGTTTAGTGGCAACCCTGATTTATACAATATTTTAGGATAATTTTAACAGGAAACAAGCAAAAGCCACACCTCAACTTACCTAGCTCCTAAAACAGATAGAGGAATCCCTGTGCCTACTTCATACTGTGATTTGCAAAACAGTAAAAACTTATTTGTAAAAAATAATTTATCAATATATTAATTTTGCATGTTTTTTTTATCTTTAAACAATTTACTTACAAATAACTTACTACTAATTTTCCATATTCATGGTTTCTATAAAATTGTCAAAAAAAGCCTTAAATCTTGATATAAGAGTTTTGTGCCATTTTTAAAACTTAGTTTGAAAAAATTGTTTTAACTACAGGATTTCCACTCACTTTTTCATTTTTATTACAGGTTTTCCAAGCTTCTTCCAGATTTCCAAAAGTACACATTTTTGAGTCTTTTTTTATTTTGAAGTTAATTATAAGGTAAGAAACTGTATTAAATAGTATAAAAACATTGAAAAAATTTTGTACAGCTATTTTATTTATTTATTTTTTATACTCTCAATGATGACAAATTATTTTTATTTACATGATAGAATTTTTGAGTCAAATAAAAATTTTACTACTGAAAATGTTTCAGTTATTAATAATCCAAGTTTTTCCAGGTATTTTGTTCAAAATTTTAGGGTTTTCCAGGAAAAGTGGCAACCATGATATTAGTTAGGTGCTAATTTTGATTTCACAACCATTAATATTTCAGCTTTTTTTATGTTAAAAAACATCAGTCTTAAACTTAAACAACAATAAATATTTTTGTGGGAAAAACAAGTGAGTTACATCATGTATAATGCTTAGATGTAATCATTAGGACACATAGTTTTTTAGGTGTCAAGATACAATTATTATTTTTTTGTACAAAAAACATCAATCACTCACCTTTTGCCTTAATAAACGTTTTCTAGGCATTTTTTTATCAAATATTCATTCTTATAAATCAGTTATGAAGGGATTGGAAGACTTGGCTAAAATAATTCAATTATTTTACTTTAGTGAAAACTTAAAGTAGCTCACTTTTTCTATCACAGGCATTAATGTTTTACATTTTTTTATTTTCTAATTATTGATTAATAAGTAATGTTGTTTCTTATTTATGTTCTATTTTATCTGCTAATAAATCTATCCAACAGCCAGTTCAGCTAATAAAATTTATTCAAGGCATGACCATTGAAATTAGTTACTTTTATGTGTGAGTTTAGGAAACTAACACAAAAACGTCAAATTTCCTTGTGAGGCGCTGTTGCATAAAAGTAAAAACTTGAGTTTTGTAAAAAGTATGTTATTTCTTGCCCTTTTCTAATAATTTTTTTTTCTAAAAAATACGAAATGAAATAGAATCTAAAAGTCATTGTATTACATTTGTACATTTCTGTATTTCAAAGAACAACATATTTTACTTGGTTCTAACCTTTTGATGTCTTGTTTTGTAGATTTTTAGTTCAAAAAATGATCAAAATATATCGAAAAAAATACAAAGGTTGAATCTTATAATACAAGTTTATAATAAATCATAAACATGTGCATTTTGTTTATAGATCAAAGTTAAATAAAAAATACGAGTTTACAGCGTTTTGTAGCAATTAAACTGCATAAGTTAAAACAATAAATGAGCTTTTTTTTCTTCTTCAACTTAAATTAAAAGTAAGATTATTAAACAAGAGAAATGAACTAAAGTTTGCAAAGAGATATCCGAAAAGATTATCCAAAAATATTTCTTGTGTTTCAAATTAGCTCAAAATAAAAGTTAGGTCTGTTTTGTATTATAAAAAAAAATTTAAATAGCTATATATATATTTTTTTTTTTGGTGAGTTCAATCGATGCACCATTTAAAATTTATTAATATATGCTCAACTATGTAAACTAAAACAAGTAGTAAGAAATAATTATTTACATTAGTTTTACACTAAAGTTTTATGTAAACAATAGTAACTTAAAACTAGTTACTGTATTAACAAAATTAATTATTTTTTGACAAAAATCATAACACTAATTAAAAAACTTGTTTTTATAAAAAGAAATTAGTTTTACACTACTAAAGTATTTATAGACCGAATTTATATAAAATTTTTAAAAAGCATGAAAACTAATCTTAACTTTAAAGTTTAAAACTAATCTTCACTTTTTATTTAAAAAAGTACTTAGACTAAAATTTAAGTTAAGAAAACTAAATTTGTGCTGGACAAGAGACAAGACGTTAAAAGGTATCCAAATTCCAAATGGTTTAAGACTCGATAGTCGGAAGGTTTTTTTGTTCAATAGCTTCTATAACCAAATATTTTTAGTGCTTTTTTTTCGTCCAATAAACAATAATAAAGAAGACACCTGCAAACTATGTTTAACAAAGGCCCTACCAATTTTTAGAGGAGAAAAGGAACTGTATTAACAGAAGAAACGAAATTAAGAACACATATAGACGTCAACCAATTACCTACTTAAAAAACATAAGCAAAGTCATCTATATAGTATGTAATGTCTATTATACTTATTTTTATGTTTTTGTACCAAACATTTCTTTTTGTTGTTTTAAAATACTTTTTATGTTTAAGTTTTTCATACTGTAAGTTTTACTATGAAATAGTCATATATTGTTGTTATTAGAATTAATATGTTAATATGTTTCGTAAAATTGGTTTTAGAAAAATATAAGCAGTTTCTATCAATACTTGTATCCATTTTAATATTATAATTGATATTACAGTCAGATAGTTAAATAATTTTGTTTAAACATTTGTTTAAATATTAGACAATTAGTATAATGCAGTTATCAAATAATTTACTTAATCATAAGTAGTTTTTTAATTGATAAAACAATATAAATAATAAAAAATTTTAAACATAATAGTATAAAGTACCACAAGTAACGATATTTTTGACTTCATAATAAAAAAGTGCACAGGTAACGAAAAAGTTAAGCTAAAGGAATACTAATATAAATAAATTTTAAATTCTAGTGTTTCAAATAAAATGAATCAAGAAAATTGTGGACTAGTTTCAGATATTAAGTCAAGCATACATTCCACAAAGGAAAACTTATTAGAAGAAATAAATTCAACGATTGAACAAAAGCTAGAGATTAAAAATGTTATATTAAAACTAAGCAAAATATTTATCTGTCAAGTCTTCACAAAAACATTTTTAGATATATAGAACCTTGTTTTCAACAGTAGTTGATATTAAAAGCTTTACAGAATAAAACTTTAATTCAATTTCTTGCAAGTTCAAACTTACATATTAATTCAGAAGTCGAAGTTTATAATGCTGCAAATAAATGGTTGAAATACAACATAGAACAATGCAGCAAACTTGCAAAACAATTTTTGTTAAAGTTCGTCTCAACTTGTTTTCTAAACAAACTTTGAAACACATCTTGAAAGAGTTTTCATGTATTTATATTAAAAATGACTGTATTAAAGTGTTGAATAACAGATATAGTCTATATCATAACTAACCTTACTACTACAGTGAAAGTAGACTCTGCGACCAAAAATGTTAGTACTTTTATCCGCGTTGCTTTGATATAAAATATATAAAAGAGTTTGCTATTAGGCAACCAATAGAACTTTATGTAAATAATGCAAGGAAATTTACTTACGTTCCTCCAAACGCGTTGCCTGTAAAGCAGCTTGCATTACAGAAGAAGTTTATGTATTTGGTTGTAGAGAAAAAAAAGGTAGATAAATAAAAGGATTTAAAAGATACTGTCCTGTTACTAAAACATGGAGCTGTTTATCTAATATTTAGGTTGTTTTTTGTTTATGTTCTTTTTTGAGTAAAGTGTATATACTCGGTGTTGACATTGATAAAAATGTGATAAGTTCTTGTTACACATTTGATAAAAAATATTACAATTGTAAGTAAATCGCTAAAGTGAACGAAGCAAGATATTGTGCGGCTTGTGTATATGAAGATAATATTGTAGTGTCCGATGGAACAAATCAAGTTAACAATCGTTTAAACACAGGAGAGTTATAGGATGTTTTCACTGATATCTGGGCGCCAATGCAAAGTATGATTGTAGCAAGAACTTCTCACAGTTTAGTTGCAGTTAAAAGAAAATTATTTGTAATTGGTGGTGCGGGTTTAAACATGAGTGTGAAGTATTTGATAATGCAAGCTAAAAAATTGTTAGTTTTAGATATCAAAAAACACGCTACACCGTGAATGTTTTGTCTATTAGAAATATAATATTTTTGTATTCGAACAATTTTAAAAGATTATACATGTTTATGATGTTGACAATGATAAGCAGTTAAAAGAATCGTGTGAAGCAATGTAGAATATTTACCTTTATTCTTGCGCTAAAATACTTTTGTGTTAGCCAATGAAAAATCAAATATTGTTTTATAACATTTTTTGATAATAAAATATCGTTTGTTAAAAACACTTTGTATTATTAACGTTTGTGTAAAATTACTTGTTTTCTTGGCTTTTATTTTAGTTTGTTTAGAAGTATCGCAATAGTTTTGGTTAAATACTTTAACTATTATGTTTCATTTGAAAACTGATTTTGTATATTTACCGTTAAAAATTAAGTCCTAAAAATTAAGTTCTAATTTAATTTCATGGTGCACAAAACTCTTTCAATTTTAAGTTTAGATACTTTTTGTGAACTCAAATCTTTACGACGTTTTATCGTATGAAGTTTGCTAATAGCTTTGCTGTAAATTTACACCAGTAGATAGTGCTTAAGTTTTCTTTTCGGAAACAAAATGTGCTACTATAATTTATGCTTATTGAAAGCAAGATTCGTATTGTTGTACTTCAATATCGTTTTACTTTAAATTAATGTTTTTTCCAACTTAAATATTAACAAAAAATATTTTTAATCATACTTTTACGAGCAGCGGACCATTTCAGTTCAACAAGCAGCTGTTTTTTAAGTGACAAAATGTGTGACAAGCAAAGTCTAAACTTTTTAAAATTAAAATGATTGGTTTTAAGGTAGTCTGCTTTTTTATATCAGAAACCGGGCAGCTTTGAAACAATTTAAATATGAAAACAAATTGGTTAAAGAAAGTAAAATAGAATGAAAATCATAGTAAGTTGTCTTTTTTTTTTGATAAATTTTTATTTAATTCTATATTAAAACAATGTTTGCCTAACATTTTTAGAAAAATTTAAAAAAAAAAAAATTGCCTAGCATTATGAAGCTAACATGTATATATTTCTTTTTTATAAAGAAGAAACTTAAAACGAAGTACTTACAAAAATAGTAATTAACTTGTGTTAATAACAAAAAAAACATATTGATTAATATGTAAATAAATTACTGTTGTAAAGAGTTACAGTTAAAATAGTTTACGTAATAATTAAAAACAAACTAATAGAAGACGTGTACAATTATTTTAAAACATTATAAATAGATATTTAATTATGGTTTTTCTAGTTTTGTAGAAATAAAAACAATATGTGATGTAGTAAAGTTTTCTATTTAAAAATGAAAGCCGTGGAATTGTAAAATTATTCAAAAATACTTTTTTAATACATTTGATTGCCTAATTTTGAATGAAATTTTTCTATTTACTAACATGCTCCGTTCGTAATTATAAATTTTTGTACAGTACATACTTTTTATTTCTAAATATTTGTTTTTAAACAAGGTAATTTTTGAAGTAGTTATTTTAAAGTATAAGCTAAATTTTAGTTGAAATTAAAAATAGTATATACAATATTATATATATAGCTATGAATTTTAAATAGACTATTTAAAAATTTGATCTTTTTTATTACGTTTTTTTCAGTTTTTCAGAGTTTGCACAAGAAACCTGCTAACATGCTCTGGTACGTGTTATGCTAACCTGAAAAACTTAAATACAACTGACAAATAATTGAAAACATTGAAGCCTTTTAGAAAATATCAAAGATTGATAAGCTAGGTATATATTAGTTAATATATTGAAGATCACTAATAAACTTCAAATTAATAAACTATTTGTCATAGACTTGAATAGTTATTATTTCATAATAAAGTTTATAATTCTTGTCTTTTTTAATAACTTTTTACTTTTTTTAAATATCTTTACGGCTTAAAATGGTATAAGTTAAACTAAGCAGCATAAACAAGTTTCAAAAATTATTTTACAGTAAGTTAGATAAGTTAATAAACGAATATGAGTACAATTATAAGCGAGTAAGTATCATTAAGAAGTTTTATTATTTTAAAAATACTGTTTATTGAACGACAAAAAAAGCGCTCAAAATATTTGGTCCAAAGACCTGGTGCACGAAAATATATTTTGCTTATCGAGTCGTACACCACTTGGATACCTTTTAACATCTTTTAAAGCATTAAAAATATTAAAATAAAAATTTAAAAAACCTATTATATATACTATTTGTTTATCTTATAACAAAAAAACTGTTACTACATATCTTTAGCTATCTAAATTTTCTTTACTCTAGGTTTGTTCAAAAAGTCTTTAGTCCCAGGTTTTTTGTCTAAATTTTTAATTCAACAGTTGTTCTGGTGAAAGAGGAAACCTTGGCTAGCTCTTGGTTTATGTGTAAACTGATAATGATGAAAAATCGACTGATGGGTATCTTGTAAAAGTTTTATGAAAAAGTTGTTTGGCGACAAAAGAAATCGTACAGTTATTTAGACATAGAAGTATTAGTGATTTTTTGTATAAGGGTTAAAACTACCAGGGACAAAAAATAAATTAGTCAAATATTTTTCAATGAAGAAAAAAAGATTACGTCAGTTATTTTAATAGCTAAATTATTTTATAGATAGAAGTTGTTAACTGTTAATTGTTAAAAAACTAATAGGTTTCCATAAAACCTAAATAAACCAAAAGTAATTTTCAACACTTATGCTGCGTTCAATGTGTTTTTTAGATTAAGGTTCGAATCAAAATAATCAAAATATACTTTTCTATAAGATACTTTTAACGTTGTTGTTCGAGACTTTTAACTTTTGTTAATATTACATATCTAATTTCGTGTAGCAAGCATATAAAATTATGGAAACATCTAAATATTATAAAAAGTTATATAAAACTTAAAAAAACAACTGTTTGGAAGTCCGTAGCAAAAAAAAAACTTTATAAACGAACTAAAGAAAGGATATACAACAGTTTAAGTTTTGTTGTTAATATATTTAAGTTATACTGCTTGTGTTCAACCGGTATATAAAAATTAAATAAAAATAAGTTTATTTATAACAACTGTTCAAGTTGTTGTCATATTTTTTTCAAAAGTATAATTTTTCTAAGTTACAACATTTTTATTCTGATAAAATACACTTTCAGTAGATACACTAAAACAATAAAGTTTTAGATAAAGCTGTTGATGTTTACAAACGGCACTTTGTACTTTTACCTAAACTTTATGAAACCTTAATTTAAAAAGTAGTACTTTTGAACAAAGTTTTCAAAATTAAGTAAAGAGTAAAGTATTCAAGATTTTTAATATTTCATAAAGTTTGTTACTTTTAAAATTTAATGTTAGTAACGATTTTAAAAAGTTTAAACTTTAGCTTGTAAAAGTTTGAAACGTGTTTATATGGTTTAAAACATTTGTTTATAGTTTTTATTTTCATTATTCGGTTGAGTTGATTAGATAAATAAAGTTTTTTTTAACCAAAACTAACTATTTTTATCGGTGAGCTTTTTTAAATGAACAATTGCAAGACAATTTGTGCATAAACTTAATCATTTTTCAATTAAAACCAGCTCATTTAAAAGTATATATATTATTTTTGTTTATACAATTGGTGTTAAAATATTTTAGCTGGAAAACTTAGCTAGAAATGCTATAATAAAAATTACAAGCATCTATTTTAATTTAAGTTATCAAATAAGTTAAGTTTGTTGACTAGTTATAAAAAAAACCAAAAATTATTATTTTCAGAGTAAAAAACAAGTCTTTTTTTTTAATCTGTCTTTTATTTGTTTTTTATATTAATTGTTTTAATATAGTTTGTGAATAACTACTTAGGTATGCAATGTTTTATTTTGTATGAATAGTTAAACATATAGACTTAAAAGTTAGTATATGTATCTTATTTTGCCTATGTCATTAAATATCTACTCAGCATTCGTTTACAAAAATTTACAAGTGCGGAAATTTACATGTTTTTAAAAAACCTCTTAGTTTTTGTTATCTTTAATACTAATTTATTAGAATTAATAAACGACAAATATAACAAAATGTTTGTAAATAAAAGTCTGTTTAAACAATAATGGCTTAAACAGTTTCACAATTTAATAAAAATGTTTTTTAAATTTTTTAGGCACCCCTGCTTCATACTATGTTTACGTATTAATTTCTTTTAATTTAATTATAATTAAAATAAGTAGTTATTCTATTAGACTAGCAAGAAATGTTGATAGATTATTACAAAAGCGTATAATTTTGTATAATATTTTGCTATTTTAAACTAATAACTTTTAACATACTCTTAACAGAGAACAGCTGTGAAATAAAATGCAAGTAAAGTTTCTCGTATTGTTGCTATTTCTTTTAAGCAACAGGCAAAATGAAACATCTGCTGAAGGTAACAACAACAAAGTCATCATAAAATACTTTCACCGAGTTAATGTTAAAGGAGTAAATTATTTTATTGAAGAAAATAACTTCTATGAAAAGATTTCTTTGATTGGATTGATATCTACTGAGTAAGTAGAGTTGTATAAAATTAAAAAAATGTCATACTTTACTCGAATGACTTACTAATTTGATTGACTATGATTCATAGGTTAAGTTTAATCGTTTAAAAATATTTCAAGCAATCTACTGTTAAATATATAAATCTAAAACTCCTTAAACAGTTTTTGTTAATTAAAACAATGCAAATAACTATCAAACTTTCATTTTTTTATAAAAATTATTTTTCTAAAACTTAATACTATTAAGTTCATAAAAAATTTAATTGATTGTTTATAGTTTAATTATTTTGAAACTGTACATTATATATAATAACTATAAAAGTACTAGAACTCAATTGTAATTAAGTAATCTTAAACGTTAAGAAATATTTTTTTTCGGTAACACAAAATAACAACTAGCTTGAAACTATTTTTTTTGTAAGTTTCAAGTTAATAAATTACAAAATGTTTTGTTTGCAGGTATGAAACCTCTTACGTCGTGGGCTGGATATTTTTTCTGCCATTATGCTAATATCGCTAGTTCTAAATACCTTAACAATAATTGTTATTCGAAAGACTATAGAATTTACACATAGTCAATATGTTTACAAAATTTCTATAGCTGTTTCAGATATCATATGATCTTTATGTTTTTGTATCTTGTCTGGTTACGGTGTTTATATTTATAATCACTTATTTGTATTATGTCAACGACCTGATATGTCGTTTAGTACGGCTAGTGCAGTTGTAAACGTTAAATGTAAGTTAATAAATAACATTCCCTTAAAATGTTTATGTCTTGCTATTTTTTTAATGGTTTTTAATCTGGTACTTCTGCTTGTAGCGACAATATCTTTCACAGTTTCCTTGGTCTCGTTAATATTTTCTGCTGCTGACAGATATTTTGCCTTAGCGCATCCTTTCACATACAAAAGCATGAATACAATTAAGATGGCCAAAATTGGTACGGTGATTATATGGATTACGAGTACATTTTTGAATATTTTCACTTTTCTTTACGCGCTGTTAAAAAACAAAGCTATAACCTTTCAGCCGTCGCCAATTTATAAAGAACTATCTTTTTTCAACAAAAAACCCAAATCAAGACTTTGTGAGTGTTTTGTTGTTTGTTTTGTTTTCTTTGTTGTGGTTATTTACATTCTTAACTTTGTTGAGTCTTTACAAAACTTACCAACAATCTTTGAAACTTAATCGATCGGTAAAAGCAAATATTGCTCCAGAAAAGCAAATGTCTTTGGTTTTGGTTGCTATGGTAGTTGCTTTTACTTTTAGTCTGTTTCCTACTTTGTACAACAATATTCTATTATACATTAACAAAAGTGATTATATAAAGAAAGAACACGAAGCATATATAAAACTATTTATTGCTGTTCCTTTTTTGATAACAAACTCAATTTGGAATATTTTGGTATACAATATTTTAAACCAAAAGTTTCGTTCAGCTTTCAAAGCTTTATTCAAAACAAATGAAAGTTTGTTGAACGACAAAAAAATAGCACTCAAAAGTTTGGGTCCAAAGACCGTGTGTGCAAAAAAACAATTTGGTTATCGAGTCATACACGAGGATACAGTTTAGTGTCTTGTCCAGGACAACTAAGACCAACTAAAAAAAGACCAACTAAATCTTTAATCTTTTATTTTATGTATATATATTGTACCCTTAGTTTGTTTCTCAAGTTTTTACTGATCTTAATATTTTTATAATAAAGAACACGAAGTTCTGAAAAAACTTATATCTATACTTCATAATAATCAAATTAGGTTTTACTACTTATGTTATAATTTAATTTTGTAATTTTAAAAAATAAAATTCAATAGAGTTTTGTACGAAAGTATTTTAAGTTTTATATCATCACTGTTTTATCAACTTGTGACCAACTTAAAATACAGTTACCAAACCTTAGTTTTTAATTAAAAAAACAATTTGAGATTATTTTGAGAGTTTTATTTGATGTTTAACTATAGTGACTAGTTGAGCAAAATTAAAAAACATCTTTTAAATGTTAAAGCTATAAGATTGCTCTGAATTTATTGTTTTTACAGCAAATTAAACAAGTTAAATATTATGCTTATTTCAGAACCATAACGTCAATTGTTGCTTTTTTTCCGATACCAGGTGACTTATAAAGTATTAAAAATTAAATAAGGTGAAAGTCTGTTAAAAATATTTTTTTTTAGTTTTAAATATTTTTTTTAATTTTCTGCAGTATTAACAGTTTGCACAACTTTATAAATATTATAAATATTTTGCAGTAACAATAGAAAGTAAACTTTTAAATGTTCTACAATAAAATATTATAAAAGTGAATTTTTCCTTAATAAGTTAAAAAGTTTATTTAAAATAAAAACATGGTTTGCATTCTTAAAAGTTAAAAAAAATACTACCGAAAAGTTTGATTGTCAAGTTTGTCTTTAACAAGAATAGTCTGTTAAAAATAATTAAAATAAACAAAATACTTAAATCAGATAAATATTAAGATCATAAAAGTATACAAAAAAATGATTAGAAAATTGAACAATCATAATTTTTCGTTTTCTAAAAAATTAACAGTCTTAATTATCAAAAAATCACTAAAAATAAAGTTAGCTTCAGTCAGAAAGTTAAATAATAAACAAAGTTAAAAGCTACCATAGTATTTTTTTTTTAAGTTGAATAAACTTTTGTAGATGAAAATATCTAACTGAGCTTTACTTTTGTAAAAATTAAGATATTTTTTAAATCCGATTATAAAAAGGCCTTCCGGATATATATTTTGTTTTACACTTTTAGAAGTCTTAAAAAGTTATCATTGCTCTAATGGTTATGTTTCTGAGTAAAAATTAAACGTATGTACATTTTTAAATAAAACAAAAACCTCAATAAAAAAATTGACTTTAGAAGGTAGCAAAATCAAAACACAGTGTGTTTTTAGTCATAGTTAAATAATTATATGCGCTGACTAAACAAAATTCTCAATTTACTTAATTTACAGACTAAACTTAAAACTCAATTTACAGAGTATAAAGCTTACATAAATAATAACAGTGAGATTAAAGTATCATTTTTATTACTAGGTTTCAGTGAAAAAAAGCTTCAACCTTGTAAAAAACTGATAAAACAACAAAACTAGTAAAAACAGTTTACCACTTGCATAAATGCTTCCATGATTTACGTTAAAATATTGCAACCACATTAAATAATTATTAAAAAGTACAATGCAAGTCAAAGTATTACTAAAACCAAATAGTGAAAGTAAAAAACGAAACCAAGTTAAAATAATCTTGAAGCTTTTATAGTTATTATATATCTGAATATGATTTAACAACATTTAAAAATTTGTGGTACTGTAGTAAAACTTTATGTGATAAGAGAAATAGTGGTAGGAAAAGACCTGTGTTTAAAAGTGTTAATAGATAGTTGGGCCCTTTTATTGGGACTTTTTTGTAAGAAGACTCTCCATTGTAGAGCATTCATCCATTGATTCTTCTCATTTTCCGAAGTAAAATAAATAAAATAAGTACGTTCTTTAAACTCCATACTGTATCATAATAATCTTTTTTTATCCTCTTGTCAAGTACATAAACTTATAAAAACAGTTGAATATAATTTGTAGATATAAGTCTATTATTTAAGAAGTTAACCACTTTATTTATTTTTTTACTACAGTTGTAAACAAGTTTCTATAGTAAACTAAGTTCAACGATTTATTGATGTTCCTCAATTGCAAAAGTATTTTTAGAGATCGGGTAAATAACTTTTTATAGAACAAAATGAATATCATAGTTACTTATTTTTTAAATATATATTTAATATTTAGTAGTAGTTTTTTTCTTATCGAATAGTAATATAAAATTAAAAAAATAAACTTAATAATAATCAACGCTTAGAGTTAAAAGAAATAAATCAAAAAATATTTCAAAATATTTTTTGATACGAAAAAACACTTTTAAGCGGAACTAAACCTTAACGCTTCCACCCCGTTTAGTGGCGAATCCAGATTTGTTGCTCGCTCCAATTGTGTCCCAGTGATTTTGGAGATCATCACACACTTTGTAAGATTCCTCCAAAAATGTCTTGCAGTAGGCAGGATTAATTTTCATTACTAAGCTTTGGTACACCTTTGCAATTAAAGTTTAATTAAATGCAAAAAAAAGGTTTTTCGTAGTTGATTTTTAGTATTTATACGTTTAATACCATTCAATTAAACAATCGGAATTTAACCAATTTTAAAGAATATACATAAAAACAGTTCCTATACATAATTTGTCACAATATATAACTAATATTTTAGACATGAGCTTTTTATTTTAACAGCTTCATTAAAAAAAACTCGATAAAGGACTTAAAGTTGTTTATTAAGAAAAAAACAACCTTTATAAAGCAGTTAGTTCTAGGCTATGCTCACTAACTAAAACGTTACTTACTAAAGAACATGAAGATCTAACAATACAACATAAACTGTGGCGTCTTGTTAAGCTTCAGTTAAACAGTAACTTAATTTCTATTTACATAGAAATTAAATTAAACTAAGCATAAAAACATTTTCAAATCAATAACCTTAATGCTTTTAAGAAAAAATAGATGAAACTGTAAAACCTTTTTTATACTCTTTTTCTTACATTTACTTACAAATAACTCATAATTTTGTCGAACCATTACTTTAAAAAGGTACTTAAATATTAAAACTTTTCGTTAAAAAATCAAACATTATAATTTAGTCTATCAACTTTTCCTAAAACCAAAACTGCATCTAAACTTTTTGTTGAATAAACTTTAGTATTAGTAATCAACTAAAAGAGAAGAGTTAAGTTTTAACTAAAGTCTGAAACAGGTAATAAAAGTTTTTTTTACTAACTTGGTACGCATGTATGATGTTTCTGGCATCTGCATGAGTGTGTTGAGTAAATACTGCTAAAATCTGTATGTAAAACATTATTATTATTTTTTTTAATATTTCGTTTATACATAATGTTAGTAAAAGAAAATTTGCAAATAACAAATTTCTATACTAAACAAATTAGTATTAAAACTTTTAATGTTTGTTTTATCGATGTATACTAGTTTTAGACATTTTTCAAAACTTCAACGCTGTTTTAAAAACTTAACACATAAGTTTAAAAGGTAATCCTTCATTGTTTTATAAATCTTTTTTTCTATTTGATCAAAGTTTTCAAATAATTCACAGTAGTTTTGAATTTATATAACAAACCTTTAATAGAACGCTCATATTGCATACATGATACATTGGTTGAAACAAAATAAATCTTAGAAAACCGTCTCTAGCTACGCTTACGTCATTAACTGTTACTTGATACTTAAATCTCTGTTGATAAGTTTTGTAAGAATAAATAGGTTTACAACTTATAAATTAAAAGTTTAGCTGTTATTAGTTTTAGATGCTAATGGTACATTTTCGTTAGAATAATTTTTGTAATTACAAACATTTACAACTTTTTAAATGTTAGACAACTATCGTATCTTCGTGCCAAACTTATTAGTGTAATACGTAAATTTATTATTTATAATAAAGATGTAAATTAAGTACAAATTTTTGTTTTAAATTTTTGTGTTTTTAGTACTTAATCTAAGCCTTTTATTTTCGAGTACATATATTTTTTTTATTTGTATATTAGTTATCTTTTTGTTTTTAAGTAAAACCCATTAAAAAATACTTTTTGTTTGTATAAATATAAATTCAAATAGATGACAACACAACTTTTACAAGGGTTACATGACAATTCAAATTCGGACAACTCAAATTCCGATAATTTAAATTCTTAGAAAAATATTTAAACGACTATATTTCAATAAGTAATATAAACTTGAAGAAAATGAAAAATACATATGTAGATCTTATTAATATCTACAAACCACGTTTTTCTATTTTTAAAAATCTAAGATACTTTTTAAGATATTTTGAAATTAGTAAAAATAACTATGTTTTTTACTTTTTTTAAGCCATATCTCTAAAAATATTTAATGTTTTGCAAAAAGAAAAAAAATGGCTTATAGATATTAATATAACTTACATATGTATTTTTAATATTTTACAAATATAAATTACTTTTTTATTTGTGGCTGTTTAAAATTCTTTTTAAGAATTTGAATTGTCGGAATTTGAATAGTCGTGCATCCCAACACAACTTTTACAAGTAATGTTTTTTTAAATAAAATGTGAAGTATCATGATAACCTCTATTTCTTTTTTTAAGTTAGACTTTTCGCAATGATCGGAAACCTTCAAAATGTTTTCACTCTCTCCGAAGTATTCTTCAAAGTGTCTAAGTTGGTTCCTCTGTTAATTAAATAATTATACTATAACAGTTTTATTAATGTATTTTTATAGTTGTTTACTAATTTTTGTTTAATTTCCACATATGTCAAGGTGATCTAACGCAATGCTTGTTAAACTTTGTTTATTTAGCAACAAATCAAAAGTTTCGAACGCTTCAACGAAAACAGTTTATAAAAATTAATAATGATAGATTTATTTCATAACAAAATTTTTGTTCTTTGCAATAGCAATAACTTGTAAAAAGTATGTTTAAAGTTTAGAATGTTACGCATCAAAAGTAGCTTGTTTGTTGAAAAATCGATTAATTAATTATTTTTAAAAATGCAATCTTTTGTTTTCAAAACGTGCTTTATTTAAATAGTTTTCATTTAAGTATGCTTTTCCACAAGATAAACACTATAAAAAAGAAAGAATATATTTTTGAAGCTATAGCTAGATTAATAAATGCTCCATCTACTAATCTTCTATATTATTGTTGTTTTAAATTAGTTTTATAAGAACGGATTTTTCGGTCAAGTAAGATTCTATTTTTAAGATAATTTCACAGAATTCATAAATAAATTTTATAGTTTAAGAACAAAATTAAACTTTAATAAACTATACTAGAAAAAATTTGAAATTTAACATTATTTTATTTTAATTGTTTTAGTATCGCTATGTTTAGTGAAGCTCTTTATCCGGCGTTGATAAAAATGCTGTAACAAGACATCAAGCTGTACTTGATGAACCGTTTTGTGTTTAAAGGGTAATTCCAGAACGAGACGCGTGCAAACGTTGGTGCAGTTTTAATTAAGGTTTCGGTAGGGATAAAATAAAAAGAAGTAAAAATATCTTGATGTAATGTTAGAAAAATACTGAGAAAATTGCTATACAAACCAGCCACAGAGAGTGGTATTCTAGGTTACCTTGGTGCTGCTAATATGTACTTCAACTAAACTTTTGTATTAATTGTTGTTTTATGTAAAGTTCTTTTTGAACATTGTTATTTCTTACAAGTTTTTTTTGATTTAAATCCTAAGTAGTTAAATGTAATATTATTTTATACAACTCTTAAAATGTATTCTATTAAAATTAATTGTGTTTAAAGGTTTTAACTCCATGTTTTTAAAACATATATAGTTATTATTTTTATATTATTGTTGTTATTTGCATGGTTCTTTAATACAACATATTCACTCATTGTCATACCTAGTTTTATGTACAGTAGCCCTAAGTAGTGTTTAGTATCAGTATTAGTTAGGTTAATATTGTTAACATTTAACTATTCTGGTTTATTGCTTGGTTTGTAGATACACTATAACCACACTGTTTAATAATTTAAGTAACCCACATACTTTAAAGAGTTACGATGCTTATGTTATTTTTGGTAACAATCTAATGATATTAAAACCAAACGCACCATATTATGAAAATAAGATCCAAGATTAAAACTTTCATTCAAATTTGTTTCAACGGCAGCTAACGTCATTCTTATTTTAGTTTCAATTTCGTGTAAAGTCTCCATGTTTGCATACAAATCTCTCACTTGATGTTCGTCTATGTTGTATTCCATCTGTTCTGAAAACTTCAGTAGTGCCGGCTTTAATACCTTTTAATTTTTTGGTGTTTTACAATATATCAAAAAAATATCTTATTGAATTTCTTTTATTTCAATCACAACTAAAAAACCTGATTATTTAAACTTAATTTCGCTCTTTTAAAGTTTAAAAAAATCCCTTTTCTATAGTTTTTATTAATTAAACTATTAATTTACGCATATTTTTTCTCAAAGCTGGTAATGATATCTATAATAATTTATTTAGATTTAAAGGTTACTGCAAGTTTGAAATTCAATACTTGTTAAATTCTGAAAATATAAAGTAAACATATAAAAGTCTAAAAATAAAGATAAACAAAATTCCCATTGAACTCAATCTCAGCTTAATTGATTACAATATAAAAAAGTAATACAACAAACTTATCAAAAAGTTCAAAATTACAAAACATGCCTGCAAAATGTTTGTACAAAAAGCAATAATTTTGTAAAAAGCTTTATAAAATAAATCAAATATTAAAATAAGTTAAACAAACAGTCAAATGAAACGTTAGGACTTCAAGAAAATCCTGTTGTACTTCTAGTATACGTCTGATAACTTGACTTCGAATCGTATCTGAAGATTTCAAAGGAACTTCATCACAAGTTTTCGAAGTCATTTCACCTTCAGGTTCGTTCGTTACGAATTTGAAATTACAATTTTTTATTGTTGGAATTCTTTTTTATGGGATTCGAATACGAATATAAAAGTATGTACAAATTATTAAAAAGAATAACTACTGTTTTATTAAAAAATCGGTAAGTATTGTACAAAAAACTTTCAAAAAGTTTAGTCGTACATTATATAAGCTATTAATAATTACTATTAATTTTTGTAAGTTTTTACAGTAAGCAATATTACTATTCTACTTATTAACAACATACAGATTAAAAAAAACCTAAAATAAGTTTAAAAAATATATTCATTACATTTTAAGTAAATACATTTTATTATTTTTATTTTATTTTGAGTTTAATTTGTTGCTGTGAAAAAATAGTTTTACAACTAACAAAAATCTAAATAAGAGTATTAAAAAAAAATCAAATTTTTACGAAAACATAAGTAGTAAAAAAAAATAAAAACAATAAACATATAGTTTAAGCTTCCGCGTTGCAAGTAGAAAATTTGATTAAAAGTTTTCACACGTAATTTCTTCTATTATTACATCATATAAAAGCAAAATGATTTGGTGAATAATGAAATGATTAAGTTTAAAACGTTTACAAGTTTAAGAGTTAATTTTATTACATAATTCACCACTATTTAAAAATATTTTCATAGTGCTTTCATTAAATACCATTTTGCCTTGATAAATACACATTTCAAATTACGAAGTAAGTTGTTTTATCAGATCAAAAATATAAATTATTAGCATCAAATAATTCCTTATAGTACAAATATACCGTATAACTATGGATTAGAAGATAAAAAGCAGTTTAAATTCACCAAAAACTGCTATATTAAATGTTGAATTTAAAAATTCAATAGATTATTCGGTATTTTTATGGAATTGGCTTGTAATATTTGTAAGTATAAAGTAAAAGTATATGTATTTAAAGTCACTTAAAAGATTGTTTATAATACTATTTAAAACAACTAAATACACAATTAATTTAGCTAAGTCGATATATATTGACAAAAATTTTATAAACATCAAAAAGTGGATGTTATTCAACTTAAATTGTTATTCTGTACTAAATATCAATACCATTTAATAAGAATTTCTATTACAACAAGTCTTCTAAATTTAATCTCTGATGTTAAAATGAAAAACACTAATGTTAAAATGTTAATATTTTGTAGAAACTTACTAATTTTCTATTAGTTTTCAAATATAGTGCTTAAAAAAATGTTGCTATAGTGGTCATTTTTCGTAATTAGTCATTGTTTTACAACATATATGAATATTTTTGTTGTAAAAAACAGCGTTTACTTGAAACTTACGATTTTGTATATATATTTTTGGTTGAAAATATAGCAATACTAGAACATTTTGTTTAAAATCCGATTTATACTTTCAACTATTATTTATTAATCAGCTAAGTAAAATTGTAAATATAAAATAGTTTTTCGAGATATTTTTCGAATAACAATATGTATATTTTAAAATGATTACAAATTTACATTAAAACTAAATTGTGTAAAGGTCATTACTCAGACAACTTTAAAATAAATTTTTATTAATTTTCGTTACCATAATAAATACTCCAGTATCGTTTTCATAAAACCTTAATTCTTATAAAGCAATTTTTATGATGCTTTTTTTCATACTTATCTTTATTTTTTTCTGGAAAGTTTTATAACAAATTACATGCAGTTGTCTTATTGCTTAAAAGTAATTTTATCTATTTATACGCATTTTTTTCTTGTACTTTATATAAGCTCTTAGATAAACTGTACTAAAATAAGCTTAAGAAACATAGAAAATATCTACTTATTTTAAAATATTTTTTGAATTATTTGACTAAGTTTTAACGATTCTTATAACAAACTAGGTCTTTTTTTGAATAATAAAACATTTTGGTTTTTCTGTATCTCTAGAGTTTTTTATCTGAAAATAATAAAAAAAATTAAAAGTATACATTGAGAAAGTCAAAAATGTGAATGCAGTTGATTCTTTTATTTCGTTAAGATAAATAATAAAATTGTTTCAATTGTTTACAGTGTATAAAAATATTGCAACAAAACTTAATGCAAACGAAACCAAAACAATACACAACTAAAGAAATTAATAAAAAAACTCAACATGCTTAAAAAGTCTTACAGATTCTGTATGTAATTTTTTTTTGTATAAAATTATTTTAAACTTAATTTAAAAATTTCATAAACTTTAATTGTACTTTTAGGTTATAAGAGAAATAGGGTTAGGGAAAGCCCCTTGTTTGATAGTATTAATAGACTGTTGGGCTCTTTTGACGGGATCTTTTCGTAAGAAGACTTTCCACTGAAGTGCATTCATCCACTCGTTCTTTTCATTTACCGAAGTAAAATAGATAAAGTATGTACGTTCCTTGAACTCCATACTGTATATAATTTAAACTTGTTTTATGTTTAAACATTAAAACATTTTGTTAAACAACTTCTGTATATTTATTGAAAAAAACAATTAGTTTACAACCCAATTTTCAACATTCGTTACTGTTAATTCAAACTGTTTCGTTAATTTTACAACCCACATAATTGTATTGTTATTAAGTTTGTATAACTTACTTAACTGTATCAGAAAATTTACATAAGTTGAATATTATTTAAAAAAAAACTTTTGTACAAAATTTATAACTACCTTAAAGATAATTTGTTTTTGATTGCACAAAATTTTAAAACATTTTTCGAGAACAAGGTGAAAACAGTATTATATATAGTAAAATAACTTTAAACTTACTTAGAACTTTAGTATTTTCAATATATTTGTTTGTTTTAATTGTAACAATAAAATTAACTTTAAAAAATCAACACAAAGAGTTAAAAAATGTATATAAAAACAAAGTTAAATAAGATATCATTAGTTGTGCATAAAATTAAACAAATTAAAAAGCAGCATTTATTTTTTCTAACTTATTTTTGAAACACTAATTTTGATAAGTAGTTTTTTCCTCGAGGTAATCTAGTCTAGTTAAATCTAAAATTTTAAACAAGAAAAACTCAGAAAATTTTTCATAGTATATACATATAAACTTAGTCTTTACTAAACATAGTTGTTACAGTTAAAATTTAAGTAAGTTTTGTTTTTATAAAACTCAACATTAGTTTTGCTAAGTATTTATTAGCTTAATAATAAAAATATAATTACATATACATATTCTGGTTCTGTTCATTTTCGTGCTAATTTTTGAAAAATTTTTTAAAAGTATTAACTCTATATATAGTTTGTAAAAAAATTAAATATTTAAATTTGTTTGTAATTAATCTACCTTTATCCCTGTATAATAAATTTAAAACTAAAACATTAAAATTGTCTTGGTTTATAATCGTATTTTAATCTTAGTTATTTTTTTGATACAAATTTAAATATTAAAAAAGGTATAATTGTTTTGTGCACTTGTGCTATGTTTACTTTAACTATTAAACTTACTTAATATTTCATATTTGTTAACATTAAACAATTATAAAAACTAAAAATGCTTATATGGTAAAAAAATATTTTTAGATTTTTAAAGAAGTCAAAAAAATTTAGCATTTTTAGTTTATAGTATATAAATAAAAATTAAAAAGATAAAAATCTTATTGTTATTGTTATTAAAAATAAGATTACGCAGATTAGCTTGTAAGAGCTTTTAAACACAAACACTTATAACTTTAAGTTTTAATAAAAACTCACCCAATGCAATGTTCTTTTTCTTGAGTAGAGTCTGGGTAAACCTTTTTGCAGTTTTTCAAGTCTAAGGTCGCCAGTGGTTTATCAGCCTTGTGAAACAACTCATGTTAATTTTCAGAAATGTTTATTAACTATTGAGCACAACTACGTCAGATTTATAATTACTTAAGAGTATTTTTCTAGTACAATTATAAAAGTAATCTGTATTTTGCAAAGTAACAAAGATTAATTATATTATTTTAATACTAACATTGAATTTAAAAGTTTTTATACTCACCGCAGGTTCTTCATAGTACTTCAGTTCGTTTCCTTTCATTGTGAACCAACGGATTTTCCAAGTCTGAAAAAAAGTTTTATTTCAATTAATTATCAGGAATAAGATTTTCATACGGTACAAATATATGAACTTTAAGTAAAGCGCAAAGCGGATTTTCAAAATTAGAAAGGTGTAAAAACAAAATTAGTTTCGGTAAATCTGGTCTACTAATAAAGTTTATACTAGTACATTTGTAAACTAGATTTTTTAGTTAAAAGTAATAAATCCGTATATCAATGTTTTTTTTCAGTAGAAAAAATATATTTTATTTTTTATTATGACTTCAAAAGCGCTTTCAATCGGAACTAAACCTTAACGCTTCCACCCCGTTTAGTGGCGAATCCAGATTTGTTGCTCGCCCCAATTGTGTCCCAGTGATTCTGAAGATCGTCACAAATTTTGTACGCTTCCTCCAAAAACGTCTTGCAATAAGATGGGTTTATTTTCACTACTAAGCTCTGATACACCTATTGGTAAGTTAAGTCATTAAGAATTAATACTATTTTATAGTTTTATACTTTCTTAAAGAAATTAACTTTAAGTAAAATTAAAGTCTAAATTTATTTACATAAAAGTAGTTTATAAAAGTTCCTGATACATTTTAAAATTCCTTATTTATATATTTTCAAACTCAACAGAGCTTTTTCGGAACTTCATAGAAAGCTTTTAAATATACAAAACTAAAAATGCTGAAAAAAGGAAAAAAAAAATAGCTGTACAATCCTGCTCACTAATAAAATATTAATTAAAATCAAACATACTTAACAAAAAAAATTTTTCTAACAATGGTGTTTATTTTATCAACAAAACAACAAATTAGGTTGCGAATATAACTTTTGTTGAACAATTTTTTAACTTTTATATATAATATTAAAGAAGTAAAACTAAACGTAAAAGCATTTTCTCGTCAATAAACTAAATATACTTACAAATAGCCGAAAAATCAATTAAAAACCTTAGTAAGCTTTTAGAAACTTATGTAATTTTATTTTTAATAGTTTTTTTTTATATGTAATAACAAAGAGCTAATAACTTAACCTAACCGCTGTTTTAACAACTTACTAAAAATGTAAAACGTTTTTAATTAAAACAGATATTTATACCTTAGTCCATGGTTTCAACATTTTTACTGTTTCTTCTTACAAAACACAAGTAGGTTTTAGTACGCTCACAATTTAAAACAGAAAACTAATACTACTACTAATACTAATGGCTACTTTATATCTAAAAACACCATGCAATAAAATAGACCTATTTACTACCTTGTTTCAAAAGTAAAAATAACCTTAACTTTGCTTAGTTTTTAGTGTTAGTATTAAATTAAAACTATAATCAGAAAAATTGCCTCTACTAACTTGGTACGCATGTATGATTTCTCTAGCATCTGTATGAGTAGGTGGAGTAAACACTGCTAAAATCTGTATGTAAAACATTATTATCTATAATACTTCGTTTTATAATTTGTTTTAAGAGCAAAAACTAGAGTTCTGAAAATAAGTTCAAAAATTTAAATACAAGATTAGTATTAAATAATTTTATTACAAATCAATGTTTTGCTGTGTAACACTTTTCAGTTATCATTAAGTTCTGAATTTGAAAAATTCGTATAAAACGATATTTTGGCTGAACTTAAATCTAGGAGAGAATATATCTTAAATTTAGCTGTAAAATAAATTTGCTAATAATCATCATGTAAACTTATATGAGTATTATCTTTACTAGACAAGATCAGAAAATCTTATAAGTTTATTTGTCAACAATTTGCTTGCAAGCTTTTTAAATGTTATCTAGTTTAAAAACAATACGGAGCTGAAATATTAAAAAAAGTGTTTAAAGTTTTATTCGTACAAATTTTATATTTTTAAAACAAACAATTTTTATATTCATAATACATGAAACAAGACAATTAAAAAGTCGTAAGTTCTAAAAGTTTTAATTTAATAATTAAAACGATTAATAATTAGTTACTGTAACTTATACACGAACCTTTAAAAGAACGCTCATATTGCATACATGATACATTGGTTGAAACAAAATAAATCTTAGAAAACCGTCTCTAGCTACGCTTACATCATTCACTGTTACTTGATACTTATATTTCTGTAGAGAAATTTCACTAAAAATATAAAAATATTAACAATTTTTTAGCTTGGTACTGTTATTCTTAACATTAAAAATAGAACAAGTTGTTAGAGTAAATTTAAATTTATAAACTTTTACAACTTTAAATATTAGGCTAACATCGTATCTTTGAACTATATTTAGTAATGAACTGTTTGCATTAAGTTTTATAATGTTTTTTCAAAAATTTACATATATGAAACAATTTATTTATTTTATTTATACTATTTATATTCATAAGTAACTCATCTATTTGTCTTTAAATTAAAACCATTTTTAAACAAATTTTTGTTTGTATAGGTATAAATAAACTTGATAGTATTTCAAAGTTTTGAAAAGCATATTTTTCTTAAAAATAATTATTTAATAATATGACAACCTCTATTTCTTTTTTCAAATTAGTTCTTTCGCAATGGTCGGAAACCTTCAAAATTTTTTCAATTTCCTGGAAATATCCTTCGTTGTGTCTAAGTTGGTCTTTCTGTTAAAAAAATAAATTAAAAATTTTAATCTCTTTTTATATGCGTCTACAACTTGTTGCTGATACAAAGTTTCTATTTATGTAGAACATGAACAAATGAATAAGTAAATAACTTTTGTTTATTTAACGATAAATCAAAAAGTTTCAAACGACAACATCAAAAATTTTTAATAAAGTTTAGCTGCAAAAATTATTTTTTTGTAAACAAAATCACTTTGTTGAATTTTTAATAGAAACAGTTTGTTAAAAATAAATCTAAGTTTTACAGGGTTATTCATTTAGAAAACCAACTTTATTGAAAACTTCGAGTAAAAACTTCTACAGAAAAAACAATTTTACTACTTTTTCTAACATCTGCTTTTAATTTTTAAGTTTTAATTTTTAATTTTTACGCTTGAGCTAAATCATGGATGTAACATTTATTAAAATATTGTTGTACTATTTTCTATTTATTCAATAAATAGACTCAATAAATGTTGTAAAAATATTTTAAATTATTCAATAGTTACTAACTTTTAAGTAGTTTTAGTAATTTAGTGTTGATAGAAAAATATGTAGAAATATTTTGGTAAACTGTCTTCTTGTAATTATATTATTACGACGAAAATATTTTTCATGTAGTAGAAAATATTAAAATAGAGTTCAGGAAATACTCATGAGTATTCGGTTGGTAAATAAAAGTGTGTTTAGCGCAGGTCTCACTGCAAGGAAAGTTTTATCATTTATGTGTACAAAATGCTCAAGCAAATACACCCCGACACTGGATACGCTTGATTTACGAAGAAACTCGTAGTGTGCTGAAAGTATTGATGCAGTCTTTTATACTGAGCATTCAAGCGTAAGACAGTCACCACTTTATTGCTGTATTAGCATTGAAGCGTCGAGGACGTACCTTGTACGGATTCGGAGACCAAGATTGCCCTGAAAGAGAGAGATAACCAGTGGAAGCAGCAACTAATGCTAAAAAGAGAAAAGGATCTCTTAAAAGAAATGATTATATATATATGTTGTGAGAACTTTTGTATTTTTATATGTGAACATTTGTGGAGTATAAAATATTCAATTTTTTAACTTTAAATTTATATTTTAGTAAAAAATTATGAAAACCCTTCCAACGGTCTTCAGTGAGAGGATTTGAGGAGTTCAAATGTAACAAATTGTCCTTTGTTATATTTGATTTTGATTTCTAACGTACTAATTTGTAATTTGGCGCTAAAGAGTATTTATGTTTGCTTTGATTTGTGTTATCAGTTGATTCAAAACTTAGTTAGTGTCTGTTTTTTTTGTAATGCTTCATTGAACAAACATTATTTAACGCAACTACAGCTAGAGTGCTGTATATAGGTTGAAGTAAATACTAATTTGTATTTATAAAGTAAAAGTAATCCCTTAACCAGGCCGGGGTTTACAACTTCACATACCATATTATGAAATTCACAAACGCACCATATTATGAAAATAAGATCCAAGGTTAGAACTTTCATTCAAGTTTGTTTCAACTGCAGCTAACTTCATTCTTATTTTAGTTTCGATTTCGTGCAGAATGTCCATGTTTGCATACATAATTCTGACTTGGTGTTCATCTATGTTGTATTCCATCTGTTCCGAGTATTCAAGTAAAGCTGGCTTCAATACCTTAAAATTTTTTTTTTGTAATAACTTAAAAAATTACTTGTAGTTCTTTTTTTTCTAAATAAAATTTAGTTGAAAATGGACTTTCATAACTTGTTTTTCTATTTTCAAAACTCAAATTAATCCCTTAACAATCTTATTAAATTTTTCTCAAGAGCTATGCATAGCATTTATAGTTCTTAAATCAGATATGAAATGTAAAGAAATTGATCTTAAAGATCTCTGCAACAAATAAATTAGCTAATAGTTAGAAAAACTCTTTTTAAGTAAAAATGAGTAAGTAAGTTTTAATAAACGCAATCTTAGCTTAAGTGAAAATATTTATAAATAAAACAAAAACCATTTAACTTGTTTTTCTAACACAATAAATCAACAAGTTTAAAATTACAAAATATGTTTGCTAATTAGATTTTGTTAATTAATTTAGTAAAAATGAGCAAATATTTTTTGAAAAAAATACAAACCTTCAGATGAAATGTTAAAGCGTCCGCATAATTCTTATGTACTTCGATTATCCGACTAATAACGTGACTTCGAATCCTGTATAAAGATTTTGAAGTAATTTCACAGCTAGGTTTCTTAATGATCGGGTTTGAAATTGTTACTATTTTCTTGTTAGTGTTCATTTTGTTATGAGATTCGAATTTTAGCATAATAATGTGTATATTTTAAACAAATAGCAGCTGTCTTAAAAAAAATCTGTAATGATTGGTTTACAACTTTTAAACATTTTTAATTTAGAATTATATAAGTTAATAAGTACTGTAAAGTTCTATAGTTTGCTACGTATAAAAATAGTTTATAAAAAAATCTAAGACCCATTTATAAATAGACATACTGAAGCTTAGCATTTTCCGTATTGTTTTAGAATATTTAAAAGTCTTTTTCGTTTAAAACATATTATATGCTGCATAAAACTTTTTTAACAATTAACAAAAATTACTAAAAGTATCCAGTAAAAAAAAACAATAATTAAAAACTGACAAAAACTTAAAACATATAAAAATAATAAATAAAATGTTTTTTAGCTTCCGCATTCCCAATTGAAAACTGGATTAAAAGTTTTCACACGTAACCTTTTCTATTATTACATCATATAAAAACAAATTGTTTATGGTGAATAATAAAACGACAAAGTTTTAAAAAGATTATAAGCTAAAAAGTTAATATTTAAGTTTCTTTTTTCGTAGACTTACACATTTTCAAAGTTTTTTATGACACTTGTTTTATAATAATTTTTATTTTTATTTAGACAAGCTTGAAACTGAAAAGTAAAATGGCTATTACATTAAAAAAAACTAAAACTTTTAGCATTCAACTATTATATTTATACTTCTAGATAAAATGCTATAAACTAAATTGAAATATTTAAATATCGGTACAACCAGTGTTTATTTTAATAACTCCAAAATAAAATAAGTGTTTTTATGAAACTAGCTAGTACTATTTGTCGCAATAAGGCAAACAACTAACTTTAACTTTTTTTTAAGAATTAAACCATTACATTTTAATCAAACTTGGAAATTATCATAATTAAAGTTTTGTTAAATAATTTAACAAAACACAAATAGTGAAAGAAAGTTTACTAAATGTTTTAGCAGCTATTTGTAAAATATAAACTTTTTAATAAAAAATAATTAGTGAAGTTGGTTTCCTTAATAAAAAAAATACTTAAAAAAAAAAATAAAACATTATTCTAAAGGAAAACTCTTCATTAAATGTTTTTTTTCAAATCTTTGAGTCTGATGATAAAATGTAAACATTAAAAAAATACTTTTATATAATTTATGAACTTAATGTTTAAAAAAGCACGTGTAATACGCAAAAGTTTTACCGGTTTGTCTTTGTTTTGCTACTCGAGTAAACTCTATGTGATTAGTAATCATAAAAAAGACACTAACGAAAATATTTACAATATTGGCGGTAATATTTCTAACATTTTGTGCACAATATGCTTATTCCTTTTAGTAAGCTTTTAGTAAGTTTTAGCTCTAAACGTTTATTAAATATCTTAATGATAATCAAACAGTTTTTTTATTAAGTTTAAAATAGGGTTTTTCGAAGGGGGTTAAAATTTTTACATTTTGTCAAAAGTCAAATATAAATAGTTTTTTTTAATAAAAAGTAACGGATTAACAAACTGTACAACATCAACCTTTTATTTGGAACTAATTATATAAAACTTTTGTTAGTATTCTCCTGTACTTGGAAAAAAGAAAACTACTACTCTGTTATAACTAATTCTTTTGGCTTTTGAACTATCAAAAACATCTCTTTACTTTAATCTACCAAGGTCGTAAATATTTTACAACTGAAAATTAAAAAAAAAAATGCTATTTATTGTTTTAAAAGTTTAAATATTTTGGATTAAATAAAACTACAATTGTTAATTACACTAACCATCTTTCCTTGTAGCTTTGTTCCACCATCTCAAGTTGTGGAAAATTGTTGATATTTGGTAAATTTGGAGCATCAAAACTCATCTTTTCTAGAGGTCCGGTAATATCGGACGGACTAAAACCACTTTTCTTGCTTGAAAAGAACATTCAATCTTATTCACAATGCTATTAATAGTAAAAGTTTTTATGGTTTAACTTTAAAGTTCAAGAGCTAATTATAACTTTAATAGTTTATTAGAACAAGCAAAATGTTTTATCAAAAAAATATTTTAATTTTAAGTACGTGTTGATTTTTAAGGATTATTATGTTAAATATTGTCTAAAAAGCACCTGCTGTTTTAAATACACATATAAAACTTATATGAGTATGCAATATATTTTAACTGTTTTTACAGGTAGTTGATTGTTTTAGTAATGTTGTTTTATGATATAGTTAATTATAAAATACTAAAAAAAAAACTTAAGATCTAGCTAATTTTGCTACAAACAAACTTAAGGTTTGGCGAGACAAGTGATGTTTCTTAAATTAATATTTATATACTCTGCAATTTAATTTATTCTAGTAATATATTAATTGCTAGATATTTTAAGACTAAATACAAGTAAGTACCAATTAAGTACTATTAAAGTGTAAATAGTACCAGAAAATATATCATATTAACTGTAATACTCAGGATAATACTTTTTGTGTTTGAATATATATTTCTTATTCAAACCAAGCCAAAGATTTTTTTTAATTCAAACTTAAAAAAAAAATTAGCAAAAAAAAAACTGTGCTAAATTATTTCAATACTAAATCAGTAACCAAAGTTATACTAAACACGATTAAAAATCAACTCAACATCTGCAAAATTAAATGTTGTTAATCATTAATTAAAACAAACATTAGTTTTTAAGTGGTTAAAGTTCGACAAAAAGTATTAAAAACTTTATTAATTTTGAGTATAATTTTAACTACTTTTACGAGTTTTTTAAAGAACGTATGGAAAAAAACTTCTTAAAGTAAATACTCTTTTTTAACACTACGGTAATAAATTTCTAGGCTTAAATGTTGTTTTTAGCTATAGAAAATGGTAGTAAAAACAGCAAACTAAACAGATATGTAGTTTGTAACCTTATTTTTTAAATTAAATATTTATCTTTCGTAGGTTTTAATTTTTTTATTTTTTTTTGTGACTGTTTAAGTAGAATATTGTATTTTAAACACTTAAATATTTTAAAAATAAAGTTTAAATAAAAAAAACTTTAGAAGATTTAGATAAAAATTTTACTGAATTTATTACAAATAATACTTTTAAACTTTTAAGTCTTTAAATATCTGTTTTGTGCTATAAACATTATATTGTCCTGGGAATGACGTGAAACTGTTCTGGTGTATGACTCGATAACCGAAATGTTTTTTGTACACCAGGTCCTTTTGAGCGTATTTTTGTCGTTCAATAAACAAAAAATTACTATAAAACGAGGTATTAACAAAGTTGTATAACTTTAAAGTCTGAGTAAAAGAGCTAGTAT
The DNA here is from genome assembly GCF_965202585.1 of Thalia democratica. Lineage (NCBI taxonomy): Eukaryota > Metazoa > Chordata > Thaliacea > Salpida > Salpidae > Thalia > Thalia democratica. The sequence continues at coordinate 6,706,112 of NC_139172.1, forward strand.
TAATAATGAAAATAAAGGATTAACAAACCTTTAAATTCTAATTAAGTTCATCAATTAGACAATAATATTTTAACAAAAAAGTTAAGGAACTACTAAAAAACTCTTAATACGGCCAAATAAATAGTTTTAGTTTAACAACAAAAACGTGTAAAAATTATATTTAAAGCTTTAAGAAAATTAGTTTATAATGTAACTATTAAAATAACTTTTCTAAGTTTTTATGGTCTTATTTTGTAACAAAATATTTTACTAAAAACTAATATTATTTAAATTCATTAACTAAATTCTATATGTTATAAAACTAGTACTAAATTTACCTAATTATACACTGATAAGGTTGAATTTTCGAATATGTATTATTTTAGCTTTTTGTTTAGATTTTCATGCATAAATAAGTTTTTAAATAACATAATAGATAAGCAACATTGTTATGTGCAGTTTTATATTTTATCATATTTGAAAAAGTTGTAATTTTTTAGCACCGAAACCTGGTAGTAAGTAGTATATTTTATTTGCACATCTTTATTTAAAATCTTATATTGAAAACTTATCTACAATCTACACTCATACTATCATTCTCATACTTTAACTTGGCTATCTACCTTTAAAATTTAATGCTTATTTATCTTAGTTTAAATTGAATAACTAAAACTAAAGAAAATTTATGAAAAGTTAAACTGATAATTTATTTATTTTGATGTCGAAATATTAAAAAAAAATGATTTTTTTTAGTGTGTTATAATTAACAAACAAAATATATAAAATTACGGCATGTTAAAAGTGTATAAACTTATTTTTTACAGTATTATCTTATTACAAAACTAAGGTAAAGCAGTAATGATTTTTTTTATCTAAATGTGTCTAACTTTAAACATTGTTATAAAAACTGTAAATAATGAAACCCATTAGTTTAATTTACGGTGTACAGATTTATTTGTTAAACGTATAACTTTTCTTGCCTTACAATAAAAGCCTACTTTTGATAGTTTTTAACAGCCTCTACTATATTGTATGTTTCAAAATACATTGAACCGTAAAATTTATAAAAAAAATTAAACACCCATAATTTTTTTTTCTTTAGTGCTCAAAATATTGAGTTGAATTGATTCCATTAGCTTAAAAAATTAAAAAACAAAGTTTGTTAAACGCCCAAATTAAGGTTTAATAGTCTTTATCGTTCTCCAAAACTGCTATAATTAAGTTGACTTCAAACTTCCAAACAGCATTTAAAATGTATACTCTTAAAAAAATAACTTTTTCCTCAAACCAAACTGTACCTTAAAATAGAAAAGTTATTGAACAGCTTATAAAACAATGTTATTTTATATCACTTTAAATAACTATTTACTAACTTTTAATATATCATGTTTAGCTACCTACCGTACAGTCTTTAAAATAAAACAAGATTAGTTAAAGTAATTATATCACCTATAATTACCAATAACTATCAATAGCACTTGGTAAGCTTTTTAAATTCGCGTAAATACATATTAATTGAGTTTATCAAAAACTTTCATATTAAAGTAAAAATCATCAAAAATCTGACATAACATCATCATTGAAAATTTCGTCAGTTCAACTTGCTTTACAATAAGCAACATTTTTGTATCAGCCTTGACCGGAATTAAAACCTGAATTATAACAGCAAGGTTGTTGTTAAGTTGATAACCTCTATTTTTAAGCACTAAATAAACTGTATAACAAAAATTAAAAAAAGTTTTTTGTATTACTAGTTCGATCAAAAATTCACATTTATAACTTTCATTATATGAAAAACTATCAAATCGCAGTCAATTTCTGTTTCTCAAAATTTCGGTATTTGTTTGTTTTGTTATTTAATAAAAAGATTCAGATTTATTATTTAAACAGTTTGAATATTTTACGTTTGAGTTTTTTGTTTTACTTATTTAGTTTCATGTTTTTAGTTTCATGTTTTCATGTGTATCAATCAGTTTTTATCAAAACGATATTGAATTAAATATAAAGTATAACACTTATTTGTTTTGTCTCTCAGTAATACTTATAAACTTGTAAGCCAGCTATAGCTCAATATAAGTCTAAATTTCAACTATTAAACTTTAGTAGAAATTTTTAATTGTCAAATTAGTTGTAAAAATATTTTAACTGAAAACAATGATTTTTAATAAATTTTAAACATCGAAGTTAGCTTCGCGGAGGTCCGGTCTGTGCTCAAGGACGACATCAAACGTCTTCTTCCACAACTCTTGTTTCGCTGATTGCTCTTCAAAGCAACTATCGTCGTCGGATTCTTTCAATACTCTGATAAATTTGTGTAGTTAGATAAAGTAGTTTCTTATTTAAAAATTTATCGCAAAATAATATAACTCGATAAGTTGTTTTTCATTGATTACTTTGTTGTTAAAAACACCGTGACAAACTGTTATTTTTTCAGTCAAAACAAATTCAATTTATCTTTAGTTAAATGTCAAAACAGTAACTTCTTAGACTTTTAGAGTTTTCGACTATACTTTATAGAAAGATATAAAAGTTATAGTTTTTCTTAATCTTAAACAGCTTTCTAATTTTCTTTATATTATGACGGATCGTAATACTGAACCCTCGAGACATGTTTGTTTTATTGCAACCATGTTCTATAACATTTTAAACTTTTTATTCTTTTAGTATAGCTTTAGTTTGATTAATTACATTTTTGTTTACATTTAATTTTTAATTGTGTTGCTACAAGTTATTCAAAAGATACTTTTGTGTTTTAATTTTAAACAATGTCAATTTAAATCAAACAGTCTGAAAGTTGAGATTTAATTTAGTTTAACTTGCTGCCGTATTAAAAGAAAGTTCAGTACTACATTTACTCATTAATTAAACATAAGCTGTAATTATTGTTGCAATGAAATTATTTTTTCATCTTATACTTTATAATCTATTGCAAATTATAAAAAAAAAACTTAAACAAATGTTACCTTTAAAGGCATGTGTTAAAAAAAGATAGTCATACACAAAGATAGTCATTACATCAAAAGTTTGTTCGTATCTCTATAAGAAATGTTTTATAACACCAAGTTTCTGCTATATAATTTATAGGAGTAATTCATAAAACTGCAGTCAAGTTCGACATTATTAATACAAACTATTGCTTCTTTAAAAACGAACATAATTATCTGACTTAAAATATTTTTTTATTCATGTAAAATAAAAACTGAAACCTCTCTCTACAAAAATAGTCCGAGAGATCAGGTCTTTCTTCAGATTGTTGCCATGACAATAGATCATTCTCAAATCTATTTATTAGCTCGTCACACTGAAAAGAAAATTATCATTACAACTTGCTTTAAATCATTTGGTATAGAACAGCTAGAAGAGAGTTTCTCAAAGAAGGTGAATTAAGATGTTATCGGTTTTAGTAAGACGGGGGCAATTAAGGGGGTGATTTTGAGAGTTTTTGCATTTAAAGAACTTTCATTTTTAGCTTACTTTTTAATTAATCTATTTATTTTATATCAATTATTGACGAGGAATTTAAAATTTATATTAAAATTGTTAGTTTTGTAACAAAAAGTAAAATATAAGTCACGCTGTAACTACAACTGCAGCTCGCAAAACTATTATTTTTTAAATTTGGCCCGCCATCATTTAAATACCTGCCGATATCTTAATAAAGATAGCATTGTTTATTAACTTTGTGGTAAATGGCAATTGAAATAATATAATTTTGAAACTCTAGTTAAATATTTAATGTTAGTGTATGAATACAGCTATTGATAAAAAAAGCTAATTTCATAACTTCAAAAAATTCTTCTAAACTGAAAAAAAAATTATACTAAAGAAAGTTCCTATAAACATTAATTTCAAGTTTAAATACTTTTTTCAACCAAAACTTTTCTGTTATAATTCTTAAAGCAGTAAAAATTTATATCTCACAAAAAAACTTTTTTGTAGTATTAAGTGATAAACGCAACAAAACACTTAGTAGTTATGTCCTTAAGTACAAAAACGAAAACTTTTAATTTCAATTTTTTTTAAACTACTAACTTGTGACATTAATCTATTAGTCTCTGGATGTTTGTAATCATCGAATTTTTTCTGTAGTTCATCACCTTTCTCGTTACCCTCAACCTGTGACGTCATAATCACTTGAGTGCCACTCAGATCGCTTTTTTTGATGTATCTAGTAAAGTTAAGACTTTTTTTTCAAACTTGAAAAAGTGTTTAGTAACTACTATAAAAGTTTTACAGTATCAAGCGTTTATACAAATTTAACCATTGTTAGATAAATGCACATAATTCCACTACTATTCATACTACCTAAAGTTCTTTTTTCTCACTTGAGGTACATAATCCAGCATTTTGTCACAAACATCTTCGATTGCAACAAACATAGGCATGCTCCTTCAAATAAAGAATATGTAATGTATATTTTAAATAACACTAAGCACTTTTGTTGTTCTAATAAGTTTTACTTTAATATATCTAGCAATAATACATGAAGTTCGCAATGAAAATGTTAAGTAAAAATCCAAGACCAGCTTCAGTTTTAGAAAAAAGACACTTATTCAAAAAATTTTTTTAGCTCTAATTAAAAAATAGGCTTTAAAACTTATTCTTACTTATCTCTTTTTCTTTCAGCTCTTGATTTTCTCCTTTCTCTTCTTTTCTTCTTCTTTTTTTGCTCCTCAGACATTTTATCTTCTTCTTCTTGGCCTTCTCCTTCTAAGATCTTTGTTATTTCTTCAACCATCAGTCTACATACTGTGTTTGAAGTTTTAAATGGTTAAAACTCATAAAAAATTTCTAAATCATTTTTAAAACTATTTAATTCGTTAAAATATTTGTCGAATGTCTGTTTGTAATTTACTAATACAGTTTGTACAACATTGCTATAATACTAAATAACAAATGATAAGTTTGGCAAAGTTTAAAAAACTAAAATCTTACATTTTTGTAGTTTATTTCTTAATTTTTTTAAGTTGTTCAAAATCTTTTACATATTAAATGTTAATTAGGAAACTTACATTGGCAGTTATTAGGAAAGTTTTTGTTTTCTCCTGCCACGCCCGGAGGTTTGTTTTCCTTCTTACCTTTCTTCTTCTTCGCTTTTTTAGAAAGAGTTCCCTCCGTCTTTAATACAAATGCAGTAGTTTAAATACTTAAATATAGAAATTTAGTATGCAGCGAAAAAGAACTCACCTGAGATAGATAGGACAAAACGATGAAAACCAAACAAAATAAAGTGAAAGTAGTTTTCATTTCTTTTAGAACTGAGTATAGCTGTGTATCAAAACTACTAAAATGTCAATAAAGCGAAGTGTGGTTTAAGTTTTCATCTAACTCTTAAGAAAAATAATTTAAAAAATGTATAAAGTTATTAAAAAAAAAGCTAATTTACTGCAAATTTTAAAACTAAAAAATTGTATTAATATTTTTGTTTGCTACCTTAGTTTTTTCTTATCTTTTTTAGTGCGTATTTCTTTTTATAATCGATAAACTTATAGCTTTAACATTAAACGTTGACTATTTACTCATCCATTTGAAAATTTCTGTTATAAAATTCTAACAAAATAATTTTTATTTAAAATTTAAATAGTCAATTAACTACTTGGAAGTGTGCTTGCAAACTTAACAACTATAAAAGTAATTGTAAAAAAAATATAAAAATTATATCTGATGACTAACTTTTAAAAAACTAACTACTATTTTGAAAATTTGATTAAGTTTTTATATACTTTTTAATTACTTTTTTGTACCGTGTAAAATTCTCAAAGTCAATGGTCAAAGTCAGCGCAGGTAAGCTTAACTCAGGGTTTCCCAAAGTGGGCGATATCGCCCCCCTGGGGGCGATTTTAGTAAGTCGGGGGGCGAATTTTAGTAAAGGGGCGAAAGGGGGGGCGATAACTAGTAAGGGGGCGAATAGGGGGCGATTTTATAATTTTGGGCATTCATAAAATTTTTAGTTTTTACCTTTTTATTTTACTAATTTTAGCTTGCCAGTAAATATTTGACCCTGAGGTCAATTAAACGTCCCGAAGTGGATTATGGATCCCTTCAAAGCAGATCTTTTTGAAGTAAACGTTGACTGACAGGAAACTTTTTCAGACTTACAAACTGACCTTGAACTTAAAGTAAATTTTTCCAAAGAACGATATAAAAGCTTTTGCACTCAACAAAAACTAAGGCATTAGTATCCAATCATTAAGAAGGAAGTTAGATTGTTGTTTATAGTTTTTCGTTCTAGCTATGTTGTTGAGAAAGCTTTCAGTTCAGTTATCAACATCTTGAACAAAATATATAATCTAGATATTTGTTAAGGAGGTGACTTGAGGCTTTGTTTGACTGATTTAGAGCTAGATATAGAAAAACTTGCAATCAGTCATGAAGCTCATCCTTCACATTAGATTAGACTTCAGTTGCAGACATTATTTTCTGTAAGGTCTTCAATTTTAGTTGATTTTATAAAAGATTTCTTACTTGAGCTCGTTTGTATTGTACTTAAGTAGTCTTTTTATGATAAAATTTTATTAACTTATTTATTCTACAACAGGTTTGCTTAATGCCTAATGAATACTAATTACGGTAGACTTCCTCTTGAATTCGCACTTTTACTCAAAAAAAAAGTGCAAATTTAGAATTTCTTAACTTAACTTAAATAAAGTATATAACTAACTAAGTATTAAAAAAACAAAAACTTTATTATACTTAATAGCTTGTATAGATCAATCTTTTTTAATAAACATTTTTTTTGTTTCAGTGGATTTCACGTTTATTCATAACAGTATTGCATTATAATACGTTGAAATTTGCCTTTTGTAAAAAAAAATGATAATGAATTTTTGAGTTAGCACTTTTTAATTTTATTCAAAGTGCAAATTCAAGTCTACTGTATTTATTAAGTGGTTTTGTTTTGACTTGGTTAATTTTGTAGTTTATATTTGTTGTTTTACATTACACTAAAAGTTTTTATAGCATAGTGAATATAATATTTGTTTAAAAGATATTTATTTGACATATTTTTATTATTACTTGTTTAGTCTGTATAAGTAAAAAAATTATGTAAACCAATAAAGTTTTTATTTCAATAAAGAATTTTGGACTTTTAAAGAGTATAGATTTGAAGTCTCTATTTTAAATGACTTTAACTATTTCACTAAAAATATTCTTAAAGTCAGTTTTATATTCTAACTTGATTTATTATTTAAAAATAATTATATATTAAGGATTTTAAACTATTAGTACAACTTTTTTTTGTTTTATCTTAATTCAAAATATTTTGGCAATTAAAATGTGTTGTTTATTTTAATATTTTAACCCTAGCTTTTTATTTTTAACTATTTTCCTCTGATAAACTATTATAGGCTGATAGCTAGAAAACAAATTCATTTTTGAACAGAATTAAATAAGCCATCGAAAAGACTGCTACAGTTACAAACCAAAATTTTAATCCAATAAAAATATTTTTAATAGATTACTTTCTGTTCACAAAATTAACTGTAAAACTTTTTTAATCTATGGTAAAATAGTTTTAGAATATGCCTAGGTTTTAGTTAAGATTTTAGATGGGTAACGTACGGCCCAGATCCAGTCAAATTTCAGCCCGTTAAGTAACTTAAAAACTACTATTGTGCAAAACAATAAACTTTAGCTTCTTGATACTTATTACTTTGAAATACGCTTTCAACTTGGTTTTCAGTTCACAATAGTACTTCCTAGATCGCAATAATAGTAAATCAGTTTGTTAAATTTTGCTCGAGATTTTTAATTTTCTTATATCTTAGTTTTTTAAATCATGTAGCCCGCAAGTACATTTTTTTAACAAGTCGACACTAGAAAGTATTTTTTAGTAAAAATGACTTGTTGACTACAAAAGTTGTCCACAACTAATCTAAAGGTTTCATTAGTTTCAAAACAATTCGTATTTAAACAGAATTGATTACAGATTACAAAAGGCTTTTTAATATTTTAGTACTTTTATACACTTTCATGGGCTTATAAGAAAATATCGGTAAATTATTTTTTCAAGCCCTTTAAATTACTTTAAACATTGCCTAAAAGAGCGTGAATAATAAATTCAAGACTAAATGACATTTCGAATACAACTTTTTTGGCTCAAAAGTGCGTACTCAAGAAGAAAAAAAACTTTATAAAATCATGGGGGGCGATTTTTTTTCAAACTTCTGTAAAGGGGGCGATTTAGTAAATGAGTTTGGGAAACCCTGGCTTAACTGTTTGAAAAAAAAAACTGTTTACAACTTTGTTGTCCTGTATATTGTTTTTTTGAAAACTTAGTCTGCTTTAAGTTTGAAACAACTAAAAATATAGACTTTTTTTTGCTGATTGTGCTTCATTTTATCAACTTAAAATGTTCAAATAATAAAATCTAATTTTACTCAAATAAGTTTCTGCTTACAAATAGCAATGTAACCGTTTATGAGACAAAAAGCAAATGTTATCTAAAGATTAAATGAAGTAAAAATGTAATTAATTAAGTACTTAATGAACTATATGATTTGAAATAATTGTACTTGTAAAAATAATAAGCTTAATGGCGTTAATAATGACTTAAAAATTATTGTTATAAATTGCATTTCTAATGTTTCTAATTCATTATTAAGTAAATTTTGTTTTATTAGCAAATAAAAGATTAATACTTAAACTTTTATTCCTAAATTAATTTTCTTTGTAAATTAAGTTTCACTAAAAATATTTCGAATATCTTAAAAATAGAGTTTTAAGCTTAACGTGAAAATCAAAAAATAATAGCTTAAAGCTAATCTTTAATTTGTGTTATTTTTCACCTAATATTTCTTAGAAACAAAATATTCTTATTAAATTTGTTTTTAAGGATCATTTCTTGTAGAATTATTGGAGAAAATACATTTGAATATCTGAAAAATTTTTCTTCTTATTTTATTATTAAATTATGTACATGTAGTGTACAATGTGTTGATCAAGCTTTGGATAATTACAAATTACTATCAAGACAAAAACAAAACTTGATAAAAAACGTTTCAGAATTTTATTGCAACTTATAATCTTTAAAAACAGGATTAAACATTTTGACTAAAGCTATAAGGAAATAGTTTTGTTTTTTAAAATTAATTATTTTTATTAGTTATATTTTCGATAAATAAGTAAGATAATTTAAAAAAATATTTTATTGTATGTTTCCTAAGTTAGTTTCTTAACCAAATTAAAGTAAAACTTATATGATTTTTTACTACTGCTAATCCTAACTGTTTTTTTAGTTGTTATTTGAAATAGTTTTATAAAAACGAACCTTTTAACTCAAGTTTTTAAAACATACACAGTTTTTGTTCGAAACAAACGTATATATAGTAATTTTAAATTAATCTTACTAGTTTAAAACTTATAGAAAAACTATAAAAAAAACGCTGATAGTTAACAGTAGTTCTAAGAAGTATGAATTTAAAACTTAAGAAGCAATTTTATTAATCAAATGTGCTACTAGCTAGCTCATAAAGAATAATTCTATAAAGACACGTAATATTTCACATCAAAAAGTTGTGAGAACTTGACATGTGTTCAGTAAATGTTTGTTTGTTTATTGTTCGTTCGCTAATTTTCTTAAGATACTGTGTGTAATTTTATTTTTATTTTTTAATATTGCCCTTCTACTAATAGTGTGAAGTTTAAATCATCTGTAGCTAAATAATAGTTATTGTTGGTGTAAAAACGTTCTTTTTAAATATTATTTTGTGGTCGAATACATTATTTTTGATTAAAGCTTAAAATTTTAAGTTATATAACAATTAAATAAAAAGTAATAACTTTATGTTCTAAAATTTATTTACTTTATTACGAGTAGGAGTAAGGAAACTTTTTAATCAGTGGATTTACTAGTAGTATTGTTTATTGAATGAAAAAAAAAAGCGCTCAAAAAGTTTGGTCTAAGGGTCTGGTGTACAAAGGAATCTTTCGGTTATCGAGTTGTACACCACATGCTTACAAAGTTTCTTACGAGCTAATACACATCGTTTTTTTTATCATTTAAATATTTAAACTTTTAGTAATAAACAATCAATTAAACGAAAAGAAAAAATGAAAGAAAATAAAACTTAACGAAAATTAACTGAATTTTGTATTTAATAATGTACTATGAGTCTTGTTTAGTAACATATGAACTAAAAAATATATGTATACAACTTGAAATTAATTCGAAATAATTTTTAAAAGTAGATAAACAACACTAATAACAAACGTGTGAATACTTGAATTATAGGTTACAACTTCTTTAAAGAAAGTAAAATGTAATAAGCTGAAATTTAAAAAAAATTAAGTATTTTTATTAAAAGGTAATTTTTATTTTATTTAATAAATTAACTTGAAGAGTAAAAACAATTTTACATTTGAATAGTTAAATAAACTATTGCAATTTATTTTTTAAGAATTTTTAAGAAATGATTTTTACAATAACTGAAATTAACTTTTATAAAATATGAACATAAATAGTGTAAAATTATGCTTTTTATAAGAAAAAAAGATAAAAAACTATAACAATTTTAACAATAATAATATTAAAAACAATAAATTTCCTTCAATTTTTAAATCCTTATTTTATTTTATTTTTTTAATACCTTTCCAAGTCTAAAACTGTAATAATAGAAACCATAATAAATAGTAGATGTATTTCGGGGACAAACACTACAAAAAATTCATTGCTGGCATACTCACTCACTCAAAATATTTGGTCCTAGGACCTGGTGCACGAAAAAACCTTTCGGTTATCGAGTCGTACACCTTGGACACCTTTTAACGTCTTGTCCAGGACATACTATTGAAAATTTATACTACAAAAAAGTCTTTAAAATAATAATTTAAACTTTTATTTAATAATTGTTAACGTGTAACAAAAATAAAATTAAAAGCATGCTTCAAATAATTTGTAACAAGAAGTATCAACTTTAGTTGTTTAGCACAAGTTGATGTCAGCTAAAAAACTTTCGGAATACTCATATAAAACAAGAGAGAACAATCTGAATTTATCGATAGTGAAGACTTCGTGTAAAGTTATTTTTTTTGACTTGATTAAATGTAGCTGTTTAAAATTGAACACATTAAGTTTAAACTTTATACCAAATAACTTGGATTGTACTAATTTTTAGATTATTATAGTATTCTCACAAATTTTGCCTATAAAAAGTAAGTAGCTTAATTTTTTTGAAAAACCATTCTCAAAAATTAAGATTTATATGATTTAATGTACTACTTTGTTTTTGAAATTAAAGTTTTTTTGGTTTAGCTAAAAAGTATTGTTTATTAAACGATAAAAAAGCGCTCAAAAACTTTGGTCTAAGGACCTGGTGTACAAAGGAACTTTTCGGTTATCGAGTCGAACACCGCATGCTTGTAAAATTTCTTACGAGATGTTAAAAATATTTTTTAACATCTAAACATTTTAATCTTTAGTGATAAAACAACCAATTAAACGAAATAAAAGAAAAGAAAACTAAACGAAAACTAACTTAATTTTCTGTTAAAAATGTACTAAAAACTTGTCTAACAACATAAGAACTAAAAAAATTATATATAACTTTAAATTAACTTATTAAGGAGGATAAATAATACTAATAGCAAAAATGTAAATACTTGAATGATAGGTTACAACTTCTATAAAGAAGGTAAAACTGTAATAGACTGAAGTATTATCACGCTAAATCGTATCAATATTTTTTGCTAAAAGTGTAATTTTTATTTTTTTTAATAGTTTTACTTTAATAGTAAGGAGAATTTGATACTTAAATAGATAAATAAACAGTTGTACAACTTCATATTTAATTTTTTAGAAGTGAATTCTACCATAACTGAACTCAACTTTTATAAATGAAAATATAAAGATAAGTAGTGTACCATTCACGCACTTTATAAGAAAAAAAAGTAATATTAATAATAAAAATTATAGCTACAACAAATTTCCTTCTATCTTAAAATATACTCTATAATACTTTGAAAACTTTACTAAGTCTAAAATTGTAATAAAAGAAGGTAAACAATATTTGAGAACATAAAAAAGAAGATTTTTTTCGTTTTTTGATTTCCTTAGAAAAAGAGATTTTTTTACCTAAGTTTGCTTGAAACAGTTACCTCAGCTTACTTTTTAAACACTTAATGTTTTGTTAAAGTATATACATCTATTATTATTTTTTTTTACATTGATAAGCTAAAAAAATTAAAAAAGTTTTTAAGTATTCTGAACTTAATTCAAAATAGTAATCTTAAAAAGTAATCTAAAGAATAACCATATAGAAAATTCTGCAATTTAGATTAAACCACTGTTATTTTAACCAAACAAATCAACTTTTGAACAAAAAATTTTTTTGGGTTTATATGACAAATACTATTAACTCCTAAAACAAAAGTAAATAGTCGAGTAGCAATGATTACTAATGACCTTAACAATCACTATTTAATATATAACTTTTAAGTTTATCCTGGAACTTTCCAAAATGACTAATATTTTTCAAACATAATGGTAGCTTAATCCATAACTTACTTACTTGGTAGGATAGCGATTTATGACATATTTTGCTGTTGAATCTAGGTAGGAAAAATTTGTTTCTGAATACCTCGTTAACATTTATAGATAGTATTAACTTTTTTAAAGTAATTATTAAAGTTAGCTGGTAACAAACTATTATCAAACTTAAACATAAATAGACCTAGTTTATATAGATACAGTCTTTCAACATCAATTTTTTTTCTAAGCTTTTAATTATCTTACAATATTTTATTATTTTATACTTCTTATAATGTATGCATCTAAGTGCTCTGTTTATGAGAACATTGACATCATTTGTACACTTTTTATTTGCTCTTCTCCAGCAAAACAAGCTATATCTAACATTGCTCATAAGCAAAGAATTAAAAATCAAGCATAATACTTTTTCATTGAAGAAGTGTCTCGTTTTATATAATACACCCTAGGTTTATGTAGTTTTGTTTTTATAATTTCTATGTGTTCTGACCATTTTAAATTTCTGTTTATAATTGTCCCCAAATATCTATAGCTAATTGCCTTTGTTATAACTGTTTTATCTATTTTTACATAAATATCTATATTTTCGAAAAACTATTTTTTGATTGATGTAGAATCATGCTTCTGGTTTTATTAAGGTTCAGTTTGAGTTTGTTTTCCATTAGTCAATCTGATGCCTTTTTTAGTTCTGCAGTAAAACTTTTGCAATAATTTGAGTATAGATTTTTTAATGTTTTGTATAGCATTGTATCATCTGCAAAGTTTAAGACGCTAAGACTATTGCTATTCTGTAATTCAAATAAAGAATGCATAATTTTGTAATTCATATAACTTATATTAAAAAAAGAGCAAATTGTTTATACAAAAAAAAAATTGACAAGTTAATTATGAAACTTAGAGTCAACTTTATTGTTAAAAAAAACTATTAATAAAAGTGATTTTTAAATTTTAAGTCAACTTTTGTTTACGTTACTTAGTACTTATAAAACCTTTTTGTTGTAAATTTTTTTTTTATTAGATTAAATTTGAAAATAAAATGATAAGATTAAAAAGAAGTTGTTATTTAAAATACTACCATTTTAATAAGTGTAGAAGCTATGTTAATATTTTTTAACTTTATTTTGAGCAAAATAAATACTTTTAAACAAAAAAACAAATAGTTAAACTTCTTTAAATTACAATAAACTAAGGTATACATTTTTATGTCTTCCTTAGGATTTATGCTTTAAAGTACGGTAATAAATTTCTAAGAATCAAATTTAACATAGGAGCCTATCATTAGAGAAAAAATGTTTTTTAAGTTATTTTTTATTTTACTTTATTGAATTTACTTTAGACGTTTACTTTTATACAATTTTTTTTATTGCTAACTCGATTTTTTTCCTATTTGACACATTTCTAACTTTATATTTGAAATTTTTTTATTCTAGAACAATTCCAATTTTTAATTTTAGAGTTTCAAATTTGTATCAAAGATTAAATTAAAATCAATTTCAGCAAAATATTTTTTTTTGAACGAAATGTTTTATAAAATATTGAAACAAACAATAACAATTTGTTTCCAAAGACCAAGTGAGTTGGTATTGAGTTAGAAAAAACCAAGTAAGAAAATATTCGGGTTAGAAACGTAAAATTTTCAGTTGAATTGAGTTAATTAAAAAAAAAAAGATAGTTAACTATTTTAAACCAAAACATTTTTTTTCTTAAAATAATTTTTAATGAAAACAAAGTTAAACTTTAAAAATTTATGTAAAACTTGAAATAACAAGAGTATAAATATTTGAAGTTTAACTAGTATCCCTTTCTGTAAGCAATTATTCGTCATTTAGATAGTTTTTGCTGTTTAACACTTTTATCAAAAAATATCAAATTTTTTTTCACTATAAAAACTTTAATACTACGTTGTGAAGAGCTTATAAAATATTTATCTTTTATATAACTATTTGTGCTTATATACAAAATAATTTTATGTTTCTTAAATAAAAATAGCAAAAATTTTCTACCAAAATTAATTTAAAACATATAAATAAAATTGCAATCCTACATTCCAAGTGAATTAGTTAGTTTCATCGTAATGAAAAAACCTGATACTTTTCCTTGATTTATAAACTTAGTTGAACTGTTTCTAAATACAACGTTTAAAGCTGTAAGTTATGTAAAAAAAGTCTTAAACTTCTATTCCATATTTCAATAATAAAGTTTACTTGAATTAAGAAGTGATAAGGTTTTTTATACTGTGTACTACTTAATGTTTTTATAGGTAGGTTACAGTTAAAAGTTTACCGAACTATTTGCAATATTATATTTAGGTAGCAATTTTTCACTTGCACAATTGTGATTTTGTTTAAAATTTTCTTTCATTCTAAAAGCCTTTTAGTTTTATTTTTATCTTTTCAAGTTTAAACTTTAGCTTTGTATCTAAATTATATTAAAAACTTGAATAATAATAACAAAACCTACGCCTACTACCCTTCAACTTGTAACAATACTTTTATTTTATTTATATTAACTTTTAACTTATATCAACTTTTTAAGTTAAATCACAAAAACGTTGGAAAATATTAAGAACATTGCAATATGTATACAACTTTTCAAAACAAACAATAACTTTTGACACTTTGGCAATGAAGTGGTTATAAAATTATATTTTTTACGCATTTATCAATTCAATAATTCCTTGGAATTTCAAAACAAAAATAATTGAAATTTAAAATATACAGGCTTGAAAACTAAACAAGAAAACAATAGTATTACAGTTTTAATTAGAAGTAATTTACTTAACTAATAAAGAATCATTTATTTAAAAAAGAGAAAACAAAAAAAATATAGTTGAAAGTTTTAATTAGAACCTTTTTTAAGTCAAGTGCAACATATCATTAACTTTATAAGATATAAATGATTTTCTTAATTTAAACACTTTAGAAACTTTATTCTAGCAAACGATTTTAGTCTACATTTAAATATGAAAATTACGTTTTTATACTACAAATAAAACTTTTTTAGTATCAATACAACATCTCAAATATTTCTACAGTTTATTATCTAATGAATAAATTCGCTTGATTAAAAAGTATGTGCAACATCCAATGATATGAAAGATGGTTATAAATAAGACTTCAAATAAAAAGTGAACATAATATTGTGTATTTACAGTAAATTTTGAAAATAACAGTAAACTCTTGCTCGATTTAAGACTTTAAAATGCAAAAAAGCATAATTTAACATATGTTGATATGATTAAATGTAAAATATGCTCAGTCAAACTTGATTCCTTGTGCTAATGGGAGGTCTTTGCTGTAGTTGATTGTACTGAAAATAAAAGTTTTTTTAATAAACTTTATATAAACACAACTTTTAATTTAACTTTGAAACTCGTTTTTGGTCTGATAATAGTAATTAAGTTTAATAATTGTCATGGATATAAAGTCTAGCAATAAACTAATAACTGCAAAATATTGCACTATTCAAAGTTTGTTAAAACTGTTATGCTATCTAAAAAAATCAGAATTAAAGATCTCAGAATAAGAAAAAATCTTAAAAAAACAAAACAACATGTTATACTTTATAGAACAGATAATTTACTTGCTTTTTAATCAAACATAGCTGAAAAAAATATCAAATAAGTTTCTTTTTTTTTTTAATTAAAACAGACATTGTAAAAGTATTTTAGATTTAAATTCCTTAAATTACTTAACAAGAAATTTATTTTAAAAGTTATATATAGTGATATAAAACATTTCTCAGAGATCTTTACAATGAAATATTTTTGTAGCTTGTTTTTTAATTTGAAAAATAGCTATTTTCTCAATTTATGAAAACTTGTTGAACAGCTTCAGCTGTGCGCTCAACCAAAGCGCTCAATTTAAAACATCAGACTTCTATAAGAGATCAAAACAACTTTTAAAATATTTATATTATTTTAACAAACCAGGTGCTTCTCCTCATGTACTGTTTCCACGAATCGCTGCCACTCTCTCTTCCGCCCCCAGTGTGCTTTTCTCCTCCAAACGCTCCTCCGATCTCAGCCCCGGATGTCGGAATGTTCACGTTCACAATTCCGCAGTCTGATCCGTGCGGTCTGGAAGCAAATTTAATTATATGAGTAAAACTGTATCGTAGTTATTTAGTTCTGTTGTTAAAGTAGTTAGATATCATTTTTTTCTTAAAACTGTAACTTTGTTAAAATTTAAATTTATACTAAGTATACTAAAGATCCGAAACTTGTTTACATATTTTCACACACACATTCATTACCTTATTTATACACAAAAAAGTCACAAGCTAGTGGTTTAAATTTAGATTACATGTTTCAATCCAACTTAAATACTAACCCCATCCAGTGGAATATGTTGCCGATGTTCTGTGTGAACAGGGCTGAGGTCAGTCCCTGATCAACCTCGTTGTTCCACCTTACTCCCTCCTGCAACGAACCTTCCTCCATCGCGATGACGTACAGCACGGGGACGAACGACTCCTTATGGACTATGGGGTCGTCGTGCTTCAGACCCGATATTATGGTGGGTTCCACGTAGTTACCAGGTCTGTCCATCACCTTGGCAACAAGTTTTAAATTGTTCAAGTTTGAAAACTTAGGTCAAAACGTGATAAGAATGTATAACTACAACAATAAAAAAAAGCAACGAAACACCTGTTGGTAGAAAATAGTAAATATTAATACATTAAGATGAGATAAGTTAAAAGTGCAATTTAAAAAATATGCAATTAATAAAAACTTTAATATATGTTCTCAAAAAAAAATATTTAAACTAACATTTCCTCCAACTTCAATTTTGCCGCCATTTTTAACAGCTTGATCAACTGCAGATTTGTAAATTTCCACTGCATTTTTGTTGTGAAGCGGGCCGTACAATACTCCTTCTGTTAAATTGTAGTTTGAAACTATTTTAAAACAATTTCTAATAATATAAAAGTTAAAACAAAAAACTCAAATGATTGTCCTTTTGCAATCTGTATATTGTCTGTAAATGTTTTGACCTTAATAATCACAGATATTGCACGTTGCATTTTGTTCCAACAAATATTTGAAGTTGTAATAAAACAACTGCTGTTCTGGACAGTCATAAATACAAAACAACAAGCTACTTTATTTTTGTAGTATGACTGTAGATTGTTGATATTATACTTCTTATTCAAGTATAATTGTGACAACTGATCTCGCAAACTAACTGACCTTACTCTACTAAAAAATATGATCATTTAAAAAATTTTTACCGTCTTACTATGAAAAACTTCTTTAACAAACCTAAGTTTTTTCTTACTATTAGTGTTAAAGCAGAATCGCCGTATGTGAACATAAGAAAAAAAGTTAATCAACAAAACTATTTCAATTGGAGAAGATTGAGAATTATACTAATTTTAGAACGCGTATAGCTTTTCAATTAAAAAATCAATAAAAAAAACTCTATCAACAAAATACCGTATAGGATAGGAGTGGAAGCGCTTTTAGTCTGCGGGTCGGATGCGGAAAAAATTAGTACTTTGCGTGCCGAAGCATTTTAAATTCATTTAAATCAAAAAATTACTCAAACATGACCTTTTAAATTATTGTTTTTGAGTATTCACAATTATTTATTTCTATCAACCCTTGATCAAAACAAAAATATAGTTGTACTTAGTATAGTAAATACCAAAACTTAATAAACAATAAAAACTGAAAAAATATTTCATTAAAAAATTTAAACTTTACTAAGTTTTCGAGATTACTTATTTTTAACAACTTTGGATGGAGTATTACATTAATAATATGTATGTAATTTAATAGTCATGTAATATAATAGTACCAAAAAACTAAACTTTTAATTTCTATAAGCTTATAAATAATAATACATTAGGCCTACATAAAAAGTTATTTAAGCGCAAAGTTTGAACATTTCCATATTATAAATATCAAAAGTTATGTTAGAACTTGTGAAAGCTATAAACAAATACCATATAAAAAATATAAACTCTAAATTGACGTTAACAAACTACGCATTTGAACTTCTTTAAAAACGATACTTTCAGTCATAGTTATAAGATTTCTTTGCATCGATTTAAATAAAAAGTTACAAATTAAAAACTTCTTTAATAATTACAAACGAACCATCAAGCGGGTTTCCAACGGAAACTTGCTGGTATGCTGCCTTGAGTTTATCAAGCACCTCCTGATACAATGAAGGATGAACTAATAATCTTCTGCAGGTGGTGCACCTCTGTCCCTGGGTACCGACCGACGCGAACAACGCTCCCCTCACAACCATGTCAACGTCCGCGTCCTCCAACACTGTTCAGTAAGTTGTATTAGGTTAATTGTACTAATGAATAGATTTAGTTGTTTAGTTCATAACTTTTACAGGACTTAATTTTAGTCTGTCGATTTTCGTAAGTATTAAAAAAAAACTAGATTGCACCTCAAGATCATCAACAACTTGATTAAATTATTATTTATGGGTAAACAAAGCTCAGAAAAAGATTTAATCCTTTATGCGTAAAGACTGTAAGAACAAGAAATAGTCTAAATGAATTTAAATAAAATAATACAAATAAAACTAGTTTGCTCATTTAAATTCATTACAAATAACTTAAAATACAAAAATTAAAATAAACAAACCGATGATGGCGTTATTGCCTCCGAGTTCCAATATTTTTCTCCCGAACCTTCTCTGAACTTCCACTCCGACCTGCTGTCCGACTTCTGTCGATCCGGTGAACGACAAGAGGTCGATGCGCGGGTCACGTGACATCGTTTCTCCCACGTCGCTTCCCCCGCACAACAGTGACGTCACAGCAGGATTGACGTTGTTCGATGACATCACGTCCGCCATTATCCTGTCATAATAAGGTTAGACTGATAATTTCAAAGAGGTTATTTGAAATAATTAAACTAAAATTTTAAATTGTTTTGATTTTTTGGTTAACAAGTTTAAGCATTTTTATTCTATATGGTTTTTTAAGATTTAAAGTACTATAAGATTATAATAGGATTTTGAAAAACTTTAAACATATTTCAAATCTAAATATTAAACGAGCTTAAAGTATGTAAGTAGTGTTTTTCAAGACCAAACTTTCAAAAACAAAATTACTTTAAAGAACTTATTTATTGACACGTTTGAAAAAATAAACACTGTAGAAGAAAATTACATGGTTACACAAAAATATTAAGTCATCACTTTAAATTAAATAATGTTTTAAATGTATTATCAACTCTTTCTCCATTATCTTATTTATCAATGAGTTTTAACAAATAAAAGTCTACCAAGTTTGACTCTAAAGTTTCCATATACTACTTAGCAAACAGTATTTATAGTTGAAACATATTTTTGACATAAGTGATAAGTAAACATTGAAAATAATATACATAGATACTCTGTTGTTGAAGCAAGTCTGATTTTGCCAGGCAAGTATGTTCTTCCACCAAAATTACTTCGTTCTTAACCTCAAAAAGATGGCTACAGCAGCTTTTTTCTAAGCTAACAATCAGCCGTGATGCGACTCGCAATGGTCGCCGTATTCATGATATTTTTTGTGGAAATTTAAAGAACCATTCAGTGCCATCAACTCCCAAAAAAGACCTCAAAGCAGCCACAATAAGAGTGAGCCAAAGAGAAAAACGAAGGAGGTTCATCAGAAACTCCATTAAATTCAAATGTGCCAGGAGAGCAGAAACACTTTTGAACATATATCTACAGCTACACAGAGAGTGACTTATTTAAATAATTTTTAATGTAAATACAAATAAAACTTAGGAAGACTATGAATTTTAATGATGGTGATTTTTTTATGTACCTTTTATTATTTATTTCTTTATTCTTACAAAAACAATGCAATTATTTTAAATAAAATATAAGTTTTTTTATAATATAAAAACTATAGATAACTATAGTTTTTATATTATAAAAAAACTTATATTTCATTTAAAATAATTGCATTGTTTACAATGCCAAATACTTCTTACGTACATAAATATTGAAATATCTATATTGAAAAACATCAACAAACTTTTGCACAGCGACAGTAGACAGGTTAACGGTGGGAGCGGGTTTCCACATGACTGAGTTTCCGCATGTGAGCGCGATTGCGGCGTTCCAACCGTACACAGCAATGGGAAAGTTGAACGCTGTTATCACACCCACAACTCCGACCGGGTTCCAATTCTCTATGAGGGCGTGTCCTTTACCTGTATAAGATGAAAGTATTTGTTTAGACTACAAATTACATAATTTAAGTTAATTATATTGTGCTTAGATAAAAAGGAGTTTTAGAAAAAACAATTTTTATAGCATCTTTTAAGTTTAAAAGTATAGGATTGTTAGAGTTAGTAAATATTGTTCATAAGTTATTTAAGCAGTTTAAAAATTGTCTGTGTTGCATTAAAGTAATAACTATAATTTTATTATCACTACGTTTAAAAAATTAAATTTGTTGGTTTAAAATATATAATAAATTACCTAGCCTTTATGAAATAAATTGTACTATTTACATGCAAAAATAGAATTATAAACATGCTTAGTTTTGACAACTTTTACTTAAATAATCGTATTTTTAGCATCTTTTTAAAGTATTTTCAATGAGAATGTTAGTTGTTAATACAAACTTCACAAACTTTTGACACCAAATATACTAGTTTTAACAAAACAAAATCTAGGCAAAACGATATATTTAAAAAAAAGACAACCCAAAAAAGAATTAACAACAAAGTTTTTCAAAATACTTTTATTCCAAAACTTTTGAAATATTAAAAAATTTGTGGTAAAATATTTCATAAATAAATATGATAAGTTTTTATTTAACAAGGACTGTCCATAAAATTAAGTACATTAACTATATTATGTACAGATGTTTTAATCTAAAATCTAAATGCTGTTAAAATAAGCTATCTTATAACTTTTTCAAAAATTTGAACAAAAATTTAATATGAAATGTTAGAAAGACTTAAGTAATAAATGAATACAATATTAAATATTCAAGACTTTTATTTGCAAAACTAAGTTTCACCCTTTAAGGGATCTTCAGTTACAATTTAAATCTTATTCAATGATAAATTAAAGTAATAAATGAATGATATTTTATCACAAACTGCAACATCAGTGACAAAAAGTTTGTAAAATATGTTTTCAATTTCCAATAAAAGTTAATTGTATTTTTTTAATGATTTTTTAATTGAAGCAAAATCATTGAGCTTCATAAAGTTGTAATTATAAACTTCAATTCTAAAAATATTTAAAAAAGACAATCTTTTAAAAATCAATGAAAACCTATGTAATTATATACTTGAAGATACTGGGCTAAGTTTATTTTTAGTTTAATTATTTGAAAAACTATTTAAACTAACGTTCAGACGGAAACACGGCTCCAGGTAACATTCTGGAGAGACCAACTGCATAATCACAAACATCAATGTATTCCTGAACTTCGCCTGCTCCTTCTACAGCTATTTTACCAACCTAAAAATAAAACAAAAACTTTAAAAAAAATAAAATTTGTAAAACATTAAGATGTTCTAAAAAGTAATTTTGTAACAATTTATACTTTGTTTAATGAACTTTCAAATTAAAAATCAATAAGTTTCATTTTCCTTTATCAACAGTTTCAAGAACAAACAAAGTTTTTCAAAAAAATATAAAAACACTACTACAAATTATAAAACAAATCAAACTTAAACCAACCTCAAGAGCCTCAAGGTTGCCAAGCAACGTCTTCTTCTCCCTCAACGCATGACCGACCTGCCTGACAATTTCTCCTCTCTGTGGCGCGGGTATGGATGCCCATTCCTTGTAAGCCTCCCTGCTTGCTTCTATCGTTGTTGAGTAGTCGTCTAATGTTGCCTTTATTGTTTGAATTTAATAAACAAAAACATTATTAATTTCAATATAGCAATATAAGATTGCTAACTTGGTTTATAATTATGAATTTAGTTGTTATTTAAACAATTTAAGTTCTCAACATCACAAAATTATAGTAAATAATGTTATTTTATTTTTCCAACACTTTATTCTTATAATATTTTTGGAAATCTAATATATTTTTTTAAATAAATCTAAAATCAAGTCTTGTATATTTAAAAACATCTTAACTGCAGCACTTGTAACATTTATAATCAAAAGCTTTTAGGGTACTATTTATATTACCTCTATAGAAAAAATTGGCTACTTGATCAACATAATATTTTTTGTCTACAATACTTATATACAAACTAATTTCTACAGAAACT
Source organism: Thalia democratica (assembly GCF_965202585.1). Classification (NCBI taxonomy): domain Eukaryota; kingdom Metazoa; phylum Chordata; class Thaliacea; order Salpida; family Salpidae; genus Thalia; species Thalia democratica. The sequence goes on from NC_139172.1 coordinate 6,728,788, forward strand.
AAGCTTTAACTTTTTATGCTTTTTTTAATTAATTAAAATAAAAACTAACAGCTGAAATTTTTGCAATGGGTTCATTTGTAGCAGGCGAGTAAGAAGTTATCATCTGTTAAAATTTTGGTTAACAGTAAAATTTTTAGCTACTTTTGATATGAGCAGTTAAAGTAAATAAATACTTTTTTATTTTTCAAGTTTTATTGAAATCTTTTCTTTGAAAACGTAATCTTTAAAAAACTTATTGTATGAAAAAAGAGCCTTAATATTCAAAATAAATTTCATAAGAATGAATGAAGTTTATCTTATCAACTTTTAATTAAAACCAAACAATAAAAACTGCTTGTTTCAATCTACTTATACTATAGCAAAATCTTACATCACCCCCTCCGTGCTTCCACTCTCCATCAAAAACTCCCTTATTTTCCTCCTCCAAACCAAGCTCCTTCAACCAGGAGTACTCCGGTCTGTTGACAAGGTATGATACCTGCCTGGTGTTTTGTATTTTGATCTTGTTGATAATTTTCAGCATTTTTTTAAAGTTTTTAAAACTGGAAGGACAAATTGACAGTTTATTGTTTTCTCTTGCTATAATATACAAAATATTGAACTTTTTTTTTTACTTTAGGATACTCAACAATAAACAGGGTTGCCACTTGTTTTTTCCAAAATTTTTCCAGGTTTTCCAAATTTCTTCCAGGTTTTTAAAAGTACACATTCTTGGGTCTATTTTTAGTTTTAAGTTAATTTCTATATAAGAAAATGTGTTAAATAGTATAAAAACATTGAAGACATACTGTAAAGTTACTTAAAATGTGTTTTTAAATAAAAAATTTTTTGATGATGACAAAAGTATCTTATTTATATGATAGATCGAAATTTTACTACTGAAAATGTTAAAATTTAAAAAAAATTCCAGGTCTTTCTAGGTTTTTTGATAAAAATTCCAGGTTTTTCCAGGATTCCAGGTTAAGTGGCAACCCTGAATAAATTATATTGATATTTTTTTTACTTAGTTAAAAGTAGAGCTCAACTACAGCACAATAAGTGTAAAATAGTTTCTTGTAGATGAAGTTAAATTTTTAGTTAGATACAATTGATTCTACATAAGAACAACTTTAAAGTGAAAAAAATAAAGGCAAATAATTTTTATTTAATAAGTAGGTGTAAACAAAATAGTGTAGGTGTCTTTTTAAACTTTTAATATTCTTTCTGAACAATGAAAACTATTCTTTGAACCTAATTAAAAAAGTTGACATGTATAGCTTATTGAATGACAAAAAAGTATGCTCAAAATATTTGGTCCTAGGACCTGGTGCATGAAAAAACCTTTCAGTTATCCACATAAAGTTCAAAAAATAATTATTATGTATATATATATATATATTTATCTATTTATATAAAAACTATAATTTTTACAGCTGTTTCACACATGAAATGTAAAATTTCATGTGATCCTCAGTAAGTTACAGTTTATTATAATAGTAAACAAAAATTTTGATTTTAAAATTTCTATAATAATTGTGACGTAGTAATGGTACAGTTTATTGTACAATTAGCTGAATTTGAAATAATACGCTGTGATTGTTAATTTATGCTTTTTTAGGAAAGTATAGAAAGGTTATTTTAGAAAAATGTTTTAAGCTAATAGAAAAAAGTTTTAGGCTGTTGGAAAAATGTTAAAAATACTCGTGTTTGCTGCTTCAATTTTATTTTGTTTTAATATTTAGTTGGTTTTAATTTTGTTAAAAAAGTATTTTTGATAGTGGATGCATATGTTTTGTCTTTTGCTTTTCTTGTTTAGTGTTACGCTCTTATCTGATTTTTCGATTTCTATTTTTTCTAAGTTACAAAGTTTGCAGCCGAATTTAGTATTGAATTTTGATTTTGCCCTGTTTTATATTTCCTATTTAATTTTGTAGTCTGTATTTTTATCTCTCAAGTTCCATATATAGTTCGCTAGTTCTGTTGTGTGTCTTTTATTAATATTGTTTGATGATGATGTGGTTTCTGTATCTTTGTTTAAAAGTATTTCCTGTGGATCCAATATACTGCTTTGCTGCTTTATATATTATATTTGACACTAGGCATTCGTTATTTAAAGGGCAACGTTCTTTACTGCAATTACAAAGTTTATTTTTATGGTGCTTTTATTGTCTATATTGCTTTTGTTTAATATTTTGTTGTTGTGAGCTATTATTTTACTTCTGAAATTATTTGTGCAACTGTAAGATATTTTAATTGTGTTTCGGTTGAATATTTTATGGAATGGGTGGTTTTTGTCAAATGATGTGGTAATCAGGTTTAAGAATTTATATATATATATTTAGCTATATATATATAACACTAAATTTAGCTGTTTTATTTTTTAAAGTGATTTTAATAACAAATATTAGCTAGTTTTTTACTTAAAAAAATATTTGTTTTAGTTTAAGTTATAAACTGAAAAAAAATTTTTTAATTAGATAACATTTAAATAAAGTTATATGTACTATATACATGTATTATTTTTACTTAAGCTTTTTATCTTAATTCTAGAAATTACATATAAAGTATTTGTATATTTTGTACAGTATTTTTATATTTAGTATTTGTGTATAAAGCTTTCAATTTTGTAGAAACATGAAGTTAAAACACTTTATTAAAGTTTTAAATTACAAATAAATGCTGGAGTGTTTTATGATCAGGATATAAAAATGCATATACTGAAACACTATTTGAAGTACAGTGCTCTATATACAGAGCTTAATTATTAAGTATAATTTATTAAACAATTTTCAATTCAAGCTAACGCTGTTTCACCTATATAAGGATCTTCAGAGTTTTTTTAAATTGACAATAAAATAAAATGACGCACTCAAATATATACAATGAGATTAGGTGATGAGAAAGTAATTAGTAATCAATTAGTAATAACATGCTTGAGCAAATACAAGGGATGTTAATTAATTAATCGTAAAGATAAAACTAAGCAAAAGCATTCCTTGAATAAAATTAAAATAAGTATAAATGAAAACTTGCAAACAAATTGCTAGTAATACAAAAGTTAATAAATGGATAAAACTTAAGACGGTATAAAAAATTAAAGAATAGGTTATTAAAAATTAATTATCAAAAATGAAACTAAAAATAACACTAAAAGTAGCTAGATCTGAAATGGGGGCATATCGATGTTAATTCTTTTCTTACATAAAGTGCTTTTTCTCTGTCTGCTTCAGCAATGGCCATTCTTTCTAAATTGCATATAGTGCAGTTTTCTGTTTTTTTTTTTGGGAATTAAGCACTTAATTTTAAACAATATTTGCCATTCAATTTCTGAGAATTCAATGTTGTTAGAAGTAGTGAATTTGGTCAAAGCTGTTGATTGTAATTTCTTAATAATGCTATGCTTATGTTGTTGCCACCTTTTCTTAAATGAGTTTCCTGTGGAACCAATGTATTCCTTGTCTCTAACTTTTTCTTTGTATTTATAGTCTCCTAAAAGGAGTATATAAAGCAAAAGTTCTGAAATTCTTTTGCTTTGTATTTATAGTCTCCTAAAAGGAGTATATAAAGCAAAAGTTAGAGACAAGGAATACATCGGTTCCACAGGAAACTTATTTAAAAAAAGGTGGCAACAATATAAGCATAGCATTATTAAGAAATTACAATCAACAGCTTTGACCAAATTAACTACTTCTAACAACATTGAATTCTCAGAAATCGAATGGCAAATATTGTTTAAAATTAAGTGCTTAATTCCCAAAAAAAACAGAAAACTGCACTATATGCAATTTAGAAAGAATGGCCATTGCTGAAGCGGACAGAGAAAAAGCACTTTATGTAAGAAAAGAATTAACATCGATATGCCCCCATTTCAGATCTAGCTACTTTTAGTGTTATTTTTAGTTTCATTTTTGATAATAATTTTTTCATAATTTATTGTTTTAATTTTTTATACCGTCTTAAGTTTTATCCATTTATTAACTTTTGTATTACTAGCAATTTGATTACAAGTATTCATTTGTATTTATTTTAATTTTATTCAAGGAATGCTTTTGCTTAGTTTTGTCTTTACAATTAATTACTTAACTCCCCTTGTATTTGCTCAAGCATGTAATTACTGATTAATAACTAATTACTTTCTCATCACCTAATCTTATTGTGTATATTTGTGTGCTTCATTTTATTTTATTGTCAATTTAAAAAAGCCTGAAGATCCTTAAATAGGATATAAAAATGTGAATTTATTTTTTTTTGTTTTATAAACTTTAAAAACTTAGCTTGCTTCACTAAAACTAATTATCGTGAAACATTAAATATTTGCATGCTTGTTTATTACAAATACTTTACAAAAATAATTTATTTTGGTTATCTATATTACATATTCAAATATTATTTAAAGAGTTATTTATTTTTTTAAAAGACTTATGGATTAGATTTAATTACTTTTTGACTTCTTCTTAATTGTAAAAAAACTTTTTTTAAAAAGGTCTTAATGTTGAAATATTTAAAACTGTTTACATCAGTATTATTTGATATAGTGAGAAACATTAAAGTATAAAAATTCAAACCTAATACCTTCATGTGAGTTTAAATTATTATGGAAATATTCTTGAGCAAAAACGTCCTACTAAGTTTATTTCATTAAAACCACATAAACTAAGTGAACATTGCTAGTAAACTAGTGAACTCTCATATTTTTGCTGTGGTTTAAATTATTTGTGAGAGTTTTCAGAAAATAAAAATATCATTATTAAAACGTATAAAGTTTTTCATACAACTTTGAACATTTTAGCTTATGGAAAGCAATAGTGAGGCAATGGTTTATTGATTTTAGTTAACTTATAGTTTGAACATGTGGGCCACAAAAATAAACTGTTGGATTATAGTTACAGTATTGGTAAATACTTAATTCAACACTTTGTAGTTTTTTATTCTGTTTTAAATATTGTTGGTACTTGCCAAGTGACAAGCCACCAAGTGAAAGCTTTTTAAACAAGTGAAGCTTAACATGGTAATACTAGCTTGCTTAACTTTTAAATAACGTTTATTTAAAAAAAAATAAGAGATTGATGAATTTTCAAAAACAAAATTATAACTTAAAATCAAAAACGTACTAAAAATTGCCAAAAATAAAAACAAAATGTAATATTTTTATTTCATACAGCATAAGAAAATTTCAATTAGTAGTAGTAAAATCAATTTCAAAAACTTTTTGCATGCACACAGTTTAACATAAAAATATACAAAATTTAAACAATTTCATGTATATATAACTCCAATACATATCTTAAGCTTAACTATTAGGTCAAATGTTGCACCTTTTTTAATTGCACCAATAGAAAAGCTGCAAAAATGTTTTTCGAAACGTCAAATGCATTTCAACAAAATGGGTTTTTATATGTAAAAGTAGGTAGAAAAATAAATAGTCAAGTCACTATATTTGTGATGAATGTATAGTTTTTTAAATTATAAACTTTGTGGGACGGCTATTCTAAAAACATTTTATTTTATTATGAGAAACAATAGCAATACAGTAGTACAGAATTTAAACCTACCACTAAGCTGTTTTAACTAAGAGTTTAAATCTAAATCGTTTTTCTTTACCCAAAAATACAAAAGATTTTGAGCTTTATTTGTTAAATGAAAATTTAAAGTTAGTTAATATTTAATTAAAATAAACTAAACCTAGCAAGTTAAATTATAACAGTACTACTGCACCTAGCACAATCTAACTTGTCTCTATCTTTATTTATATCTTTTAATAGTCCTATTCTATAAAATTTTACTAATTTATAAAAAAAATAATAAGTAACCTATGGTTTTTAAGATTTGTCTGATATAACTTAGTATTTTAAATTTAAATATTTATGAAGACTAGTTTTGCATTCGTCTTAAACGGTCTAATCTCAACGCTTAATTAATCATTTTTGAAGCTAAATTAAATTAAAATACATTTATAAACACATATTAACCTTTCTAGATAACTTAATTATTTAAACTCGTAGGGTTGAATTAGGAGACTTTCTTTGTAGCTGTGCGCTTTAAAAAATTTAAAACTTCTTTTTACTGATTTCAAATAGTCTTATTAACAATAATTTATACTAATAGCAATTTTTACTATTTTAGCTTTTAAGACACTTGAATGGTTTACATTTAGTTTCCCTATTTTACCCACTCATGTTTTTAAATATGTTATTAATAAAATATATATTTATTGTAAGTTTAAAAAAAAAACTAATATAAATAGTTTTTATTTTTATATATTTCTGTTAACAGATGTAACAAACAAGGTTTAAATTTTGAACTTAAAAACATAACATATAACCTTTTTTCAGCTACCTGGGCTATAAAACTTGAATATTTTTTTTTGTTATTGAACTTTTTTTAAGCAAAATAAAAAAATATATATTTCTCCTGGACAAGACGTTGAAAAGTATCCGTGGTGTGCGACTCGATAACCGAAAGGTTTTTTCATGCACCAGGTATTAGAACCAAATATTGTGAGCGCTTTTTGTCGTTCAATATAAAATATATTGATAAGTAAAAAAATAATAAATTTGTTAAAAAATCCTAACTAATTTTAAAACCCGAAAAAACTATTTTCTAAAGAAATGAAAAGGAATCATGGATAACTAACTGATTGTATAATCAAATTAAATGACAATAAAAAATAAAGAAGATTCAGCTGGTTTTAAATAATAGAAAAAAATCCTTATACTGATTCAAAATACTCTATTTTAAACTGTTTGTAACTTTATTCTATAATGACAGAAAGAATACAAACAAATGTTTAAAAAAAGCAAATAGATTTCCACTGTCTACTTAGTGTTTAAGAAAACTAATGTGATAAATTATTAAAATCTTTAAATAACTTATTAATTACTTAAGTTTGTTTTGTTAAAACTATCTTTTTTTTGAAAAATAGTAAGTTTACTAAATATATTAAAAATTATATATAAACAAATGTACGTATAAACTTTGTGATAAGAATTTATAAAAAGAATACAAAATCGAATAAAAGTAAGTGTTACGAATATTTGATTTGTAAAACACCTTGTTAAAAAATAGTTTTTTTATACTTAAAATAAACAATAACAAGTACAAAACCTCTAGAGTGATTTTTTTTGAATATTGTTATACAATTATCGTTTAAAAATTATGTGAAAATATATTCAAAAAAACTTATTTACCTTTAATACTTTAATACTCATAAATTTTAACTATTTATTTTGAAAGTAAACTATAAAAATAAGTTTATTTTGATTTACCATGCAAAAAATTAACATGGGAATTTAATAAATAGAACAAAGGAGTAGTATGTAAGTCCGATTTGAATTTAGTTTTTGCAAAGTTAAGGAGGATGTTTTATTTTCTTGGGTATTTTTCCAAAATAATTGAAAAAAAAAGCATTATACATTGATTTCAGGTATCAAATTGAATATTTTTTTGTGTAGAAGAGTGTTTAGAAGTGCAAATAAAAGTTTTTGAAATCTAGCTATACATTTTTTTTTGGTTTTACGTAAAAAAATAAAAATTTAGAATAGTGTTTTTTACTTTAATAGAATTGTATAGGTTTAGCAATCATTAGTCGAAAATTATTTTCACTTTTTGTTTAGACAAGCAAGTTTAGAGATTTTTTACATTGTAAATATGTTAATATATGTTGCTGTTATGTTAAAACTTTTTTTGTTAACTACTGCGTTTTGCTAGTATCTTTTTGTTTTATATATCTGAGCTAAATATTTTTTTAAGACAAGTAAATCTTTAAGCAAAGGTGAAATCGAATAAGATAAGTAATTAACTTTTTATTTAAAGTTGTTTTATTCTCTTGTTATGTTCCTTATCTTAAATACATATTATTCCTGCTCTTTTTTAAATGAATCTGTTTCATTACTGGATTTAAAAAGATTGATTTCTTTTTTTTTTAATTTTTCAATTTTTTTGATTTTAATATAATTTCAATACATATTTTTTTTTACTAATATAAACTTTTTTTAATCCAGTTATTGTTAAGTTATATATGTTTTCTTTAACATTTTAAGTTTAAAATAAAACGTTTTTGAAAAGCTATCTAGTTGAATTAAAAAAACTCAAGTGCCTTGCTTTTCAATTTTTTAATAGTTTTGTTAGATTTACCAAAAACAAACGTACGCATGTTTTCGCTAATTAAACAATTTAAATATAAAATATAATTTACCCTAGACTTTTAACTTGACTTTCATACATCGTAATTCGGTCTAAGAGCTTTGCTCTAAAAGAATTAAGATTACTTGGTGCATGGGTGTCATTTTGACATTAATACTTTTAATATTATTTGCAAATGAATAACTTGGGTAGATGTCAGAAATGCACGGAGAGAGACTTTTAAGCGGAGTCAGTTTAGTAAGTGTTGAAACTTTTCATTTTTGTTTATTTTGTTTTACTTTTTTTACTATTTATGTTACCCCTTACCCTTACCCAAGGTCTGTATTTTAATTAATACTTTTTTTTTTACTATCACTTGTTACCTCTAAGCTTTACCCTTGGTCGATGGTATATTATTATTGGGATATTTTTTTTTGTCTTTATGATAACTATTATTTATCTTTTATGTTAAGATTACTATTTTTTATTATATTTAAAAAAATCACTGCTATCCTTAATCCTGGTCGGTGTTAACATTCATTTATTTATATATTTTTAAATTATTTTCGATTTCGTACAAAACTGTCACTAGTGCAAAAATAACTTACTTCAAAATTGATCCGTTCAGAAATCAGTTAGCTAATAGTTTGTTATTTTTTTTTATATTTTACTATCAAGTTCTCAAACCAATTTTTTTGTAGAACTTTTCCTCAGTAATTAATTTTACTAAAAGTGTCATAAAAGAAAACAATATGATCTCTTTTGAAAATTGATATTAAAATAGATCATTCATTCATTGTAAAATCATTAGCATAGAACATAGGAAAAAATTAAATCAGAAGATTAAAATCATTAGTTAAATTAGGCTAGGCGATTTCAACTTATTGAATCTTTGTTTGTATGCTTAATCTATCAAAATACTTAACTTGTTGTTTAACATGTTTATGCATAGAAAACTAACTAATGGCAACACAGTATACAAGAAAGTTTAAGGTTAATGTAATAAAATACACAAATAAGTATTAATTAAATTGTTGAAACACACGGTGCTTCTTCTAAGACAGGAAAAATTCGTTGGTGGTGTTCTAAATAAAAAATCATGAGAAGTTTTGACTTAACTTATACACCAGCGAAACTTTGTTACTAAAAATTTGAGTTGTTCATTATACTTATTATCAATTCAATATTATTTATCATTATAGTTTATTGAACGACAAAAAACACGCACAAAATATTTGATCCTAGCACCTGGTGCACGAAGAACCTTTTGGTAATTGAGTCGCACACTACGGATACCTTATAATGTCTTATCAAGGGCACAAATAGAAGTCTTAAAAAAAAGTAACAATCAATAATGTTAAAGTCTTTTTTACAAAAAGAAATCATGAAAACATATTTAGGCAGTTTATTTACTAAGAGTGTTTGTATAAATTTAATATTCAAAAATGTTTAAAAGCTAAATACTGACATTTTTCAAACAAAGCTAAAAGTAGTATAGTATTTTACTCAAAATAATTTGTTTTGCCAATTATTTAGTTCAGTTACCTAAGAGTTTTAATTCACTGCTTTAAAACTATTACTCACAGAGTTACATTTTAAATCCCAAAGAAAAAAAAAGTCTTAATCAAAGAAACAGACATTTAACCAACAAATTAATTTATACTGAGTACAACAAAGAGATTTTCGAAGATTTTTAGTTATCGCGTCAAACGCAAAATGGTCCTTATTTATCTTAAGAAAGTTTTGTTCGGTTGTTAGTGAAAGTTATGGATAATCTACCACAATAAACTACTATATTATTATGTGGTTTTTTTATGTGGACTACTATCGACATAAAAACAATTTTTTTTTTAATTGCTAGCATCACTAGTTTGGAAAATAATAACTAAAAAAAATGAAGTTTTTTATGATGTCACATATATGTCATACTAAACTACAAGACAAAGTTTAGATTTTGATAAGAGGAAATAAAGATGATATCTAATTTTCTATAAATAGCCTTCTTTTTAATCTCAATTATATTTTGTGTGATTTTACTGATTTTTTTTTGAGTACGACTCGTATGCTCGTTTGTCAGTGGATGTTTGATAAACAGATATAGAGAACTATAGGGTAGTTTAAAAATATAAAATAATTTCAGCAACCTTTATTTCAAAAAACTAAAGTTTAAAAACACATTTTTTTAACTTTCATTATAAGTATTAAATTAAAATTTCAATATTTATATACCATTTGCAACTTAATATCAATAGGTTCATTTTGTTTTTTATATTTTATTACACAAAGCTTTTCAAAATCATACAAGATTTCTTTGTCAAGTGATAAATTTTAAATGAAATTTGAAAAAATTTTTGTTGAGTGAATAGCTTAAAAATAACTTTAAATTATGACGTATGAATGAATTAAAATAAATACAAAAAATAGAGATTCAGTAATTAAAACTAAAGGCATGTTTATTAATAGATTGTTATATAAATAGATATTCGTAGTCACACAAGACCAAACTGAACTAACAAACTTCTATCATGAAATGAATACTCTACACCCAAACTTAGAATTCACTTTAGAAAGATCCGTTGACGGAAAACTACCGTTTCTTGACACTGAAGTAAAACAAATATCAAACCAACTACACACAAATGTGTACAGAAAACCAACAGACACAGGTCTAATTATGCAATATACTAGTATTTGTCCTAAATCTTGGAAACTCGGTTTAATAAACTTTTATCTAAACAGAGCGCTTAATATATGCTCATTTTACCGCTTTTAAAGATGAACTTACAAAAATTAAAAACTTATTACTCAAGAATCAGTATCCAATAAACCTTATAGAGTCCAAAATCAACAAATTTCTTGAAGCTCACAAAATCGACAATTCAACATTTAAACGAAATGAAAATATCAACACAAAAAATAAAAAGAAAACAGAAACCGAAAACTACGCTTATTTCACAACAGTTTATGTTGGAAGCTGTTCAATAAGGTTCCAAAAACGAATAGCATCCATATTTCAAAAACACAACATTAGTATTAAACTGGCCTACACCACCAAAAAGGTTTCTGACTACTTCAGCAACAAAAGTAAATGCTCGGAAGTATTTGACGCAAATGTTATTTATAAATATACCTGCTCTGCAGATCAGAGCATCTCTTACATTGGAGAAACATCACGGCAAATATTCCGACGAATTACAGACCACTGCGGAACAGATAAAAACAGCGCAATATTTGAACATCTTTTTAATTGCACATCCTGTCAAAACTCTGACATTGTTCAAAATTTTAAAGTTTTAAAACGATGTAAGAAAAGCGAACTTTACAGCCTGGAATCAATATTGATTGAAGAAGAGCGACCTAACTTAAATACGCAAGTAGCATTAAATGGTAAAACAAAATTATTAACAACCTATTAATAAACATGCCTTTAGTTTTATTTACTGAATCTCTATTTTTTATATTTATTTTAATTCATTCATACGTCATAATTTAAAGTTATTTTTAAGCTATTCACTCCACAAAAATTTTTTCAAATTTCATTTAAAATTTATCACTTGACAAAGAAATCTTGTATGATTTTGAAAAGCTTTGTGTAATAAAATATAAAAAACAAAATGAACCTATTGATATTAAGTTGCAAATGGTATATAAATACGTTCAAAAACCTTCCTATAATAGTACTTATGAAAATTACAATAATTACTGGTAAAAATTAAAGATTTTTTTATTTAAACTAAGTAATTTTCATTTTATATTGTCTTTAAAATTAAAACTTTTCTGCAAATATACTAGCAATTTATTAAGATTGTTAATGTCGATTCTATTTGAATAAGATTTACAACTTGAAAATCCGCTCTGCAGTGAAACTGAGTAATTGTTTTTTTCTCAAAAATAACAATTTATTAATTTATTAAGATATTTATTAGAGTTTATAATATAGTACTAAGTAAAACTTTTAAACTGATAGAATATTTTTTAGATGTCTAACTTAGTATTTTATTATTTTAATTTAATTTTTTGTTATATAAGTATGTAATATTATTTTTTATATTTTTTATCAAAATATCTTTTAACTAAATATCAGAAAAATATATTTTAAGTTTTTTTTGAAAAAAGTACTTTATTTTCTATTTTCTTAAAACATTTCACTTAAGTTTTTAAAGTTGATTTTTTCTAGAATAAGTGAAAATTATTTTTAAGGTTTGAGTATTTAAAAAAAATTAAACAAAATTTAAAAACAAAGAGAAAATTAAGATTTAATAAACTAATAAAAAAAAACATCAAAAGTAGAATAAACTAAAGTTTGAGATAAAGTTTAGTTTATAATTTGAAATATTTTTACTTATTTATTTTGATTAATACAAACTTACAATTGTAACTTTTTGTATGGCAAGGACTGTTTCTTAAAAAAGAAAATCTAAAATAAAGAGTGTCGACTTTTTCTGAAAAAAGTACAAAGTCGACTCTGATATCACATTTATTTTATTCTAGATTAACGACCTAAATCTAAACAAGCTAGAATAAGACTGTAAGTTTTTATTTAAATATTAAACATGTTTTATTAGTTTATAACATTTATAGCCATTAGGTTATCAAGTATAAGAAAAGTAATGAAATTGATCATTATGTATATAAATTAGTTTGGCCATAGTTTGAACTTAAAACTTTGAAGCTAAATGGTTCCCAGTCATTAAAAAACAACTAAATTTAGAAATTGCTTTATTTCTTATCTAAAATAGTTATCAATAACTGGTCAGAACTTTAGTGTTTAAATAAAAAATATTTGTAAAGTTTAAATATTTAAAATAAGATACTAAAATAAATATGGTAATCAATTTTTGTTATCGTAAAGATTAAGTGTTATAAATTTTTACACTTACTTGTTTCAATACTATAAGAAGTAATGTTTAGATGTCGCAGAGCATAGTTTCCAAAATAGACCAAACCATGTATGTAGCCTAATTATACTATGGTGCAAAAAGTACAACTAGATTTTTGCTTGTCTTGTTTCAGGTTAAATTGTTGCAAGTCACAAAAACTAATTAGAGTAGCATCAAAATAAACACACACTTAATTTAACGTCAAGTCTGTAAATTCAAAAACTTTATTTGATCAAATTTAAAAATACTAGTTAAGTGAGCATCATTAGAATGTTATAGATTTTTCTCTTTTACAAAAATCTTTAAGAGTGATCTGATTTCTTACTTCATTTTTATTACTTATATAAATGTAGAAAAAATAATTAAACATTCGTCAAATAAAATCAGTACTTTAAAATAAATTGTGTTTAAGTAAATCTTCAAAACTAACTTATTTAGAATTTAGTAAAAACTTAACTTGTTATAGTTTAAATTTAGACCGTGTGGTAATAAGTTTAAGTAATTACTATGTATAAAGTTTAACGAAAATACATAAAACGAAAAAAAGTGTAAATGACACAACTTCTTTTATATGTTTTGTAAAAATAAAAAAAGTTTCAACTAAGAAAAACTTATATGTATTTATAACAATTTTTTTGTCTCTTTAGAAAGCGTCCAACAGTTCGTACTCAACATGAAGATTATTTTACACAAACAGTCTTTTATATTAAAACTGTTTTTTAAACGCAAAATTTATTTACAAATTTATAGTTTGAATCTAAGTTGAAAAAGTAATCAATAAATTTGTATTTTAACTGTCTAAGGGGAGTTTAAAACTTAAGAAAATAGCTGTAGACTGTGTTATATCATTTTAAATTAGTATGCTATATTAAAATAACGAAGTGAAAAATACAATATAAATGTAAAAAGCTAAAGATTTTTTATAAAAGTTTAAAAGTCGTACTAATGTAGCAACTGAACTGATCCTTGATAAATAATCCTTTGTGTGGTGTATAAAGCTTCTTAAATGATTTCACATTATTATAGCTTAAGCGTGTTTGTTGGTAGAACTTGTTAACAAGTAGGGTACTGAAAAGAATTGTTAAAGTAAATTAAAACCTCAGTTAAAAAAAAAAAACTAACGACTACTAGATTTGATAAACATAATATAAGATAATTACTTACATTGTAGTAACATGGATTTTACATATGAAACCTAGAATGTACGTACAACTATTTTAACTATTGTGGAGTAATATATAAAACAAAAAAGTTAGGAGGCAATTTATAAAAATCAAATGATTGCTTTAAAAAGTTTAATAAGAAAATCTACATAAAATTTTACATACAATACTGTTTGTCAATAAAAACTTGCTCTAAAAAGCTTTTGAAAATTCTCTAGAGTACGATTTTCTTTCCAGACAAAAAAGGTCAATGTAATTTTTATCATAGTTTACTTTAAGCTTAATAGTTTATAAAAAGGTTGATAAAACAACTTTGTACAAGAACTATACAAGAAATTATTTCGTTTTAGATTTAGTAAACTTAAAGTACGTTATATAAAACAAACACTTTTTCATAAAAACACTTGATACTTTTCGAAGTTGTTTAAAGAACTTTTATAATTTATTTTTTATAGTTAAAAACCGAAATCAGTTAAATCAATATAATAACCAAAAATAAAAATAAAACATTTTTCATTTTTACTTTTACTTAGTTGATTATTCTAAGATAATTTTTATGTTATAGTTCAATATTTAGTTTACAAACTTTCAAGTTTTACTCAACTACTTCTGTTGTAAAGTCATAAAGTACTTTTCTTTTTACAAAACTTGTAATTTTACTAAATTCATTTACTCAAAGTAATGAAGTTTAGCTTTAACACAATTTTTAAAATGTGTAATACTATATTAGTATAAATAATTTAGAAAAAAACACTTGTCAGTTTTCAGTAATTTACGTACAATAATTGTTTTTATAAGCCTAAGAAAATGCACTAATTTAAATAAACTTTCATATTTAAAAAGTGTTTTAGAATTCTAAAAAGAAAAAAAAAAGAAAAGAAATAGTTTCTACAGAAGTAAACAGTGTAATTAACGCTAAGCAGTTATTTTTTGTATCTTTATTTTTACCAAAATGAAGCCGTTTATGATTATTTATATTTGGCTCAAAATAGAGAAAATGTTAAAAAAAGATATTTATAACATGGGTTCTTAATTTAAACAGAAAATGATCTTAAAAACAAAACAAAAGACTTATTAAAGTCTTTATTAATGATAATTCTGGTGAGTTTTGTTAAACTTTTGATAAATTGCGTACATATGAGGTTTAATATAAAACACGTTGAACTCATTATGTAACTCAACACAATTTTATCTAAAACGAAGAAGCCTAAAGTAGAAATCAAAAGCACAAATGTTTGAATAGAGTAAAGAGAAACATAACTAAAAAACCAAAATTATTTTACCAACTATAATATATTTCAAAAATTATTTAAAAGCTTTACTAAAGTTTTATTAAATAAAATAACTACAATCCTTGATTTTTTATTTAAATTTGATTGAACCTAAAATATAATTTTAAAACAGTAAAAAAAGACTCACATAAAGGTTTATATTGTAGATAAGCAAATTTAATTAGTTTTTGGAATTTGACGAAAGCAACATATTGTGTTTGTTTCTTTTCTAAAAACAAAAAGTTTTACAAAGACATAGACAACTTTTTCTGATGTCTTAAAATTATTCGTAGAAAGCTACTTTATATATAAAGAAAGAGATTAGTTTCATTAACATTTTAAATGCATAGTAATTGGATAAACCTTGATTTTTTATGAAAGTTTTGATGTATTTATATGTTTTATTACAATATTTCAAGATGTTTCTTACTTTATGTGACATGAAGCGAGACAAAGCCTTAAATGTAGTATTTAAAACAAAAAAATACAAAAAACTTTGAATAATCAAAAAAAATAGTATTAATATCGTAGTTCCTGGTTGCTTTATAGTAATTTTTAGTAAAAATTTTTTTAATATAAAACACCTTTCTAACCGAAAAACAATGATGCTACAGTAACTTTTAAAAAAGTTTGTTCTTATGGTTATACCTGTTTGTTTGTAGGGATAGTCGTTTCCAGCTGCCTTTATATTTATTTGTTTGTGGTTAGAAATTCTAAAAGCACTATTATTTGTGTTTGCTTTCATCAAAAGCTTTTGTCGAATAATTATAATTAGAATTTTGTTTTAGGAAATAAATTTCATAAAACTTTATTTTTAATGCCGCAAAGTCCTTACCGAACTTTTGTCAAAATTTCTGTTAAATTTTTATTGATTATTATATAAACTAAGGAAAAATTAGTCGTCATATTAAAATTAATAATTAAACCAAAAATTAAATTACAAAACTACAACTAAAACTACAAGTAATTAATACTTATGATTTTTATCTTAATTGTTTTGCGGAATTTCGAGTTTTAAAAGTTAGTTGTTAAAATAGATTAAATCCAAAGCAAAAGTATACAACAAAAAATGTTTTAATTCAATTTGTACAAATGTAAGAGAAGCATATTTAAAAAACCTAAATTATTTTACCAACTATAACACATTTCAAATACCGTTTAAAAGCTTTACTATAATTTCATAAAAAAATAGCTTTTAATTTTTTGGTTTTGAATCAATAGCTATACATTATTTAAGTAAAAATCTAAAAGTTATTTTTTATAAATAAGTTTTAAATGTTAGTATAAGTTAAACTCTACAATTTCTACTATTTTAAAGCTTGTAAGACTTAAACCTAATAAAAAGCATACTTCATAATTTTAGTCTTGAATTGTGTAACTCTTAGTATGCTAGTAAATATTTATGTTTTTAGATATTAGGAAAAGTATATTTTTCCTCTGTATTTTTGTTTTTCAGCTTTTGTTTGCGTCTGATGGTTTGCGTCTCTGCAGGGAAACGGTGTAACGCAACAAAAGTCAAATGATAAATTAGTGTAATATTTATGTTTTACATAACTAGGAATCATAAGTTAATTAGAATAACTTTTTTTAATTTTCATGAACTAATCTAACACAATTTATATAAAAAAAATCTTCTTTGAACAAATATGCGCATAAAAATTACTTTACTGTGCAAAAAAATAATACTAAAGTATTTTACAATAAGAGTGTTATACATTTTTTTTTGAAGGCTAAAGTTTGATAGTTATTATTAGGATTTGTTATATTGTTTATAATTAAAAATCAGTTTTTAGGACAGAAAAGTATATATTAAATTTTTAGTGAGTACAAAGGTTTTATTTAGTAAATTACTATAGACTGCTTTTAGAAGTTTTTATAGCTGCAGGTTTAGCGCACTTCAACAGAGTGGACGATGATCAAAATACTATAAAGCTAGTATCAATTATTAATAGCTTTTAATAGATATTTTTGCTTAAGCTAAGTGCCATTTGACTAAATTAAAGGTCAACATTTCTTATGAAAATTATCTTAAACTTTTATTTTGAGATTAATAAGACAAACTATTTATTTTGTTACGAGTCTCGGCAACACCTTTTTATAATAAACATACGAAATTGATTTTTTTGTAAACTATGAAGAAGTGTTTTGATATTAAAGCTTTAATGATCATTTTTTTATAAAGTATAGTTTCTTTATTTACAAACTAAGCTAAAACAAAATTTCTAATAAAAAATATGATATAAAATATAGATACATAGTAATTTAAGTAAATATATCTGAAAATATTAAAATTCTTAGCTTTAAAATATACATTAAAAATATTTCAAAGCCATTTCAGTTGGAAGCTTGCATATGTTTAACATTTCACCATATATTTTTTATAATCGTTTTTCGCAAAACATACGTAAGTAAACGATTATTTTTATAGACCGTATTAATTTTTAAATGCGTTATGAACACGTAAAACCAATTAGCTTGTTTGAAAATTTGCAGCATAAAATTAATTTTATTTCGCGTCAATAAAAAACAAAAATATCAGATGTAAATACTGAATGGCCTTTTGTCTGCTAAATCGGTTTTCATCATAATTTACGCAGTTGTACGAAAAATACAAAGTAGTTTTGTTGAGAACATGCCGTATATTTCTGTTATAAGCCCTCAATTGTCAAGTATCTTACTCATCTACTTACGTGTCGCCAAGCATGCTAAATAAACCATTGTGTTCTACTAATACGAACATGGAATTACAATTAAATATTTATTGCTGTCAGAAATATGCGCAGTTTGTAGAAATTATAACAATTTGATGTTACAAACTCGCTTATATTTTTATACGGGGTTGTTTTTCATCAAAAATAAGTTAATAAACGAGTTTTTTATTATTTTAATTACTATAGATTTTAGTTTCGATTAGGCTTATTAATTTTATGTCAATAGTTAAAAGATTATTAATTAGTCGTTATCATTAAGTTAAAGATTTCTTTCTAATCTGTTTAGACATAAATTCATTGAGAATCATTGAAAAAAAAAAATTGTAAAAACTCTTAAAAGGGTAAATAAAATTTTTCTCTTTTGAATTTAAATGTTTTCGTAGCTTAAAAAATAAAGAAAATTCTTAAAATCAGTTATACATCAAATAATAAGACAGGTAGCTTTTTGCTTTTTCTTGGACGGGTCCTCAAAAAACGGTATTTATGCATGCACTCTGAATAATTCAGCCTGCTTGTGTGGGCTGTTATTATGACGTAACAAGAAGTGTCGAAGCAACATAATTGCTACTTTTTTTTTCTGTTCGACTACCACCGCTGCTGCAAGTTTTAAGTCCAATTAGTACGCGCTCAAGGTCCCGCAACAGCGAAATATAATCACTTCAAACGTACCTGTCAAGTTTATGAGATTATACAAAGGCTAAAGTCTTTTAATAAGGAAACTGCTTTGCATAATGTGTTTGACTTGCACATGAAACGTTCGTGTGCTTTCAAAAATGTTTTTGCAGAAATGCGAAAAATTGCATTAATGGTTTGAATGGGGTTAGGTATTTCGTAAATTTAATTTATTCAACTAAACATCTTTTAATAATTTTATTAAGTCTAATATTATAAATTAACTAAACTAAAATAACTATGGCTAGTTTACAATAATTTTTTGTCAACTTTATGTAAAGTTTGTAACTATCTGACATAAAAGGTAGTACAAAATTATTAAAAGTTCTTTTGGTTTGCTTAAAATTTATATATTCAATATTTGTAACATATCTAAATTAGTCAAAAAATATCTGTTCAGTTCGTAAAACATAAGTTAAAATAGTAAGCGTGTTACTTATAAACAGTTTCTTTGGAAATAAAGCGTATGAATTTTTATCGTCTGCAAAGAGCAACAGAATTATAGGCTTTAAAATCTTTTTTTCTTTAACAATAGAAAACAATACTTTGTTTTGTCCAAATTGTTAGACTGTTTAAAACCTAGTAAGGAAAAACATTTAAGTCATTGTATCAAAAGTAAGTTTTAAATAATTATACATAATCTAGAAAAAGTTATTTTTTAAAGGGACCTATAGTACTAACCTTCCTACTAAAGCTTCTTTTAGAAAACTTAAATTAAAAAAATTTCAAATAGCAAATAAAATGTGCAAGTAAAATGTTATTTGCACATAAAACGTTCGTGTGTTTTCAGAATGCAGAAAGGCAAAAAAAAAATCGTATTAATGGTTTGAATAGGATTAATTATTTCAAAATAATATACTTTTAACTAAAAGCTTTTAATTAATTATATCAAGTCTTATACTTTTAATAAGCTAAATTGAAATAATTACATCTAGTTTCCATTTATGTTTTGTAAACTTTATGTAAAGGTTGTACCTATCTTACATTAAATTTAGTGTAAAATTATTATAAATCCTTTTCCATGCGTTCGATAAAAATTTAATTATTTAATATTTTAAAAATTTCTGATTTACATAAAAAAAATTGTTTGAATTGTAAAACATAAGGTATGATATTAAGCATGTAACTTATAAACAGTTTCTTTAGAAATAAAGTGTAAAAATTTTTATTGTCTGAAAAAAGTAACAGAATTAAAGGATTTAAAATATTTTTCCCTTCTACAATAAAAAAAAAAAATTTAATTTTTATAATTTAATGGAATGTTTGAAATATAGCAAGAAATAATTAAAGTTATTTTTCAAATATACTTTGTAGGACTAAGCTCCCTACTTGAGATTTTTTAGGGAATTAATAGTAAAAATCCTGTTTTAAGTATATCTAAAAGTTGAGTTCCTATGTTTAAAACAACAAGAAAAAAGTATTTATTATTTACCTAAGATTAAGTATATTTTGCTAGTTAACAATTTTATGAACGTATATTGTATATTTACTAAGCACAACTTTAAAACATGAAGTAGTACATAACACTAAAACGGAACTAAAGAATGCATAAAGAACTTATCTATAAAAGTATTTATCAGTAAAGACCGGTTGAAAAGAAAATTGTTGTAATATGTTTACAATAAAAAAGTTAGAGTTTTTTTTAATTTTGAAACAATTTTATTATGGGTTTGTCACATTTAAGTTATAGGTCAAATAAATGTTTACAACTATTAGCAGATATTGTTACCAATTATTTTTTACATCAGAAATCTTTCCAACATCTGAGCATTTTGCAGCCCCTATGTTGAATGCTAACGACATTTGAATGACATAAGTATTCACATGTA
Organism: Thalia democratica; assembly: GCF_965202585.1. Classification (NCBI taxonomy): domain Eukaryota; kingdom Metazoa; phylum Chordata; class Thaliacea; order Salpida; family Salpidae; genus Thalia; species Thalia democratica. The sequence goes on from NC_139172.1 coordinate 6,749,414, forward strand.
AACCGCTATATACAATTTTGACATTTCACAACACCAATTATTTATAAATTACGAGTCAGTTTACCTTCAATATACATTTACATTAGCTGTGGTTTTTTATTTGGTCATTATAGAAAAAATAGTGTTGGTCTTTTAACTGGATTTTGTTTAATTAGATAAAGTAAAACACTATATCTTAAAACAGCCGAAATTTTTAAAGTTGTTATTTAAACAAATGCTTTATTAAGTCTAGCTTCATAGATCAACTAAAATCTAAATACTTTAAAATAAAGCTTTTTTTCGAAAGTTACTAATTTGTATGAAGAAAAGTTAAATATAAAACACAATTATGCATTAAAATAAAATAAAAAGAAGCTTGTTCTTTACTTTCATTCGCTGGTAATCTTTGTTATAGAAACAAACAAATGTAGAAATAACTAATCTTTAAATACAACAAAAAAAGCTGTGAGGTTTTTACAAGCTTTAATACGTAAAAAATGTTTTAAACTGCTTTAGTATTTGTAAACCAAATAACCTTTTTATTTTTGTTAACGTTAAGTGAAAGTTAAATTTTTAAAACGTTGTTTTCATTGTCAGTATTTATAAATAAATGTATATAAAGTTTTTGTCTAACTAAAGGCAACATAAGATAAAAGTACATTGATGCACAACACTTTTATTAACTTAAATTAAAGCTTGAAAAAGTTTTTAAACTATTACTGTCATTAAAAAAAACATTAAAGACCTTAGTTAAAGTTTTTATGTAGAATATTTTTTTAAAGTTGATGTAGGGAAGAAACCGTACATAAATAAATTTATGAAATAATAATCGTAAAATAGTTTTAAAATATATTTTACACTTTATAGAAAATTAAGTACTGTGTTCAAGTTATGCATATTTTATTAATAATTTTTAAACTACTAATAATAAAAAAGTACGTAAAAACAAATTCATCACAACCTGTAAAAAATGTTTAACAAAAAAATAAAACACTATGCACAAAGTAGTTTCAGTTGTATGGCTATTAAAATATATTAAAACTCAAAAATACCTTAAGTGTAAAAAATTGTACTTTAAGTGCACGAAATTCTTGTTTAAAACTGACAATCGATAACTAAAAGATGCCGAGATATACTTAAAAATGTTGAAAAACTAGAACACTATTTTAAAGCTTTAACCAAACTTAAAATACAATAAAGAAAAACATAAATTCTAGTACAAATAAACTGGATTATTTTATAATTCAACTTAATTATCAAAAGATAATGGCCACAAGTTAAGTAAAATATATAAGTAATAATTAACAAATTGTAATAACACTATGAAGACACTGTAAAAAGTATAAAAAACAAAACACAAAATAGAAAATGTAAAAATATGCCTTAGACAAAGTTATAAAAACTGTTTATTAGTAGTTACAATACCTAGTTTAATGGAAACTAAAATATAACTCTTTTTAAGCCTTATGTAAACTTAAAGAATAAAAATATCTTCTTTTAAAAGCATTAACAGTTAAAACAACTTCTCGAATTATATTTTTATATAATAAAATGTACAATTTGAATCAAGTTTAAACTTAACACTCTTCAGGTAGAACTTGAACATTTTTAATTATTCACTTATAGCTTTGAATTTTGCAAAAAAAAAACAAAAAAAATCTAGGTAAAACTAAATGTGAAACGAGATTGGTGCAAACTAGGAAGGAAGCTGGACATTTGGCACGATGGAAACCAATTGCTGCCCGCTCATGGGTTGGACCGCCCCTCCGTACGTGAAAGGTATGGGGGCGAACTGTCCCTGCTGCGGGGTCAGGTACACGATTTTGGTGGGCTGGACGAGCTGGTCCATCTGCAGCGGGGTGGGTATGAGCTGGTGCATGGGTTGGTACGACACCGGCTGCTGGGCGAAAGGCTGCTGCAGGTAGACCAGGTTCTGCTTGTGTTGGCTCTGTTTTATAACAAGTGAATAATTAAAGCTGTTTTATTCAAGCTTTGAAAGAAACAAACATGCTTTATAGTTAAAAAAATAAATAAAACCTGAACTCAACTTTAACAATCGATTTCTCACCAACAAAAACTGTTTTAGCAAGTTTTGAGTTGTTATAAACTTGGTTCCTTTCAACATAACACAAAATTTGGATTGAAAAAAAATAAAGTTTTACCTTATTAGCATAAGTTCTTATTTAGCATAAAATATATATTTGAGTTTTTAAACAAAGTATGTTCTAACCAAGGGGACGCCACTTTTAGAAATCATCGGGTTTCTCTCGTACGGATGCCATCTTTTAGGGGCTTCCCCTTTTAGTGTTGCAGTGTGACGACCACTGGTTAAATGCTGAAATAAAACTATAATGTAAAAAAGTTTTAAGTAAAAAACAAATAAAAGTTTTAAGTTTTTAATAAATTCAATTTAACTATTCGGATAGGCAACAACAAATAACTTTAAAAAATCAAATTGACCTTTTATCTAACCTGTTTTAGAAAAACAGTTCCATAACAAAAGCGTTGATTTTTAACATTTATTAACATATCTAATTCTTTTAAACAAGTACATTGAAAAAAAAGACAAAAAACTAACTTGAGACAGTTGAATGTCAGAGTTGCAAATCGCATTACAAATAGTGCATCGGTATTGTGTCTGTATAAAATAAAAGAATAAATAAATATTTCTTTTTAATGATACTTATATATAAAAAAAATTATTATAGTTAAAACTATTAGATTAATACTTTTTTTAGCCCAGTCCCAAATTAATAAAATTAGTTTTTAAATGTTTTTATAGTATAGCAAAATAAAACTTTTTTCAAAGCTAAAAAAGCAATAAAAAACGATTTTGAGTAAATAAAAGCAAGTACTCCCTTGTGAGAAATTAACCTTAAACTTATCTAACGAAGCACTTAACTCGTTTTACAATATTCTAATCGATATCTGCTTAATTTTTCATACACTTTAACTTTTCGTTACTTCATCTAACTTGCAGTGGCGTTTCGTAAAATTAGATTTTACACTTAAACTGTTAATAATGATGGTAAAGATATTTTGCTGAAGGTATATATGGATTTTTTTTAATTATAAACTTTGTATTTTGTCATCTAAATCATTTTTATTGTTTATCAAGAAAAAATAAAAGTTCAAACAAAATGTGAAGAGTTTGTTTTGTAGAACTATGAATAAAAATCTGCCATAATTTATTTACAAGTAACATTTAGAAATTTAAGTAAAAGTTATGAGTTTAAATCTTTCATTAACTATTTTTCACTAATTATCAAAGAACAGACAAAAATATAAACACATAATAAAGTTATTAAAAAGCAGATCAACTAATACAAAACTTAACAACTAACTGATTTGGGTTTAATTTTTTTCTCGCGAATGTTTTCAACGTGGGGTATTCCCTGCATGGTGTTGTTGTGGCGGGCACTTGCAAGGTGCTGCTTCATCTGGTTGTCTGAATTGGTGTGCACATCGCACACCTTGCAGTACAATGAGTCTTTGTGAACTGCACGTTTACTTTATTTAGAAATTACAAAATGTCTTAAATAAAACTTAGATTAGTGTTTGTTAGCTTTGGCCTCGTTTTTATTCAATGCTTTCGAACGTTAGAGCAATGTTACTACTCTATGCTAAAATATTTATTCATTTTTGTCAATTTATTATGGAGAAAAAAGAAATTAGGCTTTAAAAAAACCTTTTTAAGTTACTTTTTATTTTAGGTAAAAAACTTTAATTTTTTTCATTGTGTAAACTTGATCAATTATTAAAAAGATGCACCCTTTAACTGTTATGCTTTTTATGTTATGCTATTTAAAATGTTATAATGCTTAATAGTTTGTATTAAAACTTTTTGACGTAAGATATTTAGTTAAATTTATTAAACTTATGTTTTACAAGATGCTTATTGTTTTCAAGTATTATAGTTTTGTTTATTTTACGTATTAGTTGCACATATTTAAAATTCTATGTTACTTGACCTGTATATTTTTTAAAAGAAAAGGTTGTTTGTATTTATCGTTAGATATATTGAGCTTATAAATTTTATACTTTGAGTTTATACTACTTAGTTGTTGTTATTAGTTTTAAGTAATTGTTTAAAAATCATTATATATAATTAACTTATATGCTTATAACGTACTAAGTATACTTTACAGTTGAAACTATCGCTATCATAAAAGTATGAATTTTAAAAATAAAAACGTCTACTATATTTAAAAAAGCCATTCGAATTACAAAAGTTGAAAGAAAATATTCGAAATAAAAATATGTCAGATGCATTTCAAATAAGCTATCAGTCATCCTGACAGCATACTTAAGTTGAGTGCGTCTCAATAAAGCCTTATTGGAAAGCTATCAAAACACCTAATCTGGATGGTGACCAAAAGGTTACTTGAACAGATTCCGTTTGAGGTAAGTAAATTCATGAAAGACTTATAAGGCAATTTAAAAGCTGAGAAATCGATAGTCGGAAAAATATTTATTATTTACTGGATAGCCCGCAGTTTGGCGTATAAATGAAGCACTTTTGTTTGTGTTAAGCTTTCGATGTGTTTTAAAGTATGTGGAAATAAATATTTCTACACAAAATCGATTTTGGAGTCTTCCGTTATTTTTCAATGCTGAACTTTAAGTTTTCTTAATGAAAAACAAATACTTTAAGCATTGTCTCAGTACAATGGAGAGTAATGTGTTTAGAAAACTAGTTATAAAAAACATTCATGTAACTTAATTTAAAGCTGTAATCTTGTTATGTTATAGTGGCTTGTTTAACTAAATTTTATACAAAATTTTAAAAATAATATAAAATTTATTTACCTTTTTACCTTTAATAGAACACTTACTAGAAGTTAAAAAGAAACTAAAAATAATTAAGAAAAAAAAAACCTTTACTTTTTAACAAATTCTTAAACAGTTTTTATAGAAATCAAGCATTCAGAAAATGTAAAAAGCCTACTGATATAAAACTTAGAAACAATAACTACTAAAAATTTTAGGCATGATTTAATGTTTTAATAGTACAGTTTTACCCTTAAGCACTAAAGGAATTTTGATTTAATTAAGATATATAACAGAGTTAATTCAAAAAGTATTCAAATAAGCCGATTAAATGGTCAATTAAGAAAATAATTCTGCTTTTTAATACAAGGTGTACACTGCACATGTTCACAATTACTTTTACGTACACTAAAGTAGTGTAGGTTTTATTTTAATTGTATGCACAATCCGCAACATAAATTAAAGACTGCTTTATTTTTGTTAGCTAAAAAAACTTATAAGTAAGAATAAACAACTTTTTAATTTTTTTTTAAAACGTCTTATTAATTTTTTCAGAGTGCTTAAGCTTTGTCAATTTAATAGAAAATATTTTAAAGTGTTTCAAAACAATAAGTTTTTTTTTGTTAAAGTACTTATTGTACAAGCCTAAAACAAGTTTCTCCAAAAATTCCACAAACCATTGCGGAGATTAATTCAAAGCATAATGTAGAAAAAATAGTTAAGTAATTAAAATATTAATAGAGCTAAATTCAATTATCTTTGTTATAAATACTAATTAAAAATCAAGTGAGAAAATTTTAACACTGAACCTTTTGGTGCAGGCGTGTCTATTTTGATGATATAGCTCGGTAGTGGATCCGGTAAGTTGACCTCGACTTTCTGCGGTGAATCTGTATCTTTATCCGAAGCTTTATCATCTGAACTACTTGAAACTTCATCACTTGTTAAACTTGTTGATTCTTTTTCTGATTGATTCTATGAGAAAATTTACAATTACATACGACATAAACATCATACAAAAAGTTGTGATTAAATTTTTTTAAACTATTAATAACTTTCATAATTAGGTTGCATACTAATTATTTCCAAGCTATGTAATAAACTCAACAAATTATAGCCAAACAGAAGCCTGTATGAATAATTAAAGTTTTTATTTAAATAGCCATTTGTCAAAGTCAGTTTATTAACATGTCGAGGCAAAGGAAGAGAAAAACTTCAGCAGATTTATTGACCCTTCGTATAATAGTAGTAGCGTCGAGGCAGCATTGAAGAAAAGTAATGATGTCTCAAGTAACAAAAAAAAGTTTTTCGTACTTGCTTTTCCGAGAGTAATTTGCAGCAACATTTCGTCTTACTTTAATTTGCCCTTTCGACTCATATTGTTAGTTTGAATTTTTACCAAAATCAATAACAAAACTACTGTATCTTTCTAAGGGTACTTTTATTAGGATACGTTTAAAAAGTAAAGAAAAAACTTTCTATTATAAAAAGAAACAATTTAGAGTAAGTCTTAAGTTTATTTTAATTTAAAACTATCATTTATAGAAAATAAAGTGAATTACTTACTGTTAAAAATTCTTTTTTATCTTCATCATCTTCCGCCCCTTTGAGCCTGTACGGAGTCATCTGATCGGATTTCACGTTGTGGACGTTTAGGCAGGGAACTTGCAAATCGTCAGTTCCCGAAAACACTTTAGGTCCTTGCAACTCTACTTTGTTGGAAGGGACAGTGTAAGGTTTGAAGCGAGCTTTGGATTGTGACGTCACGCCTTCGTCACTGGCAAGGGAATTGGTTTTTTGCTTTTCAGCGACATTTTTGTCGCTTTCTCTCGCAGCTGTAGAAAAAGCTAATTGGAATTTGTCTCAAATTAATTTTTCTAATATTTTTAAGTAATAACAAAAAGCACAGTAATTATTGAAATACAGTGATTGCACTTAATATAAAAGCTTACAAAATGATTAAATTTAACTAAAAAAAATGTTTGTGTAAAAAATAAATTTTTTACACTTTCTACTTAAGGTAAATTTAAACAATGAACAACTTACCGTTGGAAAAAAATGATGTAGAATTTTTTTCTTCACTTGACATGTTTGATTTTTTTAATTTGTTTTGCAATGGAGAGTATCTAGTACTTGGTTTATAAAGCTTCTTAGTGTGCTAAAAATATATACCTTAGTTTATTTATCTACAACTTAAAGTTTTAAAAAAACATAAACAAAAAATTCTTTATTTACTTCAGTTTATATGCTAAAACATAGTTCCTAAGCTAATAAAAAATACTATTTTGTTCAAGAAACAGTATTTTTTCTTGTTCGAACAAAAAAAAAGTTTAAATTATATAATTAAAAAATTGGTATATTAAGATAAAGTTGTGTTTGTAAATAACATATACTATATGTTATTCATAACGCATAAACAACAAAAAGTAGTATCTTGCCGTTTAGTGAAAAAAAAAACTGTTTTTAACATTAACCTTAAAAACAACGCTGTTATACTAATTTTTCAAAACTGGTGTTAAATTAATAAAAATACTTTCAGCACAAAAAGGTAAAATAGCTTACTGCTTTTTGCAACATCTGGCTGTGTGTAATTAACAAATGAGCAAGTAAATCGACGAGACAGAGCAAAAGTTAGTAAAAAATAAACAATAAGTTTTCACTAGCTCGCGTGTTGGGTTAAACAACCACAATCTTATAAAAAAAGAGCTTGGTATAAGAGCTTTTTAAGCGTAAATTTAGAACGAATTAAATTTTTGTAAGCAAGTACATTCATCAGAACTTTTTTAAAGTGTGTATTTCAATAGTTATTAAGTTGGTTATTTTATGAAGTGAGGTTTAAGTTATTGCATGAATAACTTAAACTTTTTAAATTTCCTTATTCTAGGCTCAAGCAAAAGACATATATTTTTTTAATTTTAAGAAAATATATCTAGTCAAACTAATAAAAACTTTGTAAATTTTAAAAATGATTAAACATGTAATGATATTTTATTTTATATGTTATACGTGTATCGAAATATAACATTAAAGTTATTTAGTTGTTTATTACAGTGTAATAAATTCAATTACTTGATTTTATTAAGCTTAAAATTTTACTTATAAAATCTTTTTTTTAATTCAATGAATGAATCAAATTTCAAGGTACACTACATAAACTTTAACCTTTACGTTGGAGTTAGCCAATAAAATTAATCTGAAATATAACATTATTTTAAAGTTTTTCTCAGTAAACTTTGCTATTGTTATGGTAGAGAGCCATTTTAGTAGCTGTAATTCTTACAAACTAGAAAGCTATTTTATTTTAGTTCTAAATAAGTTTTAGTTCAAATGACTATTACATTTCCGTGTATATACAGAAGTAATGTTGTATAAAATACTTACAAGGATACTTTGAAGATAAAATTTTGATAAAAAAAGTTAAACTTTTAATTAGACAGTAAAATAATTATTGATTAAATATTTGATCCAGCCTAGCCAAAAAGTTATTAGTGAAATGTTTATTACGTTTAAAAGGCAAACAAAAAGCAGAGCTTTAAACAAACATTGATAATTTCTAGTCACGTAGACTGTATTCAATTGTAAAACTTTTGTTTCTAAGTTTTATTTATTTGCTATTTAACAAGCAACAAGTTATTGCAAAAGCAATTGCTAACAATTATGTATTTTTAATTAAGGAAGGAATACAACAAGTTTTTTTATTACTGTAAAAAACCATAAAACGTTATGAAATGTTTAAATTTTAGAGCTATACTGCCTAACGAGCTATTTAACTTATAAGATAGTGTTATTTTTTGCAGACGATAATAAAAATAATCTGTAATATTTAAAAAAATTTAAACAGGTGTAGTATTTTATGAACATTTTAAATTTAAAACACATGTGATTTTTTGCATTCGACAAGTTAGAAGTTTTTGATAAACATTATTGCTTAAAAAATATTCTAAAACATACATTATATTGTGTCAAATAATATCATAATTGGATTATCTGCTTGCATGATAATAAGCCATAGTGACGTAACAACAAACCCGAGTTAAAAGTCAATTGCGAGTTCAAGACCTCATTTGATGGTCATTCTGGTACAAAGGAGCCAAATGCTTTGTAATGAGCCAAATGCAGAGTGATAATGGGAATAACGTGTTAAGTTCACCTATTAGACGCCGTCAGTGGCCCTGCCCTAATTATAACCACCGTTATATAAACTGCTCGGGTTTTATTTATATAATTGATGAAAAACAATTAGCTATTTGTGTTTTAGGTCAGTTGACGCGCTGTTATTCTCAAAGCTCTTTGGTCTTAGAATAAAAAAGTAACTTGATGAAGTGATATTTATGTGTTGATTTGTAAACTCGATGAAAATTGATCAGAACTAAAGTTTACATGAACATTTAAAACAAGTTTGTTCGTTTAAAGTTGTTTTATAAACTTTTTGGTAACTTTTGTGTCAAAACATTTTGTGAAAATTCAAACTTGTATTGCTTAACTAAAAAGCATTATATTAAAAGTATAGATATTTTAATTAATGTTAATTTAAAGTTTATTTCTTCTTCATTGAGAAATATTTCCTTAAGTTGGTGTACTTCCTCTTTAACTATCATAAATATCAATTCTTTATGAATAATTTTGCTTACTAATTAAATTAAAGCTAGACACTTCCTTTTGAAAGCTACAAGGAAACATTTAATTGTTTTTGGTTTAAAAGTTTTGTTTATACTAAGTTGTTTGCAGTATTCAAAAAAAATATAAATTCGTTATGTCATTTAAAACTTGTCTTGAAACGATAAAACTTTGTTATTTGCTGCGTGACGTCATACTATAGTATTGTCCAATGTCGCCTTATAGTTTGCACATGACTGACCACCAAAACTATTTTGCAAGTCTTAACAAACTGTTATCCCTAAAACAATACTTCATTGTTAGAAAGTTTGAATTTTGGCTCAAAGCGCTTATGTAGTTGTTCTTAAAATAAATATTGAGGTTTACAAACTTCGACCAGTCTGAAATGTTCAAATGTTTTCATTTTTTGAGATAAATCTGAATGAATTTAGCTATCTTCATATCAAGTAAAAAAAGGTAGTTTTAGCTATTTCTAAAAATCTTAAAAGTATTAAATCTGAATGAATTTAGCTATCTTCATATCAAGTAAAAAAAGGTAGTTTTTGCTATTTCTAAAAATCTTAAAAGTATTTAAACAATTTTTTTTAAATTCATTGACTGTTTTAAATATCTCCCCTAAGAATACTAATTAAATTAGGAACTTTTTGATCCATTTAAGTACTTCAACTATTCAAAAACTTAAATAAATAATAATAAAGTCGACGATTTTGTTTAGCTTAAACTTATCTAGCAAAAATAAGGTTTATTTTAGGTTAATTGCTAAATTTATGATAAAACAAAAAAAATTAAAAACAATAAGTTCAACAAAAGCTGTTTTTTAAAACCTTATAGCGTTTTATGATGTCATTGTAAAAAATATCTGCAACTTCAAGCTTACAAGTTAAAGTTTTGTTACTAAATATCCTGTTTATACTTTTATAATAATATAAAAAGATTAATCTAATCTTTAAAACTCTTGGTTCTGTAATTTTGTTAAAATAAACTTCATTGCTTTAGCAATAACATATAGTTTTATACTAACTAGTGACTTGAGGGAATGTAAAAAAAAGATAAGTATACGTAGTCAAGAATTTTCTTGAGAACTTTATCTTAATCTTAAATCTTAAATTTTCTACCCACATAAAATCTGAAATTATCAAGTAGTATCTGGAACTAAAATTGTCAACTAATTACTTTAGAAAAAATAGTTTTGTTCCCTTATTTTTCCCTGTAGTTTTGCTTTAAAAAGCAGTTTGTTTAGACACTAAATAATATTCTTTTCCTAACGTCTAAAAAAACCTTTATTTTGTTACTTCAGTATTTTTAAACAAACAAAGAAACTAAAATTGTACTTTTGTGTTGTTAAATGATTAGGGTATTTTTTATGAACTACTAAAACTTTATTTATTTATTTTTATATAACATTACATTTGCTGGTTTTGTAACAAAAATCTACAGTTATATTTTATCAACATCACCTTAAAGCAACTTGTTGGTTAAAATGCGTTGGTGTTAATTAATTATTATATTACATTTTTACTCATTTCAATTGTTATCTTGCAAAGCGGTCGCTCACAAAAACACTAATACATTATAAAAAAAACATTTTAAATAAACTACCTTATTTCTTGTAGGCCCATAGGTGCTTTTTGTCTTCATTCTAATCGCTTGTTCAAGAACTGCTTTTTCAACGGGTCCGAGCTGAAAAATATCACAAATTAATAAAACGATAAATTATAAAAATAATTTAACTATCACATACAAGCTTTTTTTTATAAACTTTAGAATCATTTACTTTGAATTTAAACTAAAAAATAGTATACTAAGCTAGTCACCATGATTTTTGCACAAAAAAACACATCGATTACAACTTCAAAAATTATCCGAAGAAAAATATTTTTCACGGTAAAAGTTTGCGACAAACAAATTAGATGATTAAAGCGCATATGCCGTCATTGAGGAGTCATCATGAGGTTGGTGAATTATTCATGACACCTAGAAGTCACTTACACGCATCAATGCTTTCAAATACATGTTCTTAACGTATATTTCACGTATTAAAATCTTTTAAACAAAAGCTTAAATATTGTGCAAAAGTATTAAGACTTTGTAAGCGAAAAAAAAATGCTAATTTATAAAAAACAACTTACTCGTGTTGACTAAGTTATAAGATGCTGCTGTTTTTATAAAATATTTATAAAATAAGTTCATTAGTGTTGTTTCATAAACATTGAAGTTTATATTTTAATTGATTAGTCATATTGCTGTTTTTTAGTTTTTATAATGTAAGCGTTTATTATTATACAATATACATTCTGTACTAATGTTGATTAATTAGTGACGATGCTAAATGTTATGATAAGTTTTCACATTATTTTTAATGTAAATACTTAAGTAAGACAGTACCTAAACAAAACGTCATCTAGAACTTTGTTGATACAAAAGTTGATAAAGTTAATACTCTACAAAATATTATTGATGTTTATCTTACATGGTACTATTACGTTTAATATGTAAAAATATTATTCTCAGCTTCTTAATGAACAATTAAGGATTTTTACAAAAAAGTAGCTTCAAAAGCGGATTTTTTCTAAACGTTTATAACAACAGATACATAAAAGGTCTTACCTGGCTTGCATGCTCGTTCACCTGACCGGGGATGAAGTTGGAAGCTCCGGTCAATTTGGACATCGTGGTTACAAACTGCGACTCGTTGTGGGGTGGCCTGTTGTGGGGACTGATCAGCGCTGTTGTTATCACTTGAGTCGGCTGGTAGGTCATCTTGCTCGGTACGGTGTATGTGTTTATTAAACCTAAAAATTTATGATTACCAATATTATTATAATTGTTTCACATAAAAAACGAATTTAAAGCGATGTAATTCTATCTTATTTTTAGGCTACCTTAATAACAATTAACGGTAAAATTTCAATTAACGAAACCGCTAACAACTGAAAACTTTACTAACGATTTGTTCTGAAAATTCAAACTCTGCTCATAAAAACAGGTTTGACACGCCGAAAACCGCAAGCTAGTTTCGGATCGAGAAAATTAAGTTGATTTTCAGGCTGAGGTTAGATAACAGCGCAATTATGCAGCTTGGAAATGTTAATTGAAACCCTACAGTTGGCTGATCGATAAAAAAAATTAAAGTTGTTCAGTTCCACAGTGTCAATTCGTTTCGGTATAAAATTAATAGAACTCTCTGGTTACAAAATAAGTCCTAATACAGTTTTTTTTTAAGAAATTTACTAAATTAACGATACTTGAGTTTTGATCTAACCGTATTTTCATCTGCTGTAAAATATCGACTGACTTCTAACGAGTTGAAAACTGCTACAAAATTTCTATTCAACGTTTTTACAACAAAATTTTTCTAAATTACTAATTTCCGAGAAAACTTTATTAAATTACAAAAGTACTATAACATAACATAACTTATCATTCTTACAAAAACTTTCAATGAACTGGCTTAAAATTTTACAAAAAACTAACATACTAACAATAAAGATTTATTCATACAACACAAGCTTTAATATGTATCAAAAAGATTCATTAAACATGCAAACTTTAATTAAAAATGAAAGCTAACAGACTATTAGGTGTTTTTTTGTACAGTAATTTTAAGTATATCAGTAAACAAAACAAATTTTATTTTGTAGAAGGTTTTTATTTCTACCTCATTTTATTAAAAAAAAATTGTTTTCTCATTTACTCAGTACTCATAAGAAAAAGACAAGTAATACTAAACTTACGTAAAAATAATTACCAGAAACAAACATATCTTTTGCTGAAAAAAAATTACCACGCTTAATGCGGAAACAATGAGGCAGAGAGCGATATCAACTTCGTATACACAGCGATGCGTATGTGTACTTAACTGGTTAAAATCGATACTCAAAAGTAGCTCTGAGGGACAAAAACACAACAAGCCTTTGAACACGCAAAACTCTTCAAAGAAGGATTAAAGCGATCATTGAGCATTAAAAAACGGAAAATGTAATTTCAATTAATCCCCCTTTTTCTGCTGCCTAGCCGAATGAACAGCTTCCAATTGACAGGTCTGTAATTTTTGCTGCTGGTGCACATGTTTCGTTGGAAGGATTATATACGCTCAAATCTCAGACAACAATAAGATTTTATTTCTGCGGCTGCCATGTGGTTTATAAGGTGGTTTATTAAATATTAATTCTCCAAGTGAAAAAGTTTTTTATGAAAGTTTGTATCGCGATGTTGTTAAACTTATAATGTAATGAATTTTTTCAATAAACTTTTGGTTAAACTGTATGTCAATACAGACAGCTTAAATCAATGCTTTTTAAAAATGCTGTAATAATTTTACTTTGAAAGTTTAAATACCCTATTAAACTAGTTAAACTATATTTAATACTTTATTGAAAATTACTAAAATGGTAAATTAAAACGTGATTTTGAAAAATTTTTAAGTAAAAGATTGTTAAAATTAAAAACAACTTTGTTATTATTACTACGCATGGCATATTAAATAAGCAACGCATTTAAAACTGGACTAATTTGAATAGATACTAACTAAATAACTTTTTACTCTTTTTAAATAACATTTTATATTTAGAATTAGCAGCATAAATAAATAACTTTCTAGTTATTTCTCCTAAACTAAATATTTAAAAAAAAGCTTCAAAAGTACTTTAACTACTGGAATGCAATAGTAAATTTCAAATACATGAAAAAAAGTATATTTATATCTAGCTTCAAGTAGAAAATAGTAATTTCAAAGCAGAAGTGATCTCAGACTTAAAGCACAATGCAAATTTGTTTCAAGAAACGCATCTTTAAAAGTTCAGCTTTTTTTTGTACTTACAACGCACGTGTTTTTACTCGACAGGCCAAAGTTGTTTACCGACAGCTAGCGGTTAAAATATTTAAGTGTTTTTTTCTTTCAACAATACTTTTTAAGTATAAGAAAAAAATATACTTAATTTTACCTCGAATTGTAAAAAAGCCGATTTTGATAGCTCTAAACGTGTAATAAATAGTAATTATAGTTTTACTAGTATAAGAGTACGCATAAAATAACTAATATGCAGAGTAACTTTTTAAGTATAACTGTGCAGTGAGCTAAACATTGTTACTAAACATTATATGAACGACTTGTCTTGTTTATAATATGTTGTAGTCCTTTACAGTTTTGCACTAAAACTACTTAATTGACTGATTACTATGCTAATACTATATATATATATATATATATATATATATATCACAGATGTTCTTGTGCTAAAACTTTATTTCAACTAACGGCGTTTCACTGCTCTCAAATAAATTTAAGAACAGATCAGTGAAACGCCGTTAGTTGAAATAAAGTTTTAGCACAAGAACATCTGTGATATACATTCCGATAAGCTTAGCTTATCAGGATCTCCAGGATTTAACGCCTTATAACGTTACATCTTATATATATATATATATATATATATATAATGTCCATTGTCACTTAAGTTTATTTACTTTTGATTATTGCGGAAGCACTAAACAATTGTAAAGTAATAAAATATTTAAAACTTTCGAATTAATTGTAAGAAAAAATATGCTTATAAATACATCATTCTAACCTGGTAGAAAGTTGAAATTGGGTGGAAACGGTTGGTTGTTCAACACTGGCAAATGTACCGGCAGATTTTGCACTTCTGTAGGTTTACTTCCTGATGCACCTGCTGCAGTTTGGTAAACCTGACTGTTCTTACTCATTTTCGGAGGCGGAAATATCGGAGGCGGTAGAGAATTAGAAGTAAATTTTTGCTCTACTTGTTGGCCTGGAACTTGCAACGGAACATTTTTGTTTTCGTCTGCAAGCTTTGAGAAAATTGCAGGGTTGTTTGTGGGTGGTAGTAGGTATGGCGGAACGGGTGGAACCTGGAAATTTATCTGGGGAGGTGGTATCGGTATCGGTGGTGCTGGGTTTTGAACCGGCGTAATTGGAAGCATTTTGAATAAGTTATTATAAACACTGTATAAGTGGTACATTATTTTGTGTTAGTAGTTTGATAGAACTTTGCAAACTAAATAGAACGGTTAAATTTGTTTAGTAAAAACAGTTATTTATATAAATTTGATAAATTATCTATTACAGAAAATTAAAAATAAAAACAGAAAAATGTTCTACTTGATTTACTCAGCTATATGTATTAAAAAATCAAGAATTTGCTTATAAATAAAAAAAAATCTTAATCCAGTTTTTATTAAGTATGCACAACAGTGTGTATATTAAATTTATTGAACAAAAACAAATATATGTTCAAAAAAACTTTTAGTCCAAGGTGCACAAAAACACCTCTCGAGTCGCACACCCAACAGAAAATTAAATGAAAAGTAAATACAAAGTAAAAAACGTTTAATATATGTAATATATATATAAACTAAATTAACATATAAACTGTTTTCAAAATAAAATTTTTAAACTCAAAATAGTTTTCATTAGTAAGTTTTAGTATTTAAGTAGTGTTAATGAACAGAAATTGGTAAATAATGATAAGATTAGTTTTAAGAATATAAAAAAAGATTTCTTTATTTATAGGTATGCACAGCCTAGTTTATACTATGTTTTAAGTAATTACAGTTTTTTACAGTGTAAGTAATTTACTCTATGCGATTTACTCAAAAACATAAGTATTTTAAAGTTATAGTGAACAGAAAAGAACAAAAATGTACAAGGTAAAAATTGTGTACAATTTAAAAAAATTTGCTATTCGATTTTACTTGCCTTTTAAATAAAACTTAAACTTAACCTTTATATATATATATCAACATGATAAACTTTTGTTGATCAATTGTTGTATATAAATTAAAAATAATGTCAATCAATTTACAAAAAAAAAAAACTTAAAAAAAATACTGAAATACTTACTAAACTTTATCAATAAAAAAGTCGTTTACCATCTAATTAAATTATATTTTTTGATTTCGAAAACAACAAAAGCTTTTATATAACAAAGTACTTAATTTATTAGACACTAATTTTTAAAAACTAAGTAAAAATTAAGCCATCTAACTTTTAATTAAGTGTAATCAACACACATTATTATTAGTTAATAAGTTGTTATGTTTTAATGAACATAAGTGATTTTAGTTGTTTTTTTTATGAGCTTTTACACAAATTTTCTTATACTATAAAATACTAATTATAAACATTTTGAAAATCAAAAAATGCTAACTAGTTGAAGTGCTTAAATAGCTCAAATTTAATACATTTTTTTTAAATTTGTTTATAAGTTTCAATCTGTAAAATGTTGCATAACAAAAAAGGAAAACACATATTTTATTGTGTTTTGCTATTTGTAAAACTTACTCGTTATTTAATCTTAATATGAACATATTTAGTAATTTTTAACTCAATATTGAACAAAAAAACTGTATAAAGTACGTGTATTTTTCTGATACTAACATCAAAGGTTTTACTTAGCTTTATGCTGTTATAGATAATTGTAGACTTTAATAAGTTTTACATCTATCAAACTAAAAAAAATTCAAGTAAGACACATAATAAAGAAATCAAAAATACGCTGAAATATTTTTTCTGTGTAAATTTATTAATTCACACAAATTGTTAAAAAAAAAGAATTATTAAGTTTTTTTTCTACCTGCATATACTAAAAAAGCTAGCTAAGCAGTTTTTCTACATTTTATAATATAACAGCCTAAGCTGATAAAAAAGTTTTTTTATGCATTAAAAATGAAACTTATAAAAAGAGAGCTAAATAACTATAGTGTATACTTTAAAGCTAAAATAAAAAACTTTTAAAACTAATTTGATTTACTTTATAATAAAGATTCAAATGTGAAAACACAGTGATCATCTTTTGCAAAAATTTATTTGCAGTCTAAACAATAAACTAATTCATGACAAAAAAAACAATATATTAAAAAAAAAAAGTAAGTTGCTAAACTTAAATCACGTTTCAATATTATTTATTTATTTCAAAAAAAAAAACTAATAAAGGCACCTCAGTTGAGTAAAACAAAATTTTTGTATACGTTTTTATATAGTTATATTAATATTACAAAATCATCGCGTTTACATTTTTGAAGAGTCCTTATGAAGCAGATGCTTCTAAACCATTTTTAAATGTAATAATTTTTCAAATAAATACTTAAGTGATTATGATACTAACATTGTGACAAAACAATGAGAACCAGTACTTATGTGCAATTCGAAAAGGTTAAATAATCATTGTGTTCAGTATTATAGAACAAAATGACTGTTTTGGTAAGTAAAGTTATAGCTATACAATGAAATAAGTTATCTGAATTGTTTTTTTTGAATTTATTTTAATTTTAAACGTTTTTGAAAATGTTTTTGGTAACAATAACACAATACTATACTAATAATCTAGTGTTTTCCTAACTAAAAATTTAAAACAACTAATATGCTCCACATTACTCTTATATTTTTACAAAATTTTAATTTTAGTTTAAAAAAAGTATAAGTTTACACTTCAAAAAAATATTTTATCTACAAAGATATTTTAATCAGCTGTAAAACATAAAAATAAAGTCAATACAAACTATAATAATGTAATAAGCTCTTTCGCTAAAAAATATAATTAGCTATCCAAATAATATAAAAAAATAACTAGTGTATATATTTAATAGAAATTACTTTAAACTAAATTACTAAACAACATAAGACGTTACAGTCTTCTTAAATACATTCTATATTATGTTATATTCAGAGCTAAAAAAAAATGCTCTAAAAACTTAGTCAACTATTTGTAATTAAATTAAGTTAAGTGACTTTTTAGATAGATTACTTAGAGATTAAGTTAAAGTAAAGTGATATTAAAACGTTTTAACAAAATAGAATTTTATTAATCAGCTTGTTTAAACCTTAGTTTATAAAACTACTTTTAAAGCTTATTCGAGTTCACAATCTAAACAACTATCAAGAATATCTCACACAAGAGAACCTGATCAAATAGTTTAGTATTAATTTTTTTCAATATTTAAAGTAATGTTTTAAAAGTAAGATATAAATTCAGCTCGTAATTATTTAGTTAAACACTTGTTTAGATTAAGTTGTGATGTAGATAAAATGCTCATGTCTCTAACTTGTAGAACATAAAAAAAACTAAAATAAACGTCTGCTGATTGAATTAAAACGTCTGCTGATTTCGAACTAAAAGTAATTTAACAGATTTAAATAAAGAAATAATTTAAAAAAAATATTTTAAAGACAAAAAAAAAGTTATGAAAGTTTAGATAAGGTAAATAAAAAATAATAAGAATAAAAGTAAATTACCAAGTAGTCTTTAACAATATTTTTAGCTGTAACCGTATCAAACACTTTGTTTCATTGTCATATGGTACAAGCAAGTTTTCTAGGTTATTTTAAATTGCGTTGACTCGATATATAAATAATTTTGATAATTATGAAGAGTACATCAACCTTTTATAGAAACTTATTTATAAAAAAAATATTTATTTTACTAAAAAATTGTTGTTTAAGTTTTATTTTCTTATACAAAATAGAGTTAAAGTTATTAGTGCTATCTAAAAATATTTGTGTATTTTTCCTAAACTGTATTAAATTTCAAGCAATGTCATTTCTAATATTCAATAAATGATGCAAATTAATCATTTTCGAATAGTATTTCCTAGTACAGACCACATTTTTTTTTATTACTCATAAAGTTTTTAGATATTTAAAAGCTTTGTATACCTTAGCATTAAACTACACTAACATTTTCATTTTCATTAACGTGATCTATATATACATACTTTGTTTTTGAGAATGTTTAAAGTTTTAACTTATCTTCATAAGACAAAGTTTTTTTTACCAAAAAAAAATCAATATTACATTAAAATGTTTTAACGAAGTCAATAATAAAATTTTTTAAACAAAGTTCAAGGAATGTTGAATTTTGAACCATGTTTAATATATGTACCATAGTAAATAGTTTTTATGATATTATAGCTTTGCAGGATGTATGTTAAAATAGTTCAAAGTTTTCGTTAAAAAAAAAACGTTGTTACACACTTTGCTAAAAATAAGACTATTTTTTAATAGATAACTTAATACAATCTGAAACATTTACAACTTTTTAGTAAAACATTGTTTATTTTTCAGCAAAATTAAAAAAAAGTTTTGATTTTTTAAAAACATGATAACAAATTAAGAACAACACTAGTAAAATTAATTTGATCATAATCTTACACAGACTTTAGACAACACTATGTTTTGTGTATTTTTAATCTAATTAAATATGAAAAAATTAGAATAAAACCTTTAAGTCTTAAATTCTTAATTTAGTAAATAATCTTAAGTGTTTTTATTTAAAACAACGCGGTTGTATAGATTACTGATGGCAACAAAACACATTAATAAAGTTTGAATATTTAATAACTTTTATATAACAACAAGGATTTTTACTAAAAAATAGCAAAGAAAGTATCGGCAAAAGTTTACAGAGCCTAAGTTTGGACTTCTGTATGTCGTGAGAAAAGTTCACATAAAGGTTTGATCAAATTCGATTATCAGACCACAAACCTTCGGTAGACTGAGACTCGGGTTTCGTTCTCATTGAAACTCGTCAGTCAGCCGCAACCAAAAAACTTGCAGTCGTCAGTCTACAAACAGTTTATCATGTTTTTTTTTTATCAAGCAATAAGTAGATTTGTTTAAAACAGTAAAAGTTTTTGTAAAGTAATGATTGATAACTATTTTGAGTATATAAAAAAAGTCTTTTTAAGTTAAAAACTTTATCAGCTCAGGTTTAAAAAGTAGTACCTACACACTAGTAGAAAAATAAAACAAGAAACGATATCTAATGAAAAATTTGACCTAAAAAATAATGTTTTAATTAACTTAAAATAAGAAGCTCTCGTTAAGATATACATGCTTCCAAAATAAAAATATTTTATCTTTTTGAATTGTCAAATTTTACAACTACAATTTTATATGTATACTTATAGACCAACTATAACAAAATAAATCACGTCAACAAACATAAAAAAGTACTTCAAAACTCTTTGATTTGATAACCTTGTTTTAAGAGGAAAACTTAAATAAATTTCATAAAGACTATTTCAAAGTTTATATTTTAACAGTATTTTTTATTAACTATTTAACCAGTCAATTGTTTTTAAGCATATATATTAAAAATTTAGTAAGTGTACTTACAAAAAGCTACTATATAACTAAATAAAAACTCACCCAAAGTCTAAATGTCATAAGATTATGACAAAAATTGATAATGAATGAAAACTGATAATTAAATAATTCAGACTTGATTAAAGTCATTAGAACCTAATTAGCATACTTAGTAAGGACTATCCTTAGGTATAAAATAGTTATCAGTAATTTCCTGAAAATATGAAGATACTATACCCAGTGCAACATTTTCTAATCAAAATATAATTGCTCTTAAAGTAAAAAATGTCTAAGACCAGGCTGGTTTTTTTCAGAACTGATTTGATCTTTTAAATCATTTGGCAGTTCTCTCTATAACTTGCTACCATCATAAACTAGAGGTTCATACCCATGTCTGTTACAGTTTGGTACGAACAATTTTTTAAAGTAGATATTCTTAATGGTTGTGTACTCTATCTATGTTTTCAAAAAAGAATTTGTTATTAACTGGTAAAAAGTCATTATTTAAACATAAAGACATCTAAATAGCTCAAGTTTAAACAAGTTTTCAACATTTGATACTATTTTGTTACTTTCAGGTTACAATTTTTTTGTATCTTTTAATAACAAATACATCTAATTGTTTAGTTTTTAAGTACATAGACTTCATTGTTTTTTACTTTATTTGTACTAACCTAGCACAACTAACTGTATTTTATGTGACTCATGAAGAGTGAATTAGAAATAAAATACAAAATATTTTTATTTAAAGACTATCTGTTTTTATACAAAACATCAACTGTGTTTGATAACTTAAATTTAAATTTTTTACATGTTCTTTTTTATTTTATATTACTATCCCTTATACAATGTTTACAACTAAATAGTTTTTCATCATTGTTTAACCTATTTTATATTATTTTTTATCTCTATGAAAAACATGCATTTTGTTTATAAACATTTAACTTAAGTCTGTTTTTTATATGCAAGTCTTAAGTTATCTAAAGTTCGGAAGTACTGTTAGCACTGTTTTTTGCATATGTGTTTCTAAGAAAGTTGTACACAATGATAATTCATATGCAAGTTTAGAACCCAAAAACCGGTATTGTTTTACAAACGGTTAACATATATTAAACAGTTAAGAAACAGTAAAGGTCCTAGAACTAAACTCTGTTGTACTTTCACATCATTATTTTCGCTGGTTGAAACATATCCCGTAAAAATCAAAAAAAAATTCCATTCAGTAAGATATTATCACAATAAAAAACTTTAGTTTCCATTTATAAAACTATAATTTGCCAAATAGAATATCTCTAGTCACACTATCAAAAGCTTTATTTAAAATAGGGGAGAGTAACGTTTTTTGTCGGCAGGCAAGATGTGAAATTATTAGCTTAATGTGGGTCGAAGTAAATAAGCTTTAATTTAGTTTACGAAAGTTACTTAAATATACAACTTGTTTGGTTAAAATCTTATTTTAATGTAAAACTTTAGAAAGTTGGCTCAAAAAATGTGGTGCGATAACTAAAGGAAACTCTTTAGTGGCTACTTAGTCTCAAAAAATATTTAAAATAAGATATTTAAAAAATCTTTTGTCTTAATTTTAAAATTGAAAAATATATATATTTATTACATAGTGAATTTAGGTTTTCCTAATTTTTTTTTTGATCAAGTAAGAAGACAAGGGTTAAAGACTAAACAAACAGTCAATGGCCTTTATCTCACAAAATATTAAGTTTATATAAAAAAAGTTTACCAATAAAATTAATTCGCCGAAAAAAGTAAAAACAAAATAGTGAAAATTTAAATTTTGGAGATATGCTGCGATAACTAAAAAAAAGCCAAAATGTTTTAATTTTGTCTTTCGGCTCTAGCACCGACTTAATAAACTCGAGTTAAAAAAATATCATACACTTTTTGCTGTATGATTATTGATTACGCTTTTAAACAACACAAAAAAAAAATTCTTTTAGAACAAAGAACAAAGATATTGTTATGTTTAAAATTTTTGAAGTCAAGAAAAATTACTCGAATTTCCCCTTATTTTTAAATGATTATCGTATTGAAGAGATTGTCATACAATTGTGCGCAATCACAAAATAGTCGGTAATTGATAGCAGAACAACAAACCTTTCAGTTTTATTCGACTAAATACTGTCAATTGAAAATAAAACTGGAGCTGAAGCTCAGATAAATAGAAAAAATAAGAATAACATTTTTAAACTTCTCTTGAAACGGCTTTTTTTAGATTATATTAAAAAAAAACAGTCTTAATGAAACTTATTACACTACTTCACCTGATGATAATTCTGATGTTACACAAGAATTAGTTTCGTTTGTTATTAGTGACTGAAATGCAGATATACAAAAAGTTAGTGACGGAATTACTAACAAAAGTCTTTAGAAAGCAGGTTGATTTGATTCTTATAAATCTGCAAAAAACATGGTTAATATTAATAATGGCTGTCAAAAAAGTGGCAACAAAAAATAAGATGAAAATAGTAAAGGTTATTGTGAAGAAAATGAAACCTCTAATGGTGCAAAAAAAGTTCGGAAGATTTTTGTCTGACAACGATTTTGAAAAAAGTCTTTGCGGCTTGGAAAAACTGGAAAGCACGTCTTGCATTGACTCAATACTCCAGTGCTTGTTCAAAACACCTGAACTTGCGCAATATTTTATCAGCAGAGCCTACAATCTGAATTCAACCCCCGATAAAGGCAAGCTTGCAAAGGGGGTCGCAGTTTTGTTTGAACGTTTTTAGAGAGTTAATGTCAGCACAATCATTTAAGGTTGAAAATACAAAAACAGAACTGCTTACTGCTAAATACAAACGATGCTTAAAATTCTGTGAATTTTTACTTAATAAATGAAGGTAAAAACTCAAAGGTTGCAGATGGTTAAACGAAACAGCTTGATCCTGACAAAAAATCTAAGATAATTCGAACTTTTGGCGTAATATTTCAAATAGAGTATCTTTGTGACTGTAATAATGACGTATATGAGAAAAATGTTATGTAAACTTGATTCAAAACCTTCGTAGTTCAAGTAACCGGGCTAACTTTTGTACACATAATAATATTCTTAACAATTGTTTCGAGCGAACAGTATGCGAGGAGTGAAACAAGAACAAAAAATTAGCTAAAACTTTTTGTTAATAACTTCCATTATTAATTATTACGATTTCTCAAAAAATCAATGAAGGTAGCAAAATCACAAACTGGGTGAAATTTTCTATACGTGTTTCATAAAAAAAGGGCAGCATTTCATGTGAAAAAGGTGAATACAGTTTGTTCAAAAACACAAAAGGTCTAAACAGCAATAAGTGCACTGCGAAGTGCAAGGAAATATAAGATGATTATTGGTACAAAAACAGTGACAGAAGTTGGTACAAAAAGAAAAAACAACTTGTAGTTTAAAGGTAGCGATAAAGTTTACATTTTGTTCAACACAAACATAAAAGAAGCTGTGTTTTCAAATCACTACAAGAGACTTTTTGTGAAAGCTGTTTTGTAACAAACATTATTTTATTTATACAATTCATCAACACTGTATTATATAATATTTTGAAGTAATAAACTTTTTACGTTGGGTTAGAATTTTTTAAAGTTGTTTTATTTTTTTCCTTTCCTTACCTTTTTATAAAAACATTTTGTTTTTAAAGTCTACTAATACTTAAACAGTTTTTCTATGGTTAATTTAAAAAATTATATGAGTGTTTCTATTTAGTATGCGTTTATAGATTATATAGTCTGTACTCAGTTTTGTGTTTATAAGATTTTGATAACTAGCATTATTAAGTTTAAGCATTTCGTATAAAGATTTACAACGTTGTATAGCTAAAAACAACTTAAAAAAGTATGTATGTACTTCCTTAAAATGAAATGTAGTTGCAATTAAACCTAGATTATCTTTAAAGGATAAAAAGTAAAAATCTAACTTTGTTCGGAGACATAGAAGTTATTTTTTTACTAAATTTTTAAAACAGCTTGTAATGCTGTTATAACTAAGATCTCCTAAATTATACCTGTTTCTTGATACTGAATGTTTTACATCTTTTAAAGTTTACCCCGTCTGTATAAATAAAGCTCAAATGTTTGATATAAAGTGATAATATAATGTTTGATATAAATCTTGAAGTGCAAGGTTTCCCTAGCTTAAAGACTAAGCTTCCTAGTTTTCATATTAAAAAAATCTTTGATCGACCGTACATTAGCTATATGTTTTAAAAGAAATTCTATATTATACAGTTTAACAATGTTATACATATTTCTATACTATCAAGAAATTATCTTTTTAATACAGTTCACTAATTAAAATAGGCTTTGGAGGTTTACGTAGCGTATAACAAAGTGCAAAGAATATAACACTTTAGTTTGCTATATCAATTTACGAAATAAAAAATAAGTGGAAAACTAAACATAACAAATATTGAAAATATTTCAAATACATTGTCAACTCTACTTTTAGATCTGTACAACTAAGAATTAACCATTTTACAAGAAACCCTTTTAATGAAGTTTATAGGATGTCACTGCCGATCTAACAAAAGTTAAAGTCGTTTATAAGTTCAAATGCTACTGTGATAGTGTGCATATCGAGAGAACGTCCCAGAGATTTCATATTAAAAGACACGAAAATTTTTCAAAATCCCTTTGAAGTTGGATGGACACAGGTTTGAATAAATCATCTAATAGGTCATCGATGATTGCTGAACACTTATTAAACAATTATGATTGTCAAAGAGTTATAATGATAATCATTATTAAATTTCAAGTAAAGCACGTAATGATTATCATCTAAACGTTTTAGAATTTATAAAAACATTTAGACCTAAATTATGCAAGCAACAGTAAGTTTATAAATCTAATCTTTATAAGTTGTTATAAGTGTTGTTTTTTTCGCTTATTTTGTTTTACTTATTGTTTGATTCTACTTCTAACTTTATTTTTAATTTAATTTTACTTTTATTTTTGTACCTTGCTTATCTTACTTAAATTAATAATGTAATTTTAAACTGTTAATCTATCTCTGATTGATGTGGTTTAATTTTATTAGTTGAGTAATTTCTAATGAAACCCATAACTATTTACTTACCTAACCTTTATTTCAAAATTAGTTGCTAACAAAAGTAGGTGATAAGGGTTAGCTAAAGTATATCTTACTTGTTTGCTCAATAAAAAACATTTCTAATAAATCTTGTCTTAAATTTTTGTTTAATATCTGTAGTACTAAAAAGTTATTTAAAACTTAACTTAATAAACAAGTTAAGAAAGTTAGCGTAACTTATTTTTATTTTTGTATTTATTTTTTGATTTTTTTCAATAACTTTTATAAACTTAGTTTTATTCAAATTTCATTTATATATACTTAAAAAAAAGAAGACCCTTAATTTACCTTGTCTTAAAATAGCTTTATTGCAGCTGCAGATGGAAAATGCTAAGTTAGTTTAAAATTATAAATACATAAAGTACAACAGTGTTCTAAACTCACTAATCATTAAATATAAATTTCAAAAACAATATTATGTATTAGTATGTTGCGGTTGCACTGTAGTTCTTAAAGCTTTCATAAAAAATTCCAAATAAAACTAAATTGTAACTTAGAGAAATAATTGAGACAAAATGTTTCCAAAAAAAAAACAGATTAGGCTATCAGGTATCACAACTTATCAAAAGAAATAAATTTGCTGTTATGTATATAAACTGATTACCTAAATATTTTCTTTAATTTAAAAAAAAATTGTTGTAAGATTATTTTTTTAAAAAGATAAAAAAAAATTAATCTTTAGTTTTGTTATAGTTTAAATCAAAGTTTCCTAAACTCAATTTCATATACGCACTTTTTAAAAATGATCGCCCATAAAAGACTCCATAACGTCTAGTGTAAGTTTTAAATCATCAGTAGACTTTGCTTAAGAAATTTCTACTTTTCATTACAGACCCTAGTACACCTAATGTAATTTTTGAATTTTTCGTGAAATGTACCTAAGACCTTTTTTTGCTCTTCACTATAGAACCAAGATTGTAAAGTTAAGTTCAAATTTCTCGTTAAACTTATCTAAGTTTCCCTTATGGTGCCTTTTTTTTCACGGCCCGCTTTTTCACTCAAACACATATTTTTTGTTTATTTAGTCTTAAAAACCTGTTTATTTAATGAAACTAGCTTTTAAAAAAATTTACTAACTACTACAAGCAGCTAATAAAGATGATTTATGTGGCGCTTAAATGCATACTAAATAAAATTAAAAAAAACTTCAACATTAATAATTAATTGATACACAAAAAAGTTTCTGATCTAACGATGCTTGGCAAAAATATTTTTATACAAGAAAAAAAAAATGGAATGAAGGAATGAATACTTCTTTAATGTTTTTTAAAAATGCAAAGTTCTTAAAAGTAAGTGATATTCAGTACAAGAAAAACTCTGGAAAGGAAAATATTTTATATAAACAGTTTTATTAAAAAACAATTTAAGATTGTTAATTAGTTTTCATTAGAGTTATAAATGATAATTAGGCTCAAAATTTAAAGTACAAATTCTCATTCTGAAAGCTCTAAACTTGGTTAAGTTTGAAAATAATATCGGTAGAATACGAATTTTTTTATTCATTCTAAATTTGAAATAGTAGGAGCAAGTATTAATATTTAAGTGTCAAAAAAACAATTCTCAAGAATTTTAAACCGTCTAGAAAGTAAAAATTTAGACTTATTGAAAAATCAGACAACAGTAAACTTTTACATTTTTTCTAATGAATTTTCTTGTATGAACTTTTTTTGTGACATTCTATTTGATTTAATTATTCTAGTTTAAGTGGAAAAAAATGTTTTATAACTATTAATATATAACTAAAACGTAAAGATATGAATAAAAATTTTTTTAAATCCAAATGTAATCTCTAAATAAGTTTAACTCTCTCGATATAAAATATATAAAAAAATTACCATTGTTTTAACTAATGTTTACAGCCAAAAATGATGAATATAGATTTTCAAGCCGAATGTTTTTAAAGTTTTACATTCTTCTTAAAGTCTTAAGTTTTTATTACTATCACTAGCTAAATCTATTTCAAGCGACAAACTATAAAGTTAAGTAAATGAAAAAGTTTATCTAAGAATATTTATTACGATGATTGTATGCAAAAAACACAAATTACAATAAGTTTAACAAAATGCAAACAAATATGTTTCAACTATTCACACTAGCTTTTCATTTTGCAATATATATCATGAAAAAACTATATATTTATAAAGTTAAATGAAAATAAAAGTTTTAAGTATAAAACTAGTTATTCAAAAGAGTTAAAGCTTTGATAATACATATTGTGTTAAGTGTATTGAATTTAGCATTAACAAATGAAGACAAAAGTTATAAATAAAACTTTTAAATTGTTTACGAAAAAATATTGAATTTGTTAGACATAGTGTTATAATTTAACCATTACGTAGCTAAAATGAATACTTGAACTGGACGGAATAATTTTAAATAATTATAAAACTTTGTTAATAAACATAATGTATTTGTTATTTTTGAAAATTAGTTAGGTAAACTTGTATAAAACTTTTAAAAAGAGAAAAAAGTTTATCTAAAATTTGCTAAAATGCAAATAAAAAATTAAAAATTAATAGGTTATAAACAAAACATCTTTAGCTTTTGTTCTTTTAAGTCTGATTCAGTTTTTAATGCTACAAGTATGAAACGATAGTTTTCAAACTTTTGGTCAAATTCGTCAAATGAACAAAAATTATCATTTCAAGACTTTATTTGATTTTTTTTAGGGTAAGCTAAAGACCAAACCAGTTGTTGAATGCCAACAGTGCAGCATTTTTAGCGGAGATTATGGACATTTCAATAGCTGACGCGCTCCATTCAATAGGACTCGTGTAATACAATCCTTGCTCGTTTAATACAAAACTTTCCAAATGCTCTGGAGGTCTGAAAGTATTTCTAAATTTAACTAGCTGATATGTGATATTAAATTGAAAAATATTTTGAAAATTAATGTTTATAAGTTGAAAAGTTATAGGTAAAAAATGTTTATACAAAAAAATACTAATTTTAACTTTTTATACTGACTGAAATTTAGGGTAAGCTTTCCATGGGACCTCTTTCTTTTCCTTGTAAATTTCAAACAAATAATCTAATTGATTGTCTGTGAGAGTTTCAGTGGAAAATATTTTGTAAACTCCCAACTTATTTTCATTTAAAAGTTTATCTTCGTCTGAACTGTAGTCTGCTGGTGCTTGTAACGCTATTGACCTGCAAATTAAATTGTGTCGTTTTTGGAATTAAAAAATCATTTCAGTCTTTATAAAAAATCAAGTTAGTTTTAATTATTTTAACTAGTAAAGTAATCAATTAAACAATACAACACTTTTTAAAGGGATTTCACACCTGTAAAAGCTGTCTTCTATCGTGTTTATTTTAGTTATAGGACACTCTTTACCCTTGCATCCAAAAGTTGTGCTGTTGAGTCTACCATAAACGAATGTTGCTACTGTTGACCTGTTTTTCAATTCCTTTCTTTGAAAACTTTGTCTAAAGTAAACTATTTAAAAGGTGCATATTAATTTAAAACGATAGAAAAATTCTATGTAGGACATTGAGGTGTACAAATTAATTTAAATAAATTGCGCTCACTGTTAAATACAGACTTTCGTCTTAACAAGATAGAAAAATAGTAGCATTTTAGTTTTAAGATTTTAATTTATATTTAACCTGTAACTTTGTTTGTGTTTTTTGTTTGTAGGACACTTCCTTCCGTTTGAGCACGCTTTACTTACATCTATCGATGGTCCATTGTAATAAAGTGGGCTCGCTAGGATTACGATATCATATGATCTAAACATTTTCAAATTGGATGTAAAATAATATTGATTTTAAACAAATATTATCCTGATAAATAAAACGCAAACTTTAGATATTTTTCTGAATAGGTTTAGCTACTAATAATTTTCAATCGCAAGCATACAAGTAATCCTGCGCTTTTATAAAATAAAAATATAACTTTGACAGAGGTTTTTTTACAGTACTGTTTTAATTTTGCCAAAATAAATTTTAAACTAGCTGATTTGTCTACACTTAACAGTTTGAAACAAGTTATTGTGCATACTGTTTTATTGTTATATTCTTTAAAAACTAAGGTTTAGCATTTCTGTAGTCTTATAACATTATGATGTTATAAATTTTAAACGAACCTGGTCAAGTTTCCATCTGATGATACGGAAAACTTTTTAACTGCAGCATTGAACTCAACACTATTCACAGCTGATCTGATATTATTGGCGCGCGATTCACCAACTGATCTTTCACACAACTGGTAGTTTCCCCCGTTAACAGCCCAAGTTCCTGATTCAAACCCAGAAATACCAACTGCGCCTTTAAAAGTGTTAGAAGTATGATAAAAAACTTAAGGTGTGGATTTAAAGGTTAGCAATTTAATGTTTTAAACCTGCAAACTATATTTAAAGAAAAAACAAGTTTACTATTTTCTAAAGCTTATAAATTTAAATAAATAACTCCTTTCGTTTTACTAACTATTAAACTTTTGTTCAAGTATATTGTGTATTTTGGTACTAAATTATAAAAATAAAATATATAAAATATTTTGTAGCACTTTTTTATTTTCTATGATCATTGTTTTTAAATATTCAACCATTAGTAACCTGCAAAACCATTCAAATTGCAATCTTGACCGTAGTTGACCAGCAAAGCACCATTTACAAGAACGTTTGTCAGTTCTTCGCTGATTCCATTGTTATCAATAAGCATTTCACACGCTGTTTTCTGTTAGAAAAAAAAATTTGATTATATTTTTTATAATAAAACACTTTAGATAATAAGTAACAAACTTGAGTTGAATTGTAGAACTTTTCGTCTGGAGTTATTCCTTTTAATAATTCTCTAACAGAAGAATAGCTCTTTCCATCATTTTGTATTTCATAAATACTGTATTATAGTTTGCTCGTTACATTAATACTCGACCATAAAAAAAGTATTAGACAATTAAATTGGTCAAGCTAGTTTTAGGTAAAGCAGATTTGAAAATATCATTTTAAATAATTAGTTAATTATTCAAACTTTTTAACGATTAGGAATAATTAAATACTTTTTATAATAAAAATATTCTACCAATTTTATAAACGTAATTTTCTTTACTAAACTGTTATTTTGATCTTTTGAAAATCAAATATAGAATATTATATCAATTACTTTAAAAATTTTCCAATAAATTCTTTGATTAGCATGAACATTCTAATGATGCTAAACTGGAACTCCCAAATCATGTAAAACAAAGTTTTCAATCCACTGTCGCCGCTGTTCATGGTGAACTGTTTTTCGTTTTTATTCCAAAATTCAATGTCTCCATAATGCTTGTTGTCTTCCCGTTTAGGCAAATCTTTGTTTTGTTTAAATATTATTGTTGGTATTAGTTTAAATGTAACTTTTATTAAAAGAACAATATGAGCGTATAAATTCAACTGCATTTTAAACTGGAAGATTAAAAGTTGCTTAACTCTAAAAAATCTTCAGTAAAAATAGCAATTTATAAGAATTTTTAAAACTTATCAGTACATAAAGTTTAATCAAAACAAATATTTTCAAAATAAATCAACATTGTAAACTCTTAAGTCATAAACAAACCAAAATGTTGAGCGAGATGCTTCGCGTACAAGTTCTTCGGATGGAGGATCGAACCTCCGCACTCGTAACTCCTTCCCATCATCTCCAACACCCTCACCCTGCCGCACAAACGCTCCCCCGGCTCGTACAAGTCTATTGTGACGTCATCGCCGAACAATGAGCGGAGGAAAAGCGACGCGGTCGACCCTCCAATGCCTCCTCCGATGATGCCTGTTTTCATTGAATTTATAACTCTATAATATATTTGTCTTACTTCAAAAAACTTTAGTAAGTACTTGTTTCATAATAAAAACGGTAACAATATTATAATGGTTTAAATTCTCAAATCGTCCTTAAATATGTCAATTGTTCTTTGTGATTTTTTAGTCTTTAGCAATCAAGTTGAATATAAACTGAATGTATAAAAACGAAAATATAAAAACTGTATAAAAACGAAAGTATGTGTTTATAAGTGTTTCAAACTTTTTTTTTAAGATATGATTTGAGTGGCAATATATCATCTTTAAAAAGGTGAACTTAAGTTTAAAAAAACAAAATTTTTATTTTGAGTAGCAACTATTTACATTTACAAAAACTTAAACTTTTTAATGTTAAAAAAAAAGTTTTTTGTTTTTATTTACCTATATTTTTAGGATGCTTCGAGTCAGCAGAGTTTACAATTTTTGAGACTTCTTGTTTGTATGAAGTTGAAAATAAGTCAGGAATTACTTCTGCTTCACCATAATAGATGTTAAGTAAAAAGGCGAAAAGTACTGCAACAATAGCTGTTTTCATAATTTCTTTGATCATCTAACCTAAAAAAACAATATAAGTATATCAAATAATGTTTATTATATCAGACACTTGAAATACTTTTCTGTCTACTATAAGTTTAATTTTTACTATGTATTGTAATGTTCTTCAACTAGTTGAACATATTCACTAGCTTTTATAAAAAGCAATACTTTTTGTACATATTCGTTTAGAAAAAAATGTATTGTAAAATGCTTTAACAAATACTTTTTTGTAAATTTTTTTTAAAACTTAAATTTATAAAGTACTTGAAGTTTTTTGGCTTTTCTTAAGCCCTTGATTTGAATTGATACTAATTTGATAAGGAGAATCGAAATTAATCACACACAAGTAGAATCAAGTGGGAAAATAGCTGTACTGAGAATTTACTAAATTCGATTATTTTAGTAGTTTCATATTGTAACCTTATATAATTACGTCATAATTGATTGAAATTAAAGTTTTTAAAAGTCTTTCAAACTTTAGTTTCTCTTTAAACAAAACTTTTGAAAAGGTCTTGGGCAATTTTTTTTATATAAAAACAATCTCTATATTATATGTGTTTGGTGTTGCTGTTAAAAATTTCTTAAGTTTATTTTTTTAGTTTTCTCTAAAACGTTTATATAAAATAAAACTTTATGTAATAGTTGGTACATAACTTATTAGATTTTTGCTGAACTATTGTGTTTACACAGTTTAAGAACGTATTATTTTATGCCTTACCATATAACAAAAAAAAACTAAATACTTAATAGTTAAAAGTTATAAAAGTCACATTAGACTTTGAACTGTTTTAAACTTTGCTGACCAAACTAACATTGTAAGCTACTATTTAAACTTAACATTTAAATCTACATAAGTTACAAGGAGTTTTTTTTTTGTTATGTTGTTAAACACAAAGTATCTAGAATTAATTTTTGAACAGTCTTTTAAACTGTTTTTATATATCATGCATATTGCGTTTGTATAATGAAGTTTATAAGATTAAAGTTTTTTTATTTAAAATTACATTTTTAAGCTAATAAGCTTATGCTTTTATGAATGATGTTTATACATTTGACAGTTTATAATCAAAAAAAATAGTGTTAACTTTTTAATTTGTTTTCAAAAGCTCAAATAATCTTAACAGATTTATATTTAAAAATGAAAGGCTTTTAAGTTTACGCGTGCACATTATCATTTACACATTTTGCTATTTAGTTAGGTTATTATGTTTGATTAATTGTTTGCTACATAGATATTTAAATATATACTCGCAATAAACAGTTTGCTACAAAATGATCGGTTTTACTTACGGTACAAACTATATTAAAATCCTAAGGAGTATTAGAAAGCAAATCTACACTACCAACCTTTTTTATTGAAATACCATTCAAACAACATTAAGCATTAAACTATTCTGAAAAAATATTTGCTACTATGCAATGATATAATACATTTTAATTTTTCTACGTCTAACGGTATAAAAATGTGTTAAAGAAATTATTTAGTTTTAAAAAGTATATCCCGTAAAATAAAAAAATATTATTTCTACTTTACAATTTATACTTTTTCTATTTTTGAATAACTATTTGGAACATTATAAAACATTTTATATAGTATAGAGTTTTATATAGTATAGTACACTTTAAAACTTTTATTTTATAAGAAAACCAGCTTTAAAATTAAAATTGTTTAGGAAATTTTCAAAACTTATTAAAGTTTTATCAATTGCCATAAAAGAAAGCATTTTTATATTTTAAAAGTACATATTATTTCAGGTAATAAACATATTTTCTTTATCAAAATTACTTTAGAAAGTTAAATTTAAAGCTAAAAAAATAAACTCTTACTTTAGATACAATAAAAAAAATTTTAACTCACAATACTTTTATAACTTTTATAATTAGTTTTCTAAGTTTAACAGATTGTTTAAACACACTATTCAGCTTAAATATTTTGCTAAAACTTTTTTAATTAATAAGTGGAATAAAACTAATATAACTTTTAACATACTACTCTATTTTTGATTACTAGTAAACTCAGCTACTCATAACGTTCTCACAAAACACTAATATTTTGAAATGAATTTAAATTTTAAATAATTAAGTATTTTGATACCCTTTCACTCATTTTTTTTTTGTAGACTAAGCTTTATAAGCATGCTAATACTATTTCAAGGTAAACACACAAAACAACACTGAACTTAATGCTTAAGTAAAATTTGTGAGAAATAGTAGATAGCAAACTAAACAAAAATTTTGCTGCAACTTACTATTTATTGAGAGAGATTTTGCGGAAAAAAAGATAGTCACGTTTTAGCAGAAAAATAAAATCGAATACCATGATTTTAACGAAATACGCTGGGGAGTTCTATTAAATTTTAAGACTTTTTATTTTAATATAAGTTTTATTTTTCTAATTTTTTTATACTTTGTCAAAACTGAAAGAAAATCATTTTGAATTTAACTTTGACAACGTTTAATTATGATGTATTAGTAATAGACACAGGTGTCACCAAAGAGCTTTCAAAAAATCGTGAGTAGTTTCTCAATTTAATGTTGCGTAATTCGTTCTTTGCCTTACATTTTACTTGAATACAAACCACATTTAGTTTAAGTAACAAAGTGTAAGTGTAGTTTTTATATTTAAGAAAAATTTATGAACTTTCTTTCACACTAATTAAACTCTTTATTGCTAATAGACTGCTACTCATTTGTAAAAAAGTCAGTTATGGTAAAAAATACAAAAAACTAGTAATAAAAACCAGGTACCTAAGCTTCTTATAAACACTGATTTCTCTAACATTTTTTAGCAGAAATAAATAAATAAAATAATATGCTTTACTAAAGTTTAGTTTACATTTATTCCAATGCTTGTATCTATACTGTAGTAAAACTTTATATTTGTTTGTTCTAAAACAAAACTAAGACATGAAAAAATAATTTAACGAATGTAGTAATTAAAATGTATAAGGAAGTATATTTTTCTAAATTGATTTAATTCAAAAAAACTTAGTGTTTTATCATATAAAACTTTTTTATTGGAAAAGTAAATAATCTTTTATATTGGTACAACTGAGTGAAAACTTTTTAAAGCAATACATTAATTTCAAAAACAAAACTTATAAAAAAGTTTGTACATTCTAAAGATAATATATGATTAGTAGGTTTTGCTAATTTAATAATTAGAAGTGTTTGTAAACAATAATAAATAAATGTATTTTATATTTTAATCCAATTTATTTGTATTATTATTATGCTTTACTAAAAACTTAATCTGATTAGAACAGCTTTAAAAGTAATTGACTTAAACTTTAAATATATTATTTAAAATTTAGTATATTTTATTTTAATAAGTTCTTATTTTAAGTTAGTACAGATAGTTTAAACGACTCATACTAATAAAACTATTGAAAATAAAAAACATGCTTATTTTTAAGAAAACAATAAAACTTTATAATTTTTGTAACTTTTCTTTCAGTAACTTTCAAACAGTTATGGCTTTAAAGATGGTTTTATAAAACTAACTTTTTGCTGTAAAATAGAAAGGATTTGTTCTATATAAATTTAATTGTAGAAATCAAATTTTTTAGATAGATAAAAATAACACTAGTTGTATATTTGGAATCTGTATACTTTTATTTTATTACAGGATTTCTTTTTTCAACTGAGAACATTTCTGAAAATTCAAAAAAAATGTTACATTATTGCATATGCATAATACAAATAATTCAATTTCAGCATAATAAGACTTGATTTTTGATTGTTTTAATAGTAAAAAGGTTGGAAGTGAAAATCAAATATAATCCTATGCAAACACTATTACTAGATGTTATTTTCAGATACACTTGCTCTGTTGATCAGGACGTCTTTGTAAGTAAATTTGAATAATACTAAATTTTAAATACGTATAAAGATGAAAGATAAAAATATCAAAAAATCTACAATACTAGTATCACGTCAAAGATTCTGAATAAATGCGAAGAGCTGACAAAAACATGATAATAATGTCAGACTAATTATTAATTGCAACTCAGCCAGAACTCGAAAAGGTAAATTATGGTTTTTAATTAAAAAAACGTGGAAAACAGAATGGTCCTAACAGTTTAGAATCGATGCTAATCGAAAAGAAGAAACTGAACACTCATATTGCATTTAATTGAAAAACAAGATTTTTAAGGACTTCCGAGTTAATACTTTCTTTTATTATTACTTACATATGTCAATTAAAATCGTTTTCTTAAACAGAGTGTTTCTGTTTACGTCTAAGTAGCTGAATTACGTTAATAACAACTCAAATTGTTTTTAGTTTTTTTTAATATAATGCTAAAACTAGCTTATTTTCTTATTTAAAAGATTAATTAATTAGATTATTTTAAATAACTTCTAATTAATACTAACAAAAAAAATATGTTTAATATTTCATTTCAAGTATGCTACTAAATCCTTAAAAACTTATATAGTAATGATTATAACGGGCAAGCGAGACTAAACTTCTAAATTTAATTCATATAAACTTTTTTGTTATAGTTTTATATTGAATTTGTATGTTTTGTTTGTATCATGAAATGACGCGTGCTTCTTGTTTTCGAAGCAACAAAAACGTAATCACGTAACAAAAACGTAATTTAACATTTTATTGAATAGTACAATAAATGTTTATACGATTTAAAGTAAAAATAATCACAACAATCTTTAATATTCATTTATTTTAATTAATATATAATAAACTTAACAAATGAATATAAATTAAAGTCTTTTAAATCCAATTAGACTTTGTATAATAGCCAAATGGTTTTGAAAAGATACAAAACTTCTACAAAAAAGATAATGAAATAACTATAGCTAAAAGATAAAAATGATGATAAAGATGATAAAGATGCACTCTGAAATGATATGATTTATATTTTAATTAGATTTACAGAAGCCTAGTCTACCTACTAAACTTTTACAAAATTCCATAATGAAAAATAGTAAATGACTGATGTTTCTTACAACAAAAAAGATATATAAACATAAGTAAATTCTGCTACAAAATTAGAAGTCTTTAAACTAGTTTAGTTTCTAGTGCTACCACTAAGATATTAAAAATTTAAAGCTCGTTAGATTAAACAGATCAAGTGTTTAACTGAGGACACTCAAAAATAAGCATAGGCTTATGTTGATCAACATATTACGGACTATATAGTTTAAAAAATAGACTCAGAACTAAATAACTATTGCATTGAAAACATCTATTTTTTAATAATTCAAAGCATAAACTTTCAAAGTTTGCTCTACAGTCAGCTCTCGCGAATAGACGAAGATTGTGTCCACAGCAAAAGTGCGTATTAAACGAGTAAATAATTTACCTACTATATTGACTGCTTTCTTATGATATATTTAATTAAATATAGTTTGGGGACTTTCCTCCTTTTTTGTTTACAAAAATAGTTTTCATTAAAGTTGTACACATATATGTGAAAAGTTTTTTAATAAAATTTTTATACGTGTATACAATTTTTTTTCTTTGTTCCTTGCTAACCTAAGATCAAACAGCCAGTACAAAAGATTAGAGATTAATTTTTTGACTTTTTTTATAAAACTTTATTCCATAAATATTGTTAGGAGTTGAATATTGTACCTTGTTTGATTAAAAGGTATAAAAAAGGGCTAAGAATGAAAATAACAGTAAGAACTTTATATAAAAATGTTGTTAACTATTAAAATTTATGGTACACTAATGCACAATCACATATTTATCCACCCGTCAAGAAACATAATTAAATAAAGTCTAAACAAACATAGAGGTGAATTAGTATTTCAAACTATATATAAAAGATTCAACATATTGTAAACTCAATACGTATAATAAATTTGCAATTTGAAAATTTTTCCTAGTTAATAATTATTATATTTTAGAACTAAAAAGTGTGTAATTAAACGTAGATTCGCGAGAGGTGACTGTATTGACTATTTTTAGCTTTAGATCGATTATTTTGGTTATGCTTTTTTTTTTAAGCTGATAGTGTGGATTAATAAATCTAGCTAAATAACTATTTTAAAAACTGTAAAACTACAGAGATTTATTATATAAAGCTTTTACCAAAGTGGAAGCTTAGAAAAAGTAACTTCGGTTGAAGACCATGTGATTGTGTATTTAAAATGTATGTGTGTAAGTACTTTTCAGATTTTAGAAATATTCAAATGACAAGAAGTAAAACAGATACTTAAAAAGCATTTGACATAAATTGTGCTCTAAAAAGTAGATACTAAATTGGTCCTATTTTAGTTGAATATGTACAATGTTACTAGAGTAATAAAATCTTTATTTTTTTACAGTATAAATTTTAAAACTTAAACAAAGTTTAAATATGAAAAACTTTTGTTTACTGTTGCGCAAAATAAAAATTTCATTTTACAAAAGCTCATCGAAATGATTACGCTAATTTCGACCTAACTTTGTTACATACAAAAGCATTTGAATAAGTAAAACAATCAAAAAACTGAAGATAGCTTTCGTTAGTTAAATTGCTTTTTGGTATCTTTATTATTTTAATTTTTACTCCTTCTCTAAACTCAAAAAAAATTATACTAGTGAGTAATAAAAACTTAAAATTACTTTAATTTTAAAACAATCACAATTGATGTAGGCCTGTTCTTTTCATAAGCTTGAAACAAAAACTTGTTACATAGTTTAAAATACTGATTCGCTAGAAGAAAAAAAAGTGTTTTTATTAATAATATTACTAAATATTTTTAATCTATCTATTAATTTTAGTTTAAAGCTTTTATAATATATAAACTCACTATAAGTTTTTTATTAGTTTTGACAACTAATACACTAGAATATAAAAAGCACTTTCTTTTTATAGTACCTTATTTAATATTTTTTTCAAGTACAGTAAATAAGGAACAATTTAATTAAATTTTGCTAAAAAGAAACCCTATAAAATGTATATGCTGCACAATTTTGACTACAGAAATTAAATTTTTTCAATAATTTTGCAGGTTTATTTGTCGTCCATTTTATCAAGATTTTAATTAACAACTAATTTAATTTAATTAACAATGCATGTTTTTTATTATATGTTTTGATTGTTCGAAAACTAATAAAAAGATCTCAACTTCTAGAGAAAAATTATATTTATTAAATTCTTTCAAGATAGTTTTTAGCAGACTCAGTTTCGGTCAAAAACCTCTTCAGTGCTTATTTAAGAAATCTTATTCAAATAGAATTCTGTTATATTTCATATAGTAATTATAAAACTTAGTTTTATACGATGTATATGTAGGTACATGAATCCTTGTTATGTATTTTCTTTTATTTTCCTAACTTTTAAACTTATAAGATAAACTATTGTTTTAACATCTGAACAAGTTTAGTTTTAAAAATTACTTCTACTATTTTTTCCTTGTTTATTACTTTTAACACTATTATTTAGTTTGTAAAATTAAGTTACGCTTTTTAAAAAATCTTTAAAATAATACGGCAACTAAAAATTACATAATAATATTTGTTAGTATAAATAGCTAAAGACTAGTTAAGCAAAAACTTTATATATAATAATGAGTTCCAAAACTTTTCAAACACCATCTGCAATTTTTTTTTAATTTTTGCTATTTTATGAATCTCGTGGAATTGTACTCGCTTTCAATTATCATTTCATCAGATTATTAATTTTCTACAACATTTAACAAACAGAAATGTGTCAATTCCATTATAGAACGCTTTATTTTAAGATAATATAAAACTTCAAATTTTCTTTCTTTTGTTTTATCAAACCAAAAATATATGAAAGTATCATTAATTTTTGTGTTTTTTGAAAGATAAACAAGTTTACGTGTACACGAGTGGTTGTAACTGTGTAAAATATACATATTTAATAAAATTATCAATATATTGAATTTATTGTAATAAAGCCTTAATGAATGCTAAATTTAATAAAACAAATCCCAGAAAAGAAACAATGCAAAGGTGAGAGAGCTCAAAGAAGCGCAGGTAAGCAATACAGGACTATTTAGTAGAGAATTCATATCTTCGACTTCGTATTCTTCAACTTTTTCTTCTGGTTCAACGTTTGTTTCGACAATTTTGTTTTGAGCTAGGAGAAATGCAACAATTAGTTTACTTTTAAAATTAATTTATAAAACTAAGCTAGTTTAAACTCTGCTATAAAACACATACTTTTTGATGACCTATAAAGTAACCACTTAAACTCATATGAAAAATAGAATTATTGAAATTGTTTTTAAAGTTATGTGAACATATATTTACAGTTAGTTTTATTTTTGAAGATAAATAGTTTATCGTTTATTCTAAAGCAGCAGTTTTTAACCTTTTTCATATTTTACTCCTTTTAGAAAATAATCACCAAATTTATTCCCAACATACAAAACAGAAATTAAATTTGAGGAAAAATTTTTTTGAATATAAAGCTTATGAAATATGAAAATCTTAAAATTTAAATATTTAATCTAACTTAAAAAAAATAATTAAATAATAACCTATAAATAAAAAAGACAACTAACAAACTTCAACTTACATAACTTGTAATAAAAAATCTTACCCCATAAAACCAGAAAATTTACCCCAGGTTAATAATCTCTATTCTTAAGTAAGTAAATATTTTGATTTGCTAGTTCATTAAGGAATACAGTTACTTTCAGGCTATTGTATTTAAAAGAAATTATCATTTTCATAAAACTTATGTGTTTAACCTAAAGCAACTTTTATCTTAATTGTGCTTAAAATTTAAGTATTGTTTTAGACCTAAACTTCTACTAATGTTGTTTTACAAATAGTACAGGTTAAAAAGATATTTAACATACTTAAGCAAGTTTTGCTGTCTGTTTGAAGAAGTCTGTTGTCAAAACAAGAACATTCTACAATTCCATTTGAAGCTACAGAACATTTGTCCGAACATCCTCCGTTGTCCTGTTATTTAATTTTTAGTGAATTTAATGTCAAAAGTAAGCTTTAAATAACTAAAAACAGCAGCATATATTACAAAACAAAAAGAATAGTATTTTACATTAAAAGTTTATTAATTTACTAGTATAAATTAACTATATGAAGTTATTTTGGAGTAGGAATTTGAAAAAACATTGTTGACTAGTATTAATTAAATATTTTAAAAAAGCAATGTTTTTATTTAACTACCTTATGGCAAGGATTTTCCTCAAATTTATCAGGAATTTCAACCCTAATTTTTGGTTTTGATCTGACTCGGAATCCGTGGGTGGAAACTTTAGCATCAACAACCGACCTCCGTTTTCTCTTGCTGCAAACTGCGCCAGAACTACATTTGGCCTGAAACAATATTTTTAAAAATTTAATAATCTAAATTAGGGTTTTTTTTTGAAGTAAAAACACTTATGAAATTGTTGAGCTTTCCAAATAATGTTTTCATAAGCAGGTTTTATTTTAAATCCGAATTTTTTTTAAACTTCAACCAACATTATCGAAACTAGCGCAAGTGTTGTTTCCGTCTTCAATGCACGCGCCCACTTCGCAGTGAACGTAGATCTTCTGATTGTCGGAATACAGATCGATGTGCCGCCATATGAAAGTTTTGAACGAGAACTCTGGCGACTGCGCGTTGTTCTGTATCAACCCGACCTCTGCCGGTCCAGATTCGACCGCACACCTTCGAAAAACAAACTTTCATATCAACAGATTGTATTTAAAAAGATTGTAAGTACATTACAACAGCATAGTTTTATTTATATAAAACTTTTGAGCTATAAACTTTTTTTTTTCTATTTAAACTGTTTGTAGTGTTACATATTAGTTTAGGGTTTATTGTTATTTATATATAAATATGTTCATACCCATCGCAGCGAATGAGGTCAACTCTGTACGTATCGCCGGCATTAGACGTCGGTGTTGCCCAGCATTCTCCCATCTGATATTAATATTTTTAAACATTAGAAATTTAACATTAAAAAATTTCAAATTTCAAACACTAAGTAATAATTTTAAATAACGCTTAAAAAAAAATTGTCAACAATAGTTTTTTGCTACTAAATTAGTTTTTTTTTTGCTTGAAAAAAAATCATCAAAAACAAGAAATGTTTTTCACCGTGTTATTTGTAATTCACAAACTTGCACTTTTGTGGTGACGGAATCGATACCGAGATCGTAGTTTATTTCAACAAACACGTCCGTGCCAACGTCGACCTCTGCAGTGTCTGTCATCGCTGTCGACTGGTCCAACGACTCCTTGATGGTGAATTGGACCGATGAGGCGGAAGATGACCCGTTTCTCAATCCTTGGTCGATCAAGCTGTCAATTTTAAAATCTTTCGCCTAAAAGCTTCAAAGTTTGTCTTATTTTTAGTACTTATCGCTCCGAAGACAAATATTTTTAAACATGCGTTTTTTGAATGGCGTATAAAGATATCACTGTTTAAAGATTATACCTTTTTATCGTTTTTATTTTGTCATAATTTTTACAAAAACCGTGCTTTATCTTTATATGTACATCATCAGTCCGTAAAAAACTTCTCGTCCTACTTTTTATAAAAACTAACTTCGGTGTGGGCTTGTACGGCTTCATGGAGGCGTTCTTGTTGTCGGCGAGGATGTTGCAGGTGAACACAATGCTCTTGCACTCGTACCTTCCTATCCCGTTGGAAACTTCATCACTCGTCAGGTCGGGTATCTTGCTGACAGTGGCAATGTACTCGTACTTCGTCCCCCCACTCTCAGTTATCTGCAGTTGATATAATCCGTTGTTTAAAATGCAGTTGCTTTGTACGCTAAGTTTTTTGTACTGCTATTGTATGAAACTTCTCAGATTTTAATTTAATTTACTTTATCAGATATTTAATGTCTAAAAAGGTTTTAGTTTTATTATTATTAATATTATTGAAGTTTGTTGTGCGAAGATGGATTTGGGCATTAAACCTGAGCCGCTTAAACAACACACACATAATAATAATTATAATGTCTTGAATCACAAGTTTGTTTACAGTTTTAACAAAAAAAGCTTCTTAGCATCACAAAAGCATTAAACTAAACAACTTAAAAACAAAAAGTATTGACTTAGTCAATTTTCAATTTAAAGTTATTTGAAAAACATATTAATCTCTTTGTGAATTAAAACAATGTAAAATTGTAAAGTTATGTTTAGAAGCATACAATCTACTTTTTTTCATGTATGTTACTACTATTGTTTTGTATTTAACTTTTAGACATATAAATTTTAAAGAAAACATAAAAAAAGCTCATAAAACTAATAAAAGTTAATGATATACTTTTGAAAAAAAAATTAACTCGTAGAAGTAAGTTTTTGTTAAATTGTATAGTCAATATGCAATGTGCATAAAACTGAATAGTTTTAATTAAAGCTTTAAAATACTAAGAAATTAATTATCTAATATCTTATTTTTTATTGAACTATATATCTAACGTGCATAAAACTTTATAGTTTTAAATAAATGTTTAACTTTAAAAAACCTTATTATAATATTTAACAGTTACAACTAAAAATAAACCTTTACAAAAACGACAATGGATTTATTTTAGTAAAAGTATATTTTTACCCTCAAAAAGTTTACTAAAAACGCTCAAAAAATCTAACTGTTGTTTGCTGCACACCGCAATCATTGACGCTGTTGTTGAAAATCAAGTAAGTGTTTCCGTTCAGAACTTGTTCGGTTGGAAAACAGTTGCTGTCGACGTCAGCTGCGTAGTTGAGATCCTTACTGCAGTACTTCGTATCTCCCAACACTATCTGCGAAACCGGGTTTGTAACATTGAACTCAGCAATCGTAACCGGGCTTATTCTGTGGTTATAACGTTTAGTTTGTTTTTTTTGACAATAAATTGGTTGTTTATAATTGATCAAATCTAAGTTGTTTTTTAACAGTAAGAACGTAGCTTTCTTAAAACTTATAAAGCATTTTTTTGTTAACGGCTTTACCTTAAGTACTTTTACACGACTTAACCAAAGTAGATACTTTAAATTTATTAAAAAATCTAAGATTTGTTTGTCGC
Organism: Thalia democratica; assembly: GCF_965202585.1. Taxonomy (NCBI): domain Eukaryota; kingdom Metazoa; phylum Chordata; class Thaliacea; order Salpida; family Salpidae; genus Thalia; species Thalia democratica. Next base: position 6,793,240 of record NC_139172.1, read on the forward strand.
AATTTATAGAAATCATAAACTCTTTGAATTTTGAGACTTTTGGATCAGAAACATTCTCTGTACACAAAAACTAAAAATATTATTAGCTAACAAATATGATTAAATTTTTTAAATGCATATTGAATTGACCTTTAAATGTTATTTTAAATCTAAATCGATAACCTAATTAAGCAAATTCATAAAAAAGAGAAAAATTTCAATTTAACTTACTGCAACACTAAGTTAGGTGAGCAATAACCACCATCCTTACCAGTGTCTTCTGGAAACCCTGCACAGAACAATTTATTATAGAAATTTATTTGAAGTATTTATTATAAAAAACTTAAGTAGGTATTAAAATTGTAACTATTGAAATTTTAGAGTAAGTCGTTTTTTAGCAGAGGTCCTAGAGAAACAATTTCACTGGAGTATATTATAACAAATTTAAACAGTACTCTTTTTTTATTAAACTAACACCTAGAAATATGAATTAGTTTTGTAAAGAAAGAGTACTGTGTAACTTTGAAATTATCAAAAATCTACTAATATTAAGATTTTGGTAAACTGTAAGTAGCTATGATTGTAAAAAAAAAACTAAGATCATATTAGCTATAACTTTTAAAAATTGACAACGAAAGAGCTAAATTGTTTTTACTACAGTTTTGAAAATATTTTAAAATAAAAACCTACCACAGACAAACTTGAAAAGAATAATTGCTGAGATTAAAAATAGTTTTCGCTTCATTATATTTTATCTCTTTATTTCTGTTTACATTTTTTTATTTTAACGCTTTTTTATTTATTTCGTTTTTGGAAAACTTAATAAGACTAAACTGTATTACTAAAATATTTTACAAGAGTTTTTTATTTTTCCTAGCAATAAACTTATGTTTATTTTATCAAACTTTAAATAGTTTGTTTAATCAAATGTACCTTTCTTGTAAGATCTAAACTTTATAAAACTAATATAAAAAACATTTTTTAATAAAAACCAAGTTGACTAACGAATAAAGGTAAATAAGTTTTAGAAAAATTAATATCTTACGATAAATCAGCTATGTAATAAAATTGTAGATTTTCATACATCTTAATTAAGAGAATAAAAACCTGAAAAACAATATAAACATTTATTGAACTTTTACTAAGCTATAAAAAGTAAACTAGAAACTGCAAAAATTGTTGTTGTTCAAATGATTTAAGCCGGAAATCCGTTAACGTTCTGTTAACTAATTATTTCAAGTAAAACTTAATATATAATTTTTCTAAAACTTTGTTTTCAATATATTAAAAGATGTTTTTATAAGTTAGAATTACTTACTTTTTATTTTATTACTTAAATTGATCTTTTTTTAGTTTAGATAACTTCTAAAAAAACATTGGACTATTCAATTAAAATAATATCAAATGACATAAAATGGTAGAAGTATTTTTTTCGCGTTAAAAGTTGACTTATATTATTACTATTTTGAAACATGACTTACTTTAATGAAATAAATAAACCATTTAACTTTTCAAGTTAATAAATTGAATACAATGTTCAGTTTGAAAAAACAAAATTTACAACAAGTAATTTGCGAACTTGGTTATATTCTTTTAATTCTTTAAAGTAGTAATTGTTTTAAATTCTACATCATAGTATAAAATTATTTTTTTGTCGCCTTTTTTTTTATTCTGTGATATTAGCCACGCAGGAAACATAAAAATTGTAAACACAATTGTAAAACATTTTAATAGATTTAATTTACTTAGCTGTATTTTTTGCAAGTTTTACAGAAAGTATTTCAACTAAACTAACTAAAATAGTTTACTGTAAATTAGTATCCGTTTTTTGGAAAAGCATTTTAAATTGAATAAACTTAACACAACTATAACAACTAAGCTAAAACTTAAATACAATAGATTATAGGTCGGCAGCCTTTTATTAGTCACTGACCAGTTTTTGTTAAAATAATTACTCGTAGGCTGCAACGCATTTAAGAGGCTTCCATTGACCTTCAATAGTAACTTTAAAATAATTTTTAATAGTTTTTTTTTCATACCTAAAATTTGGTAAAATAAGCAACAAAAATAAGCATCAATAAAGAGTAACTACCTAGTAAAGCTCTAATTAAAAGTTTTTACCTTATCGCTTCTTAGATACTTGTTTTTAGTCTGTTTTCAGCTAAAAAGTACCTCGCGGGCCGCAGTTTTCTGATATCAGTCATAGATCATCAAATCATATTTTCCATAATCTTTAGTTAAAAAAATTGTCAGAAAAAAAGATAAAGTTAAATAATCAAACATGTATTCATTGTTTGTTGAAACAAGAAACTAGATATTTTTCATGAGTTTTCTAAACTGTTTTAGACTTTAGGTTAGGGGTGGGCAACGTACGGCCCGCGGGCCGGATCCGGCACCGGAGTCAAAATGACCGGCCCCCAAACCTTTTTTAAATTTAAACGGAATTTATTAATGTAGCCTCGAGTCTAAAATTAGTCTAAAATTGTTAATGTAGCCTCGAGCCAAGGACTACAAAAAATTAGATAATTTCGAATAGTTAAAAATGTTTAATGTTTTAGTTTTAAATTTGAGGCTCGAGTAAATTTTAATAAGTAAATTATTGTTTTTATAAAACTAACTAGTATTAATTCGGTCCAGAGTTGTAATAAATACAGAAATATGAGTACTTAATAAAAATTAACTTAAAGTTTTATACTTGAGAACCTTGGTAACTAATAAATTGATTCAAAATTTTAAAACAACAGATCAATTAGCATCGAGCCGGATCCAAGCCTTTTGAAGTTAGTTCTATTCGGATACGAACCTTGTCTAAGATTAGTATTTAACCGGATCTGGAAAACATTTTTGAATAACGATCCGGATCTAAAATAGGATCCAACTGAATCCGGTAGATCACTTACTTGAAATGCTCCGGCCCGCCGAGGACTATTTTTTTTGGATCCGGCCTTGCAATTATTTACGTTGCCCACTCCTACTTTAGATTTTAATTAAATTTCTTAAAAAAGTCAAAATATAAAAGCTCAGTTTGATCAAAACGTAAATTTTGTTAATAATCTTTATAAATTCTACAAATTAATGAAACCATTAACTTTAGATTACTTTAGCACTTTGTAAAACTTAAAACTAAAGTGTGTGTTAACTTATTAAGTAATATAACATAAAAAAATTACTATCAAATTTAACTATCGTATACTTTTTTTACTTTTACTATATAACAAAGTTAGCTCATAAAAAGAAAAGAGAATGTAGCAGGATAACTAAATACCGTTTAACAAATTGGAATAAGTAGAAATTACTACTGCTTTTAATATAAACTTATTAATTAATTTGTAAACATAACCAATTTACTAATTTATATTACTTAACATATCACAGTAGGAATATAATAGTTTTAAGTATCTCAAATCTTCCTTTGGTTGTTTTATGTTCTTCGTGATTTTTTGTCTTTGTCAAAATCGTTTTAAATAAAAAGTCTTTTTTATTTTACAAAAAAATCTACAAAGTTATTAGTATTCGTTATATTGCCTAAAGTACTTTCAAAAAAATTCGTCTTCAGTAGGCAATTATATTAGAACGTTCTAAATTAACTAATATAAATATCTAATATAATATCTAATATGTTTAATATATAATATATCTAATATATCTAATAGTATATTATAGTATAAATATCTAATATAAATTAACTAACTGATCTGTGGTAGTTTGACTTATTTGTTTGTTTATACTTGTGAAAATGCAAAACTCCCTGGGAAGAAACTAATAAACAAATGCTTGTTTGTAAATATATTCATTGATATAATAGAAACTTATACCTCTTGGTGGCAGTAAAGTTATGTTATGATTGTAAAAAAAAGCTTTTATACAGGATAAACAGGTTTTAAGGAAATTATTAAACTTTGGCACTACTAATTTAGAAATTATATAAAACTTACTTTTTACTGGTTTTGTTCAGGGTTGCCAAAAAATCTGGAACTTTAGAAGTTTTGAAAAAAAAAACATTAATTTTAAACAAAAATCACTAAAAAACCTGTAATTTTTGAACAAAATTACCAAAAAACCTTGAAAAACCTAGAGTTTTTAACAACTTTTTCATATTAAGTAGTTAAATTTCGATTTGACACAATATTTTTTTCTTATAGATAAAAGAATTTTGTCATCATCAAATATTTTTTTAACAAAAATACATTTAAAAAAGCTTTAAGATATATTTTCAATGATGTTATACTTTTTAACACAGTTTTTTACCTTAAACTTAACTTGAAACTTAAAAAAGACCCTAAAAAGTGTAGTTTTAAAAATCTCAAATAAATTATGAAAAGCTGGAAAAAAATTGCCTAAAACATTTATCAACCCTTATGGTTACACTTATTTACAATATTCATTGGTTTTAGTATAAGGAAGACATCTAGATAACAGTTTTTTTTTTGCAAAATAGCCAAAAAAAAGTTCTGAATGAGAAGGTTAAGAATTCTTTTTGAAAGGTAGAAAATTTGTTTTGTTTTTATTGTCTCAAATGTTTAAAAATAAAAAACAAGTTAAAATAGTTTTCATTTTAAAACTCTCAAGTTTTGTATCTATAAAAACTGCTGTCTGTTATGTAGATAATCGTTGTCATTTTTAATGACCAAGCTAACTTTAAGAGGGATTTCTGCTGAAATTCTGATATGATGGGCGGCAGCTAACATATTTAACACTTTGAACAATTTTTAACTAATTGTAAATAGTATTAAGCTTGAAAAAATATTTCTAGTAAATCTTAATTGTCTTTTTTAAAACGTTCAATCTTTGAGCTATAACAATAAAGGGTGCAACAAATTTATAAGTTAAGTATAGTTTAAGCTTTTTTTTGTAACTGTTAAGGGCATATGGGGGGAACACTCTTTTTTTTGAAACTTAATCTTATTTTTATAGTTTTTACTAAGTTACAAGATGCTTTTTACAAATTTAAAAAGTTCAAAATAATTTTTATGATATAGCCAGTCAAAGTCAGAGGCAACAATAGGTTCCTTATGGGAGGCACAAACTAAAGCAGCAAAAATAGACTATTTCACTAAAAATCTATCTTCTCCTACCTTTTTTGATATAACTACTTCAAAATTTTAGAGAAGTGTTCTTTGATATATTAAGGAATTTCTGTCAGAACAGGATTTAAAAAAAAATATATATATAAAATAAACAAAGAAAACTTTTTTTTTGTTATAAAATTCAGTTTTTTAATTTTTTTAAATTCTGTTCTGACAGAATTTTCTAGATATTGCAAGGAACATTTCCTGAAAGTTTAAGGTAGTTATCTCAAAAAAAACCTAGCAGGAGATAGATTTTTAGTGATTTCTAGTTATTTGCTGTTTTAGTTTGCGTCTCCCATAAGAAACCTATTGTTGCCTCCGACTTTGACCAGCTATATCTCAAAAATTGTTTTGAATTTTTAAAATCTGTAAAAAGCATCTTTTAGCTTAGTAAAAACTATAATAAATAAGATAAAATTTTGAATAAAAGTGTTTAACCCCCTTAAATGCCTTTAAATTATATGGATCTTGGCTAAAAATATCTAGCTCTAATCAATTTCTGTATTTTTTTATTTTATTTCTTTATACAAACAACTTCTGAATCAACTAGTTATCACAACATTATATGTTTAGATACTACACATTTTTTTATTTTTTAACCCACCAACCATGATTACTTGTTTTTATTTAGTTTTAGCATGCATAGATAAATGAAAACTTTTAAACAACTTTTTAGTTAGTATATAATTGAAAATAATGAATAGAAGTTGGAATCGCGACCACCGCTTGTCAAATAATGTAAGCTACTTGAAATATTTTTTATTTTTTTGTTTTACAAAAATATTACAAACTGCATATGTTTTAAGATACTTAAGATTGATTTTTAAAATGTTTTACCATTTTTACTGTTCTTTAGAAACAGGGATTGACAAACTTTGTTCACAAAACACTAACTAGAACCCATAGTGTTTTTATTGAACTAAAAACAAACTTTTTAAAAACATTTTAAAAATGTTTTTGTTTTACTGACATAAAATGAGGCTCTATATTTAGAGAAAAAGTTTTGTTTGTTTATTACAGGGTTGCCACACACTCGGAATAACTCATGTTATTTTGAAATTTTTAAAATCTTAGGATAACTCAAGGATTTTAAGATATTGTGGTTTTTCTTAAACTCAAGCTGATTCAAGATAGTTTTTTTTTATATATAAATTTTGTATAGTTTTAGAATTTCTTTAAAATCTCATGACAGGTTGTATTATAGATCTTGTATGAGATTTTTTTGATCAAGTTTCTATTTTTTGTTACTCTATATAGTCAATTTTTTTAAAGCACTTAAAGGCATAGGGGGGTAAACACCCTTTTTTGGTTTTTGATCTTATTTTGTATAGTTTTTATTAAGCTACAAGATGCATTTTACAGATTTTAAAAATTCAGAATAATTTTTGAAATATAGCGGGTCAAAGTTGGAGGCAACAATAGGATCCTTATGGGAGGCAAAAACTAAAACGGCAAAAATAAACTATTTCACTAAAAATCTATCTTCTCCTACCTTTTTTGAGATAACTACCTCAAATTTTCAGGAAATGTTTCTTGATATATTTAGAAAATTCTGTCGGAACAAAATTTTAAAAAGTCAAAAAATTAAAACTTGTATAAAAAATAAACAAAAAAAAACAGTTTTTTTTAGTTTTTTTATTATAAAATTTTTATTTTTTATACAAATTTATTTAGTTTTTTTTGTCCTTCTAGCTGGCTCTTTACTACTCTTAGACATTTCATTATAGTTTTTGTTTTAAGTCTGAAATAAATTTTTATCCTAATTTAAACAGTTTAGATATAGAAATGTTTAACTATTTGTTATAATGTTTTAAAAAGTATTATATTCTTTGGTATACAAAATTAAATACTGTGTTTACATTAAATTATGCTCAACTTCTTTATTAATGTCAATTGATAAATGGTCATAGGGGATTCCAACATTTTTTTTTACAAAAATTAACTTTTGCTTTTATATGAAAGCTTTAAGTAGAAACTACAAGCCAGTTTTTATAGAAATCAAAAACGTCATTTAACTTTTGAGATATTTAATTTTTTTGTAAAAATTTTTTGCAAATTTTTTGAGGTCATTTTTTTTAGAAATTTTAAAATTTACTAAAAACCTATCTCATCCTTCATTTTTTAAGCAATCTTCTTCAAATTTTCAGCAAACGTTCCTTATAATAAAAAAAAAAAAAAACGTTACTTTATAATTTTAGTAATCAAAAAAATAAAAATTTTATTACAAAAATTTAAAAAATTGTTTTTTTTTTCATTAAAAAAAATTTTACAATTTTTTTTTCAATTCCAAAGTTATGTGTTTTTGTTATTGTATAAAGATTAGACTGTGAAAGTTTGAAGAAGATTCCTTGAAAAATCTAGGAGGAGATAAATTTAAAATGAAATAGTCTTTTTTTGCTGTTTTAGTTTTCCCTTCCCATAGAGAACCTATTATGTGGCCTGACTTTGACTGGAAATATCTCAAAAAATATTTCAAATTTTTTAAAACGATAAAAAGCATCTTGAAGCTAAGAAAAAACTCTATAAAATCAGATCACCTTGTAAAAAACATGGTTTACCCCCTTATGGCCTTATACTTTATATATTAAATCTTCAAAAGCAGCATTTCCCAGTAGTTAAGTAAATATCAAGTATATAAGCATACTTATATACATATCTCTACAGATTTTCTTTCTATTGTTTAAAACAAAAATGAACATGAGGCATAAGTAGTTTACAATAGATGCAAAATACTTTTGTAATAATTTAAAAACTATGTTATTACTAAAGTTAATTTAAATGACTGCAGCCCACAAATAACTATTTTCTACAAAGAAGCAAGTTTCTATGAAGTTGGCCAAGTATTTATAAAATTTACCATTCAGTGCTTAAAAGTAATTTATTGTTTATGTTTGCGTAATACATTTAATGTTTAAAATACAGTCTCATTCTACAAAGGGCTGATGATCTAAGTAGTACTATCAAAAATTAATGTCAACTTGAGTTTAAGTACACCTACATTTAAAGAAAAAAAATTGCTTTTCTCTTATTTGATTATCAACTTTTAAATAAAATTACATATTTTATGTGTTTGTGATACTGTAAGTTAAAAGTATTAAAAAAGATTTATTGTAAAGTATTTATTTACCGTTAAAAGGTACCATGATAAAAAGTAAAAGTAAGGGTACTTAGATTAATAAGTATTTGCAGTAAGTAATGACCCACTAGCATAGCAATTAAACTGGCCAGTAGTTGGGGTACCTAAAAGGTTAGTAGATGTATGTAAAAACAACTATACAGTACAAAATCAAAAGAGAGCAAATGTAGACATGAAAACAAAAAGAACCATCTTAATTCTATTTTCATTGTTTCTTTTTTTTCTACAAATTGCTTCTTTAAGTTGCAATCATCAGAAATTTTAAATTTCTTCAATGTGACATTAAGATGTCTCAGTTTTCAAAGTTTTAGTCAATTGGTATTATGGTTGCCAAAAACAAACTGCTTATACACAGGGTTGATATAAAGTCAGCAATATTTAGGAAAAACAAAAAAAAAGACAAAAATCAGGAATAAAATATAAACGGTTTTCCAAACAAAAGTCAGATAATTTAATATAAACATGATCTTAATAAGAAGTTAATCATCACTAAAAACTGCCTTTTCCTAATGTTTTTTCTGAATAGTTGCACAATTCATCTTTTTTTTAGGGTCTAATTGAATTTAAGAAAAAATAAATAAACGATGGTTTAAAAATCTACAAGTTTATTGCATACAAGTTCAAATTGATTTTGGACAACAGTCCTTCATCAGTGAACTTCAAATTAGCAGAACTTAAATTTTAATTTTGAGTTCTGCTAGTTTGAAGTTCACTGATGAAGGACTGTTGTCCGAAATCGATTTGAACTTGTATGCAATAAACTTGTAGATTTTTAAACCATCGTTTATTTATTTTTTTGTAACTATTGATGCAGGAAAAAAAATCACAAGTAAAAACAATTGACTGTGTCCTGGACTGATTTGAGAATTATTTATAAATCTTGTCTGAATTTAAGAATAAATTAAAGTTTTTCAAGTATTTGGTTGTGTACTTTTAAATCGGTTTCAATTAAGAATTTGATTGAAAAAACTCTGAAATCATTTTCAGCTTGATCTGTGGCAACTCTGCTATACAGATTTTAATTTATTCACAACCCAGTGCTGGCTGGTTGGTTGTAAGTCCACTACACCTTTGTTTTTTTTTTGTTCATCTAGTTATGAAGATATTAAAGAGTTATTGTAATTGAAAGTTTGTTAACAAGTGATAGGTTACATATTTTGGTGCCTAAACACAGGAACAATAAATATAAAAAATTATGATTAGTTAAAAGCTAACAACAAATTTGCACATAGTTAAGATATAAGTCTGAAGCATAACTAAAGCAACAATTATGTTAAAATTAGTCTCTGCTTTTGACACAATACTTGAGCTAAAATACACAAAGCTTCTAACATTTTCTGTGTAATAATCTTTATTTTGCTGGAATCTTTATTTCTTGGTTTTGAATTTTAGGAATTAGTAAAGATGAAATCTAAGCATGATTATAAAATGTTACTGTATAGTTTCTGCAGGACTTAGATAAATTATAAGTAGAGTAAAATTAGAAAGTACCAGATCTTTTAATTTATCTTTATGTGGCTTTTCAGTGTGCATGGTTTCACTCAGGTCTTCTATAGAGTTTGACTCATACATTCGGTGCGAAAAGCTTCTTTAAACAGCATAAAAAACAAAAAGTTTAAACTTGAGATATGTTTGTTTCCTGAGCTGATGAAAGCTGTCTTTATTACACATACAACACTAAGAATAAGAAAATTTAAGTCCTTCTAAAAGTTTTATTAGTGCATATTTTTTTGAGTAAATCTGAAGTATTACATTTTTTTTTACAAGTTATGTTGATTGAGATTGTTTTAAAACTTTAAATATGATGAGGTTAAGTTGATCTATTTAGTTCTAAAATGTACTTTTCATGTAATATGTAAAATGTTATATTTAGATCTAGTTTTCAAGTTTCATTTAGTTTTAGAATTTAACCAAGTTCCTGTTTTGGTGACACCTATGTAATCCGTATAATAAAATGTTTTGAAACAACTTAAACTTTTTTTTAAATGACAAAAAAGAATAAAAAAGCGAATTGTCTAAAGTTTATTGCCTACTTATAAGTGTATACAAACAATTCCCTTAGCTTAAGGCTTGTTTTTTAAGTTAAACTAATTTCTTTAAAAGTTACGCTACATAAATATTTATTTTATGTTTGAATTTTTCAAACTTTTTAATAATTAACTTAATTTTGCTATCTTAAGTTTAAATCAAAAATTAATACTGCTATCTAAAATGCATGCTTTTAAAACTGCTCCTATACTTATGCATAACTATATAAAAAAAATATTATAACTGATTCTTACATATAATTACTGTACAAGTAGTAATTTGACTGAAATATGTACTAACAGTGGGATCCTGCTTCCGTTTATGATCATGAACTTCACGATGACGATGAGGAAGAAGAATTTTATGAAGATGATAATTTTGATGTGTTGCCTAAGGAAAGGTTTCCTTTTTTTTTGTCTATATATAAACAATTTTATGTTTGTAATAGGTATGATAGAAAAAGTTGACAAGTTTTAATTATAGTTAAAGTGTGTCAAAATGACGTGTGGTGTTTGTTAGTATCTATTGTAGCTGTTTTATACAGATCAAGGTTTTCCAATGGGAGCATTAATTTACCTCTATTTTAAGTCTGTTTTAGTATTTCTGTGGCCATTAACTAGTAGAGGGGTAAAATGGAGAATTTTTGAAATTTTTGTTAGCCATAAAGTTTTTCCTTTTTATTTTTCTGTATTATTTACTTTTAGCTTTATTATCAACATTATACCCTGAGGTAAGACTTAAACCAGGGTTTGCCAAAGTTGGCAATATTAGGGAGAAATTACTGGTAAGGGGGCAAAAGAGTAAGTTGGTGATAAAATGTTAAAGTTCAAATAGTTAACTTAACATTAGTTCTTAGTTTTTATACTTTTAAGTATTTATTGTATATTAAATTTCTGCTTAAGTTTGTACGTAAAATAGCATCAAACAATCTTTTATATAGTTAGAGTTTTTGACAATAATTTAACTATTGAATAATAAACTTGAAAAAGAGTTATTATTTAATTGCTTAATATAAGTTGATCTTCTTTATTTCTGAATAATTATACATTATTAAACCAAATTTAAACATTACATCATAAAAACTGTATACAGTTATGTTGCTAATTTTCCACATGACTCAAACTTTTTCTTTGAATAAAAAATCAATTTGTGATAGCTGGTACCACGGAAGACTAGAAAGGAGATTAGCAGAGGAACGGCTTTCATGCATGAGGCCAGGATCCTACCTGATTAGGATCAGCGAGAGGAAAACTGGATCTTACGTTCTCAGCTTCAACAGCTCTGAGAGCGGACTGACTCATTTCAGGTTGATCTAATGATTAGAATTGATCTTTCTCTATTTAGTTTTAGCTTTAAAAAAACAAGTTATCAATTTTACAACTATAAAACTAATAAACAATTTGTTTTGTATTTAAATGTTAAATTTGTTTTTTAGTTAATAAATTTCAAATTAATTTATTTACTAATTTCTCTAAAATGGAATAAAGTATGGTATAATCTTATACTTGATTATATGCAGTATATCATTTGTTATGATTTAATATTCGTTTGTTTTTTCTCTGAATATCTAAAACATAGATTTTAAAAATAAAGCATTTTAAATTTTAGTTTTTACAGTCTTTTGATAAAAGTTAGTATATGTTACTTAGTTTACATTTAAAACAAAATAAAACTGTTAACGTACATTTTAAGTTTAATATACAAAAATATTTAGAAGCAAAGTATTTTTTTTCATTTGCATAGTGTTCAAAAACAGTAGATTATAAAGTTATTAGTTAAATTATTATATTTAGAGTAATTTCAATCTGTGGAGACTTCTACATAGGCGGAAGGCAGTTTGAAAGTTTAGAAGAACTTGTTTATTATTATTCCTACAAAGCTTGTCTGCTAGAAGTATGTTTTTGTTTACACTAAATCCATGTATATTGAAAGTTATTTTAAAATATTACTTTAATTTATGTCTAGTGTTTGTCAATAGTTTATTTTATAAACTTTAAAGATTGTCTATAATTTACTCCATACTTAATGAACATTGAACACACTCTGTAAAAAACTTATTTAAAGATAAGAGCAAGTAATATATAATAAAACATAATTAGTTAGTTTTATACAAAATTTCAAATTGATAATCTTAAGGGCATGGGTTTCCAACATTTTTTTAAATTAAAAAATAACAATTGCTCTTGTATGAAAGCTTAAAATATAAACTAAAAGCTAGTTTTTATACACTTAAAAAGAATAATTAATTTTTCAGATACAAAAGTTTTTTGTTTAAAGTTTCCAATACAAACTAATGGACCAGAATTTTTTTATCACCAATTTTCTCAGAAATTTAAAATTTACTTAAAATATATTTTATCCTTCATTTTTCTAGCTAGTGACCTTAAATTTTCCGAAAATATTTCTATTAAATTTTAATAGTCAATGTTGCGACTATAAAAATATTAAAAAATAAAAATTTAAGGTCAAACAAAAAAAAATTGGTGATTTTTTTTAATTAAAATCTTTATATTTTTAATTTCGAAAATTTCTTCATCAAATTGATTTAGGTATTAGTAATGGTACCGTGAAAATTTTAAAAAGTTTTAGTTAAAAAATAATTGAGAAAATATATTTTTAGTGAATTTTTTTTCGCGCTTTCTGTAAGGAACCTATTGAGTTCACTAATTTATTTAGCTTATATCTCAAAAAATAATTTTAAATTTTTTAAGCGTTTAAAAATTTCTGGTAGCTCAGATTAAACTCTACAAAATAAGATCAACTTAAAAAAATCAAGGTGGACCCGCCTGTGACCTTAATTTAAATAATCTACAACATAATACATTATATACATAAACAGTTTTTTAAACATTGTTACAGGATGAAGTATTGAAATATCCAGTGGCACCACCTGAACCAGTGGATGACAGGAGGCGAGTTACTGCTGTGTTGCCGTACACCAAAGTTCCCGATGCCGACAATGACGAACTCAGGTCGGTTTGATGTAAAAGTTTCTGCAAAACAATTGTTGTTATATTATTACAAAAAATCTTCAAGGTGTTGTGTGGATATTGTTTTGAAATCGTATTCTATAGATAAGAAATAAACAAGCTTTACTACTTATTACAATTAAAACAGTTTTGAACGAGACGATATATTCATAGTTCACGAAGATTTGAGTCAAGACTGGATGTGGTGTACTTCATTGAGGACCAACGAACAAGGAATTGTTTTTAAAGGTTTCAAATATTTTTAAAAAACCTTTGTTGTATAAGTTGTTGTTTATTTGCTTATTACATAATTATTACATATTTTTCTTAAACATTTTATACTATATTTGTATCAAATAAACATTAGTCATAATTAAGCTTGACTGGTTTGTTTTTTACAAAATAGAAACACGAAAAGTAAATTATACAATAAATTCTATTATTTAAAAACCATGGTTTTATTATTTTTAGGATCACTGACAAACTAATAAATTATTTAGCCAATAAACAAGGTCTTAAACAAATACTTTAAATAAAGTTTGTAAATATTAATTAATTATTTTAGTATAAACACATAGTAATTAAAATAAGTTTTCAAGAAAGTCAATTTATATATTTTGAAAAAGCATAAGTAGACTTATCAGTGTTTTAAACTTATTTCCGACCAAATAAGAATGTGACCTACTAAACTATTAGTTAAAACATTCAAAATATCTATATACACAGGGCTTGTGAAAGAAGTAGATGAAAACGAGGACATACACACTGGTAAGGAGTGGTTTCATAACAGCATCACTAAAGATGAAGCGCTCAATTTACTTACTGCTGGTTTGTATCAACTAAAATCTTGCTTAAATATAGTTAACTTAAGTGCGGTTTACTTATGAATTTATAATACAAATGACATAAAATTTTATCAGTTACTCTTAAAAGTTTTTTTAACTAGTTGTTCATATTATAGTTTAAATAAATTAGCAAGTTTTTAACATTGTTGAAAAAGGTTTTAAAAGTATGTTAAAGTTAAACATATCAAAAATCTATGTAATGTTTCTTTTAGCTCTGCTTACCATACTATTAAAATATTTAATTTTTATGTGTAAGTATATAAGGTTATCTGATTTTAAAAGTATGCTACTATACTGCTTTCTATGTAAAATTCAACGAAACTACTAAAAAGAAATTAACTTAGTTACAAAACTAGCTCGTACTTTTAGTAAGTTTTAACATCATTGTTCGAAAATTTTTCATTAAAAAATAAATACTCAACAACGTAACCCATTCAGTTCGAATTGACGGTAGCTTTCTGGTGAGGAAGTCGGATTCGACACCTGGTGATTACGTTTTGTACTTCTACAATGACGAGCAGGTACAGAGGTTCAAAATAAACACCGTTCATCAGCACAGCTACATTATGGGTGGCAGAAGCTATGAAAGGTATTTCAAATTAACTTTCATCAAAGTTTTGTTTATACTTTACAAAATAGAATTCGTTAGACCATTCCAAATAGTAAAGTTTTAAATTTAATTAAAAGTTTTTTATATAGTTTTTTAATATCAAAAATATTAGCTTAAAGAAAAAAGTAAAGCTTAAGTATATTTTAATAAAAAATCAATGATGTTTAATTATTTTAATATTTGCAGTATTGACGAGATAGTGGCCAGATACAGAAACGAGCAGATTGTGGCGGAAAAGTACCTGACTCAGGCGGTAGTCAAGACGACGGACGTTTCCGCGCAACGGCAAGTGGACATCTACGAGACGGTCGTCAACCAAGCGCAGACATCGGCTTCCAGGGCGGCCATTCTGAACCAGAAAGGAGTGGTCAAGAAGGGACATCTGCTGAAAAAAGGTTTGTAGCTCTTTTTTTATGTATTTCAAGCATTTTTTAAAATATTTTACAGCATTTTAGACAATTCGGATTTGTTTTTTTAATTCACAAAGTATTGTTTAGATATTTATATAACAATTGTTTTTATGTACCAAGCTAAGTTTAATTTATTTAAATTAATATTACCATATTTCCATGTAAAACAAGCTTAAAACTTTAATTAACTTATTAAGGTATGGGCAAGAGAGGTAAAGATACGAAGAAGTGGAAGAGCCTGTTCTTTGCACTGAACGAGAACAAGCAGCATCTGTACTTCTTCGAACATGAGAAAAAGACCAGGCCGAAAGGAATGATTGATCTCAGCTACGGAGCTGTATATCCCGTTCATGAGAGCTATTTCGGCAGGTTTGAAATAAATTTATTGTTATTTGTTAATTTTTCATACAATTTTTTGATTATTTGAAATTTGTAAACAAAATTTATGTTTGTACTTCCCTTAAGTTAATAATGTTTTACAATTGGATATTTTATTCTACTTGACTATGTATGCAGATAAATATATCTAGCAGTGAATAGATTTTTAATTTTAGACGAAATATAATTTTGGTGTTACTTTATTAAAACTTAAATTCAGAACACAAAAACGGTTTTTACATTAAAAAAGTTAATGAAATTTAAACTTTATGTTATTGGTTTGAAATTTCTGTAATTATATTTTGATAACAAATCTTTTATACATAACACAATACAGTTATAACAGTAGTTTTTAATACTACCCTTTTATGATATTTTATGCGTTATTTGTGTTAATTTATACCCTTTTATGATTGTCCTTGAAACTTTAAAGAGGTAATTGTAATTATTCATAAACATAATTAAGTTAATTTTATAAAATTATGGTAGTAGAGGGAATCAGATACTTTAAATGAGTAACTATAGCTGCTTACCTAGTAAAAAGTTAAAAAGACATTTTACTATAATATAGAACTTTAAAATAAGTAAAACTATTTTATGAATTTTAAATTTTTTTCAAATATAAATGGCTATAAAAGTCATTTAGTTTAAGATTTTTTAGGTAGCAATTTTCAAATAATTAGTTGTATCACAATATTAATGCTATATTAGTATAACCAAAAAACCTAATATCAAATAAATATTTATACAGACCAAACTGCTTTCAAATAGTAATTCGAGCATTGAGGGAAGAAACTTGCTGGTTCTTTTGCGCTGACACTGCTGAAATATCACAAGTTCGTTGCATAATATAGTAATAAATCATTATGAGTTTTTATTGTTTAATATTAGTAACGAAAAGTCAATTTGTGAAAGTTTGTTAGAAAATATAAAAATCAAAAACAGTTCTGTGACGAAACCCTACTAACAGATCTGTTTCCAAAAAACAGAATTGTTATAGTTTATTTTCTTTAGAGCTAGAACAAATAAACTACGATTTGAATATAACTTGCCAAACGACTTTTCTTTTTGTTTTATTTTCTTTTAATTTGTAACCAAGGTTGCCATATTTTAAAGGTTTTAATTTTGAAAACATAAATCCATTTTAGATGTTTTTTGTAATCTATTTGTTATACTAATACTGATTTATAATTTCATATTGGAAAATTCTCAGAGTTTGTGCAGTTTTTTGGCTAAATAGATTTAAATTGCCGTTATCAGTCTCAGTTTGATAGTATTTAATAAGAAGCTGGTTAAATATACTAATGAAGGTAATTTAACTGTTATCTCTTTATGTTAATTTTTTTTTATTAGAATAGTTATATTTGTTGTATAATGTTTTATAAAGTGTGTGTTACATTTGAATTATGTTTAACAGATAATTATGCAAAAAAAAAAACTAATTTAAACTTTAGTATTGACAATGACAAGTTTTAGTATTAAAAACAAGAGTTCAGCATAATTGAGTTATCTAAAGTATTATTTTTGTATTGCTCAAAAATAGTTACAAAGTTTTATATTAAAATTTATTATAAGTAACAAAACTTTTGATGTTGCCTTCTTTTTGTATGGATTTTGTTTTTATAAATTCCAGTGACAATTTAATACAGCCTTTTCGGATCTGTGTTTTTTTTTTGTAACTTAGGAAAAAAAAAAATTTAATTACTTTTACTTTGTTTAAAATCTATAATAGTTCGACTTATTTTTAAACATTTTAAATTTTAATGGTTTTAGCTGCTTAAGAATACTCTGAGTTTATTTTATGTCTTTACTTGTTTTGAAAGTATTTTTTTACTTATTATGACAGATAACTTAATTATTTAATAAACTATTTGATTTTTTTTTACTTAAAACGTTAATTTTAATAGGATTGGATGGAAATTTTAAGAGCAAATTGTGCAAAGCCAAACAGGCAGCCTCTTCCGAAAACAAACAGCGCCAGACAGGTTAATATACATTATTTTTAACAAAAAAAATCATATTTACTTGTTTTTAGAACTGAAAATGAACTTGTTAGATAACTTCCACTATATTAAAAAAGTTAACTCTATACAAAATTATAAGTTTTGTTTAATTTTTTCTAGCCATATAAGTTTATTTTTTAACAATAATGTTTTCAGTAACTAGAAACAACAGTTTTTTAGTTAAAAAAATTCTCTTAATTATATATTCATGTAAACTATTTTATTCGACGTATTTAAAAAGTTCATATGTTTTTAAAAAAAGATATATTAATAAGTTTTTATTAAAACTACATTAGATGTAGAACAAATAAATGTTAGTCCTGCAAAACTAAAAAAAATTAAATCTTTTAATTTTATTAAATATGTAAAAAAGACGTAAATATTATTATGTTTTATCATAAACTACAACTTTATATGACCGTGTTGCTTTTTTAATGTCATATATTTCACCCAAAAGGTGTCTTCAGTTATAAGTTATCTGTTTCTAATTTCAGTTATCTCTAACAAATCGTGAATAGATAAAAAATCTCTCTATAATATCTTAAATTAAAAATAGTAACTTTTATACAAAAATAAAGGTGAGAAACTTGCAAGTGACGGTGCAGGAGGCGAGCAAGCTGCCTTCAACCAGCAAAAACATCAGCTCGTTCTGCACAGTGATGCTCAACCAGGTACATGTGGGAAGGACCAAACTGGAACATGGGAGCAGGCCTCTGTGGGGACAGCAGTTCATATTCGAGTATGATATTTGTTCACTAGAATAAATGTGCAAACGTTTTTTGATAATTAGTAACTTCAAAACAAATGTTTTTCATTTAAGTATTAGTAAACAGGACCTTAAAAGCTAGATATGTGCAAATAAAGCAATTTTTAAAAACAAATAGTTTCAAATGAGTTCTCAATATGTTTTCTTACTTAATAGTCGGGATTATTTGTAAGTAATTTTACAAAAAGTTGGTGTGACCCGTAATTTGCAAAAAGGTGTGAAAGACTTTTTTGAATACCTTATGCTATTCTTGATTTATTACAGCGATGTGCCACCAGATGTGGACTCATTGACGATTTCAATTCACAACGCGAACATGAAGAAGAAAAACTCAGCAATAGGTCACGTGACCATCCACTTCAGCAAACTTGCGTCCAACAAGTCCATCGACGAGTGGTCAGTTTGAAATAAATATATTTTAGATATATGAAAAATATTGATATATTAAAACAATGATAAGCTATAACAGTTTTTTCTGGTTACTGTGGGTCAAATAATTATATGAAAACTATATAAATATAAAGTAATTTTGTTTTGTCGTTTTATAGAGATTTTATAACATAAGTTAAATGCAAATCTTTAGTATTTAGTCTAAATATATAAAGTCGCTCAGAACAACTGAAGTATGCTGTTTTTCAGGAATGGTGTTGTAAATTTTATTTTACAAATTTTTGAAAAACAGACGTTCTTTTTATAGATATATATGTACACCAAGTATATAGTTAATTGAAACACAAACGTTTAGATAACATAATGAAACTGTTGCACGCAGGTACACTATAACAGCAAGCACGACTTCTACTGGAAGCCTGAGAATCAGAACGAGGTACTGCAATCAACTAATAATGCCCGTGCATGAATATGACATTATGAAACAAGTAACTGCTATTAACTCTTACTAACATATTGCACTTACAACTAGTATGCAAGTTTTAGTGTACTAACTAAATTTTTAACTTTTAACCTTAACGTAAATAAATACAAATTCGACTTATGATAATTTTATCCACTATCTTTAGCTAATTCTATTGAACTTTAGTAGTTCAACTTAATTATAAAAGAAAATTAGATTATTTACTATCCTCACTTTTTTTAGAATGTCTAAAAAAAGTTAATTGAGCTTAAAATTAATTTTATTAACCGTTTTTAGAAACTAACATTCTAAATTTAACATCTAAATGAAATAATATAATATAATCATTACATCACAACAGCTGATAACGGAAGACTTGCGGATAATCGAGCACTTGTCGGATATTTGCGGTCAGGACAGAACACCTTTAGCAGCTTGCCTACTTAAAATATTCAGACATGAGGGAAAAGTTTGTTTATTTTAATATGTTAGGTGACTTAATATTAAAAAAAAACATATATAGTTTAATTTTATGTTTAGATTAATTATAAAAGCAGATTTATGTTTGTATCAAAAACTATAAGTTTAATAAATTTTAATAAATTTTTTAACTTATATATTCATTTTTGCTTCAAATTTTCAAGATGTAGAGAAGCGATGCCAGTTTTAATTTGATATTTTTTATACGAAAATATACACAACAGGAGATGGATCTGATGGTGATGCTGAACGAGCGCGAGATAGCGGACACGTTGATAGATGACGCGGGAACGTTGTTCAGGAGAACCTCCCTCGCGTCAACCGTGATGGAGCAGTACATGAGATCCACTTGCTCCACCTTCGTCTCACTCGCCCTCGGTGAGAGCATCAAGCACATCGTCGATCAGCAGCAATCGTGCGAGGTTAAATAAATTTATATTATGAAGAATTAAAAACTGAACCATTTTGAACTGAATTTGACAATTTTATAGTAATTTCTCAAGTTAACTTATATTAATAAAACTATAGTTAAGACAAACTGCTGTCTACTATTAATCTATTATATATCTATTAATAGACAAAAATTTTTACTACAAAAAATTTACTTAATGTATTAAAACTTTATATGTTTTTAAGTACTTTGTAATTTATATACTAGAATTAATTAAATAATCAAGACTAGGTAAGTTTATTAGGCTTCAAATTAAATGAAATGTGGGTAAAATGTGATTAAATTTTTCAACATGTAAAAATCAGTTAAAAGTTTACTTAACTTAATTACAAAACTTAATACATGTAATGCTACATTAACTAAAATAATAACACTGGATAAATAAGTTATATAGTACATTAATATTACCGGTAGTTGAGAGGTTATGTTGTATAGTTGTTAAATTTCTAAGAAATAATTAAGTAAATAAAAATTACCGAATTAAAGCTAGTAATCAGTTTACACAGAAAACGATTAAACTTCTGTTAAGTTTAAGATAATTTGATTTTTAGCAAAAACTTTAAATTTGGTTTTTGAAATTCACTGATTAGTGATAAATCGTGATTTATTTAATTTATATAATGTAGTAAACAGTCGTAATGACAGTTGAATCCGGCGAAATGTGAGGTGAACGTGACGAACAGGATGTTGGAGGGAAATCTGAACAGGCTGCTCTCGCACCTCACCTTCACACTCCGCTCCATCATCGACACCTGCGACATATTTCCCAAGCAGCTCATCAAAATATTCGCTCATTTACAGCGCTGCGTCGCCGTCAAGTGGCCCAACGACAGGCAGATATCAACGCGCGTTGTCAGGTTTGTGATATTACATAAAATAAAAGTAAGAAAGATTGAAACTACTTTGATGCATTGATTATCTATTAAAAAACTTTGATCATGATTTTTAAGATTGTTTTTAAACCTTAGTTGTTTTTCTATCTAAAACGTTTAAATTTTAATCAACCAAACTAATAACACATAATATTATGTTTTTAAAGGTTCAAAAATTGTTAAATTAGTGTATTTTTATATTTATATAGACTTTATTAGTATTTAATTTGTTTAAACTTAAAAAATTTACCATTGACACGATCACATTAATTATTTATTTGTATTTATTTACAAATATATTTAGTAATAATTAAACACCTTCAAAATATATAATAAATACCTGCGATAATTTATCAAAATATAAACACAATTTTCAGTGGATTCTTGTTTCTGCGATTGTTGTGTCCAGCGATAATAAGTCCGAAAAGTTTCAATTTGGTATCGGATCCACCATCTCCAATGTCCGCCAGAACGTTGCTACTCGTCGCTAAATCGTTACAGGTTAGTTGATATTTTCAAATAGTTTATTAGAAGCATTTACGTGAAAGTTGTAAATTTTAAATGGTCTGATACAGGGAATCCTGTTTCACAAATTCTTTTTATATAAGTTGAGATCCGCTATTAATCAAAACACATACTTTTAAGATTAATAAAAATTTACACCTACAAATATAGTTTGAAGTATCAATTTTTATTAAAGGAAAACGTTCTTATTTCTTTGTTATTAATTAAACAGTATCTCATAAGCAAATTACACATTTAACTTGTACTTTTATATCATAATTGAATAAAAAAACTGATCACTAATTAAATACCGCCCCTCTTGTGCCAATTTAAACGTATTGCCCCCTAAACAGCTAAATCGCCCACTGCTTTAGATGCTGTTTTGTTTTTAATGTAAATCTAACTTATCAGCTTTTTTAATTTTTAAGATCATTTTTATATACAAATAGTTTTTTGAAAAATGAATAGAACTTCAGGGTTAATTCTATTAACCTATTTTTAAATACAATTGACTAATCATTAAGTAGTGTTAAATTATTTTTGCAGAACTTAGCTAATTTGGTTGAATTTGGCGGTAAAGAAGGATTTATGAGCGTTCTAAACCAATTTATTGTGGAAAATAGATTAAATATTATCAATTTAATAAAATCACTTGCAGATGATAATGTACATGTGAGTACTAATTTTTATATTTATTCAATTTGGTTCTAAATCTATATAGTGCAGATGAAGTAAAAAAAATGATATTTAGTTTATATTAACTTATTTATTATATCAGTAATTATAAAAAATATTTAAGATAATTTTTTGGTTAAAAGATAGTGTTTAAATTTCTTTTATTTTTTTTAATCAGTGGCAACAGGTGTTCTGAAACATATTTGCATTGCGGCGATACGATCATCGCCACAAATAAGCTTGTTTTGAAAACCAGGATTTTCATTTAAAAAAAACTTTACATCTACTGGTTCTAAAGTTTTAAATTATCGCGCTTAAATTATTAACAGTTGATTTATGACAATCTAAGTGTAAGAAAGAAAAGCAGTTACAATAGCTAAACTTTCAAAGCTCTAACCATTACAGTTATAGCAACTCTGTACTGAAGACAGTTTTAACTTCTTTTGACATCTTTACAAATAAAACTATATAAAGTTACCAATCATTTAATTTTTATACTGAAGGTTGGTGTGAATCGTCAGTGCGTGCTGATGAAGAATGCGGACATCAGCGCCGATTTGGCTGCATTCTTCATACTGTGCAAAGAGCATCAGGAAAAACTGCAGCTCATCAGCATTGAGAGGGTTGGTTTTATCATGTTAAATGCTTTTGTAAATTCAAAACAGTATAATTCAAGCTTAAAGATTTTTACGGTTTTTAAACAAAGATGATGTATAGCAGCGTTTTAAATTGTAGTATGAATAAGTCTTTAGTTGAAAATTCTTTTATTAAAATGCAGTTTGATTTTTCTAACAAAAATAATAAAAATCAGACTTACATGAAGAAACTACTGGGCGTATTGCAATTACTAGATAACAAGGTGGCCAAATACCGAATGGAATTAAGACTGGAATTTCTTTGAACATCTATTTATTCCGGCTAAAAAGTGTTTTTTTAGTTTATTTTATTCTTAAAAAAAAACCTCCATTAATTTTGATACATTTCGTATTACATAAAAATAATTAACTTAATAAAAGTTCATTTACACGATAAGTTTTTTTCTTACATATTTTTTAATACTGATTGTGAAATTGTGTGTATTTGTCGATTATTTTCTGTTGCTTTAAACCAAACTCAAGTTTTATTCTCATCATATTGCTTCGATAATTAACTACTTGTAAGTATTTTGTTTGACCTCATTTATAATCATGTCAAAATGCTTTAAAAATTCAAATCGTCCCATTTTAGCTGTAACTTTTCAATAGTTTTAAATTTGTTGTTGTTTTATCATAATACCCAATATGATTTATTATTTATTAAAAAACGTTTATTTGATCTAATACGGCTAAATGTTGTTAAAACTTTACTTGCCTATTTTTTTTGAATTGTCTTTAGTGCTGCTATTTTAATTTTATGTGTTGTAGTATTTATTACATTTTTTAAAGAGCTTTTTATTGCTTTATACATTCGTACTGCACAATTGTTTTAACTGTCAATTTTGTTGATCATTATCCTGTAAACTTATAAATAAAACAATAGTTGTTTTAGATTGTGTACTTAATTTGTTGATATTTTCTCAGCACTAACTATATGGTTAATGTGTGTTATTTAATGTTTATAAGTTGAAAAACAGTTCAATAAATCTTTTTAGTTTTAGTTAAAAACTAAAATTCATATTACGAAAATTGCTGATACAAATGTGTAGTTTAATTATAAAAGAAAAAATGTTTTATATTCACATTATGTTGTGATTGAATTTCTGTTATATCCACGTTTATTTAACATTTACAATACACAAAAATATAGCATAGTCAAAAAAAAAAGGCTGTAATTTTTTACTTAAAATTAATCACATAATCTTAATTATTTGTAACAATTGATAAAAAATAAATATCAACATACTACAAGATGATGGTGTTTTAAAAATTATAGACAAAATTTCGAGAATATTTTTTCTTATTCTAAACAGTTTTATATCTATCAGATAAACTAACTTCACTTGTTTTGTTACCTCGAAAATAAACAAAAGTAAGCTTCATAAACTAAACAAATTTTGTACTGAATATTTTACTCTAGCAAGCAAGTTTTGTAAAGAAATTAAATAAGAATTGTTGGTAAAATTTTTAATACTAACATGAAAAGTAGAATGCAGTAAGTGAATTTAAACACAGTTAAAACATATTAACTAATGTAGGTGAAACATGATGTACGTAAAATGCATTCAATACATCTTGCACATTAAATGCTTATGCTTGTACGTTTGACAAAATATTTTAATGAGGTAAGTGTCTATATTTTATTTTAAGTTTTGCAGAAATAGAATACTTCTGTTAAAAAGATAGTAATCTAAACTTAAGTTTTCTTTTACATGTTAATTTTGTCATTAAAAATGCTACTTGTAATGGTTAAACTTTAAGACTCAAAAGCTTATAAAAAACAAACAAAAAAACCAAACCGGAAATCAAACCCGGGTCGCTAGAACAAATTTTATACGTCCTACTTATTTAAAACCAAAGTTGAAAAGAAAAATATTTTAGTTGTACTCATTAAGTGAATTACCTGTTTTGTTATTTTCTTATTTTAATTTATAACTGATATCTAATTTTAATCACCAAACATTTAAAGCTTGATTAGCTAAAAGTCCTTCATATAGACTTTTGTTATAAACACTTCTAAAATTGTTCTCTGTCAAACGTTTTTAAAGTGGAAGTTTAACAAACCTTGGATGTATTTTTTATTCCTCCTTTTCATATCTGCCTCTTGTGATCCTGCAAATTTATACATTCAACTAATTTTGTCACCTTTCTAATTAAATTCAAGTGATGTTGTAAAAAAAATTAATTTACAAATATGTCAGTAGAGTTACCTATGCACACTGTGTCCACAGCAAAAGTGCGCAACTAAACGAGAGAGCGTGAATAAATGTAAAGTAGCAGGGACGTAGCTTGGTACGTTTCTGCAAATCTACAGAAACGTATACTTATGTGCGAAAAAAACTTGCCTTTATTTCGGCTTGAAAAGAAGCATTCATTAATACATAGTATGAACTCCTGAGAGATAATTTTGACATATATGTACTCTTTAGCATTTTTAGTGTCTAGAAATTAAACGAATTAAATACGTCCAAATTGTAATTTCGCACGTTAAAGCTTTAATTTGTCAAAAAGCTGCATTCCAAGTTTGATTCTAATGGAAGCTGTAGCTACAAAAATCTATATCATACAATTTTATGTTAAAAATTTTTTTGCATAACTTGTTCTTACTATTGACTACGTTAAATGTTTGATTTTGAAAACAATACAAATGTTTTTCAACTAAATTGTGATTTTTTCATACTTATTTCAATGAATGTTTTCTGGGTTTACACAAGTGGCAACACATAAAGAGTCATAGGGGGTGTGGAGCAAAATAAATTCCTTTGTCTACACTTATCACTGTACTTCAAAATTCCATTTTTGATGTATTAACATAACTGCATATTTTCAGAATTAGATTCAATAACATTAGAGGTAGTTTAAATTGCTGTGTCCCCGCTAGGACGTTATCACGCGTTATTTCAGATGTTTTAATTTTTGCAGATTCGTAACTTTTTTGAGCTAGCTACGTCCCTGATAAGTAGTAAACATATCTACTATATTTCTGTTTTCTTTTAAGGCATTTGATTAGATAAAAAACGGAATATTTCCCACTTTTTTGTTTGCAAAAATAATTTTCATTGAAATTGTATACATATAAGATCAATTTTTAATAAAACTTGTTTATGCGTATACAATTATTTTTTTTCTACTTTATTCCTTGCCCACTTAAGACTAAACTTGCCTTGAATGGTATCACAGAAAGATCTATTTTAGAGAAATAAGACTTTTGTAGTGTGTATGCATGTTTTCATTTGATATCATTTCCCATTTTGATAAAAAAAAATAAGCTGGTTTTTCAGATAATTATTTATTATGTTGTGAACTTCCATTTTTGTTAGTCAATCATGTTCTTTCAAATAGTATTGTTAACTATTAAAATTTAAAGTACACTGAGGCACAATTAAAAAGTTTGTCTAGCCGTCAAGGAACATTTTTTTTTAATCTAAATAAGTTAGCATTAAAAATATATTGTTAACTCAACATATACAAAACATTTACAAAATAAAAAATTTTAAAATAACTAAATTTGTATTTTTTAAGAATTGTTAATTGCGGATCTAAACGAGAAAATTACTTCGAGTGAATAATTAAAAAAAGTGAAAATTACTTTGAGTGAATAGATTTCTTGTAAAAAAAACAACAATGTAACTTTAGCGATCATAAAAAGATTAAAATTTTTTTTATAAATGTGGCACGTTATACTTTATTTTTATTTAATCTTATAAAAAACAAAGTTGCAGCTTTAAACTTAAAAAACATATGAATAATTTTTTTTTCCTTAAAAATAGTATAAATTTAAGTAATAAAAATACATACTTCACTAAAAAGATGACGCCTTCTGTTTTATAAAACAACTTGTAGAAAGTTTATAACGAAAAGCAGGTTTTTATGATATTTAAACCAAGTTTTATCAATTACTTATTTCAGGATGAAGTTTTTGATTGCTAAGAAAATACAATTTAAATATTTTAATATATATGTATATTATAAAACAAAAAAATACTTTAGATAAAGATGTTTAATTTTTCTAGTTATTTTTTTTATTTTAAGTTAAAATCATAAATGTTGTGAAATAGATATGTTTGAATTTAAATATTTTTTACAATATTCACTAAAGTAATAAGTTATATAGCTGTTAAACTTTTATTGCGTATATTGATTTGGTACATTTTACAAGTTTACAGTTTAATTGAGTTGTTTATTATTATAAATATTAGTTATTTTATTTTAGTAACAACAATAAATTATACAACAATTTGTTTTTTAATTGGTCATAGCAACAAATCTGAAATTGTCGTAAACTATCTTACTTTTGAGAAATGTGCCAACTTAGCTATAAATTTAATGTAACAACACTTTTTTAACTTGAAAAAATTAGTTAGTATGATTCTTGTTTTGAGGCAAGTAAAATTGTTATGTGTTAATAGAGAAATACTACTCAATTTTACAAGAAGTCAACTGCCAAAAATTTTTCGACACGAGCAACCTTCAAATAATAAAAAATTGAGATAATAAAACAGTTTTTAAGCTACAAAAATATATCGTTAAAACTCTGCTTTTTTTTTGAAGGTTGCTCGTGTCGTAAAATTTTCGGTAGTTGACTTCTTGTAAAGTTGAGTAGTATTTCTCTTTTAACACACAACAACTTTACTTACCTAAACTATCAAACAATAACCACACTGTTTAATTTTTTCAACTTAAAAAAATTGTTTTGTGACTATATTGTTACAATCTTGCTTACTGTTTTAATTCAAAAACTTACCTCAAATTCAAAACTTCTAAGTATAGAATACAATACATATTTTTTAATCTTTACTTAAATGCCACTTTAACAATATTTTAAATTTAAGTTTTATATCTTTAATCTGTATAGAAAGGGTTTTGACTTATACTAATTCTAAAATTATTATTTTTATAATCTGTTTACTTGTTTTATGAACTTTAACGGTTATTTTCAATGTTATAAAGCAAACTCCACTTTTCATTTTTTGAGGGCTTTAATTTTAATATCTTTTTACGAAATAAAAATTAAACTTTTCTTTTTTGTAATTATTATCCTAAAGGTAATAATACCGGAATGATACAATTTTTACGGAACTCTCTTCGTTTAAAACCAAAAATTATTTTTTACTTTCGTTATTATTTTTTTAAAAAACATTTACGTATTGAATTTTTTGCCGAAGATTTTTACAAATATGTTACATAAAAAGCAGCCTAATAGCGTACAACTAAAGACATATTTTTTTTTTGATAAAACGGTTTAATAACTTTTATATTATTTCAGCAAAATTATTTTATAAACCAGTGAGTTTTATACTTTTCTAGAATCTTTTTTTTTATTTATAACGTTTCTGTATAAAAACTTAAAAATTATGTCAAATTTTTTCAGTTATATAAAACTCTCCAAATTTTTAAAATATGACAAGAAAAGTTTGTTTTGATTGTGAGACAAAACTATTTTTGTTTACTAATAATACTTTTTTTTCATAAATCTTACTTTAAATAAACACTTTACGTGTTTGAATAATTTGTAAATTTACAAAGTGGAAATTGAAACTGATAAAATCAGCTTTGTATCTCGTATTACTTTTAAATGCTGTATATAATTTAAAAAAAATGAAAAAGACTGAATATTCTTAAAAGAACTCTTTGATAAAAATCTTCAATACAAAAGTGTTATATTCTGTTTTAAAAAAAACCATCGACAAATTTTGCAAATAAATACTGAGTTGTAAAACTTTAGGTATTGAAAAATACTCCCATATCATTTTTGAAGACCAATTTTGATTTTTTATAAAAGATAAAATATTTGATCGAGTGTTTGACGTATGCTTACTAAACTTTAATTTTGAAACGTTCTTATCCTTTCACTTCGTGCTACTTAAAGTTAGCTATAAGCGGGTAAAATAGAAAAATGAGCTATTGTAAACTAGGCTTGCCAGATTGTCGTAAAAAAGAACTCTTAATTCTTAACAACCAGTGGCGTAGCGTGGGGAGGGACGCTGGCGCATGCGTGCCACCCAAAAAAAAAAAGAAGTAAAAAAAATGTATATCTTTATTCTTTATATTTATTTTTTTCTGATTAATTTGCCGTTTTTCAACTAAGTTTTTCTAGTATTTGAAAAGTAAAACGAAATTTCGAATACCAATTAGTGACAAGTTAGGGAAATTACCCAGTATACTGATTCGGTGCGTAATTTCAAATGTGCACCAATGTTGATGCAAAACTCCATAAGGAAAACTTTTATAACTTCATTAACTTCATAAGAATTTACACTCAAACAGTACGCAACCAGTTAGTGCACCGCAGTAGTATAACCTTATGTGAGAATTTTCTACAAGCACAAATGCTAACATTTTGTTAGCAAACCATAAAGCTAAACCTGTTATATAGTGATAATGATTCAAGAATAAAACAAATAGTAGTAAAAATAGCAATTAATAACTGCTAATAAAATAAAAATAAATTGATAATAAGAACAAAAAATAATAACAACATAATTTGAACGATAAATAAGAAAAAACAAAAAATAAATAAAATAAATAATAAATAAACAGTTCATACTGTGATTGCAGTTTTAATCTCACTGTACAAAAAGTATTCTTTAAATTACCCTAAACTTAAATTTTTTATTAAAAGTAGTTTTTTTTTTATTAAAATAACAAACAAATCAAATTTTGCTAATCTATCAGCCATAAAGTTTAAAAATTAATGAATTTTTGTAGCAAGTTATTTTAAAATTTCTTCAGTCACATCATGAATAATATTATAGCAACTTGTAAAACAGATTTTTTACAATCAATGTTTAGTCTTAAAGACTTAATTGATTAATTTTAAATTAAAATTTATTTAATTTTAAATCAAGTTTAAATGGTATTTAAAAAAAATTCTTTCTACCCACTGTTTGTAGTATTTAAAAAATGCTATTCCCTAAAGATCATAGAAAAACTGATTTCAAGATAAGTGAAAAGCTATATTTCTCGTGAGTTTTTGTGACACATGATATTTTTAAACTAACTTAGGACAGTTATTTTGACTCAAAGAGTGGCAAGGCAATCCTGGTATCTTCAAAGTTGGTTGTTTTTTGAAAATTTGTTTTATAATACTAAATAAAAAGTAAAATATGTTTTTATTAATTTTTAGATTATTATTTAAAAAAAATATGCAAAGTAGTATTGTATGGAATGTTGCAAGTCTAGCAATATGTCAGATAGGAAAATTATCTGAAGTTCAAAAACTTGAATTGAAAAATAGCAGACCAACACCAAATATTGCTATTACTCAAGACTGCAGTTCAAAAAGTATGAAATTTTAATTTTTGTTTATATTTCAGATTTTCTTCATTTGTTAAGATATATTTTTACAGTTTTATATTGTAATATAGCCAACAATGTAGAAGTTAAAACAAAAAAAAAACTAGCTCTTTAGATTTTTTCTACAAAAAAAATAAAAGTTTAAAACTTTTAACTTTAATACTGAAATTTTAACATTTTTATATAAAAGATAGAGATAGTATACTTAAAGCTGCAACAAACTAAAAGTATGAGTTATTTTGAGTTTAATACAGTTCTTCGTTGTTGATATAAAATAGATATTGAACATTATTTAGAAATTGCCCAGAGAAAAATGTTTGAGGTATCAATTGTTATACTTGGTTGACTATTTATTTGTAGTTTAAGGGCATAGGGGGTTGGAGGGGGGTAAGCCATATTTTTTAGAAGTTGATCTTATTTTAAAGATTTTTTTAAGCTTTAAGGTGCTTTTTGTTGTTTTAAAAAACTCGAATTAATTTTTGACATATGATCAGTCAAAGTCGGGCCGCATAATAGGTTCCCTATGGGAAAGGAAAACTAAAACAGCGAAAAAAGGCTAATTTGTTTGAAATCTATCTCCTCCTACATTTTTCAAGCAATCTTATTCAAACTTTAATAGTTTAATCTTTATACAATAACAAAAAATATTACTTAAGAATATAAAAATTTGTAGTAAAATATTTTTTTTTGAGAAAAAAAAAAGACTTTTTCTTGAATTTTTTTAATAAATTTTTTATTTATTATAATTATCTAAAATCATAAGTAACGTTTTTTTTTGTAGTTTAAGAAACATTTTCTAAAATTTTAAGAAGATTGCTTGAAAAATGAAGTAGGAGATAGTTTTTTAGTAATTTTATAAATTTACGAGAAAAGTGACCCCGAAAAATTTGCGGCCCAAAAGTTTTAATTTAGGGTATTTTTTTCAAAAAATTTGCGCACCCCCTGACCGAAATACCACGCTACGCCACTGCTAACAACCCTATGTTTGATTTAAATTTCTTAAATGCAATTTAACAATACTACAATTTGCTAGTATTTCTGTTAGTTAGAATTTTGTTTGTATACAATTGTTCATTAAAATGTTTCAAAGTTTTTGTTCGAATATAAAAATAATCATTTAGTCCCGAGTTAAGATAAAGTTAACAGGATTATCAAATTTTATTGAGAAATTTCTTTCAGGTATTAAATTTACACGCTGTTGAGTCTATTTTTACTTTAAAACTAAGTTTAAGATTGAAAACTGTTTTAAGTAGTATAACAACATTTAATAGATACTATTAAGCTATTTTTAATGTGTTTTTTTTTTAATAAAATTATGATGATGACGAAAAATTGTTATGTATATGATAGATTTTTCGACTCAAATTAAACTCTTTCCGCTTAACATGTAAAAATTTAGTGAATTTTGTTCAAAACTCTAGGTTTTTTCAAAGTTACGTAAATTCCAAGTTTTTCAAGATTTTTTTTAGCCTGAATTGTCAAATTCCAGGTTTTTCCAGGTATTTTGGTAACCCTGATTTTAGAAAGTTTTTAAATAAGGATTTTCTGAAATAGTTTGCTTGTGGTTTCAATAATATTTTTAAAATCATTTTAAATATCTAAATAAAAAATCTAGTTTCGTCTATTTTGTGTATCATACTCTTTTAAATTTAAAACGATTATTATGTTTCATTTTAAGCTTAAATCTTTTATAAAGCTTAGAAATTTGTATTTAATCGCATAATATTTAGTTACTCTCAGTTCTAAGTCGTACTCTATAGATTATTTTCTAATATCATTATACCTGTTTTTGTCTGTCAAGTTTTGCCTTTTTAAATAATCTGTTTTAAGTTCATCAGTAAGTTACATTGTCAACTTAAAATATATATATATATATGTATAAGTCTAAATTTTACTTTTTTTTTAAAATGTTATATTGTTTAGTAATTTATATTAGATTAGTTAGGTGTATCTTATAGTCCTATTTTTCATCAGTTTATAGCTTTTGCAAACTTAATTTATTTATAATTTAGTTTAAAACTGATGTACTCCGAACTACTAAGGTCTCTAGCTTTATGTGAAACCGCCTCTGTAACAGGTTCGGCAGTTTCGACTGGAGCCAGGTTAACAGTAGCTTCGGGGCAATCTTGATTTTAAGTTGATACCTCGGTCTGCGACCGAATGCGAGAGGGTTTAAGAGCTAATATCCTATTCGTTTTACTTATAAGATTAGTTTAAGTATAGACTAACAAGTATCTATATGAATTATTGTACAATAAAATCAAAGACATAATAAGAAAGGTTTACTACTTGAGAAGGCTTCTTGCAGTTCACAATTCTAGTTGTGCTGTAACAAATGGTTGCTCGTACAGTTTACTGGTTCAGAACGTAGGGACTTATACTTCCTCGCGCGAGATAAAAAGTTACAATGTTTAAATAAAGAAAATGAAAGATTATAGTAATAAGTTTATGTCACCGAACGCGTGGGCTTGTGCGTGGAGTTCGATGTTCAAATTGATCCAAACTGGAAGCTGTTTCTGGAGGATAGCTTGTCTGCTACAGTATGCGTAAGCTTATGAGTATGGCACGTTAACAACTTAAATCAAGTTGTACGCCCCGTCGACGTTGCTAAAGTAGGTATAGAAAATGTATATAGAACAAGATATAAAAACTTCGAAGTTATAAGTTAAGTACAAAGTAAATGTTTCAGACAAACAAACAAACACTTGAATAAGAAGGTTTTGCCGGAAGATCATCTAGCTTTTCCAAGATGGCGACTTACGCTCAAATTTGCGAGCAGCAGAGTTTCGCTTCGTGCTTGTTTTGAGGTAAATGACCTAATTCACGCTCTGATTGGGCGTATTTATAGTTTTTCGTTTCTCTTTCTGGAATTTTAGATGGACTTTGGACTTTTTATATCACGCGATCTCTCATTTTACCTTAGCTAACACTCGCAAACAAGCTATTTCCAGTTCATTCAATTCAAATTTTTGGGGAATTAGTTTATTTTATTTATTTGTTGTTATTTAAAAAAGAAAAACATAATTTTAAGTGAAAAACATCAACTTCTTTAGTTTATCAAAATTTGGACACCTTAGGGAAAATAAAATTTGCATAAGTGTCCAACAAAACGTTTTACAGTATATGCCAAAACCACTGAATTTTTTGTAAGTCAGTGATATAAAACAATATCGAGTAAAATCCATAACAAAAACACAATAATCAAAACATCCTATGAATGGTTTTGATAGAGAATGAATAGATTGCTAATATTAGTAATAGCAACAAAATCCATATGCAGAAGAAAAAAAGTCTTTAATAAAACCTTGTTGTGTATTAAAACAAAAAAAAAAATAGCACTTTTGAAATTATTAAAACGTGCAGTTCGTATAATGATTTGTTATTTTCAGAAGCTCTACTAATTAAAAAATTTCAACCAAATTTAAATAATCAGCTTGGTCCTGATAAATGATCAACAGTAACTATTAATATATTTAAATAATCCATTTTGTCTTAATTGTGTATAAAAAATCCATTTTTGTTAATTACTTTTCGTTTTAATTAGTTGTGTTTTTTACAAATGGTTTAGTTTCACTCTATTTTTTTTATCCTTAGTTAACTATTGAGTGTATAGCATTTTGATAAGGGAGTTGGTAAATTCCGAAAGCGCTCAATTTTTAATAAAGTTTATAATGAAAAAAATTGTTTGTCTTGCATTAAGATGGTACTTAAGTAATTGAACTATAAGTCACATTTTTTTAAAGAAGATAAAATTGTATTTAGCTGAAATATTTTTACGTTGAACTTTATCAGTCCTTTTTACTTAAAGTTTAATCTTTTTTTTTTTGAATTAAACAATTAAATAAGTTAATATTTGAATAAATATAAAATTTTATATAATTTCTATAACTTTTAAAAAAAGTGAATTTATCTATAAACTCAACTTAATTTTTATAAATAATAATATATAGAAATAAGAACTTAGGCATTTACAAACTATGGAGTTATTGAAGAAAAAAAACAATGAATAATTATACAACAAAAAACTTCCTTCTATTTAAAACTTAAAAAAAAAAACTTTTCTAAGCTTAAAAATGTTACTAAAAAGAAGCAAATAACATTTTCAATTTTGTTTTCCTAAGAAAACTAGATTAATTTAATGTTTTTTTACTTGAAGCAGTAATCTCAGCTTAACATTTATTTATATACTTAACTCTCTACTAAAAAGTACATATATCACTAAATTTTTATATGGGCATACTAGAGAAAAAAGAAGTTTGTAATTATTCTGAAGATAATTTAGAGTTGTAATCTAAATAAATAATCTAAAGAATAGCTAGATAGAAAATACTTCGATTTAGACTGAACCTCTGTTATAGTATTAAACAAATCAGCTTTTGAACTAAAGTTTTAAAGTAAATAAAAAATAATTAGTTAGAAAAATTAATTTACTAACGTTTAAAAAAATATTCTTATTAGTTTACTTAGAACTCCTTATAAGTTTCAAAAAAACTATTTACATTTTATTTTTAGCGCGATACTAATTAATATTAACTCAACACGTCTTGAATTCTATTAATAAATGCCTAAGGGTTTTTGAAAATCTAGCTTAGTACAAAATATAAAATATATTAAAAGTATAAGCACGTTTCTAAAAGCTATTTGGCGAGAGTTTTTATTACTCAATACTTCAGGTAATGCACAGTTTTCAGCCTTTATAAAAACTTGAAATTACAAGTATCATTCGACTAAAGCATACCGTCGTGCGAACGGCGAATGGAGGCAAATAATTTTTACGAATGCACGAGTCTTACCATCATATTACCACACAGACGGCAGCTTGAACGGAAACTAGGATTCCAACTTTTGTGGTTCCTTCGAGACCGTCGGACGTTGAAACTGACTGTTTAAAGATATACGAGAGGATCCTGCTCAGGAAGAAAATGTTGGAAAAGAGGTTCTACAACCTAAAAAGTTGTAGAAGTTGGCTTCCTAGTTCAGACGTTATAAACGTTTGCAAGATGTTAGATGAAACCCTGACATGGTATTTATCACAAACAAATGTCCAGTGTGCCTGGCAAGTTACAAGGAAGAGAAGAAGACAATCATGTGGTCTGTTGCTACGATGGATTATTACGTCATAACATCAAGTTTCCAAGACGCAGTGATGATTAAATAGTTTGACGCCAACCTTCGCCATTTGCTACATGAAGAAAAACGTTCTTTGACATTTCATTTCCATTGACTCTTTTATATGCTTACATACATATATTGCCATAAGTTATTAGTCTTTACTTACTTAAAAAATAACTTTTTCTATTTTTTTTTAACTTCAACTTAAAAGAAATATATAAAATTTAGTTTAGCTGATTTTTTATGTGTTATTGTATTACTTTTCCCTAATTAGAATACAATAAACGTAGGCAGATATCATAGAATTAAAAGTATTAATATTACTTGAAGTTTTTTTAACTTGAGAAACTTTAGACTTGAATGGATTAAATCATCTTAAAACTTAATCTTGATATTATTTTTTTGTTTTGAGATATTTATCACAGTAAAACTTGATTAAAAATTAATGTTTGTTACCTTTTAATTAATTTAAGCACTAAAGTGTTCATTATTTGGTAAAAAGTATTTTTAATAGAATTATTATATACTTAACTACTTAAGTTTTCATATTCTTCAACACTTTTTGCAGATTCAAAAATTAAATTAAGACTAGAGAAAAAATAACTAATTGAACTTATTTTATAGAACTTTTAAGTTTAGTAGGTAAATACGATGTCAGTAAAAAATATTAAAAATTTTATTCAAAATAATACTATTAATAACAATAAATAACACAATTAGAAATGAATCAGTTTATAAAGTATGATATTGAAACACGTAAAAACTGCAAAGCGAATGTATGGTGCTGTAATTGGTTCAAATATATTGGTTGCTTAGCAGCTAGAAAGAAGCAGCCAATTAAAACACTTTATTTAAGTTTTGTAGAAAAGTTGTACAACATATTTTTACGAAGATCTATGTAAAATTTTAATAATAAATAAAAGATGTTTATGTACCAGCGAAAAGCATTTGTAGCACCCCGTTAAAAGTTTAAAAGATAAAAACTTAATAAAAACTTGATTTCAAGCTGAGTATTTAAGCTGTTTGTTAAAAATTAAAATGTTAGTTAAAATTGTTTTAAATATAAAAAAACAATAAAATTTTGTTTTATTGTTCGTCGCAGTGAACTATTTATTGCACTGTTTTTTTGTTTTTTGCTAAAACTTTTCTAATAAAAAAATTAGGTTAAATTCATATCTAAAGTTTTTAGATTTAAAAATTGATAGCTATAAAAGCACAAATGTTATTTGAGAGCATAAAAATAAATTTCATTTAAATTTACAAAATCTAATAATAACAAAATTTGTCACTTTATGAGCACTTTGAATAAAAATTAAAAATACTATTTATAGCAGATATCAGATGGCAAAGGTGGTGGAGTTTGGAGAGGTTGCTCCTAAAATAATTAAATTGATTTATTAGTATTACTTAATTTTACTCTTTCAAGTTTACACTGTAAATTATTTTTATATATTTTTTTGAACAATAAGATATAGAGATTTCGACAAAACTATAAAGTTTTAAAATCTATGCAATAATTAAATATTTCGATAACTAAACCATGCAAATGAAAATTGTTATTACAATACTTTTAGTTCTGAAATATAAAAACAAAATTTAAGCTACATGAAATATATTTTTACACTTGAATTGTTTCAAAATCAAACTTAACTTAGGTACTAATAAAAAACAAACTGTTGTGAGTTGTGGTTTTGGTGGTGTGAATGATGGAGGTTCCTCGAAACAAAACTGTTAATCATTTTGTTGTTAATTATTATTTGTTTGAATTTGAAAAATAATATAAACATTTTTTCAACATATTTACTTGTCTATTGAACATATTTTTACAGGTATAAATTTTGTTTGAATCGAGATATTATCAAGTGTTCTATATAATTTATTACTTTTTTCAAACAAAATGAGAAACTAGCAAAAAAAGGAGTTTAACCTAGATCATTTTTTTTTCTTTTTAATCTTGTTTAATATTTTGTCGTTTAGTCATAGTTGTTGTTTAAATATTCTTGAGTTAAGTTTTTCAATATGCTAATGACAAAACACATACAATTAGTTTTGACAATTTACAAAACATTTTAAATACATTTACTTAAGACAAAATACTTATTTAAAACTAAACTGTATATTGACAAACTACATGCAAAATGTTCAACTATGACGTAACAACCTGCGGACTGTCGTCGATTTTTTTGACGAGGAAGGCGGGAAAGCAGCCGGTTGATCCACCGTACGTGCCCACGTACCAGTTGCTGTCGTCTTCCGCGTGGTGGTGCACTTCGATTGTGACGTTGCTGGGAAACGAGAGCTGGTCGTCAGCGTTGCCCTGGTAATCGTACATCGAAGTGAACTTGCCGAGCGAACCCAACTTCAAGCTGGTCGGTTTGTCTGTTTCGTTGCACAAAAACTGCTTAATTAATTACAATTATATCAATTATATTATGGCTAGAAAAAAAGAGTTAAAATATCAAAATGTTTTTCCAAGATTTAATTATTGTAAGCTAATAAGTTGTTAAGTTGTACTATATAATTATCTGTCTTAGTTTATTGAATATAAGCATTAATAGATCTAAAATAAATCAAACAAACTTTTATTATAATTCTTTTTATATTGTGAGTTTTAAATTTGTTATAAATTGAAAATCTTTTGTTTTTAAGATTTGAAACTACAACTTTAGACGACTACTTTACCGCTTAACAAAAAATTAGAAATAAGTAAGTTTACCAGGCAGGGGACTTTCTTGGTAGGTGTTGTCATGGTGACCCGGCTGACTGCAAATTCCGCTGCTTGACGACGCGATAGATGCGTCCATAGCAACGCTGTCATGCGCCGCGCTTGAAGTTCCCGATGTTGAACTTTTTGTTGAAGAATATATTTGCCTGCACAATTACATATATATTAAGTATTGTTAATTTACACTTTTAATTTTTTTGATGTGAACCTTTTTAAACAACTCGGGTTTTAAATAAAACTAGGCTGATTGGTAGTCAAGTTAGCTTTTAGAATTATGACCTAGATTTTGATTAGGCTTACAAATATAATTTAGGCATTTGTGAATTGTGTTTAATTTATAAATTCCTTAAATAGATATTTTTAAAAATTGTTTGTGGATTTTCATTCATGCATCACTAAAACCTAGGTGCTAGACTTAGTAGTTTTTTCAGTTGATATCACACGACATTGAATTTTGACAATTAAATTTTAAGTTGGTTTAAAAAATAACTGGAAGATATGTAAACTTGAGTTTAAATTAACAACAGTAGAAACAACTTGCTTATATTCTTTATGTATTTAATACATGACTAACTGAATAATTTTAAAACTTAAGTTTAAACAACAAAAATATTTTATAAATCAAGATATTTTTTTACTTATAATTTTTTTTTTGCTATGTAGCTGTTTCATATCTTTAATCTTTTTTCTGTTTAAAAAACAATAATTTATAGGTTTCATAAAACACAATTTGTTTTATTCTGATGAAATATTGAAATAACCTCTGATTGTTGATTGTGACGTAATTTTCAGGAACGAAGCCTTCCTCCCCATTTACATTTCTCCCCACCAACCACTGGTCGCAGGTTGATTCCTGAATTATGTGGAGAGTTTCTCCTTCCTCAATCGACAACTCGTCACTTTTCTGCGCCTGTTTTTTTTTTGATTTTACATCTACTAACTCTATCTTACATAACTAACTCTATTAGGAGTATAAATTTGCATTATCAACTATTCTTATACAAAACATGGTTATTTTATTACTATCTTCAACAATTTAAATAACTTATTTATAATAAACTTGTCAAATATATATTAAGTATTATATGTCAAAAATGTTGTTGACAGTTCACAGGGTTTCTACGCGTAAGGTAGATAGTTTTTTTTTGAAATAGTGGCAAAATATCAAGTTGTCAGTTCCAAATGGATTGAATCTTTAAAATTTCTAAATAAAATTTAAGATTAAGTTGTTTAATGAAACATAAACTGTGAATTTCTTCCTGAAAACGTCTTTGT
Source organism: Thalia democratica (assembly GCF_965202585.1). Taxonomy (NCBI): domain Eukaryota; kingdom Metazoa; phylum Chordata; class Thaliacea; order Salpida; family Salpidae; genus Thalia; species Thalia democratica. The sequence continues at coordinate 6,832,311 of NC_139172.1, forward strand.
AAGTTTAAGTAGATATTTCAAATTTTTTAATCAACACATTCAGAGGTTATTTACAAGGAGGCGAGTAAGTGTTACTGTAGTATTATAAAGTTTTAAAGGTTTAAAAGCTAACAATCTGAAAATGTCGAATATGTGTTTACGAGCTACATGACATTTCATCCCACAACTCTAAGTCTTATAATCATTTTCAAGGTCTATAAATTACTACAAAATTTGAATTGAAAAATAAAAAATGTATAAAAAATCATTTTTGTTGATATACTACGTTTCGTCTTGTATTAATAATGTTTTATTTTTAATCTTTTAACGGTAAGATTTAAGCTTTTAAAGATTCCCTAATTTCACTATAAAACTTTTTAAATATTAATAATGTTTTACCTGGTAAGAGTAAATGACGGTGCACGTGTAAGGGTAACCCCCCAGCTGCGATGACGTCACGGAACCCGCGTCCGCCATTGTGACATCAAACTCGTCGTCGGAGGAGAACTCGGAGGAGAAATCGTCGAAGTGCTCGTGGATGGAAGTTGATTTTCTCCTCCTCCGCTGAGTCTTGTCCTCCGAATCGAGCTGAGAAAAAACTTTTTTGTTAAAAGTTTTTTAAAACTGATATATTTCCACAGACTTATATATCAAACTAATAAAAAGTTGTTAAACAAATATGTCTTACCTGCACTTGAGCCTGGTTGAGCAAACTTTCAGTGTCAATTCCCGCCCCATTCAGGTGCTGCAACCTGCTGTCATGGCAACAGATGCAAGTTTCCAGCTTCCTGATGTCCTCCTGAGTCTTGTGGTACCTGAAATCTGAATCCACAGTTTCCTGAAAAATCAGACAGTTGACTCCTCAAGTAGGATTCATAAGATTTTATTTCTATGAATCTAGCTTATATAAATATGACCGTTATTATAACATTTTTGTGTTACTAATTAGATAAGTTCAAAAAAAAGTACAGCTAATAAAACTTTATAAACCTTCGGTAAAAATTACTATATTTGCATGAAGATGTTTGTAAAAATATTTAACTTTCCTAAAAAACTATCCAAAAAAATCGTTTTAAACACATTTTAACTAATTACTTACAAAATTTCATATGGTTTATAAAATACCTATATATGTGCAAAAGTTAAATTGAGTAACTTTCAATTTTTTTACATTATAAATTGAAGTTTTTATGTTTTCTAAGATTTAGTTAACTTCTAAATTTAAAAGCCTAAAAACACTTATTGTGAGTGAATGCTAATAAAAAATTCAACAGAAGAGTAAAAACATGTTTAAGTTTAAAAAAACAAGATTAAAGCTAGATTAAATTAACAGATAAAATACAAGAAAATACATCGGCATAATACAAACTTGTTTATACATGAAATTCCTTAAATTACTTTAAAACTTCAAACTTTATTTTTAGTGTGTACAAAGTATTTTACAGTACTTTTTAAACTGTGACGTTAACCACAAAATTACAAAATTAAAAATGTTTTTACACAGACAAAACTTTTTTGCTAATGTTATATAACTATTTTAATTTTTACTTTGAATTTATTTAAGAACATTATGCTTAAACCTTAATGCAAACTTGGCTAACCAAAAAATAAATTTGTAATTTTTATTGTGCACATAGGGCTTAAGTTAGTTTATTAAACTAATAAAACTATGTTAGCCTAACAGATGTCTTGAACTCTTATTAATACTAAACAACCACAATTTTAATTTATACGGCAAAAGTTTATAAAAACTTAACTTAAACTTAACATACTTATTCAACTAATTTATAAAATTCTTAGTCTTATAATTTTTAACTACTTTTGTGAGAAATCTTTTTTAAACATAAAAGTTCAAAAATGCAACGTTAGACATTTCTAAATTTTATCTATAAAAAAAAGGTAAAACCTAAAAAGTTCAATAAAAAGCAATACCGTGGAACTTTGCTGAAGTTGTATTTGAAGGTTCTGTTTGAGTTTGTTTTTCTTCTTTAATTGCTTTCTATAACGAACTAATGCTGTTGCCATTCTGTTTTTGTTTTTATAGAATTATTTTCAGATTAATATTTTAATATCAAATTAAAGTTTCATTATTGAGAAAAACTTTCGATTTTATTTTACAAAAGAATGCTTACACCTTATATGACGAAGCTCAAAAAACAAAAAAAATCATAAATAGGTTTGAAACAATAGCAATAATAGTTGAGGAAGTAATAACTTTTTCGATTAACATTTATGTGTACGCTTTTCAATTTTGTTGCTAAAAATAAACTTTTTACGTAAGTTTAATAAAATTAACTAACATATTTATAAACTAACTTTTAATACGTCCGTTCACGCTTAATTTAGTTTGTTTGTAATAAAAATTGCTTTTATTTAAATATTTTTTAGAAACTTTAAGTAAAAAAAAGTACTTATACATTTAAGATTCTAGTATACAAATTTTGCTGCCAGATTTAAAAGCTTTTATTTCATTTGCAGTAAAACAAAATTTATACTCACAGGGTTGCCAAAGGTTTTTGAATTTTTTAACAGGTTTTTGAATTTTTTCCAGGTTTTTTACAAAACTATTTTTGGTCCATTTTAGTATAAAATGAAGTTTAGGCTTAAAAACTGTATTGGTACTATAACAACATTGAGAAAGATTCTGTAAATCTACTTTAAAAGTGTCTAAACACACTTATACTTTTTTTTATTCTATAATGGTAGATTTTTCGTATATATCGAAATTTCATTACTTTGCATGTAAAAGTTCTTAAATTTTCAGGATATTTTAATTTCTAAAATTTCAGGTTTTCATTACCTAAAATATCAAAATCCAAGTTTTTCCAGAATTCCAGGTTTTTTGGCACTCTGTATTTATATTAAAAATTTTTGCTATAAAACTAGTATTTTTTTCAGGATTCCTTTTTTTTTTTACAATAAATTAACTAAAAACAATCAAAAAAAAAAAATTTAGTTGTAGCTATGTATAATTAATATCAAAAAAAAAAAAATTGAAAAATTCAGACAGTTACAGAGTTTCACCGCTGAACGAATTATCAAACTGCGATTCTTACTCAAATAGAATTGAAAATGTACATATAAAAACTATAGGTATTAAACTACAAAACAGGTATAAAATTCTTGGCTTGATGTGACTTTGATATTTTTGTTTATGTATAGTTTATATGTTATCAACAGGACATTATATTAAATTAAACAATATCACATGCTATGAAAATTGTTTTTAAAACTTTTAAAAATATAATAATATTAACTATCTGTGACAAGGCAGTTTTAAAAAAACATTTTCAAAACTTTACACTTACTTGTTGTTTTTGTTTGATTGATTGCATTTTTATGCTTGTAATTACTCATACTTTTACTGTGCCTTTTTTTTATACGAAAGATTAACTGATAAATAAAACTTTATTTCAAATATTTTTGTAACTTGCAATTATATATGTTTTAAGTAAGACAACATTAATATTTAATTATAAAGGTTTACATTTTCCTAAATTAATTTGCTCGTTATCACGTAAGTACTTTACGTACATTACTGACGACTAAAAACCACTATTAATTCCTTCTTCTTAATCATAAAAAACTGACTTTGTAGCTTCTTGTTTGAGGCAGTTATTGGTGTTGACCAGTTTTCCATCGCTGTTGTCACCGGGGTTGCACTTGTCGAAGTGAAACACGTGACCAGTGTGCAGTTCCTCGTTGTTTTGTATGTACAACGCCGCTTCGTATTCCCTGCTTATCTGTTTCGAAATTCGAGTTAAGTGCGTGTTTCTTATTAAAAATAAAGGTAAAACATGAGTATTGAAGTTGGTCATAAACTTGTTATCTGTGTCAAAAAAACTTCACTGGTTTAAACATCAACATTAGAACTGGTTCAAAATATAAAAGCTTGTTAAACTATCAGCATTAAATATAGCCACAAATTAAAATTACAACTATAAAACGCTTTGTAAGCATTTTTTTACTTTTGACGCAACGAAATCCCTTACAGCAAAATATAAAAGGAAAAATCACTTTCAAAACCCTTAAAAAATTGAAAGTTTTTTTCGAGTATGACTTCAATTATTAGAAATTATTTGTGGTTAATATTTTTATCATTACTAAACAAAATTCTTTATTTGATAAACCGCATACTTATTCGGTTTCGTCGAAAACTTATACAACCCCTTAATAATATTCTTCGTTATAATTAGATTTATCAATTTAAGTGCTTTTCAACACGTGTAACAAATTAAATCAAATATTTAGGAACTTAAAAATTATATTAGTAGTTAATCACAATAAACTTTGTATGATTTGTTTAACTTCCGTTTCTAATTTAACTAGTCTACTAACAAAAACAATTAGAAATTCAGAATGGTGTATTTTTACAGTGTTCTAAAGCTTTTGAAAAAATAAATCTTACGAATGAATCTTTTTACAAAACATTACAAAAAAACACAGTTACCAATTTAAAGGTTTTGTAAAGACTTTTTTGACAGTATTAGTTTAATTTTATAACATTTAATAACTAAATCCTTAGATAAGCATTTATCTGAAACAACATTTAAAATTATATATCGATTTAATGTAAACCCACATTAAAATAACTTAATGTAGCGTAAACGTCATTTCAATTTAGAAAATTGTGTAACATTAAGAAAAAAAATTCTTATGTAATTAGTATCATTGGAAGCATAATTTAGCAAAACATATTGGAAATTTATTTTTTAAATAAAATTGCTGTTTGCTTTGTGTTTTAATTGCTTTTTTGTTGTTTAATACTGCGTAAAACTAAATTACTTTACTGGGTACTTATTGCAAAATAAAACTTCTGTTTAATAGTTATTTTTAAAACCTAAAATAAAAATATATATAAGTCTTTATTAAAAACTAAGTAGACAGTTTATCAGTTTTATAAATTGAAACAAAACACTTTGTAAACAAAGTATTAATTATTCGTTAACGTGTACAAAAGTTTACTATTAGCTTTGAAAATTTAATCAAGCGAAAACTAATTAAAAGAGTAAATTTTATGAATTCCTGAAATCATTACTTTAAATTTCTTTTTATCTTTAAAATACCGCGCTATAAAAAACACTATTTAAACAAAAAGAAAGTTTATATACGTACTTGTGGTGATTTTTTTGTTTACACTTCAAAGTGAAACTTTTTTTTTTAAATTTAGACAACTAAATAAATTACTTTCTTAAATTCTTAAAATGTTTAAATAGAATGCTTATTTATTGCCTAAATATTTTACTTAAGTTTTAATTTTTTAAATAGTTTTAAAAATGTCTGAAATAAGTATAATAAATATATTTAATTCAAATTTATTTTATCTTGTCCATAATAAAAGAAAACAATATCTGTATTTTTGTTTTTAATGTTTAAAATTGCATTAAAACTCAGTATATAAAAATGAAACTTTTTTTGATAATATTTTGAATTAAGTATTCAAAGTGTACGTACTTACATAAACATTAAGCTACAACTAAATGTGTAGTATTACTTTGATTGGCAATTTGAGGCAAAAATTATTTTTTTCAAACTACTCATTAGAGCACGTTTAGTTTTTTCAATTAATTTTACTAAATAACCTTATCAGCAGTTTTGTTGCAACTTTTGAATGTCTCAGTCGTGGTATCAGCATTTTCCAAGTCCAAGCTGCAAATTTTAGACATAAAGTCTTTCGCTTGTCTGAAAATCGAGCCATCTAGAATCTAAAAAAATACAAGTTTAAATAAAAAAGTAAATCCGATGAACAGCGGTTGTGGAGAAAAATGTTTCTCGATGTCACTGAATAAACAAATATTTCACGTATGACGTAATTACAACATTTTATTGAATTTCTTATGAATGTTGGCAAGTGTAAAAATTCTTACGCGTATTGAGCTATCTTGAAAAAAACTTCAAAAAAGCAAGTTTAATGATCTTGATTACTATTAACAAGCATACTAAATGGTTTAAAACTAATTATTCAAAAAATTAACAGTATAAATAGAAAAGATGCATATGTTGAAGCAAAAACATATGTTTCCGCAAAGTTTCCCACAACTAGAATAACATATGCTTACAAAAACACTTTTAATTGGCATATATTATTTATTTAAATACATAGTACAAACAAATTGAACTAAAAATAAAAAATAAAAACAGTAGCTATGTCAAGAATTTATTGAGTTCAAATAACTTCTGAATAAATAGTTAAATTTAGTTAGGTTAAAAACCTAAACATACTTGTTTACAGGACATTGTTTTATTAAAACTTTTCACAGAATGATCAAATCAATATTTAAAATAAATGTTTATGGTTTAAAATCAAAATTGCAATATTACATAACTTTAAAAAATAAGGAATTTTTTGACTAAATTATTATACAACTTTTATGGCTACATTTGATATGGGAGAAAACTCATAATATTAAATTAAAACCGATTTATCTAATAAACACATTCCAATAGGAATATAAACCCGTAAGCTTAACAATTAGAAACAGTGTGATCTTCGTATATAATTTCTCATAATATTTTGTTTCTTTTTGAAGTAGTTAGCGTAATATACGTATAATTAAAGTTTGTAAATAGTAAAAAAATTTTGTGAGTTTGATTAACTGCACGTTTCAAGTATATAATTTGTGTTGAAAACAAAAAGAATAACCATGTTTTTATAGTTGATTAAGTTTCTTAAACAGTTCAAAATCAAATAAAAAATATTACTGATATATAATAGTAAGTAATTAAAAATATCTTCTGTATTGAGTACACTTGTGAACCTCAAATCAGATCTACTTGTTTTAATTATAACAACTATGGACTTAAAATTATGTTAGTTGTAGTTTATTATAACTTAATATTGCGGTTTAGTATAATCTGTTTCAATTAGTTGCAATAAGATGTTTTGAGTTTTTTCAACTTAAGGCAATTATTTAAAGTTATTAAAAGTTTATAAAAATAAAATCCTAAGCTAGATAAAATTAAATTCTTCATTGTCTATATTATACTTAACTTACACACAGACTTTATCATTTTTTTATGAATCAAAACTTTTGAATTTTTAAATACCAGATCTAGTCATTAAATATTGAGCTATTTTTATTACCTGTTGCAAAAATACAAAATACATACTTTTATAAGTTGTGACAGATCAGTTTGGTAATACCTCTCCATATGGGCGTTAGTAGAAGTTATGCTAAGTAGATACATATTCCTGTTGATATCCGCCTGTGCTACCAATACACTGTGCTTCTGTTCGATCTAAAAATTTACAAATACAAATAACATGTTTAAAATTGCTTGATAAAAACAATAATATATTTTTATTAACTTACCGCTTAAATAAACGGCCAAGAAACTTTTAGTATATTTGCGTACTATTAGAGCTTGTATATTACTTCTAAACAAACATGTTTTAACTTTTTAGTGTCCATAAATCAATATCTAAGAGCTGCTAAATCAAAAAAAAATAATATTTAAGATTTTTATCGTTTTTAAACCTTTTCTTTTTTATTTAGCATCTTTTTGGTAACCTGATTTTTATACTAAAACAAGATAAAAATAAATAGCTAATATTAATATTTGGGATGTATATGAATTGAATAAAAATTGTTATAATTAAGCGTGTTCAGAAATAATTGGATTTCAAAGAATGAAAGAAAAACTTCTTTTTGTACTTTGCCAAGCTATTGTTGTTATTATAAATACTTTTAATTTTTGTAGCGTCATCATTTAAACAAATTTCAGTTGAAGTCATTTGAAGGTGCGTTTATCACGTCATAATGAAGACTACCCCTCCTTATTTATTCGTTTGAAAGTTTTTGTTATGGATAAACTAAGTTAAACAACCTAGTTTATTTTATACAGACTAAAAAATAAATTGAAAAAGTATTCTTTTACACTGTTGACCAAAATAATTTTTAAAGACGTTTTATTAAACTTAAAGCTCTTGTCTTTAAAATCAGGTTTTTAAAAGAAACTAACTTTTTGCAACTGTTTCTGAATGTCACTCTTTGACTTGAAGAAACTGTTGTTCTTTTCCAACCTAAAAAGCACAACTTAATAAATAAACGTTATGAACTAATTTATCAAAATATGTTTGCCAATACAAGCCAAAAATACTTTTACTCTTAAAATTGCTATTGCTGTTATTCTTATTTCAAAAACTTTAAATACCTTTCGAAACGCATATAGTTATATTAAGAACAAAATAGCGTTGCAATCACCACACGTTTGAATACATAATAAACTTGTCTCAACAATTTATAAATAGTATAATTTAAACAAATGACTAAACAAATGCAACATTTAGAATGTTATACAATGAGTCACATGGTTTGTGGTATTTATACATATTCAGTTTCAAAACCATGACCAAATTTTAAAAAAATTAAATACGAGATATTAGGATGATTTTTAAATGCTAAGGTTATAAAAACGTAAAAAAATTCTTACCAAAACTAAAAAAACATACAGTGTTAAGTTTTTTGGTAATTTAAAAACTTAACAGGCGCCAGTTATAATACGAAAACTAAATATTTTGTCATCGTACAATAATCTAAAATTGGTTAATTAAGTGCTTATTAAAGTCTAATCCTTTAGAGTGTTTTTTGTGAACTAGTACCTCCTTTCTACAACTTGTTAAACTTATTTATCTACTTATTTTGACAAAAAAATTTACACTTTTTATCAAAAGATCTTACCAGACGTATTAAACTTAAGTTAAAGTTACTAAATAACCTCAAAGTACATTTCTGTAAAACTTAATTTACAATTTTCATTTACTATATTTTCACCATTTTTAAATTCATGAAACTAAAGTTTAAAAAAATGTAACTAAAGTAAAATTCACTTTTTTAGAAAATATTTTAGGAGAAATGTTTTATATTGTATACTTTATTGAGAAAGAATAGGAACTATAATTAATTTTCATCTACGTAAAATACACTAAATCTATGCTTAGTGAAGATAAGCTAAGAGAAAAATGTTTACTATTCAAAAATATTAAAACAATATAAAAAAATATAATATACTATTACTAAAAAACTAAAAGCAAATAACTTATTGAAATAGGTGGTTAGAATTCTTACAAAAATAATTAAAAGTATATTTAATGAAACACTAATGTTACTTTAACTAAAATTAAACACTTATTTTAATTATCTTCTAATAAATATTACACATTTACATAACAACACAGACCAAATAAAAACAATACATTTGGTAAAATAACCTACTTTAAAAAAGTTACTTACCTATTTCTAAATTCAGAATAAAATTTATTATTTTACTTTGTTTAACTAGTTCAAAACTCAATTTTCAAATAGTTTTTAAATAAAAAAAATTGAAACAAGGTGATATGGATAGTTTAAAAAATGAAAGATACTCTTTTATTTTAAACGTGTTTTATTTGACTGCAACCTGATTATTTTTTAGATATAATTCTGCAAAGCCCTTGTCATAAAATAGTTTAAAGGCTATGAAACTAATTATTTATAATAACTAGTTGCAATTTAAAGTAACTTTAAAATTTTTATTCGTTTTTTAACAAATACCAATTTACTAAATGATTTTATTAAAAACATTTTTAAGTAAAATAAAAATTGTGTTTCAATACTGACAATAAACTTATTTAAAAACTTTTAAACCAAAGAACAAGTAGTAAATTTTTAAAATTAATTGATTAAAATACTTTTTTTATTACAATACACCAAAAAATGTGTAAGAGAGATATTCATTAGTATACTACATAAGTAGTATATATCTTAAAATTATAACAAATAATTTTGTTTGAATATACTACACAATAAAAAATGAATCAAAAAAGATCCTATTTTGTTACAAAAGTAAACAACTATTTTTATAAAACTTATTAGTATTTATTTTCATGAAACTTATTTTGATACCTGTTTTTGCACTCGTTCATTTTCTCTCCTTCTTTCTGTGAACTGATCTCAGCTGCGTTGTACTTCTTCTTGTTCTTCATCAGACCGTTGACAGATTCGAACACCTCACTGTGCACACTCGCCATAACATCTGTGCACTGAAACAATTTGATTTGTGAGTTTTTATTACAATAAAAATTAATTAGAAAAGTAAAGTTATGTAAAATTTTTAGGTGTATATGTCTTAAAAGCAAACCGTAGCATTTAAGATAGGTGAAATTAAGTCTACAAAAAAAAACCATTTGTTTAATAAGTTATGTTAATATTATGTTGATTGAACCTGATTTTGAAATTGTTCTAATGAAACTACAATGAACTTTTATATTAGTTTTTATTCTCAAAACTTTTAGCTTTACTTTTATTTAAAAAAAGTTACTGCTTCAAATCAACTAAGTTTTAGTTTTAATTTATAACATCACATTTGTATCTAAGGTTTTTTTGCTATTTAAAAAATATATACAGTGGCTGTTAAATAAAAAACAAATTCATAATTACACAATTAGTATAAACTTATTCTACTTAGTTAATAAAATTTTGTTTTTATACTTTAAAAACTAATTGAACTGTTGCAATTTAAGACTTATAACTTCAATTATATGTATTTAAAAATAGTATTTTTATGTTTAACTATAGTAAAAAAATATATATTTTTAACCGTCAAAGTTTTTTTTTTAATAAATTGTGTAAATTTTTTTTTTCTTTATGTAACAAAACTTTTCTACAAACTACAGAAATACAGTCTTAAATTAATATTAAAAACAAATAAAAGCTGACCTTTTTAAGATTATTTTCTTTTTTGATCCTGCATTCCTTGAGGTTTTCATACAAGTCGTTTTTGTAAGTGTCACTAAGACTAATGTGACTCTTCGCTTTTTCATCTGTAGAGTCTAAAATTGACTTCCAAGCTTGCATTATTGTTCTGAAAAAAATTTTATTAGTTAAAACCAATATATAAATTATAAATAATATCTGTAATCTCTTGTTTTATAAAAAAGTTAAATCAAGTATTTTAAACATTTAGTATAAACTACTGTTTTCTTTCTCTAAACTTATAAATTTAATAAGTTAAACAGACATACTCATTTACACAGGTTTTAGAATTAAAAACAAATGACTATTCTTTCAAATTGATGAATACAAAAAAAATCCAAAAAAAAAGTAAAATAAAATTAGTGTTCTATAAAACAATTACTTACACATGATCCGAATTATTAGAGTTAACATCTTCTTTTTTCATTAATCTTGCTGCTAGCTTTTGAAGGGCCTTGATAAAAATTGATTTTTTTAACAGTTATCAATGGACAAACAGCAAAAAATTAATGCATGCTGAATCTAAAATTTATTCAAGAATGCTTAATAAAATAAAATAAAACTACTTGGCCATATTCTTTTTCAATTTCTGATCTTGCTTTAACGTAGCTCCTGTGTTTTATTATACATAAGTGAAAACTAATTTCTTTGATAGAAGTTTAAGATTCTAGTAGTAAAAGTAATTTAATTTGGCAACGAACGCTTATTATTGAAAACATTTAATAGATTTATAATATTAAGTTTTTAACAAAACAAAACATGATTTAAAAAAAAAACTGACAAATATACTTTTAATTACAACATATTTTAATACAAAATCATTTAAAAATTAAAGTAAAAATTGAATGTACGAGGGTTTTAACTTATAAATTGAATTTAAAGTTCTAAAATATACAGCTTCACACTTTACAAATTCACTATTTTGAAAACTATCCTCCAAAAAATATTTATAAAATAATCGTTTTAAATAACAAGCAATATACAAATATTCAATACGAGTTTAAAAAATATGTTGTATTTAACAAAGTTACTTTATGTCTTCCAGTAATTCACAGTCTAGTTGATGTTTTTGTAGAAGTTTTGAATTTTGTTCTGCTTGTTTTGTCTTCAATAAAGTGGTCACTTTTGTCTGTCAAAAATATCAAGTTAATTATATTTTAATTTTAATAAATAATCTAATGATACTTTATTTAATGAGTAAAATACTAATCAGTTTTTAAATCTAATTAGTGGCCAGAAAGTTCCACATTTTTTACACTATTTGTTCAGCAAACTGCTTTATTAAACATCAATATACTATTTAGAAAATAAAATTACAAAAAAGTTAAAACACCACAGTATATAGATAAATTCATTATTATTGTTAAGTTAAATTTAACTGCAAAAGATCTAGCATCATAAATTTTTGAAGAACTTTTGTACAAAACATATTTTATATTTTATTATTTTTATGATATATCCTAAACTAACATTATAAAATGACATGCCAAAATTTATAAAATCTTAGTTATTCTTCAACAAGTTGTTCTAAAAATTGACTACAAAGATGGCTTGAAGGTTTAAAAAAATCCAACTCCTTTTGTATAAAATACAAATCTTAAAAACTAATCTTTCACTAAAATCTTGAAAATTATCTAATTTTTAGTTTAAATTTTAGTATTCAAGAGAATTAACTTACAAATACTTTGTATATGGTACAGCTTATAAACTTAGCAATACAACTAGCATCTAAATATAAATCATTTTAAGTTCAATGACTATTAAGTTTGTAATAGCTGCTACACTATGAAACTTTCTAATGTAGATTAAAAATGCTTGAATGTAATCCTAACAAATACAACTTTATATTTTACTTTTGGACATGTTTTATAAAAAAACATATAAAAAAGGGTAAGCAAAACTTTTACTCGAAATACCAAAAAAACTATTTTCTAACTTTATACAAAATATTTTTATGAACAATTCTATGTAAAATTGGTGTTGCACATGTTATAAACAAAAATAAAACATAATTAATTGAGATATTTTATTTTAAACAAAAGTTAAAAACTTTTAGTAAAAAATTATTTATAATTTTTTTATAAAATACTGCTAATTATATACATATATAAATACATGTTGCTGTTAAGACTAGAGGAAATCCAAGAAACTTATTAAGAAAATCAACATTGACCTTTAATTTACAGTGTAAACAAAAACAATAGAGTATATTTTTAAGAATACAGAAAATTTAGTTAAATTTTGAGAAATAGTCAGTTTTGTGTAAATTTTCATAACAAACGTTTAAGATTTATACCTATATACTTTAAAACCTAAAAAAATATTATAAATTTATCAAATATTTTTAAGCCAAGTACCTTAAACTTCTAAGAAGTTTTTCTGGCATGGAGTTTAAAAATTGTATTACTTTAAAAGTAAAAAAATCACTGCACAACTGACTAAAAGATCACACTATGCTCTTTCTTTTTTAACAAAACTTTTACTAAATTTGATAACTTCTTCAATATGATAATTAAAATTTACTAAATATAATCTAAAAAGACTAAAAACCATTAAAAACTTTAGGAGAAAACACGTTTACTAAAGTAGTATTTTTCCACTGATTTATTTTTCTCCTTATATAATAAACCTATTAAACTTCCTAATTTTGGTCTAAAAATTACCTTAAAACAAAAAAATAAAAATTAAGCAACTATAACTTATTGTAAACTCTGCAAATTTAGACCAAGTTACAAAAAGACGGTATTAGGCCTTTTTTGGCCACAATTATTCATGACTTAAAAATAATCAATACTATTTTTATTTGTCTGTTACAAATTTTTAAATGTTTTTGTTTTAGTTCTAGTTACAGCTTGTCCTCAGTTTTTCTATAATTAAATCAAAAATTGACTTTAAGCATCTATTTTTTTCAAATTACTGGAAATAATTTATAAAAACTACTTATTTATACTAATTTGTCACGAGAATAATTTTGTTTGTGAAAAAAAAATTATCTGATATTTTTTATCTAGTCATATAAAACTATAAAGTAGTATAAAACAAAATAAATCTGATCAATCTAAATTTTTATAGTATTGTAAATATAAAAATAGCTGTTTTATACTGTTAAAACATTTTAAAAAAATATGTTAAGGAAATAAATTTCAAAAAGTGTGTACTTTTATTTGCAAAAAATTTTAATATGCAAACTAGTTTTACATAAAGACAAGTAAAATATATTTAGTTTTAAGTGTTACATATCTAAATAAATGCACTTTTGAGGATACAAAGTAGTTGTTCTTAATATTGAAAAACTTAGTGCTTAATGTTTAATTAATAGTATATGAGCTAAAAAAATGTATCCCTTATATATGTTTGGTTATACTTACTTACAACTAATGCTAAAGTTAAAAAACATATGATATTATTTATTGTGCATATACAAACATACAAGTAGTAAATCCATTATATCGAAAAAAAATAAGTATTGAGCTTTCTAAAATTTTTTGTTGAAATATTGTATCATTTTTTATACAATATAAATAAGATACCTAACATAAAACAACTGAAAGTACACAAAAACAGTTTTTTTTTCTAATTAGATTCTCATAAATAAAAAAACTTTTAGTAAATTTACCAATAATGAGTTTTATGCTAAGAAATAAATCATTCTAAAATGTAAAACATTAAATTAAAAAAAATAAAAGTATTTAGCAACAACATACAAAAATAGATAATTCTTAGTTTTAAAATTCTCATAATCAACACATAGACTAATAGAAATTAAAAAAAAACTTATTAACATTTTTCTAAAAATGTTTAACGACTTGAAATTCATAACCTTTAAACCAAAAATAAAACTAATATTACTTTTTTTTATTATTACCTACTAAATCTTAAGTTTTACAACTTTATCTTTAAAAATCAAAGTATTTTATTTTTTATTTTTTAATTTGACTTTAAGTTATTTTTTATTTTTTCTCAGGTGGCTTTGAAACAATACAAAAAAGTTTGTAAAAATGTTATTCTATAGTTATATTAAAACATTTATTAAGAGGTTGACTTTTTTAAGAATTAACATATTAAAAATTAATAGAAACTAATGCTAAGAAATTTCTTAGAACAATAAATAATACTTTATTAAACAAAACAGCTTAAAGTTTTTTTTTTTTTTTTTTTTTTTTTTTTAAGGTAGAAAAACATCAGAATTAACTCACTCTCCCCTCTACAACGATAAACGTTTTCTGAAGGTCATGCAAGTGAGTTTGAGCTCATCACGTGTTATTCCACCTGCCCTATCTTTAAATTTATTAAGAAAAAATTTGACCATTTAATTAAAAAATAAAACTAAATCTATAAACAAAAAAAGTAGAACTTTTAACTAACCAAAATAAAAATAAATGAAAAAAAACTAATCCTAACCCTTTATTGAAAAAAACCCTGGTGACACGTCATTTGGCAAACACTCACAAGGTTAAAATCTCAACACTAAAAACCACAAAGTGTGGGAAAATCCTGAAGCTCAAATCCCCAAGCAAGTGCTGCCGACGTTCTGTACAAAACAACAATAGCAACAATCCAATTATGATATCACTGCCACCAAGTGATTCCACAATTAGCTGTTGAAAATTTAAGCAGCAATATACCATTAAGCAGTGTAATTTAAAAACAATAGCTACAAAACAACAAACTCTAAAAGAAAATCTTATGTAATTTATTGCTAGCATTAAGTTAACACAAATCTTGATCAATATTTAAAAACTTGACAAATAGTTTCTCTCTTAACAAACTTGTATTAGAAAAAGTAAAAAACCTTAACAGAAATGTTCCTTTATATATTTAAAAGTAAGTTAAATAACATAAAATATCTAACTTAAATTTATACAGAAATCAACAAGGAAAAAAAAATATATAACTAATCTAGTTTATACACAAATGCACAAAAAAAATAAGACAATAAAACAATATACTCAGGCATGTGATTAAAGCACTCAAGTTTCACTTCTTGTAGCAAGTTAATAGAAAATTTTTATAACCGCATTTAAACTTATCTTTTTTTAATTTTTTTAAATTTTCTGGGACACTAGACCAAAACCTTGGACCCAAATACCTAATGGAGTTTAGGCCAAGTCTTGTTCTAGGTCTTTCAGTTATGAAATTTAATTTTTTTGAAAATCTTGTATTATGTGAGTGAAGAGAACTAGCAAGAGTAAAACTTTTATGCTCAACATCAAATCCAGTCATACTATTCTGCATCAATTTACAAACTTGCAATTTAAACACATCATTCAATTTCAGCAGACCAGTTTTCACAAACAGTGGGTTTGTTGGAGTCAAAGCAGGCACACGACAAACATACCTCACTATCCTTTTTTGCATAGTAACAATTTGTTTCAAATAACATTCAGCAGCACCACCCCAAGCAGATATACAATATTGAATATGCGGATAAAACAAACTATAATACACCATTTTAAGTGTACTCACATCCAAATAGTACCTCAATTTTGACAACACAAAACAACTTTTAGACAGCTTTGATTTGAGAGATTTTAAGTGAGCCCTCCAATTCAGTTTTTCATCTAAAACTACACCTAAATATTTTATACTTTCAGTCTGTTCAAGAGCAAATCCATTTATATTTATTTTAAAATCACATTTTTTAGAAGTATTGTTAAAAAGTAAGAATTTAGTTTTCGAATAGTTAATAAAAAGTTTATTATCACGCAACCATACATCAACTTTTCTCAGTTCTTCATTAATAACACTGTTCACACAAGCAGGATCACTATGTTGGTAGCTTAAGCAGGCATCATCAGCAAACAATCTCATATTAATCTCAGTAGAAGAAAAAATATCATTTATATACACAAGAAACAACAAAGGACCCAAACAAGAACCTTGAGGTATACCAACATTCACAATTTCACGCTCAGACACAACATTATTGATAACAGTCGATTGGCTTCTATTATATAAGTAGCTTTGTAGTAAATTTAACATAGATCCTTTAACTTTATAACCTTTTAATTTACTAACTTTTTCTCACCAGCCTCAATCAACTCATCCACAATCTGATTCACAGCAAGCTCAGTTGTACTATTTTTCCTAAAACCATACTGATTTTTATGCAAAACATCATTAGACAAAAAAAAAATTATTCAACCTCTCACACACTAAGGACTCAAAAATTTTTGAAAAAGGAGACAAAAGAGAAATAGGTCTATAGTTGTTAACATCACTTTTTTTACCAGACTTGTAAATTGGTACCACTTCAGCATATTTAAGTGACTCAGGAAACACACCATACTCTACACATTTGTTAAACAGTTTACATAAATAAGGAGCAATAACTTTTGCACTAAGTTTTACAAATCGTATACTTGGCACATCGGATCGCACGCTTTTATTTGGTCTCATATTCCTAATGTACATCTCAATTTCACTATTAGTAAATTCTTTGAATACAAAATCATTATATACTGAACTAATACAAAACTCAAGATTATTATGAAAGTCCTTCTTTCTCTCATTTAACAACTTGTCAGCTATATTAACAAAACTTTTATTCATTAAATCAGTTACTCTTTTCAGGTCACTCACAATCTTACCACTCTTGTCAAGTACACCATTTATTTTACAGCTTGAAGTAGATTTAGTGGTCTAAGAAGTCTAAAATGTTTAGTACTAATACTATAGTTTACTGAATCAATGATAAAACAATTGGCTTAAAATGTTTAGTCCTAGGATTTGGTGCACAAGGAACCTTTTGGTTATCGAATTGTACACCACGGATACATTTTAATGTCTTGTCCAGTACAAATAATAGTTGTTATATTAAAACATAAAAGTAACATTTTTAAATGTTTACTTATTTCTTGAAATTTCTAATTTACTTAATAAATAACTTACTTTGTTTAGAGGTGGTTCGTGCATTTTGAAGTTGTGAAAAGTTAAAAGACAGGATTTTATTTATGAAAGAGTTTGATTTAAACTTGTAACCAAAAGAAAAAAAGAAGCATGTGCGTTCGAAGTATTTTTAGCGGATGAAAAATATTTGTTTTAATATCGTTAAACGCATGTAGCAGGGACTTACAAAGCTGAATGTTTGAAGACTATTAGCAGTAGTTTTAGTATGTTAGATAAATATACTTTTCTTTAAACCATATTTATATGTTGTAGTTTTTAGATTATTGTGCGTTTTTGAAATAGTAAACAAGTAGTATGCTTAATAAACTACGACAAAGTAAACTAATACCACTTTAACATAAAAATAGTTTATTTTCGTTTACGATATCCTTTAAAACACATTTCTCTAAAATAAAAATTTATTTATTCATTTAAATTGGTTAATTGTGTTTTTTAATATCTGATTTTTAGTTTTTTTTTTCTTAAAAAGCATAAAACTAAGTTTAAGATAATTCAAAAGTAAATATTTCTTAATACTGAACACTTACTGAATTTGTTTCTTTTATTAGAATGCTAATATCAACTACAAATTATGTTAAGGACAAAAAGTTTAGATATTTTTATATAATCAGTTTCAGTTATACCTTTTGTTTAAATTTTAATAATACTTATTTCATATACTGTTTATTGAACGATAAAAAAGCGCTCAAAAAGTTTGATCTAAGGACCTAGTGTACAAAGGAACCTTTAGGTTATCGAGTCGTAGACCATTTAAAGACATAAAGAGTCATAAAGACAAAAGCTATTATTTAATACAATTTGTTTTATTTATTTTTAATTTTAAATATAGTTTGAAAGAAATTAGGTTCAATAAGTAATTAAAAACTAATTGATGAATATAAACTTGTTCATAAATCAAGAATTATTTTTATAGTATAAAAAAGAAAACTAACTGGTCAAATTAAGCAACAAAAAAATTATTAATTAATTTTATAATTTTTTATTTACTTTTTAACCGTTTAAGTTTAAATTTCAGTCTACTAAGCTAAACTCATTATTACTTAACTTTTTATAAAACTTTATTTGAAAACTGTTTTTGTCTTTAATTTGTTCTATTTAGATGTATTTTCTTACTACGTTTAAAAAACTGATAACTATTATACCGTTACAATACTTGAACAATTTTACTAATTTAGCAAAAATAATTAGACATATTACTTAATAGTTATTACTTTTAGCTGTGTTCTACAGTAAGACTCTGACTTATTTAGTATAAATAGTCCTTGTAAACTAGACTTCAAATATTTGGATAAGTTTCATGACCATTCAGATACTATAATTTCTTCAATTTGCAGGCAATTTAATAATTACAAATATGTTTACTTTTACTTATTAAACGTAATTTTACCTTCTTGTAAATATCTAGTGTTACGGAGCTTCTCCTTCTACTATCTCCACCTAGCGACCACAAAGATTTGCTCCGTCTTCTCAGCTTGGGAGAGAAAAACATCGGAGACTTGGGAGACTTTGCAGCAGGCGAAGTTGCTAGGTAATTCTTTTTCAACGATGAGTTGTGATGGAGTGTTTTCGGTCTATGGGGTTTAACAAACGAGGTTGATGGTTCATCCATGTTATTGATAAGAAAACTTTATTCTGTAATAATATTTCAAAAGATTATTAATTTACTAATTTGGTTAACTTGTAATAAAAACTTGTTGTTGAGATAGGTGAAATAATAGTTTTTTTGGAGGGATAGCTACTTTATTGTGAACTAAACTGTTTGCTATATAAAATGGTTTCTTTGCAGTTTATATTCCAACAATCTAACATCTTTTAAATAATATTTATACATAAAAGTGATAGATTGTTGAAAGTTAATAAAGAGCTGTTGTAGTTTTAGTTAATAAGATCATGACAGTTAAAAAAGCTGAAAAAAAAATTGTGTTAAGAAAAATTTCAAAATTATTAAAAAACTAAATTATAAAGCTTGTTGTAGCCATATCTCAAAAAATGGATTATTTTTTAGAAAAAAAGTATGTCTAATTAACAAAAGAATATTAGAATTTTTTTTTTTTTGTTTCTTAACACAGAGTTGTTTAAAATTAAGTTTTCTGAACTTAAATAATCATGCACACATTTAAAATAAGTATTTCGAAAATACGTCGCATCAAGATCTTTAAGTAGAGTTTTGTTAAGCAGGTTTTTTGTAGAAAAGAGTAAAGATTGTTATATCAACAAGTAGTTACGCAGTATTATCTAAAAACTTTGAATTCTTATTTCTGTATTAATAAAAAACTATTTAAAACTATAAAAAAGTGCAAAATGTTTTCTAATTTTATCTTATGCTGAAATGATAACAAATCACAAACTAAAAATGTCCTTAAAAAAATCAAACTTTAGATTAAAGAAATTTAAAAAGTAGTTCAGTCAGGTTTCTTATTTTAAATTAAGCAGTTAGTTTAGTAATTTTTTAACCTAAATATTAACTGAACTATTGAAAAATTAAACCTATAATATTTGTTTATATAATACTATTTTGTTATATAATGTGATCGACTTGCTAACTATGAAAAGTATCGTAAATAACTTTAAATAACTTTAAAGACGGTAAAATAATCCAAATGTAAGTACACTTTTAAACTCATTTGCTGCAGTTGTTTTCTATTAAGAAATAACTTTGTACAAAAGTTTTGAAAGTTCTTAATGTTTTTAATTGAAGTTCTAGTTATCAAATCATCTACTTAAGTTTTAAAGACTGTCTAGTGAGTTTAAAGTGTAAGTAAATCATCTCAATTACAACCAATTCATATGTTATTTGTTTAAAACAAATTTTAAGTCAACAAACATATCTTCTTAACATAACGCTTAATTTGTTTTTATCAGTTATTACTTAAGCAATTACTTTTATCTATACTTGTAAAACTAAGTTAAGTTCGTTCAAAACAAAGCGTATGTATTTGTAAAGTAGTCGACTAATTTTATTACTATGTAATCTCCTATCTTTCTATCTAGTCTATATATTTCTGTGTCTCAGAAAGGTATAAGGAAAAAACTCATGAAACAAATTTTTACGACGACTTTATGACTGTTCAAAATTTATGCTCAATTAAGAAATTAAATATTGTATAAGGCTATACAAACATAAGTAAAGTTAACTAATTAAATCATTTTGTTTTCAACCTTGTTTATTTATTTTCCTTACTTCTTAAAAAATAAAGTTACATAAAGTATTTCAAAAAACTTACATAACTTAAGAATTTTGAAGATACCAGAAATTCATGCAGCATAAAGTGCAGAGCAAATATTTGTGGATTTACAAAGTTCATAGAAGTTTAATCATACCAGCGTTTATATCGGTCTATATGATTTTATAGAACTTAATTATAATTTTCATAGTAAATTGAAACACCTTGTTTCATATTGAATTGTTCAAAGTATTATATAACCTTTAAAAGGTTGCAATTTAATAGCTTTAACTAAGTTATTGAACTGAACGAAGCTTAAACTACTAAAAATTGAAGTCATAACACTAAGTAATAAAGTTAAAAAATTAACAAGTCAATTTATTTTTAAAATAGAAAAAAATAATATTGCTTTGATTTCATTCAGTTTTGTCTAGTCTGTACAGAAGCTAACAATTAAAGTACTATAAAACTTTTGAAATATTCACATGACATATTATAATTTTTCTCGCATCTAAAATAAAAGTTTATGAGTCTAGCATACAACTTCAAACTTTTAAACTGAAATAAAACTTTAAAAAAATAATTATGTTTTTATCTTAATCAAACTCTAAACGAACAAAATAAAACTAACTATGATAGCTTCTGAAAATTGTATAAAATATCTGATAGCTATACCTTAAGTACATTACGCTTGTTTTAGTTTAAAAGGTTTACTTTTTACGTAATGATACACTCTGGTTTCAAAAAAATTGCAAAAATAAAAATTTTGCAGCATAGCAAATTAAAACTAATGCTGTACGCTAATGCTGACGTTTCAAACATAACTTTTACCTTGTATTTGTTCTTAACAGAGCATATCAAAGTAAAAGAAAATTAAAAAGAACTTTCTGCACATACGTTTTTTGAGGTTTTTATTTGAACTTTAAGCTTTTTTTCTTATTTTATATTCCTCCCAACATAGACTTTATACTTTAATACCAAAATATCTACTGTATAAAAAGCTAGTCGTCATAGATTCTATATAAAACTATATATTGTTTCTTCTTATTAATTAAAATGCTATTTTTGTTTTCACAAAGTAACTGAAGTTTTTTTTTATATATTTCGATAGTTAATGTTGACAATTAATTAAAAATTATTGTTTAAAACAAAACTATTACGTTTAGATTCAAATTTATTTGTTATATATATACCTATAACTCATCAGAAAATGCAATGCGTTAAGCTTGAGTCAAGTTTTGTGCAAGTTATATGACAAATCTAATTGTATACCTTTTTATTTCTTTATTTTTAAAAATACTTCGGTATTTTTTGCCTCTTACCATTTGTTTGTACTTTCAATTTAAATGTATACCTGTTTTCTGAAAGCTACAAAACATAACAAGTGCTTTAAACGAACAAAAGAACTCATCTCAACGAAAAACTGTTTTACACAAAACTAAATTAAAATCAACACAAGTAAACTTGAACTACTCGTATACAGTTTACTCAATGCTGAAGTCCTTTAACGTGTAAGGCATTAAACTTCAGGTAAACACATCTACATTCATTGTTCAAATACGTGACGTCACAATATTATATCGTGCCACTGCACAATATAAAACTTGGGTTGGTCTCTCATTGTCGGTGTGCAACTAAATATAAACTTTTAAATTAATTTTAAATCAAAATATTTAAAAGAGTGGAAGAATACTTCTTTGTTGTTAAAATCCACTGACAAGCTTTGCTGTGAAACAGTTTCGTAGTTTGTTTGATCGTCAAATTCGAAAATATAAAAACATAATTACTTATGTTAAATATTTTTGAATTTTATTTTATTAAAGCATTATTATATATAAAAACACTTAAAAAATTTAATATAATTTTGTAATATAATATGGTACTTTACAAAAAAACTTTTTTTTTCGTTAAACAAACTGTTCGTATACTATACAAGTTTAATAATGAAATAACTTTATGATTGTTTTTTTATGTTTTTAGTATATTATTTATGATTTAATGATATAAATTAAAAAAGTGTTGTAAGTTGTTATTTAAAACTTTTTAAAAACAAAATTAGTTATAAAGTTTTATTATTGCAAGAAGTACTTATTATTGCAATAAAACTATGATATTTTTTTTCATCGAACTTTTAGAAAAACATTCCACTAACTTAAAAAGCAATAATTGTATAAACAACTTTAAATTAAAAAAAGTAGTACTATTTCAAAAACAAAATTGATATAGAAGTTCAACACAAAACGTAAAGAAATGTATCAAAAGCTATAAATTTTTCAATAATCACTTACAATAATTAATAAAACATGTAAGTGTGTTTTGTATTGAAAAACTCATAAACATAAAACACTCATAAAAAAACTCTTTATCTGTTTGGTATTTAAAAAAGTTTTTTATTTCTAAAATATCGTTTTTTTTTTTTTTTTTTTGTTTTTAGAGCATAATGCAGCACAAAATAAACAAAGTATTTTACTTCTAAGGTATTTATTCTAAGAATTTTAATTTTGTTACACCTGCCCTGTAATTGATTTAAAATTCGAATTACCGGCATACAAAGCTTTATGAAGAAATACTAATTGAAGCTAAGCTGTACAACCAAAGCCAAAATCCCAATTAAAACTTTCTCAAATCAAACAGTGTTTATAAATACGAAGTTAAATAGAAATTACCAGCTTGAAACGGATACATTTGTTTGAAGAAAAGTTAAATTAAGTTGCCTGTGTAAACTACTTTGCTGCATATTGTAAGTATTAATGTACTTAATCTTTAATTAGTTTTTTTAGCAAATACACATCTGGTTTTACTTTAAATGTTATAAAAGTAAATTAGTTCGTAAGACACAAACTACGACAGAGTTTGTTTTGAAGTTTATGTTTTTATTTTTAAACGGTTTTAAGAGGCTGAAACGCTTGAAATTTATATAATTTTTAAAAATATAATTTTCACATGTAATAATCTTAAGTTTAAGTTAAAATTCTTAAACTAGTTACACAATCTAATGGCAAACACCAGCTTAGAGACTTCAAAATGAGAAATTAGCGTTAAAAGTTTGAAGTAGATAAAATACTTAGCTCAAGACTATTTTTGTACAAATTTTTTTAAGGTGTTTAACAAGTTAATATATAATAAATAAAGATAAAAATAAATGATACATAAGTAGTTAAATACGTATCAAAATTATAATATAATAAAAAATTGAAAAGGTTATAATTTATTTGCATATTTTCAAAAATTTCAGTTTAATAGCTTTACAGAACTAAATCAATTGTAGAGGTTATCTGCTATTAGCTATATTAATTAATAAAACATTTTTACTTGTAATGTCTGACACAATTTATTAACTGAACAACTGTAACTCTTAAAAACTATAAAAGTTAAAACTTTATAAATGAAATATATTGAGTTGAAAACACATTTTAATTGGTTTTTCTCAGATTTATTTAGTCTTTCCTTTAAAAAACTTAAGTCAAAAAATATTAAGATATACTAAAAATAGTTCATAAAAAGCTTACTACTAGACTCACTTGTTTTAGATATAACTTTTAATAGAATAAATATATCAACTAAACAAATAGTTTATAGTTTAATGAAAGTAATACAAAATCTTACTAATTGAAGACATGCTATGCATCTGTGAAAATTTATAAACTTTTACTTTACTATTTATGTATTACCGAATTTTCAGAACAAATTTAAGAAAGACATATGACTTTTCAACGTAATGTATTTCATTTACCGATTTTTTTTTGTTAGATTTATTGCTTTTATAAAGTAAATAATATACAAAAGAGTTCTAAATTATTAAATTTTTAGGTAGCTAGAAACACTTAAATCAAAAATTTTAACTATTAGTGCTAGTTTTTTTTTTATACATTGCTTACAAACAATTTATTTTCTTTTTTATATTGGATATAAAAACAAGAATTTTGCAGTTCTGATTTTAATAATCATCTGTCGTGAAAAATAAGTACTTTTGTGTATAAGTAAAAAAATGCTGTAATGGTAAAAATTAAGTATTTTCTAAAAATTTCAATAGGTACAAAGTCCTCTTAAAAAATATTACATATATATCTCAATTGTCTTAATTTGTTAGCAAATGTTTTAAAAGAATTTTATTAAGGGTTATCAATTTTTATATTAATTCTTTGTACTTTATTTTACATAGACTGTTTCAACTTACTAAGTTTCAATATTGCAGTCTCGAAAGCAAGGTTACTTGAAATAACAACAGTTTAAAGAATTGAAAGTAATCTTTAAATAACCAATACTTTAACAGCATTTCGTAATACTACTTAGTATAATTGACACCCTGTTAAATCTCAACACGTTTTTACTGCACGCTAGAATAAACCTTTTTATTTTATGTAACTTTGTAATTTTTGTTAACTTCTGTTTCCGTGCAGTCATAATCCAATTATGTAAAGTGAAAATTTCGATGCAATTTAAAAGTTCAAGTTTAATTTTCCGCACATCTAATTATACAGATACAAAACTTACTAGTATTAAAAGTTGTAACAAAACTAAAGCTTACATTATCGTACGTATTTTTTTCCTATATGAGTAAAAAAATTAAGCTCAACACATAAATTTTATTTTTGTTAGACCAACTAACTAAAAGTAAACAAAATCAAGCTCATTGAAATACTGAGAAAACCTTAAAAGAACGCTAAACCTGTTTTTTCGAATAACAGTTGAGTAAATATCTTAGTAGTAAACTTTCTGCAAGTAATTTCTGACTTATTAAACCTCGTATTCTAAACAAATAGAAGTTATTTTACTAAGCAAAGCTACATAAGTAAAATCTATAGTGAAGAACTTGGTAGAGCGGCCCAAGAAGTGCAAAAGTGCCGCAAGTGAGCATGTTTTTAATTTAAATGGGATGCATCCCATGAAAAGTACTACGTACGATCCGCGGACATGTGGCCAGCCATGTAAATGTGGCCAGCCAATAAAATTTTTGAAACTTACACTAGATATTTTGAGGTTTGAAGTGAAGAGCAAACAATAAAAGGTCTAAGATAAAATTTACGCAAGATTTAAAACTTACACTAGGTATATACAAAACATTGGCTAGTATTTCATTGAGTTAAATTTTTTGTAAAGATCAAATTTAATAAAGTATATTACTATATATAGTTTTACAGCTGATTAACATTACATTGAATTCTTTTTGATTGGCATATTAATTTTGAAACGATTATAACGACATATTCTAGTTAAATTTTTAAAAAATATCACTCAAAATAACTTTAAATTAGTTTATGACAACAATTTTTGTTCAAATATACTTAATATAAACCTGTATATGATTTCTTAAGGACAGAAAAAGACTTATGTTTAAAAGTCTATTATTTACTTAAAACAAAATAACATAACTTGTCAATTACATAACTTAACCTGTATTCGCCGTAGTCACAGTTGCCAGAATTTTATAGCTATTTTTGCCCTTATATAATTTTCAATGAAAACTTGACATACAAAATATTTTAACCGTTTGGTATCTCACAAGAGCTAAGTTTGACTTACTTTGAATATCAATGAATGCTTAGCTTACTATTAAAAAGTTATAGTATAGTGCTTTTCTCACAAATTTAAAGTTTATGAAAGTAAACTTTTTCATGACTAAATACTTAAACTAAAGCCTTTGCATCAGAGCAGAGCAAATTCCTATACTGTTTTTTAGGTGATTGAAAAGCTACTTTCAAAAATTATAATTTTTTGTTTATAAAACTAATAATTATTTCTAAATGGAGAATTTTGTGAGTTCGCACATTCGGTTAAATGTGCAAGTTATGAGTTTGCACTGCTGCTTAAGTTTGCATTTTAAGAAATTGTGTTAATAGTATTTTTTCTATTTTTGCTAAGTAAATTAAACTTGAAAACTTTTTTTAAATGTAGTTATTTTTAATTCATTAACTTCTATTTAATATACTTGAACGAAATATATTAAAAAATATTATGATACAATGCAAAAACTACATTAACATTAAATGGTCTAATCAATAAAAACCATTCGCTAGTTTGCAGTTTTAGCGATATTTTAAAACTAAATTTATATAAGTAATCAATACTTATGCTTTTAAAAACAAAAAATTCCCTAAATTCTTTGTTTCTTTATTAAAAACTTACCTTATTTGTAATAAATATTGCATTCAATGTTTACATTTTTATCAATACCTAAACTATTTTACATTACCTTTAACATTTATAAGCTCTCAGTAAAAAAAAATAAGGCTTTTTCATAATTAACATTTTTATAACATGTGAAAATCATGTAAAAGTTTTAAATGGTTAACTTTTAAAAAAATTGTAAATTAACCCTATAGACAGTAAAATATATTTAACAACAACAGTATACATAGAAGAATTTTTATTTAAATTTAAGCTGGTCTTATAATATTTTTTGTTCATCATAACAATGAAAAATATAAGGATTAAAGCTATTGAAAAAGAAAATAGATACTTTTATTGGTACTTATTAAAACTGAATCATAGAAAATAGAATTTCCGATTAACGGTTATTTTTTATTGATTATTTTTTATATTTGAAAAAAAAAATTCAAATGGTATAAGTTAATCTACAAAAAACGCTTTAAAAGAATAATAAAAACTAAAGCTTTTTTACAAATAAAAATCAAAGAAAAAGTAAATGTCAATATATAAACTGAAAAAGTTAAGAAACAGTTTATTATTTGTAACTTAGCAAAACTGAAAGTGTGAATACACCCTAAAAACAGTAAAATCTATTTATTAATGAAAGATACATATAACCTTTATTTTTAATTTGAAGCTGGTCTTATAATCCTTTATGTTCATCATAAAAATGAGAAAACATATGGATTAAAGCTATTTTAAAAATTACTTACATTGGTCTTTATTAAAATTATTTAAAAAATATATATGCTATTTACATTCTTGTTCTAATAGTTTTATGTCATTAGCTAAGTGAAAATGAAAAAAAGATCAAACAACATCAGTAAATATACTTTGAAATGTAAAAAAGTTGATTAAGAATAGTATCTACACTGGTATTCATAATAGTTAAATTTTAATCAAAATGTAGAGCTTAAAATTATAGTTTTAAAAATTGAATTAAAAACTTTCAGTGTGTAATAAAAAAACTAGCTTTTAACCATACTTTTAAAAATAAATAAAATCGATGAGAAGATATGGCTTAAAATACTTTTTACACTCATATAAAATTGAATATCAAAAACTACAACATTAATTGAAAGATTACACACTTAACCTCCAATGTACAAGGTAAAAAAAATAATTAGTTTAAAGCATTCATATATTACCAATGATGTAACAAAAAACAGAGATTTAAAAAAAAAAAAATTTAATATTAAATGTTTTAAAACATTACATGAGCTTACTTATATACAATAATTAACAATAAGCTATGTTCCTTTAATCTAATTAATTTAAAATTTACTACACAACATTTTTGATCATATAGTGTATATGAATTCCGTTTTAGAAGTTTTTTTTTTCTGAGATTAAAAAAATTAAACTACATGTTTCAAATAACTTACTACAATACAACTTTCAAATAAGTTTTAAATAACTAAGCTTTTAAAATGCATTTTATATTGCAAGCTTGAGTAATTTTGTTTGTTCTACATAAATATGAAAATCAATTAAAACAAAACATTTTGAAATCAATTTTTAAACATAAACTTATTTAAATGTAGTTTAATAAAAATAAGTATAAAAAAACACTAAATAATAACCTTTTTGTCGATATTTAAGTTGACTTAAAAAGTAAAGAAACTTTTAATGCAATCAAAAACTAAATTGCTTTAAACAGTTACTTTTTTTTAGAGTCACCTACTTCTTTAAAAAAGCTTAAAGTAGCATCAAAGTTAAAAGAAAATTTACACAAGAAGTAACTTTCTTTTGAAAATTTTACCTTTTCAACATAAAATTATATAAAAATGTTCGTTAAAATGTTATATGTTTGATTTGTTATTAACATGTAGAAAACAAAAACAGCAAAAATATATCTTTTTGTTCAATTTAAAGTAGATTAACACACTCTTATAGTTTAATACAACAAAAAAATAGAATTAAACAGGAGATTTTAAGCACATTTTAAGTTAAAAAACAATACTTTATCTAATTGTTAAGACTTTTACACAAATCAGTGATTGATAAAACTATAATTCTAATAAAATGATAAAACAATAGAGGAACATGTTCTTTGTTTAAAAATAAATTAAGTTTAACTTTTTAGAAAAAAAACTTTGAGTGATAAAACTACAAATATGTACTAAACTAATAAATAAAAAACATCTCTAAAAAGTTTTCATTTCCTAAAAACTCAGATGAAATAAAACACTAAGAACAAACTATTTCAATATATCAAGCATACCTAGCTCTGAAGTTTGTGATTTTACACTTAAATCTTAATAAAGATTGCAAAACCTCTAGGAAACACAACAACTTGTTCATAATTATACATACTGTTATCTTAAATTACAAGACATGTATAAAGGTAATTTAAAAATTTTTACAGAGTTTAAAATTTCAGCCTAATTATTTAAAAATGCTTTTAGCATTAAAACATATTCTAAAAAAACAAGTTTCAAACCTCTTGAATTATATTATTGGGTAGTTGAAGCATCTAATGTGGGTCTGCTGTTTTTTGAATTGAAATTTTTAATTTCGGACAAAGAAGCTAATTTGAGGTTTCTATCCAACCACTTTCATTGGTAGTATTTTTCATATCAACCTACAGAATATAAAAAGTAGTTATGCTCCCATTAATATATATATACTGGTTATGAAAAGTGCATGAACAAGGGCATTCAAGTAGACCTACCAAAGTCAAAAATAAAAGTCAAGCTATATACAATTTATTCATATAATTTTTGAACTTGTGATTAAAGAGATTTTGATAATAATGTTTAAATGTTTGAGATGATCAACAGAACTAGAATTGACTATTTTCTAAAACTATTTCATAAGAAAAGCGTTACAATTTATATGTATAATTTTTGTAGCTTGTTTTACTTTATTTGCTTTAAACAACTTTTACTGCTTTTTAATTTTGGATAAATTTACAATTTATAATAACAAGCGTTTTTTGTAAAAAATCTGTTACTTGGTTAAACCCATTCATATTACAAAAGACTCTAAAAATAATTTTCAAAATGATTACAAATAAATAATAATTATATATAATATTATTACAAATTTATAAATTAAAAACTGAAAAATTAAATATGAAATTAAAACCTTTCTACTAAATAACTAGAAGAACTTAATTAAATTCTAAAAAAAATAACTCTTTACAAGCAGAACCAATATTACATAATGTTAATAAATTTGGTATATAAAAAATAGTTACAACTTTTGGATGCTTACCAAAATAGCTGATTTCGCCAGCCTTAACAGTAGCCTTGTCAACAAAAAGGAAATTATAAGTCATCTCCAATTTTCTTTATGAGTAATCCTTGCACATGGGCCAAAGGTCATGTTTTATTACAGCTGTGCACTCGGTACGCCTCAAACCAGCAGCTTGTACTTTATCATCAAACATTTAAGCAAGCAGCTGCTTATGCCCAGTATTGCCTCAAGCATCTTAGCTCGAGTTTTAACATGTATTACAGCTATTGTGAATGATGAGGGAGCCTAAAGTAGATTTGTTTTTAAGCCTCCACTACAAATAATTGATTGTAACTTAATAGTAATTATAATTTCAGAAATCTACTTAAATTCTCTTTATTAAAATTAAAAAAAGTCATACTACAAAAACTTTTGTGAAAAAGTCTTAGAGGCCAAAAAAAAATCAGTAAGTTTAAAAAATGATCTTTGCTCTTTTTCCAAGTATACTTATAATTTAGTTAATTTAAATTTAACTTACTTTTTTGAATTTAGTTTTTTATATTCTTAGTTTAATTAATTTTGTGTTTACAAATTAAGCAATAATTACAACACTGTTACATAATTAATTTACAAAAATATTTTTAGAGTACTTCAAAGTTTCTGTAGGGTGAGGTTTGATTCACATTTAATAAACTTTTAATAAATAAAAATTCATATATGTCGAATTAACACTCATAGTTAATAACACCATATTACAGAAGGCGCATTCAACTAACGCAGTTTTACAAATGTACAAAAATAACTTTAAATAATAGCTATATTTTTATGAAACATTTTTAGCTCAAATTAATTAAAACTACCATTTGTTAAATGCTGGCTACTTATAGCATGGTGCATTAGAGTAAAACTTTTAGTATTTTGGTAATATTTAAAACCCATCAATTATTTTGTAAAAATAAATAAATTACATATATAATCTGTCCATACTATTTATAGGTTTTGTTTATGTGTGTACAGTTTATTGTTATGTTTATTATATTCTATAACTTTAACTTAAAAAAATAAGTGAACAAACTAAAAAGCATCTAGAAATTTATCAAACTATACAAATATCTGCTGAAAAATATGCATGCAGTTATAAAAATTAAAACAAAACATTCATGCTCATGCATTTCTCTTTTATCAACATTTATTTCATATAAACCTGCTTGCTTTTGATGTAACAATCAAGACTAAAAAAAATATTTTAAGAATTTAAACAAATTGTAACATTTCATAGCATAACATTTGTTTCAAATCAACCTGCTTGCTTTTAATGTATCAATTATTTTTTCTTTAAAAAATTTAGTTTTTTTTTAAAGAATTTAAACAAGTAGAGCAAAAAAAAACAACATGTAATTCATAAACAAATTTAACAGGGAAGCTGAATATTGACATATTTGATATCCGTTCTGAGTACAGATATTGAAAGTACACAGTCTAGTTTTAGACTAAAGTTAAGGTTAAAAACTGTGTTAAGTAGTATAACAACATTAAAAAGATACAGTTAAGCTACTTCAAATGTGTTAAAAAAAAAATATGAGAGATTCTTCATGTCAAACCAAAATTTTACTACTGAATATATCAAAATTATGAAAAATTCCAGGTTTTTTGATCAAAATTACAGGTTTTTCCAGGTTTTTTTCAAAATTTCTCAAATTCCAGGTTTTTCCAAGTTATTTTTGCCTAAATTGTCCAGTTCCAGGTTATTCCAGGTTTCCAGGTATAGTGGCAACCCTGTTTATAATCAAATTGAAAAGTATTTCAAAAAACAGTGTAAAATTAAGTGCAGGAGCACAAATATAGAAAACCAATATAATATGACAAAGTGTTAGTAGCCTCCTAAAACAGATCAAACTTATTTTTAGTCTGGAACTATTTAAAAAATCATCAAAGTAAATTGTATATATAAAAATATAACAACTAGTCCAACACTATGCAAAATTAAATCTATTGTTTTAATCAATATTTTCCAATCACCATATAAAACAACAAACCGAACAAAACAGTTGCAAATGTTTCAAAATGACATTAAAAAATCAAGAAGTGATTTTTGTAATTATTTTGAAAATAATTTAAGGGCATGGGGCATATAATCATAAAACACTTTTTTTCACAATTTGATCTGATTTTATATATTTTTACTAAGCTACAAAACGCTTTTTACAGCTTTTAAAAATTCAAAATAATTTTTGAGATATAGCCAGTCAAAGTAAGAGGCAAAAATAGGTTCCTTACAGGAGTTGCAGACTAAAACTGCAAAAATAGATTATTTCACTAAAAATTTATCTTCTCCTCCGTTTTTTGAGATTAGGTATTTTAAAAGTCTGGGCCAGAGAGAACCTTGTATACACTAAACACATTTAACTTTGATTATAAAAACTAAAATGTGCAACATTGTATCTACAGGTAGAATTTAAAAAACAAATTTACCACTTCTGTATCAAAACAGATCCTTTCTATTTTTTTTATAAAAATATCCTTTAAAGATTATCCTTTTGAAACAGTTAGTATTTTATAATCTTAAACTAATATATCTACCAAAAATTTAACTTCACAAACTTCATACAAATTTTGTCTTAAATATAAGTCCATTAGCAACCAGAGAAAAAGCACATTTTCAATTTATAACTTAAATTTATTAAAAAAAGAAAAAGAAAACATGTGAGGCTCACAACTAAGGTCAATGGATTGGTGTGCAGAAGGACCTTTCAGTCATGGGCTGCGCACCATTTGCTTGTGACTAATACTTTGAGCTAAATTTAAAAACAATAATAATAAGTAAAAAATAACCAAAAAACTTAACAACTATTTATACATACAATAAAAAAAATGGAAAGCACTTTTTTTAACCTATTACTGCCAATATTGACCGTGGAAACTATAGTCTACCATGGGCTCCGCCCACACTGTCTCCTACCCTAAATTTTGATTTTTACATCATTTAAATTTTACTTTTCCCTTTCTACAAGAGCAACCAAAAAAATGCAATAAATAACTCAAAAATAAATAACAGGAAAGTATTAGTAAATTCACTACAATAAAATGTTTAGTATAATCATAATACTTAAGAGCACCATGTATTTCAAATATTTTCTAGAAAATTTTTGTATATGTATGTAGGTAAAAATTTTAAATATTTGCTTAACTGTTTTATTGATTTGTAAACTTGTTTTATTGAATAAAACAATTAACATGTCCAACCAGCATAAAGTTTGTTTTAATTTAAGTAAATTAAATGAAAAACGTAAAAAAATGTCTAAGTGCAAAAAAGAGTTAAAAAATTTGCTATGTTTACTTATAGAACAATATTCTGGAAATTTTAGTTTGAAGTTTATAAAGTTAATTTTTAAGATATAATATGTATAAAATGAAATGATAAAATACTTTCTATCAAAAGGTATAGACATTTTTTTAACTAATATACTATGAATTGAGCTGTTTGATTTTTTCTATATGGTGAATAAATATCAGTCTCAAACTCTACTCCTTATTTTATTCAAACAATGAAATTATTTTAACTATCTTAAACTAACAAACAAGATTATTATCAACTTAACCGTTTTAGTGACAGTTTTTAATAAGATTTCTAAATAATTTTTAAGGAAAGAACTGATTGTAATAATTTTACTTTTATCATTCAAAAAGCTTAAAGCTAAAATTTAAGTTAATTTAAAACTTATTTTGACAAAAAATTTCTTTTTCATACATTAATTTCAGTTTACTAATTATTTATGCTGTTTTACTCTTTATTAAAGGTTACTTTAGAGCAAGAAGCTATTACTAGATGAGTTAAATGTCTGAGTCACCAGAATTTAAAAATTTTAAAGCTTTTAAAAAAGGGGGTTTTATTTATTCTAAAAGCAATTTTTTTATCAAAACGGCAATATTTTTTTCCATAAGCTTATAGTGTAAAATCACTTATCGCAATTATTTAAGGGCTAAAAGCTAATTTATTACCACCTTCCAAAAAAGCAATTTTTTTACTAAGATTTATAGCTTTATAGCTACTTATGGTAACTGTGGCCGTAGTGTATGGTGTAATAATAAAAAGGTCTTTTTTGTACACCATGTACTCGGACCAAACTTTTTGGGCGCATTTTTTGTCGTTCAATTAAAAATATACATTTCTGAGTTATTATAAATTATAAGTTTTAATAGTTTTTTTAGTATTTTTTACAGTATTAGTTTTATCAGGTAGACCTTGATTAACATTTTTTTTTACTTTCGA
Source organism: Thalia democratica (assembly GCF_965202585.1). Classification (NCBI taxonomy): domain Eukaryota; kingdom Metazoa; phylum Chordata; class Thaliacea; order Salpida; family Salpidae; genus Thalia; species Thalia democratica. Next base: position 6,866,696 of record NC_139172.1, read on the forward strand.
ATTTAAGTTATTGTCGAGATATGATCATAATAAGCTTTATAAAACTTAGTAAAACGAGGCTGTTTCTAGCGATTAAAATTTTATTTTCTATAACTGTTCAAAATATAGGTTAATCGTTTGCTAACAAAAGATCCTAGTAAAATAACTTCACTGGAATATAAATAAAAACAAATTTTACAGTTATCTTCCTTTATTGTACCAACATATGTTTCTGTGTGTTAACGAATCAACACACTTCAACTGGGTTGTTAAATTGAAAGAATATCATGGTTATATAAATATACAATAATACTGGCTATTCTTTCCATTTAACAACCCAGTTGAAGTGTGTTGATTCGTTAACACACAGAAACATATGTAGGTACAATAAAGGAAGATTACTGTACAATTTATTTCTATTTTCTATAACTATATTTTCAAACTTTTTGTAACTTAAAAATGCTTATAATAAGACAGTCAGATAAATTCTTTTTACTTTATGAAATGTTACCCAATAAAGTACATATTCATAAGATTTTTTAATGTTGGAATTTGTATTGTCATATAATCATACTTTGTTATCTTACTTTAAAAATATAGTATTTATATGTTCTATTTTTGATAAACCTTTTACTACTTTTTTAATAAATAAGACAATAACACATTTATATTCCAACTTGATTAATTTTAGCTCAATGAGTACATACTTTAAGTGTAAAAAGTTATTGAATATAATTTGTATTATTAATAACCAAGTTCCTCTCTAAATTTTAATAAATGTTTTGCGAGTATACACGAGTATATTTTGAACTAACTTTGATTCTATGTTGTTGTAGTTTCAGAATAAAAAGTAGTTTACACATACAAAAGATATAAAATTAACTTTTATACAACTACAATTTCATTATACATAAACCATTAATTAAAACTGTCTAGAGTTTGCACTTTAGGCTAAAGGTAAAAAGAATGTTTTTAAATACAGTTTAAAAAACATGTTTTTATCGAATTCTTGTACCACTTTTATTCATACGTCAAATCTTATTTCCCGTTGGTTACAACTTACCATAAATACAAATAATGTTGAATATTTTTAAAGAAAAAGTAGTCATATAAAAAGTCAAAATAAAATAAAAACTGTAGTTAAAATTCAGTGTCGTACCAAAAAACTATTAGTAAAAACTTTTTAAATAACAGTAAAGGTTTTAGCTCGTATCACAAGTATAACTGAGTGTTAAAAATGTTACTGTGTTAAAGTTTGTGTTAAAAATGTTAAATTATTACTAGTTTTTAATTTCAGTGAATATTTTTGGAAGTTGTTTAAAAACATAAACATGATTAATGGAACTATTTCAGGATAAACAATATTTGAAGTTTAATAATAATTTTTTTTAATAGTTTTAGTTTAAACATAAATAAAACTATGTACTAGTTCTCATCATATCTTTAAGGTTTGTTTAACTAAAGTTACTGCTCTGTTAAAATTAGTATCTATAATAGTTATACAGAGACTAACTATATTTTTATAATTTAAAACTTTTTAAGAACTTTTAATTCTTTGAATTATTACATAAACATAACTTTTGTTATTAAACATGGCAAAATTTATTTTTATATTAAAACTAGGAAGTTGATACATTCTATTTTATTTGAAAGTAATACTTTTTTAGTTATCTAAAAAAGGCACAAGTAAAGGTACAGCTAAAAAAGTTGTGCGCAATCTACTGTTTATTTTAATTACAAAGAAAGCTAAAATGTTCATAACTTTAAAGCAAAGAAGTTATCTTAAACATAAACAAAAATTAAATACTTTCTACAATATTTTTCTAACGTAAGACATTTTTGTTCAACTAGAAGTTTCCAAAAACTAAGCAAAAAAATTAACTTTGAGTCGAATGAGTTTCAATGGCTTTACGTTTAAACTCATTATATTAGGTTTATTTTTAAGTTTTAGTTTTGCTTATATTAAGCAAAAAAAGTTCTTAAAGTTTATGAAAGGAGTTTAGGAAATAAATTTATATTAAAAACTAAATTACTTTTTTGTTAATGGCTTCAGCTTTGTATATAAAGGCTCAAGTGCAGCTTACTTTAATTAGTATTCTTTTTTTTTTAAGCAAGCACCAACAGTATTAAAAATCTATATACTTACTTGACTTAACAACTAATTTTAGTTTCTAAAATTGATGTGATACTTAAACTTTCAAAGTTTTAATAAACTAATAACTTCTGATTAATACAATTTCCTATTTAGTTTAAGTTGTTTATGACTTTAATTAAATTTTGATTAGATTAATACAGTTATTTTACTTGTTTAATCTACATATACACTAACTAAAAAATATTAAAACTATTTTTTTTAAAACTACAAACATTATATATAATAATTTACTAAAAAAAACTTTTTAATTTATACTATCACTATATTTGTTTTATAAGTTTTACTTTAAATTAAAAAACTCTTAAATTAATAGTATTTATATTAGAAAATTAGTTATATATTTTCTATGAATAAAATTTCCAAAAACAAATAGAAATTTTTAAATGTGTTTACCAGCTTTTTTGATTAGTAAAAAAAAAAATTAAACAAATTATACTTAATAAATCAGGTTAAACTTGAAGAGTCGTTTTATTTTTAACAAACAATAAATAAGTTAAAAACTTTCGTGTACATAAAATAAAATAAAAATTCATCAGACTTATGGAAATATGATTACTTTTAATTTTTAAATTTTGCTCTTAGAAATTTTTCATCTTTAAAACAAACGTGAAATGACAATTTACAGGTTTTTAACTTATTTTTCTTATATATTAACGTAGTAGAAGTTTGTTGTTTTAAACTCATTATAAAAGGTTATTTGATTTACTCTTGAAATAAAAGTTACATAGGTAAAATAAATTAAAACATGTGATCAGTTAGGTTACAATTTGTTTGTAAACAATTATGATGTTGTTCTTTTTAGAACATCGAAAAGTTTTTTTTTTCAACTAGACCTGTTAAGAATAACGTATTTAAAATTAAATGCTGAAATTTATAATTGAAATTTCTGTATTTTATTGATAGAAAGCTAGCAGTATTGTAGAGAAAAACCCAAAAAAAAATCTTTTTACTTATTTTTGTTGTATGTTTGAATTCTTAATTTAAAAGCTATTTCTTTTTTACTAAAATGGTTTATTGTTTATTTATTTTCTTTTTTTTTCGAGTATATTTACTAATATTCCTAAGAAGTTAGTAAAATAAAACACTTATACATTTTTTCATTCAACCTCATTGTACCAAGAAAATGTTAAATTTTTAGGCATAGCTTTTTTTTACATTTTGAATCTATCTTTTCAGTAACACAACTATTCGCCTCAAGTTCATAAAATTACTATTGGTTCTTAAGTGCTAAAATAAGTTTAAACCTTGATTTTTTTTTTAACTTTATAAGAATAAAAACGCTTGTATTTTGGTTTTATTTGATATAGTATAGTGATAAATTAAAATTATACTAAGTGCTCGGCCATTTAATATAAAGTAAGGCCCATTATATTTGATCATTTAACAAACATTGTTTTACAATTAAGACAAATTTTGTTTTATTCAATTATATTTTAAAGTTGTTTAATTGATAAAAAATTACGTCTCAAACGATCGTAAAACAGTTATTTCTAAATATCTTAAATGGTTTAGTTTTTATAAAAAATTTAAATACACGATTCGAAATGTATGAAACGAAGTTGTGAGACAAAAAATCAAATTTAGAAATTTAAAATAGAAGGTTAAACTTTTGAAGGTTTAAAGAGTTGTATTCAGAAATTAATAAATATAAAACAATAAGTTTTATTTAAATATTTTAAAATCTTGTATAACAAAAAAATTAAAAATAAATTTCTAAATTTGTTTAAACATTCGATAAAATTAATATTAAACATTAAACTTAACTTTAAAAAATACTAGTATTGATAAATGCATTTTGTAAAAATGTGTTGTAAACTGTTGCAATTTCCTACTGTTTCGATATGGTATATGTTGAGGTTAATTACGTACAAAACAAATTAAGTTGTAATTTGTTACAACTAAAATTAAAACTGATAAAGTAATTTACTTCCATTCGAAAAGGTATATTGTTTAATACCAGCATAAAACTTTTGATTTTATTTACACAGTTAGCGTTTATTTTAAATTTGTGTTGCTAATAATCTAATTTTACCTTTACTGTTCTTAGAGTTTAATGTTTTTATTTTGATTTAGCTTACTTCGTGCTGAGTGTTAGAAGTTTAGTGTGAATTTACCTTATGATATAAGTGGAATTTCTTGTTAACAGTTTTTAATAAACATATTTTTGTGAGAATGCATTACAGCGAGCTAAACATTAAGTAAAATATGTAGTAAAACTAGCTTAACTAGTATGATTAAACAACTGGCAGTTTTTAACGCTGTTAAAATCACTTATTTAACAAGATTGTACATGGAGCAAAAATATTGTAACATCAATCACAAAAAATTAAAATGAAAAATACTCTAGATATAATAATGAGTGCGTATTACGACAATGAGCAACTAGATGAAATTTTTAATTTTTCTGACTATGAAGAAGATTCCTGGTTTGAATCTGATGACGGTTAGTTTTAGTTTTATTTTTTGAGTAAACTATTAAGAAACTTTAGTACGTTTTTAAAAGAAAGTTCGCGTAGTTTTTTCCATTGCGGATAAAAAACAAAATTTAAGACAATATTTTACTTAAACAAATACTATTACTATCTTTTTATGCTATTTACAGTCAGAAATAAAAGTTTAATTTATTTATAAATTTGTTTATGTGAAATATTGCTAAACGCTTAGTTTTTAGTTTAGTGTAAAAGCTTTTTTAAATTTGAAAATAGTATGAAAAACGTTTTTGGAATTTTTTTAACGAGCATAATAGAAAGATATTATTAATACGCAATCTAAGTATTGTTATTATTTAAATAGTTAAAAACAAGGTTCAGTTATTGTTAACTAGTCTGTAAAGAGTTTATACTTAATTGCCAATAAAGTTATTTCTTTTTTACTTAAATAACAGTAAATAGTAAATAGCTTTCTTTTTTAAACTTACATCAAAGCAAAACACTTTAAAAACGGTGAAGTTTCATTAAATATTTTTTTTACTATTTTTCTCAAAAACTGAAATCTGAATCATATATTTAACGTAAATTTAAAATCTAATTTCCAGACTTTGCAAATCTTACCTTAAAGTTAACTTGATTTCGTACTAGATAAAAAAATTGCAACGGAGATTTTTTATATTTTTTATTTTCACATTATATGCTTTTCTAATAAAAATTATTTAACTAATATGTTTATTTTTTGTTGAGTATAAATGTGTTTTATTTTTATTTTCTCATTGTATGTCCTGTTTAAGTGGCTCAGATTTTGATGCCTAAGTCTAACATTGCACAACAAAAAATATAATAATAAACTTTTAATAAAGATAAAGTTTTTGGAAAGCTTAGATATTTTTATTATCATCTAAATAGTTTTTATAATTTTGAATTGCAAATTAAAACATTTCAAAGATTTTGGAGTCACTGCGTTCTTTGCAATTCTCATATTTGTGGTCGGCATTGTTGGAAACCTGATCAGCATGTTTGTCATCACAGTTCTTAAGGAATACAAAAAATCTGTTCTCCATTTGTAAGTAAAAATTTACTAAAATCACTAAAAAATTGTTTGACTGCATAGTGTTTATTATTGACACGATCTATGAACAGTTTTTTATTGTTTTTGTTAAACACCTACTTATAAATCGAAAAATGTGGATTATCATAAGTCAATTGTTAGTATGTATAAATAAAATAATTACTTTTATTTTTTTTAAATCAATTCATGTTGGTTTCGCATAAGATTAAGTTTAGTTTAAACGATTTTAAGTTTTTAAACAGTTTTACGGTTAAAGATATTTATTTTAATCAAAAAAAATTGATTTATTATTTTTTAACTTCGAAACATTTCAATGTTGATTTTTTCTTCTAGGTTACTTAAAAAAATTGTTTGGGAAATTTGTAATAAAAAATAAAATAAGTTTCATATATTACAAATTGAAACTTAAAAAATATCCTGTTTCTTAACTATTACTAAAGCTAATCAATAAAAAAATCAATTCGAGTACTTTAGTATTTTTCAGATACGTGCTGCAGCTAGCATTGGCGGATACCATGTTCCTGATGACGATACCTTTCAGGCTTCAGGAAGCACACGACGGACACTGGAAACATCACGAAGTTTTCTGCAAACTCAGAGAATCAGTTCTCTATCTCAACTACTACGCTTCAATATGCTTCTTGATGGTTTTAGTTCTAGATACAAACTTTATTGATTTTAGTATAAAGTAAAAAATATAAACCTAATAATGATTTATCAAATATAAAAAATATAAAGGTTTTAAATAGAATATTTATTATTGTTGTCCAATATAAGTTATTTTTAAGGCTTTATAAGAGTTAAATAATAGCAAAATTTTATTTTAGTGTCAAACATTTTTCTTGTCCCTTAATAAAGTTATTTTTTAAACATGGTTGTTGGTTCTAAGCTTAAAAAGTTTAAACCTTTTTCTACACCGTTTAAAGGTAACTTGTTGTAAAAAAATATTTTTACAGAACCACAATTTAAACATACACATTACTCGGTATTTTAACTATTTATTCTATAAGACTTTCAATACTTGTTTATTCAACTATTAGACGTACAATCGAATACAAATCGAAATACCAATTAAGTTTAGTTTTTATTAAATTTTAAAAAAACTTTAATAGTTAAAAAAAAGCCAACTTTTTTTGTTTAAGATATATCTTGTGCATTATTTTTTTTACGTTTGTTTGTTCTTAACTCAAAAAGATGACTGTCAACACTTGTTTATTAAACTCTTAATCTCTGTTAAAACCACAATTAAATTTTCAGTGGATGAGCGTTGACAGGTACATTGCGGTGTGCCACTCTTTCAACTCCACGCTGACAAAATTGAGATCTACCACTTGCGCGTACATAGTCATCGCCTTCATATGGATCCTGTGCTTCCTCATCTGCATTCCCGTGTTCAGCTACGTCGGGCTAAGCGGTAGCATATTGGCCGGATGCTCGTGCAGGTGATTTAATAACATTTCTTAACAAAATTTATTTTATTGTTTAGTTTTTTGTTTAATTTCGGCAACTTTTAATGTTTCTTGAAAGAATATTTTTAACTTTGAAAAAAAAAGTAAATCAACGTTTAAAAAAATCATGACTGTTATGTAACTCAGTTTTATAAAACATATTTGAATTTAAATAGAAATTGTTAAATAATGCCTAATTTTTAAACAAAAGTTTTCTTTTTAAATAATCTGGTTTAAAGTGTCTGCTTAGTGTTCTAGTAAATCTAGAATCTGTTTTAGGAATATTTTGTCGTAAATCATAATTTATCTTTTAGCTGGAACTTCCCTAGCTATGTGAATGGAACTTTACAACCTAATAAGAATCTTTGCCGGTAAGAATTTATTAAAAAAGATGAGTATTCATAAATATACTTTAAACATTTTGTAAACTTAAAGTTTAAGACATTTTTATAAAAAGTTTTGTAACAAATGGCTCAGTTTTTTACCTTACATAAAAAACTTTCGAGGAGAATTGTTTGTGATTCTTTTTTATAGTTTGTTTTACTATAAAGTTTTAAATTAGCTTAGTTTCAGAATAATTCTAATAAACATTACAAAACAAAAAGTATATATGTAACAATGTTTAAACAAAACAAAAACAAAAAAAGCTTTAGAAACATATACTCTTTACTTTTAACATCAACTAAGTAAGAAACTATTTATAAACAGTAACATACAACATTGTATTTCTTAAAGTTGTTGGTTTATAGATAATAGATTTAATCGTTAGTTATAATTTTTAATTATAAGAGGTATAATTTTTTTTTTTGCTTTAAACACCAAAAAAATCTTATTTCTAAAAAAAGTAATATTAACAATGTTAAAACTAAGTAAAACAAATTAACAACTTGTTTTTAAATAAACATAGGTATAAAGTACTTTACTTTAAAAAACTATGCAAAGACTGTCAATTCAAATACTCTTCAGACAGATCATATCTGATAAAACGTTTAATGAAATTTTAAATCTGGGTTCTGGTACTGTGGCCGATTTGTACAAAAACTTCAATGAAACTGATTACGATGCGGACGCGGCTTATGAAAATTATAAAGAAGCGAAGGAAGAAGTGGAAGATGAGGATTATGTGGATCCTCACTGTACTTACAGTCAGGAAGCAAACACATGGCACTTGTTCCTTAAAGCAAATTTTATTTACGCATTTGTTATTCCAGTCCTTGTTAGTTGTTTTATTTAGAAAAATATTATGTTAGATATATGCGCAAAGTATAGAATATTAGTTTAAAAAACGTTGTAAATGTTTCTTAATGTTTGTAAATGTTTCTTAGCGATTTTTCAATCGGAATAGTTCACAGTAACTTTGATGTCTATTATTACTGCTTAAATACAATACTCTGAAATATAATTCCTATAAATAAGTTAAGATTTGTAAAGTATATATGAAGTTTTAAAGCTTATCAAGATTAAAGCTTCTTGAAACATACAAGTTATTATTAAGCTAAGGTTAACATAAGGAATTTAAAAAAAAATTAATTTACAACATTCAACACTCATACTTTTTCAATTTTTATACTTTTAATAACAATTGACAGTTTCTAGTTTTTTAAACGAACATTTTTATAAAAATTACTTAAAGATTTTTATCGTAACTAAAACTTTAAACTATATAATTTATTGATAAACATAAAAATGTACTTTAAGATTGTTTGTGGTATAACATATTGGAAAATAAAAACTTATTATTTATGAATCTTATTAAACATTGTTGGTTTTACTAAGAAATTTTTATTGAATTTTTAAATAGCTATTTTTTAGATTCAGCAATCGTAAATATACATTCAAGTTTACTAACTGACAATCAAAAGATAATATTTTTGTTTTAAATATTACACTGCATATACTTTAGTTTGATGATTTAACTTAATTTTAATTTTCAGTTTTTTCATAAATTTAAAAACTTCAAAAGACAACAACAAAGTTTATAAACCAAAAATTTTTTTTTGCAAAATTGAAGTTTTCTAGACATAATTTTTCATTTGAAATGTTATAAAGCTACTGCAATCTTTAAAATTAGCATAAATATTTAGTTTTAAAAAAAGTTTGATGCACTTTTAATACGAAGAGAAACTATTTTCAGGTGATGGTGTTCACTTATGGATTTATAATAAAGCAATTAAGGAAAAACGAGAAAAAACAATACAACAGGAGAAAGAGTAGCGCAGTAACAATAAACACTGCAAATAGGTATTTTATTAGAAAAAAATAAAACATATTTTTCATATTTAAACTTTGTTAGTATTCTTAAGTTAAATCGGTTGTTAGTACTTTACTCAACAACAAATAGTTTTAAATTGCGTTTTAATATCTTGAACACAAGTTTACTGTCTTACGATGAACCCAGATATCAAAATCTAGACCACTTAAACTGGAAGACATACAACGAAGAGCCAAGAAATAAAAATATATCAAAAAATAAATCATATTACAAACACAGGAAACATGTTTTTATTTTAGTTTTGTTTGATGTAGGAAAACGAGCAGCGGTAAGATGTCAGTAAACACCAGGGTTACTGTGATGTGTACCTGTCTCGTCCTATCATTCATTGTATTGTGGCTACCAAGCCACATCGTCCATCTGATGAAAATAAAAGGAATTAGCAAAACTGACGTTAGTTTGTTTTGTTTTGATATAGTGTACTTGTTTTTTTTAACTTTTAGGTTAATTATCAAGATTCGTCGTTTTGACATAAAAACTTTCAAGTATTTCACGTTGACTATCTTTATATTCATACAGCTTTTAGTTTAAAACCAACACTTTGTAAATTTAGCTTATTATTATATTATATACATACAATATATGAATATTTAGATTATCATTAAACGATCACCATTAAAAAGTGTACTAGTGTAAAACAAAGTGTAAAAGTATATAAATGTAACTTTAACTTGTAAGTTTTTCCAGCATTAACAAGTTACTTAATAACTAAATCAAATGTTATTTCAGAGAAAAGTATGTGATCGGCTGTCACTGTTAGGGTCGTACCTTGGATTTCTCAACTCTGCTTTGAACCCCTACTTGTACAGCTTCATCGGCACAAAGTTTTCGCGGAGGCTCAAGTTTGTTTTTGTATAAATTTTACAAAAGATTATTTACTTACATTAAAAATTTTAAAGAAGTACTCAAAGATCAAGTAATTTTTCAAATCTTGCATACTTTTTTGTATGTGTCTAGTATTTTTATCTTATAATACTTTGTGTATCGAATTTCTAATTAAATAAAAACGTATCAAATAAAAACAATATACCTTCATTAATATTGGTATACAACATTAAACTTTTAAAAAACTCCAATGTTTAAAATTTATACCATACAGTCTTTTTATAATGTGTATAACTTATTTTAAGATCAGCGAGAAACACAGTGAGAAAATCAATTGGTTCAATTGAAGGGTCGGGTCGTGGTCAGTCGGTGGAGGGGAAAGCCAATTACCGAAAGGGCGAGTCCTCGACCAACATGGCAACCGTTACCCTGGTAACTAAAGACAACAACAGATTGTGATTGGTTACGAAGGGTTAGTCGAACAAGCTGTTAAATACTTACTAAGATTGTTGAGACTTATGGCAGTTTTAAAATTAAAAGTAAAAACTTGAAATAAAAGTTTGAAAACAACTAGTATTATTTCCGCTTAATTTAAAGAAATCTTAACTTATGGTATATTAGTTCATGAGTTTTTTAAGTAAATAATTATTAAAACAAGTAGAAACCAAAAGATAAATATCAGTTTTATAAAACTTTAACACTCATGGTATTTATTTTTTAACCTTGTTTTTTACATATGTTATTAAATTTAATTTGAAGTTAGTTATACAAATATATAAAATTATTCATTTTTTTATAAATACTTACTACTTTATTAAAAATACTTAAAAATTTGTTATAACAACTATCAAACTTCAGGTATCAAAATTTTGTAAACGAAAATTTCAGCCCCATTTTTTCTTACTTCAATTAGTAGAAGTTCCGCAAAGTTGGAATATAATATACTTTGGTTATTGCATGATTTCCGAAATATCTATAAGACTATTTTACTAAGTTTATTCTATGAAAAAAGTTAACATAAATCATAGAAAAGTTTAGTTTTTTAATAAATAAGTTATTTTTATGAAGTTTGACAAAACATTTATATACTGCTTAAGAACACTGATACTTTTTTAACACAATTTTTTATCAAAAACTTAAATATTTATTTGATAATACATTATTTTCCTCTATGTAAAAAAAATGCAAGAAATTTGAATTTGTTTTTAGTTTTATGCTTAGTAGTTTGTTTTATATTGTTCATAGTCATTTAAATTGTTTACTTTAACTAAAAGCTATGTAGTTTTTTGCCAGTTATGGTAGTTTTGACTAGTTTTAAACAACGTAATTTACTTCTCTTAAACTAAATTGTTGTTGGTCAAATTTGAGTCTAATTTAAAGAAGCTTATAAAACAAAACTTTTGTTTTTTAATAATAGTTTACAATCAAACTTCAATAATAAAATTCTATACTAACTTCATACTAAAATAAAAAATATTTACTTATTTATAGAAACTTTTGAGTAATATACGTTCAAATTTTTTTAAATAACTTTCAAATTTTTATAAAAAACAAACAAAACTATAGATGATGTTGATCAACAAAACTTTAAATACGTTGCTTTTTTTAGTTTACTACAAGTTTTTGCGTTTGAATTGTTTTATTTAAAATAAAGTTTTTTAAAGTACTTCAAAATAACAATGTTTGTTTAATTAATTTTAACTAAGAGTAACTGCTTGATAAATAATAAAAGTATTTTTAATGAAGCTTTTAACTACGGTACTTAATTAACTCTAAACAAATAGGTTTTTTTTAAATGTTATATAGCAGAAATAAGTTTATAAGAAAACTTAACCATATAAAAAGATTCTATTTTACTTCAAAATCTAATAGAAAAAAGAAGTAAGATCTATGCTTTGGCTGTATTAAAACGTTTTTTAACTATTTTATTGTAATTGACTAAAACAATAATAGAACTGAATTGTATATTTTACTGATGTAACTTCTTTAATTTACTATTTTTACGACTTATAAGTATAATCAATTTTCTTAAATCATTTGAAAACATCTCTGCACTTACAAGAAAAGTTTATTTTGACTAAAAAAAGTATAACAATGTTTACTGTATATATTTATAATTTTATTGCTTGTTTTTTTTTCCAACTCTTTATACGCAATAAAAAACATAAAACAAAACTTTTAATTAACTAATAATGTTTATATTTTTAATTGGATACTGTTTTTTAACATAATTTTCTATTATACTTTTAATCGTTTTTACAATAAATTTATAAAACTTGATGTTTCATACATCAGCAATGTAACAATTTAGCACTAAACTAAATTGTTATACTTTTTAAATAACATTATAAAACATAAGCCTTTAAAATTTAATACATTATGGTTTTTATCAAAGAAAGAGTACAAATAGTATAAAAAAAAATATTTAACAGTTTCTTTCAATAAAACACTTCGATAAAAACTTGAAAATTAAAAAAATATAAATAATAGTTTCCTTTCCAAAGTCAAGCTTAATCAGTTAGGTTTAAGAAAACAAATATAATTTATTGTCAAAAGGATCAACAAAAAACATCGGTGAAAGTCAGCAGAGCAGAAGCCTGGACTTTCGCTTGCCGTGAGACAAGCTCAAGTTTAACAAAAGGGTTGATCACGCTAATTCGATCATCAGACCACAAGTTTCGGTAGACTGAGACTGGTTTCGTCCTTATTAGGACTCATTAGTCAGTCACAACCGAAAAACTTGTAGTCGTCAATCTACAAAGGGTTTATGATGCTTTCAAATGAATCAACCATTTGCTAGCAATGATCAGTGACGTCAGCATTGTCATTTGCCGTGCAACGTTTAAAACATTGTCCACTAGGCAAGACATCTGGCACGCTCGTTTTAGTACGATCAACAAAAAACATCAGCGAAAGTCAGCAGAGCAGAAGCCTGGACTTTCGTTTGCCGTGAGACAAGCTCAAGTTTAACAATAGGGTTGATCACGCCAATTCGATCATCAGACCACAAGTTTCGGTAGACTGAGACCGGTTTCGTCCTTATTAGGACTCATCAGTCGAGGACGAAACCGGTCTCAGTCTACCGAAACTTGTGGTCTGATGATCGAATTGGCGTGATCAAAAGGATTTTACAATAAGTATTAAAATGTTTTAAAGCTATTAATAAGTCTGTCTGTTATTAATAAGTCAAATTCTTTTTTACTCTTTATTTTTTCAATGATTCAAGCTCTTTTAAATCGTTTTTGTTATTTTCTATTTTGTTGTATGATGTACTGGGTTTGACTTTATTTCTGAAAAATTTTAATACCATGAGTTTTTTTTAAACTTTTAAGCTGTATTGTTGGCACTTAATATTTGGCTCGCTATAACATTTTTTCTTTTACTGCTATTTCTTTGCTGTTGCTTTTGATGTTCTTGTTTTTTTTAATTTAAATTGGTTTGTTACAATGACAAAAACTTGCTTAAAAACTATATGAGCTTTTCTTTTTTTTCTGTTATGGTTTACCTGACTGGTGATTTATGTTGCATTTTTTTTCAAATTTCTTATTCTAGTTTGACTTTTTATCTACAGCTTTTTTAGACCCTTAAACTATTTGGATCTGTCACGTTTACGTCTTCTGAAATGTTTTTTTACCTTTAACAATATCGAACTGAACTTTTTCTCCACCTGTGTGAGAATTTGTTAGGGTTTTCTATGATAGCTGTATAGTGAACAAAAACATCACTGTTTTAATCATCAAAGTGACACTTTAGCACGGCCTCAATTTTGCACGGAATGACACTTTAGCACGGAGTGATTTTTCGCACGGCGTCACTTTAGCACGGGGTGACACTTAAGCACGGGGTGACACTTTAGCACTGGGTGACACAAAAGCACGGAGTGACACTTTAGCACAAAATGACACTTTAGCACGATCGATCGAGTATAATTACTGGTCACTTACGTTACAGTATTTAATGAAATGTTTAAGGTTTAACTTTATATAGTCAGCATCCTGTTGATTACGCATTTTAAGCACTTTTAATTGTGAATTCAAAGGGAAGTACATCTACCAAAGTTATTTTATTTAAAATTATAGTTAAGTAAGGAGAATCGTAAAACAGAGCTTGGCAGCCTTTTAAAGTTAATTACGAATTATACTTCGAGAAATCACTCGTAGGTAGCAATAAGTTAGTAAACATCTTTAATAGGCTTTTTTTTGATAAGAACTATACTTAATAATAAAAATAAGTACTAAAAAACAACAAGTTAGTAATTTAAATTGTAATTAAACTATTAAATACCTTATTAAATGTTTTTAAACTTTATACTAGTTTGATTCACATAGTAGAATACTAATACCTTACTTAATAAGTAAATATAAACTGTGATATAACTTCAGCAAAAAAAATAGTCTGTACAAAAGAAATAAAAAAAACATTTAACAGAATAGTCTAAGTGATTTCTTATTCTTTTTTTTTCAGTTCACACTTCACAGTCAGACTTGTCTTAAGTTTTTTTATATATAGTTTTGTCTTTAAATAATTTTTAACTTAGTTAATATAATGATCAAATTAAGGTTTGTTTATTTATATTTTTAAGTTTAGAAAACTTCTTTAGCCATAAAATTTTTTGGGTATAAAATCAACCCGCGTTCAAAATCCACCCAATTTTTCATTTTTTTTCCATATTTATAAACTTGTTTTATATATTATTTGCTATTTTTTAATTCATTTACTATTTATTTTTTACTATCACTGTTACCCCTTACCCTTACCCTCGATCGGTATGAGCTTTTCGAATTTGACTGGGTAAATTTCGATCGGGTAGATTTTGTACGCGGGTGGATTTTGATCGCGGGTGGATTTTGAACGTAACCATTTTTTGAAAAGTCGTATTTTTATGTTATTATATTTTTAGACTGTACATCTAAATTCTATCGTCTTGAAATAATGAAATATAAGTTTTATTAGTAAATATTTAAGTTATACTGTTCTTAATACTAAAAAAAAAAATAAATAGAAAAAAAAAATTGTGAAATAAGTTCATTTACCTTTGCAGTAGTCTATATATAAATCTTATTACATATACATACGTAAAATAAAGTTGTGACAGAAATTGTAGATTAAGAGGGTTTTAACATCTTTTTGTATTGCGATATTCAAACTTGATATTTTTTTTAATGAATTAAGTAAATTGCAATGATCTATAAAGTTATCGGAGCTTTAAGAAAAAACTAAGGCAATTTATTTATCGGTATTTATAACTATTTATATTTTGCTAACTAAAATTGATTTAAGCTTATCAAAAGTGTTATAAAAAACCTGGAGCAAGTTTATGTTGCTATTTTTATACAAACAGTTTTATGTTGAAAATATAAAAGTAAATTTTTTAAATACTATCACTAAAATGTTTTGGTAAAATGAGTTAATAGAATGTGTAAAATAATTTTTATATTTTTTAAAAAAAGTTAAAGTTTGCTTTAAAATAACTAGTAGTATTTTATAATAAACACAATTCTTTAGTTAAAGCTTTAGCTTGTAACATATTTAAAGCTTGCTAACTTTTAGTCTAAATGTTGAATAGTTTGTTTTTAGATTTTTGAACATAACAGTAAAAACTCTTATGTAAGCATAAAAAAGAGTGTCAGTCCATGCTAAAGTGTCACTCCGTGCTAAAATGTCACTCTATGCTTAAGTAACCAACAAAAGTGAGGCAAAAGTCTGCAGAGCAGAAGTCTGGACTTTCGTATGCCGTTAGACAAGCTAAAGTTTAGCAAAAGGGTTGATCCACTTCGATCATCAGACCACAAGTCTCAGTAGACTGAGACCGGTTTTGTCCTTATTAGGACTCAACAGTCAGCCACAATCGTCTATGCTTAAGTGTCACTCCGTGCTAAAATGTCGATCCGTGCTAAAATTTCACTCCGTGTTAAAGTGTCAGTCCGTGTTAAAATGTCACTCCGTGTTTAAGTATCACTCTGTGCTAAAAAGTCACTCAGTGCTAAAGTATCAGTCTGAGCTAAAGTGTCACTCCGTGCTAAAGTGACGTCTGTGCTTTTCTGACCCGTTCCCATTAAATTAGCAAGTACGATCTAAAATAGTGTTTCCCAATGTTGTCCATAAGGCTCCATTTGGGGCCATCTTAGTAAGTTAGAGTAAAATAAGCTAAAAAGGGGCAAAAGGGGAGGGGGAGACGTAACGAATAAAGGGGCCTTATTGATCGTTTTGTGTTGCATATCACGTTCGTAACGTAGTTATCTAGAGTGGTCTATTCTAATGTTCATATTTCGATTTTCAATCGTCTTCTCCATATGTTAAGCGCTAAGCTTGTCTTGTCTTTTTAAACTGCTACTGAATACGATTTTAGGTATAAATTTCAACATTTCCGCCCTCGTCTTTGCTCGATGGGAATTATTAGGATTAAGACCGTGATTGTTTCATGTGTGTTTCTTCTCCGATATAAAACAACAGGTGTGTTTGCGAGGTTTCAGAAATACTGTGCTCTTATGTCAATCTTATGCTGCAGTTTCTTACGAGAAGCTTACAACACTAAATTTACAGAAAAATTTGAGCCTTACTACCTATTAACTTAATATTTTAAGTTAAAAACTATAAACATTTAGAATCGTTGTCATTTACTCTAATAAAAAACTACAACTGTTTAAAGTACAGGTTTAAAGAAACTGTTTAATTCATTAAACAATTAAAACCTATAAAAATATTAACGATAAAAATTATAAGAGAAAAGGCTAACAGTTTTGACGTACTAATTTTTACGGAGGATATCACGGCGCTTGATTTACTTAAAACCGGTTTGTAAACGGAAATTAAATGTTAACTTGGCGAATGCCGTTATATACGCATTCAAAATTTTAACTTCTCACAACAAAACTCACTAGTTTGTTCAATTAACAAAGTTGTATTTAAATCAAACATATTTTTGAACTTAAACTCTAATTTTCTTAAGTTCTTCTGACATTTTAAAAACATCTTTCTCGTGTAAATTTGTCATTTCAAATACACTTTCCTCGTCTAAACTTGTCATTTTAAAAACATCTTCCTCATGTGAACTTGTCATTTTTTGAATTTATTGTCACTTAAAACAAAGTTACTTAGTAATTAAGCTTGAAAAAGTTCAAAATATAAAACGTTCGTAAAATTTATTTATCTAAAAATGTCGTAATATTTTGATTTTCTGTAGTTTGAATTGTCGTGTAACCAATAAAAATATATGAATTAACTTAGTTTAAACCCTAATGAACTTGATGAAGTGAATTATAAAGTGCAATTTAAGATTTAATTTTAATTCACGCAAGCATTTTTATGATTAAATTAAATATAAATTTAATAAGCTGTTTAACTTAAATATAGCAATTTCGTCTAGACTAGAATGAGTGTATAAACTCATCTATAGCAACAAAACTAAATTAATTTAAATAATATAAACTATAATTTTAGAACTTTAACAACGATTTTGTCCTATGTTTTCGTAAAAGCATTTAGAACTGACATTTTTTACTTTGAAATAATCTCAATTACTTTACTTCAGACACTTTAATGTTTAATAAACTGAAATTTCAAAGCTTTAACGAGCCGGATCTTCTTTTAGTCTACTCTTTGTGACCATAAAAAGTTCATTTTGAAACAGAGTTACTTTGTACGAAGCTTCCGTAATTTTGAAGGTTCTGAATTAATAATGTTTTCCCACTAAATTCATTAACACAAGACGCATGGAGGCAAAGCCGGTTTTAGTATACAAGTCATAGCAAAACAACAAATCGATTTATGAATATTTAAAAGTTAATTAGCTTTTAAGTAGAAAAGTTTTACTTCTATATACAATCCCATTTTCGATAAGTATTAGAGTGTTAGTTATAGACTGTTAGAATTAATAACTCTGACAATAACATATAGATTCTTATCTGTAAACTCAAAATGCTAAATTAATTAATCACAATATTGTTTTTTTAGTTAAAAAATCACGATCAAATTTATTGTTTTGTTGATGGAAGATATTTGATAAATATTTTTTCGATGAAAAAAACTCAAAGATAAATTAATAAAATTTAGTATGTAAAAAAACTAAGCTCAGTTAAACGTGTAACATGTTTATGTTTTCAAAATAATTACAATATATTTAGTTGTATGATCATTGTTTGTTTAAAACAGGGGTCGGCAGGAAACTGGTGCTCGCGGGCCAAATTTAAATTTTCTAAACTTTTGCGGGCCGCAGTTTTAGCTTTAGTCACAAACAATCTAACATTGTTTTAAGTGAAAAAGTTTTTAGTTGAAAGACAAAAGCATAATTTATTTTAGACTTCTAATAACATAAAGTTGTTAATTTCATTTGAGTAAAAATAATAAAACAGCCTGAACCTTTATAAAAAAATCTTAAACTAGTATGAACTAGTCTGATTTTTACAAAATTTGATACAAGTCTGGGAATGTATAAGCTAAGTGTATAGCAACACTAAAAACTATGATTTTTAATAAATACTAAATCTAGTAAACAATTAAATAAAACAAAAATCTGTTTTATATAATATACATAAAAAACAGAAAAAACACTAAAAATCTTAAAAATTTCATTAGTTTTAACCATAAAAATACGAAGCTTATTATTCATATTTTATCATCTTTTTTTTTACTGGTTTTTTTTGTGAAAGCTCGTTTTTCCAGTGTGGTAACCTTGGCATATGTGAAATAAATAAAAAATCCTTTTTTGTGCTATTTTTAACCCTTAAAGAGAATACAAAAACAAAAACAGGCCATTAGTACTTATTTATATTCTATTCTTTATTTAGTTATTATACATTCATATTCTTAGTAAAAATATTTTTACAAACTTATTACAAAGCAAGACATTTTTAAGTACATTGGTGTTCTACAAAATAAAGTTTACATGTATACTAATACGTTTAAATTGATATTCAAGTTCAAGAGGATCAGGGCTTACACTCTTTTAAAGCAAAAAGTCAGCCTGATGATCAAAACTTAGTCGGATATTTAAGAATTAAAAAAAAATCAACTGAATTTTATGTTTTTCAAAAAAACAAGAATTACCACCATAAAACTTTCTTTAAGTTGTCTTAAATCGGGTACAAGTGTTTATATGATAATTGCCACTTGAACTGATAATCCAACTAAAAATTTTAAGGTCCCATTTTTTGGGTCCCATACAGTTTGCATGGGGGTGATTTGTAGAAAATCGAGTTCCGCCAAGATGAAAGTTTCTTCAAATCATTTAAAACTTTGAACGCATTTTTTCTGTGGACGCAATGTGCGTAAATAAGCGAGAGGTTACTGTAATTAAGGATTTGGCAATTTTTCATTAACAGCTTACTAAGCTTAATATTTTGCTGAAAGTCTTATTTCGTCTTATTTTCGTTAAACAATATAAAAAAGTTTAAATAAGTTTAAATTAACATTTAAGTACATTATTTAATTTTCTACCTGAAAATATGAAAAATATATATAACTAATTGAAATTTTAAAACATACTAAAAATTGGCTTTTTTAATACTGATGATTTTTTTTAATAAAAGTTATGAGCATGAACATTTTTTAAATATTTCCAAATTTAATTGATTTGAAGAGCAGTGTTCCTTTAGAATCTTTTATAATGTTATAACTTGTCACAGTTTAAATTTATTATTTTAAACCTTACAACTTGTAGTTACAAGCATTGTTACTACAGTTTATAAACTTTGATAAATTATTTTTCAAAATATTTTTTACAACGGGATTCCCCTTTACGTTTACGTGACTCTCCTTTGGGCTGTTATGCTATAAAAATCAAAATTTGGGTTAAAAAAGGTTTATGCTATGCTAACAGCTATTGTGGAAAATAGCTCATTTTTTAACAAATTTTCCGTGTTTCAGCTACATTTGGCTTCTATGTTTACCACTAAAAAAATAATTGAAAACTCAAAGGTCACCGTATATATAAGCACCTTAGAATGCATAAAAATTAGTTTAAAACGCACATAGAACTTATGTAAAAAATAAAAACGACTTAAACTAAAAAAACAAACAGTTTTAACTTATGCTTTTTTATTATGATGTTTTAAATGTTTTTTTGTACATTTATATACAATACATAGTGGAAATATCTATTATAAAACCTTAGGTATAAATTAGATGCTAAAGCAAACAACCAAGTTTCAAAGAAATCAAATTTTACCTCATTTCTGTGCATTACTTTTGTACAAAATAGAAATAAATGGCATTTAGTTAATTTATTGAACATTTATTTCATAATAATTTACTGAGTTCAAGTACTTTTAAAACTTTATTTTAGTTTACCAGTTTCTGTTGAAAAAAGTAAGTTATTATCTAAAGAGAGATTAACATTGCAAGAAAGCCAATCTGTCTTTTTAACATCTTTAAGCCTAAACAGTAATTTCTTTTATTGGGATTTAAACGTTTTACAGTTATTATAATAATCAATTACATCATTTTACCGAAAAAAATCGACTTAAAAAAGTTTTCTTCGGCGGGCCACATTTTAATGGTTGCGGGCTGCGAATTTACTCTTTGTGGGCCGCAGTTTGTCTACCTCTTTAACAAGATAAAGATGTTATCGATCAAAAGTATGGTCAAAAGGTCTGACTATAGAAAGACGATTAGTTTACAATTTTAATCGAACATCAATATGAAATTACTCTTATGCCAGTGTTATACATAAATCAAACTTTATTGCAGTAATTATGATATATTAAAACATGTAAAAACTACATTTTTAGATCTGTTTCCATTTGAAAAACATCAATTTCTTTTTCATAATAATGTAAGTGTTCAAATTTACATTCTGAACTAGAACTTATTTTCATCAGATATGAATTATTTTCCCAGAAAGTTTTACATTGTTCTAAATGTTCTGTTTTAACTCCTACCATAACGAGCTCAAACGAAAGAATATAAGTGTTTGGCTCAAGTTTGAACCTTTGGTAATACTCTCTTTTTATTTCTCCTTCAATTTGTGTATCTTCTTCAGTAGTAGAAGCATTACAAGTTATATCTGGTAGTTCGTAATTCACTTCAACTTCTAAATTCTCGTTATCAGCAGTTGTTACCTCCACGTCAAATGACACATATGTATTTGAATAAGAAAACAAATTTATCATTATAGTAGACGGTTCTACTACTTCAACCTTGTAAACGCATGGTACTGAAAATGTTTCTTCACCAGTTCGTTCCAATTTTATTTTTGATTGATAAGAAGATTTGTACATGCTCTTAGCGTGCAAGGCAGTTAGATCAACTTCTCTGTTTTCAATCTGATCTATAGTTATCCAAAATTCTCCTTTGTTTGGATCAGCTGTGGCAGTGAAAGAAGAAGGTAAGTTTTTACTCGAAACACAATTCTCTGCAATAATCCTCGGATCATAAAGTTTAATAGATTTGTGTTCTTCATTGTAACCCATCACAGAATAAACATGACCATTTTTTTCTTCTGGGTCATTATCAAAAGATGGTGTTACGCCCATGGTCAAAGAACTTTTCTTATCAAGCTCATACATTAGCACTTCCATAAAGTTCTGCTTTAAACTTTCCTTCGTCCAATTAGTAAAACTGATCATTGAATCACTGAAAGAAGAAAAAACCATAACCGGGTACACACCTATGCAACCATCGTAAGACTTGTTGCAAACTTGTTTTACGAAAGCTTTTTCAAATAAAGCCGCTAAGTAAAAATTGTCTTTTCTAGCAGACCTTGAATAAATAAACTTATCATCCTCATCAAACGGCAGCGCATCGTCTATTATAACTTTGACGGGATTCCCTTTGTAAAACATTTTGAAGTGAAGTTCCACACCTTTGTCGGTACGATGAATTGATGGAGCAATTTCCGTTGAAAACTCCGGTCTTTGTGACATAGATGCGAGCGCAGCTAAAAGACCACAGTTCCCTGCTCAAAATCGCAAAACGAGATATTTTCGTTGTTAATTAAAGAACTTGAATTTAAATCAAGTCTATTTTTGAACTTAAACTCTTTTTTTTTAAGTTCTTCTGTCATTTTAAAAACATCTTCCTCATGTGAACTTGTCATTTTTTAAAAGTTTAGTGTTACCTAAAACAAAGTTACTTAGTAATTAAGC
The DNA here is from genome assembly GCF_965202585.1 of Thalia democratica. Taxonomy (NCBI): domain Eukaryota; kingdom Metazoa; phylum Chordata; class Thaliacea; order Salpida; family Salpidae; genus Thalia; species Thalia democratica. Next base: position 6,888,959 of record NC_139172.1, read on the forward strand.
TTGTACAGTATCATAATATTTAATTAAATTAAGACTTTACGTTTTTAGTTTGGATTTATTTTTTAAGAGAGTGCAAAATATTTTTGACGTTAGTATATAACAAAAGTATATACAAAAAGCTGATTATCACACAAAGCATTATAATAAAAGACATCAATTAATATAATGTAGTTAAAAAGTTTCTATGATGAGCTGACGTGGATAAATATTTTCAATCAGCTTACATTTTAATAATTAAACTTGTTATTATTTAAATCTCCACTAAATTGTTCATATGTATATTCTAGCTTTTAAATTTATTTATTTAATTAAGACTTTAAACTATCGACAATCTGATTCAGCATCAAATAAAATGTTAGTTGTTTTACTTATACTTAGTTCTAAAAACCTATTTGAAGCTGGTTATTTCAAAAGTTTGTCTGAAATTTTTAAAACTGCTGATAACTTTGGAAAAAATCTTATAAACTTTTTGAACTTCTCTTAAAGACAATTTATGAACAGAATTAGTCAAGGTTAAAATTATGCGAAACTTATAATGACGATATTTAAAATTTGTACTACTTTTTAAGCAATTACATTAACTAAAAACTATTTATTATTATTAAGATTAAGTAACATATCAGTATTATAACTAATAAATCCTGATTAGTGCTGTACTTTTAAACACACAATTTCTCTTTTTTTTTTCTTAGGTAAAATTAAATGTGCTTTCCCGCGGTATATTTCAGATAAGGGTTTTACAACAAAATGTTTAAAAATATACAAAAAAGTAAACTGTTATTTTTATATTTGTTTTTGTAATTGTCTTTTTTAGTAATTTTAAAATAAACTTTGAAATAAATTTTTGACGGTAGCACTAAGCTTTTTACGGATAATGCCATTGGAGGCTACTTAAAAATGAATATTAAAAGCAACATAATTTTATTTAAAACAGTACATCTTGTAAAAAATAAAATAACATTATACTTATTAAAAACTGTTTTGCATTAGACTACTTAAGGATATAATAAATGGTTTTCGCATTTTATGAAAATTTAAGGTATAAATGATTTTTAAAAGACTTAGACACCGAAAGACTTGTTAAATTTAGGAACTTCTTTCACCAACTAGAAAAAATTAAGTCAGTGCCAATTTAAAACATTTATAGTAGAGGTCTATAGGTTCCAAAGTTTAAAAACATATCCAGAACCGGCCAGTAGATCAATAATTTTGTAAAATGAATCAAGAGTTTAAGATTTAAAAGGTTTTTTTGAGTTTGTGATGAAGAGAAAAAAGGTCTCAGACAATTTACAAAGAAATTTTAAAGTAACTGGAGGTTTTCGGCCGGATCCTTAATTTTGCATCCGGTAGAACACTAGTTTAAAGTAAACAGTAAAAATATTTATAGCGTTATTAACATAACAATTATAATTCTGGCTTAGAAATTACGGCCATTTATTATTTTTAAATAATTTTGTCCTAAAGTAGAGTTTACCAAACCATTATTCAATATTCATCAAAAATAAAAAGCACAACAGTTCGTACAATTACTACAGAAGAATTATTTAAAAGCGTACTTGAATAGTTAAAGCTGCTAGAAAATTAATGTAGAACAGTGTAAAAATGCATTTGATAAAACTAAAAGTTCTATTTGATTATAAACTGTAAGAATTTTAAAGAGTATAAAACAAAGCAACATTTCAAAAAACTAATTAATTAATTAAAAACTTAACTTAAACCACGATAATATGCATTGTTTGATTTAGGCTTAGGCTCTGTAAATGTTTTCTTTGCATAATTTTAGAGATAATTATATTTTAAGATTATAAAAACTAACATGAGACTTTTGAAAAAAAAATTTGAAAATCAACTTCAGTCAAGCCCGAGTGATACTGAATTTTTAAAACTTCAAAATGATCAAAAAAAAACTCTTAATTTTAATCCCAAACATCAAATGAAAATATATGATTCAAGTACTTTTTAAAATTTTTAAACACAAAAGATTCTACTGATAAAGTTGAACGTAAAAAACAAATGATGTTACTGAACTTTATATATATCAGTCTCTGGCTTAAATTTTTCATCTTCAAATTAAATTTTTTTTTTTTCAATTCAAACTGCAATACCAAATATATTAATTAAATAAAAACCAAATAAAATTATCAGTACTGGTTACGAAACTATTATGAAACCAGTCCACTATAGGCGACCACAACAAATAACATTAATTTCTAAATTAAAAAGTAATTTACTTCCATTTTTAAAAACAGAAAACAGCTCAAAACAAAAAAGAACAAAATATTTCCTATTTTTAGGAGCTCCTACCACTACCAGTGTTTATCACTGAATGAAGTGATAATGAAGTAAAATAGAAAAATTTACTATAACCAAACTGGATTTTCAACAAGATGGCTTTAAGTAGATTTGACATCTAGCTAAAATTATATGTTGCTTTATCTTTTGAACTTTATCATAGTAATAATTCTATACTTATTTATAAGTCTAACACTTTAAAAACTTATTAATTTTATTAACTGTATATATATCAAAATGCAAAGAAAGCTAAACTTTGAGAAAAAGTAAAAACATCACTGTAAGAATGTTTATGAATTGCAATTTGTTAAATTGTTTGATTTATCAATGATATAATTTACTAATATTAAGACAAGATACTAATATTGATTAGTTGTTCTTTTATAGTTTATTATTTATAAATGTTTTCGTTATCAGTTTTAGCTCCACAGCGTAAGGCAAAATTTTCACATTGTCAATAATAACATGACCTTGGTGTATATTTAGATTGTTTTACTAAAATTTAAAAAACTGTAATATTTATCAAGATTTTGCATTCTGTTCAAGTAGTATTCTTTTAATTTTGAAAGTTAAAAAAAATATGTAGCTAAGAAAGTTCTAGATAGTTATATAGTAGACATTTGTTAAAATTTTTTACTGTGTTTTTTAAAAGCTACTACAGAAAATACTTTGTTTTTGAACAAAAAAATTGTGCTACCCCATTGAAAATAGACAATCTTTGATAATTTAGGATCTTTATAGTGTTAAGGTAAATTAAAAAATAAATAACTATGCAATATTTAACAAATTTTCTTTCAGTTCTAAAAAGATTTTTATTGTTAATAATCAAAAAAAAAACTAATGTTTTATCAGAAGTTTAACAATTCACTATAGCTTCAGAAATAATATCAAGCATTACAACCTACTATAAAGATTGCAGCATTTGAAAAACAGATAAAAATTAAAAATACTTGAAAAAACATCACTGAAATGTCTATGTTCTAATGCCTATGCGAACCCCTACAATACAAATTTGTAAAAACTTTTAGCATTTCATTTGTTTTTTCTTTCTTGGTTATTGATAAATATTATCTTTCTCTATTATGCTATTAAGAGCCTTACATGAAATTAAAATGACTTAGCGTGACTTAAAATCGGTCACACTTTTTGTGACTTATATATACTAATACTTTTTCAGGTCTACTGTGACTTTGGTAAAAAAAAATTTGTCAGTTCTTTTTTGACTTTGACTAACTTTTATCAGACCTACTTTGACTTTGTGAACTAAATTTTGTCAGTACTTCTTTGACTTTTTTGACTAAATTTTGTCAGTTTTGTTTTGACTCTGTTGACTTGAAGTTTGCCAGTTCTATTTTGACTTTTTGGACAAAATTTTGCCAGATCTATTGTGACTTTGTGGACTAAACTGGGACAATACCCTTTGTGACTTATTTGACTTAAATTTTGTCATCTACTTTCTGTGACTTAAGGGTTTAAAAAGTGTCTTTGTATCTTTTTGGTTTACTTTGACTAAATTATCGTCACCTACCATTTGTGGGTTACATGACAATTCAAATTCGAACAATTCAAATTCTAATTAAAAAATTTAAAGGGTCACAACACAACTTAAAAAGTATTATATGTTTGAAAAAGTTAAAAACATGTATGTTGGTCTCATTAATATCTACAAGCCATTTTTTTTACTTTTGTAAAATATTAAAATTTCTTAAGGTATTAAGAAAATAAAATAAGTATACTTTAAAATTTATTTTAGCTATATCAAAAAAAATATTTGGTATTTTACAAAAAGAAACAAATGGTTTCTAGATATTAATAAGACCAACATTTTTTTTTTTATAAATATAAAATACATTTTAAGTTGTTGCCCTTAACTATTTTTTAGAATTTGAATTGTCCGAATTTGAATTGTCGTGCACCCCTTTTGTGACTTAAAAACTTAAGTTGTGTCAATACCCTTGTAGTTCACTCTTCAATTTCCCTTTGGCATTTTTATCAATATGTCACCTTATTGCCTGATTGTTTTTTCAAGCCCCTATGTCTTTCTGGTTATAGTTAAACCTAAATGTCTTTTAAAATGATAAGTAAATGTAAGAATTGCTTTATAAAATTAAATGCCTTATTTTAAAATTTGTCTAGATCTACTGTTGAATAAAAAGCACTATGACATGAAAATAATATATATATAAAAATGTGATAAATACTACGTTAAAAATAAATGATAATATACAAGTAAATTTGTTTAGGTAAAACACTGTTATTTGACAGTTATTTAATCTTGTTTTTAAAATCTTATTTGACTGTTACCTAAAAGACTGGTAAATTTAAACCTGGAGGAGGTACATAAAGTTGTAGGTATTATTATAGTGTACTTTAAACCTGCACTATAACTCATAAATAAATGATAACAATATTAACCTAACTATTACTGATACTAATATTAAATTATACTTAGGACTACACTATATAAAACTTGGCATGACAGTAAATAAACATATTGTATAAAAGGTCCATTTGAAACACTGACAAATATTTACTGAACCATGTAAAAATAAATATATAAACTTTGTGCTTTAGAAATACCTTGAATGTTGTTGAAACTTTAAAACACTTTTAATTCTCAGAGAAAGATTTCTAAGAATGTATAAAATAATATTACATTTTACTACTTATAATTTATAAAAAAACTGCCTATAAGAAATAACATTGTTTGAAAAAGAACTTTACATTAAACAACAAAAATAAAAATGTCTATTTGAACAAATTGTTAGCAGCAGTAAGGTGATCTAGAACAATTTAATTTGCCAAACTCAGTATACATACATATAAATATATATATCACAGATGTTCTTGTGCTAAAACTTTATTTCAACTAACGGCGTTTCACTGCTCTCAAATAAATTTAAGAACAGATCTAAGAAATTTATTTGAGAGCAGTGAAACGCCGTTAGTTGAAATAAAGTTTTAGCACAAGAACATCTGTGATATACATTCCGATAAGCTTAGCTTATCAGGATCTCCAGGATTTAACGCCTTATAACGTTACATCTTATAAATATATATATTTATTTATAGCTGAACGTTTCATCAGACTAACTTTCTCCTAACTGTAACTTTCTTCTACATATTTCAGTATTCAAGTAAATGAAACAGCAGTGTAACTGGTATTCCAATATAGAAAAATTAAGCTGTTCTGGAAAGCATGGCTTAGATCAGGCATCACCAAACTAAAGCATGTGGCCCTCAAAGCAAAATCAACGTCCCGCGAGCTATTAGCTAAAAAACATTCTTTTAAAAAAAATTTAATGTAGTTAATAGTTACATTTAGGCTCTTAGTTTGTTCATTGGTTAATACTAGTTTGTTTTATTGCTTATTTCATTTGGTTTAAAATAGTATTCTTATTAAGGAAATTTTTTTTCGTTTAATCGCGGCCTGAGAAGACTTTTCTTAACATTAACCTTTTTTTTAATTGGCCCACGACTTTAGAAGAGCTTCAGTTCAGACTCCTGGCCTAGAGTCTTTTTGATTACTGACTACACGAATGAAACATTTGTATAGTTCAAAATAATAAAAAAATATTTACCTATTGATCAAGTTACTTTTCATAGTTTATCAATAAACACTTTTTAAAGAACCATTTTCTAGTTATTTATTATGATTTAATGTCATGTTTATTTTAAAGTATATCAACAAATACAAATTAAAAATTTAGTTTCATGATATTCAAAAAACTATTATTAAAACAGAACAGGTTTAGTTTATCATTAAATTATTAGTTTTTTATGTTATACCTGTACGTAATGACAATACATTAAGATTAAATGTATGCTTTATACAGAATTAACGCAGAAGTCAATTCAAATTTAAGATTTATATCTTGAAAAATATTTTTATTTTCAAAGTTTACAGTTTTACCGCAAAACGGATTTTCAAACTGTCATTAAGCAATAATATAAATTGTAAAAATTTTATAAAACATTGGTAAAAAAATATTTCATTGTAGAAAAACATGTTGTATAAATTTTTATACTATATATGGCTAATTAGGTTGTTGTACAGAACGTTATATATAGATGAAGTTGAGTTAGAATTTATGAAATTTATAAAAATTAACTATTTTTTCACGAACTTAGTTCTTATAATTTAGCATTGTATTAATTTGCGATGTGTGGTAATATGTTACTACCCTAGTATTTTTTTTTTTTTAATTTTTAAACCAATTCCACATGCTTATGTTTAAAATACCACCCTGACTTTTCAAATAAGCCCTTTTAATTTAGAAAACATTTTATACTATATGATGCAAAATAATACAATGCTAAACTGTACTAACTTATGTTGTAAACAAAGTAAAATAAATTAGGTACTTTTTGTTAAAAGAGTATTTTATTAATTTTTAATAAAGTTTTCAACCTTAAAAAAGAAAACAAACACTACTAAGTAATATATTTTCTTAGAAAGTAATAAGTAATATATTTAAAAACTTGTTTAACAACATATAAACGAAAATTCAGTCTAAGCCTAAAACTTTAGAAAAATAAAAACAGCTGTAGAAAAGAAATTTAACTTAAAAGGAGATTAATTTAACCAACTTAAAAAACTAAATAAGCAATCCTAATAGCAAACATGAAAATACTTGATAGGTTGGTTTCAATTTGTCGAATGAAACTAAAATAAAATTTCAACTTTTTAAAACTTCTTAAAACTAATATATTTTCACATTAAATTTTATCAGTATTTTATGCTAATATTTTATCTAGTCATTTTTTATTCATAAGTGTGATTGAAACAGTTGAAGAAATTAATATGTGAATACAAAAAAATATTAAATTATATTGTTTTTAAAGATATTAATTCAACCAGAAACTCAGGTAAATTTTTATTAATGAAAATAAATAAATAAAATTTAAAAACATGTATGCACTGTAGCGCTTACACATTACACACTTAAAAAAATAATAACAATCACAAAAAATGTCCTTCTTCTTTAAATTTTCTTTCTTTTTTTAATAACTTGTCTTTAAAAGACGGAAAATGCTAAACAACTAATAAATCTACAAGAAATAGTTTTCATTTGGAAATTTTAATACTGGGCTTTGAAATTTTGAATAAAATAAAACAGACACAAAAACGGATGCACGACTAACTAATTCGGACAATTCAAAGTCTGAGAATTGGATTTTTTTTAAGGCCACAACTGAAAAAGTAATACACTTTTTTCATTAATAATTTAGGTTTTTATGTTTAGTATGTAGGTCTACTTAATATCTACATAAATTTTTTTTTTGAAAATGTTATAAAATTTTTGAAGGTATGGCTGAAAAAAGTTTTTAAATATAATAATTTTAAGTAATTTTTTTTTTTCGAAAAACATAAAAAAAGTGTTTTTAGAAACTATTTAGACTTACATACCCTTTTTATTTCAAATATATAGTATTTTCTGAGTTGTGGCCCTTTTTACTTTTTTTTAGAATTTGAATTTTCATGTAACAAAAAAAAGTCAGTTACACCTCAAAGTTTTTCAAAGGCTAACAACCAACTAAAGCATAGGTTGTTTATTTGGTAAAGAAAACAAAATAGTGATGATTAAGTTTGTTGAACAAAACTTATATGTATACTATTATTTTATTTGAATTAGTTATTTAAATAAGCAATGATGATAAAAATATTTCTAGACCAGTTGACTTGTGCACTTGTAGACGCGACAACGCATTCCAAGATTACTTATAATGACCCTAGAGATAAAACAATTACTGGATAAACCTTCGCTTGCTTTAACTAACTTTAACGAACTGGTAATTTGGGTCGATCTGTCACAATCTGCTAACTATACAGTACATACACATTTTGTAGACCACTGCTGTAAATAACAGTTTTATCAACCTACAACTTAATTATAGACCAATTTATATTTGTTTTTTTTTTGTAAAATTTGCTTTAAACACATTTGTTATTTTTTTAATGTTTTTTTAAATGAAAAAATAAATTTTAAGTTTGTTGAAAATTTTACTTTTAAAAACTTTGTTTGAATAGTTTTTGAAATATATTTTTACAATATTTTCTAAATTTCTTTTTAAAAAAATATAAAACTTCTGTATATTTAAAAACTCTTGTTTCTAAGTTCTGAAAACTATATTTTTACATCGTTAAGCTTTCTGTTAAATATTTTTCAGATATATCAAGCTTTAATCTTTAATTAAAACATAAATAGATACTGTAGTGTAGATGTTTCAAAAAACTTTTTACCCTAGTTTTTTTTACATGATTATTGTAAAGTTTATAATTCAACTTTGATTATTAATAATAATGCAATTAAATTAAGTGAGAAAAATCAAAATTAAACACGAAAGAAGCAAAAACGAACAAAATAACTTTACAGACAGTTTTTTAGACTACATTGTTGTTGTTGTTGTTGTTGTTGTTGTTTATTTTTGTTTAAAAGCCTTATTTCTTAAAAACTTGTATAATTACGTCATTAGAATCATAGCCTTTATAACTCATTTTAGTCAACAGTTTTAATTTAAATGATTGCGTAAATCAAGGCTGCGTACTTGCTCCAAGTCTTTTTTCAATAAAATTAAATTTGGGGTCATCAACTTCAAGAGTTAAGCTCCATACAAGAAGTGATGGTTGCCTTTTTAACCTGGCACGTATAAAAGCTGTTATGTGATCTCCTCTTTGCTGAAGATGCCGAACTCATATTTCACTTTGTCTAAGAGCTTCATTCATTACTGAGTTAGTTTTCATCAGCATGCTTAGAATTCGGCCTTACAATTAAGTGAAGTAAAGTTATTAGCAAAAGCACAGCTAATCTTTCACAAATCAACATTGGCAAGGATATCGAAAACATAAACATATTTGTACATCTTGGCTTAAATTTTGCTCACTACTGTATACATAAATCAATAGTCGATTTGGTATGGAGTCAGGCATGTTTATTCGTCTGACTGCAAGAGTTTGAGATAACAAAAAGTTAGGCACAAAGGCTACCGTTTATTTTGTCTGTGTATGCAATGCACTTCTATGTTATATAGCGAAAATATTGACATTGCCAGTCGTGCAGAAGAAGAAAATTAACACCTTTTACATACAATACCTTTGTTACGTCGTATCTTTACAGTTGAATGACAAAAAATAACCAAAAAAGAAGTGTTAAGTTAAGAAGTACTGTTCTTACCAGTATGAATTTAACCCAGGGCAGACTTTACTGGCTTGGTCATTTTCCAGGAATGTGAGCAAATATCAAAGTCTTTATAAAACAAGTTTAGTGTTGACAAACACTACTAACAGCGGTCGTCCAGCACTTTGTTTTAAAGACGGCTGCAAACATAACTTGAAAAGTTTGAGTGTCAGCAATGATGAACGGAAAAAGTTTGCAAATGACCGCGACAAATAGTGCTTTTTAAGATAAAAAAAGACTGACGAAAGAGAAAAATAACATTTTTAAAAACCGAAGCATAAAATAAAACTTTAGTTTTTAGAACTTTTTCTTTTAATTTTTTTAAAATTATGTGTTTTAACTGTTATTTTATTGTTGCATTTATTATGTATACAATTAAAAGGCATAGCTAATTTCATTTGATATTCATATCCTTTTATTATAACAGTTAATTTAATAGTTTACGTTGTAATTTTTTAAGTATAAAAATATTTTAAATTTGTGCTCAAGAACTTATGCATATTAAAAGAACATTTTAATACTTTTTTTTATGTTTTTTTATAAAAGAGGATGACATTTTTTTGCCCTGATAAAAATCCATTTTAGTTTAAAATCCAGAAAAATCCGGATTTCTCAATTGTTATTATCAGTGCATGACAGTCTTGTGATTGTTATTATTGACTTGGTGATGTCACTATTAGTAATTAAAAGTTTTAAATTACAGAGCCATTCATATATTGTTAAAATGATGTAGTGCACGTTTTACAAACATATTTTATATAAACTCATGATTTTAGCACACAAATTGTACTTTGAAATGTGCAGAAATACCGAAGACAGCAAAGTGAAGGAGAACCTATTTATACACTTGGTTGATTTATTTTGTAAAGGAAATTTAAAGCCAGAAATGTAGTTAAAATAAAGTAATATAGTTCTATATTTCTATTAAAATTGACTCCTTAATTAAGATACCTCAAGAATTTTTAATTTAACAGAAAAAGGGAGTCGTTTTAGTATTCAAAAAAAGCATAGATAAAGAAATAACAGATCATCTCCACTTTAAACTCTCTTTCATTGTTTCTAAGTGAATTATAAATAACATAGTTAAAATGGTTATATATGTAATTTTTAATGTACATATAAAATAAGGAATTAATTTGAATTAAGTTAGTTCTTAAACAGTTTAATTTATTAACAAAACTACTGATGTTTTCCTTCTTTTTAAAGTTGTTGAAATAGCCTTACTCAGGGTTGCCACACACTCAGGGAATTTCAAGTTATAGAAAATCTCAGTGAAACTCAGGGAATTTGGATTATTTTTTTTAACTCAGGGCAGTTATGATTTTTTCTAAAAATTTCTGGGAAAATTTAAGAATTTTTAAAAAATCTAAGAGAAATATTTTTTTAGATCTAGAATGAGATTTAAGTAATCCAGTTTCAAAACTTTGTTCAAAACATTTAATTTTATCTATTTTTGAGTGCTTCTTTAGAAATTTTTAAGCTATGTGGCTAGTTCTTCAATATTCTTAGAATTAACATTGTAATTTTCTAATAAATAGTAAGTTTTTAAGGATTTGTAAAAACTCAGGGAAGTTTAAGGGAATATTTTTTGACCTAAAGAGTGACAACCCTGCTTACTTTAGGTCTAAGTTAAACATTATAAGTAAACTAAGGTATGTAAATTATAGTTTAGAACAACGTTATATGAAGTAAAATGAAATGTTAAATATAACAAGGGTGCCACAAAACCTGAAATCCTGTAAAAATCTGGAATTTAAGAAAAATTATAAAAAAAAAAGCAGGAGAAACCTGAAATTTTGAACAGTTTTACATCTACATAAAAACTTTTGAAATCTAAAATATAGATAAAAAAAGTTTCTAAAAAAACATTAACAAAGTAGCTTTACAGTATCTTTTCAATGTTGTTATACTATTCAACACATGTTTTTACCTTGAACTTAATTTTGAACTAAAAATAAATCCAAAACCTGGATGTACTTTTAAATCCTTGAAGAAATTCAGTAAACCAGAGGCAACCCTGTTATAAGTGCAAGATTTCTTTAATTTTGTACTATTTTTATTTTTTACCACGGCTAAAAAAATAAATTTGTTTTTGTTCCTTATTAATGATGTCTGCTAAACTGCTACTATCAATGTCAATCCAACTTTTACACAGTTTTAATACTTATAAATTTCATAATAAGATTAAAAATAATTTTATCCAAAACTGTTTTAAATTAGCAGCATTTCTAATAAAAGTTTTAATACTTTAAAGTGTAAATGGTTTAAAGTAGCTGAATTAAGATACTTATAAACAAAAAGTAAAAAAAAGTATTTAAACTTATAAAACAGATTCAAAAAAGCAGCACCTCTAATAGTTTTATGTTAAAAGTTGAAATGACATCAAAAGTAACAGTTAAGTAGACATAATTAAGAACAAAAACAAATTTCTTTTTTAGCCTTGTTATAGAAAAAAAGTATTACCTGTGAAAAGTTGAAAATTTAGTCAAACAATGACTATCAATTCTTGTTATAGTAACCTTTTTTCCTAATATTATACTTTTAGGGTTACTTCTTTTCAGTCTACTCAAAATAATCTAAGCTAGTTTTTTTTTCAAATTAAGTTAACTCCAGCTTGTTTGGTTGATATATTGCAAAACTCTTGTTAGTTTCTAATCTCAGGATAATTTAACATTTTTATAACGAGCCGTTTTGTCATTATTTTGTTATTTTTAGGTATGTTGATTTGATAAATTCTTCTCAAGGCTAACTTAATGTAACTCCGGCTTTTTAAACCAAAATTTAACTTTATTTTTTTGCCTAAGCAGTCGCTTTATTTTTATGTTTTATTTAAATATCACTTTCAGGGTCTCCACTTCATAAGTTAATTCCCTAAAAAGAATTTAAGTTATCATAAAGATTCTAAATTTTATTGTTTATACCTAGTATTGGATAATTTATATTACATGTATTTATTTTTGATAAAATGGTTTTTTTGTAATAAAGTGTTTAAATGTTAGATTAAGAGTACAAAAGCAAAACTAGTCCAAATAAAAGTGTTGCCACACACTCCAGGAGAACATAAGATATTTTGAATTGTTTTTAAGTTTTAGGCTGACTCAGGATAGTTGTATTTTTTATGGTAAACATAATTTAATTTTACAATAATTCATGATAGTTGAAAAATTCTTTCAAAATTTCATTATATATTTCTTCCTAATTTTGAAAGAGTTTTAGTTTAATTAGTTTCAATATTTATTATTTTATTACCTTTGTATTGGAGAAATTAACTTTTTAAAGAAAAACAATTTTTAGGATTAAAAAATCAGGATGACTAAGGACAGTTAAGGTCACTCAGAACATTTTTTTACTAAAAAGTTAGCAAATCCTAAAAAGTAATTAATTTCCTTAATAAGATTTAGCTCACTATGGAAAACACTAATTTTAAATCTTACCTCCAAAAACAAAACAAAATATCAAATAAAAAGCTACACAAGTGTAATCACATGCTAAAAACTTTTTTTTATGAATTTTAAAATTTAAGAATTGTTTACTTACTAGTTATTGTCTGTTTAGAAAACCCAGATCAATTGGGCGTATCAATTTTATTTAAATGGAGTTTGTTTTGATTAAAAAATTATTTTTGTTGAATACTTGATAGTTTAATATACAAAGTCAGTTTCTGGTGAACTTAAGATAGTAAGTAACTTAAAAATCAAAATCTAAACTTGATTATAATCATAAAAACAGGCTGAATCTGATTTATTATAACCAATATAGAGGAAAAGTTATCTCAGAACATTTATTTCAGTTTAAATAATAGTATTATATAATAGGTTATATTAATTAACTGTTAAAAAGTTTTTTTCTAAAACATTTATATTCTTTAAAAAAAATCTTCAATAAATTCATTATAAAAGGAAGTAAAGCAAAAAGTTAGCAAGAAGTAACTTATAAAGCAAGAAGTAACTCATAAAAACAAAAAATCTATTTAAGCCATTAAAAGTATCAAATATGTAAATAAATTTATACATTGTGATTATAATTAAAAATTACTGTTTCTAAATATTTTGAACTTAAGTCTTCTTGATAATAGTATTTAAATAGTTTAAGTAATCTATAAATATGTTAAAAAGTAAAAAAAAACTACACTAGAGTTATAAACCTTAAATGAAATTACAAACATTGTAGTTTTGTTTCTGTAATCGTAGTGTAGTGTTCAACCATAAATAATTGTTTTAAAATATTGAAATTATTTTCTTAAAAAAAATTAGAATTAAAATTTTTTTAGTATAATTTATAAAGTTGTCGAATTTAAATATCTGTTGTTTGCAAATTGTTATTGAACATGCAAATTTTTGTTAAAACACTGACTGGTAAAACCATCACTTTAGAAGTTGAGGCTTCAGACACCATTGAAAATGTCAAGGCTAAAATCCAAGACAAGGAAGGTTTGTTAAACTTTTAAATTGAAAGCAGTTGAAACTTAATATTTACAGCTGATGGTAGTTAAATTCTTAGCATACTGTAAAATCTAAAAATAATTAAGTTCATTAGTTTTTCATAATTGAATTGCTCTAACTCAAGACCTTTAAGTGTTAAGGAAGTAAGTGGTATATCATTTTTTAAATAGAGTTATAAGCTACCAGTTGTTAATTCAGTTTAAAAAAATTTAATGTAGTTTTAACCAAATAATAAATCAAAGAAAGTATAATATGTTCTTAATGAGAGGTGCAAACTGAAAACTAAGTATAGATTATTTATTTAAAAATATATCTCTTTCAGTTATGGTATTATTTACTATTATAATTGTTTAGAAATTCTCAGTCTAATATTAAATAGGTTTTAAACAACTATAAGTAAACAGATTTTTTCTCTCATTTCTGTATTAAATCAAACAAAAAAAAATTGATTTTGGTCTTTTTTTTAATATTTTTTTTTCCATAGTTGGCTTACTATAACTTGTTTGTATATTAAAAAACAATAACTAAGAATTTTAAAATAAAAACCTTCAAAAAGTGAAGAATATAGATTTTTAGTAAATATTTTAAGTTATAAGAAAATTAGCCGTGAGATTTTTTTCTATATGCTTGTATCAATTTTTTTTACAAAACTGATTATATCTCAAAAGTAAATTGTCTTATGTTTTATAAAAAAAATTAATGTATTAAATAAAATTAAATATTTACTACAAAAATATTGTTAGTATTAAGAAGTTGTATGTTTTGCATCTTTAAATCCATTTAAATATTAAATTCTAATTGAATTAGCGTAATATTAAATAAATATATCAGACTTGTTTTATTAAAAAAAAATAGAACTTCAGTATTTAATAAATAATGTGTTCATATTAGTTGATGTACAAAACCTCCTATATGCAAGAAAATAGTATAAATTTTAGTACTCAAGTGAATTAATATGTTAAAAGTCTGAATTTTATGGCTTCTGAAAGCTACATATAATGTTAACAGTTAAAAATAGAATTTGTTGTTTTGATAAAAACACAAAAGTGCACTTTTCATCTAGGTTAATTTTTGTACAACATTATAAGTTTTAAGTGTACCAAAAATAAATATAATAAGTTATAAAAAAATCTTTGATAATCTTGAGTTCTGCAACAATTTTATAAAGTAGTAAAGTTTTCATGACACAACTTGCTAATTAATTCTAAACTAAATAGCTAAACATAAATACAGGTATCCCACCAGACCAGCAACGTTTGATCTTTGCTGGAAAACAGTTGGAAGATGGAAGGACCTTGTCTGACTACAATATCCAAAAAGAGTCCACTCTTCATTTGGTGTTGAGACTTCGTGGTGGAATGCAAATATTTGTGAAAACATTGACTGGCAAAACCATCACTTTGGAAGTTGAAGCTTCTGATACTATTGAAAATGTCAAAGCTAAGATCCAAGACAAAGAAGGTTTGTAAAAGTTGAAATTAAAATGAAAACAAAAGTTTTAATGATCTCAAAAATTAAGAATCAATTTTATGTGTTCAATTACCTCTTTAATTAAGCTGACTCTAACTTGTTAAAATTAAGGTATAACTTGTTCAACTAGATAAAATCTAAGATATATGTTCTACATAATATAAAAAATTTCTTAAAAATCAAATATTTAAAATATATATAGAACTTGTTCAATTCAAGATGTATAATTATAACATTTTACAGGTATTCCACCAGACCAGCAACGTTTGATCTTTGCTGGTAAGCAATTGGAAGATGGAAGGACTTTGTCTGACTACAACATCCAGAAAGAGTCCACTCTTCATTTGGTGTTGAGACTTCGTGGTGGAATGCAAATATTTGTGAAAACCTTGACTGGCAAAACCATCACTTTGGAAGTTGAAGCTTCAGACACCATTGAAAATGTCAAAGCTAAGATCCAAGACAAAGAAGGTTTGTAAAAGTTAAATATAAATTAGAAACAATTAATTTCAAAGCTTTTCTAAACAAGGAAATGTGAAGGTGTAAAATAAGCTTTGTTAAAAGCATACACTAATTTAGAAGTTTATAACAAATCTAAAACTTTATAGAAATAGGTCTTAACATCTGAGTAATAGTAAAATACTTAATGGTCTAAATTAGTATAAAAATAAAATGTTCAAAGAATAAGATACTCTTTATTTAACAGGTATCCCACCAGACCAGCAACGTTTGATCTTTGCTGGTAAGCAATTGGAAGATGGAAGGACTTTGTCTGACTACAACATCCAGAAAGAGTCCACTCTTCATTTGGTGTTGAGACTTCGTGGTGGAATGCAAATATTTGTGAAAACCTTGACTGGCAAAACCATCACTTTGGAAGTTGAAGCTTCTGATACCATTGAAAATGTCAAAGCTAAGATCCAAGACAAAGAAGGTTTGTAAAAGTTTTCTTTCAATAGTAATTAAGTTGAAAGCTTGTAAGAATTAAGGAACAGTTTTATGTGTTCATTATTTGTCAAGGAAACTGACTCTAATTTCTATTCGAAACTTAACTCGTTCAACTAGAAATTTATAAGATAAGTGTTTAACAATATCCAAGAGATAACTTGAACACTGAACATTTTGTAAAAATGTACATAGCTGAAACAATTCGAGATATATAATTACTATTTTATTTTATAGGTATCCCACCAGACCAGCAACGTTTGATTTTTGCTGGAAAACAATTGGAAGATGGCAGGACCTTGTCTGATTACAACATCCAGAAAGAGTCCACTCTTCATTTGGTATTGAGACTTCGTGGTGGAATGCAAATATTTGTGAAAACATTGACTGGCAAAACCATCACTTTGGAAGTTGAAGCTTCTGATACCATTGAAAATGTCAAAGCTAAGATCCAAGACAAAGAAGGTTTGTAAAATATTTTATTGAAATAATTAAGTTACAGCTCCTCACAGGGTAGTCAAAAAAAGCTGAAATTCAAGATAAACATGGAAATAACTAATTTGACAATTTTGGCTAAAAGTATTTAGAAAAACCTAGAATTTTGAATAAAAGTTATAGAAAACCTGAAATTTTAAAAAGTTAAAAAATGAAGTTATTTAATTTTGATTTGACACAATAAATCTGTCATATAGATATATATTTTTTCTACTTGTGAAAATTTCTAATTGAAAAACACATTTAAAATAAGTTATCAATATCTTGTTTATCTTTTTGTACTAACTGAGGCAGTTTTTAACCTTGAGCTTCATTTTATTCTAAAAATACACCCAAAAACTTTTATTTTCGAAAACCTATAAGAAAATTCAGAAAACTTTAAAAAAATTTTTAGAACCTTTAAGAACTTATGTTTAAAAATAAAGGAGCACTTTTAAGTGTAAAACAGCTTTGTTAAGGAAACTGACTCTATTTTATAAAAATAAAAAATAACCTCTTGATGTACATAAGTTGTAAGATATATGGTTTACAATATCTGATGAAATGAATAAGCACTAATATATTTTAAGGGCATTGGGGGAGTCCAACATTTTATTATACTTAAAATAACATTGGATCTTATATGAAGACTTCAAGTACAAACTACAAGCCAGTTTTTATAGAATAGAATAAAATAAACTTAATTAATTTTAAGCTATTTTAATTTTTATAAAAAGTTTCCGATACAAACGTATGAACCTTAAATTTTTTGGGGTCAACTTTCTCGTAAATTAAAAAAAATATTTAAATTCTATCTTTTTCTTTGTTTTATGAGCTAGAGACAACAAACTTTAAGGAAATATTCCTATTATAGTTTAAAAGACTTAGAAAGTTGCGATTTTAAAAATATTAAAAAATAAAAATTTTAGATAAAATATAAGTAAAAGGTATTTTTTTTTAGAATAAATTAAATTTTCTAAATTAACAAAATCCTGCATTCATCAATTTTTAATTTAATAATAGACTTTCTGTGAAAAATTGAAAATTGCTTAATATATCGAGGAGTAAATATATTTCTAGTAAAATAGTCTTTTTTCGCGCCTTTAGTTTAGTTCCTTCCATTGGGAACCTATTGAGGTCACCGACTTTGATCGCTCATATCTCAAAAATTACTTGATACTTTTCAAGCGGTTAAAATTGTCTGATAGCTTAGATAATGTAAAATTATAACTTTTTCATAGGTATCCCACCAGACCAGCAACGTTTGATCTTTGCTGGTAAGCAATTGGAAGATGGCAGGACCTTGTCTGATTACAACATCCAGAAAGAGTCCACTCTTCATTTGGTGTTGAGACTTCGTGGTGGAATGCAAATATTTGTGAAAACATTGACTGGCAAAACCATCACATTGGAAGTTGAAGCTTCTGATACCATTGAAAATGTCAAAGCTAAGATTCAAGACAAAGAAGGTTTGTAGATATCCATAAATAAGAAATAATAAGTTAATTTAAGCGCAGTAATTAATACCGACCATTAATAATGATATTTGAAGAGTTAAAATCTATATATTTCTATTGAAATGCTAAATTAAAAATTTTGAACGCTAAATCTTTTGATTCTTGCTGCAATCTCAAACAAAATTAGAGTACAAATAATTAAGTTGTAGTAAAGCATTGTATAGGAGACGTTTTATTGTTCTACATTAAGTAAAAGTAAAATCTAAAACAAAACTGTTCCCTGATATTAAAAATTTTTAATGCCTAATTTGCTTAGCGAAATTTGATTTTAGCTCTAAAGAAAATCAATTTAGCCATAAAACAGCAAAACTTCTTTATGGTATTGTAAGACTAAATGCGAGACAAACTGTCCTGAAGATTTAAAGTTCTATTTAAAATGTATTTTTTAATCATAACCGCCAATAATTTCTGTCCTTATACATATAATATATATATATATATATAATAAGGTTATTATTCAAACTTGAACACCTTCTACTGAGCCCACTTGAAGGGCTTTTAAATAATTTGGTATTATAATTATAGAATTAAGTTATATAACTTGATAAATCAAATATTTCACACTGAGCCCACCTTAAGGGCTTAAATAATAATAAGGTTTATTTCAAGATGTAAAACTTAAAGGACTCGAGTTTCGTGCTTATGCACTCATCAGCTTCAAAACAAGTTCAAAATAAGGCACAAAACACACAAATGAAAGTTAAAAATTTAGCATAAGTATATAATGACGTTATTTTGAAACTATCAAAAATCATGCAAAACGGCTTGTGCAAAAATTGATTTACCAATTGACAAGCTGTTTTGCATGATTTTTGATAGTTTCAAAATTACGTCATTATATACTTAAGCTAAATTTTTAACTTTCATTTGTGTGTTTTGTGCCTTATTTTGAACTTGTTTTGAAGCTGATGAGTGCATAAGCACGAAACTCGAGTCCTTTAAGTTTTACATCTTGAAATAAAACCTTTTAATTTATGTAATTAGAGATGGTAGATCGATTTTTGTACTGAATTTTTGTAATGCACAAGATTACGTCATACTGTTTTTTGTTTTTTTGTATAACTTTTGCATCTATCTTCAGCAAAGTGCTTTTAATTTTAAATTCAACTGGCTGATAGTTAAGGCGTCTAGTGTTATGAAACATATGTACCAGTATTTTTAAAATCTTATTTTTCTAATTAATTATTTAAAAGCTCTAAAGTGGGCTCAGTAGAAGGTGTTCAAGTTTAAATAATAACCTTATTTTATATATATATATATATATATATTTATATATAAAATAAGGTTAATATTCAAGGAAATAATATCAATATATTGTAAAGGAAGGTTGTTTAAATAAGAGGAGTGAATTCATATCGTCTTGTCGATTATGAAAATGCTCCTCTTAAAATACTACAAATTTTGAAGTATTTTATTGTCAATTAACTGTTGTTTTCGTTAATTTTAGTTGTTTGATTAGTTAGATGGTAGATCGATTTTTGTACTGAATATTTGTAATGTACAATGTTCAATTCTTACGTCATATTGTTTTTGTTTTTTTGTAAACTTTTGCATCTTTGTTTACCAATGTGCTTCTTATTTTAAATTTGAACTGGCTGAAGATAAGAGACAAACTTTTTTTGTCTTAATGAAACATATGTTCCAGCATTTTTAAAATCGTCATTTCAATAAATTATATATATATATATAAAACAGCAAATAAATATAAACCACTAAAAATCTATCTCCTATATTTTTAAAGATAACTACCTCAAATTTTCAGGAAATATTCCTTGAAATATTTAAAAAAATCTGTCAGGAAGAATTAATAAAATTAAAAAACTAAAAAAATTTAACAATAAAACAAAAAAATTTTTTTTTGTTAATTTTGTATATAAAATTTAAATTTTTTAAAATTCTGACATAATTTTCTAAACATATCAAGGAACACTTCCTGAAATTTTGAGGTAATTATCTGAATAAACGTAGGAGGAGTAGATTTTTAGTGAAATAGTCTATTTTTGCTGTTTAAGTTTGAGCCTCCCATAAGGAACCTATTGTTGCCTCCAACTTTGACCGGCTATGTCTCAAAAAGTCATTCAAATTTTTAAAATCCGTAAAAAGCATCTTGTAGCTTATGAAAAACTACTTAAAACAAGATCAAACAATAAATAAGTGTTAACCTCTATATGTCCTTAAAAAGCAGGAAATAATAACTTCTGGCTTAAATAAATGCGTAGAAATAAAACTAATCAGAAGTGTTTTACCCCTAACTATGGCTTAAAATTTGATTGATAAACAATGGGAAGAGATCAGAAGCATAATAATATATAGTCTTCAGAATATTTTTTTTTTCATTTGTCATAAATCAAATACGCTAGCTACTAAGTTTGATATAACTACAAAAATTTGCGGTAATTATCAGATTTTGCCTGTGGCACTAGTATATTTAAAAAAATATAAATATATAATGTCTTGATGTTAATATTTAGACGAAAGTGTTGATATTTAGAAACAATAGTCTGTAGAAAGTTGTTTTAAAGTATCATAGTGGAAAAAACTATTT
This sequence comes from Thalia democratica, assembly GCF_965202585.1. NCBI lineage: Eukaryota > Metazoa > Chordata > Thaliacea > Salpida > Salpidae > Thalia > Thalia democratica. The sequence goes on from NC_139172.1 coordinate 6,909,822, forward strand.
AGGTCATCTAAAATCAAGATAATCAAAAGAGATGATTTTTTTAAAAAATACACTAACTATTCAAATTAAAAAAACACAAATAGTTGTTTAAACAAAAGTTGTGATTCCTTATTAACCCTGTTAAGTCTAAGTTTAAAATTGGCTACCAAACTAAATAAAAACCAATCACAGGAATTCCACCAGACCAACAACGTTTAATATTCGCTGGAAAGCAATTGGAAGATGGACGCACTTTATCTGATTATAACATTCAAAAAGAATCAACCCTTCATTTGGTGTTGAGACTTCGTGGTGGAATGCAAATATTTGTGAAAACATTGACTGGCAAAACCATCACATTAGAAGTTGAAGCTTCTGATACCATCGAAAATGTCAAAGCTAAGATCCAAGACAAAGAAGGTTTGTATCAAATGATATCTGTAGCTTGTTATAACTTAAGATATCTAAAACCAGAATTGATGACTTTAAATAAGTAGCATACAGTTTTACAAAAGATAAAAATTGTTAACAACAAAAACTCTCAATTTAATTCATTATATCATAGGTATCCCACCAGACCAGCAACGTTTGATCTTTGCTGGAAAACAACTGGAAGATGGAAGGACTTTGTCTGACTACAACATCCAGAAAGAGTCCACTCTTCATTTGGTGTTGAGACTTCGTGGTGGAATGCAAATATTTGTGAAAACATTGACTGGCAAAACCATCACTTTAGAAGTTGAAGCTTCAGATACCATTGAAAATGTCAAGGCTAAGATCCAAGACAAAGAAGGTTTGTTTGTAAAAGTTATATATTACTTAATCGTGTAAGCTAATAAAATTAAATAGAGTAGTAAATATTTTTATGAAAAGGGTCAAATAAAATAATAATGTATAAAATAAAGTTTTTAACAAAGTTGTACCTTAGAATTTTCACATTAAAAAACGTATTTTAGTAAATATTTTTAACTTCTAGGTTAATCTAAAAATATTGCCAATATAAGCTAAGATATTTCAACGACTATAATACCAATGCTCTTATATCATAGGTATCCCACCAGACCAGCAACGTTTGATCTTTGCTGGTAAGCAATTGGAAGATGGAAGGACTTTGTCTGACTATAACATCCAGAAAGAGTCCACTCTTCATTTGGTGTTGAGACTTCGTGGTGGAATGCAAATATTTGTGAAAACATTGACTGGCAAAACCATCACTTTAGAAGTTGAAGCTTCAGATACCATTGAAAATGTCAAGGCAAAGATCCAAGACAAAGAAGGTTTGTATTGAATTTTATCTGTAAATTGTAGTAAAAACTTATCTAAAACCGGAATTATTAGCCTTAAATAAGAAGCATACCATTTTAAAAAGTTAAAATGTTTTTGAGGCCTCGCTTGTATTATATAGTAAAAGTAAAACGAAATTAGTTAAATAATATCACAGTCTTAAAAAGATGATCCTTAAAAAGCACTACTGCTTAATGATCGTTGTTAATGATTAAAATATTTTAAGTAGTATTTATTGGATGTATTAAATAAAAAAAGTTGTGAGCAGAGTTTTCTATGATAAGTATTAAAATCTCTGAAAATAAATTAAAAAGAACTTTTCACAATTATTCTAACCCAACCGTAAGAAAATTTAGGTTTATAATCTGCTTGAAAAAAATTTCTAACATGTAATAATTGTAAAGATTTGAGGAATTTTTAAACCCTTTTATGTACAACAAAAACTATTAACTTGATTTTAATGTCGTAGGTATCCCACCAGACCAGCAACGTTTGATTTTTGCTGGTAAGCAATTGGAAGATGGAAGAACCTTGTCTGATTACAACATCCAGAAAGAGTCCACTCTTCATTTGGTGTTGAGACTTCGTGGTGGAATGCAAATATTTGTGAAAACCTTGACTGGCAAAACCATCACTTTGGAAGTTGAAGCTTCTGATACCATCGAAAATGTCAAAGCTAAAATCCAAGACAAAGAAGGTTTTTAAAAGTTTTTTTTTAAAGTAGAAACAATTAATTCTAATGCTTTTCTAAACAAGGAAATGTGAAGGTTTAAAATAAGCTTGTTAAAAGCATACAATAATTTAAAAATTTATATCAAAACTCCTTCTACTAGAAAACTTCATAGAAATATGTCTTACTATATCTGAGTAATAGTAAAATACTTAATGGTCTAAATTAGTATAAAAATAAAATGTTCAAAGAATAAGATACTCTTTATTTAACAGGTATCCCACCAGACCAGCAACGTTTGATCTTTGCTGGTAAGCAATTGGAAGATGGAAGGACTTTGTCTGACTACAACATCCAGAAAGAGTCCACTCTTCATTTGGTGTTGAGACTTCGTGGTGGAATGCAAATATTTGTGAAAACATTGACTGGCAAAACCATCACTTTGGAAGTTGAAGCTTCTGATACCATTGAAAATGTCAAGGCTAAGATCCAAGACAAAGAAGGTTTGTAAAAGTTTTCTTTCAATAGTAATTAAGTTGAAAGCTTTTAAGAATTAAGTAACAGTTTTATGTGTTCATTAATTGTCAAGTATCTGGCTCTAATTTCTATTCGAAACTTGACTCGTTCAACTAGAAATCTATAAGATGAATGTTTAACAATATCCAAGAGATAACTTAAACACTGAACATTTTGTAAAAATGTACATAGCTGAAACAATTCGAGATATATAATTACAATTTTATTTAATAGGTATCCCACCAGACCAGCAACGTTTGATTTTTGCTGGAAAACAATTGGAAGATGGCAGGACCTTGTCTGATTACAACATCCAGAAAGAGTCCACTCTTCATTTGGTATTGAGACTTCGTGGTGGAATGCAAATATTTGTGAAAACATTGACTGGCAAAACCATCACTTTAGAAGTTGAAGCTTCTGACACCATCGAAAATGTCAAAGCTAAGATCCAAGACAAAGAAGGTTTGTAAAAGTTTTTTTTAAAAGTAGAATCCGGTAATTTTAAAGCTTTTCTAAACAAGAAAATTTTTACTGCATAACAAGTTTAAATAACAGACTGAGTCTTTTTGTAAAATTTATAATCTTACTTCCTCTTACTAGAAAGTTTGTAATAAATATGTATAACATAATCTGTTTAATTTTTTAAATATTGAATGTATTAAATAAGTATAGGATTGAAATATTTAAAGAAATATAATAAACATTTTATTTAATAGGTATCCCACCAGACCAGCAACGTTTGATCTTTGCTGGAAAACAATTGGAAGATGGCAGGACCTTGTCTGATTACAACATCCAGAAAGAGTCCACTCTTCATTTGGTGTTGAGACTTCGTGGTGGGCAATAAAGTGTGTTCTAGTTTTCTGTAAATTCTCTGTACATTCTGATATTTTTTAAAAGCATAAAGTATATAAGTTATTTGTCTCCGCAGTAATTCCTTGGTGATTCCATTAAAGTTTTGGAGCTCTTTTTTTTGTATATAAACCACTTTGAGTAGTTTAAATGAAAAATAAAATAAAGATATAAAGATGTAGTTTTTTATTTTATTTATAAGTTTCTAGTAGAATTACATATAACATACGAGATTTAAAAAAATAACCCAGAACAGGGTTTAAAGATAAATAAATTTTTATTCTAGTACTGTAATTGAAATTAATAACTGTCTAATCCTATGAGGGAAATAAGTTAAAAATTGTAAAAAAAACTTAAAACATTTAAGTTATGTTTTAAAAAGTAAAAAAAAGTTAAATAAGTCAACAATAAATAACTTATTCAGGATTAGTCATTAGTAATAATTTTATTTTTTCAAATTTTAAAGTTTACCTTTAATTTTCGATTCAAACTAATTCATTGATAATCCAACTAAAAAAAATATTTAAATTTTTGATACAATATCTTTGTAAAAAGTTTAAAATTCTAAAAATATGAATCTATAATTTCTGAAAGTTTTACAAATTTATATCTAGTTTTAAATGCAATTTTGTTCATAATTTGGTAATAATCAAATAGTATATGAGGCAGTTATAAAACTATTGTTAAAAAAAAAAATTGTTAAGACGCAAGTTTAGTGTTAATTGTGAATATAAATCTCTACAAGTTTCATAATAATTGGTAAGTATATTATTAAGAAAGTAAGTCGAGTCTTTTTTGATTTGGGTATATATATTATGAATACTTTGTTTGATTTATCTATTGTTCAAATATAAGGATAATATTAACAGCAGTAAATAAATTTATTTAACGGATATTTAAATAAGTAAAATTGTGCATAGTGAGGCTCACAATATAGTAAAAACATCAATTTGTATATTGTTAACAATTTAAACTTTTTTTATTCTCGTGACAATTTCACCAGATATTTATAGCCGATTAACATAAATTTATTACATTACAAAATTCATTTTAATTCAAAGTAGCTTTTACGAGCTTCTGTGTTCTAAATGTATTGTTGCAATATTTTGTTTTAAAACGACCAGCGTTCCGTATGTATCAGTCGTAACGAATATTTGAATATCCATTGAACACAATAAAAAACTAATTGAGCAGGGAAACTAAAAGCTTGAACGTTAAAACGGTTATTTTAATAAACTTAATCTTTTTTTTTCAAAAATTAAATAAAATTTTGAAATAAACTGTTCACGTTTTCTCCCATGGTATCTCGAGAAAAAGTTTAACTTGAACCAACCTTGAAGACGTATGATTCGTGAACAGCAAAATTTAAAAACCAATTATATTCGAGTTTGTTGAGAAGTATTGTAAATTTCTACGTAATTAATAATTTTTCAACCAACCCTTGTTTTGAGACTTAAATATCGTTCCACTCACATATGTATTGCTTAACCATTTTGTTAACTAAAAAAATCCTAAATAGATAATGATTTTTTGTTTATTTTTAACTATGAATAATTCTTTAGTATCTTTCTGTAAAAATGAACAGTTTCTTCAGTTTGAATATTATTAAGTGTACTAATTGCTTATAGATTTTTTAATAATCCTGATTTATTTTATTTCAAAGCTGCTTCGGAAAACTTTTGCGTGTAGTTGTAATAGAGTTTAATTTTTAAGATAAGTATTATTAGAATAGACATTTAAATTTTTTCGTTTTTCTGAACTGACCAGATATTTACTACAACCTGCCGGTTTGGCAGGCACTTGTTCATAATGTTTTTAATTACTTGAAATTTTAAAAACAATCAACAAAGTATTAATACAAAACCTAAATATTTTTAAATAACATTATCAAACATCATTCTGTATTAAATTTAAGCAATAAAATTTTCAATAAAATGTATTAAACAAAGACAAATTAATAAACTACTTTATATACTCATTTATTTGCTGCGCTTCCAGAACTTATGGAAAACTATAAAACTTAGTTTTATAACTGAAGAAAAAAACAAAGAGTGTATGGATAATAACGAAATTGATAATGAAATAAAAATATTAATATCTTGTTAATTATCTATATACAAGTGGTAATTTCAACTCAATGAAAAGGATTTACCAAAAAAGTCCTTTGAGAACCAGGTAAAAAGTAAATCTTGGCGGCCTGCGTATTTTTGAAACTATGATTCTAAGTCTCCGAAAAAATTATTGATACAAAAAGTCAATTTTTATTGTTCTACATAAAATATTTTCAAGCTAAAGTTTTAAATGCTCATTTAGTTTTAAATATTAGCTAATTGAAATACGTTTCAATTTCTAATTTATCAATTTTTTTTTAGATTTAATGAACGTACGGTAGGCTAGACCCGCGACTGTTTTTTAATTACTTTTACTTGATAATATTTTACTTGATAAGGAAGCTAAAGAAATAGTATGGTAAAAATTATAAGTAAGTTGTAATGTTAGTTTCATAGTTATAGTGTTATAGTTTTATGTTTAGACAAATTAATAACTTTTTCAAATAAAACTTTACGAAAACAAAGCGGACCGCTATGTAATAAAAACTGTTGCATCTGACAACTAACGAGTTAACTTTATTATAGACATAAAAATAGTGTTAACTGATACAGAAGTAAAATTTTTATTAATAAAATAAATGAAAATGAACATTTTATGTCATAATATAAAAAGATTAAAGTTACTACAGATCAAATAATCAACGTGCTACTTTTTATTCAGTCAAGGAAACCATATGCTAATATCATGGTTACCACGGAGTTTGAGAAATTTTCAAAAAAAAAGGAATTGTGTGAAGTGTACTTTCAGCACTATTTTAAATAAATTACAGTTAACATCTAAGTAAAATTTATTACAATTTTGTTTTTAAGTACTTATGCATGAAAAGAATTAGTAAACATTAAAAAAGTTACTACAATTATATAACAAGTTATATGTACTAAGTAGCAAGTAGCTTAAAATTAAGTTTTTTCATACATGTACTGTTAAGAAAATATTTTTGAAGGTTAAAAAGTAATAAAAGAATATAAAAAATAGTATAAATGTTAAGCAATCTGACAACTAGCGAGAAGTTCTGCTTTACAAACAAACAAACTTTGAAGAAAAATTGTTTAAATGCAGAGGTAGCTACTTGCTAACAAATAAAATAAATAAAGTTTAAAAATTGAAGTGATGTTTGTCTTTATTAAAAATACTTTTTGTTTGATCCTCAATAGTTACAATTGATAAATAAATTTTGTCAATTCTCGGTGGAAATTTTGTCTGAAGCGTGCATAAACTTAACAGTAAGTAGAAATTTTATTAGGATTCAATTTTAACTAACTAGTCAGGTTCTTAGTTAAAGTTTAACAAATAAGCTGTATAATCGATTTATAAAAAATAATTATGGTCATAAACAATAAAAAAGTTTAGCTTTATTCGATATCTAAATAAATTGAAAATAAAAGCATTGATTTTTATACGATAGGACATTTTTGTCTGTTTAAAACAAGTCTTTAGTTCATTTGATACGAATATGCTTAAGATTGTCTTCAGACAGTTAAATTTAGAAAGGTATTTTAGTAATAAACAGTACAATTGATACTCTTGAATTTATTAGAATTTGTGATCTATCGGATACACTAACTAGGATCCGGCCGGATCCGGATGAATTTGCATCCAATGGATCAAATACTTCTAACTTTTGTGCCTTAAACTTAATCAGCATTCAGTGATAAAATACATAAACTTCTTTTTTCAGACATAAATAAATGAATTTAGTATATTTAAAAGGCTTAATAATTTTGTCACAGAAATATTGTTTATTGAATTTTGTACAGTAACCTCTCGTATCTTTACGCACTCGTGACGTTACGAAATCTCGTTTAGTTACGCATTTTAGAGTTCTAAAAAATGCAAAGAGAAGATTTTTTTTTTTTAATATTGCACAAATTAGGTTTATTGTATATTTTTTTATTTAAATAAGTTTTTAAATGCTGAGTCACCTCTCTATAACTTAAGACTTTTTCCTTGACTAATTGATAAACATTTAGTTATACCTCAGTATATAATAAATTTTGTTAACAGTAAGAGATCAATTTAAAGTTCTAAAAGAAATATGACTGTGTTAAATAATGGGAGTAGAAAGAAATAATGAGAGTTTAAAACACAAAGAAATAATACAGCACTCTTGCCCTATATATGAATAAAAATCTCAAAGAGAAATCTAGTGAAACTTCCTAGCAAAAAGTAGCAGTGATACTTAATAAATATAGGTTTAGACTTAACACAAATCTCAGTTGTTTTTTTTAGTACACATATCAAAAATTTTCTTTTGACGTTTTTTTTTAGTTTAAGTTCTTCTGTAACACAATGTATCTTTAATACAATGCAAGACAATTTTATCCTTATGTTGGCAAAGGTCAAGTTAAAAAAGTTGTAGTAACATAAGCAATTTTTATTAAACATTTTTCTTATATTTTATATATTTTTGTTCAAAGAAGAAATCCATTACAGCACCAAATGCATATTTTTGTAAAAGACTATAGATACAAATTTTAAAATAGACACCACACCATTTCTTATTTGTAAACAAATGCTTAAATACAAAATGAATTTGCTAGGTAGAATAGTATATAAATGTTAAGTATCAAATAAGTCACATACAAGCAAAGATAAAGATAAAATCTACTTATTATGAAAGTTAGTAAAATTTTTCTATAAGTTTTATTATTTTGTATAAATTTAGATCCTTTTTTTTAATATATGTATAGTTTTATCTTTTGTTTTCATATTTATAAGTAAAGTTAACAAATTGTTAAAAGTGGGAAAGTCCCCAGTCTGCTTTTAACTAGAAGCATTATCAAAAAACAGCTATTATAGTAAGTATATTTAGTACATCTCGTATCTTTACGATCTCTTATATCTTTACGCACTTTTTCTGTGGACACAACGTGCGTATATAAGCGAGAAGTTACTGTATATTATTATTCTTTTTTTAGATAGCTTGAAAATCAAACTATATACAAAAACTTCTTATAAACATAAAAAGCTTTATAAGAGCAAAAACAGACTTAATTAAATAGTTTTGAAAGCATAAGTATAGTTCTGAAAAAATTGATATACAATACACATGAAACAAAAACATTCTGAATAAAACAATTAAAAAAAGTATAATATGTGTAAAGTTTATTGAATGACAAAAAATACGCTCAAAGTGTTTGGTCTTAGGACATGGTGCATGAAAAAACCTTTCGGTTATCGAGTCGCACACCACGGATACCTTTTGACGTCTTGTCTAGGACCATAAGTTAGATAAATATAAGTGAGATAAACATCACAGTTAATTTTTTGTAGTAGTTTAGTATCAGTTTAGAAAGTTATAAATACAAAACTTTTTTGGTTTAATGTGCATACAAAGCATATCAACAAAGTATTTTAAATTTATTAAAAAGCAATTTTTTCTTAACTTTTGTGAAATTTTAGTTATTTATTCAAAAAACTTTAAATTTCGTTGAACAAACGCTGTGAATAGTTTTACAAACATTTTTTTTTTGTTTATTCCTTGAATATTAGTTTGTCTTATTTTACTTATTAATTCTCAAACTTGACTATATTCTCCTTTGAAAAATATTTTTTAAACGTTAAAAAAGTAAAGATGAGCTTAGTGTATAAAAAATATTGATTTAGTTTAACACGGAATAAATTGAAATATAAAAAGATTTACTTGAGAATACTTAGTAATACTTTGAAATCCTTATTTTTAGTTATAAGCTAGCTTACTTTATACTTTTTGGTTTAAAGCAATATAAAAGTTATTAATTCAGTTTAAACTTTCACTACTTAGTATTATTTAATACTTAAAACATATTTTGAAAAATACATTATGATTGTTTATCATTAAAATCCAGTTAAATGAATTTTTGGTGAACTTTCATTTTTTTGCTGTAAGAAACTTTCGTGACGTTTTCCCATGTAAAACATCCAAAATGTTACGAATATATTGGCAGCTGCAAGACCGGTTAGAAGATAAACCTATAACAAACATTTTTTATTATATTATTATATAAAATTTATTAAACATGTAATTAAAATATTCGTGTCTAGTTAGGAATTTTATACTTAAAAAAAACAAAGCTTTATAATATGATGCATATATGCTGTCTTAAAAAAACATCAACTAAGTTCGTTTCAAAATTTATATCACATTACTAAATAAGCTGACCACATTGAAAGGGAGGATTGTGAATATTTTTCCGGCAATGATGGGAGTAACCATGTTTCCAGCAGTGTTTCCCAGTTGAAATATGAATATGTACGTTTTTGAAACGTTCGTTATCTGGCTAGTCCACGACACCCCTGTTGATTTTTTCATTAGCTAATATTTCAATTAAAAAAAATTACACTTGGTAAGCATTTTAATTCCTGTAAATATTTATGAAACTATTGTATCGTATTTCAATTTTAATAAAACGATTTTTTTGTAAGTTACTGTAACATACTTTTTAACTATTTTAAGCTTTATGTTATTTTACATTTGCTTTATTATTTGAATGTAGCTACACCATATCAAAAATTACAAATTGTTTATTCCTAAAAAGGTCAAGATTTTTTTAGTTAAGCAAACGAGTTAACTTTAAAACTTAAGTATAACAGTTTATTTTTTTTTGCAAAACAGTAAACAATAAATTAAAAAAAAATTTTTAAATGTTACTTAAATAAAATTTTAACTACTAACCACAAGAATAAAACCATGCTACAGTAAACCCGTGAAAAAATGATTCAATCCAGAAAAGTAGTGGTACTGTTTGACCAAATATTGCAAAAACAACCTGTATTGTTTGTTGTTTTAACGTTCTAAACTATGTTAAAAAATTAAAAAAAACTGACTAAACCAGATGTAGTTCCGAACAAGCTAAATAATATCATTATTTTTGGAGAAAAGTACTTGGAATAAAAAATTCCACAAGCCCTACTAGTCATAAATCCAATCCAAAACAACGTGTTTAGCCATGCCGATTCTGAAACCTACTAAAGTTGATTCCCAAAAAAAACAAAATTTATTAAAAATTCTTACCGTGAAATTTAGATCCGAGCAAAGGGCGACTGAATAAATGTAGCTTTGGTAGAGAGCTTCCAGACTGACGATTATGAAATAGAAAGAAATGATTGGAAGAAATAACCAAATTAAGTCTTTTACAGACTCTTCTTGTTTTTCGTCTTTTTCTTGTTTTTCTTTTTCAATCGAAGAAGTTTTAATTTTCTCTTCCGCTTTAATTAACGCTAGAACAACCATAATAATTCCAGTGACGATTGTGAAAGATCCTGATATTACGTACGTCCAACCGACCGGGTTGAAACTTTCTTCTACAGACTCACTTGATGAGTTGTAGGTGCTGACACTTCTGTACATTGTGTATTCTTCAGAAGCTGGGCAGCTATCTTCAGTGTCACTATCCGAGTCTGCCTTCTCCAAAAACGGAGCAGCTTTGTGTTTAATAATTTTGATGTTTAAGTTGATTTTAGAACAAATGACATTTTACAAACATTTTTGTACCATAGTAGTATTTTTTAACGTTTTCGTTTAATATATATTTTATAATAAAATTAAAACAGTACTAAAAAGCTAAACATTTGTTACAGTTAAGTGTGATAACTTTTATTGAATAGTATTACTCTTTGCCGAAAAAATTCAAATTAACAACTTTACATCACTGTGTTCTTAAAAACACAAGGTATGATCTTATGATCTTGATTCAACTGATTTTAATTTTAAGCGTGTTTTTATACACTTAAAAGTTTTTAAGTCTACATAGTAAATAATTAAAGTAAATAATGAACAAAAGATTTTATTTTTTTTAATAGCCGTTCAAATATAACCTTTAATTCAATTTAATAATTATAATTTTAAGTATTTACAAAAACTTTTAGACTGTTTTGTTTTTAGTACATTAAAAAAGCTAATGTTGTTCTGTAATTTATTTATACTACAGAATTCTAGTAATACTAAAGCACTATTTGAAAACAAAGTCACTCTTTAAATTTATAAGAGTATAAAAGTTTTTTAAGCAGGTTACTTTTAAACTTTATAACTTTTTTTTTTAAAGTAGTGTTCTTTTTAATTAAAAAATATTACGGTTTTCATTTGTTTTTTGAAGTTTTAATATAATATTTTTTTATATCTAAACATTATTGTAAAAAAAAACTTTCCAAAAAAGTTTATACCTTAAAAAACTACCTATTATTGGTGCTAATACAGTACCAATTCCAAAAGCAAAATGAAAGGACTGAATGTAGGGCCGTGACTCTTTTTCACCCCACAAATTCAGATACATTGACTGCGCTCCTAACAATCTTATTTATTAGTACTAAAAAATGTGTTACACAGCTATATTTGATTAAAAGTAAAACCCAATAATTAAAACAGCTTTTCATAGTTTTAACAACAGCTAATACCTGCGTCAAGGTAACCAAATAACAGTCCAGTCAATGTAGACGCAATAACTAATCCGGCCAGTGAGTGTATCCAAGGTGTAATGAGCATTAAAATACCGCTTATTACTATTCCTATGCCTGTTTAAATTTGAAATTTTAATTAGTTTAGAAGATATTAATTAATACAAATTTTTTTTTTAATTTACGATTTACAAAACTACTGTTATAAATTTTAAACAAAGAACTTTTTTTTGATTAAAATACAAAATAACAATAATAATCATAAAGTGATATAATTGTACATCTAGTAGCGTTTTTGTAAAATCTCTCCAGTTTATATTGTTAAATGCGTATAAAAATATATTTAACAAACATAAAAAGAAAAGCAAAACATGAAAAGAAAAATAATAAAAGACTAGGGGTAGGCAAACTCTCTAGTCGGCAAGTTATACTTGGTAGTCTTTTGTACATAAAGGACTGCCATAGAAATAAAAAATTGTGTCCACTTAATTTTTTAAACTTATACTAAACACGGTTTAACAACAGGATACTCATAATTAAGTTAACTTAAAAAATTTTAGAGAATATTATGAAACTTGTTTGTTCAGAAGAAATTTTTATAACTTAAAAATAAGTTACGAGCGGACAAAAAATTTTAAGGAGCTGGACCCAGCCTGCGGACAATTTGTCTATCTTGTTGACTAGGTGCATTCTACCCAGAACAATAATGTTAAATCGTCGGGAAAAGTAACAAATTAAATATAATGTTTCTAACTCTTAATCTTACAAAAAGACTAGGAATACTAGGTTTTGGTACATTTAGATAAGGTGTTTTTGATCAATATGTAGGTATAAAATAGTATATTAATTAGAAAAGTTAATATCATTTTTGTAACTATTTTGTAAAACTTAGATTAATCTTAAGTATTAATTAAATCAAAAAAAAAAATCAAGTAACAATCGGATAATTTATTATTGCAAGTAAGCAAGTTTTTAATAAAATTACTTAATTTTTTATAACTTAACATTTGGTTTATTAATTAAAAACTTAAACATTTTTTAACTTTTACACTTAAAACTTAAGTAAGTCACATAATTGATTTGAATTGGTGCAAAATGATTCTAAATTTTTTATTTTTATGTTTAATCTTTCCACAAAGGATTTATAAAATAACAGTGTTCAGTTGACTTTATTTGGTAGGAATGAGTTTTACAAGTTTGTACCTGATATCTGTTTTTAGCAGTGAAATTTATTCGTAATAAATAAACTTAACATTAAAATTGCTATAATTGCTTTCTATTTAATGTTTAAGCACTTAAAAACTTGTCGAGTTAGTACCCCAGTATAATTATTTATATAACATAAACTAAACGAAATTCAATACTTTCAACCATTCTTTTTTCAAATAACACTTGTGTGCTTTTAAAACAATTACGTATAGAAAACTCACCGATTGTAAGCAATGGCTTGTACTTTTTGTAGTATCTGATAAGCAGTCCACAAAATACCGCACCAATAAGTTTGCCGGCTGCCCTGCCAGTGAAAACATAAGACACCGCGTCGACTGTCGACCCGACATTGTCCGTCAAATATAAAAGGGTGGGCCCAGATAGAGAAGAAAATAAACCCTGAAAAAATACATTTAATTTTACTGCTTTCAAAAAACATAGATGTGTGACAACTAATTAACTAAGCAATTATAAAAACAACGCTCAAAATATTTGGTCGTAGGACCTGGTGCACGAAGAACCTTACGGTTATCGATTCGTACACCACTTGGATACCTTTTAATGTCCTGTCCAGGACATACATTCTAACACTTGTTTTTCTAAAGTTATTTTAAACTATCATAAGAAAAAATAATATTTTCTGACTAACATTAAATAATACTGTGTCAAAAAATTTCAATTACTTACTCCTCCTATTCGTGTCAACGAAACTGCAACAACGACCAACAAACTCCAAAACTGTTTGCTGTGCATCTTAACCGCATTTAAACTATGAAAATAATTATTTCTAAGCCGGTTGAAAGTAGTAAATGATTTACTACTACCATGTTTATTTTAAGCTTTTGTTTTGTTTAATTGCAGTTTATAAACGCCGGTTATAAATATTATTTGAGTTAAAGTTAACTTATTTAATTTTGGAAAAGCTAGTTTTACAACTAAACAAAACTTCAAAAATTACATAAGAATCATTGTATAGATTTAAAAACTAATTGTTTATAAAAAATTGCTATCTTGAACAGTATTTATTGGTTTTGCATAAAAACAATTTATATCATTTCAAAGTTTGATGCATGTATCAAGTTAAACTGGCAAATTAAACTTTGTTTTTACAATCTGAAAAAAAAAAGTTAAATATGTTACAAAAAAAAAAACATTTGCATTGGATATATCTTTGGAGTTAGAAATATTTAATCTAAATAAAAGTTTTTCCTTAGAATTAAAATTGCAAATAGGCTAGAAAGTTCTGATAAGCTATACGTACAATACTATACAGCTTGTCTTTCTATTAAGTTATTTTATCAACATAAATCATAGATCACTGTTTAAATTGAATTCTCGTTATTTGAAAGCAGTATGTTTACCTCTACGTTTAAAATTTTTATTTTTTATCCGTTTTTAACCATTTGCTTTTTATTAAACTTATATTTTTGACTTGATAATAAAAATGAAAATTGTAATAACGATAATAATAAATATAACAACCACAACAATAGCAATAATATTTTCTTGAACACGAAAGCGAATAGGCTCAAAAAAAAAGGTTTTAGGACCTGGTGTACAGAAATACCTTTCGGTAATCGAGTAAAACTTATAATTTATCAGAAAAAAAATACTATAAAAGAGAGATTTAGTTTAGAACATTTTAAACGTATAGTTATAAACTATAGTTTTAAACGTATAGTTACAAACTTAAAAATATTTTATTTTTTTAAACTTAAGTAATTTTGTTTAGTTAAAAAGTAAGACTTTAAAATTTTATTTTTTATATAATAATTACATAACTTTTTCTAACAATAATGTTATTTTCTAACTGTTGTAACCCTTTTTTTTCAAGTTTTTTATTTATGCTTATTAAAATAAACTATAGAAAAAAACCGTTTTATTAGGGGTCGGCAGTCTTTTGTGCAAATATTCTTAAAAACATTTGTTCGCATTTGTCGAACTGTGTTGAAAAAGTCTTCCGTGGGCTGCAGTTACTTCGAAATAATTGAAGTAATCAACTAAAAAGTACTAGTTTAAACCAAAAATGCGATAAAATCAGCATTAGAAGAGCAGTAGTAATGAGTAGTTATGAAATTAAGAGTTCAATTGTAAGTTTTTATCACAAAAACTTTTCTTAGTACTCTTTCAAAAAGTTATATTTTAAGCTGAAAGCAACTGTGGGTCGCGGAATTTGGCTTTGAGGGCCGCAGTTTTTGCAGACCCCTGGTTTTATAAAGCTCAATAAAGTTTAAGTTCTTAAAGTCAAAACAAAAAGAAATTTAAGAACATCTAGCAAATGTTTAATAAATTTATTTTTTAGGGATAACACGTCATATTTTAAAGATGATGTTTTTTCTAATAACATTAACCTACCACTAAAAATACAACTGTTATTAACAAATTAAAATCAATAGATTTATTATTTGTTTTCATAAAAGTTTGATTTTTTTCGTCTATTTTAGATAAAGTTTTACGAGTTGTGTTGTTGCTACTTCGTAATTATTTGATATAAAATTATAAAAATTTGACGAAGTTTGAACAAAAATTTGAATTTATTTTATATTAATCAGTTACTTAAATAAAGGTAGTTGTGTTACCGTTATGAATACCTGAACATTTAGTCTAAAAAGATGTCTTTCGGTTAAACGGCGTAAATCACTAAAAGTTCAAAACAAATCATTGTAAGTTCGTAGTAAATAAATTTTTATATTTAGAAGTTACTACTTACAAGGCTTTTCACTTTTTTTAAGGTAATACAAAAATTCAGCTATACTTTTATTTGTCTATGATAATTATTAAAATTATACCGTTTTTCAGAAATTTAAATTTAAAAATAATAGTGAGTGTGAGCTTTAAAATACACTGTGTTTTATGCACTAGTAGGAACATGATTAAGATTTATTTAAATAAATTAAAAGGCTAGATGTGATAAATTTATATTTATAACTTTAATTTGTTTATATAGTCAGTTTTCATAATTGTTTAAAGTTTGTTGATAGTCGAAAATTATTTAAAGTAAAATTAAAGATAATATAAAACATGTTTATTTCCTTAGAAGATACTTAAAGTTACTTTAATATTTAAAAATTAAGGAAAATGCACAAAAAACTGAGGAGGTGCAAAACTTTTTCCATGCATAAAAACTAGTTCAGTTTTAATTTACTTTTCAGTTTTGTTACAGTTTTAATTTTATATACTTGGAAAGCAAACTCTCATAGCATTTAAAAGTATACAAATGTAAAAATGTACTTTGTTTTGTATAAATAAATGTAAATAAAAGGACTTTTTTAAGTATTTGATAAATAATCTGGTTATTATTAATTTATTCCAGTTTTTTTTTTTAATATAACCACGTGTTTTTATTTTATTTTAAATATAACGTCCAAAAATATTAATTAATTTAAAAAAGATTTTTTTTACTTATTTTTGCACTTTTTTATCACGTAGTTTTAAGAACCAGCTTCAACATTATGTAAAAAAACTAAAACATCAGTTTTCGTATGAAATAATTTAAGTAGACAAATAGTTTGATAAGCTACAAAACTTTACAAAAAATAGTTAACATAAATTTTAAATTGAAAGAAAAATCTATAATAATCCTTCTTGTTAATTAGTTTTTATCAAACTTACAGCTTTTCGCTGTGCTAACTTAGTTAAAATTTTCAATGGTTTTATAATCTAACACATAAAAACACTGTAAATCCAAATAAATAAAACAGTGGTTTTTTTTCATCTTTAACTGAATAGTTTATACATGATTTGTATTATTTTTGTTTATGTATTGTGCACTGTACATGTAACAAAAAGTTACACAAAAAGTTTTAAAAAGCTTTTGTTTACTCATCATTTCTTGAGCTTTTGATTTTTTTTAATTGTTATATTAATCTTAAAAATAAGTTGGCAATAGCTACCAAAAGAAAATACATCTTGTTTTAAGTTATACAGCAACAAGAAATACATTTAAAATTAATTAGAAATTTTATTCTTAAAAACGACTATTTTAATAAGTTTTTACATATAAGTAAATATTTAACTATATTGTTACACTAATAATATAAAAGCTTTTTCATAAAAAAAAATGGTACTTTTATGTTTACAGGGCATCTTAGATATAAAGTACTAAATCTAACATCTGGTTATTGTTTATTTGTTTTTACACATAGTATTAGCAAAAAGGATCACAATTTATTAGAGCATTTCTTTATAACGCTTTACAAAAAATCGTAAATTAAGTAGAAAAAACTTTATCTAGTTTTATTTGGTCAATTAATTGATAAGTTTGAAATTTAGTTTTAATTAAAAAAATACGTGAGCTAAAACATATCTAAACAAATATGAATCTGGAACAAACAATACTAAAATAACTTAAAATATATCTTTCAAGAAATCCTTCATAATTAGCTCTTCTCTTTACAATACCTTACTGTTGCTTTTCTGTGAACTCATGAAAAATAAGTTTATACAGGTACAAGTATATAGTTTTAGTGTTTTGGACAGTAGTATCCCAAAAAGAAATGATTTCTTCTTTTTGCCTCTGAAGCATAGGTCAGACCACTAAGTCTGTAAAAAAACTGCTGTATAATTATCTAAATGGCAATAAAGCTATTAAAAATAAATTAAGAGAAAAAATATCCACTATACTATAATAAAACAAAATAAAACCATAACAAGACTACAATTTATGGCAACTGTGTTCAGCAATTATAAATAATTGTATTACCAATTTACTTTAAATAATTGTATTAATCATCAAGACAGTATACAACTACATAAAAGTATGATTATTGTTATTTTGTAGGTTTTATTTTTATGTTGAAAAACAAGGAAAATAAATCAGCAATTATTCGAAAAGTTTTGTTTGTGTTTTGAAAACACACATGTAGTTTACATAATATTATCAATTAGAATTTATTAAAAGTTTTTTGGTTGTTTTATTAAAAAATCCTGATTTATTTGTTTAAAATTTTCAAGCTTGAAATTAAATCATTTTACCACATGAAGATTTTGCACTATGAAGCTCAACTAACCTAACTGTAGTAAGTTGCAAAATAGTGGTTCTAAATAACATAAAGTTATTTAGTAGAATACAAAACTAAAATAATAAAAAAAACTATAAAAGTCAGCTTAGTTTGTTATTTAAGAAGTTTAGTAAAAGTTTTCACGATTTAAATCTTCATAAAAAGCTATTGCTTTTATAGAATCCTTGTTCTAATAGCATTAAAAAAATCTAGATATAAGTTAAAACATTCAAACTTAATTTAACCTTCCTCTGCGAGCAACGTGGCTGCAAAAGTTGCAAAAGTTCACGAAAATTTCCCCGCTTGTGGAACAAACTGGAGCGTAAATTTTCTGGCAAAAACCTTCTAATTGCAAGCAGTTACATTTCTGATAAAAAATTAAACTTGAATTAAAAAGCTACTTAAGTTTTTTTCAGATAAAATATTACTGTTTCCTTTTTTACTTTTTATGCAAAATGATTTAAAAATTCCAAAAAACAATTGATATACTTAAGTAGAATATGGGCAAAAATACCAAATATTTTTTGAGCATTACAAAAGTACAGTTCTATGTCAAACCTTGTCACCGCCGACGGGCCACGGGTGACTGGGGAAGTTGGTGTTGCACCTTTTTGCATACTTCTCGCTTCGCATCTGCAGGTAGTAAGGAATTCCTGTTGACGAAACGGATGACGGCCGAGTTGTTTTACCCAGTATTATGATGTCTGAAAAATAAAATCGTTGTGTGGAAATATATATTTTTTTAATAAACTTATTTTATAACCAAAAATAAATAAGTTGCACAATTTTAATTTTCAAGAAAAAAATTGTCTTAATCATCTAAAGAAGGATTACATTTATTTTAAACATAATGTTTCTTATTGTTGTTTTATACCACAGTTTTTTTTAAGTTCAGCAAACTATTTAAATATAAGACTTTAAAACGGTTCGATGCAATTCATTTAAAGTATTTGAAAAGTTTATAATGTAAAGTGTATAAAATTTTAATATAATAGATACTTTTACTTGCAGTTGCTTCAAAATACTTCAAAAAATGCAAGTAAGTATTTAATATTTTTATTTGTTTAACTATTTTGAAGTCTTGTAAAACTAATAAGAGTTAATAAATCATATTAAATAAAAACTCAACTTACTTGAATGCGATAGACCAACGTTAAGTTGCAAAGTGTACAAAATAATTGCGAAGGTATTAAAGTACTTCATCATTGAGTTTTAGTTTTTTTAATACAGCTCTGTTAACCACAATTTATTTTTTAAATAATACTTGTAAAAGTCTTTCAATCTAAATGATATTTAGTTTAGAGTTGCAATTTATTTATGGTCTGATAAAATTTTTCCCGGCCTTATATGCAGAGTGATACTTTAAATTTTACTAAATTGCTGCTTATTTTTAGATACGTACATGTAAAAATATTTTTAACAACACGATGATCAAAAAAAGATCGCGATAAGTTTTTTGTAAGAATATCTTTATTGTAAAACATTGTGTACAATTTGTAAAAATCAATCATAGTTTAATTGTATTAGTAAATTATTTTATAAACTACGGTTTTTTTAAATCACGATACTATTAATACATAAAAAACTTGTAAAAAATTTGAATTTTAGAAGCCAATTAAAAAACAACGATGGTGTTACACACTCAAATAAAAAAATCAATTCATACTTAAAAGGTTTCAAAAATAAATTGTTTATTACAGACTGAATGAAAAGAGTATAATAACACAAACAAAAATCCATCGAGGATTTAAACTTGCTCACACAACTAACACTGTCTAAACTTTAATATGCACTCTATCATAAAATTATTCAGCAGTATTCTCACCACAATTACATTTTACGATCTAACCTGACAAGTAGTAAAACTGCGTTTAATAGTGGCTACACTACTGTGACGCAATATACAACGCTGAACTTATTTTTTTGCCTATAGCTGTTGCTTGTCTCGAATTTTTAGGTCTCTCTCGCTGGTACAGAACCGAATTTCATTGTCTTTAAAATGATAGAACGACCAAAGTTCTCGTATATTTATATATTAAATTTTTCTATACTATTTTTAGTTGAACTTATGACGTCATAATAAACGCCCGAAGCAGTGATTTTGTCACTAATAATAGATAAATTTTAACGAATGCACGGTTACAATCGATCACAACTTGACTGACTTTATACAGATTTAAAAAGAGCAACCTCAGTGTTAAAAATGGCATTTGTTTATTCCACGAAAGAGTTTGATTGCAAATTTCCTTTGAAGAGAGCAAGCAAATTTTAGCGCGAAGGAAAATGTTCGAAGGTTGTTTATGATGAAACAAGTACAAGGCGAAGCGGTAATCGAAAATGCACTGCGTCATAATGAAAACTTATTTTTAGCTTCGTAAACAATTTCACATAACTCTCTTGTTAGAAGCGTCTAAAAACAGAAATGACAGCTTTGTCAACATGATTGGTTTTTTTTTAGCATACTGAATAAAAATAACTTCAAAAAAAATTATTGAAGGTTGAATCTGTGAGGTCTATGAAAAATAAAGCAACGTTATTGTATTTTAAACTTATAATTACAGCTGTTAGTTTATAAGAAATTATTGCGATGTACTACTTATATCTAAAACAAACTTATGATTTTTATAAAGCTCATTGAAAAACGAAAACTTTTTTTTACATTATATAAACTCCGTATGATTTGACCAAAGTGTATGTTGGACAATTTTGACGTCTGTCTTATTATATCTAGAACAAATCTCCACGTACAATCCAAAAAAATTATTTGTTCAAAATTAAATATTTCTGCTCAACGTCGAGCAAAAAGAATTTACAAAATCATTATATGCTATTTTAGTCAAATTAATCTGTTATGGTATCAAGCAGATTAATTAGTGCACGTAAAATAATCAGAAAGATTATTAACACCTTTTCCTCCGTAAACTTAATAAGATTAAAAATGTAAATTTAGATTTAAAGTCAATTTAGCAGCAAGTAGTTATGAAGGAAGCTGATCAATTTAAGTACAAGTTTGCGTCTTTAATTTTTGCCCATGGCATGAAAAGTTTCATTAATAAAGCAATTATTTTTACTCGGATTAAAACAAAAGTAGTTGTAATTAAGTTATGAGCGTTTAAGAAAAGCAAAATAAATTTAATCATATAACACACGCTAACATAGAAATTAACATGTTTAAAACAAATCATGATTTGAAAATTGTAAATTATTGTGCGGTATTTAAAATCATCAAAGAACACAAAAGGTTTTTATCAGAAGATAACAAAAGTGATCAACAGAAAGCGTTTATAACTTACTTTGTTTTTTTAAATTATTTGACTTTCTAAATAAAAGGTTCTTCTAAACAATTCTTAAGTTTATGTGCAATGAATTGTAAAAAAATTAGAATCCGATTACTAAATATCAAAAAAAAAAGCTTCAAAAAACGGTTTAATTAGAATTCATAATTTCTTCAGCAAAAAAATGATAGTTTAAAAATTACTTTTAAACTTATACTTTTAAATTGTAGGATTTGCCAACGTCAAGATACTACTAAATTTTGTTTATAGTTTTACTGTTATTTTTCTTAAACTGTGTTAAACACCATATTAAAAATACAAGGAACATAGCTTGTTTTTAATTTATGAATGCAAAAATAACTAATTGGTATTAATTGGCATGTTTGTATACTTTATATTTACTTTACATTTGCTCATCATAACAATAAGCTTTTGTCCAAAGTAAGTTTTTTGTGAAAAAGTCGCTACTGTTTGAAAGTTGTACTTTTCTTCTAGTATTTGTCTTGTAGGAATTTATGCTTGCGAAAAAATAGCTATAAAAACTTTTTACAAATTTAATTCAATTTCCCTTTTAAATTCTAACAAAACAAAAAAGAAATTAAATTAAATGCTTACGTAGTTGCTAATAAAAGCAATCTGCTCACGTAATACTTTTGTGTATAATTAAAAAAATACATTATTATATAAATTAAGTTCCCATTGAAATTCATTTAAGTACATAATGCAAATACTAAGAAAAATAGAAAACAAAACAAATTTGGAAATTATAAACATTTTTGCGCAGCATGTTTTTACAAAACAAAAAAACACTAGCTTAATCATCTTGAATTTACCAGAAAAAATATTTGATTTACAAAAATATTGGTTAGTTAAAAGAAAAAAAAAACGTTTTTTTAATTACAGTATTTCTAAAAACCAGACGATTTACCATTCCAACTAATCGTCTTGTATTACATTGGCAGAATATTCAGTTTCTATTGTCAAAATTAACATGTGTAAATAGTTTAAGATGTCCACATACCTGTAAAGTAAGCAAACAACTTCAGATGAACTTTGTTGTAAACACGTCGTCTATTGCGTCATCAGGTCACGATGAATTCATGTCGAGTTCCTATAAATATTATTTGAATGTACAAATTGAAAGCATGTTTGAAATGTTCTAGTTTTGTTTTTGAACTTTTGAACTTGTGTAGCTGGAATCCTGTTAACTACTTGTAGTATTTAAAATATTTAAAAATATATCCGAGTGTATAATAATTACAAAAGAATGTCGCAATGAATGGTAGTTAACGTTACTTAATGATCATAACCAATATTTATTTCAGCCACCATCAACAAAGTTGATATGTTCGCGCCATCAAAAATAATTAATGAACTTCACCACACGACCAACAACAACAGCATCCGAGACAACCTACGATCGGTTTCGTCCTTTTTAAGACTCATCAGACAGGCATAATCGAATTTTAAGACTCGTTGCTATTACTCAACATGTTTTCGTATTGTCGACCACTGGGTTTTGATCTTCAACATTCAATTCTAAAAGTTTTCAAAGCCGTCATTCGGACCCCAAGGCCTTTCTTATTTTTCAGAGAGCAATGAAATTCTTTACATTAATATTTTAAATTGAACTTTATTGATATCTAACATCAATATTAAGTTAAGCTTTTGTGTTGTGCTATGTATTCAAAAAATTATAAATAAATTAGCGTTAGTTGTATTTCTTTTAATTTTGATGTTTTAACTTCTTATGTGTAAAACTAATTTGTTCGTAACTTATTATACCTTATAATTTGAAATTTTTGCATATCAAATAAAAAATACTTTTTAAAAACATTTTATATAAAATATATGTTTTTTTTTAATTTAAGTAATACTTCAAGTATTTTCTGTGTCTAACTCACCAGTAGTCTACTACTCCAAGCCAAGATAAAATAAGTTACAGCTACTAGCTATTAATTTAGACATAGAACTTGTTTTATGTTTGGTAAATTTAATTACTTAACTTATTTTTTTTACATTAATTTACTATAAAGAAGTTTACCGTAAATAAAAGCTATCAAAATAATATTTTTTATTTTTTGTAAAATATAATTTTTTTAAATGCTTAAATAACTAAGAAAGTAAACATAAGAACTAATAAACAAATAATTCAAAGGATATTTTATTGTATTTATACAACAGTACGTAATAGTTTGATGTAAGATTAATAAACTTAAAATAGCTTTAAGTATAATTAAATATGGAAAGTGCGGTATTATACATTTTTAATCAGAATAAAAAGAATACAATATTTTTCATTGAATTAGTTGATTATTTAATTATTACTTCAAGTAATATATTTAAAAAAATATTTTTTTAGTCTGAGGTAACAAAAAAAAAACTTATTGTAAGAAAAAAATATTAACTAACAAATAAAAACTTTAAGTTAAGCTATATTGATAAAAATCTTACCTGAAACTAAACTAAAAACTTAAATTTGAAATATAAATCAGTTTTAGAAACTATATGTTCATAAATTAATTTAAATAAATGTGTACTGTTTATATAACAAAAGAAAATACAAAGCTCAAAATTTGAGTTAAATAAGTTTTTGTATGAAATTTTTTTGTGCTATTTTTAAATCATAGGCAGACTTTATAAAGGAATTAAAAGTAGAAAAAAAAGCTTATTTTGAAGTTTAGAAAGACTTTTAAATATAATTTAAACAGTTTGAAAAGTACTTTTTCTTCAATGAACTACATAAAAATAAACTGTGTAAGTTGTCTTTATTGTGAACTTGTTTAGCTAGGATCTGTAAATTATTAGCTTGAAATTTTGAATAAATTTAGTTAATTAATTTTGCACAAAAATTTATTTATATAATTTAAAGACAAATCATTCATTATCTTAAATAAAAAACATTCTTGATTTTAGTAAAAATAGTTAGTCAAAAAAAATGTTTTAAACAATTTTTTTATTTTAATAAAAAGTTTTTTAAGTGTTTTAACCATTTATTCTTATAACGTTTCAAATAAAGTAAATTAAAACAAGCTCTTTTATTTAAGTATTTTATATGATTTATTATGTACAACTATTTATAACATAAAAAAACTTGTTAAAGAAGTAATAAATTTTTCAAAAAATAACATTAAAAAACGTAGGTTAGTAAATACCTTAGTTTTATAAATTTAAAATTAATTGACTTATATTTGACTAAATAACAACTAAATAAAATTTTTGATTTTTTATTTAGAACAAACTTTAAGTTAAAATTTAAATTTTTTTTTTTAACAAAATCAATAAATATATTTCTTCAATAATATTGATTTGAACTTAATAAATAATTAACAATTAAGTAAACTTGTTAAATTATGGTTTTTTTAACTATTATTTTAAATTTGTTGTTTTGATTAATAGAAAAATCAAAATCAACATATATTTAATTTCTTTCTATTACATATAAGGAGCAATTTAGTTTACTAAGTAAATTCATAATGGTAACCTTAACAAAACTTCAAGTTTACTCGATAAAAAACTGAGTAGTAAACTATTTAGTAAGTTAAAGAATAGTTAAAATACTAGTTTTTTTTTGTAATTATGTAGATTTATATAGATAATTATTACTGTACCTTTAATTTATTCAAATTATTTAAAGCGAAAGATATTTTAAAATTGTGTATTTGTCAGTTTAAATGTAAAGCAGTTGGATTTTCAAAATAAAAAGCTAAAACTGATTTCTGCAGTTTTATTAAAATATACCATCATTATTAAGTTAAGCTAGCTTTTGTGTTGTGCTATATCTTCAAAAAATTATAAGTAAATTAGCGTTAGTTGTATTTCTTTTAATTTTGATGCTTTAACTTCTTATGTGTAAAACTAATTTGTTCGTAACTTATTATACCTTAAAATTTGCAATTTTTGCATTTCAAATAAAAAATACTTTTTAAAAACATTTTATATAAAATATATGTTTTTTTTTAATTTAAGTAATACTTCAAGTATTTTCTGTGTCTAACTCACCATTAGTCTACTACTCCGAGCCAAAATAAAATAAGTTACAGCTAATAGCTATTAATTTAGACATAGAACTTGTTTTATGTTTGGTGTAAATTTAATTACTTTTATAATTTTTTTAGGTTAATTTACTATAAAGAAGTTTACCTTAAATTAAAGCTATCAAAATAATTTTTTTTTATAATTTATAAAATAAGATTTTTTAGATAGTCAAAGTATAATAAACAAATAATTCAAAGGATAATTTTTTGTACTTGTACAACAGTACGTAATAATTTGATGTAAGGTTAATAAACTTAAAATAGCTTTAAGTATAATTAAATATGGAAAGTACGGTACTATACTTTTTATAGATCTGCAGTGCCATCTGTAAAAAATGTATAGAATACAGTAAGTATTTACATACACAGTACTATCAAAAACAATAAAAAATCTTTAGTTGCAAATGAAAAAATTCTGTTTTTCGTCAATTATTTTAAGAAAGATGGTTTAGTACAAATTTACTTTGCATGTTAAAGTAGTTTTTATTTTATTTTTACTATTGTAAGTTATAAACAAATTCTTTATAAAAACAAAAACAACCGACATAAAAAATATTTGTGTTACAGTAGAATTACCAGCACTAAAGATTAATTCAAACTTTATGTTACATCTTTTGTTTATATTTTTAAAAGTAAACTTTCTGTGTGAGTATTATTAGTTGTCTTTATTTTTATTATTTGCTGACCAGCTCATGTGAGCGTTTTTAACAGTTGGTAATAACATTTTATAAATAATTCCCACTGTCCTAATTTATTTTTCACAACCAATTTTTTTAAACGTTTTTTTACTTGTTTAATTAAATAAGAAATCATTTATTTTTATTTATTTACAATCGAATTCATTTATAATCAAATTAGAAGAAAAATTCAACAAATAAAACGGATTTTTTAAAAACTAACTTTTCAAACAAGTATAAAACTCTAAGTTTGAAAATATTTATACAATTAAAAAAATCTTTTTTTAAATACACTAAACAAAACTTTATCATTAAAAATAGACTCATTTTTTATTAATATTGATACTTTTTATTATTTTCAAAATAAAAAGTCAAATTTAAGTTTTTTCAGAAGAAGTTCCCTAAGCGGAAATTGCTTGCCTTTTGTAAAAATTTTTGTTGTTAGGGTAGTTAATTGGTAAGAAGTTGAAAACGTCAATGGGAAAAATAGTAAAGGGATTGTTTACTAAAGAGGGCGATTATTTTAACGTTCTGCTAAGTGGGCGATGATAATCATGAGTGTGGGAAACTTTGTTTTAGATTAATGAAAAACTATTGCAAACACCTAAATGTTTAAACAAGTTGCATCGTTATTTTAGAAATTAACAAAAAAAACTTTTTGGAAATCTGAAGCTGTTTTTTAACTTAGAAAATCTCTGAAGTATTTTTTCGCACTGCAGAAAGTGTTAGAAACTAGCAAGGTCATCTACAAAACAATAAAACAATGTAACATTAGTTTTAAACAAGTTCAAAAAATTTTAAAGTTTTTACAGCTCATAAAAGATGTTAAATTTTATTTTGAAAATATGGGACAGTAAAAATAAAGTTATAAAAAATTGTAAAAATAAAATAAAGAAAACTTTTTAAAATGTTTATAGATTTATAAATTTTTTCATAGCACAGACATCTAAACATTAAATATTATGACTAAATGTAAGTCATAAACTTATAGCTATTTTATGGTGTTAAATGTAAGTCTTAAACCTTTTTATTAGACTTAGATATAAAATTAGAAATTATAGAAATTAAAAACAATGTTGCAGTTTTGATTCTCAAATTTAACTTAATCTAGCTAGTTCTACATAACTAAAACTTTTTGTTTTATAAATTTGTGCATATATAATAAAGGTTACTTAAATCAATTCTGTTTGAATAAGTCTTACTTTAATTGAAAAACTTTTAGCACACGATGATTAGAAAATTAAACAAAATAATATATTGTTTACACTGCCTGCTATCTTCAAGTTTCCTTTATACATAAATCAAATAACATAACTGAAGTATTGAAATTTTAAATTTTGTTTATGAGTTTTCAGCTTTATACGATGCTAATTTAATAATATTAACTTTTTTTAAAATTCTAGGATATAAAATTATTTCTTTTGTTATTAGAATGATTACTTATTTTTGATAAAAAAATATTCAGTTACATTTTATATATGAAACATGGATATATATACATATATATAATATTGTTTTTTTGAATTTGTATAGACTAACGGGTTACAGTTCTACAATTTTCAATTATTTCATGTTTAAAAGTCGTCTTAAAGACCCTTTTAACTTTGAGTATCACTTTTTTTATATAATCAATTCATAATAGCTTAGAGAGCTTTAAAAAGCTTTCAAAATGGGGTACCAACAAATTTTTGTTCCATAATTTGAAACTCAAAACATATTACTTTTTTTTCTTACAACTC
Organism: Thalia democratica; assembly: GCF_965202585.1. Taxonomy (NCBI): domain Eukaryota; kingdom Metazoa; phylum Chordata; class Thaliacea; order Salpida; family Salpidae; genus Thalia; species Thalia democratica. The sequence continues at coordinate 6,937,544 of NC_139172.1, forward strand.
ACAACTTAAACTAAGTAACGGTTCAAAAAAAGCAACTCTAAGATAAAAAAATACCGACCGGGCCCGGCCCGCAACGTATTTTAACTTGAATACAATTTGTAGTAAAGTTGAGTTTTATTAAAACAAATATATTCAGATACACTTGTGACTTGATTTTCACTATAAATAAAAGTTTATTGTATAAAAACTCTAAAACAAATTTTGTTTTCAAAAGATTTAAAATTTTTTGGACTTCTTTCGTTCCACCAACTTTAAAAATTGCCTGTTCTAGAACTACCTTAGTATTATGTAAGTTGTTACTTTTGTTTTCACACTTTTAACTGTATAAATAGATTAATCAAAGTTTAATAAAGTTTTTATGCATTTCTTAAAACTATTAAGTTTAGTTTATATTTTTCATAATAATTTTATTTAGAGTAATAATCATTTTTTTATGTACTTTATTTCATATCAAACTTAATGATGTTATTTATTAGATTTTTACTTCTATATTTTTACGTACGTACCACTAGATATTATTCAATTTTGTCTAAAAATAACTTTAACGTTTAATCAAAGTCTAAGTCAAATTTTAAGAAAGTCTGAAAATTTCAATCAATCATATAACCAACGTATTTCCAGCAAATTAGAATTTTAATTTTATAATGTTGAGTTGTTCAAAACTGTATATAATTTAATAAACTTTATTGTAGTTTTTTAAGCATTCCATTATTTTTTTTTATTTCTATGAGTACCATTTACTATTTTTTCACTAACTTCACATAAAAGTAAGACTTTTCTAAGTTTTCGTTAAGTTTAGTTTGAACCTTAGTTTTATTTAACTTATGAAATAGTGTATTACTTAGTTTTAATATTGTAATTGCGTTTTTAAAGTATAACTATTAAACGAAATTAGAAAAGATAATTTACTATGTATGTATGTATGCAGATATATTAAATTTTATAAACATGAAAAAAATAAGAGATAAGTTTTGTTTTGTTCAATAAAATACTTCAACCTTTAGTATTTAAATAAAAAATATTAACTATCACCTGACTGCTCACAGAATTGTGGATAAAAACTAAAAAAATTTCAAATATGATTTTTGTAAAGGTCTAGATTACTAAAAACGAGTGAAATTTGTTAAAAATAAAAATTATAGTTTTTCATTAACAGCATAAATATTAAATTTTCTAGGCTTATCTACCATTTACAAATACGCTGAGAAGTTGAATAAGTAATGATTTGTATTAATGTGAAAATAAACTTGTTTTATTTAAAAGCTTGAGATAGCGTAATAACATAAATGAACACAAGAATTTTATATATTTAAAAAACGGATTCTGCAAATAATTAAGTAATTAATTTAATGGACGTGCTATAAGTCTTTATAGTTTAGTTTGTACCTTTAAGAACAAAAAAGATTTTATATATTCAAAAAAGAAAACCAAAAAACTAAAGAAAAACCAAGTTTTAAAGTATATTTCACTCTCATGGAGCTAGATTAAAAAACTTTATTCTGTTTTACTTTTATTTTTCCAAGAGAAACTTTATTTGAAAAGAAAGTTTGTTTAAGATAATTTTTATCATCTATCTTCAAATCGTCCTTCTAATTATTCTATAATTAGCTAAAAGAATTTCTATTGTTGTTACAGTTGCTAAAATGTTAAATACTTCAAAACTCATCTTTATAGTTGTTGTAAAATCTAAAACTTTAAGAAATTTTATGAAGTATATCATTCACCACAAAATTAAAAAAAGACTCATTTTTTTAGTGTTTATAAACTATAAATTCTTTTTATAGATCTAAATAAATAATTATTTTTTTGCGTTCTTAATTATTTGATAATATTTTTATAAACTTTAAGTTCCTTGGTCAACTTCTTATGTAGACTTATTTGCAAAATCACCTAAATAAGGTTTTAAGTTTGAATAGCCTAAAAACTATTTTTAACATTATTTAAGCATATAGTTACAAAGTAAGTTAGATTAAAACTTACGATGCAATTAAAGAAATTTATAGATTATTGTAATATACGAACAAAAATTTATATTTTGTACCAACAATTAATACTTTTGTTTTTGTTTAAAAATGTAAAAACACTTTATAAATTTAAGAAAAATTAACATATGCTTTACTTTGTTTTCACATATTTAAAAATTTTTATATACTTTTTCGTTAAATACTATAAGCGATTAATTTTTTTATGTTTACAAATTTTAGAAAAAACTTTTTTCAGTTTCTTCATGTTCATCAAACACAAAATTATGTTGTCTATAACCCTTATATTTGATATATTTCAATCTAATAAAAAAAACTTTTTTGTTTTAAAAACAAAATGTTTATAAAATTCACTGTGTACATCAATTAGTACATACTTTATTCACTATGAAAAATACTTCTTAAAATTATCTTATTAAAACTTTTAAACTTTTAATTAAGATACCAAAAAAAAAAGTTCACATACATAAGTAAATCATAATTCGAAATGAAAACTGGCAGTAAAGGAAGTAGTAATATTTAACGAACGTTCGTAATACGCCAGAAACTAAAACAAGTAATTAGACATCATTATAGTTTTATGACACCAGTAAGACAGTAAAGCTTTATATTTACTGAAATAACAAACGAATTTTATTACTAAAAAGTCGAGAGTTCCACTTTTTCTGTTGTTTTAAATGCACTCAAATTAAAATATTTATTTCTTCATATTTAGTTAGAGATTGCAGTACCACATAACGTACATTATCAACTTCAAAAAAATAAGTTATTTTAAAATTTATACAAAAAAGACTGTTGACAGCTTTACTTTGAAAAAAAAACTTAATTGTTACGAAGAAATAAATTAAAATTAAAAAATAGTTCCCATAGATAGACTTATGAGATTATTTTCTTAGTGAGTTATATCTATGTCAGTTTGCAGTTTAAAAAAAAAAAAAGAAAAGTAACTCTTAGTAATTTAAGTCACAATTGAAGTACAAAAATGTTTTTTTTATGGTATTTGTATCACCTAAATTTTGTTTTAAAGCTATAACATGCTTTTATCTCCTCACTGGTGTTTATTAAACATTCTGCAGTAAAATTAAAGATTAAATGATTAAATGGGTATCCAATAGTTGGTGTTACATTGGTTAACTTGCCAATAAGGATCGTTGTTGTGTTTCTACGATCCTTCTAGCAAGTTAAGCAACGTCTCTACCAATACTCTCGGTTACCTTACTTAGATTGTTCAATTTAGTCTTTATATTTTGAGCTTAAAATATTTTGACTCATCATAAAATAAAATTACAAAAGTACAGTTTATATTAAAAAAACAGCAGTTTTTTTTAATAACTTAAATAAATTAGAAAGACTTGCAGTCATAGTTTCAATTATACTACTTAAAAAATTGTTAGGGTCAAAATTAAAAAAATGATTATGTTGATACAAGTAATCAAGATAACATTAAAGTAATTATAAGTTTAAATTAGTGCGATCGAATGTGACCTGTTACGACATTAAACTAAAAACTCTTTTTTTGTTTTATTAATAAGTACTAGACAGATTTTAAATAATAATATAAGGTTCTTAGTTTAGTTGTGTTCGTTATTAATTTTTATTATACTTATTGTTATTTTTTTAATCTTTTAGTGATTTTTTTTTACCCTACAAAAACACAGTTAACTAAAATAAAACTAAACTAAGGTTGAAAAACATTTTAAATTTTTAAAAGTGGCTCCAACTACGGCCGGGTCCATGTTAAACTCGAGCTGCCGAAAACAAGCAGCTCGGTTGGCATGAACCGCGCTGTGTGAGCTCTGTGACGTCATAATGAGGATCTCATGAGTTACCAGAAAACAATATCACACAAGCATTTGCGACGTCATATGGGGATGTCATGAACTACAACTAATCAATAATAAAAACTTGTAGCTTACAAAGTATGTTACAAGTTTTAGTTTCATATAAAAAATAAAGTGGACGTGGTGTTTTGGGACTACCCTTAAAGCAACTTTTTTGTTAAAAGTTGTTTTTGGGTGATTCCACAGCAACACGCTTTCAAAAAACTTCTTGGTCGGCATTAAAAATCCTTTAATATTTACAGTACTCATAAAGTATTCGAAAAATAAAGTCAGGAATATGAGTTGAAGATTGTTCTTGTTTACGAGGTCTTATTAGATTAAAAGAACTTAAACATTGAAAAGCACTTTATAAATAATTTCTAAATTAATCGGTCTTAACAACCCTTTAGCAATGATAAAAACTTTCTTGGCAAAAGTGAGTGTGTTGCACCATGTGTAAGTGTTTAATTTTTCGTATAGTTTTTATTTGTTATAGATAACTGCATATAAAAAGTTTGAATCAATATACGTTAAAAACTATACAACTTTTTTAAACTATTCAAAACAAATAGATTAGCTGAAGATTTAAAAATTAATCAACTTTTGGGAGATAGTCTTAATTAATAATGTTTTTAAAATTTCTATTGAACGTAACATAATAAGTACGGGAAGTAAATGAAGACGTAGCTGGGAAAGTTTTCTCTGTTGAAAGAAAAAATGCTAATTAAATACTAATTGGCATTTGCATGGGAAGATGTATTAACTTGCATCTTTAATGTTTTTATTACTTTAAACATTTCAAAGTTTTCAGAGACTAATTCATTTTTCGTTTCAATAGTGATAATTTTGAGATTTTGGAATTCAAACATTAATAAAACTATCAATTATCTTTGTTTTTGATTTTTTTAGATGCTAAGGTCTGTTAAATAATTTTTTTATATATATAAAAAACTGTTAAAATTAAATATATTATTTAAAACTTAAGTTTAAAAAAAAAACCTTAATACCTTAGCTTTGTAATTTTCAATGTTTCGTAAATATTATTTTTAACGAATACAAGTTTAAGTAAAACTCTGTATTTACAAAATATTTAACTTTAGACATATTTTATCTATGTACTAATTTAAAAATCCTAAATTTTAAATTAATTTTAGCTAAAAAAAGTTTTCTTGTAGCGAAACAAAAACTAGTTAGTTTAACTATTTTGAATTAATCTTTATCTAAACTTTGCTTTTTTAAATTACTGTATATAACTGTTTAAAAAAAATTAATTAATTTAAACCATGACTTTTGTTTATCCTAACAATAAAATAGTAAAACAATACTCTAGAATATATACACTTTTTCACAGATAGTTCTAACTCAAACAGAAATACCAGCTTTTTATAATTATAAACATCATCTTTAACTCTTTAGATGCATTAAGCGTACAGTAAGCATATTTCGAAGATTATGATCTTATATATATTTAAACTTATAAAAAACAGTTCACCTTGTTAGTATGTACGTATTGTATAGATTTAAAAAAATATTTTTAGCGGTTGTTTATAACTAAATAACTACTCTATCTAATAAAATAGTGAATAATATATTTAACTATTCAAAAGAGAAACTTAAGCTTTTGTTAACAAAAGATCCTAGCGAAACAAATTCACTGGAATATATAATAATAACAAACTTTATAGTAACATATTAGGGTCGTCAGTATTTATCAGTTTATTTTTAAAATAAATTCCGACTGTTTACTTTTTCAAAACTAAAAGGACTTTACATTTCAGCTACTTTCAAAAGTATTCGGGTTTAAAACTAAAGTAGTTTTTCATCGGCTTTTCGCTCAACACTTCCATAATTCTCAATTTTAGAATCCGATTTACTTTATAACTTTACAGTTTGCGACTTTTATTTGACAGCAAACTATGCAGCATGATTTAAACACAAAAGAGAAGTGATCAGTAAATATTTGAAGTAACACTTTTATCAAGCAGCAACCGACAGCAGTCAAGTCACGGTCAGTTGCTCTTGTCAGCAGGTGATGCGTAACTTTGCAGCTAAGTTGTCAGGTGCAGTTTTGCATCGGAAATTAGCAAACAAGTGTGCATTGATATCACATAAAATTTACAACAACTAACACGGCGAGGGCTTTGGCAGAAAAATATGTCGTTGAATTTTGTTTGCAAAAAACCAAGAAATACTCCGCTAAGTAGGCAGAATAAAACTGTAGCAAACTCCTAATTTTCTTCTAAAAAATTATAATTTTTTTGCTTCCTCCGAGAACCTGTCTTAAAAATATCTATAATGTCGAATTTAAAAAGGAACAAATCAAGCTTGTTCACAACGTATTAGTCCAAAAATATGTTTTTTCAAGGAGCTCATAAAGTTTTCGTCATCTTTGACATTTGCTTTTATTCTGTTTTTTTTTTCACCATGACAAACAACTCTGGTGTTTTCACGAACAAAACAACTTAAGCTTTTGAATGAGTATTTGTAAATTATCTTTTAGAAGATTTTTTTTCGAGTAGAGTAACGATCCTCAGATACATCAAAAAAGTCACGAAAAAAAAGGAATAGATTTGTTTCAGTGGATAGCATCTACATCATATACACGAGTTAACAGTTTCGATGCTATATTATTTTATTCTTTGGTAAAACGTTATTGAATTTAGTTTAAATCAAACTATATTAGTTTATGTTAAAACTTCAAGATTTAAGTATCAATCAGGAATTTGAACGAATATGTATTGTTAAACTAAACTAAATTACATTATTTGAAATCTTATTTTGATTACAAGAGATTTAGAAAAACAACAAAACGAAATTTTTTTTTAAAGGAACAATATATTTTTATTTTACGAAAATTTATGAAGAAACGAATTTAATGTACTATACATTTATTTTTTCATTTAAATTTACTGTCTTCATTTGAAAACTGGTTATGAATCTGTGTTTACAAGTATTAATGTTTGAAGTTTTTATAAGCTATAAAATAAAAGTGGTTTTTAAACTCTATCTTCTTTCTATCTAAAGGTTTATAAAAGCAACAAAACTAAAAATATGTTTTTGTAAACTTAAAAAAAATTAAAATTTGTAGTAGAAATAAACTTCAATTACTATTCTTGTATAATTTAAGGCTGTAAGACTTCTATATATATATATATATAATGACTATTTTATTACACTGTACTCTACTAGTTATTACAGTTTTTTTGATTATAGAACAGTAAAACTTTTCTCGATTTATAAAATTTAAGTAAGCTACAAGTTTGTACATGATTTTAAAGTTTATTTTTTATGTACCAAAAAAAACTGTTTTAAAAAATTCTGAAATTTAAAATACAACATTTAAGTTTAAATTTAATTTAAGTTTATTATAAAAGTAAACATTATTTAGTTAACATTTAAAATTCGTTTATTTATTTAAGAGGTCTGAACAAGAAGAAAACTAAGAATAACTGCTAAAAAACTTATTTGGAACTTTTGTTTAAAAAACTTTCACTTAATAGTTTAAAAGTAAGTATAATTATTACTATGGATCAACTCTTCAGTTAAATGTTTTTTAAATTTAGTTTTATAAAACTTTTAAAATTTGTATAAATGTGGTTTAAAAAAAATTAAAGTAGATTGCAAATTCCAAGTCAACCTTAACAGATACCTTTTTATTTGTTTAGATTGTTAATGGCCTAACATTAGTAAACAACTTTAGCATAATCACTATGATACTCAAACAAATACAAAGCCTTTTTTAAAAGCATATTAAATCTTATAAAATTTTATTACTAATCATTTACTAGGTTTTACGTTAAAAATCATATACATTTGGTTTAAAAGCTTCTAATCTAAATCATGTATTACACATTCAACTTAAAGTTAACTGAAACAAATAAAACTAGTTCAAAAACAAACTTCAAAATCAATTTGTATTTAAATAAATAACAACAGTAAAAATATTATACTAAATATTTCTATAACATGTTATAAAATAAATGAATGAAAAAAAATTAAGTTTCTGTTTACGAGTACAAGTTAAAATATAAATTAAAAAGCAAATGAAAAGTGCGAAGTAGTTTAAAGAAAGTGATAAAAAATTAAGTCAAATCAATGGAAAAACCAAAAAATTACAATTAAAAGTACATTTTTTAATTTAGCTAGAAAGAAATCTAAATGAAACTTTATCATTTTAAACTAAAATTAAAATGTCATATAAGATTAAATGTGTTTAAGAAAGCTTGTAAACACTAATAAATACATTATTTACCGAGGTGAAAAAAATCCATAAGGTACCAATAATATTTGGAAACCGAAAAACATACCTGTAATGTAAACTTTTTAACAAACCTCTTTTGAAATTAATTGAAACGCTAAAACTTTTAGATGTGATCGTAATTTTTTTTTCCAAAGTTTTTATTTTACATATTTATATTTTTTTTGTCTTTTGATAAGCGTTGAAATCAAGGTTACCTTTAAATTAAATAATATTAGAAATTTTGTTTATATACATATGTCACTGAAAAGTTTTAGATTCAGTTTTAGTTATATTTGTCATTAATTGTATTTCAAAATTAGTTGAGCTAAAATACTAAAAATTTGTTGTTATTTTTAAATAGTCACTTTTTACTTAAGGTTTTTCATAAGGCTAGTCTTAAATGCCTTATTGACATTTAATTTAGAATTTACTTAAAAAGTTAATTTTATTAAACACATCTTTTTAGAAATAGAAAATTTCTAGGCAAATTACTAAAAAAAACATGAATACTATACGTCTTTAAAAAATTGGCTAAAATTTCATGTAGAAAGGGATAATAAGCAGATCGGTCGTCAATGCCTTTCATAGAAGCAGGCACCTTCCTCAATAGTTGACTCGTATGCGTAGTTGACAGTCTTTTCATGTAGCGCTACCACAACGTAGTTATTTATAAGTTAACTTGAAAAAAAAATTGTCGGCTGGCAGGTCTGAAAAGATAAAAAGCAAGAACAAATTATTTGCAGGCCGATAGCTAACGCTTAGCTTGAGTACGAAGTTTGCCTTGTTATAAACAAATGCGATATAAGATACACAAATCTACGACGTTTTTTCTAGCGTAAAAGCATTTTGTAATAATCAAACAAAGATGACGTTTTAAATAACAAAGTGTGCTCTCAATGTGATTTTATTACACAGCCGTGGTTGCTAAATTACTACATCATAGCAATTTTAATTTTAAAGTGTTTTTTAATCTATAAAGTGTAGCTTTTCAAAATTACCTGTCCCGTTTAGACTTCTCTAACAAGTCCGACCACCTAAAAAGATTTTTTAATAAATCTTCTCCTATTCTAATCATTTGTAAAAAATTCATTAAAATAATTTTTTATACTAAATTAAAAATTCTCTGTTCATAATTCTAAAATCTACTTGAAGATGACTTAATGAAACTAGTTGTAGATTTTTAAGCAAAAGTATTGCAGATTTATTTTATAATTTTAGAAGTACAACTTCGAAAATAATTAACTACGATTAAGAAAAAGAAATCCAAAAGAGAAAAATATACTGTACTGGAAGGAAAGATTATTATTTTAAATTAGTTTGTATTCTGTTTTAAAATAAGTTTATTAATTTTGATGCAAACTTAGTTTTGAATATTTTTCAATATTTTTATTAAAAAAAATTAAACTTACATACGTCATACTTAATATGTAAAAGTTTATTGGAAAGTTTCAAAAAACATTTATTTTTAATAAAACCAATCCGAATTCGTTATAGTTGAATAGAAATACTTAAACACAAACTATAAAAGATGAACCCTTGTTTTGCTTCAACTATGAATTTTTCTTATGGAGATCAATTTTTAGTTTATGTGAGTTTTTACTTCATTTAAGTCTTTGATAATTTAGTAAAATATAGTTTTCAAAAAAATGTATTACCTTTAAACGCAAGATACTTCATATTTTTGACATTATTCGAATAGTGTTAATAAAATACAAAATTACAAACTAAATTTTTTATGTTTATTCTATTTGTTGTAATTTTTTATTAAGTTATAAAATACACGTAGCTATTTGCATGAAAATTATTAAGAATAAAATTAACTATAGGCTAGTGAATACATGAATATGGTGAACGAGCTAGCAATGTTGAGAAGAGAGAAAGCTGCCTTGACAGACAGCAATCAAAATAAAGACGAGATTATCTTGAGTTTGAAAAATGATAGTAGCCGTCTGTTGAAGAATCACATACGTGTCATGGTTGAGAAAAGGGAGGTGGTAAGAGAAAAGAACAAATTGAAGGAGGAGTTGGATGAGGTAAAATGTCAGTTGGAGGAAAAGATTTTGGAAAATGAAAAAGTTAAAGACGAGGTGGTGAGAAAAAAGAAAGTATTGGAAGAGGTCAAATGTAATTTGGAGGAGAAGGTTGAAGAAAATAAAAAAGTAAAAAAAGAACTGCTCACAGCCAGGTTTGTTACTATTCTATATAGATAAAACAATCAATGACTTGTGTTGTGTAAGCAAAGTTTAAAAACCTAAAGTCGATTTAAAATGTATGCGTTATTTATATAGCATCAAAACTAAATAACATTTTTCAATGAACAGAGCGCAATACGAAGAACAAAAAAATAAAACAGACGAGTTGTTAACAAATGCAGAACAACATGTTAAAGAACAAGTGAAAAATGCTGAATTGATAAAAAATGCTCAAGTTGAGTTGGAAAAGAAGGAGCATCTTCTTCAGCTGAAAGAAAGTGAGATTGAAGAGTGAGTTCAATTTACAAAATTTTTTTTTTTATTTAAACTGAATATAAAAAATGTAAACAGACAAGATGCGATCATTTTGTTTGCAAAAAATAACTTAAGCACTGTGGTTAAATTTGTGAGTTAAATTAAATTTAAAAAAATTTAGTGAGAAATTCTGGGCTGGTAGGCACCGAAAAGAAAACAGAGATTTGTATCACGAACTGAGCCACGCAAAAGATGCTAATAAAAAACTTTTCGAGGAAAACATTAGTTTTGGAAAGGAGCTAGTAAGTTTAAACTATTTAAGTATTATAAAAATTAGCTTAAACCTTAAATTGTTAAAAACTATAGTAATTATTTAAATCCAATAGACTTATACCCTTGCTTTCACTACTTTTTTCAAATAGTTTAAAATAAAAGGAACAGTTACTTAGTTAATGATATTTATATAGTTTAAAGAGTGTTATAGTATTGGTGTATCGGATTAATTTAAAAAAAACAAAAAACTAAAAAGATTTGCAATAAAACACAGGCTTATGAAATATTGAAGGCTTAAATTGTTTCACGTTGAGATTAGAAATTAAAAAAATAAGCAAAAAATTAAATTTCTAATTTAAAAGAATCTATTTAAAATAAAGACAAGTTTACTTTCTTTTAATTGTGTGTTTTTATGTATTCTTATTTTTTTTTAATACACACTTTTTCTCAGGGTCGAATGAAAAAAGCAGGCTGTTGGAGTTAGTTTTTTTATTGTTTTTTCTAGTTGCTAAAATAAACAATAAAAATGTTTTATAATGTTATAAGTATTTGTTTATTTAAAAGTAAAAACTGATTTAAAACATAAACAAATGTTTTTTTGATAAACTATAAGCCAGTAAAATAAAAAAAATATGATAATTTTATTACAGAACGCCTGTTAAAAAGGTGGTGAAGTCCAAAGAAGCTGCATGTTTGATGTTTTACGTTGTTTTTGATGTATTTCTATCAAGGAAATATTTCATAGATGTTTTGTCAATTTTTGTCTATTTTGTTAGTTTGTCACGACTACAACCTTGAAAAATAAAAACAACTTTCCAACAAAAAAAAAAAAAAAGTTAGTTTATGTTTTTAAAATATAAATATATAAAGTTTATGTAATTTTTGATATTGTTCACAACAATGTATTTAACTTTGAGAAAAAATTACTTCGTAAGTAAGTTTTTTCACTTAAATAAAGTTAATATTGTTGGATTAATTTAAAAAACTGAAATAAACTACTTCTAGGATACATGAACTTTTTGTTACTGTAGATATCTAAGATGTCTGCTTAATAAAACAAAAACTATAAGATAAAATAATTATTACAAATACCAAAAAATTTATTCATCCAACAGGTAAACAAGCCAGTGTTTAGAGGGGTGCTTAACATTGGTTTTGTTGAAAATTACTGAAGAAAAAACATCGTCTTGAACTAAACAGCAGAACAAAACAACAGAAGACAAAACATCGTCTTGAACTAAACAGCAGAACAAAACAACAGAAGACAAAACATTGTCTTGAACTAAACAGCAAAACTAAACAACGGAAGACAAAACATCGTCTTTAACTAAACAGCAGAACAAAACAACAGAAGACAAAACATCGTCTTGAACTAAACAGCAGAACAAAACAACAGAAGACAAAACATCGTCTTGAACTAAACAGCAGAACAAAACAACAGAAGACAAAACATCGTCTTGAACTAAACAGCAGAACAAAACAACAGAAGACAAAACATTGTCTTGAACTAAACAGCAAAACTAAACAACGGAAGACAAAACATCGTCTTTAACTAAACAGCAGAACAAATCAACAGAAGACAAAACATCGTCTTGAACTAAACAGCAGAACAAAACAACAGAAGACAAAACATCGTCTTGAACTAAACAGCAGAACAAAAAAACAGAAGACAAAACATCGTCTTGAACTAAACAGCAAAACTAAACAACAGAAGACAAAACATCGTTTTGAACTAAACAACAGAAGACAAAACATCGTCTTGAACTAAACAGCAGAACTAAACAACAGAAGACAAAACATCGTCTTGAACTAAACAGCAGAACAAAACAACAGAAGACAAAACATCGTCTTGTAATCAGATGTCGAAACTGAGTCGTGCTGCCGACAACATTTCTATCATTTTAAATCAAAAAATAAATCAGGACAGACAAAATAACAACCTACGATTCAATTGAAATACATTATAAAACTGATAAAATAAAATTTAAATTGGTAATTTTTTCAAAACCACTAATAAAATATCATACAAAGCAAACTTGCGTGTTTTTTATTACTACTCTTAGTTTAAATTAATAACTAATGTAAAAAAAAAAATTATATTGTTAAACTTTTATGGCGTATTTTATAACTAATGATTAATAGTTAAGCAGGTTTTACTATAACTTATCAATGATAATATCTAAAATATGGGTCTTTGTAAATTAACGCATAATTTAATCCTTTTTACGCTTCAAGTATAAAAATTGTTATACACCTAACCAATCATAAATTCATAATTTTTCAAATAAAATAATTACAAGCTGTGTTATGTTTACTGTCACTTCTCATTTATAGAGTCTTATTTTTTGCTGTACCAGTTAAAAAAACTTTTTTATTCTTCAATTACTGAGCTTTAAATATTTACCTTAATGTATACATTATTGAAACCTAATGCAACAGATTCTCTTTAAGCTACTATAGTTAGTTTGGGTGTTAAATTACTTTATTTTGACGGCTGCTTTAATATTACTTTTAAGATGTACTAACTATCAATTTGTAGTTTAAAATATTGCAAACACTGAATTCTTTTATACTTGCTTACATTATATTGTAACTTATAAAACCAAAACACTTTATTTATGTTCAATAAAATGCTTCTTCTTATAGCAAAGAGTAAATAAAAAAATGTTGTTGAATAGATTTCAGTCCAAAAAATATTTCCTGAATTTTTACACCCTAATACAACTTAAAACTAAAAATTCAAGTTTGATATCACTTGAGTTTGATTGCGCTTATTTTTTATAGTTTCTTAAAGGTAGTTTTATCTAAAAATCTTTTTCAAGTCAAATAACTAAATAATTTTTAATTTCAAAATTGTAAACAAATTTGACACTATAAATGATTATTTTATCCATTTATATTGTCTGATTTAAAAAACTGTATTACGTCTACACTAGTCTGTAAATTAATGATTAATTGTCTTACTTCATAACATTCCACTAATTGCATTTAATACTAAATCCCGATACTTTACGTTGAAAAAAAAAACAAATCTTTCAAATGTTAAAGTTATTGTCAATGTTTCAAACAAAACTTAATGATTTTGCAATTGTTACTTTTGACAATAGATATAAATTCTTTATTTTTGTCCGAAGATGTTTTCTAATTGCTTTGGTATTTGTTTTTAAAATCTCACTGGCTGCAAAAAAATTCTGATAAACAAAAAAATTAATTTTTTTTTTACAAAACTGTCCCGTCACTTGAAAAAGCAATTTTTTTAATTTTTCGTCATATGTTCGGGTAAGGCGGGTTGGTACCAGATTAAAAAATTATGAAATGATAAAAAATTAAATAATGCAAGCTCAGCAAATGTGCAAATTAGTTGCAGGTTTTTGAAAAAAATGTTTAAAATAAACTTGAATAATAAAATGCCCGGGAACCTTATTTATTTGAAAAATACGTTGTTTTCCATTATTGGTTTGTTGTATTTTACTCGGTAACTTGTTGGTGACAAAATTTGTTTTCTTACCCCTTCCTCAATTCTTCCGTGAAAAATAAGTTTTGTTTGTAAAACTGCCTTTATAGTTCATTAACTTTTTTTTTCTAAGTTAACCTTTTGCAATTTCTTGCTTTAGCCTGTTTAAACGTAGCGTAGTTAATATTGAATAATGTAGTTTTTAAAATGCTAGATTTTGAAAAAATTACCTTGGAAATTATTAATTTTTTCTATTACCGTCCAAGATATTTTCTTGAATACCATTGAATAATAGTTTGTTAATTTCAAGAATAAAGTATGTACTATTGTTTTTGAATATTTTTGTGAATATTTTAATTTTTATGTTGGTAAAATATTATTTGAGGGTAATCAAAAATATCTAATGAACTAAATTTTGTCACTAAATAGTTTTTCTATTTTGATAATAAGTTGGCTTTATGATTAACTTAATAAGAATAAACTAGAAATGGTGTAAAAATACTTTTCTATTTAATTAAATGCTATTATTTTTATACTTTTGTAAAATGAAAACTAAAAAACCTTGATAGTTTTTGTTCATTTTTATACTAAAAGTTGAATAGGTTTTTTATAATTTCCAAATAAAATTATTAGTGTTTTTAGTGTCTTTAAATTTAATCGGTGTATTAGTATTAGTGATGTACCGGACCCGGATCCGGACTTTTTTTTTTTAATCAGAATCCGGCCGGAACCGGATCCGGACTTTTTTTTCAAATTAGAGTCCGGCCGGATCCGGATATCAGACAAAAATTGCAATATCCGGCCGGACCCGGACCCGGATAGTGATTCCGGTACATCACTAGAATAAACTAGCCTGAGTCAGAATGAGGTTTTTAAAAACTGAATAAAAAAGAACTTTAATCTAATAATAAGTAGAACAGCTAGCCACACGGTTTACAAGTTTAGGTGTTATTTACAATTAAAAATCTGAAATCAAGTTCTTGAACAAAATACACTAGAAAATTACAAAATATTGAAAACTGGATCAGATCAAACTCATTCAAAATCTAAAAGAAAACTAGCTTGAGTTTTTATAAAAAACTAAACTAGCCTTAGGCAGTCCAAGATTTTCTAAAATTCCCAAAAATTTTCAAACTAGCAGGGTTGCCACTGTTTAAGTCAATAAAACTAGCTAGAGTGAGTATAAACAAGCCTGAGTCAGAATGAGGTTTTTAAAAACTGAAAAAAATACTTTAATCTAATAATCAGTAGAACAGCTAGCAAAGGTTGACAATTTGGTAGTAAAGTTGTGGACTGATTGTGGTACACTTAAATTATTAGTACTACCCATCATAATTAAATCCTACCTTATTTAATTAATTTCTAACAAATACTAAATTCTAACTGAGACTAATTTCTATAATCAGACACGACAGTTTTAAGTGATGAATCTTTTATATAAAACACAACAAGAAATACTAGCATATACAAAATTATTAAATACTTTGGTAACACTTTAAAAACTGGAAGCTATTTAAATCTATATCAAAAGACTTATAACAAAAAACTAAAAATTAAATAAAACTTTTGGTAAACAAGAAACTGTAAAATTTTTAATAAACTATTTAACTATAAACCTGGCTTAAATATTTAAACAATTAAACACCCGTTGAAATATTCACTTTTAAAACAAAACACTACTTACAATAAGCATTCACAAAAACGTTCAAAATATTTTGTTGCTTCAAGCTACACACCAAACTAACTAACTGCTTACATATAAACTGCCTGTCATGTTCTGATGTTTTGTTACATCAGTAATTAGTTTGAAAAATTTCGTCATATGATTCTCATTGGCTCGTACATTCAACCGTATTAACTCTAAATATTCTCTGAGCTCAACTTTAAACAATAAATAATGCAAGTATTCATTCCAAGTTTTCAATTTTACAACATATGTAAAGAGTTGCATTTCATGAAATGTTTATTTCATAGTTTAAATGTAAACAAATGTAAATTAGTCACGTGTACAAAATGAGCCAATCACGGTAGGTGTTTAATTTTAACTGACGAAAATGACTCTTATTAATTTACACATGGTTTGTTTTTGAAAAAATACTTTTCAGTATGCTCTTTTTTACTAACTAGATCCGGGTACGGCCGGATCTCTGTTTGAATCCGGCCGGACCCGGATCCGGACTTTTTTTTCAAACTAGAATCCGGCCGGAACGGGACCCGGACTTTTTTTTCAAATTAGAATCCGGCCGGAACCGAATCCGGACTTTTTTTTTCAAATTAGAATCCGGCCGGATCCGGATATCAGACAAAAAAGCAATATCCGGCCGGACCCGGACCCGGATAGTGAGTCCGGTACATCACTAATTAGCATTAATAATTGTACTTTTTTGGTGTTTTATTTACAAATAAATAGAACCATGCAATATTGCTTTTCATTTCATTTAGATAGTATCTTTTATTGTTTAAAATAGAAAATACTAAAAAAATAATGAACAGCTGTTGATGTTTGAGTTTTGTTTTTCATATACATGTATATATGATGTTGTTTAAACTTTAGAGTATATATTAATATCATATTTAAACGAATGTATGGTATTATATTGATTTTTTTTGTTTAAATAGTTTATTAATTAAAAAGAAACGCTCAAAATATTTGGTCCAAGACCTGGTGCACGAAAAAATCCTTCGGTTATCGAGATGAACACCCCATGGATACAGTTTAACGTCATGTCCAGGACAACAACTCATTTGTTTTTTGTTGTTGACTTGAAAATATGTAGTTATAGACTTGACAGTAATAATTTATTGAACAAGTTGCAATTTAACAATACTTTAAAATAAAAATTAGTTGAAATAAAAAGTTAAGATAAGAATAAAATGTAAAAATTGTTTTATAAATCGAGCTTTTTAAAACTAATAATTGAACTACTATATAATAATTGCCCTGTAGTGTACTATTATGGTATGTAATCAAAGGAAGTGAAATATTTTTATTAATACTTTTTAAACTTAAAATCATATTTTTTATTTAGACAAATTGCAATTATTCCTACATAACGGGACGGATTTATTAATGATAGACTATCAACATTGGATAGCTAATACAAAGATTATTATCTTTTATATACATGAAATAAACATGAACTTTGATTATAATTAATTAAACAGGGATGCTAATATAAACAAAACATGTAAAAGTGAAATTTTAAGTACTTTATTTGAAGTTTGAAACATATTTTTACACCCAGTAAACTTAGTATCAGCTTTTTAATGTTAATTTATTAATACAAGTATCACTTTTGTACGTAAACCTTGCAGCAATAACTAACTGTAGAAAACAGAAACTTATGAAATACCTAATGTTAAGTTCTTAATAACTCCTCGTTAAACTTGTTTAAACAATACTGTTCAAAAATAAATCAAACAAGGAGTGTTCTACTCTAAAAAGAGTATTATACCAAAACTATAAATTAATACAAAAGTTGGACAATAAATGGTATACAGACCGTAATCGGCCAGAAAACAATTTTATCCGGTCAGCTATATTGTTTAGTAATGTAAACTGGTGCTGCCAAAATATTTGAAATATCATGTTTGAAAACATTTAATTTGTTAAAAAAATTAAATTTAGTTGTGAGATATTTATATTTTTAAAAGTTTTTGATAAAAAAAAGTCAGGTTGCAAAATACTACGGCACTAAAAGCTTACTAATGTACCGAATACCAGAAAAAAAAGAATACTTTTGTTTTTAAAATGAATTTGTATAACAATTTAGTTTTAACTGTTTTGCTAATATTAATAATAGGCCCGCTATCAGCCAAAAATGGCTATGCTTATTGTTCATAAAAAATATTATGTACAGATTACACTGCAATAAAACTAATTATTAACACAGTCATGCAATATATAAAACAAACACTTAATAATATTTGATTCTCATTTCTTCGTTTGCTTCGGTTTCTTAAAGTATTTTTTCCTTCCATTTAGTCTTTTGTGAACAGTAGATGGCCATTTGATGCGGTCATTTGTAAGCAACTCCCACTAATTAGTTCTTATGTTCAGGATTTTTAGGTCGCGCTTGCATACATCCATAGAACGTAGTCTTGAACGACCTCGGTTGCGTTTGACAATGACCAAGTAATTCGTTTGCAGTGAAACTCAGTAACTGTCTGAGTTTTTCAATAGATATTTTTAAATGCATGAATCTTCATCTTTAATTGATTCCTTTGTCAAACTAGTTTCAACCGCATATTTAACAACTAACTAGCTATACAACAGAGACTTTAGGATTCGCTCTTTAACCATCTATAGAACTTGACCGAGTTAGCAAAGCCTGCGTTGACTGAGAGAAAAGTGCATCGTGATAAGACTACAACGTCTCAACACTCCCTTGCTGGTAATCTTTTGTTGCTCTGTGATAATTTTAAGCTTTTGATAATTTACGTTACAACTAGTTTAACTATTAAGGTTTAAAGGTAAATCTACAAATCTGCACTATTACTTTTTTTCGCCTTTAAATATTTTTTAACTTTAGCTGATATAACAATGCGTTATAAGTATTACTCATTAAGCTTAAATGAAATTTAGTGAATAAAGTTTTAAAGCTGCTGCAGTAAAAATAATAAAACAGCTTTTTAAGAGTAGTACTTTAGCATTCACATTATGGCGTTTAGTATACATATATACAGTGGAAGTAAAAATTACTTTATCAATAACCGATTATTTTTATTTTATTCATTTAAGCTAAAATATTTGTGAAACCAATGTAACACAAAACAAACATTAAAGCAATAATGTAAATAATTTTGTTTGGGTAGATTGAGAATGTGCCTACAACTAGCATAAACTAGAAAATTATAGTTGTAATTTTTTCTTATTCATTTATACCCTTATACCTAACCCACCTTACCTTACTAAACATATTAGATATAAATTTAAAAAAAAAGTTGTAAGCAATAATTATAGTTATGCTGAGAACTACCTGGATAGTAGATTTGAAATTCTATCCGAGGAAGAAACTCTTACCATCTCTCAGTTCTAGAATCATTGTTTATTAGAACTCGTGAACCGAAAACTTGTAAATAACAAAATTTATACGACTTAAAACTTTATAAACAGCGTGTTTTTAGTATTATTGTTGTTGTTTTTTGAAATGTACTTTTTAATTTAGTTTCAAGTAAAATTTCTCCTATCTTAAATGTTTTTTATTTTAACAATTGTCTTTAAAATAACTTCAAATCAGCAAAGTATAACTAAGCTCTAAACCTTAGACAGATTTTTACACTTAACTTTTTATGAAGTAACTACTTTTAGCTAGTCATACAAAAATAATTACATATAATTAAATTTACACCATACTCTTATAAGTTGTTAGCAAGCTAATTCCGATGATGCGCAACATGAAATTAATTAATAAACGTTTTTAAATGAGTGACCTATGTTTAAATCTTTTAATTAAAACTAAATTAAATTAAAATAAGATGAATACTGTAATTTTTGCTAACAATATGAATTATTGTAAAAAAAATTTAATTTATAAAACTGACGAATGGTGTTTTGCTCATTAAAAAGTTTTTTTTTTTAAACTAAGGTCTATCGAGTGACCTAACTTATAAATTTTTACAATTTTCCTTCTTAAATTCTTTTAAAAGTACAAAAGTGTACCTTCGTGTACAATGAAACTTTGAGTGTAGTTTTCAAGAGATCATATACTGAATTAAAAAGTAAAACTAGAAGTTTAAAATTTTTGAATTAGAGTTTATGAAACAGAGACCTTATTTCAAAGACGTTTAATAAAATAATATCGTTTTTAAAAGTTTTGTTATGTGTTTTTCTAAATTGCGTTTTAACATAAAAGTTTTTTTTATAGTAACTATTATATTTTAATATTTTTTGATTCACGGCAACTTGAAAAAAAAATTACAGTATAAATTTTACATCATTTTATATTACCTAAGTCGAAAGCATATTTTATATATTTGTAAATATTGTTGCTAAACTGTTCAGTGATAACTTTTTTTTCTTGAAATAAGTTAACGATCGTAGTTGCTAGAACTTAAAGATACAAATTTTACTCGGTAATGTTATTTTAAGTTGTAAACAAATAAACGTTTTTTTAGTATTTAGATATTTTTATTTTTAAATTTTTTGGCAACCCTGCTAACGATTAAATCAGAAATACAAACTGTTATTTTTAAAACATAAAAAAAAACATTTCTTTTTCGATGAAAAAAGTGATCTGATTCAATCTAGATTTTGCTAATAATTTTTTATAATAGTATGAAATTAGTACTACCAACAAACTAATTTATATAAAAATGTAGCTATGTAGGGAATAACCTCAGTTTAAACAAATTATTTGTAAGAAGTTGCCTAAGAAGCTATTTTTGTGAAGTATGTTATGATTTAATGAAAAAGTACAAAAATTGATAAAAAATTTTTGTAAATAATTATAGGGTAGTTTTGAAGTTTTACTCCTAAAAATTAATTCTGTAGTGATTTTTAGATTTAACTACTTTAATTGTAGAAATAACTATAAGAAGTGTAAATTTGTATTTAAGAAGTTTCAAGGGCAAACTCAACTTTATGACTTGTGTTTATCAAATTAGTTAGTAATTATTTATTTAATAGTAAATTTGATAAAAGCAAATTATTTATTATAACTTTTCGAAAAATATGTTTGTTGAAACAAGTATTTCGTAAAGCACTGCATTGTTTTTATCTAGAAAGTTATATATTTACAATTTACAGACTTTCAGATCAAATTCAATAGTTGTTAGGCTCAAAAGATTATAATCTCAAGATGTAATAGTTATCTATTTAGATATAAGGATATAATTATAAACAAGTCTATTTTTTAAATGGTTAAAAAAAAATCTTTGTTACAATTAGAACATTTTAACATGATCATATAGTTCAACACCAGGTATTAAACCTTTGGGCTAAATGAAACTTGACAACTGAAAAACTGACGTGGTAAAAATTTTTTTTTTTTTTAACAAAAGTTTTAAAATTTACTTTTTTTTTTTTTGCTTAAAAGTAAATTGGTGTTTAATATTTATTACGTTACTCGTTTGCCCTTACCTACATATTGTTTTGAAGTAAAACTTTAAAGTACTCAAAAAAAAACAACTAGTACTCTTTATAAAACATATTTTTTTAAAGTTAAACTAAAGGTTTGATTATACCACTTCAATCATCAGATCACAAGCTTTCACTAGACTAAACCAGGTTTCTTTTTTTGGGTTTCACTTGAGCTTGTCTCACGACACATGTAAATCTAGGCTTAAGCTCCAACAGACTTTTGCGGGTGTTTTCTTTAGAAAACATTTTATAGAAAATTACAATTATACAAAAGTGTGTATGATTGTACCTCACAAATTAAAGTTTAAACGTTTTTATTACTAACCAAACTTTTCATCATCAACCTCACCACTGTAAATGACAGTTGATATTTTGCTAAATGTATTTATAAATATTGATTGTTTTCAAAGAATCAGTAATGTTACAAACATTGCATTTTTTTATTAAGTAAGAACATTTTCTTATCAAACTTTAAATGAAACTTTCTTCTAATAGACAAATAAGACTTAATGCAGTAAACATTTTCGCTAAATTTTGAATAAAAAATATTGAGACTTTTAAATTATTAAAATTACTCTTTTATTAGTGTATAAGTTTTGTACATAAGTGATGTTTTTTTTAAGCTATATCGGATCCGGCTCAGCCTTTTTTTTTTCAATTTGAGATTTAGTTGTTTCCGAATCCGAATCTAAAAAGGCAATATCCGGCCGGATCCAGATACTTGATCTAAAATTTTGATAACGCAGTTAAGTAAAAAGTTAAGTTTAACTCAAATCACTAATTTCGATATCAATCAAATATTTATATTTAAGAGTAAATACTCTTTACTTGTATTTTAACTGAGGTAGACTTTTTATTAAACTCTGTTAGCTGAATAAACTGATTAAAACAAAATAAATATACAAATTAGAACATAAAAATCAAACTAAGCATTAACAAAAGTCATCAGAGCTATGGTTCGGACTTTAATGTGCCGTCAGGTAAACTCAAGTAGTTAAAACACAACTTGATCATCTTACCACAAGCTCTCAGTAGACTGAGACTTCCGAGAGCTTGTATGTATACGTCATAAAATACGGTAGTTATTTTAATACTAAAAATTTACTTTAAAATGCCTAATTTTACGAAAAAAAAACGTACATATTCTTTAAGTTTTGTTTACAGAGCGCTTAGAAATAGTTTTGTGTCTAAAATTTAATATATAAAAAATTTTTTTTTGTAGATTCTCTACTTTATGTAATCTAACCAAAGAAAAAAATAAAGAGAGTTCTTTTTTAGCTTTTCGAGTTAAATGTTTTCTTCTAAATCTTTGTACAGGAGTGCATAGTTTAAGAATGGCCTGGGTTTGAAATACTAGTATTCAATTAGACAATTTTATAACCAAAAAGTTTTAATATCAAATAATAAACAATATACTAATTTTAAACATAACACTAAAGTTTTGTTCAGAAAACTAGCTAGTTTAGTTTTAAAATTTTGCAAGCTCACAAGTATCTCTACCCGGGTGGATTCGAATATTTTTGAATTAATATTCTACCAGTTCCGGATCCAAAAAGGTGTTATCCGAAAGATCCGTATTCTGTAGATCACTAAATTTTTTTTGGAACAAAACAGTGATGGTGTTTAGCAAAACGTAGCATGTTTAAAATTACTAGAAGCTAAAAAACTAAAATTAAAGGCTTAAGACCGTAAATTTTTTTGAAATCAACAGTAAAAGTGTTTCACAAGTTATACAAAAACAATCTAAATGTCAAAATAAAATTTGACATTTACATAAGACCTTAAAAGATTCAAAAAAAAAAAGTTTCAAAGCTTAAAATTTAAGTACCAAAGGCACTTCAATGTATTATAAACGTCACCATTAAAAAAAACGGTTCAATAACTAAAAAGAGAATAAAGTAAAATTTGACAGCCAAAGACACGCTCTTCAAAGCAAAAACAAAAAATTTTATGGTTTGAATTAAAACTAAATACCGAAACTTTAAAATCAAACCTACTAATGTTTTGATTTAACATTAAAGTATGCAGTTAAGTTGCGGCTTATTAGATAAGCATAAAATACTGGTCAAATGTAAAAAAAAAATATAAAGCTCAAATAAGACCTTAACAAAAAAGAATAAAAGTTCAAAGTTCTAGATAAATAAAAAATTATTAAATTATTACAATAATTTATAATAATCCTCATATAAAATAATATTTTTAAGATATTATTATATTATCTTACTTATGTTTAGTGGCTTCTGATTTATCTGTAACTAGAAACTATACAATTCTGAAAAAAAAGTTAACATCTATTATATTTGTTATTTATCATTAAAGAGTGTTTTGATCCTTAGTAGAAAATTACAATAAAAAAACTAAAAATAAGAAAAACTAAAAATAATTGATTACATTGTTAAATTTTAAAAAATATACTATCACTGAAAATAACATAAGTTTTCTTGTAGATATTTATTAAAAACCTTTTACATAATATTTTTAAAGTTTCTAAGTTACAAGTTTATTGTACGACAGAAAATAAGCGCTCAAAAATTATGGTTCACTGTTTTGGTTTACGAAAAACCTTTTGGTTATTGAGTCATACACCAAGATAATTTTAGGGTCTTGTCCAGGAAACTAATATAAAATTTAATCTTCTTGTTATTTATATTTGTATATTAAATTTATTTATCTCATTAACTTTGATTCTTTATATCTCACATAGTTCATTAATTTATTTCCTGTTACCTCATAATAAAAAGTCTTAAATTTTTTTAAATTTTTTATAGAGTTATTTTTATTAAGAAAATCTATAAGAAAACTTTAAATCAAAAAGTTCAAAATAACTTTTTTATACCTAAACACACTTTAAAAGCTAATGAATTTTTTTTTTGTATTTAAAACTTACTTCTTAGCAATTTTAAATTAGATACAAATCCATACGGGTAGGTGGCAAATTTGCACGAGCAAAAAAAATTGCGCGAGGGGACTAAACTGCACGAAGACTCTTTTTCACGAGCAGACAATTTTGCACGGCGAAATTTTTCCACGGGTCGAATTTTTTACTTATATTTTTTATTAAATTTAACTTTTTTTAAGTTAATTTAGTTTATTTATTTATTTTGTTTTACTATCATTGTTACCTACCCTCGGTCGATAAGTTATTTTTATTTATTTTTAATTTTTTTTTTGTAATTTTTTATTTTATATTATCACTGTTACCCCTAACCCTTACCCTTGGTCGTACTTTATTTTTATTTTTAATTAATTTGTTTTTATTTGTTTATTTTTTTGTAATAAAAATTTTTATTAGTCATATGTATATTTTTTTATTATTGTCACCCTTTACCCTCGGTCAGTAACTTTTTATTTTGTTGTTTTTTTTTATTAGTTTATCTTTTAGTTTTTTTAATATTTTTACTCTCGAGCAAAAATGACCCTCCGTGAAAAATTGACCCTTTGTTTTGCAAAATTGTCTTCGTGTAATTTTGACCCGTTTCATTTAAACAGATATAAAATAAGAGCAAATATCGAAAGTAAAAACTCTGCTGCAGATTTGAAGAAACGTGCCAAGCTACCTGGTGCCTTGTGCTAAAATCATAAGTTTTAATCTTATACAGTAAGTGATAAACTATATTATTGTACGAAGTTTTTTAATAAACTTGTGCTAACACCGGTTAGAATGTTCGCCAAATTTTAAACAGTGTACCTTAGGAAATTTCGTTTAATCGACATAATAAATTCATAAGCTCTTATATTCCTTTTTAAACTGATAAATTATTAAACATATTACTTAAACCATAGCACACTAACAAATGTGATGATAATATGTTGTAACATAACGTTGAAAAATTAAATAAAACTTTTAATAAAATTAACTTTTTTTTTTAATAAAATTAACGATTGAAATTTTAAATAAAGTAATAAAATATTGAAAAAATCATTAAATAGACACAAAATAAAGTTGCTTCTACAGATAAAAATCTGTTTTATGCAAATCAAAAGCTTTTATACAGTCGAGTTTGGTGCGAAACTTTAAATTACTTTTTAAATTATTATTAAACGGTTGACACAATAAAAGACTATTTCTAAAGTTATGGTTTTTTGATTAACTTCTTTAATATATTATTAGACGATATATTAAATTGAAAACTAAGATTAGCTTTTTCACGCAGACATAGTTACACGGTTAATTATTTTTAATGTTTGTTTTTTACTTTTTACTATAACTATTACCCTTTAATCCTAACTATCGATCAGTAACTTTTGTTTTAACTCCTGTTGTGCTTTTTTATTAACTTTTTTTTTTGTTTTTTTTTTGTTAACAGTTTTATTAATTTATATGCGTTGTTTTACTATCAATTTTACTCCTAACCCTTTCCCTCGGTCGGTAAACTTTATTATTTATTTTAGTTTTTCTATTAACTTATTTAATTTAATTAATTAATTTTCCTTATTAAAACTTTCTTTTACTTTGAATTTTATTTATTTGATTTAACTCTCATGCAAAAATGACCCTTCGTGCGAAAATGTCCCTTCGTGCAAAAGTGTTTCCTCGTCCATATATGACACTCTGTGCAAAAAAGTCTTTGTGCATGGTTGACCCGTTCCCTGAAAAATATATATCATAGTTTCTTAAATTAAATATTTACAATTTTAAACGAAAATTATTAATTCTGATGTTCTTTTAGTTAGTTTTCATAGAAATTTCATAAAATGGTATTAGACTAGTATATATTTTCAGGTATTTAACAGTCAATGATAAAACAAGTATGCACAAGTTTTTTAGAATCTTGTAGTATATAAAGTTGAACTACAACCGGATCTCGTAGAAAAATACCCAAATCTAGTTTTGACTAGGTCATAATCAACTGATCTGATAAATCTATAAGAACAAAGATATGTATATATAACTATGTTTAACTTCTAAAAACAAAAAAACGCTGTAAAATAGAAATTAGTTTCAAAAGTTACAAAGTTGACTTATCATAGTTTTTTTTTAGAAACTCCAAATTGTAAAATAGATATAAATATCAAGATATTGACTTAAACCAGATAAAATATCTTGTTTAAGTCAATAGTCAACGATTGTACGTTTAGAAATGTTTTCATTAAATTTTTTTTAACACAATTTTGATTAATGTTTTCTTTTAAACTTGATTCGCTAGATTTGTTTTGTTGTAGGGCGGAAACTTACTAATAGTTGTAGGTTTGTTTTTTAAAAAGAAGTTTATAGTAAGACGCACTCTGTTTCAAAATTTTTCATAATAACTTAAGAAGTTAGTGAAAAAGGCTAATAAAGTATAAAATCTTATAAAAAAAAAAAACAAAAAAAAAAGCACAAGTACACACTTATTCAAGTTTAAAAGGCACAAATAATCTTTTGAAAAAGTTTGCAGTTTTACGACCCCTATTGTATATGTTATAGAATAGTTTATTGAACGACAAACAAAAAGGCTAAAAGTGTTTGTTCCTAGGACCTGGTGAACAAAAAAATCCTTTAGCTTATCGAGCTGCACACCACGGATACCTTTTAACGTCTAACAAAGACAGTTGTTAAGTTTGTAGTTTGTATTACGTTTTAATTTAGTTTGGTAAAAAAAATTAAAACATAGTTAATACTAAATACCTTTTTATTACCAAGTACAATTGTTTCATTTTTAATAAGTGACAGCTTAGGTAGGTAGTAGTGAATTTTTTAAAGCTTCCGAAGTATGATACTTTACTTTTACGTTTATTTAAATAAAGCTTAGTAAAAACAATATTTAATTTCTTCATATAAACTTCAACTTAAAAGTGTAACTATGAGTAAAAAAATAACATTACAATATTTTTGCTATTTAAAACAATATTTTGTTTACCGACGTTTTTTACAATTTAAAACAAAATGCTTTCAAAATTAGATTTCAAGTAAATCTTGCTTTTGTTTATATTATACGGTTGTTATAGTTTGTATTTAATACTTATGTAATTGTCTTTTATTTAAACTCCTTAACTTAAAGTGTTCAATAAAAAAATTATAGATAACTTCATAAATTTTATGTGTTATAAGTATCTTGAATTCCTTTTACTTTTTGAGTTGTCTTATGCAGTAAATTTGATAGATAACAGTGACAAATCTTATAAATTAATGTAAAATGTCATCACATACGTTTCTACGACATGTCGATTAAAACTTTTATCAAAATTCAACAAAGTATGATATTAACTGTTAAAAAAAAGTACTTAAAGTATTTTCAAATGATATTTATAAATTTATACACTTCTGTAAATTTGTTGTAATCTAGTAAAATATTACCAATTGATTTAGATACTGATCATGTTTGAAAAGTTTAGACTTTGAATTGTGAACTAAAATATTCAAGATGCACATTTCAAAATATGGTTATTTAAGCACGAGCATAAAGTTATTGTTATAGGAAAATTTATTAATTTTTCAAAAAACATAAAACTTTAATGTCAATTATTTTCCTTATCTTAAAAGCTATCTAAAATTTTTATTTTTTATTTTAGAGAACGCACCTTTGCCTTTAATTTAAAAAAAAATTATTTAATTTGGGGATGGAATTATTTCATGGGGTCCCTCCAAAAATAAAAGTTTTTTTTCGTTTTTTTTCATCAAATGGTATTAAAACCAAAAATAAATATTTTTTTTTTTTTGATTTTCCTTAGTTTGCATGTTATAAAAACTCGTAAATAGTTATTTTATAAATAATGTTAATATCTTTTACGATTTGGCCCAAAATCAAAATGTAGTATATTACACTATCATTTGCCTTGGCCATTTCCTAGATAAAAAATTGATAAAAGGAAAAAAAAAGTTAATAAGAATGTGAATATACAACAAATTTAATTAAATTATTTTATTTTAATTTAGTTTGATGTAATTTTCTAATGGAACTTTTTTTTTCCTTTTATCAATTTTTTATCTAGGAAATGGCCAAGGCAAATGATAGTGTAATATACTACATTTTGATTTTGGGCCAAATCGTAAAAGATATTAACATTATTTATAAAATAACTATTTACGAGTTTTTATAACATGCAAACTAAGGGAAATCAAAAAAAAAAATTAAAAAAAAATATTTATTTTTGGTTTTAATACCATTTGATGAAAAAAAACGAAAAAAAACCTTTATTTTTGGAGGGACCCCATGAAATAATTCCAACCCCAAATTAAATAAATTTTTTTTTAAATTAAAGGCAAAGGTGCGTTCTCTAAAATAAAAAAAAAATTTTAGATAGCTTTTAAGATAAGGAAAATAATTGACATTAAAGTTTTATGTTTTTTGAAAAATTAATAAATTTTCCTATAACAATAACTTTATGCTCGTTATTTAAGCTCTAGAACTTAACTTTAAATATTAGACAAGATTGAAACTGCTATAGCTAGATTTTGATATTAAATTAGGAAAATACGTAATAATGTGTAAGTAATAAATTTTTGAATATGTTTTCAAGAGTATAGTCATAAAACTTTAGCTGATGTGTGTTTTTGATTTTTTTTGTAGAAATTTTTGCCCAGCATTGTTTAATGTTTTAAACAGTTGAAGTGAGACTGATGTTTTATTACGTTTGTTATGGAGGTTTGAGGTTAAAATTTCAATTTTTGTTATTTTTGCATCTATATTTTAAGTGTTTAAGTAAAAGCTAGTACTCATTTTATCTACTATTTAGTTATTTTGTATTGTTTTTTTTTTTACCACTAAAAAGTATAGTGAAAGATATTATTAATTACTCTTTCCTGTTTATCAATGATCAAAGTAAAGCAAGCAAATTTATTCAATTTTACTTTAACTGCCCTAAAATGATTCACAATTTATAGTCAACATTGAATGTTTTTTATACAGGTTGAACATTTTAGAATATAGACAATAATGTAACTGGAAAAATGACAACAAGACTTGACCTAAACTCATTTAGGTATTTAGGGTCTCACGTTTTGGTCTAGTGACCCAGAAAGTTTAAAAAAGCTCAAAAAAAGATTATTTTAAGTATTGTCACAATAACCTATTATTAAATTGATACCAGCTGTAAATATCAATGTTACCAAACTCATTTTCACTGGCCCACTCAGCAGAAAAAAATTTATACTATTTGTATAGTTATCCATGACTTTTTTGTCCCTCACTAGTTATTGTTCCGTGATTGCTAAAATCATCCACAGTTCTTCCAAATATTTGAGAAGCATTAATCATTATTGGGATTTTTTTTTATTCAGGATTATTTAATTTCATTTTTGCAAAACTCCTGCTAGTTCGGATACTTTTCTTAAATAAGAAACTAATATATTTTTACTTAAACTCTCATTTTTTATATAGTTGTTGTATATATATGCTGTAGGTATTTAATCTTAGAAATAGTAGTTTTCAAGCTTTTGTCTAAATTATTTTTTAAATCAACTTACACCTATTCATCCTAGATTGATAAAACTCAACAAACGTTTGGTCACTCAGGCAATATTAAAGATGAAACTTGAGTTACTTTGTATAATGATTCTTTGGTATAATGATTCTTTAAATCTTATTTGTCTTTAAGAGTTGAAACCAGATTGTTCTGAGTCTTTTTTATTCTTTTTTTTTTATAAACCAGTAAATATTGTATATGATTTATAAAAGTTGTTTTTTATACTTTTGTTGTTAAAATTCTATGTTCCCTCAAGATTAAAGATATAAGTAAAAATTTACATTTTTATCAGTTTAATAACAATTTAAAACCTACTGCTTATTAGTACTTTTTAAAAATAGTTTTTACAAAACTTTGTGGTTAAGGTATTAAACCAGTGGTTCCCAACCTTTTTGATGCCCCGCACCCCTAAAATCTCTTAATTTGATCTCGCACCCCTAACACTATATACTTAATTATTTATTAATAATTTTATTATAATTTCATTGATTTCATGAATTAATAATTTGTACTTTAATTTTTATGATAAGGTACTATATTAAGAAAAATAAAACACTTGCAAATTTAAAAACACAACAAACTATATTCGAACAAGTTTTATCTATTTTTTATAAGGTAGAAAACATCAGAACTCACTCTTCCCTTCGCAACGATAAACGTTTTATGAAGGTCAAGCAAGTGAGTTCATCACTTGTAATTCTACCTGCTCATTTATAAACAAACTAAAAAAATTAATTACTTTTTAATTAAACGAAAAAAACACTAATCTATCTTTATAAAAAACATTTTTTTTTTCAAGTAACATTAACAAAAAACTAAACTAATATTACATATTTAATAAAAAGTCCTAAATGACACCTCATTATCCTCACAAGGTATTTAACAAACTATTAAAATACTATTCATGCAATATTGTTTTGAAAAGATTAAGGACTTAATTTTAAATCTACTCTAAAGTTAATGACTTTTTTGTTCCTGTTTATTGTACAAAACTTTCTGAAAACGTGGCATTTTGTTGCTGATGGCAATTCGCATGTCTGCCTGTGCATTCAAACGGTTTCTTGATTTAGTTTTTATAGACAAAAGAGTACTAATTCCAGACTCACACAAGTAAGTCGTTGCGAATGGAATGAGAGTACTTAGTGCTTTTTCACTAAGTTTTGGAAACATATTCATTGAACAACACCAATATTGCTCAAGAGTTTTGCTTTCAAACTGCATTTTGATAAAACGGTTCATGCATAATTCAATAAGTTTATCTTTTAACGATTCATCATCGGACTTGTGATTTAAATTAAAAGAATATGGATTTATTATCCATTCTTCAGAAATTTCCAGTTCTCCTACTTTAAAATATCCGTCAAAAGACTTGGATAGTATTTCCAAATGGTTCATAATTTCTTCACGCACACTTGGAACGAAACACTCGTCTTCATCAGTCACTTCTTCGAGTAATGGAAAGTTTGATAAATTTCCTCTTTCAACTCGTCGACACCAGAGATTTAACTTTTTTTAAAAGCGTTTATTACTTCACGACATTTTATAACATTTTCATTTCTCCCTTGCATGGAAACACTCATGTCATTCAACCGGCTGAAAATGTCGCTTAAGTAAGCTAGTATCTGAATAAACTCTTTTGACTCCATTTCTTTGAATTGGTCATAGTTACGTTCCTTAAGAAAAACTTTTACACCTTTCCTCAATTCAAAAAAGCGCGTTAAAGCTCTTCCACGTGATAGCCAGCGGACCTCCGTATGGAAAAGTAAAACTGAATGTTCACTACCATAGTCTTGACACAAGGACTTAAAAAGACGGTGATTAAGAGCACGACCTCTTATCCAGTTGATTGTCCTCACACAAATATCAAGGACATTTTTAGATTTCGAGGGCAATGTTTTTGATGCCAAGGCATGTCGATGAAGAAAACAGTGAGTACCCAGCAAATGCGGAATATCCTGTTTTAACAAAGCAAAAAAAACAGATTTATTTCCCAACATAGCAGGGGCACCGTCAGTACATACAGAACCAATAACTTGCATGTCTAAGTCATGTTTCGCAAAAAAATTCTTGACACATTGAAAGATGTCTTTTGCTTTTGTAGTTCTCTTGAAATCTTCACAAAATAAGAAATCTTCTTTTATCGAACCATCATGCACATATCTGCTATCAATTGACTGCAATTTTCAACATCGGTTGATTCGTCCAACTGGAGAGAGATTTTTAAAGAACTAGCTTTGATTTCAGCTATGACTTGATCCAAAACATCCGAACTTAAATTTTTAATTCGACTTTGAATAATATTATTAGATAGCGGCACTAACTCAAGCTTTTTTGAAGCTTCTTTTCCAAGAACATCTTCTGTCATTTGTAACACACATGGCTTTATCAACTCTTCAGCAATTGTATGAGGCTTTTTGGATTTAGCTACGTTATACGCCACATGGTAAGAAGCCAATAAAAGAGGTTTGCCAGCAGATACAAAACCGAACTTTGGAAGTATTCCTCGTGATTCATAGCGGATCCTTTTAGATTTTAATGACTCAAAGTCTTGACCTGAAATATCTGCTCCACCATGTCGTTTGTTAAAATGTTCTTGCAATTTAGATGGCTTCAAATTTGAGTTCGAAAATACAATGTTACATAACATGCATTGCGGTTTTTGCAGGCCTTCAACTGTTTCAGTGCAAGTAAAACCAAACTGAACAAAACTTTCATTCCACTTCCTTATCTTAGACATGTTTGAGTACTAATTAAATAAACTGTACTGTAAAAAAATAAAAAAGTCGATTACTATGACATTTTTTGTCATAAAATTTATACTAAAACAATACTTCAGCCTATGACTTCGTCTAGAAAAGTAATAAATATTAGGCTTAAACTTAACTTTTTATACATTTTGTTATGAATATATGTACTTCTTAAAATATAAAAATAAGCTGTTCTAAGTTAAGCTTATGTAATGTATTGTTTTCAAAACTATTTGCAGCTAGGAGGTTTCAAAATAAAAAAAGGTTTGAGTTAAAACTTTTAAAATTTAAAAGATTTTAGTCTTAAATTGTCAAAAGATAGGTACAAAAGCAAATACAAAAAAAGTTTGTATGCTTACAACATAAATAGAAAAAAGTAGATTGAAAAAGGTAAACGGTTTAAGTTCAAAAAAGGTATGAATAGAAATAAAGTTGATGCATTGAATACTTTTGCTGTTCTATAAAGATTGGTTTCAGTAAAGCTAAAGACAAGTTTTCTAAAATGGTATAACATACAGTAGTAGCTGTAAACTTTACAATTTATTGATGTTAAATCTTTGAGCACCACTTTCTGCACAACTAATCTTTATAAAAGATTACATTATAAATGTAATAGACTTAAAAGAACCTGTTCTTAACAGCTAATAAAAAACTTGCTGAAGATACTAATTGTTATCTAAGTATTTCAATTAAAAGAGATGCTAGCTCATTAACTGTTTTAAACAATTAATGGGCAGTTAAGAAAATAAAATATTTAAAGATGATTAAAGTTCACAGGTGTAAAACTCTAAGAAAGCTTTACTGAAATGTTAATTCTAAACTAACAGCTATCAAATGAAATTAGTTAAAATAATTTACTTCTAGAAATCCGCTCTTGCTGTATGACGTATTAATAAAATTAATTTATTCAGAAAATGAGCGCCAACTTTTTTTTATAATAAAATGTACTTTTTAACTTTATAAACTTTATCAAAGAGTGAAAATCCCCTTATTTGTCATACAAAAAATAAAAGCCATCTCGCACCCCCTGGAATGCTGTCTCGCACCCCCAAGGGGTGCGAGCACCCCTGGTTGGGAACCCCTGTATTAAACTAACAATAGTTGGTTTTGGGTTAAATTTGATTGTGTTTATTATTGAAGAAGGAAGAGTGAGACTGATGTTTTTCTACCTTTAAATTAGTAACAATTTTGAAGCTCAAATCCCAAGCAAGTGTTTACTAATGATGCAACTAAAAATTACTGTAATATGGTTGTCACACTTTAAGGACACTCAAGATAACTCAAGATATTTTGTAGTTTTTAAAAATACCAAGATAACTCAGGACAGCTCAGAATAATTCAGGTTAATTTGATACTTATATTACAACTCAGACTGACTCAGGATAGTTTTGATTTTTTATAAAATCTATTTGAAAACTACTTGGAAAATTTTGAATGAGATACAGTTGATTAGGTTGCAATGTTTTGTTATTTAGTTTGTTTTGTAAATGTTTTGTAACAGAACTTAATTTTTATTAAATTTGAAAAAAAAACTAGGATTTGAAAAACCTCAGTATGACTCAAGACAGTTAAAGTCACTAAGGACAGTTTTTGGTTACTCAGGACATATTACTGTCTCAAAGAGATGCAACCCTGCTAAAAGTTTAATTAAAGTAAGCTTAAAGACTGTACTACCAAAAGCATCTGAAAGTTTATCACATCATCTTTATAATTTCCTTATACAACCTCACATTGATCAAGTTCATAAATATTTTAAAAGACTTACTGAAGTCCTGAACTACTTATTTCTAAGCTGCCAAACACAATATGTCAACATTAATAAAACCCTGAAAATTATCAACTTTGTTAAAAAATGTAGAACTTCAAATTTATCAATAAAACTAGAAAAACTTGGAATTATAAATATTTTTACATACAAAACAAAAATATTTAGATTTAACCTAAAAAATAAACCATATACAATAGTTTTTTTTTGTGATATTTAGAATGTTTTTACTTTCAAACACTTTAAAGTAGCAACTTACAGTATCTTTTCAATATTTTATTTAGTTAATAATTTTTAGGCCATTTTTTACCTTAAGTTTAAGTTTATACTACTAATTAACAAAAAATATTGTAATTTAAAAACCAAGAATAAATTAATAAAACCTGGAAAAATTTCAAAAAGAACTATGGCAACCCTAATAAGACATGGTAACTATTTTAACCTATAGTTTTAAAATTTAAGCAAAAAAAAAATTGAACAATTTTTATATGTGATACATATATTATTTTAGAAATAACTATTTTATACAATTTAATTTATGTACACTATTCTACACTTCTATTTATTAAAAAAACATATTCGAAGTAGCATTTTAGTATATTTTCAGTAATTATAAGAGTTTAAATAGGTTGCTTTAGATAATGGTAAAAAAGCAAAAAAACAAAACTATATCATTATAAGTCCATCTTCTCCTGAAGCTTTTAAGCAATAGTTCTGAAACTTTTTCAGTTTAATTTTAACTTAATAATAATGATAACTATAGTAGGATATTTTTTAATTTTAGGTAATTAAAAAAAAAGTTAATGTATGATGTGCTTTTTCTTTATAAAATTCTTAAATTTTAAAGTTATTAAAATAGTTACAATAGGATTTTAACTTTTTGCAAGATTTTTTTTTTTGAAAATTTAAGGTTAATCAAAAATGAAAAAAACGATAAACTTTTAGTAAATTTTTCAAATTTCTGAGAATAATAGTAATAAAAGGATTCTCCTTCACACGTTTCTATAGGAAACCTTCTATACAACTGATTATTAACTATCTCATAAGTCAGATAATTTTTATTATTTCTAGGAAAAATTTCTTATAATTTATAATTTAAGCTTTCAATAAGTGTCAATGTTAGTTTTTATAAAAAACAGTATTAGATCCCCTATGATCTTAATTTAAATAGGAACTAGGTATTACCACTGTTTGTATTTTATCAGTGCTATAACTTGAACCTATTTTTATGAGAAGGACTCAAGAAACGTTATTTAAAAAATAGTACAAGTTGCAAAGAATAAAACACATTAAAAAGGTTACAGTATTATAAAGAACTATTAAAAATAAAAATCACCATTTAATCTTGAGCTTAATTTTCTACTATAAAGAAACTTAAACATTAATAAGATTGGTATAAAATCAAAAAATCTTATAGAATTTAGAAAGCAGGGAAAAACCATTTGAGGGCAACATTTTTATACTTAAGTAAACAATGGCTCTGAAATGAAAAGGACTAAAAGTTGTTCTCTAACTATCTCAGAAACTAAAAAATACTGATTTTTTTTTTCTATAGACCTTAAAATTTCAGGAATTAGGAATTATTTTTTGCATAACTAGAGTTCAATCATAAAATTCAAAAGACTTAAAATAAAAGCTGTACAACCAAAAAAAAAGTCTTTTTGTTGTTGAAAATTTAAAATGTATATACAAGATTTATAAATACTTAAGCTTTTTTAACGTTAGTTTTTATAAATCTCTGGGATAATAGTTATATTTTTCAATTTTATGTTAAACTTAAGTAAAATACAACTAGTTTTGATTAGGCTAACTTTTTTCTACCTTAAAGAGTTGCAACAACCATATTAGAGAGCTTTAATGAAGTATAAAAGCTTTATTGCAATCAAGTTGTGTTTTATACAATCCTGTACTAAAATAAAATAATAAATAGAATGTAAATTTAAGTCTAAAAACCAAATAAAAAATATTGTTTTTTGTTTATTTTTGTTATAATTTTTTTTTTCATTTTTTTAAAGTTTTTTTACAACAGAATTTTTTAAACATTCCAAGTAACACTTCCTGAAAGTTTAAAATATTTAACTCAAAGGAGAATAGCCTTAATCTCCTTTGAGAGAGGAGATAGATTTTAAGTTTATGTGAAAATAGTCTTTTTTTTCTTTTTAGTTTGTGCCCCCCATAAGAAATCTTTTGTAGTCTTTGATTTTGACCAGGTATATCTCATAAACTATTTTAATTTTAGAAAATCTGTGAAAAGCAATTTGTAGCTTACTTAAAACTCAACAAAACAAGATCAAATTGCAAGAAAGATTATTTACCCCTCCCACCCATATTCCCTTAATTAAATGTTACAGTTTTTTGATAACATATATAAAATAATTATAACTAAATATTTTGCATATAAGTACATTTAAAATTTAAAACAATTATAATGATTAATTTTTCCCTGTATAAACTTATTTTTATAAAAAGCGTTCCAAAATAAGTTATCAATCAATTTAAATGTTTTTTCTGTAGAAACACATATATAATTATAAAAGTAATGAATTCTTATACACTAATCTTGGATCATCGTAGAGATACTGACGACTTAAATTTAGCGGTAACACCAATCAAAAATCATGGTGTGTACACAAATGGAGAGTTTTTGAAGATGCTTAGGTTAAAGAATGTGAACAATTATGTAAATTTCTATAATATCACAGAAGAAACAACTCCCAGGAAACATTCTGTTCCAAACTGGGAATCTTATAATGTTGATAAGCCATTTTTAAAAACCATAATGAGTATTGATCAATGCACTGAAGTTGTGCTGAAACTTTCAGATAAGCTTCCTACCCCTAACTCATATATTTTAAACGTGTACTGGTTTTTTGATTCAAGTAACTTGCAGGTGCTTCCTCAGATTAGCAACCCGCTTTTAAAATTAAAGTTTTGGCACAATGCTGACATACACATTGTCACAGAAGCTCATAGCGAGTTTGTAGAACCTTATTTGACCTTGTTGAAAGTTGAACTTTTTTATAATAAGTTAACAAGTATAAACATAGACAACAATGTCCTGTGGAAAGGCTCAGTTGGTTTTTACAACTTTGAAACAAAGAAAAATATAGTCAGTGAAAGTGTTTTTGAAATTAAATTTGATCACATAAATGATATGAGTAGCCTTTTTCACCAAGCTTTAAACATTGAAAGCTCTGAGAAAATTCAAGTTGAAGAAAACTTCTGGTTTGACCATTGTTTACAAGTAGAACATTTTGTCACTGTTTCTTCAATCCCTTTGTTGCTTCTCAGTGGTGATACTATGACTCTGTCATGCAACAACACTTGCAAAGTTGGACAAAATTTGAATGACTGCTTAACTGAAACAGATGCAGTTTTGTGTTCCTTGCAGTTTTCTCTGACCAAAGATTCTAGTTTTGCTTCTGTAAAAAACAAGTCAGACCATTGGAAGAGAAGCCTTGGTACTGGTGACAACAATTCATTGTTGAAAATGCCAGACTTGAAGCTACAAGTTCCCACCAACACAATTTATTTTCTACTTTCTTTACCAAGGCAAGTAAGTGATGGTTATCTAACTTATAAAATGCAGCCTCTTAACATCCCACAAGAAATGTGTATGGATTTTTTAATACAGCAAGCTACCAATCCAGTGAAGTCCATTAAAAAATGTCAGGAGATACTTCCATACAAGAAGATAAAGTCAGATATTTTGCTAGATGCCAGTTTTGATCTGCAAGCTTGTTTTGATGAAGTTATTAAAAGTGAGTTTGCAGACAAAAAACCCAACGATAGAGACATTGTAGATGTATACAGCAGCCTGTTGAAATGTTACAACAAGAGTATAGTTGGTGCAATGTTTGAAAGATTTGCAGTTGAGTGCCCGAATTGTGAGGTTGATGTTGATCATGTTTACCAGAAGCACGAAATAAGCGAGGAGTATCTGAACAATCCGGTTCACAGGGCTCTTGGTGAGCGAGAAAAACGAGTTGTTCCTGTTTTTGAGCCGGACAAGCTTGTCACAAAAGATGACTTAAACAAGAAAAACAATGGTCAATTGTTGATGTTGTTCACAAAACAAAACAAGGAGAAAATTAAAAGCAGTTTAAATGATGTTCTATCAAAACAGGGAGCTAAGTCTAATTTAAGGAACGGCTACAAAAAACATCTTTGTGACAAAGAAGGAGAAAAGTTTGAGTTGACTGCTTTAAAGACGAAGCAACAGCACATTTTTTATGACACTTTGTCATTGGGCTCAATGGAGTTTTATAAGCCTCCAAACTATACTAAAGAGATGATAGAAAACATAGTCAAGTTCTCGAAAAATGACTCAGAAAGAAAGGAAAACCTTTTAAAAATTGCACAAAGAATAAAGAATCGCAAGTCAATGCCAGTTTATCAAGAGCCACTGTCTCCCAGGTCTACAGTTTCTGGATCTTCCCATAAAATGACACTGCGTTCAACTCCAAGAAAGCTCAAATCAGGGGTGTTAGACCAAGCACACAGCGTTAAAAGAAAGAGTGGCGGCTCCGCGCCGTCTGTACCCAGCTCAGTTAATTCTCAGAAGAAGCTCACAACAAAGGATAAACAAAGAACTGGCAAAAACAAGGAAGTTCTTAGGAACTTAGTTGAAAAGGCTTTGAAAAGTTATGGTGTTAAGAAAACTGATGAGAAGTATCATGAGCATAACGAGTTAATTTTCAATAAAAGCCTTGAAAAGTTAAAGACTTTGAGAAGTTCCAGGGGTCTAGTGCAAATTATGCAAGAGGAAGTGAAAAAACAGGCAAAAGAATTGCTTGAAAAAGAAGAGAAAAAAGAAAAATTGGAGGATTTGTTGACTGCAGAAGTGGAGAAGGCTTTGAAAAGTTATAGTCTAAAGAAAACTGATGAGAAGTATCATGAGCATAACGAGTTAATTTTCAATAGAAGCCTGGAAAAGTTAAAGACTTTGAGAAGTTCTAGGGGTCTAGTGCAAATTATGCAAGAGGAAGTGAAAAAACAGGCAAAAGAATTGCTTGAAAAAGAAGAGAAAAAAGAAAAACTAGAGGATTTGTTGACTGCAGAAGTGGAGAAGGCTTTGAAAAACGAAGTGTTGGAAGAAAGCAAATATGAGGAGTGTAAACGTAAAATATATGACAACAGCTACCAAATGCTCAAAGGCAGTTTGGAAAAGTCAGAAGTTTTGAGGGATACGGTGGTCAAGGTTGTTAAACTCCAAACTCAATGTGCTTTGTTGTGTTTTATTTAGAAATACTTTACTTGTAATATAATGTTAACTTTTGACAGGTTGTAAGTTACATTTCAAGTTGATTTTTGTGTTAATTTGAAAAGTTAGAATTCAAAACACTTTGTTTTTCATTAAACTTTTTCGCTGACTTCTGTCAGAATCATCTGACAGTGTCAAAATATCTGTTGACATAAAACTTTTCAATTTGAAATATAATTTTGTAATACTTTACATTTGTTTTACTAGTAATATTTATGAATAGTTTTTAGTTTTAAACTTAGTATTTTGTAGATAATAACTGCTGTAGCATAATTTATTTAGTTTTAAAAACCTTTCTTGAAAAATTGCTTTAAACGGTGCTTTTAATTAAAAGTCTGTGTAATTAGCCAATTATTAAAATATTTTAAGTTATTCTTCTAAAGTTATTCTACTAAATAGTGATATTGTTTATTTATATATAATGCAAGGTTCAATTGATTTATAATAAAAAATGTATTTAAAAAGAATTTATGAGTTACTTTTATTGTTAGTAAACACTTACCAAAATATTGTGTCTACCATTTAAGAAAATATATATATTGTAAAAGTAGTATTTGTATGTTCATTTTTATGGTCAACCAATATGTCATCGATTAATGGAGTATTTATTCTTTTATTTTCTTTTAATTTTTTCAGTAATGTTTCAATCATAGTTAACAGTTTATTTACATTAATAACATAATTAGTTGTACTTTTTTTGGCGAATGTTTATTTTTTTCATTTTATAAACTTATTTTAAATAATGAGTTTTTTATTTTAAGTTTTCAATTTTTAAGTGCTTAATGTAAAAAACTTAAACTGTGAAACTGTTAAACATGTGTAGCTTTATTTTGTAAAAAATAGTTTTTTGTATTTTCTGCCATTCATTATATTTTTATTGTATTTTTGTACAGTTTAAAAAATAATTTGTAAAAAAAACAATATATTCTTTCTTAATAGACAAATATCATCACTAATTGGTTATAATTTAAAACAAGTTTGATTAACTTTACTTTTATTTTTAATTAGTATATACTTTATAAATGCAACAAATCATAGTTTTAGTTTTGTTAACTCAATAATTTTAAAAAAGTGTTGAGATTAATAAAAAAAAAATTCAACAAATATAGTCATCAAACTGATTTACAAAAACTTTTTATTTTATGTTATATTTTATTTTTTTTTACAAGTTTTGTTTTTTAACTTTTTAGTTTTGGTTTTTTTTTTATATAAAGCACATTTTCACGTTATACGGTCTTAAGTTACGACTTACTATCAATCATTTTTTATTTTAAACTATTATGTAAAATACAGGCTAAAAAGACTATAAAATCAGGTTAAGTTTTTTATTTAAAACTATTTTTATAAAGTAATATTTTTAGAGTTATAAAAAATTATTCAAGACTCAATATTGTATATTTTCAATTCTAACAAAAATGAAAATAGTATTGACTAAAGGCTTGCTAAAAAAGAAAAAGGGAAGTTTTAACAAACAACAATTGAAAAACTGGAATTTTAAACAATTTTTCATTAAAATAATGAAACTTAGATTGAAACTAAAAGTATATCATACACAATTTCTTTTTTTGTATCATTTAGAACTTTGCTTATACAAAACATTTAAAGTAGCTTTACAGTAACTTTTTAAATATTTTACACTATTTAAGACAGTTTTTTACCTAAAATTTTATTTTATGCTATAAAGTATAAACGGACAAAAGAACTCGTACTTTCAAAAACACAGAAAAAGTTCAAAACCAGTGATTAATTACTTAGATAGAAACTTTCACTCCATAAGTATAGTGTAACAGAACTCCTAAACAATATCTTGTATTAAAAAGAGTGTTTTGAAAAATTATTTGGTGTTTGAAAAACTCCAACAATTGAAAGTTTTTGGGAATACTTAAGTAAAATAAAAATTATATGACCAAAAAAAAGAAAAAAACATATTTTTGTCTTGGTGATAGCATTTAATATACTTCAAATATTTTTGAATTTTTTTTTTTTTCATTTTAACACAAACATCTTTACATGATAAATATGTAATTCTTTTTGGAGTCGATTAAAAAAGTCTAAACTACTTAAACGTATTAATAAGTAATGTGTATTTTAAATGTGGACGGTCCAAATCTGCTCGAAAACACTTTTGCACAAAGGGTCAATTTTGCACGAGAGTAAAAAATATTAATAAAATTAATTACCGATCATGGGTTAGGGATAACAGTGATAGTGAAAAAAAGAGAAAAATAAAAAGAATTAATAAAATTTTAACTCGTGCAAAATGATCTCTCGTGCAAAAGTGGCGCAGTGCATTTTTGACACCTACCCATTTTAAATTGGTTTAAAACAAGCTTTTGCTTAAACAAAAAAATATGATTATTGTTTTTTATAGTTATGTTATTAATTTCCCCATACTTATGTATAGGCCACTCAAGAAAATAAACGTGACGTAAA
Source organism: Thalia democratica (assembly GCF_965202585.1). Lineage (NCBI taxonomy): Eukaryota > Metazoa > Chordata > Thaliacea > Salpida > Salpidae > Thalia > Thalia democratica. The sequence continues at coordinate 6,979,434 of NC_139172.1, forward strand.
AATAAATTTATTTTTATTTATTAATCAAACTTTAAGATGAAAAAATGTTGGTTTTTAACTCTAAAATTTAATCATTATTGTATTATATTCACAACATTTATGTAGTTAAGAAACTTATTGAAGCCAAATAGCTATTTGTCTTTATTTCTAATTAAATAAAAAAGAATAATGTTTTTTTGAATCTAAAAGTGTTTAGTGTAAATAATCATTCTGTGAAAGCTCTAAAATTTTATTTTTTTTTAATTAGGCTTACTTTTAATTCCGTGTAGACTCGATTTTTTTTTTAGTATTCTTAAACTTTTGTACAAACTAATAAGTTGACACAGATTATAATTTTTATACTTAAATAGACTAAAATACGTATATACATATTAGTAAAACTGAGGTAAGTTAGAGGAGTTGGTCTGTAGTTTTTTTAAGTGACAGGACAGTTTTGTAAAAAATCTATTAATTTTCTTGTTTATCAGAAAAAATCTTTGCAGCCAGTGAGATTTTAAAAACAAATACCAAAAAATTAGAAAACATCTTCGGACAAAAGTTAAAAATTTATATCTATTGTCAAATGTAATGATTGCAAAATCATTAAGTTTTGTTTTGATTATTGATAATAACTTTATTACTTGAGAGTTTTGTTTGTTTCAACGTAAAGTATCGGGATTTAGTATTTTAATTATATTTAACTGCAATTAGTGGAATGTTATGAAGTAAGACAATTAATCATTAATTTACAGACTAGTGTACACGTAATACAGTTTTTTAAATCAAACAATATAAATAGATAAAATAATCATATATAGTGTCAAATTGGTTTACAAATTTAAAACTGAAAGTTATTTAGTTATTTGACTTGAAAAATATTGTTAGATTAAACTAGCTTGTAAAAACTATAAAAAAAATAAATGCAATCAAACTCAGGTGATACAAAACTTGAATTTTAAGTTTCTAAGTTGTTTTAGGGTGTAAAAAAAAACAGGAAATATTTTTTTGCAAGCAATCTATTCAACTACATTTTTTATTTTATTCTTTGTTATAAAAAGAAGCATTTTATTGAACATAATTAAAGGGTTTTGGTTTTATAAGTTACAAATTGATGTAAGCAATTATAAAAGAATTCAGTGTTTTTAGCAACCCTGGTAAGTTGCTTTTAAATTTTTTTAACTACAAATTGATAGTTAGTACATCTTAAAAGTAATATTAAAGCAGCCGTCAAAATTAATTAAATTAGCACCCAAACTAACTGTAGTAGCTCAAAGAGAATCTGTTGCATTAGGTTTAAAAAATGTATACATTAAGGTAAATATTTAAAGCTCAGTAGTTGAACAAGTAAAAAGTTTTATTTTAACTGGTACAGCAAAAAGTGAGACTCTATAAATGAGAAGTGACAATAAACATAACACAGCTTCTAATTATTTTACTTGAAAAATAATGAATTTATGATTGGTTAGGTGTATAACAATTTTTATACTTAAAGCGTAAAAAGGATTAAATTATGCGTTAATTTACAAAGACCCATATTTTAGATATTATTATTGTTCGGCTATAGTAAAACCTGCTTAACTATTAACATTATTGACAAAATTATTAGTTATGAAATACACCATAAAAGTTTAACACTATAAAAAATTTTCCAAAAATCATTTTTTATTTACATTAGTTATTAATTTAAACTAAGAGTAGTAACAAAAAACACGCAAGTTTGCTTTGTATAATATTTTATTAGTGGTTTTGAGAAAACTAGCAATTTAAATTTTATTTAATCAGTTTTATAATGTATTTCTATTCAATCGTAGGTTGTTATTTTGTCTGTCCTGATTTATTTTTTTGATTTAAAACGATAGAAATGTTGTCGGCAGCACGACTCAGTTTCTACATCTGGTTTCAAGACGATGTTTTGTCTTCTGTTGTTGTTTTGTTCTGTTGTTTAGTTCAAGACGATGTTTTGTCTTCTGTTGTTTTGTTCTGCTGTTTACTTCAAGACGATTTTTTGTCTTCTGTTGTTTTGTTCTGATGTTTAGTTCAAGACGATGTTTTGTCTTCTGTTGTTTTGTTCTGATGTTTACTTCAAGACGATTTTTTGTCTTCTGTTGTTTTGTTCTGATGTTTAGTTCAAGACAATGTTTTGTCTTCTGTTGTTTTGTTCTGATGTTTACTTCAAGACGATTTTTTGTCTTCTGTTGTTTTGTTCTGATGTTTAGTTCAAGACGATGTTTTGTCTTCTGTTGTTTTGTTCTGCTGTTTACTTCAAGACGATGTTTTGTCTTCTGTTGTTTTGTTCTGTTGTTTAGTTCAAGACGATGTTTTGTCTTCTGTTGTTTTGTTCTGCTGTTTACTTCAAGACGATGTTTTGTCTTCTGTTGTTTTGTTCTGATGTTTAGTTCAAGACGATGTTTTGTCTTCTGTTGTTTTGTTCTGTTGTTTAGTTCAAGACGATGTTTTGTCTTCTGTTGTTTTGTTCTGTTGTTTACTTCAAGACGATGTTTTGTCTTCTGTTGTTTTGTTCTGCTGTTTAATTTAAGACGATGTTTTGTCTTTTGTTGTTTTGTTCTGATGTTTAGTTCAAGACGATGTTTTGTCTTTTGTTGTTTTGTTCTGCTGTTTAGTTCAAGACGATGTTTTGTCTGATTTCAAGACGATGTTTTGTCTTCTGTTGTTTTGTTCTGCTGTTTAGTTAAAGACGATGTTTTGTTTGATTTCAAGACGATGTTTTGTTTGATTTCAAGACGATGTTTTGTTTACAGTAATTTTCAACAAAACCGATGTTTAGCACCCCTCTAAACACTGGCTTGTTTACCTGTTGAGTGAATGACTTTGTTTGGTTTTTATATTAATTAATTTGACAGTCTTAGTTTTATTAAGCAATCATTTTAGATAGCTAAAGTAAAAAAAAAAGTATTTTACGTATCACAGAATTAATTTATCTCAGTTTTAAACGTTATATCCAACAATATTAACTTTATTTAAGTAATAATAACAAACTTACATAGTAATTTTTGCTAAACACAGTTAAATATATCGTTTTAAAGAATATCAAAAATGATACAAACTTTATATATTTATATTTTAAAAACATAAACTAACTTTGGTTCTTTTTTTTTTGTTGGAAGTTCTATGGTTTTCAAGGTTGTAGTCGTGACAAACTAACAAAATAGACAAAAAGTATTTGACAAAACATCTATGAAATATTTCCTTGATAGAAATACATCAAAAACAACATGAAACATCAAACATGCAGCTTCTTTGGACTTCACCACCTTTTTAACAGGCGTTCTGTAATAAAATTATCATGTTTTTTTATTTCACTGGCTCGTAGTTTATTAAAAAAGCATAAACCCGTTTTTATTTCAAATAAACAAATACTTATAACATTATAAAACATTTTTATTGTTTATTTTAGCAACTAAAAAAAAACAATAAAAAAACTAACTCCAACAGCCTGCTTTTTTCATTCGACCCTGAGAAAAAGTGTGTATTTAAAAAAAATAAGAACATATAAAAACACATAATTAACAGAAAGTAAACTTGTATTTATTTTTCAATAGATTTTTTTTTTAATTAATAATTTAATTTTTTGCTTCTTTTTTTTATTTCTTATTTCAACGTAAACAATTTAAGCTTTCAATATTTCATAAGCCTGTGTTTGATAGCAAACATTTCCAGTTTTGTTTTTTTTAAATTTAATCCGATGCACCAATACTATAACACTCTTTAAATTATATAAATATTATTAACTTAGTAACTATTCCTTTTATTTTAAGCTATCTAAAAAAAAGTAGCGAAAGCAAGGGTATAAATATATTGGATTTAAATAAATACTATAGTCTTTTACAATTTAAGGTTTAAGCTAACTTTTAGAATACTTAAATAGTTTAAACTTACTAGCTCCTTTCCAAAACTTATGTTTTCCTCGAAAAGTTTTTTATTAGCATCTTTTGCGTGGCTCAGTTCGTGATACAAATCTCTGTTTTCTTTAGAGTGCCTATCAGCCCAGAATTTCTCACTAAATTTTTATAAGTTTAATTTAACTCACAAATTTAATCACAGTGCTTAAGTTATTTTTTGCAAACAAAATGATTGCATCTTGTCTGTTTACATTTTTTATATTCAGTATGAATAAAAATATAAATTTTGTAAATTGAACCCACTCTTCAATCTCACTTTCTTTTAGCTGAAGAAGATGCTCCTTCTTTTCCAACTCAACTTGAGCATTTTTTATCAGTTCAGCATTTTTCACTTGTTCTTTAACATGTTGTTCTGCATTTGTTAATAACTCGTCTGTTTTATTTTTTTGTTCTTCGTATTGCGCTCTGATCATTGAAAATTTTTATTTAGTTTTGATGCTATATAAATAACGCATACAATTTAAATCGACTTTAGGTTTTTAAACTTTGCTTACACAACACAAGTCATTGATTGTTTTATCTATATAGAATAGTAACAAACCTGGCAGTGAGCAGTTCTTTTTTTACTTTTTTATTCTCTTCAACCTTTTCCTTCAAATTACATTTGACCTCTTCCAATACTTTCTTTTCTCTCACCACCTCGTCTTTAACTTTTTCATTTTCCAAAATCTTTTCCTCCAACTGACATTTTACCTCATCCAACTCCTCCTTCAATTTGTTCTTTTCTCTTACCACCTCCCTTTTCTCAACCATGACACGTATGTGATTCTTCAACAGACGGCTACTTTCATTTTTCAAACTCAAGATTATCTCGTCTTTATTTTGATTGCTGTCTGTCAAGGCAGCTTTCTCTCTTCTCAACATCGCTAGCTCGTTCACCATATTCATGTATTCACTAGCCTATAGTTAATTTTATTCTTAATAATTTTCATGCAAATAGCTACGTGTATTTTATAACTTAATAAAAAATTACAATAAATAGAATAAACATAAAAAATTTAATTTGTAATTTGGTATTTTATTAACACAATTCAAATAATGTCAAAAATATGAAGTATCTTGCGTTTAAAGATAATAAATTTTTTTGAAAACTATACTTTACTAAATTATCAAAGACTTAAATGAAGTAAAAACTCACATAAACTAAAAATTGATCTCCATAGGAAAAATTCATAGTTGAAGCAAAACAAGGGTTCATCTTTTACAGCTTGTGTTTAAGTATTTCTATTCAACTATAACGAATTCGGATTGGATTTATTAAAAATTAATGTTTTTGAAACTTTCCAATAAACTTTTACATATTAATTATGACGTATGTAAGTTTAATTTTTTTTTGATAAAAATATTGAAAATATATTCAAAACAAAGTTTTGCATCAAAATTAATAAATTATTGCAAATTATTTTAAAACAGAATACAAACTAATTTAAAATTACCTTAAATCTTTCCTTCCAGCACAGTATATTTTTCTCTATTGGATTTCTTTTTCTTAATCGTAATTAATTATTTAGGAAGTTGTACTTCTAAAATTATAAAATAAATCTGCAATACTTTTGCTTAAAAATCTACAGCTAGTTTCAATAAGTCACTTTCAAGTAGATATTAGAATTATGAACAGAGAATTTGTAATTTAGTATAAAAAAATATTTAAATGAGTTTTTTACAAATGATTAGAATAGGGGAAGATTTATTAAAAAATCTTTTTAGGTGGTCGGACTTGTTAGAGAAGTCTAAACGGGACAGGTAATTTTGAAAAGCTACACTTTATAGATTAAAAACACTTCAAAATTAAAATTTCTATGATGTAGGAATTTAGCAACCACTACTGTATAATAAAAATCACATTGAGAGAACACTATGTTATTAAAAACGTCATCTTTGTTTGATTTTTACAAAATGCGTTTACGCTAGAAAAAACGTCGCGGGTCAGAGATTTGTGTATCTTACATCGCATTAATTTACAACAAGGTAAACTTCGTGCTCAAGCTAAGCGTCAGCTTTCGGCCGGCAAATAATTTGTTCTTGCTTTTTATCTTTTCAGACCTGCCAGCCTTCATTTTTTTTTCAAGTTAACTAATAAATAACTACGTTGTGATAGCGCTACATGAAAAGTCTGTCCACTACGTATACGAGCCAACTATTGAGGAAGGTGCCTGCTTCTATGAAAGGCAGTGACGACCGATCTGCTTATTATCCATTTCTACATAAAATTTTAGCCAATTTTTTAAAGACGTATAGTTTACATGTATTTTTTAGTTATCCGTCTGGAAATATTCTTTTTCTAAAAAGATGTGTTTAATAAAATTAACTTTTCAAGTAAACTCTAAATTAAAAGTAAATATGGCATTTAAGACTAGCCTAATGAAAAACCTTAAGTAAAAAGTGACTATTTAAAAATAACAACGATTTTTTAGTATTTTAGCTCAACTAATTTTGAAACACAACTAATGAAAAATATAACTAAAACTTAATCTCAAATTTTTCAGTGATATATGTATATAAACAAAATTTCTACTATTTTGTTTAAAAAATTTGAAAATTTTAAAGTTAATTTAAAGGTAATCTTGTTATTAACGCTTATCAAAAGATAAAGAATATTCAAATGTTTAACATAAAACTTTAACAAACAAATTTACCATTACATCTAAGTATTATTAGTGTTTCAATTAATTTCAAAATAGGTTTGTTAAAAATATTTTACAATACTTGTATGTTTTTCGATTTGAAAATATTATTGATACCTTATGGATTCTTTACACCTCGATAAATAATGTCATTTTTAGTATTAAAAAGGTTTCTTAAACACATGTAATCTATATACAAAGTTTTAAATTCAGTTTGAAATAACAATGTTTCGTTTTGGTTTCATTCTAGAGTAATTACAGAGTGTACTTTTAATTGTTAATTTTTAGCTTTTCCATTGATTTGACTTAATTTTTTATAAGTTTCTTTAATATCTAATTCCCACTTTTCATTCGTTTTTTTAATTTATGTTTTAACTTATACTCGTAAACAGAAGCTTAAAACTTTTTTATTTATTTTTGTTCATATTTGTTATAGAAATATTTAGTATAATGTTTCAACTGTTGTTATTTATTAAAGTATAAATTGATTTTTTTAGTTGATTTTTAAAATAGTTTTATTTGTTTAAGTTAATTTTAAGTGAAATGTGTAAAAATTGATTTAGGTTAAAAACTTTTACTCCAAATGTTTAATTTTTAACCTAATAGCCAGTAAACTAATAGTAAGAAAAGTTTATAAGATCAAATACGCTTTTAAAAAACGCCTTGTATTTGTTTGAGTATCATGGTGATTAAATTTCTAATCTACTATCCAGGTAGTTCTCAGCATAACTAGGATTATTGCTTACAACTGATTAGTGGGAGTTGCCTACAAATGACCGCATCAAATGGCCATCTACTGTACACAAAAGACTAAATAAAATGTTTAAAAAATACTTTAAGAAACCGGAGAAGACGAAGAAATGAGAATCAAATTTTATTAAGTGTTTGTTTTATACATTGCATCACTGTGTTTATAATTAGATTTATGGCAGTGTAATCTGTACATGAAATTTTCTATGAACAATACGCATAGCCATTTTTGGCTGATAGCGGGCCTATTATTAATATTAGTAAAACAGTTAAACAAAATTGATATGTAAATTAATTTTGAAAACAAAAAGTATTTTATATTATTTTTATTCTGGTACACATTAGTAAGCTTTTAGTACCGTATTATTTTTGCAACCTGACTTTATTTTATCAAAAACTTTTAAAAATATAAATATCTCACAACAAAATTTAATTTTTTTAACAAATTAAAAGTTTTTAAACATATTTTTTTATTTTTTTGGCTGCACCAGTTTACATTACTAAACAATATAGCTGACCGGATAAAATTATTTTTTGGCCGATTATGGTCTTTATACTATTTATTGTCCAACTTTTGTATTAATTTATAGTTTTGGTACAATACTCTTTTTAGAGTAGAACACTCCTCGTTTGATTTAACTTTAAACAGTATCGTTTAAACAATTTTAACGAGGAGTTATTAAGAACTTAACATTAGGTATTTTATAAGTTTCTGTTTTCTACAGTTAGTTATTGCTGCAAGGTTTACGTACAAAAGTGATACTTGTATTAATAAATTACCATTAAAAAGCTGATTAATAATATTTTTTATTTTGAAGTACTGTTTAAATGCAACTTGTTCAATAAATTATTACTGTCAATTATTTTAAGAATAGTATTAACTACATATGTTCAATTCAACAACAAAAAAAGTAATTGATTGCACACAAAAAAAACATGTTGTCCTTAACATGATCTTAAACTGTATCCAAGGGGTGTTCAACTCGATAGCCGAAAAGTTTTTTCCTGCACAAGGTCTTGGACCAAACGTTTTGAGCGTCTTTTTTTTTATGAATAAACTAAATAATCAATTATTAAAAAAAATCAAAAATTTGTTACAATATTGTACATTCGCTTAAATATGATATTTACATATACTCTAAACAATATCATATAAACATGTATATAAAAAAACAAATTTTAACCATCAACAGCTGTTCATTATTCTTTGAACATTTTCTATTAATAAACATTAAAAAATAGTATGTAAATTAAATGAAAAACAATATTGCATGGTTCTATTTATTTGTAAATAAAACACCAAAAAAGTACAAATATTAATACTAATACACCGATTAAATTTAAAGACACTAAAAACACTAATAATTCAATTTGGAAATTATAAAAACCTATTCAACTTTTAGTATAAAAATGAACAAAAATTTTATAGTTTTTGTCTCACAAAAGTATAAGAATAATGGCATTTAATTAAATGGAAAATTATTTATTACACCATTTCTAGTTTAGTCTTATTAAGTTAATCATAAAGCCAACTTAATATCAAAATCTAAAAAGTATTTAGTGACAAAATTTAGTTCATTAGCTATTTTTGATTACCCTCAAATAATACTTTCTAACTTAACCAACATAAAAATTAAAATATTCAGAAAATTATTCAAAAACAATAGTACATACTTTAGTCTTAAAATTAACAAACTATTTTTCAATGGTATTCAAGAAAATATTTTGGACGGTAATAAAAAAAATTAATAATTTCCAAGGTATTTTTTTCAAAATCTATCATTTTAAAAACTACATTATTCAATATTAATTACGCTACGTTTAAACAAGCTAAAGCAAGAAATTGCAAAAGAATAACTTAGAAAAAAAAAGTTAATGAACTATAAAGGCAGTTTTACAAACTAAATTTATTTTTCACGGAAGAATTGAGGAAGGGGTAAGAAAACAATTTTGTCACCAACATGTTACCGAGTAAAATACAACAAACCAATAATGGAAAACAACGTATTTTTCAAACAAAAAAGGTTCCCGGGCATTTTATAATTCAAGTTCATTTCAAACACTTGTTTCAAAAACCTGCAACTAATTTGCACATTTGCTGAGCTTGCATCATTTAATTTTTTATCATTTCATAATTTTATTTAATCTGGCACCAACCCGCCTTACCCAAACATATAACGTATAATAAAAAAAAAAAATTAAATCACTAAATTAAAATTATTTTTATTTTTGAATTATTTCGTTATGTGTCTTTTTGTTTCAGTTTCCTAATATACTTGTAATAAAAAAACATTAAAATAGAACTTATGCAAGCAAACATGCAAACTAGTTGCAGATTTTTCAACTTTCTTCTACGCCGCGTACTTCTCCCTCATCTTCACCATCTGCTCCTTGCTGCAAATCTGGTTGATGTAGGCGCACCTCTCCGCGCTCTTCACCTTCCTCCGCACCAGCCACTCCACCCCCTCCTCCTTGCACTCCAAGCCCCTTGTGACGTCATAGCGGCGTATGAGCGCGAGCAGCGCGGTTATTTTGGCGTGAATCTTCCGGTGCTCGTTCACGAGCTTCGTGAAATTCTTTTGAAAATATTAAAATTTACTGCGAATTTCTTCACACCATATTTTAATATTTGTTAAAATTTTAGCTACGGAATTTCAAAAAAATTAATTCATTTTACATAGAAATATTACTAAATTTAGCATTTGCTTTATTATAAGAATAAGATGCTTTAGTTTTTAAATTGTTCAATAAAAAGATTATTGATTACTGGACGAGGTTTCCACACTTCATTGGTTATTTTTAAGATTTACTAGAATTACATTAAATAGATGTGTTTAGTAAATAAAAGTATATATGTTTTGATTTATAACATACAAAAGTCAGTCTATTTTAAAGTGTAACTTAAAATGTATCAACTAAGTAAATAACAATTATTCAAAGAGCTTGTTAAGCGATAATATATCTAATTACAGGAATTTTCAAGCTATAAACTCTTGTTCTATAGAAGTTATTCTATTTGAGTAAGAGTTTGTAGAACACCTGTTTAAATAATTGTTGTTGATTACCCTTCTTTTTAGTTGAGACCTTTAAAGTTGCTAGAAATAAACTTACTGCAACAAAACTGCTAAAAACAAACAAAACAATTCTCTTAAGTAGTCACAAAATGATTGTGCTGTCAAATAGTTTTGTTTACTATCAGGAAATAAAGAAATCAAAAGCACTGTTTTAAAGAAAAAATAACCCGTCAGAATCATTAATGATGTAAAGTATAAATAAAGTTAAAATGAGCAATAAGGATCACAAAATATTGAAAGTATTGGTAAATTAAGTAAAGTGTAGTAATGGAAACTGTAAAAATTACTCTCAGAGTATTTTAAATACATTAAAGTCACATATATAACAAGCAAACACTTTTACAAAAAAGATAAAATATCACATGAACTCAACTCTTATGTAGTCTTAATATTATTGATTTTAAGAAAAAAATTCCAAGTATGTTATTATTATATATGCATTGCATTCACTTATTATAAAGCTTTAAAGATTAAAAACGACTGTCTCTGGGATTGTAGTGTTTGTAAAAATCTAAAGATAACTGGTTTTTAGTTTAATTTTTTTTAAGAGTGTCGAACAAAACTGAAAACTAGGACAAACTGTGAACATAAACATCTTAATAAAACAACGAAGTTTGAACAAACAACTTTTAAAACAAGAAATTACCCTTACACTTTAATAAATTTCAATATACTTTTCTTGTTTATTTTATTTATTTTTTTTTGTAAAAAGTATTAACTTATTTGGTTAAACAGTGTTTATATATTTTAGTTCGACCATTTTTATTTACAGTTTATATCAGACTAAATTTTGAATTTTATAAACAACAATACTATATGCTTTGATTTACTAGTGCATATTTTTCTATTATAGTTCTTTCAAATATTTAAAATGACGACAATTAAGCGTCGAAAGGTTGTCCAATAAATTCTGTTTTTTGTATCATTTCTATTTTATTTAAATGTTTAGCTTTAATTTTTATAAACAAAAAAAATAAAAATTAATAGATAGATAAACTTTGTATGAAAACTAAATTAAAATAAGTACAGGGTTGCCAATCCTTTTTTCTACTTTTATTCCAGGTTTTTAAAAGTACACATTTTTGGGTCTATTTTTAGTTTAAAGTTAAGTTTAAAGTAAGAAACAGTGTTAAATAGTATAAAAACATTGAAAAGATACTATAAAGCTACTTTAAATATGATTTTTATAAAATAAATTTCGATGATGATTTTTTTTTATGATATATCTTTAGAGTAAAATCGAAATTTTACTACTGTACATGTTAAAATTCCAGGTTTTCAAGTTTTTTTTTTTGCCTAAATTGTCAAATTCCATGTTTTTCAGGTTTCCAATTAAAGTTGCAATCCTGTAAGTACACATAACATTAGTCCATAAATCATTTCTTTTACAATTTAAACGTAAACTCTTGTTTAACAAAAACCTATAAAAAATTCAGTTCGATGATAAAATTTGGTTTATAAAATACTATTGATCAACTATTCTAAAATGCTGTTTAAAAATCATTTATATTAACCCAAACCAAGAGTAAATCAAAAAATGAAACAAGTTAGGGATATAAAATATCAAACACAAAAACTGCAACCTCTTTTTTTTCATTGACGTTTTTTTCAATTCTGGCCTTGTACGAAGCCCGGTTGACGTCGGAAGAGAAGTTTTTTGTATTTCTGTATTTGTTCGTCATCGCCCACATGATCTCCTGAATTTCTGCTATCTGAAATTTTTTGACAGATTTTATTTGTACAAGAAGTGAAATAATTCAATTATATAAAATAATTTTCTAATTGGTTTATCAGAAAAAAACAATTTTAAATAACTAAAACAAACACTTTTTTTAATTGAATAAAACTTTTAAACAACTGACAAACGTTTTTCCAAATACCTCTGATTCTAGTTCTCTGTATCGTATCTCAAGCATGGCACCAACATCATTGTAATGTTTATACGTCTTTGCATCTTTTATTTCACTAAAATCTCTGTTAATGCAAACATAATATAGTAAAATATATTATTATCATAATGTTGAAAAGGCATAATTTACGGTTCATCAACAACTTTTGAAATATTAAGTATTCACATGTAAAATACAACTCTACAAAATAAAAAATATTTTTACTTTTAACAAGAATGCTGTAACAACAGAAAACAAAAAAGGTTTGAGTTATTTTAGAAATAAAAAGACTCTAAAAATATAATTGAAAAACACTAACTTAACTGATAGGCCAGCCACATAGCTTGCAGTTACAACGACATTCTCTGAAAATAAAAAAAATGACAACCATTTTAATTTTTAATTTAAAAAACATTAGTAGAAAAAACTTTCAAAACAAACAACGAGCGTTTATAAAACACGTGGGCAGTATAAAAATCATTTATTTTCATAACAATCACTTTTAATCAAATTTTTTCCATGCTCGGTCGCTTCGGCTTTCTTGGGGGTTCTTATTTGTTTTTGGGGAGCTTTCTGCGCGTCGACGTGTTTGGAAGGGGTCATCATGTCGTCACTGACGAGACCCATCGATATTTGCACGTCACTCTGGCTGCTGCCTGGTAATTTAAAAAAAATCAGTTTTAATTACTTGTAGAAGATTGCTTTTTGGAATTTGAAAAATTATGGTGTTTTGAAAACTGATGAGAAGTATCATGAGCATAACGAGTTAATTTTCAATAAAAGCCTGGAAAAGTTAAAGACTTTGAGAAGTTTTAGGGGTCTAGTGCAAATTATGCAAGAGGAAGTGAAAAAACAGGCAAAATAATTGCTTGAAAAAGAAGAGAAAGAAGCAACACTGGAGGATTTGTTGACTGCAGAAGTGGAGAAGGCTTTGAAAAACGAAGTGTTGGAAGAAAGCAAATATGAGGAGTGTAAAAGTAAAATATATGACAACAGCTACCAAATGCTCAAAGGCAGTTTGGAAAAGTCAGAAGTTTTGAGGGATACGGTGGTCAAGGTTGTTAAACTTCAAACTCAATGTGCTTTGTTGTGTTTTATTTAGAAATACTTTACTTGTAATATAATGTTAACTTTTGACAGGTTGTAAGTTACATTTCAAGTTGATTTTTGTGTTAATTTGAAAAGTTAGAATTTAAAACACTTTGTTTTTCATTAAACTTTCTCAATGACTTTTGTCAGAACCATCTGACAGTGTCAAAATATCTGTTGACATAAAACTTTTTAATTTGAATTATAATTTTGTAATACTTTACATTTGTTTTACTAGTAATATTTATGAGTAGTTTTTAGTTTTAAACTTAGTATTTGTAGATAATAACTGCTGTAGCATAATTTATTTAGTTTTAAAAACCTGTCTTTAAAAATTGCTTTAAACGGTGCTTTTAATTAAAAGTCTGTGTGATTAGCCAATTAATAAAATATTTTAAGTTATTCTTCTAAAGTTATTCTACTAAATAGTGATATCGTTTATTTATATATAATGCAAGGTTCAATTGATTTATAATTAAAAAAATTATTAAAAAAGAATTTTTGAGTTACTTTTATAATTAGTAAATACTTACTAAAATATTGTGTCTACCATTTAAAATAATATATATATATTGTAAAAGTAATATTTGTATGTTCATTTTTTATGGTCAACCAATATGTCATCGATTAACGGAGTATTTATTATTTTATTTTCTTTAAATTTTTTCAGTAATGTTTCAATCATAGTTAACAGTTTATTTACATTAATAATATAATTAGTTGTACTTTTTTTGGCGAATGTTTATTTTTTCATTTTATAAACTTGTTTTAAATAATGAGTTATCTTTTTAAGTTTTCAATTTTTAAGTGCTTAATGTAAAAAACTTAAACTGTGAAACTGTTAAACATGTGTAGCTTTATTTTGTGAAAAACAGTTTTGTGTATTTTCTGCCATTCATTATATTTTTATTGTATTTTTGTACAGTTTAAAAAAAATGATTTGTAAAAAAAACAATATATTTTTTCTTAATAGACAAATATCATCACTAATTGGTTATAATTTAAAACAAGTTTGATTAACTTTACATTTATTTTAAATTAGTATATATTTTATAAATGCATCAAATCATAGTTTTAGTATTGTTAACTCAATAATTTTAAAAAAGTGTTGAGATTAATAAAAAAAAAATTCAACAAATATAGTCATCTAAACTGATTTACGAAAACTTTTTATTTTATGTTACATTTAAGTTTTTTTACAAGTTTTGTTTTTTAACTTTTTAGTTTTGGTTTTTTTATATAAAGCACATTTTTTTGTTATACGGTCTTAAATTACGACTTACTATCAATCATGTTTTATTTCAAACTAATATGTAAAATACAGGCTAAAAAGACTATAAAATCAGGTTAAGTTTTTTATTTAAAACTATTTTTATAAAGTAATATTTTTAGAGTTGTAAAAAATTATTGAAGACTCAATATTGTATATTTTCAAATCTAACAAAAATTAATTTTAAATTTTTTTTCTAAAAATAAAAAAAATGATTTTTAACAAAAAATAATTGAAAAACTAGAATTTTAAACAATTTTTCATTAAAATAATGAAACTTAGATTGAAACTAAAAGTATATCATACACAATATTTTTTTTGTATCATTTAAAACTTTGCTTATACAAAACATTTAAAGTAGCTTTACAGTAACTTTTTAAATATTTTACACTATTTAAGACAGTTTTTTACCTAAAATTTTATTTTTTACTATAAAGTATAAACAGACAAAAGAACTCGTACTTTCAAAAATACAGAAAAAATTCAAAACCTGTGGTCAATTACTTAGATAGAAACTTTCATAAGTATAGTGTAACAGAACTCCTAAACAATATCTTGTATTAAAAAGAGTGTTTTGGAAAATTATTTGGTGTTTGAAAAACTCCAACAATTGAAAGTTTTTGGGAATACTTAAGTAAAATAAAAATTATATGACCAAAAAAAAGAAAAATATATATTTTTGTTTTGGTGATAGCATTTAATAAACTTCAAATATGTTTAAAATTATTTTTTAGTTTAGTTTTAACAAAAACAACTTTACATGATAAATATGTAATTCTTATTGGAGTCGATTAAAAACAAAGTCTAAACTACTTAACGTATACATAAGTAATATGTATTTTAAATGTGGACGGTCCAAATCTGCTCGAAAACACTTTTGCACAAAGGGTCAATTTTGCACGAGAGTAAAAAATATTAATAAAGTTAATTACCGATCATGGGTTAGGGGTAACAGTGATAGTAAAAAAAAGAGAAAAATAAAAAGAATAAATAAAATTTTAACTCGTGCAAAAAGATCTCTCGTGCAAAAGTGGCATTTTTGACACCTACCCATTTTAAATTGGATTAAAACAAGCTTTTGCTTAAAAAAAAAAATGATTATTGTTTTTTATAGTTATGTTATTAATTTCCCCATAATTATGTATAGGCCACTCAAGAAAATAAACGTAACGTAAAAATAAATTTATTTTTATTTATTAATCAAACTTTAAGATGAAAATATGTTGGTTTTCAACTCTAAAACTTTAATCATTATTGTATTATATTCACAACATTTATGTAGTTAAGAAACTTATTGAAGCCAAATAGTTATTTGTCTTTATTTCTAATTAAATAAATAAATAAATAAGAATAATGTTTTTTTGAATTTAAAAGTGTTTAGTGTAAATAATCATTCTGTAAAAGCTCTAAATTTTTCTTTTTTAATTAGGCTTACTTTTAATTCCGTGTAAACTCTATTTTTTTTTAGTATTATTAAACTTTTGTAAAATCTAATAAATTGACTCAGATTGTTATTTTTATACTTAAATAGACTAAAGTACGTATGTACATATTAGTAAAAACTGAGGTAAGTTAGAGGAGTCGGTATGTAGTTTTTTAAGTGACAGGACAGTTTTGTAAAAAATCTATTAATTTTCTTGTTTATCAGAAAAAATCTTTGCAGCCAGTGAGATTTTAGAAACAAATACCAAAAAATTATAAAACATCTTCGGACAAAAGTTAAAAATTTACATCTATTGTCAAATGTAATGATTGCAAAATCATTAAGTTTTGTTTTGATTATTGATAATAACTTTATTATTTGAGAGTTTTGTTTGTTTCAACGTAAAGTATCGGGATTTAGTATTTTTATTATATTTAACTGCAATTAGTGGAATGTTATGAAGTAAGACAATTAATCATTAATTTACAGACTAGTGTACACGCAATGCAGTTTTTTAAACCAAACAATATAAATGGATAAAATAATTATTTATAGTATCAAATTGGTTTACAAATCTAAAATTGAAAGTTATTTAGTTATTTGACTTGAAAAATATTGTTAGATTAAACTAGCTTGTAAAAACTATAAAAAAAATAAGTCAATCAAACTCAGGTGATGGAAAAATTTAATCTTAAGTTTCTAAATGGTATTAGGGTGTATAAAAATCAGGAAATATTTTTTTGCAAGCAATCTATTCAACTACATTTTTTATTTTATTCTTTGTTATAAAAAGAAGCATTTTATTGAACATAATTAAAGGGTTTTGGTTTTATAAGTTACAAATTGATGTAAGCAATTATAAAAGAATTCAGTGTTTTTAGCAACCCTGGTAAGTTGCTTTTAAATTTTTTTAACTACAAATTGATAGTTAGTACATCTTAAAAGTAATATTAAAGCAGCCGTCAAAATTAATTAAATTAGCACCCAAACTAACTGTAGTAGCTCAAAGAGAATCTGTTGCATTAGGTTTAAAAAATGTATACATTAAGGTAAATATTTAAAGCTCAGTAGTTGAACAAGTAAAAAGTTTTATTTTAACTGGTACAGCAAAAAGTGAGACTCTATAAATGAGAAGTGACAATAAACATAACACAGTTTGTAATTATTTTACTTGAAAAATAATGAATTTATGATTGGTTAGGTGTATAACAATTTTTATACTTAAAGCGTAAAAAGGATTAAATTATGCGTTAATTTACAAAGACCCATATTTTAGATGTTATTATTGTTCGGCTATAGTAAAACCTGCTTAACTATTAACATTATTGATAAAATTATTAGTTATGAAATACACCATAAAAGTTTAACACTATAAAAAATTTTCCAAAAATCATTTTTTATTTACATAAGTTATTAATTTAAACTAAGAGTAGTAACAAAAAACACGCAAGTTTGCTTTGTATAATATTTTATTAGTGGTTTTGAGAAAATTAGCAATTTAAATTTTATTTAATCAGTTTTATAATGTAATACAATTCAATTGTAGGTTGTTATTTTGTCTGTCCTGATTTATTTTTTTGATTTAAAATGATGAAATGGTTGTCGGCAGCACGACTCAGTTTCGACATCTGGTTTCAAGACGATGTTTTGTCTTCTGTTGTTTTGTTCTGTTGTTTAGTTGAAGACGATGTTTTGTCTTCTGTTGTTTTGTTCTGCTGTTTACTTCAAGACGATTTTTTGTCTTCTGTTGTTTTGTTCTGATGTTTAGTTCAAGACGATGTTTTGTCTTCTGTTGTTTTGTTCTGATGTTTAATTCAAGACGATTTTTTGTCTTCTGTTGTTTTGTTCTGATGTTTAGTTCAAGACGATGTTTTGTCTTCTGTTGTTATGTTCTGATGTTTACTTCAAGACGATTTTTTGTCTTCTGTTGTTTTGTTCTGATGTTTAGTTCAAGACGATTTTTTGTCTTCTGTTGTTTTGTTCTGATGTTTACTTCAAGACGATGTTTTGTCTTCTGTTCTTTCGTTCTGCTGTTTAGTTCAAGACGATGTTTTGTCTTCTGTTATTTTGTTCTGCTGTTTACTTCAAGACGATGTTTTGTCTTCTGCTGTTTTGTTCTGATGTTTAGTTCAAGACGATGTTTTGTCTTCTGTTGTTTTGTTCTGCTGTTTACTTCAAGACGATGTTTTGTCTTCTGTTGTTTTGTTCTGATGTTTAGTTCAAGACGATGTTTTTTCTTCTGTTGTTTTGTTCTGTTATTTAGTTCAAGACGATGTTTTGTCTTCTATTGTTTTGTTCTGTTGTTTACTTCAAGACGATGTTTTGTCTTCTGTTGTTTAGTTCAAGACAATGTTTCGTCTTCTGTTGTTATGTTCTGTTGTTTAGTTCAAGACGATGTTTTGTCTTCAGTAATTTTCAACAAAACCGATGTTTAGCACCCCTCTAAACACTGGCTTGTTTACCTGTTGAGTGAATGACTTTGTTTGGTTTTTATATTAATTAATTTGACAGTCTTAGTTTTATTAAGCAATTATCTTAGATAGCTAAAAAAAAAAAAGTATTTTACGTATCACAGAATTAATTTATCTCAGTTTTAAACGTTATATCCAACAATATTAACTTTATTTAAGTAATAATAACAAACTTACATAGTATTTTTTGCTAAACACAGTTAAATATATCGTTTTAAAGAATATCAAAAATGATACAAACTTTATATATTTATATTTTAAAAACATAAACTAACTTTGGTTCTTTTTTTTTGTTAGAAAGTTTTTATTTTTCAAGGTTGTAGTCGTGGCAAACTAACAAAACAGACAAAAAGTATTTGACAAAACATCTATGACATATATCCTTGATAGAAATACATCAAAAACAACATAAAACATCAAACATGCAGCTTCTTTGGACTTCACCACCTTTTTAACAGGCGTTCTGTAATAAAATTATCATATTTTTTTATTTCACTGGCTCGTAGTTTATTAAAAAAACATTTGTATATATTTTAAACCCGTTTTTATTTCAAATAAACAAATACTTATAACATTATAAAACATTTTTATTGTTTATTTTAGCAACTAGAAAAAACAATAAAAAAACTAACTCCAACATCCTGCTTTTTTCATTCGACCCTGAGAAAAAGTGTGTATTTAAAAAAATAAGAATACATAAAAAAACATAATTAAAAGAAAGTAAACCTGTCATTATTTTTCAATAGATTTTTTTTAAATTAATAATTTAATTTTTTGCTTCTTTTTTTATTTCTTATTTCAACGTAAACAATTTAAGCTTTCAATATTTCATAAGCCTGTGTTTGATAGCAAACATTTCAAGTTTTGTTTTTTTTAAATTTAATCCGATGCACCAATACTATAACACTCTTTAAACTATATAAATATCATTAACTAAGTAACTATTCCTTTTATTTTAAACTATTTTAAAAAAAAGTAGCGAAAGCAAGGGTATAAGTCTATTGGATTTAAATAAATATTATAATTTTTAACAATTTAAGGTTTAAGCTAACTTTTAGAATACTTAAATAGTTTAAACTTACTAGCTCCTTTCCAAAACTTATGTTTTCCTCGAAAAGTTTTTTATTAGCATCTTTTGCGTGGCTCAGTTCGTGATACAAATCTCTGTTTTCTTTAGAGTGCCTATCAGCCCAGAATTTCTCACTAAATTTTTATAAATTTAGTTTAACTCACAAATTTAATCACAGTGCTTAAGTTATTTTTTGCAAACAAAATGATCGCATCTTGTCTGTTTACATTTTTTATATTCAGTTTAAAGAAAGTTTAAACTTTGTAAATTGAACTCACTCTTCAATCTCACTTTCTTTTAGCTGAAGAAGATGCTCCTTCTTTTCCAACTCAACTTGAGCATTTTTTATCAGTTCAGAATTTTTCACTTGTTCTTTAACATGTTGTTCTGCATTTGTTAACAACTCGTCTGTTTTCTTTTTTTGTTCTTCGTATTGCGCTCTGATCATTGAAAATTTTTATTTAGTTTTGATGCTATATAAATAACGCATACACTTTAAATCGACTTTAGGTTTTTAAACTTTGCTTACACAACACAAGTCCTTGATTGTTTTATCTATATAAAATAGTAACAAACCTGGCAGTGAGCAGTTCTTTTTTTACTCTTTTATTTTCTTCAACCTTTTCCTCCAAACTACATTTGACCTCTTCCAATACTTTCTTTTCTCTCACCAACTCGTCTTTAACTTTTTCATCTTCCAAAATCTTTTCCTCCAACTGACACTTTACCTCATCCAACTCCTCCTTTAATTTGTTCTTTTCTCTTACCACCTCCCTTTTCTCAACCATGACACGTATGTGATTCTTCAACAGACGGCTACTTTCATTTTTCAAACTCAAGATTATCTCGTCTTTATTTTGATTGCTGTCTGTCAAGGCAGCTTTCTCTCTTCTCAACATTGCTAGCTCGTTCACCATATTCATGTATTCACTAGCCTATAGTTAATTTTATTCTTAATAATTTTCATGCAAATAGCTACGTGTATTTTATAACTTAATAAAAAATTACAATAAATAGAATAAACATAAAAAATTTAATTTGTAATTTGGTATTTTATTAACACAATTCAAATAATGTCAAAAATATGAAGTATCTTGCGTTTAAAGATAATAAATTTTTTTGAAAACTATACTTTACTAAATTATCAAAGACTTAAATGAAGTAAAAACTCACATAAACTAAAAATTGATCTCCATAGGAAAAATTCATAGTTGAAGCAAAACAAGGGTTCATCTTTTACAGCTTGTGTTTAAGTATTTCTATTCAACTATAACGAATTCGGATTGGATTTATTAAAAATTAATGTTTTTTGAAACTTTCCAATAAACTTTTACATATTAATTATGACGTACGTAAGTTTAATTTTTTTTTGATAAAAATATTGAAAATATATTCAAAACAAAGTTTTGCATCAAAATTAATAAATTATTGCAAATTATTTTAAAACAGAATACAAACTAATTTAAAATTACCTTAAATCTTTCCTTCCAGCACAGTATATTTTTTTTTATTGGATTTATTTTTCTTAATCGTAATTAATTATTTTGGAAGTTGTACTTCTTAAATTATAAAATAAATCTGCAATATTTTTGCTTAAAAATCTACAGCTAGTTTCAATAAGTAATTTTCAAGTAGATATTAGAATTATGAACAGAGAATTTGTAATTTAGTATAAAAAAATATTTAAATGAGTTTTTTACAAATGATTAGAATAGGGGAAGATTTATTAAAAAATCTTTTTAGGTGGTCGGACTTGTTAGAGAAGTCTAAACGGGACAGGTAATTTTGAAAAGCTACACTTTATAGATTAAAAACACTTCAAAATTAAAATTTCTATGATGTAGGAATTTAGCAACCACTACTATGTAATAAAAATCACATTGAGAGAACACTATGTTATTAAAAACGTCATCTTTGTTTGATTATTACAAAATGCTTTTACGCTAGAAAAAACGTCGCGGGCCAGAGATTTGTGTATCTTACATCGCATTAGTTTACAACAAGGCAAACTTTGTGCTCAAGCTAAGCGTCAGCTTTCGGCCGGCAAATAATTTGTTCTTGCTTTTTATCTTTTCAGACCTGCCAGCCTATAATTTTTTTTCAAGTTAACTTATAAATAACTACGTTGTGATAGTGCTACATGAAAAGACTGTCAACTACGTATACGAGCCAACTATTTAGGAAGGTGTCTGCTTCTATGAAAGGCAGTGACGACCGATCTGCTTATTATCCATTTCTACATAAAATTTTAGCCAATTTTTTAAAGACGTATAGTTTACATGTATTTTTTAGTTATCCGTCTGGAAATATTCTTTTTCTAAAAAGATGTGTTTAATAAAATTAAATTTTCAAGTAAACTCTAAATTAAAAGTAAATATGGCATTTAAGACTAGCCTAATGAAAAACCTTAAGTAAAAAGTGACTATTTAAAAATAACAACGATTTTTTAGTATTTTAGCTCAACTAATTTTGAAACACAACTAATGAAAAATATAACTAAAACTTAATCTCAAATTTTTCAGTGATATATGTATATAAACAAAATTTCTACTATTTTGTTTAAAAAATTTGAAAATTTTAAAGTTAATTTAAAGGTAATCTTGTTATTAACGCTTATCAAAAGATAAAGAATATTCAAATGTTTAACATAAAACTTTAACAAACAAATTTACCATTACATCTAAGTATTATTAGTGTTTCAATTAATTTCAAAATAGGTTTGTTAAAAATATTTTACAATACTTGTATGTTTTTCGATTTGAAAATATTATTGATACCTTATGGATTCTTTACACCTCGATAAATAATGTCATTTTTAGTATTAAAAAGGTTTCTTAAACATATGTAATCTATAGACGAAGTTTTAAATTCAGTTTGAAATAACAATGTTTCGTTTTGGTTTCATTCTAGAGTAATTACAGAGTGTACTTTTAATTGTTAATTTTTAGCTTTTCCATTGATTTGACTTAATTTTTTATAAGTTTCTTTAATATCTAATTCCCACTTTTCATTCGTTTTTTTAATTTATGTTTTAACTTATACTCGTAAACAGAAGCTTAAAACTTTTTTATCCATTCTTGTTTATATTTTGTTATAGAAATATATAGTATAATATTTCTACTGTCGTTATTTATTAAAGCATAAATTGATTTTTGAAGTTTATTTTTAAAGTAGTTTTATTTGTTTAAGCTAATTTTAAGTGAAATGTGTAAAAATTGATTTAAGTTAAAAACTTTTACTCCAAATGTATACAGCTTTTAACCTATAAAAGCTAGTAAACTAATAGTAAGAAATATTTATAAGATCAAATACGCTTTTAAAAAACGCCTTGTATTTGTTTGAGTATCATGGTGATTAAATTTCTAATCTACTATCCAGGTAGTTCTCAGCATAACTAGGATTATTGCTTACAACTGATTAGTGGGAGTTGCTTACAAATTACCGCATCAAATGGCCATCTACTGTACACAAAAGACGAAATAAAATGTTTAAAAAATACTTTAAGAAGCCGGAGAAGACGAAGAAATGAGAATCAAATTTCATTAAGTGTTTGTTTTATACATTGCATCACTGTGTTTATAATTAGATTTATGGCAGTGTAATCTGTACATGAAATTTTCTATGAACAATACGCATAGCCATTTTTGGCTGATAGCGGGCCTATTATTAATATTAGTAAAACAGTTAAACAAAATTGATATGTAAATTAATTTTAAAAACAAAATGTATTTTATATTATTTTTATTCTGGTACACATTAGTAAGCTTTTAGTGCTGTATTATTTTTGCAACCTGACTTTTTTTATCAAAAACTTTTAAAGATATAAATATCTCACAACTAAATTTAATTTTTTTAACAAATTAAAAGTTTTTAAACATATTTTTTTAATTTTTTGGCTGCACCAGTTTACATTACTAAACAATATAGCTGACCGGATAAAATTATTTTTTGGCCGATTATGGTCTTTATACTATTTATTGTCCAACTTTTGTATTAATTTATAGTTTTGGTACAATACTCTTTTTAGAGTAGAAAACTCCTCGTTTGATTTAACTTTCAACAGTATCGTTTAAACAATTTTAACGAGGAGTTATTAAGAACTTAACATTAGGTATTTTATAAGTTTCTGTTTTCTACAGTTAGTTATTGCTGCAAGGTTTACGTACAAAAGTGATACTTGTATTAATAAATTACCATTAAAAAGCAGATTAATAATATTTTTTATTTTAAAGTACTGTTTAATTGCAACTTGTTCAATAAATTATTACTGTCAACTATTTTAAGAATAGTATTAACTACATATGTTCAATTTAACAACAAAAAAAGTAATTGATTGCACACAAAAAAAACATGTTGTCCTTAACATGATCTTAAACTGTATCCAAGGGGTGTTCAACTCGATAGCCGAAAAGTTTTTTCCTGCACAAGGTCTTGGACCAAATATTTTGAGCGTCTTTTTTTTTATGAATAAACTAAATAATCAATTATTAGAAAAAATCAAAAAATTATTATAATATTGTACATTCGCTTAAATATGATATTTACATATACTCTAAACAATATCATATATACATGTATATAAAAAAACAAATTTTAACATTAACAGCTATTCATTAATCTTTTAAAATTTTCTATTAATGACCATTAAAAAACAGTATCTAAATGAAATAAAAAACAATATTGCATGGTTCTATTTATTTGTAAATAAAACACCAAAAAAGTACAAATATTAATACTAATACACCGATTAAATTTAAAGACACTAAAAACACTAATAATTCAATTTGGAAATTATAAAAAACCTATTCAACTTTTAGTATAAAAATGAACAAAAATAACTAAGGTTTTATAGTTTTCGTCTTACAAAAGTATAAAAATAATAGCATTTAATTAAATGTATAAGTATTTTTTACACCCTTTCTAGTTTAGTCTTATTAAGTTAATCATAAAGCCAACTTATTATCAAAATATAAAAAGTATTTAGTGACAAAATTTAGTTCATTAGCTATTTTTGATTACCCTCAAATAATAATTTCTAACTTAACCAACATAAAAATTAAAACATTCAGAAAAGTATTCAAAAACAATAGTACATACTTTAGTCTTAAAATTAACAAACTATTATTCAATGGTATTCAATAAAATATTTTGGACGGTAATAAAAAAATCTAGTAATTTCCAAGGTAATTTTTTCAAAATCTAGCATTTTAAAAACTACATTATTCAATATTAATTACGCTACGTTTAAACAAGCTAAAGCAAGAAATTGCAAAAGAATACCCTATTAGACCTTTAAGGTTGCTAGAAATAAACTTACTGCAACAAAACTGCTAAAAACAAACAAAACAATTCTTTTAAGTAGTCACAAAATGATTGTGTTGTCAAATAGTTTTGTTTATTATCAGGAAACAAAGAAATCAAAAGAACTGTTTTAAAGAAAAAAATTAACCAGTCAGAATCATTAATGACGTAAAGTATAAAAAAGTTAAAACGAGCAATAAGGATCACAAAATATTGAAAGTATTGGTAAATCAAGTAATGTTTAGTAATGGAAATTGCAAAAATTACTCTCAGAGTTTTCTAAAGACATTAAAGTCATATATATAACAAGCAAACACTTTTAAAATATAAGATAAAATATCATATATATTCTTATGTAATCTAAATATTAATGATTTTAAGAAAAAAATTCCAAGTATGTTATTATTATATATGCATTGCATTCACTTATTATAAAGCTTTAAAGATAAAAAACGGCTGTCTCTGGGATTGTAGTGTTTGTAAAAATCTAAAGATAACTGGTTTTTAGTTTTTTTTTTTTTTTTAAGTGTCGAACAAAACTGAAAACTTACACAAACTGTGAACATAAACATCTTGATAAAACGACATTATCGAAGTTTGAACAAACAACTTTTAAAACAAGAAATTACCCTTATACTTTAATAATTTCCATATACTTTTCTTGTTTATTTTAATGAATTTTTTTTGAAAAAATTATTAACTTATTTGGTTAAACAGTGTTTATATATTTTAGTTCGACTATTTTTATTTACAGTTTATATCAGACTAAATTTTGAGTTTTATCAACACCAATACTATATTTTTTGATTTACTAATGCACATTTATCTATTCTATTATAGTTCTTTCAAATATTTAAAATGACGACAATTAAGCGTCGGAAGGTTGTCCAAAAAATTCTGTTTTTTGTTTCATTTTTATTTTATTTGAATGTTTAGCTTCAATTTTTATATACAAACAAAATAAAAAATTAATAGATAGATAAACTTTGTATGAAAACAAAATTAAAATAAGTACAGGGTTGCCACTCCTTTTTTCTATTTTTCTTTCAGTACACATTTTTGGGTCTATTTTTAGTTTAAAGTTAAGTTTAAGATAAGCAACTGTGTTAAATAGTATAAAAACATTGAAAAGATACTGAAAAGCTACTTTAAATATGTTTTTTTATAAAAAACGTTTTGATGATGATTTTTTTTTAATGATATATCTTTAGAGTTAAATCGAAATTTTACTACTGTACATGTTAAAATTCCAGGTTTTTCCAGGTTTCTTTAGTGATTTTTGTTCAAAATTCCAGGCTTTCAAGTTTTTTTTTTGCCTAAATTGTCAAATTCCATGTTTTTTCAGGTTTCCAAAGTAAAGTGGTAATCCTGTAAGTACACATAACATTAGTCCATAAACCATTTCTTTTACAATTTAAACGTAAACTCTTGTTTATTAAAAACTTATACAAAACTCAGTTCCATGATAAAATTTGGTTTATAAAATACTATTGATCAGCTATTCTAAAATGCTGTTTAAAAATCATTAATACTAACCCAAACCAAAAGTAAACCAAAAAATAAAACAATTTGGGGATATCAAATGCAAAAATTGCAACCTCTTTTTTTTCATTAACGTTTTTTTCAATTCTGGCCTTGTACGAAGCCCGGTTGACGTCGGAAGAGAAGTTTTTTGTGTTTCTGTATTTGTTCGTCATCGCCCACATTATCTCCTGAATTTCTGCTATCTAAAATTTTTTGATACATTTTATTTGCACAAGAAGTGTAATAATTCAATTATATAAAATAAATTTTTTAATTTGTTTATCAGAAAAAAACAATTTTAAATAACTAAACAAACACTTTTTTTAATTGAATAAAACTTAAAAACAGGTGAAAAACTTTTTTCCAAATACCTCTGATTCTAATTCTCTGTATCGTATCTCAAGCATGGCACCAACATCATTGTAATGTTTGTACGTCTTCGCATCTTTTATTTCACTAAAGTCTCTGTTAATGCAAACATGTTGAAAAAGAATTTACGTATCATCAACAGTTTTTAAAATATTAAATGTTCACATATAAAATATAGCTCTACAAAATAAAAAATATTTTTACTTTTAACAAGAATGCTGTAACAAATGAAAACAAAAAAGGTTTAAATTTGAGTTATTTTAGAAATAAAAAGACTCAATAATTGAAAAACACTAACTTAACTGATAGGCCAGCCACATAGCTTGCAGTTACAACGACATTCTCTGAAAATAAAAAAGTTGACAACCATTTTAATTTTTAATTTAAAAAACATTAGTAGAAAAAACTTTCAAAACCAACAACGAGCGTTTATAAGACACGTGGGTAGTACAAAAATCATTTATTTTTACAAAAATCACTTTTGATCAATTTTTTTCCATGCTCGGTTGCTTCGGCTTTCTTGGGGGTTCTTATTTGTTTTTGGGGAGCTTTCTGCGGAGTGACGTGTTTGGGAGGGGTCAACATGTCGTCACTGACGAGACCCATTGATATTTGCACGTCACTCTGGCTGCTGCCTGGTAATTTAAAAAAAAAATCAGTTTTAATTACTTGTAGAAGATTGCTTTTTGGAATTTGAAAAATTATGGTGTTTTGAAAACTGATGAGAAGTATCATGAGCATAACGAGTTAATTTTCAACAAAAGCCTGGAAAAGTTAAAGAGTTTGAGAAGTTCCAGGGATCTAGTGCAAATTATGCAAGAGGAAGTGAAAAAACAGGCAAAAGAATTGCTTCAAAAAGAAAAGAAAGAAGAAAAATTGGAGGATTTGTTGACTGCAGAAGTGGAGAAGGCTTTGAAAAACGAAGTGTTGGAAGAAAGCAAATATGAGGAGTGTAAAAGTAAAATATATGACAACAGCTACCAAATGCTCAAAGGCAGTTTGGAAAAGTCAGAAGTTTTGAGGGATACGGTGGTCAAGGTTGTTAAACTTCAAACTCAATGTGCTTTGTTGTGTTTTATTTAGAAATACTTTACTTGTAATATAATGTTAACTTTTGACAGGTTGTAAGTTACATTTCAAGTTGATTTTTGTGTTAATTTGAAAAGTTAGAATTTAAAACACTTTGTTTTTCATTAAACTTTCTCAATGACTTTTGTCAGAACCATCTGACAGTGTCAAAATATCTGTTGACATAAAACTTTTTAATTTGAATTATAATTTTGTAATACTTTACATTTGTTTTACTAGTAATATTTATGAGTAGTTTTTAGTTTTAAACTTAGTATTTTGTAGATAATAACTGCTGTAGCATAATTTATTTAGTTTTAAAAACCTGTCTTTAAAAATTGCTTTAAACGGTGCTTTTAATTAAAAGTCTGTGTGATTAGCCAATTAATAAAATATTTTAAGTTATTCTTCTAAAGTTATTCTACTAAATAGTGATATCGTTTATTTATATATAATGCAAGGTTCAATTGATTTATAATTAAAAAAATTATTAAAAAAGAATTTTTGAGTTACTTTTATAATTAGTAAATACTTACCAAAATATTGTGTCTACCATTTAAAATAATATATATATTGTAAAAGTAATATTTGTATGTTCATTTTTTATGGTCAACCAATATGTCATCGATTAACGGAGTATTTATTATTTTATTTTCTTTAAATTTTTTCAGTAATGTTTCAATCATAGTTAACAGTTTATCTACATTAATAATATAATTAGTTGTACTTTTTTTGGCGAATGTTTATTTTTTCATTTTATAAACTTGTTTTAAATAATGAGTTATCTTTTTAAGTTTTCAATTTTTAAGTGCTTAATGTAAAAAACTTAAACTGTGAAACTGTTAAACATGTGTAGCTTTATTTTGTGAAAAACAGTTTTGTGTATTTTCTGCCATTCATTATATTTTTATTGTATTTTTGTACAGTTTAAAAAAAATGATTTGTAAAAAAAACAATATATTTTTTCTTAATAGACAAATATCATCACTAATTGGTTATAATTTAAAACAAGTTTGATTAACTTTACTTTTATTTTTAATTAGTATATATTTTATAAATGCATCAAATCATAGTTTTAGTATTGTTAACTCAATAATTTTAAAAAAGTGTTGAGATTAATAAAAAAAAAATTCAACAAATATAGTCATCTAAACTGATTTACGAAAACTTTTTATTTTATGTTACATTTAAGTTTTTTTACAAGTTTTGTTTTTTAACTTTTTAGTTTTGGTTTTTTTATATAAAGCACATTTTTTTGTTATACGGTCTTAAATTACGACTTACTATCAATCATGTTTTATTTCAAACTAATATGTAAAATACAGGCTAAAAAGACTATAAAATCAGGTTAAGTTTTTTATTTAAAACTATTTTTATAAAGTAATATTTTTAGAGTTGTAAATAATTATTGAAGACTCAATATTGTATATTTTCAAATCTAACAAAAATTAATTTTAAATTTTTTTTCTAAAAATAAAAAAAATGATTTTTAACAAAAAATAATTGAAAAACTAGAATTTTAAACAATTTTTCATTAAAATAATGAAACTTAGATTGAAACTAAAAGTATATCATACACAATATTTTTTTTGTATCATTTAAAACTTTGCTTATACAAAACATTTAAAGTAGCTTTACAGTAACTTTTTTAATATTTTACACTATTTAAGACAGTTTTTTACCTAAAATTTTATTTTTTACTATAAAGTATAAACGGACAAAAGAACTCGTACTTTCAAAAACACAGTAAAAATTCAAAACCTGTGGTCAATTACTTAGATAGAAACTTTCATAAGTATAGTGTAACAGAACTCCTAAACAATATCTTGTATTAAAAAGAGTGTTTTGGAAAATTATTTGGTGTTTGAAAAACTCCAACAATTGAAAGTTTTTGGGAATACTTAAGTAAAATAAAAATTATATGACTAAAAAAAAGAAAAAAACATATTTCTGTTTTGGTGATAGCATTTAATAAACTTCAAATATGTTTAAAATTATTTTTTTTTTTCATTTTAACACAAACAACTTTACATGATAAATATGTAATTCTTATTGGAGTCGATTAAAAACAAAGTCTAAACTGCTTAACGTATACATAAGTAATATGTATTTTAAATGTGGACGGTCCAAATCTGCTCGAAAACACTTTTGCACAAAGGGTCAATTTTGCACGAGAGTAAAAAATATTAATAAAGTTAATTACCGATCATGGGTTAGGGGTAACAGTGATAGTAAAAAAAAGAGAAAAATAAAAAGAATAAATAAAATTTTAACTCGTGCAAAAAGATCTCTCGTGCAAAAGTGGCATTTTTGACACCTACCCATTTTAAATTGGATTAAAACAAGCTTTTGCTTAAAAAAAAAAATGATTATTGTTTTTTATAGTTATGTTATTAATTTCCCCATAATTATGTATAGGCCACTCAAGAAAATAAACGTAACGTAAAAATAAATTTATTTTTATTTATTAATCAAACTTTAAGATGAAAATATGTTGGTTTTCAACTCTAAAACTTTAATCATTATTGTATTATATTCACAACATTTATGTAGTTAAGAAACTTATTGAAGCCAAATAGTTATTTGTCTTTATTTCTAATTAAATAAATAAATAAATAAGAATAATGTTTTTTTGAATTTAAAAGTGTTTAGTGTAAATAATCATTCTGTAAAAGCTCTAAATTTTTCTTTTTTAATTAGGCTTACTTTTAATTCCGTGTAAACTCTATTTTTTTTTAGTATTATTAAACTTTTGTAAAATCTAATAAATTGACTCAGATTGTTATTTTTATACTTAAATAGACTAAAGTACGTATGTACATATTAGTAAAAACTGAGGTAAGTTAGAGGAGTCGGTATGTAGTTTTTTAAGTGACAGGACAGTTTTGTAAAAAATCTATTAATTTTCTTGTTTATCAGAAAAAATCTTTGCAGCCAGTGAGATTTTAGAAACAAATACCAAAAAATTAGAAAACATCTTCGGACAAAAGTTAAAAATTTACATCTATTGTCAAATGTAATGATTGCAAAATCATTAAGTTTTGTTTTGATTATTGATAATAACTTTATTATTTGAGAGTTTTGTTTGTTTCAACGTAAAGTATCGGGATTTAGTATTTTTATTATATTTAACTGCAATTAGTGGAATGTTATGAAGTAAGACAATTAATCATTAATTTACAGACTAGTGTACACGCAATGCAGTTTTTTAAACCAAACAATATAAATGGATAAAATAATTATTTATAGTATCAAATTGGTTTACAAATCTAAAATTGAAAGTTATTTAGTTATTTGACTTGAAAAATATTGTTAGATTAAACTAGCTTGTAAAAACTATAAAAAAAATAAGTCAATCAAACTCAGGTGATGGAAAAATTTAATCTTAAGTTTCTAAATGGTATTTGGGTGTATAAAAATCAGGAAATATTTTTTTGCAAGCAATCTATTCAACTACATTTTTTATTTTATTCTTTGTTATAAAAAGAAGCATTTTATTGAACATAATTAAAGGGTTTTGGTTTTTTAAGTTACAAATTGATGTAAGCAATTATAAAAGAATTCAGTGTTTTTAGCAACCCTGGTAAGTTGCTTTTAAATTTTTTTAACTACAAATTGATAGTTAGTACATCTTAAAAGTAATATTAAACCAGCCGTCAAAATTAATTAAATTAGCACCCAAACTAACTGTAGTAGCTCAAAGAGAATCTGTTGCATTAGGTTTAAAAAATGTATACATTAAGGTAAATATTTAAAGCTCAGTAGTTGAACAAGTAAAAAGTTTTATTTTAACTGGTACAGCAAAAAGTGAGACTCTATAAATGAGAAGTGACAATAAACATAACACAGCTTCTAATTATTTTACTTGAAAAATAATGAATTTATGATTGGTTAGGTGTATAACAATTTTTATACTTAAAGCGTAAAAAGGATTAAATTATGCGTTAATTTACAAAGACCCATATTTTAGATGTTATTATTGTTCGGCTATAGTAAAACCTGCTTAACTATTAGCATTATTGATAAATTATTAGTTATGAAATACACCATAAAAGTTTAACACTATAAAAAATTTTCCAAAAATCATTTTTTATTTACATAAGTTATTAATTTAAACTAAGAGTAGTAACAAAAAACACGCAAGTTTGCTTTGTATAATATTTTATTAGTGGTTTTGAGAAAATTAGCAATTTAAATTTTATTTAATCAGTTTTATAATGTATTTCTATTCAATCGTAGGTTGTTATTTTGTCTGTCCTGATTTATTTTTTTGATTTAAAATGATGGAATGGTTGTCGGCAGCACGACTCAGTTTCGACATCTGGTTTCAAGACGATGTTTTGTCTTCTGTTGTTTTGTTCTGTTGTTTAGTTCAAGACGATGTTTTGTCTTCTGTTGTTTTGTTCTGCTGTTTAGTTCAAGACGATGTTTTGTCTTCTGTTGTTTTGTTCTGTTGTTTAGTTCAAGACGATGTTTTGTCTTCTGTTGTTTTGTTCTGATGTTTAGTTCAAGACGATGTTTTGTCTTCTGTCGTTTTGTTCTGTTGTTTACTTCAAGACGATTTCTTGTCTTCTGTTGTTTTGTTCTGATGTTTAGTTCAAGACGATGTTTTGTCTTCTGTTGTTTTGTTCTGATGTTTACTTCAAGACGATGTTTTGTCTTCTGTTGTTTTGTTCTGATGCTTAGTTCAAGACGATGTTTTGTCTTCTGTTGTTTTGTTCTGATGTTTACTTCTAGACGATTTTTTGTCTTCTGTTGTTTTGTTCTGATGTTTAGTTCAAGACGATGTTTCGTCTTCTGTTGTTTTGTTCTAATGTTTACTTCAAGACGATGTTTTGTCTTCTGTTGTTTTGTTCTGATTTTTAGTTCAAGACGATGTTTTGTCTTCTGTTGTTTTGTTCTAATGTTTAGTTCAAGACGATTTTTGTCTTCTGTTGTTTTGTTCTGATGTTTAGTTCAAGACGATGTTTTGTCTTCTGTTGTTTTGTTCTAATGTTTACTTCAAGACGATTTTTTGTCTTCTTTTGTTTTGTTCTGATGTTTAGTTCAAGACGATGTTTTGTCTTCTGTTGTTTTGTTCTGATGTTTAGTTCAAGACGATGTTTTGTCTTCTGTTGTTTTGTTCTGTTGTTTAGTTCAAGACGATGTTTTGTCTTCTGTTGTTTTGTTCTGATGTTTACTTCAAGACGATGTTTTGTCTTCTGTTGTTTTGTTCTGCTGTTTAGTTCAAGACGATGTTTTGTCTTCTGTTGTTTTGTTCTGATGTTTAGTGCAAGACGATGTTTTGTTTTCTGTTGTTTTGTTCTGCTGTTTACTTCAAGACGATGTTTGGTCTTCTGTTGTTTTGTTCTGATTTTTAGTTCAAGACGATGTTTTGTCTTCTGTTGTTTTGTTCTGATGTTTAGTTAAAGACGATGTTTTGTCTTCTGTTGTTTTGTTCTGATGTTTACTTCAAGACGATTTTTTGTCTTCTGTTGTTTTGTTCTGCTGTTTAGTTCAAGACGATGTTTTGTCTTCAGTAATTTTCAACAAAACCGATGTTTAGCACCCCTCTAAACACTGGCTTGTTTACCTGTTGAGTGAATGACTGTGTTTGGTATTTGACAGTCTTAGTTTTATTAAGCAATCATCTTAGATAGCAAAAGTAAAAAAAAAGTATTTTTCGTATCACAGAATTAATTTATCTCAGTTTTAAACGTTATATCCAACAATATTAACTTTATTTAAGTAATAATAACAAACTTACATAGTAATTTTTGCTAAACACAGTTAAATATTTAGTTTTAAAGAATATCAAAAATGATACAAACTTTATATATTTATATTTTAAAAACATAAACTAACTTTGGTTCTTTTTTTGTTGGAAATTCTATGGTTTTTAAGGTTGTAGTCGTGACAAACTAACAAAACAGACAATAAGTATTTGACAAAACATCTATGACATATTTTCTTGATAAAAATGCATCAAAAACAACATAAAACATCAAACATGCAGCTTCTTTGGACTTCACCACCTTTTTAACAGGCGTTCTGTAATAAAATTATCATGGTTTTTTATTTTACTGGCTTATAGTTTATTAAAAAAATATTTGTATATATTTTAAACCAGTTTTTATTTCAAATAAACAAATACTTATAACATTATATAACATTTTTGTTGTTTATTTTAGCAACTAGAAAAAAAAATAAAAAAACTAACTCCAACAGCCTGCTTTTTTCATTCGACCCTGAGAAAACGTGTTTATTTAGAAATAATAAGAATACATAAAAACACATAATTAAAAGAAAGTAAACTTGTCTTTATTTTTCAATAGATTTTTTTAAATTAATAATTTAATTTTTTGCTTCTTTTGTTTATTTCTTATTTCAACGTAAACAATTTAAGCTTTCAATATTTCATAAGCCTGTGTTTTATTTCAAATCTTTTTAATTTTTTGTTTTTTTTTAATCAATCCGATGCACCAATACTATAACACTCTTTAAACTATATAAATATCATTAACTAAGTAACTATTCCTTTTATTTTAACTATTTAAAAAAAAGTAGCGAAAGCAAGGATATAAGTCTATTGAATTTAAATAAATACTATAGTCTTTAACAATTTAAGGTTTAAGCTAACTTTTAGAATACTTAAATAGTTTAAACTTACTAGCTCCTTTCCAAAACTTATGTTTTCCTCGAAAAGTTTTTTATTAGCATCTTTTGCTTGGCTCAGTTCGTGATACAAATCTTTGTTTTCTTTAGAGTGCCTATCAGCCCAGAATTTCTCACTAAATTTTTATAAGTTTAGTTTAACTCACAAATTTAATCACAGTGCTTAAGTCATTTTTTGCAAACAAAATGATCGCATCTTGTCTGTTTACATTTTTTATATTCAGTTTAAAGAAAGTTTAAACTTTGTAAATTGAACTCACTCTTCAATCTCACTTTCTTTTAGCTGAAGAAGATGCTCCTTCTTTTCCAACTCAACTTGAGCATTTTTTATCAGTTCAGCATTTTTCACTTGTTCTTTAACATGTTGTTCTGCATTTGTTAACAACTCGTTTTTTTTCTTTTTTTGTTCTTCGTATTGCGCTCTGATCATTGAAAAATGTTATTTAGTTTTGATGCTATATAAATAACGCATACACTTTAAATCGACTTTAGGTTTTCAAACTTTGCTTACACAACACAAGTCCTTGATTGTTTTATCTATATAGAATAGTAACAAACCTGGCAGTGAGCAGTTCTTTTTTTACTTTTTTATTCTCTTCAACCTTTTCCTCCAAACTACATTTGACCTCTTCCAATACTTTCTTTTCTCTCACCACCTCGTCTTTAACTTTTTCATTTTCCAAAATCTTTTCCTCCAACTGACACTTTACCTCATCCAACTCCTCCTTCAATTTGTTCTTTTCTCTTACCACCTCCCTTTTCTCAACCATGACACGTATGTGATTCTTCAACAGACGGCTACTATCATTTTTCAAACTTAAAATTATCTCGTCTTTATTTTGATTGCTGTCTGTCAAGGCAGCTTTTTCTCTTCTCAACATTGCTAGCTCGTTCACCATATTCATGTATTCACTAGCCTATAGTTAATTTTATTCTTAATAATTTTCATGCAAATAGCTACGTGTATTTTATAACTTAATAAAAAATTACAACAAATATAATAAACATTAAAAATTTTATTTGTAATTTGGTATTTTATTAACACAATTCAAATAATGTCAAAAATATGAAGTATCTTGCGTTTAAAAGTAATACATTTTTTTGAAAACTATATTTTACTAAATTATCAAAGACTTAAATGAAGTAAAAACTCACATAAACTAAAAATTGATCTCCATAGGAAAAATTCATAGTTGAAGCAAAACAAGGGTTCATCTTTTATAGTTTTTCTTTAAGTATTTCTATTCAACTATAACGAATTCGGATTGGATTTATTAAAAATTAATGTTTTTTGAAACTTTCCAATAAACTTTTACATATTAATTATGACGTATGTAAGTTTAATTTTTTTTTGATAAAAATATTGAAAATATATTCATATACAGTAACCTCTCGCTTATTTACGCACATTGTGTCCACAGAAAAAGTGCGTAAAGATATGAGAGATCGTAAAGAAACGAGAGGTACCAAATATACTTACTTAAATGGCTGTTTTTTAATATTGCTTCTAGTTAAAAGCAGACTGGGCACTTTCCCACTTTTAACAATTTGTTTACTTTATTTATAAATATGAAAACAACAGATAAAACTATTCATATACTAAAAAAAAGGATTTGAATTTCTATAAAATAAAAATACGAGTAGAAATAGTTTTACTATTTTAATAATAAGTAGAAATTATCTTTATCTTTATTTATATGTGACATTTATATTCTATTCTACTTAGCAAACTCAATTTATAACTAAGTATTTCTTTACAATTATAAAATGGTGTTTATTAATATATAATGCAACACTGCTGTATTTTTTCTTTGTGTTTTAAACTCTCATTATTTCATTATACTTTCATTATTAAAAACAGTCATGTTTATTTCAGAATTTTGATTTAATCTCTTATTGTTAACAAAATTTCTGATATACTGAGGTATAACTAAATGTTTATCAATTAGTCAAGGAACATAAATTTACAAATTCTAAAGATATAGAGAGGTGTGTTAGCATTCAAAAACATATTTTAATTTAAAAATATACATTAAACCTAACTTGTGCAATATTAAAAAAAATTAAAATTTTATTTTCTGAACTTTATAGAATTCTGAAATGCGTAACTAAACGAGAGTGCGTAACGTCACGAGTGCGTAAAGATCCGAGAGGTTACTGTAATAAAATATTAATAAATTACTGCAAATTGTTTTAAAACAGAATACAAACTAATTTAAAATTACCTTCAATCTTTCCTTCCAGCACAGTATATTTTTCTCTATTGGATTTCTTTTTCTTAATCGTAATTAATTATTTTGGAAGTTGTACTTCTAAAATTATAAAATAAATCTGCAATACTTTTGCTTAAAAATCTACAGCTAGTTTCAATAAGTCATTTTCAAGTAGATATTAGAATTATGAACAGAGAATTTTCAATTTAGTATAAAAAAATATTTAAATGAATTTTTTACAAATGATTAGAATAGGGGAAGATTTATTAAAAAATCTTTTTAGGTGGTCGGACTTGTTAGAGAAGTCTAAACGGGACAGGTAATTTTGAAAAGCTACACTTTATAGATTAAAAACACTTCAAAATTAAAATTTCTATGATGTAGGAATTTAGCAACCACTACTGTGTAATAAAAATCACATTGAGAGCACACTTTGTTATTAAAAACTTCATCTTTGTTTGATTGTTACAAAATGCTTTTACGCTAGAAAAAACGTCGCGGGTCAGAGATTTGTGTATCTTACATCGCATTAGTTTACAACAAGGCAAACTTCGTGCTCAAGCTAAGCGTTAGCTTTCGGCCGGCAAATAATTTGTTCTTGCTTTTTATCTTTTCAGACCTACCAGCCTACATTTTTTTTCAAGTTAACTTATAAATTACTACGTTGTGATAGCGCTACATGAAAAGACTGTCAACTACGCATACGAGTCAACTATTGAGGAAGGTGCCTACTTCTATGAAAGGCAGTGACGACCGATCTGCTTATTATACATTTCTACATGAAAATTTAGCAAGTTTATTAAAGACGTTTAGTATTCATGTCTTTTTTTAGTAATTTGTCTGGAAATATTCTTTTTCTAAAAAGATGTGTTTGAAAAAGTTTAATTTTTTAAGTAAACTCTAAATTAAAAGTAAATATGGCATTTAAGACTAGCCTAATGAAAAACCTTAAGTAAAAAGTGACTATATAAAAATAACAACGATTATTTAGTATTTTAGCTCAACTAATTTTGAAACACAACTAATGAAAAATATAACTAAAACTGAATCTAAAAGTTTTCAGTGATATATGTATATAAACAAAATTTCTACTATTTTGTTTAAAAAATTTGAAAATTTTAAAGTTAATTTAAAGGTAATCTTGTTATTAACGCTTATCAAAAGATAAAGAATATTCAAATGTTTAACATAAAACTTTAACAAACAAATTTACCATTACATCTAAGTATTATTAGTGTTTCAATTAATTTCAAAATAGGTTTGTTAAAAATATTTTACAATACTTGTTGTTTTTCGATTTGAAAATATTATTGATACCTTATGGATTCTTTACACCTCGATAAATAATGTCATTTTTAGTATTAAAAAGGTTTCTTAAACACATGTAACCTATATACAAAGTTTTAAATTCAGTTTGAAATAACAATGTTTCGTTTTGGTTTCATTCTAGATTAATTACAGAGTGTACTTTTAATTGTTAATTTTTAGCTTTTCTATTGATTTGACTTCATTTTTTATCACTTTCTTTAATATCTAATTCCCACTTTTCATTCGTTTTTTTAATTTATGTTTTAACTTATACTCGTAAACAGAAGCTTAAAACTTTTTTATTTATTTTTGTTCATATTTGTTATAGAAATATTTAGTATAATGTTTCTACTGTTGTTATTTATTAAAATATAAATTGATTTTTTAAATTCATTTTTAAAATAGTTTTATTTGTTTAAGTTAATTTTAAGTGAAATGTGTAAAAATTGATTTAGGTTAAAAACTTTTACTCCAAATGTATACAACTTTTAACTTAAAAGCTAGTGAACTAATAGTAAGAAATGTTTATAAGATCAAATATGCTTTTAAAAAACGCCTTGTATTTGTTTGAGTATCATGGTGATTAAATTTCTAATCTACTATCCAGGTAGCTCTCAGCATAACTAGGATTATTGCTTACAACTGATTAGTGGGAGTTGCTTACAAATGACCGCATCAAATGGCCATCTA
This sequence comes from Thalia democratica, assembly GCF_965202585.1. NCBI lineage: Eukaryota > Metazoa > Chordata > Thaliacea > Salpida > Salpidae > Thalia > Thalia democratica. The sequence goes on from NC_139172.1 coordinate 7,018,119, forward strand.
CTGTACACAAAAGACGAAATAAAATGTTTAAAAAATACTTTAAGAAACCGGAGAAGACGAAGAAATGAGAATCAAATTTTATTAAGTGTTTGTTTTATACATTGCATCACTGTGTTTATAATTAGATTTATGGCAGTGTAATCTGTACATAAAATTTTCTATGAACAATACGCATAGCCATTTTTGGCTGATAGCGGGCCTATTATTAATACTAGTAAAACAGTTAAACAAAATTGATATGTAAATTAATTTTAAAAACAAAAAGTATTTTATATTATTTTTATTCTGGTACACATTACTAAGCTTTTAGTGCCGTATTGTTTTTACAACCTGTCTTTTTTTTATCAAAAACTTTTAAAAATATAAATATCTCACAACAAAATTTAATTTTTTTAACAAATTAAAAGTTTTTAAACATATTTTTTTAATTTTTTGGTTGCACCAGTTTACATTACTAAAAATTATAGCTGACCGGATAAAATTATTTTTTGGCCGATTATGGTCTTTATACTATTCATTGTCCAATTTTTGTATTAATTTATAGTTTTGGTACAATACTCTTTTTAGAGTAGAAAACTCCTCGTTTGATTTAACTTTTAACAGTATCGTTTAAACAATTTTAACGAGTAGTTATTAAGAACTTAACATTAGGTATTTTATAAGTTTCTGTTTTCTACAGTTAGTTATTGCTGCAAGGTTTACGTACAAAAGTGATACTTGTATTAATAAATTACCATTAAAAAGCTGATTAATAATATTTTTTTATTTTGAAGTACTGTTTAATTGCAACTTGTTCAATAAATTATTACTGTCAACTATTTTAAGAATAGTAGGTTGACTACATATGTTCAATTCAACAACAAAAAAAGTAATTGATTGCACACAAAAAAAACATGTTGTCCTTAACATGATCTTAAACTGTATCCAAGGGGTGTTCAACTCGATAGCCGAAAAGTTTTTTCCTGCTTAAGGTCTTGGACCAAATATTTTGAGCGTCTTTTTTTTTATGAATAAACTAAATAATCAATTGTTTAAAAAAATCAAAAATTTATTATAATATTGTACATTCGCTTAAATATGATATTTACATATACTCTAAACAATATCATATAATCATGTATATAAAAAAACAAATTTTAACCATCAACAGCTGTTCATTATTCTTTGAACACTTTCTATTAATAACCATTAAAAAATAGTATCTAAATTAAATGAAAAACAACATTGCATGGTTCTATTTATTTGTAAATAAAACACCAAAAAAGTACAAATATTAATACTAATACACCGATTAAATTTAAAGACACTGAAAACACTAATAATTCAATTTGGAAATTATAAAAAACCTATTAAACTTTTAGTATAAAAATGAACAAAAATAACTAAAAATTTATAGTTTTTGTCTCACAAAAGTATAAGAATAATGGCATTTAATTATATGGAAAAGTATTTATTACACCATTTCTAGTTTAGTCTTATTAAGTTAATCATAAAGCCAATTTAATATCAAAATTTAAAAAGTAAAAAAGTGACAAAATTTAGTTCATTAGCTATTTTTGATTACCCTCAAATAATACTTTCTAACTTAACCAAAATAAAAATTAAAACATTCAGAAAAATATTCAAAAACAATAGTACATACTTTAGTCTTAAAATTAACAAACTATTTTTCAATGGTATTCAAGAAAATATTTTGGACGGTAATAAAAAAATCTAGTAATTTCCAAGGTAATTTTTTCAAAATCTAGCATTTTAAAAACTACATTATTCAATATTAATTACGCTACGTTTAAACAAGCTAAAGCAAGAAATTGCAAAAGAATAACTTAGAAAAAAAAAGTTAATGAACTATAAAGGCAGTTTTACAAACTAAACTTATTTTTCACGGAAGAATTGAGGAAGGGGTAAGAAAACAATTTTGTCACCAACAAGTTACCGAGTAAAATACAACAAACCAATAATGGAAAACAACGTATTATTCAAATAAATAAGGTTCCCGGGCATTTTATAATTCAACTTCATTTCAAACACTTGTTTCAAAAACCAGCAACTAACTTGCACATTTGCTTAGCTTGCATTATTTAATTTTTTAACATTTCATAACATTTTTTAATCTGGTACCAACCCGCCTTAACCAAACATATGACGTATAAATTAAATAAAATTAAATCACTAAATTAAAATTATTTTTATTTTTGAATTATTTCGTTACATGTCTTTTTGTTCAAGTTGCCTAGGTTTTGATGCCTATGGGCAATATACTTGCAATAAAAAAAACATTAAAAATTAAAACAGAACTCATGCAAGGTGAGCAAACATGCAAACTAGTTGCAGATTTTTCAACTTTCTTCTACGCCGCGTACTTCTCCTTCATCTTCACCATCTGCTCCTTGCTGCAAATCTGGTTGATGTAGGCGCACCTCTCCGCGCTCTTCACCTTCCTCCGCACCAGCCACTCCACCCCCTCCTCCTCGCACTCCAAGCCCCTTGTGACGTCATAGCGGCGTATGAGCGCGAGCAGCGCGCTTATTTTAACGTGAATCTTCCGGTGCTCGTTCACGAGTTTCGTGAAATTCTTTTGAAAAAATTAAAATTTACTACGAATTTCTTCACACAAAATTAATATTTGTTCAAAATTTAGCTACGGACTTTAAAAATAATGAATTCATTTTACATAAAAATATTACTAAGTTTAGAATTTTCTTTATTATAAGAATAAGATATATATAACAAGTAAATACTTTTACAAAACAGATAAAACATCACATGAACTCAACTCTAATGTAGCCTAAATATTAATAATTTTTGGAAAAAAATTCCAAATATGTTATCATTATATATGCATTGCATTCACTTATTATAAAGCTTTAAAGATTAAAAACGGCTGTGCTGCTGTCTCTGGGAATGTAGTTTAATAGGTAATTGTAGTGTTTGTAAAAATCTAAAGATAACTGGTTTTAACTTTAATTTTTTTTTGAGAGTATCGAACAAAACTGGAAACTAGGACAAACTGTGAACATAAACATCTTGATAAAACGACATTATCGAAGTTTGAACAAACAACTTTTAAAACAAGAAATTACCCTTATACTTTAAGAAATTTCAATAAACTTTTCTTGTTTATTTAAATGAATGTTTTTTGAAAAAAAGTATTAATTTATTTGGTTAACAGTGTTTATATATTTTAGTTCGACTATTTTTATTTACAGTATATATCAGACTAAATTTTGAATTTTATAAACAACAATACTATATGCTTTGATTTACTAGTGTACATTTATCTACTATAGTTCTTTCAAATATTTAAAATGACGACAATTAAGCGTCGAAAGGTTGTCCAATAAATTCTGTTTTTTGTATCATTTTTATTTTATTTAAATGTTTAGCTTCAATTTTTATATACAAACTAAATTAAAAATTAATAGATAGATAAACTTTGTATGAAAACAAAATTAAAATAAGTACAGGGTTGCCACTCCTTTTTTCTATTTTTCTTCCAGGTTTTTAAAAGTACACATTTTTGGTCTATTTTTAGTTTAAAATAAGTTTAAGGTAAGAAACTGTGTTAAATAGTATAAAAACATTGAAAAAAATACTGTAAAGCTACTTTAAATATGTTTTTTTTATAACTTTTTGATGATGATTTTTTTTAATGATATATTTTTAGAGTTAAATAGAAATTTTACTACTGTACATGTTAAAATTCCAGGTTTTTCCAGGTTTCTTCAGTGATTTTTGTTCAAAATTCCAGGTTTTCAAGTTTTTTTTTTTGCCTAAATTGTCAAATTCCATGTTTTTCAGGTTTCCAAGTAAAGTGGCAATCCTGTAAGTACACATGACATTAGTCCATAATCCATTTCTTTTACAATTTAAACGTAAAGACTTGTTTTATAAAAACTTATACAAAATTCAGTTCGATGATGAAATTTGGTTTATAAAACATTATTGATCAACTATTCTAAAATGCTGTTTAAAAATCATCTATATTAACCCAAAAGTAAATCAAAAATAAACCAAGTTAGGGATATAAAATATCAAATACAAAAATTGTAACCTCTTTTTTTTCATTGACGTTTTTTTCAATTCTAGCCTTGTACGAAGCCCGGTTGACGTCGGAAGAGAAGTTTTTTGTGTTTCAGTATTTGTTCGTCATCGCCCACATAATCTACTGAATTTCCGCTATCTGAAATTTTTTGATAGATTTTATTTGTACAAAAAGTGAAATAATTCAACTATATAAAATAAATTATCTAATTGGTTCATCAGAAAAAAACAATTTTAAATAACTAAAACAAACACTTTTTTTAATTGAATAAAACTTAAAAACAGCTGAAAAACGTTTTTCCAAATACCTCTGATTCTAATTCTCTGTATCGTATCTCAAGCATGGCACCAACATCATTGTAATGTTTGTACGTCTTTGCATCTTTTATTTCACTAAAATCTCTGTTAATGCAAGCATGTTGAAAAAGAATTTACTTATCATCGACAATTGTTAAAATATTAAATGTTCACATGTAAAATATAACTCTACAAAATAAAAAATATTTTTACTTTTAACAAGAATGCTGTAACAACTGAAAACAAAAAAGGTTTAAGTTTGAGTTATTTTAGAAATAAAAAGACTATAAAAATATAATTAAAAAACACTAACTTAACTGATAGGCCAGCCACATAGCTTGCAGTTACAACGACATTCTCTGAAAATAAAAAAAATTGACAACCATTTTAATTTTTAATGTAAAAAACATTAGTAGAAAAAACTTTCAAAACCAACAACGAGCGTTTATAAAATACGTGGGTAGTTGAAAAACCATTTATTTTTACAAAAATCACTTTTGATCAAATTTTTTCCATGCTCGGTTGCTTCGGCTTTCTTGGGGGTTCTTATTTGTTTTTGGGGAGCTTTCTGCGGGGTGACGTGTTTGGAAGGGGTCATCATGTCGTCACTGACGAGACCCATTGATATTTGCACGTCACTCTGGCTGCTGCCTGGTAATTTAAAAAAAAATCAGTTTTAATTACTTGTAGAAGATTGCTTTTTGGAATTTGAAAAATTATGGTGTTTTGAAAACTGATGAGAAGTATCATGAGCATAACGAGTTAATTTTCAATAAAAGCCTGGAAAAGTTAAAGAGTTTGAGAAGTTCCAGGGGTCTAGTGCAAATTATGCAAGAGGAAGTGAAAAAACAGGCAAAAGAATTGCTTGAAAAAGAAGAGAAAGAAGAAAAATTGGAGGATTTGTAGACTGTAGAAGTGGAGAAGGCTTTGAAAAACGAAGTGTTGGAAGAAAGCAAATATGAGGAGTGTAAAAGTAAAATATATGACAACAGCTACCAAATGCTCAAAGGCAGTTTGGAAAAGTCAGAAGTTTTGAGGGATACGGTGGTCAAGGTTGTTAAACTTCAAACTCAATGTGCTTTGTTGTGTTTTATTTAGAAATACTTTACTTGTAATATAATGTTAACTTTTGACAGGTTGTAAGTTACATTTCAAGTTGATTTTTGTGTTAATTTGAAAAGTTAGATTCAAAACACTTTGTTTTTCATTAAACTTTCTCGCTGACTTCTGTCAGAATCATCTGACAGTGTCAAAATATCTGTTGACATAAAACTTTTTAATTTGAAATATAATTTTGTAATACTTACATTTGTTTTACTAGTAATATTTATGAGTATTTTTTAGTTTTAAACTTAGTATTTTGTAGATAATAACTGCTGTAGCATAATTTATTTAGTTTTAAAAACCTGTCTTTAAAAATTGCTTTAAACGGTGCTTTTAATTAAAAGTCTGTTTGATTAGCCAATTAATTAAATATTTTAAGTTATTCTTCTAAAGTTATTCTACTAAATAGTGATATCGTTTATTTATATATAATGCAAGGTTCAATTGATTTATAATTAAAAAAATTATTAAAAAAGAATTTTTGAGTTACTTTTATAATTAGTAAATACTTACCAAAATATTGTGTCTACCATTTAAGAAAATATATATATTGTAATAGTAATATTTGTATGTTCATTTTTTATTGTCAACCAATATGTCATTGATTAACGGAGTATTTGTTATTTTATTTTCTTTAAATTTTTTCAGTAATGTTTCAATCATAGTTTACAGTTTATTTACATTAATAATATAATTAGTTGTACTTTTTTTGGCGAATGTTTATTTTTTTCATTTTATAAACTTGTTTTAAATAATGAGTTATTTATTTTAAGTTTTCAATTTTTAAGTGCTTAATGTAAAAAACTTTAACTGTGAAACTGTTAAACATGTGTAGCTTTATTTTGTGAAAAACAGTTTTGTGTATTTTCTGCCATTCATTATATTTTTGTTTTATTTTTGTACAATATAAAAAAATGATTTGTAAAAAAAACAATATATTCTTTCTTAATAGACAAATATCATTACTAATTGGTTATAATTTAAAACAAGTTTGATTAACTTTACGTTTATTTTTAATTAGTATATATTTTATAAATGCATCAAATCATAGTTTTAGTTTTGTTAACTCAATAATTTTAAAAAAGTGTTGAGATTAATAAAAAGAAAATTCAACAAATATAGTCATCTAAACTGATTTACAAACTTTTTATTTTATGTTATATTTAAGTTTTTTTACAAGTTTTGTTTTTTAACTTTTTAGTTTTGGTTTTTTTTATATAAAGCACATTTTCACGTTATACGGTCTTAAGTTACGACTTACTATCAATCATTTTTTATTTTAAACTATTATGTAAAATACAGGCTAAAAAGACTATAAAATCAGGTTAAGTTTTTTATTTAAAACTATTTTTATAAAGTAATATTTTTAGAGTTATAAAAAATTGTTCAAGACTCAATATTGTATATTTTCAATTCTAACAAAAATGAAAATAGTATTGACTAAAGGCTTGCTAAAAAAGAAAAAGGGAAGTTTTAACAAATAATAATTGAAAAACTGGAATTTTAATATAATAAAATAATGAAACTTAGATTGAAACTAAAAGTATATCATACACAATTTCTTTTTTTTGTATCATTTAGAACTTTGCTTATACAAAACATTTAAAGTAGCTTTACAGTAACTTTTTAAATATTTTACACTATTTAAGACAGTTTTTTACCTAAAATTTTATTTTATACTATAAAGTATAAACGGACAAAAGAACTCGTACTTTCAAAAACACAGAAAAAATTCAAAACCAGTGATTAATTACTTAGATAGAAACTTTCACTTCATAAGTATAGTGTAACAGAACTCCTAAACAATATCTTGTATTAAAAAGAGTGTTTTGAAAAATCATTTGGTGTTTGAAAAACTCCAACAATTGAAAGTTTTTGGGAATACTTAAGTAAAATAAAAATTATATGACCAAAAAAAAGAAATATATATATTTTTGTTTTGGTGATAGCATTTAATAAACTTCAAATATGTTTTGAATTTTTTATTTATTTTCATTTTAACACAAACAACTTTACATGATAAATATGTTATTCTTATTGGAGTCGATTAAAAAAAAAGTCTAAACTACTTAACGTATACATAAGTAATATGTATTTTAAATGTGGACGGTCCAAATCTGCTCGAAAACACTTTTGCACAAAGGGTCAATTTTGCACGAGAGTAAAAAATATTAATAAAATTAATTACCGATCATGGGTTAGGGGTAACGGTGATAGTAAAAAAAGAGAAAAATAAAAAGAATAAATAAAATTTTAACTCGTGCAAAAAGACCTCTCGTGCAAAAGTGGCGCAGTGCATTTTTGACACCTACCCATTTTAAATTGATTTAAAACAAGCTTTAGCTTAAAAAAAATAATATGATTATTGTTTTTTATAGTTATGTTATTAATTTCCCCATAATTATGTATAGGCCACTCAAGAAAATAAACGTAACGTAAAAATAAATTTATTTTTATTTATTAATCAAACTTTAAGATGAAAATATGTTGGTTTTCAACTCTAAAACTTTAATCATTATTGTATTATATTCACAACATTTATGTAGTTAAGAAACTTATTGAAGCCAAATAGCTATTTGTCTTTATTTCTAATTAAATAAAAAAGAATAATGTTTTTTGAATCTAAAAGTGTTTAGTGTAAATAATCATTCTGTGAAAGCTCTAAAATTTTATTTTTTTTAATTAGGCTTACTTTTAATTCCGTGTAAACTCTATTTTTTTTTTAGTATTCTTAAACTTTTGTACAAACTAATAAGTTGACACAGATTATAATTTTTATACTTAAATAGACTAAAATACGTATATACATATTAGTAAAACTGAGGTAAGTTAGAGGAGTCGGTCTGTAGTTTTTTAAGTGACAGGACAGTTTTGTAAAAAATCTATTAATTTTCTTGTTTATTAGAAAAAATCTTTGCAGCCAGTGAGATTTTAAAAACAAATACCAAAAAATTAGAAAACATCTTCGGACAAAAGTTAAAAATTTATATCTATTGTCAAATGTAATGATTGCAAAATCATTAAGTTTTGTTTTGATTATTGATAATAACTTTATTATTTGAGAGTTTTGTTTGTTTAAACGTTAAGTATCGGGATTTAGTATTTTAATTATATTTAACTGCAATTAGTGGAATGTTATGAAGTAAGACAATTAATCATTAGTTTACAGACTAGTGTACACGTAATACAGTTATTTAAATCAAACAATATAAATAGATAAAATAATCATTTATAGTGTCAAATTGGTTTACAAATTTAAAACTGAAAGTTATTTAGTTATTTGACTTGAAAAAGATTGTTAGATAAAACTAGCATTCAGAAACTAAAAAATAAGCGCAATCAAACTCAGGAGGTGATACAAAACTTGAATTTTAAGTTTCTGAATTGTATTAGGGTGTAAAAAAAATCAGGAAATATTTTTTTGCAAGCAATCTATTCAACTACATTTTTTATTTTATTCTTTGTTATAAAAAGAAGCATTTTATTGACCATAATTAAAGGGTTTTGGTTTTATAAGTTACAAATTGATGTAGTCAATTATAAAAGAATTCAGTGTTTTTAGCAACCCTGGTAAGTTGCTTTTAAATTTTTTAAACTACAAATTGATAGTTAGTACATCTTAAAAGTAATATTAAAGCAGCCGTCAAAATTAATCAAATTAACACCCAAACTAACTGTAGTAGCCCAAAGAGAATCTGTTGTATTAGGTTTAAAAAATGTATACATTAAGGTAAATATTTAAAGCTCAGTAGTTGAACAAGTAAAAAGTTTTATTTTAACTGGTATAGCAAAAAGTGAGACTCTATAAATGAGAAGTGACAGTAAACATAACACAGTTTGTAATTATTTTACTTGAAAAATAATGAATTTATGATTGGTTAGGTGTATAACAATTTTTATACTTAAAGCGTAAAACGGATTAAATTATGCGTTAATTTACAAAGACCCATATTTTAGATGTTATTATTGTTCGGCTATAGTAAAACCTGCTTAACTATTAACATTATTGATAAAATTATTAGTTATGAAATACACCATAAGAGTTTAACACTATAAAAAAATTTCCAAAAATCATTTTTTATTTACATTAGTTATTAATTTAAACTAAAAGTAGTAACAAAAAACACGCAAGTTTGCTTTGTATAATATTTTATTAGTGGTTTTGAGAAAATTAGCAATTTAAATTTTATTTATTCAGTTTTATAATGTATTTCTTTTTAATCGTAGGTTGTTATTTTGTCTGTCCTGATTTATTTCTTTGATTTAAAATGATGGAATGGTTGTCGGCAGCACGACTCAGTTTCGACATCTGGTTTCAAGAATATGTTTTGTCTTCTGTTGTTGTTTTGTTCTGTTGTTTAGTTCAAGACGATGTTTTGTCTTCCGTTGTTTTGTTCTGCTGTTTACTTCAAGACGATTTTTTGTCTTCTGTTGTTTTGTTCTGATGTTTAGTTCAAGACGATGTTTTGTCTTCTGTTGTTTTGTTCTGATGTTTACTTCAAGACGATTTTTTGTCTTCTGTTATTTTGTTCTGATGTTTACTTCAAGACGATTTTTTGTCTTCTGTTGTTTTGTTCTGATGTTTAGTTCAAGACAATGTTTTGTCTTCTGTTGTTTTGTTCTGATGTTTACTTCAAGACGATTTTTTGTCTTCTGTTGTTTTGTTCTGATGTTTAGTTCAAGACGATGTTTTGTCTTCTGTTGTTTTGTTCTGCTGTTTAGTTCAAGACGATGTTTTGTCTTCTGTTGTTTTGTTCTGATGTTTAGTTCAAGACGATGTTTTGTCTTCTGTTGTTTTGTTCTGATGTTTAGTTCAAGACGATGTTTTGTCTTCTGTTGTTTTGTTCTGATGTTTACTTCAAGACGATGTTTTGTCTTCTGTTGTTTTGTTCTGCTGTTTACTTCAAGACGATGTTTTGTCTTCTGTTGTCTTGTTCTGATGTTTAGTTCAAGACGATGTTTTGTCTTCTGTTGTTTTGTTCTGCTGTTTACTTCAAGACGATGTTTTGTCTTCTGTTGTTTTGTTCTGATGTTTAGTTCAAGACGATGTTTTGTCTTCTGTTGTTTTGTTCTGTTGTTTAGTTCAAGACGATGTTTTGTCTTCTGTTGTTTTGTTCTGTTGTTTACTTCAAGACGATGTTTTGTCTTCTGTTGTTTAGTTCAAGACGATGTTTTGTCTTCTGTTGTTTTGTTCTGCTGTTTAATTTAAGACGATGTTTTGTCTTTTGTTGTTTTGTTCTGCTGTTTAGTTCAAGACGATGTTTTGTCTGATTTCAAGACGATTTTTTGTATTCTGTTGTTTTGTTCTGTTGTTTAGTTAAAGACGATGTTTTGTCTTCTGTTGTTTTGTTCTGTTATTTAGTTCAAGACGATGTTTTGTCTTCTGTTGTTTTGTTCTGTTGTTTAGTTCAAGACGATGTTTTGTCTTCTGTTGTTTTGTTCTGATGTTTAGTTCAAGACGATGTTTTGTCTGATTTCAAGACGATGTTTTGTTTACAGTAATTTTCAACAAAACCGATGTTTAGCACCCCTCTAAACACTGGCTTGTTTACCTGTTGAGTGAATGACTTTGTTTGGTTTTTATATTAATTAATTTGACAGTCTTAGTTTTATTAAGCAATCATCTTAGATAGCTAAAGTAAAAAAAAAGTATTTTACGTATCACAGAATTAATTTATCTCAGTTTTTAACGTTATATCCAACAATATTAACTTTATTTAAGTAATAATAACAAACTTACATAGTAATTTTTGCTAAACACAGTTAAATATATCGTTTTAAAGAATATCAAAAATGATACAAACTTTATATATTTATATTTTAAAAACATAAACTAACTTTGGTTCTTTTTTTTTGTTGGAAGTTCTATGGTTTTAAAGGTTGTAGTCGTGACAAACTAACAAAATAGACAAAAAGTATTTGACAAAACATCTATGAAATATTTCCTTGATAGAAATACATCAAAAACAACATAAAACATCAAACATGCAGCTTCTTTGGACTTCACCACCTTTTTAACAGGCGTTCTGTAATAAAATTATCATGTTTTTTTATTTCACTGGCTCGTAGTTTATTAAAAAAGCATTTGTATATATTTTAAATCCGTTTTTATTTCAAATAAACAAATACTTATAACATTATAAAACATTTTTATTGTTTATT